>NC_090931.1:1431620465-1433070465 GCF_040938575.1 Ambystoma mexicanum
CTCTGGGTCATACTGCCCCCAGCCAATGACTGCCCTCTAACTAAGTCCCTCCTCTGGCAGCCGTCTTCAGATTTTTACCGCACGTTCAATTGTTGGGAGTCCTCGTGCTTAGCTCTCGAGCTTTAGTGCGTATTGCGTTTTTTTCTAAGAGTTTACTCTTACTTTTTCGGTCAAATCGAACCTCAAGTGCCACCGATTCATCTTCCGATCAACGGGGACTCGTTTCGGAAATCTCTACGCCCCTCAAGGGTGAATTTTTGATGAATTTCACTTCTTGGAGGATTCCAGAAGATCTTGGATGCCTACCCCTCGTGGTTATGGCCGAAGACAAGGGAGACTCGACACCTCTGTTTGGGATCTGCCCAGGATGTGGACTACAGAAGGTCTTCAAAGAGGATGGACACTCACGGTGCCTCTTCTGCCTGCACGCAGATAAATCGCACGTTGGGGAGGCCTGTGCATTCTGCAAGGACATGTCCTCCCACTATGAAGGACCGCCACAAGGGACTCGCTGACTGGCTGGAGTCGAAGAGCCTGGCGGCAGGTGAGCCTCGGCAACGTACTTCTGCGAAGAGAAAATCTGAGCGGTTTTCTAAGACCTTTGAGGGCGCTCCAGCAACGGGGGGCCTAACATAAGGCAAACCACCGCGAGTCCGTGGGCACCGGGAGTGCCATTGGTACGGGCTCCTCGGCTGCCAGGCCGGGCGCGACATCACTGATGCCGTCAACCACTAGCCAACTCTCCGGCTCGATGAAAAGGAAATCGGACAACCCGGGTAAGCTTCTGGAGAAGGCCCAGTCTGTTCCAATGGAGAAAGCTAAGGGGGAGCGAGGCAGTGGCCCTCCCCCCACGGTGAAGGCCTCAGGCGCACCTAAGGTCGCGAAGGCCCAGATTCACCAGGCTAAGGCTTTGATTGAGGGAGTGGTGGCGTCCCTGTCGAAGACCGTGGAAATGGCCCCAGTGGAAACAACCTTCAAGCCTAGAGTTTCCCTATCCAGCCGGAGGGAATAGTCTTTCACGCCCATTGATAAGACCTCCATGAAGCCCCTGGGTGAGAAAAAGGGGGGGCACAGTAGTCCTACTTTCAGAACTCAAGACGGTTCTTGACAAGCGATTCGCCAAGGTCAGGGCTTATGGGAAGGATCCTGATGAGGTGGACGTGGAAAGCGACGGGGAAACAGCGAGGAACGCCAGATCGACGAAGAGCCAGAGGACTCTACACCGCTGCTGATGCTACCGTTGCAACCGCTGCCTCCGCCGGCAGACAGTTCGGAGGACGTCTTGTTAGCCTTGCACACGCTGTGCACAGAAATAAGGACAAGGTTGCCCTTGCCTCCGGCGGACGACTCAGCGGCGCCTGGACTGTCGGAGAGCCCACCATCCAAGTGAAGGCAGATCCATCCTCCCCCACCCTTCCATCCTTCACCTCCATCCCCTCCACCGAGGGACGAGACGGGGACAGAGACGGCAATGACTGGGACGGACGACGGCGGTGATGACGGAACAGATCTCCCGTCACCACCTCCCTGGGCTTCCCCTCCCGACGAAATTGGCTCGTTTCACGCCATGATCGCCAGGGCCTCAGAGCTCTTCCAGCTATGCCCCGAAGAGCAGAAAAAGGAGGGTTTCCTTCATCAAAGACGAGAGGCGAAGAGGAAGACCGTACTCTCAGTCCCGCTGTTGGATGACATCTGGGACGAGGGACTGTCCCTTCTGAAGAACCCGTCCACGGCCCCTGCGAAGAGAGACCGGTATGAGAAGAAGTACCGGGTCTCAGATTCCACTCCTATGTGCCTCAGGGCCCAGCCATCCCCAGACTCGGTAATCTCCGCGGCGGCCAAGAAGAAACCGGCATGGGTGACAGCAGTGACTTCCACTTCCCCGCTGGACGGTGAGGCAAAGAAGCTGGACGCCATAGGAAGTTGGGTAATCTCGTCGGCAGCGACGACCATTAAGGCGGCCAATGCTCTCGCTATCGTGGGCCGCTACAATAGGGAGTTGTGGTTTAAAATCGCTCCCCTCCTAGACTTCATTCTGGACGTAAAGAGAGCGGAGGCCCTCGAAATCCTGCAGGATGGCGAGGTGGCTTCTGACCAGGGCATCACGGTAGCCACGGGCATTGCCGACAATGGTTTTCACCAGATCGGCAACAGCATTTGCCTTTGGCGGCGCGGTTGGCTCAGGGCCATCGATTTCAGTCAGGACGTACAGACCAGGGTACTGGACATGCCCTTCGACGCCGAGTCACTGCAGGCCATCAAGGTGGACACCGAGACGGCCCGTGCCTTGGGCACGCTCTATCACTGACGGCTGTCCCTTCGGACCTCCGGAGGCAAGTCTCAAGGTGCCTCCAAAGGATTCGGCGGCAGCTTTTCGTCATACCATCAAGCGGCCCGTTCTTCATTGCAGGAAGCCTACAGGGGCTGCAGCAAGGCCGTTGGACATCGTTGTCGTCGCCAGGGGGCCCAAGGTGTGAAGGCCTCAGCGAAGCAGGACTGAACCCGCTGTGACGTCGGGCCCCCACCCGAGCAGCCCGGTGGGAGGCCGGCTGGCGATCTTCGTCGGCATGTGGAAATACATCTCCATCGACCGTTGGGTGCTGGATGCCCTGTGTCATGGTGCATGCTCCCAAAACCCTGAAACTGGTGAGCCCATCCCGGACTTTGGCTCCCTTGTGGACTTCCCAGGCCCCAGCTAGGCTCACCTGGACTCAGTCCTGGCGCCAGGCTCATGGTAGGTGCTAAATACATGGGCCATATACTTGGCTCTGAGAGGCTGAGCCATTCAGTACAGGGTGTGGCTTGGGACTACTTTACCTGGAGGCAGGATACGGTTAAGGGGAACTATTTTCCTGGGACTACTTGCAAGGCTATTTAAACCGCACCCTGCAAACTGAACATGCTTCGCGTTATTCTGCACTCCTGCAGCGTAACGCTCACCGTGTCAGCTCAGCTCTTGCTTCCCTTCTGCCACGCTCGTCCAGAGTCTTCTTTCCATTGGCACCTGAGAAAAGAGAAGAACAGGAGTTAGAAACGCATTGAAGGCCTTACCTGCAGAACACCCTGATCTCACCTTCTGCTTACCCACGGACCACCGCATCTGTAGAAGAGCAGAACTGAAGGTACCCTCTCGGGTAGCTACTCACCTGAATTCGGCCACCTCTAGGAACTCCATCGAGCAGTTCTTCATCATTCCAGCATCGCGCCGCAACTCAACCCGTCAAGCGGCTCTTCCATCTTCTTCCTGCAACTGCGCCTCACCTGCCGAACAGAAAACAGACAAGCAGGTTAGTCGCACACAGCAAGGAAAGCTAAATACAGCGAACAATTGGCGCGCCCCGCACAGTGCTATATTTACCCGCTGGAATCCTGCTCATCATTGTCAGGAGAGTCATCCATAATCCGAAAGCCGCTTAAAGCCACACCTGAAAGACAAGAACGAACATTGGATATCTCGAGCAGAAAGACTTAAGGCAGCTATTTCGAGGAGTTATTGCAATAGAGACTTACCTGCTTACTCCGGCCTTTCCACTTCAGCACTCCATCGGATCAGTGAAGTAACTAGATCCTGGAAAGACTGTGAAACCGCACCCCTGCCAGAGTGTGCAGGACGGAGAGCTCGCCCATTACAAACCAAGGTGAGCCAGAGGAAGAGAAGTGAAAATCGTAAATAGGGGAAAACCAAAACCAGCTCCATTCAATTGGCTAATATCTTGTTTCGACTTGCAGACGAACATCTCCTGAGGCAAGAACGAAGGGAAGACGAGAGCTAGCACCCTCAGTTAAGCAGAGCGACACCAGTGCAGACATCATCCTTCGAACACGCCACCGTGGAGTCCAGGTGAGCGTGTCACCCTGGCCCACGGACACACTCTGGAGTTCCAAAGGAAGTGTCCCCACGTTCCAACGGTGGCCAGGAAAGAAAACCACATTCCAAAGCTACTTCTGGAGGTACGAACGATGCTGGTAAAGGGTGCGATAGAGCTCGTCCCGAAGAGACTCCGGAGCTCCGGAGTATACTCGCGGTACTTCCTCGTCCGAAAGAAGACCGGCGGCTGGTGATCCATCCTAGATCTCTGCTGCCTCAACAAATACATAAAATACCAGAAATTCCAGAAGGTCACCCTTCAGCACGTGCTGGGATAGCTGGAAGAAGGGGACTTCCTGTCGTCACTGGACTTGGTGGATGCTTACTTCCACATCCCCATACACAAGGGACATCAAACATTTCTGCGCTTCTTGGTCCAAGGGCGGCACTATCAGTTCAAGGTACTGCCCTTCGGTTTGAAGTCGGTGCCAAGGGTCTTCACCAAGTGCCTGGCACCGGTGGCGGCGCATCTGTGCCTGCAGGGGATCCACGTCAGGAACTTGCCGTCGACCACACAGCGAGGACCGTCCGCCTGCTCGCTTAACTGGGGTTCTCGATAAACTATGCAAAGTCTTACTTCATGTCATCGCAGGACGCTCTGTTCCTGGGAGCCAGGCTCAACACGGTGGAGGGGCTAGCTTCACCGTCGGAGGAGAGGATAAAGGCCATCCTGGGCAAGGTACAACGGCTGTTCACCATGGAAATTGCCAGGGTTAGGTCCATCAAGTCCCTGCTCAGAATGATGTCGTCATGCATCTACCTCGTGCAGCTGTGAAGGTTGCGGATGCGGCCGCTGCAGGAGTTCCTCAACACCTGTGCGATACAAGTGGCGGGAAGCTTCGCAGACAAGATCGCCCTCAACAAGACTTCCGACAAGCGATCTGGTGGTGGGGCACCCGCGTGCATCTCGCGGCGGGCATGGACTTCCAGACCCCAGCGCATCAGGAAACAGTGACGACGGACGACTTTCCTGGAGGGATAGGGCGCGCACACTGGAGAACTCCACGCAAGAGGCCTTTGGCTCCCGCAGGAGAGGGAGCTGCAGATCAACATCCGGCCCATATTCTGAGCCCTCGGGTCCTTCCGTCACTCAAGGGCACGGTGGTACGGGTCTTCACCGACAACAACACCACAATGTTCTACATCCGGAAGCAGGGGGGCACCAGATCCCTGTTTCTCTCCAAGGAAGCACAAGATCTGTGGCACTGGGCCGTTGTGCAAAGGATGTTCCTGGTGCCCTTTCACCTGGCAGGAGTGAAGAACACCGTCCCCGACTCACTCAGCAGGGAGCTGCGCTCTTGCTGCAATTTGGAGCTTCGGCAAGAGCAGGTAGATCTCCTATTCCGACAATGGGGCAATCCCCAGATCGACCTGTTCGTGATGGCGGCGAACACCAAGTACCGGAAGTTCGCCAGCAGGTTTCTCCAGACGGGGAGCTTGGGCGACGCATTCTCCTTTCCCTGAGATTGCCTGTTCCTCTATGCATTCCCACTGTTGCCGTTGCTTCTGCGACTCATCAGTCAACTCAGACGGTCCCGGTGCAGCATGATCCTCGTTGCACCGGCGTGGCCGAGACAGATATGGTTCCTGGACCTTCTGGACATGTCAGCGTCCCCTCCATTTAAGCTGTCAATGGACGTGGATCTTCATGCCAGGGAAGGAGGCGCGATCCTGCATCACGACCCAGGATCACTGAACCTGTAGGTCTGGCTCCTGCAGCACTAAAGTGTGGAGGCTACGATATCCCGGCGGACTGCAAGGAGGTACTTGCCAAGGCCAGGACTTCCTCGACTCTTATGTGCTATGGACATAAATGGAAGAGGTTCTCTGTCTGGTGCCGTACACAGAAGATCAACCCTCTATGGATTACGGCCCCTCAAGTGCTGCCGTACTTGCTGTCACTGGCCAAGGCGGGGCTGGAGCATGCCTCCATCAAAATTCATCTGGCGGCTATCTCCCGCTACTCCAGAACTCCGGGGCGGTCGTCGCTGTGGTCCCACCACCTGGTGACGGAGTAAATGAAAGGACTGTTCCACTCGTTGGCGAAGGCTCCGGCCCTGGCGTGGGAGCTCAACGTGGTGCTGACCAGGCTCATGGGTCCACCATTCAAGCCTTTGCATTTGGCGCCGCTGAAATTTCTATCGTGGAAGACGGCGTTTCTTGTGGCCATCGCCTCCGCATAACGAGTGGGAGAGATACAGGCCCTCTCCTGTAAACCCCCGTACCTGACATTCCACGAGACAAGGGTAGTGCTGAGGACGCACCCCTCCTTCATGCCCAAGGTGCCGTCAGACTTCCATCTCAACGAGCCCTTGGTGTTGCCTGATTTCTTCCCGTCGCCTTCGTCGCCGGCTGAGAGGACTTTGCACTCGCTGGATGCGGCTAGAGCGCTGAAGTTCTACGTGGACCGCACAAAGAGTTTTCGGAAGACATCACAGCTGTTTGTGAACTTTGGCACTGTGAACCAAGGGAAGGCCCTCTCCAAGGCTTCCATTTCCAGATGGCTCTCCGGCTGCATCATGCACTGTCACCGGTCGGCAAACCGACCATTGCCAGGCCGTCCGAGAGCCCATTCGACTAGAGCGATCGCTGCTACTACAGTGTTCCTGTCTGGTGTGTACCTTCTTGAAATTCTACTGCGTGGACCGGGATTCCAGGGAGGAGTCCAGAGTCGGCCATGCAGTGCTGTGCAACCTGTTTGCTTGAAGGTGAGCCTGGTGAGGAGGTAAGAGATGCTTAATGTTGATCCTTGCCACCTCCCGTGGTTATGCATGTGTGTACTGCTATGTATTCTTGTATTCATGAGCATGTGAATCCATGCCAGACCCCATGCTGGAGAAGGAACAAGTTACTTACCTGTAACTGTTCTCCCGCATGGGTCTTGCATGGATTCACATGCAAACCCTCCCTTCAACCCCTCTGCGGCTCTTCTCTTGGTCCTACTGCCACTTTACGTGCTACCAAATCTGAAGATGGCTGCCAGAGGAGGGGCTTAGGTAGAGGGCAGTCATTGGCTGGGGCAGTATGATCCAGAGACCAGTGATTGGTCATTAGTAGAAAGACAGTTCAGAAACGAAACTGAAACTTATTTTTTTCTTTACCGAGGATTCCCAACCTGACGGGGAATATTCACGAGCATGTGAATCCATGCCAGACCCATGCTGGAGAACAACAGTTGCAGTTAAGTTATTTGTTCCCTATTGCCCTGTCATGAGGATCCGCTTGAAGCCCAAAGCCAAGTGCAACTCCTGGTACGACTCCGATCTCCCCACCCTCAAACACAAGTGCAGGGTGGCTGAGAGGAAATGGTGTGATTCCGGACATCGTCTGACAAATTGGCCTTCCGCCTGCTCCAAAGACAATACCGGCTCTCTGTCCACACCAAGAAGAGAGCCCACATTCAAGTCCGCGTCTCTGCGGCATCTAACAACTCGGCCGAACTCTTTCAACTCTGCAAGGAGCTGGTCAATCCTGCTGCAGTCTGTACCTCTCCTGTCCCCTCCCAGGCCCTCTGCACGGCCCTGGCTTCTCATTTCATCTCTAAAACTCAGGACATCCTGTCCTCTCTCTCTCTCTCTCTTCCTCTACCCCTGCCCCCTCTACTCCCTGCTCTTCCTCTGGCCCTTCTTCGGCCTCCTCTCTGCCCTTCTTCTCTGCCTTTCCCCTTTTCTCCCCAGACAAGGTTTCTAGACAAGTCTGAACTATGAAAGTCTCGTCAAAACAGGTTCAACCCTGTTCCTCCAGAACCACATTGACACCTTGGCCCCTGTTCTGGCTGACTTCTGAAATCACTCCTTTGCCAAAGGAGTCTTCCCTTCCCCCTGAAGCACTCCCTTGTGCACCCCTTTCTTAAGAAACCCACAGCTGACCCCTCTTGCCCGGCTAACTATGGCCCAATCTCCATCATTTCTTTCCTGGGCAAACTCCTGGAAAATCTGCTGGTCTTCCAGCTTAATCTTCACACTATATCTGTTGGTTGTCTCCATGACTATCCATCTGGCTTCAGAGAGCTGCCAGAAGCACGGAAACTGCTCTCCTGAACATCCATGAAGACCTGTTCTCCAACCTCAATTCCAACACCCCCTGTCTCCTCATCTTACTTGATCTCTCTTCTGCCTTTGACACGGTCAAACATGCCATCCTGCCAACTGTCTCCATGATAACTGTCATGATGCCTACCCCCGGAGCACCAGGCCAGGCCCAGCACCCCCGGGAGCAGGCATCATGCCCCCGGGTAAAAGCCCAGCGGCCCCTTATAGGGGCTTTTTGGACTCTGTCCTGGCGCCGTTGGCGCCACGGCTCATGTTGAACATCAGTCCTGGCGCCATAGGCGCCACGCTCATAAAGGAAGGTGTTTTGTGCACTTACCTGATGCAGACCATGCTGTGAGATTCAGGCCTCCCTGAGACCTGAAAGGGACAATTTTTTCATTGGGACTTTTTTGCCACTCGGGCGTGGCCAGGGAAGGATACTTACCTGGAACTACTTTGGGGGCTATTTAAGCCACGCCCAGACAGTAGCTCACGCTTCGCATTGTTCTGCATCCAAGCAGCTGAACGCTCACCGTGTCTGCTCCTGCATCTGGTCTCCAGCCACGCCCGCCTCGATCCTGGAACACCTGTAAGGAAAGAAGAGAAGAGAAAGGTGAAAACCAAGAATTTTATCAAACTTCTTACCTGCATCCGGAACCTTCACGTCAGCGTTCCTGAGAAAAGACTTTCATTTAAAAGCACTGCGTTGCTCGCTGCAGCTCCGCGCTTCACTCACCTGTCCTCGGGAGTTCTTCTGGCTCCACCGCGACTGTCTGCACCGGTCGCCACATCTCTGCGCCTAGGGGAGAGAAGAAGAGACAAAAGGTGAGCAGAAGGAACATATGAGGAAAGCCTCATTTTCCGCCATAACACTTACCGGTCTTCTGTTGGTGGACCATTCCTCATTTCGGGTCGGCGCTGCTTCGTTGGCAGGTACCGCACCCCAGCCCCTATGGGGAAAGGACAAAAGACATTACTGGGGGAATATAAAGACATTAAGAGGGATCGCCCCCATCACTAACTCACCTGAGTTTACCATCGGCAATTCAATCCATCAACGCATCGCCTTCATTCTGCACCTGAAATAAAGGACAGATCACAGGTTAGGAAGGCAACAGAAAAGGAGGCTCAACACTTGAACTTTTGTAATCTTCATACTTACGGCGTTCCGCTCGGAAAAGTCAAGTGGATTTTGCCAGCGCCATTCTGAAAACCAGTGAAGTAACTGGACAAACACGCGCCCCTGCACCAGAAGCAGGATGGAGAGTTCATCCTTTCAAACCATAAGTTGAGCTTCAACCGGGGATTTCGGAGGAAGTTAGAGAAGAACGAAGGGGGAGCAAGCACACTATTCTGCAGACTGTTAATCCCCTTTCTCATCTGCAGAAGGATATTCCTACTGGCCAGACAAGCAAGATTTGAGGGTCCTGTTCAGTCGGTGTTCCGAGTTCTGCGCATCACGCTCAAAGAGGCCACAGCAACCCAGACTAGACCAGCGCCTCCGTGGGAGTCAGGTGAGCGTTACGATAACCTGGTTATCACCGATCAGGCCCTGGCTTGGCTGACTTCTTTCCTCTTTGATTGACCCTCCTAGGTCCAACTTGGGTCCTTCCTCTCCTCTATCTCCAGCTCTACCTGCAGTGTTCCCCAGGTGTCTAACCTCTCTTCCTGACTGTTCAACCAATACCTGGCACTCCTTGCCTACCGCATTGCCTCGGTCTGCCCCAACTTTGCGCTATGCTGATGACACTCAACTCATTTATTTTCATGCTCCTTTCCACCACCTCTTCTCCTTCTCTCATCTCTGACTGTCTGCTATCCATGAATGGTGTGCAGGCAATTATCTCTGCCTTAATGCCAGTAAGACCGAGATTCTCCTCATCGGCACACCTGCTCCCTCCTTTCCTGTCACTCTCTGGCTGGCCTCTCTTGACCCTCTTCCTGCTCTCACCTGTGAGGCTAAAAACCCTGGGGTCATCGTTGACTCCACACTCTACTGCTCTCCTCACATCTCCGACATCTCTAAGAAGTCACACTACCAGTTGCACCTCGTCAGAGGTATTCTTCCTTTCCTCTCCTTC
This sequence comes from Ambystoma mexicanum, assembly GCF_040938575.1. Taxonomy (NCBI): domain Eukaryota; kingdom Metazoa; phylum Chordata; class Amphibia; order Caudata; family Ambystomatidae; genus Ambystoma; species Ambystoma mexicanum. The sequence goes on from NC_090931.1 coordinate 1,431,630,446, forward strand.
CCTCAGAAGCTCACTGTCTGCAGAGCTTTGGTTCTCTCTAGGCTGGACTACTGCAACAGCCTCTTTCTAAATCTGCCTGCCTCTACTCTGCGCCCTCTGCAATTCCTCCAAAACAGGACTGCAAGACTTGTCCTTGGCCTCAAGCCCAGGGATCATATCTCTCCAGGACTGAAATCTCTGCACTGGCTCTCAGTGGCTGCAAGGATTAAGTTGAAAACCCTCTGCATTGTCCACAAGGCCTTCTGGGGTCTGGGGCCTCAATACCTTCAACTCTCTCTTCCTAAATATCTTCCACCTTGAGCTCTTCACTCATCCTCCTCCAACTCCCTCAGAGTCAGTCGCTTCTCCAAGCAATGAGTTGGTGGTAGATCTTTCTTTGGCTTGGGTCTCCCTCTGGAACAGCCTCCCTGACACTTGAGGAGAACCATCTCTGGTTCTGGAAGCACCTCTTTGCTTCTGCTTTCTCTCCTCCTCTCACCTGCTGAACTCCTGGCTGAAACTGAAACTGCACTGTTCACCTGCCTACCCTCTGATCTCGGGCCCAGGTCCCCTTCTCCGCCAGTTGCACCCCTGCACTGCCTCCTTGGCATCGACTGCACTTGTGGGATTGTTTTCTGTATCCCTACAGCCCCCTACCAGCACTTGACACCTGAAGTCTGCACTTACCCTTGCATTTGCCACCAGCTGGCCGCACTTTAACTTTTGCTTATTTATCTATTTATTTTTACTGTCGTTCCCCATGTACTGCACTGCCCCCTCCATCCCTGAAATTTTCCTCTGCAATTGTGCGATCTCAATGTCACCTGGCCTAGTAAGATCGTCGTCTCTGTCTTCCCTCTGTCCCCCTCCCTTGCTTTGTCGCGCCTTGAAACACTTGTGTATAGGTGCGTTACAAATGCCATATGATATCAATTAAAAAGAAGACTGCAAGTTTCAAGTGGAAAATTGACAAACAGAGTCTGTCGGTGGTGAACAAATTAAGTACCTGGATCTTATGATTAGATGAAGTCCTTCTATGGCTTGCTTAGAGGCAGACCTAGAGAAAAGGTTGAGTCAACTCATTTGCCAGATGAAAAACATACTTCATGTCTATTGTAGATTTACCCTACTACCACTTATTAAATTCTAGAAGGGCAAGTTTATTCCGATTCTAATGTACGAAATCGAAATTGAGAAAATGGCTCTTAAGAGCAACTGGGTACGAATGGAGGGTTTGATCTGGAAAAAAGTTCTCAACTTGCCAAGTTCACTGCCTTTGTCCAGGCTAGGATTTTAATTAGGACTACAATCTCTATGTCGAATGGAAAAGGATCATGCTCTGTAGATCCATCATAAACCCAAAGCAGAATTCTCGGTTTCTTGCTGGAAAAAGGTACTAATGATTTCCTTATGGGGTTAACACGGGACGCAACAGCCTTGTTACTGAAATGTCATTTGTCAGAACAAGACTGGATTGATAACCCGCTGAAGGTAACGTCATTAACCAGAAGGATTGGACTTTGGCAAGGGCATCATTTATCGATATGAAATTTTCTAAGAACTTCCCTGTAAACGATACATCTCTAGACTGAGTTATCGTATCTCAGTAGATTTCCGAATGCTAATTTAAGTGTGGATATCCTAAGGTTTCCCATGAATTTATGTAACAACCGTGATTTACAGAGAATTGGGAATAAAGGCAATTTGGTGGATGGTATGTGTTATTTCTGTAATTCGGGAGAGCAACAAAATGTGAAACATTTACTTAAAACATGCATAGCCATAAGACAGAAAAGGGTTCATCATTTTTCTCGTTTTGTTCAAAATGTTGAATGGCTACATTCTGAGGAATTTTGGAATAGATTGTCAGCAGGGACGGAAACCTTTTTATCTCTAGAGGTTTTAAGGTTTTTTGCCAAACTAGAGTTATTAGGGTTTACATGTTGGGTAGTTCTGGAAAAATTGAAGAAATTAATTAATTTTGTTGGTGTAAATGTTTTGCTTGTTATATATTGACATGAATTCTTATGAATTGTGAAAAGCAGCATGTTGACTAACCACGAATAATAAAAAATAAAGAGAAATGAACAGGAAAAGTATTTAAAATCCCATGTAAAGGAGTCCTTTCTTCTGCCCTCTGATTTGACGGATCCACCTATCCTGGTCAAGGAAATAAGAGGTGCAGTACAGGCTATGTGCTGTATTGCTGTATTACGATAAACTCAGTGTTTCACCAGCATAGAAGTGGTTGGAAGGCTACCAGACAAAAATACATCATGGTGTTTCTTGATGTAACCATGGAAAAGGAAAGTATATGTTGTAGAAATGGTTAAACCTGGCTTATTTCAGCCCACAAAATATTGGCAGTCAAATAAGAATTTTGAAAAAATTGGAAAAGTTGCTAAGTTTCAGGTACATGGGCAGTTACTATCTCGGGATGCAGGCATCTTAAAGTTGTGCGCTCTTCTTTTCAAAGCAGTTCAGCTCTGTAATTTTAGTTTTGCTGCTGAATTATTGAAGCAAGTATTAAAAACCTATGCCCATTGAGCTACAGTGATGAGCAATGCATTCAATCAGCTACTTGCTTTGTATTAGCCAGGTAGTCCAGTCTTGTGTCCTCCAAACTCTGGCCCCGTCTGGCTTCTTCAGTGACCTCTCCCGAAGCTTCTTTTGTAGTCTGTAGTCCCTGCTATCCTGTGCAGCTTTGAAGCTCATCTGTACCACCCTTATTTCTTTGCTGGCCACCATCCCTCACTAGCGGGTGCCATTCATTTAATCTGGGATTTCACTCTGCTGGATCTAAATGGGAGGTCATTTTCTTATTTGAACAAGATTACATGTCAAAAATGTTAACATTTCACATGTTTTCCATCTTGGAAGGAAACTCGCCAAGAAGAAGTGCGGTCTCATTTTCGACTGCTTCCCTGATCAGTCTGACCAAAACGCGATGTCTGTGGCCCATTGGAATGATATTGAATTTGTGATTTAATTTCATTTAGTATTTCAGATTAGAACGACTGCAACCCTTCTTAACAGTTGTAGGCAATTACCATCTGCTTCTTATCATTGACCGTCTTGACTAAGCATCTTTTTCTTTCATGCCATCAAATTTTCAAGATGGTAGAATTTCCACATTCACTTGTACATGAATCATATTGAAATTAATGTAACTGTCCATGTTAGAGTTTACCAAGATGTGTGAGAATATATCATCAAAAAAGTGATGGGTGTAAGGTTTAGAATGAATCTTGGCCATTGGCACTGCCCTTGGCACTATTCCACACCGCGTATTTGTTAGCAGGTCTTTGCCGTTACAAAAGGGGACCAGCCGTATGCGAATCAGTCAGATATTGTATTAATGGGAGCTGACTAGTGCAAACTGCTAGGCCATGCTCCCTCTGCATGGCAACCCCAGCAACCCCAGACATGTTTCGGCATTTCAGTGAAGTGTCGCTTGGTTGTCCATGGCACAGCAAGCAAGGAACACAGGTCTGGGCCTACACTCTCACGTAGAGAGACAAACTAGAAAGCGAGAATGTAAGCATGCTTTTCTTAATGTGCAATGAGTCCTTTCAAAATAACACTTCTTTAAGTGACGTTTCCATGTTTTGAACTATCCCGTTCTTGTAATATCATTTGTTGTGCGCACTCATTTTGGCATTGAGCATGAACCAACGCTTCCACAAAGTGAAAAAATAATGTTTGGGGGTGACCAGGGTTAGGCGCGCTGTAGCTTGGGAGATTGTAAAGAAAAGAAAAGAAATTGCCCTTGACTGCTGCGGTTTATATGGAACTGTTAGGTTAACCCCCTACCTAAATGACAAAGAAAAAAGACAGGTGTGTTCCATAAACACGCGCTGTCAATTACACACTATAGTGAGACGAATCAAAACACAATGTTCATAAGGTGTTACTCTAAGGTAGATACTGTGAATGCCGACACGTGTTTTGACCAGTTCAAGGCACAGTATCACGTCTGTATTGCACATTTGATAAGTAACATATTGACTGACATTCTTTCATGTCATTGTGAAAGTACAAGCAATAATGTTAAAACCATTTACAAAACCAAGGAGATTGAGGAAAAAATAACTGCCCGTGTATTCTGAATGTTCCATACTTTGTCATGTGAGGACCATGCACAATCCGGGACTCGAGGATAATAATTCAGGGCTCGGTGATATTTGAATGTTTTTGGGTCTGGGTGGTAGGAGTGGACCCTCTCGCAGAGTTCCTAATATAGCTTTGGTGGTGTTAGAGGAATGCTAGAAATACTCCTTCGCGTAGTAAAGTGCTCTGCTGCTTTTGTGCTACGAACGAGAAAATAAATATAATATAAAAAGGTGTGAAATATTTGATGCAGTTCAGTTTACAGAAGAGGTCCCACCCTAACAAATTAACCTGATAGAATGAACTCGACAGAAATGCATGTCTGGCTGTTACGGGAGCTAGGGAAACTGATACAGGCTTGGTGTGAGGGTGCTGTACAGTTGTGTTGGTGATCTCAATAGCACCAAGAGTGGTGGAGGAATGTGGGACAGTTTGCAAACCTTTAGACTGTATGGCTGGCTTGCTTGGTGTAGTGTCAGATAAATGGGCCAGACTGTCCTCCTTTGACACACTCTTGATCAATGGTTATTAGAATGCTTATGACCAGATTGTCTCTCTGGCTCTCCTAGCAGTGATTTTTGTTTGGGGCATTGGGTGCTGCACTGTCTGGTGTAAAGGTTGCTACGCCTGGATTTGGGAATAGAGAGGAGTTCGCGAGTGGATGCTGAAAAGTTTGTTGGGACAGTCATTTCCCATTTGACCCTCCTGTTTACAATGATTACACACAGTGTGTGGCTCGATGCACCTGTTCCCTGATTGTGCACCTTCTCCCTCTCCCCGCGTACCCTGTCCTCCACACTGAAAACCTCTTCCATGGAAAGACCGCCCTTGAAGGCTTTGCAATTGTAGATCCAGGAGCTTTATTGTCTGTACTTTCTTCTGTTCCAGACTCAGCAGACAGTTCAGCTCCATCTGGTAGCCCACTGTAACCACACTGGTCAGAGTCATTTGATCATTCTCATCTCTCTTCCTGTCCAATGGCCCTGGTTTTTTTTGTTTCTCCTTTAGGCTCTCTTTCCAGGGCCAGGTATGTTTACCTCACTTTGGTCACATGTTCTCCTTCAAGTGCAGCATGCTTTAAAAGGGGATAGTGTAGCAGAGAGGCCCCAAAAGGAGCAAAGTTCAGGGACCGCTTTCATATACCCATAACAAAGGAATGACCATACTGTCTGTAGAAAAACATATTTTTTGTATAGATAAGGTAAAGGGAAAACATGGCTAAAGTTACAGCTAAGGACAACAGAGCAAGAGAAATGTGCACAATAAGCTCAGCAGTCCAGAGTCTTGAATGGTTCCTGGCAGTCCTATAAAAGTCTTTTCAGGGGTATAGATTAACTTTCATGATTTAAGTCAAGCTTTTTTGTTGTTAGTAAAGGAGGAAAAGAGAACTTCATTGGAAACCAAGGGTGCAAAGACATGTGGCAAAGCCTTAGATTGTGAAAAACCCTACCGGTTTCAATCCCAATATTGAGGTTGGATCCTTAGGGTGGAAGACCTTTATTAAAAAAGAAAAAGTATCAGTTGCTTGTTTTTGGAATGTCTCAAACCCGCACGGCCAGTTCCGATAATTGCTCTGTATGGTTGCGACCCAACGTCTGTTCCTCAAATGTGTTTAGGCGATGAGGATGCAGTGCTATAGGGATGGAAGACTGATTCCAGAAAACAGGAAAGGACAAGATACACAGACAGGCAGGCTATTGTATCGTATTATATTTTTTTCATAGGACAATTCTTTCTTTTATGTGTCTAAAATTTGTAATAAAGTAAGTGCCCAATAAAAATAAAAATAAAAATATAAACTTTACTCGCTTTACCTGGCCTTGCTCATCGTTTAATCTACCTTACACCTTTAATTATGCATATGGTTTTTCCACGCTGAGCTGGAGGAATTCTGCAATACCTGACCAGCTGGAGGGACAGAATGGGACTTGCTCAAAGTGACACGAGATGGTGTTTGGTGTGAGCTGATCTACTGCTTCCTGTATGAACCGAGTAATTATCATGCCTTTACCTGTGTTTCCTTTTTTCTGTTTCTATGGATCACGATTCAATCAAAAGTCGTCGCCCTAATCAAGCCGTGATAAAACTCAAACTTGGGCCTCTGCGAAAATATGATGTAGGAATGAAACAGGTTGATTTCTTTTAGTCAAGAAAGCTGGGGAAAAAACAAGATGTAGTGATCTGTGCAACGTGGCCTCAAAAATATAATAAGAGTCAAGGGGAAAAATCCAGAGACTTAACAGAGGACACCAGGGTAGGAGTGCTAAATGGAGAAGACTGGGAAAATGGCCGCCGTAAAGTGGTGCGGTGACGAAGTAAAGGTACGGAGAATTTCCGTCCTCATATGATTGAGTTTAAGTGATAGTGAAATCTTCCAGTCCTCAGTAGCACAGAGATAAATGCTAAAATGGACCATGCCTGCCGTAGAGACACACTGACATGTAGTTGAGTGTCATCTGTTCAGGGGTGTTGTTAGGTCTGTAAAAGACCCGGGGCTACGCTAATGTCAGAACTGTCGGGACTGGGGGCTAGCTAGCCTTTTGGTTGTAACTCCTGAGTTTCCATCCAGGTCTACAACCAAAAGACCAGGGGCTATAGCCCTCTTAGCCCCCCCCCCTAGCAACGCCTCTGCTCCTCGTGTATGGAGTGACTCAAGCAAGAAAACTCTATATTTCCAACTCTCTCTCATCTGATCTCTCTGAGAGCCTGAGGGACAGCCCTCAGCAAGCTCTTCATTCTCTCCCTCATCTTGTCTCTCTTATAGCGTTAACACCTGATCCGGCAGGCCGAATCGGGTGTTATCGTCCTGGGGTCCACAAGAAAGGGTGTTAATGCTATTCGCACCCTGGATTGTCAATCCGTAAACCCGGGGTGCTGAAAGCGGTGTATTTTGTTTGAATTAACAGGACTGTCCGAAGATGGCCGCCACAGACAGGGGTGGACTGGCCTATAGGGAACTCTGGAGTTTTCCCGGTGGGCCTCTGCACCCTGGGCCTCTTTTGTGTGGCATTTCCAAATGTTCTCATAGCATTGGGCTTGCTGAAAATGTGTCATATGGGGCCACTTTGAACATTATTTCCAGGGCCTCTTTTGGTCCCCAGTAATTATTTCCAGGGCCTCTTTTAGTTCCCAGTTCACCCCTGACCACAGAGCCCCTCTTCCATTTCCATGGTGGCCTGGCGGGAGCGAGGCGACAGCCGAAGAAGCAGCAGTGCTGCCCTGCCGCTGTGGACCAAACAAAAGGTAAGTGGAGCTTGAGGGTTAAAAAAACGTAAGGGAAGGCGGGTGGGGGCAAGACCGCAGTGCTGGACAGTGGAAGCAGCCAGGAGGCTGCTCGGAATGTGAGCTGAGATTAGCAGTTTTAGCCCGCAATCCCAGAAACTTGATTGGTTGCCTCTACCGCCCCGGGTGCAAATAAGCAGTATCTTCCTTCTCTGGGTCTTGCAATGTTTGAGGAAGGCCCTTCTACAAGCACAAGCACAGCTGGCTGGCACATAGCTATCTTTTTAAGAATTCCATCCACTTGGTTTCTAATTCCGAGACAAACTCCTTCTCCCTCTCTCCAACCCAGTCTGTGCTCCTCACTACACATTCCTGGGCTCTTTTATGGGGTCCCGGTTTAGGTTGATTACTCTATAACACTCCTGATCAGTCACTTACTCGCCTTCTTAGTCTTCCGGAGTGGAATAGGTTAATACCCTCTTCCCTGCTGGGTGTTTCCCCCCCGTCTATCCTTAAGGTTTTCATTTGTGGGCATTTATTGTAGCCCTGTAATTTATTCAGATGAATTAAAAGTCTGGTTTCGCAGATGCCGCGACTTTAAAGTACCCAGCCGCCATTTTGAAGTCAGGCGGAAGTGCTGATTCTACAGCTCTAAATATTCACATCCCGTCGCCTCTCCAGTTCCACTGTGTACTGCATCAAATATGGTATGTGCCATTCTTTTTATACTGCGAGTCAGTACTCCAACAAGCGCTGACACTGCGAGTGGGAGTAGTGCAGGAGCCTGTGGAGGACACTGCTTTCATAAGGGCCTCTGGACCCGAATAATTTGTATTTCTGACCGCCTAGTGAAGTCTCCAGAAGCATGGGGCTAGAGGAAAGGGACTCAGCCCAAGAACATGAGTGTTGGGGATTGGGATACCATGTGACAGGAATGGCTGGGGGTACAAGGAGTGGCTTTGGGAAATCCAGGTCAAGTCTCACACTTCAGTTAATGAAGCCCGGAGCATTACCTGGCCCAGTAATACCCCACCTGCCCATCCAATATTGCTACTAGTACCCCAGCATGTTGTACCGAGGTACTAATAGTATTTTTTCTTGAGTTGGGAAACGACATGGAAACCGAGAAAAAACAAATGGCTGCTATGGATTGGGGAGTAGGGACAGCATGAAAAAGATAGGAAAAAACAGAGAAAACTAAAGGAACTTCGCGGGACTCTGCACGCATCGGGAACAGGTAAGTCATTGTGGGTCTGGTCACGACTCAGCGTGGGCCAATGACATCGCTTGTTACAAGTTTATTGTCCTTCGTCAGGTACTAATTAGATTGACATCTTCCAGCGTGTTTTTCCTCAATCTTAACAATTGTTTAATGTCTTTTTTTGGTATATTCAACTACTTTTTCATGCATGTATAGGGACAAATGTGTTTAACATTTGCTATTTGAGTCATTTTTCAAACCTTTTTCGGACAGAGAACCCTCAATCCCTGCTTAGTGGGGTTTGGACTTCTCGCACAGCGTTATTTGATGACACTTTGAAGAACTTTTCCGGTGCCACGTTTTGTTCCCAGTCCACCCCTGTATCAAGGGAGATCAGGAATCAAGTCCAGCCAGTTTATATTTCAGAGAAGGGGGTTTTGGGAACCCTGTCAGTCTTGGTGCTGGATTAATACCGGTGCCACTCATTAAGGTTGTGCATGGAGCGTGAGAAAATGATGAGTCTCACCACTTGGTTTGTAGTGTACTGTTGTTTTTATTAGCATGAGGTTGCTGTTTTTTTTAATTTTTTTTATATATTTAGGACACATGTAGTGCCTGTTCCATGAGCAATGCCAACACGTGTTTCGACCAAAGGGTCTTTGTCAAGGCGTGGGAGAATTGTGGAGTTGGGTTCCTATATAAGGAAGCTGGATGGCAGCTGTTAGGCCAACAAGGCCTCTGGATACAAGATGAGCGGTCACAGCGATCTTTCGTTACCAAACCCCCCCCCCCCCCTTCTCTACAAATCACCACACAGGGATTTCTGAGCATTGCCCTCTGGGAACCGTCAACTAGGAAGCAGGAAGTACCATTGAAGAGAGGACAAGATCAGCGCACGGATACATCGTTCCATTTATACTCTAGCTGCTACCTACCCTACAGTTTATATTGCACTTGTTGCATCAGTAGCCTTGGTGCCTCCGATAGAACAGGAGAACTTCCCCCTGCTCCTAAACTCTGTGGGAAAGGAATCACTCTGTTATTGAGAGGGAATTTTGGCCATGAAGGAAACCTATTCTGATTGGAGATATGTATTTGTTTAATAATTTCTAAAGCACACTAAACCCAAAGGCATCAATGGCACTGGTTTCAGGAGATACGGCATGGAAGACAAATAGAAGAAAGCCTGAGGCAAGGTGAGTGCCCGCATGATAAGTTCTTGAGGGATGCACCTCCTCTACCTCTCTTGGGAGAATAACAGCGCTTTGAGATGCTTACTGAAAGCCCAATAGGATTGTTCTGATCTTAGAATTTGCTGTTGGGGTCCTGTGCCCCATTTGAGATACGAATGGATGAAGGTAATCTTAATGTTTTGTAACAGCTTCAATATCGGAATAATCGGAAAGCAAGGCGTGAATATTTATTTGGACAAATGTGATGTTGCTAGAACATACATTTCAAGGGGTAATAATGTCAGGGTGGGTGCAAAGTCCTGAGTTGAATCTTGAGCAGAGACCGCCATCAGCTGCGTAGGTCGCACTGCACGTGGTTTGTCAAAGTTTTAAAACCCTGGAAATCAGACATGGAATGGGATCAGTTTCTTCGTTCCCTTCTTCCTATTGGTGCGGTGATCGGTTTGGCGGTCTATGGTACCTGTGATTGTGTTTTCCCCCAGTGTGTGCTATAGAATAAGACTTCACAAAAGTGGTCAGTGGGCCTATTACCTACCACCATTGCACGCGACCTTCACTTACTTTCTTGTTCACCGGTCTTTTGATGGAGGTTGTCTGGTGATAGTGGTTGTTGTGGTCAGTTTTCCCTTGATGCTACATGTTACCCTATTGAAAGGCTTGCCGACTGCTCTTGAGTTTCCACCCATTAGTTTAGTCGTGCTTGCACACCTGCATACATTGCTTGGATGTATTCTGCTCGAGGTTCTCTGTACAGCTTGACGTATGGGAAGCTGCTTGGAAGCCTGAGAATGGAGCAGGCTCTGCCTCCCAGCTACCACCCTCAAGTGAATGGTCCCACTAAGAGAGCCAGAAGGGTATCCAGTGATTATATCGAATAAAAAAGAGAGGGGTATTTAATAACGAAAACCTTTACAACAAAGAAATACCGAATTTGTATTCAATATATATATAGGGTGGGGTAAGGGGTTAAAACGGGTGTGAAGGGGTTTGGGAAGGCGCAGTATTTGCATTGTTTTTTAATGACGCTGAGACTAATTGGACTGCGTTCTGGTCCAATGTGGGGCTTGCATGCAATAATTCTCTGCATTCTGATACTTGGGTTTCAACTTTGGCTTGTTGGATTGGAATGCAGGTATCCTTCCCTTGCAGGAATTTTTGCTCGCTTCCAAGTTCTTGTTGTAGGAGCTACAGAAATCTTAGGATATAGTTGTTTAAAATTCTAAAGTAAAGGAGTTTGCCTATGTTTCTGAAATCCTACATCCACTCCGGGTGTGATAAGGTGATATGATATAATTGGTTATTAATAACACACTTAATAAGTGTGGATCCGGGGATCGAACCTGTGTTTCTCTGTGTCGTCTTGCTTCCAAGGCGAGCAAATTGCTGCTGAGCTATCCCCCCCGATTACCTGCACAGTTATTGTCTGCTCATTTCTTGCACCTAATTCATATGGTCCTTTTTTGACGGGTGAGAAGTTTCCGTTCAGTTGACCTTTGTCCGCGTTTGCCCACAGCTTGGTAGTTTCATGCTGCAGTGGACCTTTCTCAGGCCAAGCCTGTAGGTCCAGACCGCCTTGACGTTCTGTTGGGTTTGCCCCCTCCGGCATTGGTGGAAGGTTACGAAGAATCTGAGACTCCTGAGACATTTGTGGAACATTAATGCTTTACTCGTCAACTATGGCACGACCCCCATTGTTTTTTAGGGCACAGCCACCTTCGGGTAGCAGCATGTTAGCCGGCTCTGGTTAGTCTGAAGACTACCAGATCCCAAGCATAATGATTGGTGGAGGAACTTGGGCCTCCCTTTCCTCTTTTCCTCTTAGTCTCTGACCACTACCCCATGGCCATCCACTGCTCTTTTTATGTTTCTTGTTTGTACTGTCTTGAGCGCTCTGAGGACTGCGGTCGATTTGGCGCTTAATAAAGATTCTTTAGAATAGAAAAGAAGTACACGGGATCCGCTATGGGATTCAGAAGGATCTTCTATCAATGTTGATATGGGAACAAGTAATCCGTTGCCTAAATCCTGCAAATGGATCTATAGAAAACATTAGCAATTTTTCTTCTGTACCATCAGTCAGTGGCTGGTGCGGTTTGACCCACATTACCTATACTAAAAGTATAAATCGTGTTAATCACAAGCACCCTAAAATCGCTACCCTAGGGGTGACGTAAAATCAGGACCGCATATCCAAAAATGCACTCGGACTCAAAACCAAGACTTGTACACAGCTGCAATTTACAGAGAACTTTCCGCACAGCGATTGCCTTGGCAGCGATGCCACGCATTAGCGGCAATAAGGACCTAGACCGGGGTCCCCTGTGAGCCAGCGTCAATGTCCTGATGCTGCCATTTCCACGTTCTCAAACCGTAATTACGTTTTCATTTTGGAGGAGACAGGAAAGTCATCCCCATAAAAAATAAATGAGCCACAGAAAGACGAAGCCATCTCTGATGTCGCCCACACGGCACTCGGAAGACGCGGCCGAAGGAGCGATTCGGAAATGGCAGGAGCAAGCGGGCGATGGGGGGTCTCCTGGGCTAGTTTACAGACCACAGGCAGTTTCCATCGTGCTCTCTTCTCCGCCAGGTGCATGTTAATGACTGTTCCACAACAGTCAGTCGCTCAAGCAGCCACCGGCGGCACGTGACGCCACCAAAAGTCATTAAATTGATCTCCTGCCAAATTTGGCAGAACCTGAAACATAAGACCGTTTCCACAAGATTTCCTCATGGCTGACCATCACAGGACACTGGACATAGAAATCCAGCGAGCCTTGGGGTCCTTCCGGGGAAGCTGGAGATCGCATTTGCTAACTCCATGCTGTTGCTTTGTGAGCCCTGAACTCTTGGGGATAGCTTTGGTACCCCAATGATTCAACCAATCTGATTACTGCTCTTTTAAAAGGGTGCCTTCAGCATGCCACAGTTCTAGGTCTATGTGTGATTGTACAATGTATTAATCACTGTTTATTAGTCTTCAAGTGGAGATTGATATGGTCTTTTATTTATAGTGGGCCCATACACAAGTGTTTTAAGGCGCAACGAGGCAAGGAAGGGGAACCAGGGAGGACAAGACAACGACCTTACTAGGCCCGGTGACATTGCGATCACGCAAGTGCGGGGAAGGGGGAAAGTGCTGAACACGGGATCAAACAACAAGTAGTGCGGCCAGCAGGTGGGGTGTCTAATAAGTGCAGGTAAGGGGACTGTAGGGTTGCAGATACATAATCAAGTGCAGTGGTTGACAGGAGGCAGTTTGCGTATGCAGCTGGGTGGGCAGGGACCTGGGCCCGAATTCAGAAGGTAGACAGGTGCCCAGTGCAGTAACAGGCAGAGATCAGCAGGGGAGAGGAAGAGAGAAGGCAGAAGCAAAGAGGCAAAGAGGAAGGTCTTGAGGTGCATCCAGAACCAAAGATGATTTTCTTCAAGTTTCAGAGAGGCAGGGAAGCTGTTCCAGAGGGAGGCCCCAGCCAAGGAGAGGTGGTTGGAAAAAATAAACAATGCCCTGTAATCGGGGTCAAGGGTCATTTAGTGTTCCTTCTGCTTCCCCTTTGATTTCAGTGAAATGACACCACTGAGCGAGAAATATGTTATGGAGGTTGAATAGAGATGTATGCTGTGTACACTCGGAAGACTTGGTGCTAGACACCTGGTGGACAGTGTGAGCAGGTAGAGTCCTGTCGGGATTGGCCTACTGAACTCTACCAACTTTTCCAGCTGAGGCTATGAAGGCACATGGAGAAATTATAATGCATCCATAGTCTCAAAATGTGTCCAGCAGTGGAAGCCGGCACCAGGACTGTGTCGTGGTCTGGCAGTAGATGGCTTGACTACACCGGCTTCCCTTTTAGGGATAAGGCTTCAACTGTTATCTCAGCCAAGAATCAATTCTCTCCACTGCAAGAGAACCCTCAGTCTGAGGCCTGCTGTTTCCTTATGCTCATTCTACCATACATGATTTTTAATTCTTGTGGCCACTGGTCAGCAGCCTGCAAGATGGCCAGGATCTACAGATCGCTATAATCCTCCTTTAATTGAATCCTTTCCAAAATCGTTTGGAGATGTTCATGGTACACCTACATATCCGGGAGTCCTGAGCGCAGTCTACGGAGCAGTGGTACAGGCATGTATCTGGCGCCGAAGCTGACCTAACGTTGAGGCCTAGCGCAGACCTTCTAGCGGCCTGCAATCCGTCGGCATGTCCTATATGGCGACTAGAGTATTGCCTGGGTGAAATGCAGCAGACTTGAAGACAGTGGGAGGACAGGGGAGCCGGCATCGGGGCGCAGAGGGCACATGCCCTGTGCAATCCTAAAACAATGGAGCTGACATTGAGCGCCAGTCCAGCGACACAGCCCCCATGGCGGACGGTGCTCCCAGGGCAGCTCCATCAGCAGCAGGCACCATGGGCTGTGTTCCTCCAGATAGGAGGCCTGGTTTGAGCTGCACCTGGATTGCCTGTGTGAACATGACCTTAATCTTTGCAGGGATTGCGACTTGATCCAGCGACTTTAGTAGCCCTTCGGTGGCCATCACCATACTCTGTGCAAACGAGCGTGCGGTATAAGGGCCGATACAGCATTCTCTTCACCGGACACTCTGCTTACAGTGGTTTCCCGAGTACTTGCCCACCCACCGCCTTATCTGTGGCCATCTATACTGTGCACGTAGAGTTAAGGAAGATAGGAACTCCAACCCTATGGAGAATGCAGCATGCACCTACAAGTTTGATCTCAGATCGATGACGATTTCAGTGCAACAGAAGAGCGAGCAGTGACTTGGACTCGATTTCTTTTGGCTCACCACTTATGAGAATCACTGGTTTGTGGTCTCCCTGTAGGGCCCCCCAGTCGGTCTGCATTTGCGCCACTGCATTGTGACTGCATCAATGTCAAGACTACACACTATACTGTCCACTCTCAGGACTAAACACGGCTCCTACTGTCTTGATACAGAGTGCATTACACCTGCATTTTGTGTTTTCATAATCTCGCCTGCTTGCTTGATTGACACATGGCGTGTCTGATGCTAAGACGCAAGTGAAACTTGTCTGCTTTGCACACAAACGGGCCCCTTCTGCAGGCTAAGGACAGGGAGATGCCACTCACTCCAGTCCCACCTCACCTGATGCAGGCTAAGGACAGGGAGATGCCACTGACTCCAGTCCCACCTCACCCGATGCAGGCTAAGGATAGGGAGATGCCACTGACTCCAGTCCCACCTCACCTGATGCAGGCTAAGGATTGGGAGATGCTACTGGCTCCAGTTTCCCATCACCCGATGCAGGCTAAGGATTGGGAGATGCCACTGACTCCAGTCCTACCTCACACGATGCAGGCTAAGGATTGGGAGATTCCACTCACTCCAGTCCCACCTCACCCGATGCAGGCTAAGGACAGGGAGATGCCACTGACTCCAGTCCCACCTCACCCGATGCAGGCTAAGGATAGGGAGATGCCACTGACTCCAGTCCCACCTCACCTGATGCAGGCTAAGGATTGGGAGATGCTACTGGCTCCAGTTTCCCATCACCCGATGCAGGCTAAGGATTGGGAGATGCCACTCACTCCAGTCCCACCTCACCTGATGCAGGCTAAGGATTGGGAGATGCCACTGACTCCAGTCCCACCTCACCTGGTGCAGGCTAAGGATAGGGAGATGCCACTGACTCCAGTCCCCCCTCACCCGATGCAGGCTAAGGATAGGGAGATGCCACTGACTCCAGTCCCACCTCACCCGATGCAGGCTAAGGATAGGGAGATGCCACTGACTCCAGTCCCACCTCACACGGTGCAGGCTAAGGATAGGGAGATGCCACTGACTCCTGTCCCACCTCACACGGTGCAGGCTAAGGATAGGGAGATGCCACTGACTCCTGTCCCACCTCACCCGATGCAGGCTAAGGATAGGGAGATGCCACTGACTCCAGTCCCACCTCACCCGATGCAGGCGAAGGATTGGGAGATGCCACTCACTCCAGTCCCACCTCACCGATGCAGGCTAAGGATTGGGAGATGCCACTCACTCCAGTCCCACCTCACCTGATGCAGGCTAAGGATTGGGAGATGCCACTCACTCCAGTCCCACCTCACCTGATGCAGGCTAAGGATTGGGAGATGCCACTGACTCCAGTCCCACCTCACCCGATGCAGGCTAAGGATAGGGAGATGCCACTCACTCCAGTCCCACCTCACCTGATGCAGGCTAAGGATTGGGAGATGCCACTCACTCCAGTCCCACCTCACCTGATGCAGGCTAAGGATTGGGAGATGCCACTGACTCCAGTCCCCCCTCACCTGATGCCACTGACTCCAGTCCCACCTCACCTGATGCAGGCTAAGGATTGGGAGATGCCACTGACTCCAGTCCCACCTCACCTGATGCAGGCTAAGGATAGGGAGATGCCACTGACTCCAGTCCCACCTCACCTGATGCAGGCTAAGGATTGGGAGATGCCACTGACTCCAGTCCCACCTCACCTGATGCAGGCTAAGGATAGGGAGATGCCACTGACTCCAGTCCCACCTCACCCGATGCAGGCTAAGGATAGGGAGATGCCACTGACTCCAGTCCCACCTCACCCGATGCAGGCTAAGGATAGGGAGATGCCACGGACTCCAGTCCCACCTCGCCTGATGCAGGCTAAGGATAGGGAGATGCCACTGACTCCAGTCCCACCTCACCCGATGCAGGCTAAGGATAGGGAGATGCCACTGACTCCAGTCCCACCTCACCCGATGCAGGCTAAGGATAGGGAGATGCCACTGACTCCAGTCCCACCTCACACGATGCAGGCTAAGGATAGGGAGATGCCACGGACTCCAGTCCCACCTCGCCTGATGCAGGCTAAGGACAGGGAGATGCCACTCACTCCAGTCCCAACTCACCTGATGCAGGCTAAGGACTGGGAGATGCCACTGACTCCAGTCCCACCTCACCTGATGCAGGCTAAGGACAGGGAGATGCCACTGACTCCAGTCCCACCTCACACGGTGCAGGCTAAGGACTGGGAGATGCCACTCACTCCAGTCCCACCTCACCCGGTGCAGGCTAAGGACTGGGAGATGCCACTGACTCCAGTCCCACCTCACCCGGTGCAGGCTAAGGACTGGGAGATGCCACTGACTCCAGTCCCACCTCACCCGGTGCAGGCTAAGGATAGGGAGATGCCACTGACTCCAGTCCCACCTCACCCGGTGCAGGCTAAGGACAGGGAGATGCCACTGACTCCAGTCCCACCTCACCCGGTGCAGGCTAAGGACAGGGAGATGCCACTGACTCCAGTCCCACCTCACCCGGTGCAGGCTAAGGACAGGGAGATGCCACTCACTCCAGTCCCACCTCACCCGGTGCAGGCTAAGGACAGGGAGATGCCACTCACTCCAGTCCCACCTCACACGGTGCAGGCTAAGGACAGGGAGATGCCACTCACTCCAGTCCCACCTCACACGGTGCAGGCTAAGGACTGGGAGATGCCACTCACTCCAGTCCCACCTCACCCGGTGCAGGCTAAGGACTGGGAGATGCCACTCACTCCAGTCCCACCTCACCCGATGCAGGCTAAGGACAGGGAGATGCCACTCACTCCAGTCCCACCTCACCCGATGCAGGCTAAGGATAGGGAGATGCCACTGACTCCAGTCCCACCTCACCCGATGCAGGCTAAGGACAGGGAGATGCCACTGACTCCAGTCCCACCTCACCCGATGCAGGCTAAGGACTGGGAGATGCCACTGACTCCAGTCCCACCTCACCCGATGCAGGCTAAGGATAGGGAGATGCCACTGACTCCAGTCCCACCTCACCCGATGCAGGCTAAGGATAGGGAGATGCCACTCACTCCAGTCCCACCTCACCCGATGCAGGCTAAGGATTGGGAGATGCCACTCACTCCAGTCCCACCTCACCCGATGCAGGCTAAGGATTGGGAGATGCCACTCACTCCAGTCCCACCTCACCCGATGCAGGCTAAGGATTGGGAGATGCCACTCACTCCAGTCCCACCTCACCCGATGCAGGCTAAGGATTGGGAGATGCCACTCACTCCAGTCCCACCTCACCCGATGCAGGCTAAGGATTGGGAGATGCCACTCACTCCAGTCCCACCTCACCCGATGCAGGCTAAGGATTGGGAGATGCCACTCACTCCAGTCCCACCTCACCCGATGCAGGCTAAGGATTGGGAGATGCCACTCACTCCAGTCCCACCTCACCCGATGCAGGCTAAGGATTGGGAGATGCCACTCACTCCAGTCCCACCTCACCCGATGCAGGCTAAGGATTGGGAGATGCCACTCACTCCAGTCCCACCTCACCCGATGCAGGCTAAGGATTGGGAGATGCCACTGACTCCAGTCCCACCTCACCCGATGCAGGCTAAGGATTGGGAGATGCCACTGACTCCAGTCCCACCTCACCCGATGCAGGCTAAGGATAGGGAGATGCCACTCACTCCAGTCCCACCTCACACGATGCAGGCTAAGGATAGGGAGATGCCACTCACTCCAGTCCCACCTCACACGATGCAGGCTAAGGATTGGGAGATGCCACTGACTCCAGTCCCACCTCACCTGATGCAGGCTAAGGATTGGGAGATGCCACTGACTCCAGTCCCACCTCACCTGATGCAGGCTAAGGATAGGGAGATGCCACTTACTCGAGTCCCACCTCACCTGATGCAGGCTAAGGATTGGGAGATGCCACTCACTCCAGTCCCACCTCACCTGATGCAGGCTAAGGATAGGGAGATGCCACTGACTCCAGTCCCACCTCACCTGATGCAGGCTAAGGATTGGGAGATGCCACTGACTCCAGTCCCACCTCACCCGATGCAGGCTAAGGATAGGGAGATGCCACTGACTCCAGTCCCACCTCACCCGATGCAGGCTAAGGATTGGGAGATGCCACTGACTCCAGTCCCACCTCACCCGATGCAGGCTAAGGATTGGGAGATGCCACTCACTCCAGTCCCACCTCACCCGATGCAGGCTAAGGATAGGGAGATGCCACTCACTCCAGTCCCACCTCACACGATGCAGGCTAAGGATTGGTAGATGCCACTCACTCCAGTCCCACCTCACACGATGCAGGCTAAGGATTGGTAGATGCCACTCACTCCAGTCCCACCTCACACGATGCAGGCTAAGGATTGGTAGATGCCACTCACTCCAGTCCCACCTCACCTGATGCAGGCTAAGGATAGGGAGATGCCACTCACTCCAGTCCCACCTCACACGATGCAGGCTAAGGATAGGGAGATGCCACTGACTCCAGTCCCACCTCACCTGATGCAGGCTAAGGATAGGGAGATGCCACTTACTCGAGTCCCACCTCACCTGATGCAGGCTAAGGATAGGGAGATGCCACTGACTCCAGTCCCACCTCACACGATGCAGGCTAAGGATAGGGAGATGCCACTGACTCCAGTCCCCCTCACCCGGTGCAGGCTAAGGATTGGGAGATGCTACTGATTCCAGTCCCACCTCACCCGGTGCAGGCTAAGGATTGGGAGATGCTACTGATTCCAGTCCCACCTCACCCGATGCAGGCTAAGGATTGGGAGATGCCACTCACTCCAGTCCCACCTCACCTGATGCAGGCTAAGGATTGGGAGATGCTACTGACTCCAGTCCCACCTCACCTGATGCAGGCTAAGGATTGGGAGATGCTACTGATTCCAGCCCCACTTCACCCGATGCAGGCTAAGGATTGGGAGATGCTACTGACTCCAGTCCCACCTCACCCGATGCAGGCTAAGGATAGGGAGATGCCACTGACTCCAGTCCCACCTCACCTGAAGCAGGCTAAGGATTGGGAGATGCCACTCACTCCAGTCCCACCTCACCTGATGCAGGCTAAGGATTGGGAGATGCTACTGACTCCAGTCCCACCTCACCTGATGCAGGCTAAGGATTGGGAGATGCTACTGACTCCAGTCCCACCTCACCTGATGCAGGCTAAGGATTGGGAGATGCGACTCCAGTCCCCCCTCACCTGATGCAGGCTAAGGATTGGGAGATGCGACTCCAGTCCCCCCTCACCTGATGCAGGCTAAGGATAGGGAGATGCCAATGACTCCAGTCCCACATCGCCTGATGCAAGCTAAGGATTGGACGATGTCACTGACTCCAGTCCCACCTCACCTGATGCAGGCTAAGGATTGGGAGATGCTACTGACTCCAGTCCCCCCTCACCTGATGCAGGCTAAGGATTGGGAGATGCTACTGACTCCAGTCCCCCCTCACCTGATGCAGGCTAAGGATTGGGAGATGCCACTGACTCCAGTCCCACCTCGCCTGATGCAGGCTAAGGATTGGCAGATGCTACTGCCTCCAGTCCCACCTCACCCGATGCAGGCTAAGGATTGGAAGATGCCACTGACTCCAGTCCCCCCTCACCTGATGCAGGCTAAGGATTGGGAGATGCTACTGACTCCAGTCCCCCCTCACCTGATGCAGGCTAAGGATTGGGAGATGCTACTGACTCCAGTCCCACCTCACCCGATGCAGGCTAAGGATTGGAAGATGTCACTGACTCCAGTCCCCCCTCACCTGATGCAGGCTAAGGATTGGGAGATGCTACCGACTCCAGTCCCCCACCCCTCCCCTCACCTGATGCAGGCTAAGGATTGGGAGATGCTACTGACTCCAGTCCCTCCTCACCCGATGCAGGCTAAGGATAGGGAGATGCCAATGACTCCAGTCCCACCTCGCCTGATGCAAGCTAAGGATTGGAAGATGCCACTGACTCCAGTCCCACCTCAACTGATGCAGGCTAAGGATTGGGAGATGCTACTGACTCCAGTCCCACCTCACCTGATGCAGGCTAAGGATTGGGAGATGCTACTGACTCCAGTCCCCCCTCACCTGATGCAGGCTAAGGATTGGGAGATGCTACTGACTCCAGTCCCCCTAACCTGATGCAGGCTAAGGATTGGGAGATGCTACTGACTCCAGTCCCCCCCTCACCCGGTGCAGGCTAAGGATAGGGAGATGCCACTGACTCCAGTCCCACCTCACCTGATGCAGGCTAAGGATTGGGAGGTGCCACTGACTCCAGTCCCACCTCACCTGATGCAGGCTAAGGATTGGGAGATGCCACTCACTCCAGTCCCCCCTCACCCGGTGCAGGCTAAGGATTGGGAGATGCCACTCACTTCAGTCCCACCTCACCTGATGCAGGCTAAGGATTGGGAGATGCTACTGACTCCAGTTTCCCATCACCCGATGCAGGCTAAGGATTGGGAGATGCCACTGACTCCAGTCCCACCTCACCTGATGCAGGCTAAGGATTGGGAGATGCCACTGACTCCAGTCCCACCTCACCTGATGCAGGCTAAGGATTGGGAGATGCCACTCACTCCAGTCCCCCCCCACCCGATGAAGGCTAAGGATTGGGAGATGCTACTGACTCCAGTCCCCCTAACCTGATGCAGGCTAAGGATTGGGAGATGCCACTCACTCCAGTCCCCCCCCACCCGATGAAGGCTAAGGATTGGGAGATGCTACTGACTCCAGTCCCCCTAACCTGATGCAGGCTAAGGATTGGGAGATACCACTCACTCCAGTCCCCCCTCACCCGATGAAGGCTAAGGATAGGGAGATGCCAATGACTCCAGTCCCACCTCGCCTGATCCAAGCTAAGGATTGGAAGATGCCACTGACTCCAGTCCCACCTCACCTGATGCAGGCTAAGGATTGGTAGATGCTGCTGACTCCAGTCCCTCCTCACCCGATGCAGGCTAAGGATAGGGAGATGCCAATGACTCCAGTCCCACCTCGCCTGATGCAAGCTATCGATTGGAAGATGCCACTGACTCCAGTCCCCCCTCACCCGATGCAGGCTAAGGATTGGGAGATGCCACTGACTCCAGTCCCACCTCACCTGATGCAGGCTAAGGATTGGGAGATGCTACTGACTCCAGTCCCACCTCACCTGGTGCAGGCTAAGGATTGGGAGATGCCACTGACTCCAGTCCCACCTCACCTGATGCAAGCTAAGGATTGGGAGATGCTACTGACTCCAGTCCCCCCTCAACCGGTGCAGGCTAAGGATTGGAAGATGTCACTGACTCCAGTCCCCCCTCACCTGATGCAGGCTAAGGATTGGGAGATGCTACCGACTCCAGTCCCCCACCCCTCCCCTCACCTGATGCAGGCTAAGGATTGGGAGATGCTACTGACTCCAGTCCCTCCTCACCCGATGCAGGCTAAGGATAGGGAGATGCCAATGACTCCAGTCCCACCTCGCCTGATGCAAGCTAAGGATTGGAAGATGCCACTGACTCCAGTCCCACCTCAACTGATGCAGGCTAAGGATTGGGAGATGCTACTGACTCCAGTCCCACCTCACCTGATGCAGGCTAAGGATTGGGAGATGCTACTGACTCCAGTCCCCCCTCACCTGATGCAGGCTAAGGATTGGGAGATGCTACTGACTCCAGTCCCCCTAACCTGATGCAGGCTAAGGATTGGGAGATGCTACTGACTCCAGTCCCCCCCTCACCCGGTGCAGGCTAAGGATAGGGAGATGCCACTGACTCCAGTCCCACCTCACCTGATGCAGGCTAAGGATTGGGAGGTGCCACTGACTCCAGTCCCACCTCACCTGATGCAGGCTAAGGATTGGGAGATGCCACTCACTCCAGTCCCACCTCACCTGATGCAGGCTAAGGATTGGGAGATGCCACCCACTCCAGTCCCACCTCACCTGATGCAGGCTAAGGATTGGGAGATGCTACTGACTCCAGTTTCCCATCACCCGATGCAGGCTAAGGATAGGGAGATGCCACTGACTCCAGTCCCACCTCACCTGATGCAGGCTAAGGATTGGGAGATGCCACTGACTCCAGTCCCACCTCACCTGATGCAGGCTAAGGATTGGGAGATGCTACTGACTCCAGTCCCACCTCACCCGGTGCAGGCTAAGGATTGGGAGATGCCACTCACTTCAGTCCCACCTCACCTGATGCAGGCTAAGGATTGGGAGATGCCACTGATTCCAGTCCCACCTCACCTGGTGCAGGCTAAGGATTGGGAGATGCCACTGACTCCAGTCCCACCTCACCTGATGCAGGCTAAGGATTGGGAGATGCCACTGACTCCAGTCCCACCTCACCTGATGCAAGCTAAGGATTGGGAGATGCTACTGACTCCAGTCCCACCTCACCTGATGCAGGCTAAGGATTGGGAGATGCCACTCACTCCAGTCCCACCTCACCTGATGCAGGCTAAGGATAGGGAGATGCCACTGACTCCAGTCCAACCTCACCTGATGCAGGCTAAGGATTGGGAGATGCCACTGACTCCAGTCCCACCTCACCTGATGCAAGCTAAGGATTGGGAGATGCTACTGACTCCAGTCCCCCCTCAACCGGTGCAGGCTAAGGATTGGGAGATGCTACTGACTCCAGTCCCACCTCACCTGATGCAGGCTAAGGATTGGGAGATGCCACTGACTCCAGTCCCACCTCACCTGATGCAAGCTAAGGATTGGGAGATGCTACTGACTCCAGTCCCCCCTCACCCGGTGCAGGCTAAGGATTGGGAGATGCTACTGATTCCAGTCCCACCTCACCTGATGCAGGTGGCTCTGATCTGAATAGGATCCAGAGTCGTTAGCGTACCGCAGGGAATATAGACAGTAAGATAGACTCTTATCCCCGCGACAGTAGAGGCCTCTAAAGCGAATGTTGAACAAGAGCATCAGGTGCAGTGCTCTATGTTGTTCCCAGCTAAAAGGAACATTTTATTTAACAACAAACCCCCTTTTTTGACAGATAGCGGGACACATTACACACTGCTATTAGGAAGTATACTCCTCGCCATCAAATTTGATCACTGTTGTTAATCAATTTTCATGATCTTTCGAATTTTAGGGCAAACCTGAGGCTTTTCTGTTCTTTGTATCCTCTGCTCTCATTGTTGTGGTTGGTTAGGATACAGGGCATACCCTTTTTTTTTTTTTTTAGCCACGTCAGCATTTACACGATCTAGATGGATTCCTCTGCTGGCAGTTTCCGTGGCCTCTACGGAGCTGCTACCAGGGCAATACGCTGTCTAGTTTGGGATTTAAATGTTCTTTTATTATCAAAGCCTGATTGGAATGATCATTGGTGGTTAGGGTTGTGCTAGTGAGGGTGGGGGTATGGGGGGTTACTTATCTTGGGGATTGTTTCTTTGTTGTTTAATAGGGCAAGAAATCTTGTTCCCAATCATGTGGTCGCTTAGTGTACCATCAAGCAACTCCAGGTTTCATTTCCATTCTGTGATTTGTTTGATTATTTCCGTGGCATGGCTTCACCATACGGGACTCATCATGAGTTGGGTGGTAGCCCTTAAATGCAGCAGTAATGGTGTTACTGCCGCATTTAAGGATCTGCCCAATCTCGAGTCTGGCGTGTTTACTCCAGCTCAGAGCTGGGGTAAACTTGCTGGAAAAATGCCAATTTTCCTTGCAATTACCGCTGGCGGTATTACTGCATGGTAATTGCACTGAAAATTCCCCCATTGGATCCAATGGGGAATGGGGAGTAGCAGTTAGCGTCCAAACCATGATCCGGCGATGATACTGTCAGACGGGTGGGTGCTAACGCAAATAAAGTTGGGCGGTATACCCCTTAGGGCCGCATCACGAGTTCGGCCTGAGCCCTTAAATGCGGTGGTAATGGTATTACCACTGCATTTCTAAATCTTCCTGTCTCTACTCTTTGACCTTTACAACTTATCCAGAACAGGACTGCAAGACTTGTCCTTGGCTTCAAGTCCAGGGATCGTATCTATCCAGCTCGGAAATCTCTTCACGGGCTCCCAGTGGCTACAAGGGTCAAGTTCAAGACCCTCTGGATCATCCACAAGACTTTCTGGGGCCTGGGACCGCTCTACTTCCAACTTTCTCTTCCAAAACATCTTCCTTCTCGAGTCCTCTGCTCATCCACCTCCAACTCTCTGAGGCTCAGACGCTTCTCCAAGCAAAGAGTTAGGGGCAGATCTATCTCCTCGGCTGGGGACTCTCTCTGGAACAGCCTCCCTGCCTCACTCAAACTTGGGCATTACCATCTTTGGTTCCAGAAGCAACTCAAGACCTTCCTTTTCGCTTCCGCTTTCTCCTTTCCTCTCCCCTTCTGATGCACCTGACTGCTCTGTGCACTGGTCACCCTCTGACCTCAGGCTCCTGCATGTCCCGTTGCCCTTGCACTGCCTCTGGGTTCCCC
Source organism: Ambystoma mexicanum (assembly GCF_040938575.1). Lineage (NCBI taxonomy): Eukaryota > Metazoa > Chordata > Amphibia > Caudata > Ambystomatidae > Ambystoma > Ambystoma mexicanum. The sequence goes on from NC_090931.1 coordinate 1,431,655,365, forward strand.
AGCACTTAAGGGTCTGTATCTACAACCCTACAGTCTCTTCTCTCTGCACTTATGAGCCACCCGCTGGCTGCAGTTGTGAGTTAACTGCACTTCCCCGCTCTGCTCCCCCTGGCTAGTGGTCTAAGTGGGAGGGAGCAGCCGGGAGTGGTGCTCCTCTACTTCTTTCAATTAAGTTACTTTTATTTTAAAAAGAAAGCATTCCGGAGCGGTTTCGTTTTAAAATAAAAGTGTAGGAAGAAGTTGAAACTTGCACTTTCAGTGCACTGCACTGGACGTTCCCTTAAACGGCAGGCACATGTGTTTGCTTTTTTTAATTGCACATGGGAGGGGGGGAGCGGTGCAGGCCAGTAGGGAACATAGTTCCACTACTTCTTTTCGTACACTTCGGCCACTGCCCCTGGCACTTCTCCCCTTCCCTCTTCCCTGCACTTGCGCGACTTGAATGTCAGAAGTAAGATAGTTATTTTGTCCTCCCTTGGTTTCCCACTCCTTGTCTTGTCGCGCCTAGAAACACTTGTGTACAGGTGCATTATAAATGCCACATCATATCATATATCATTTAAGGGCTGGCCAAATCGCGAGCTGGGCAGAAAATGTCATTTTTACCTCCAGCTGGAGTTAAAAATGACTCTGCCGTTTTCGGCACTATTACTGCCGGAGCAATTACCACCAGCGATAATAGCGGTCCCCAAACCACATTGGGTCAAGTAGACCCAATGGGGAATGGGGATTTACCCCCCTACCCCCCCAGCATTGTGTTAATGCTTAATTTAGTAATGTGAAATGTACATGGTGCACTCCTGGGTTTTATGAAAAGCTCTAAAATTCAAAAGAATATGTGTTGCAAATGTAAAGAGTCTGGGTGCTAGGGAGGTAGTACAACCCCCGGCACAAAGGCTGATGGATACTGAAGGAGATACCATCCTATTAGGATACGCCCATCCCTGCACACCTCTATACTGATAGCAGTCAAGATTTACAGAGAAACAGTTAATAAACCGTATTGAGAATTCTAAAAGAAGTGGGATTACATTCAGGCAGTAATTTATTCAAACCATAATGGTGTGCAACAGGGGTGTTGGTAGGTCTGGAAAATACCTGGGGCTACGCTAATGTCAGAACTGTCGGTATCCGGGGCTAGCTAGCCTTTTGGTTGTAGCTTCTGAGATTCTATCCGGGGCTACAACCAAAAGACCAGGGGCTATAGCCCCCTTAGCCCCCCCCCCTAGCAACGCCTCTAGTGTGCAAAGTGAAATGTAATTCTAACATCAGCTAAGTGCTAGCATTTGTTTCTGAAGCATTGACTGGGATCAGTGTAGTGCTAACCAACCTGTAGGCGGACAATTTTGACAACCCAGAATTATTTAGACGCTGTTTAGCACATGATAGGATTTTTGCGGGTTCCGAACTACTAACATGGGTTGATTTCATTGTTATATTAGATGGAAACCCTAGATAGGTCTTCACCTGGACACAGACTCCACTATTCATCCATTAGATGAATACCCGGGACAATGGATGACCTCATAATTACACATTGTGGGATCGTTCCCAGAACCATCTCAGAGCACACTCCCGCCCCTTTGCTTTCTCTTATCTGGGATCACCCACAGCTGCCAACTTTCCCAGTTCCATGTGGGTCGCTTCGAGCCAGTCCGGGTTTTTGCTTTTGCTTCCAATTGATTGCTAGAACTTGTAGTTTCGTTTTTTTCCCATTCTAAGGGTGGGCCTACAAGTCCCAGCATGCAGTGAGGTAACAAAAAAGGACTGGCTCGAAGGGACCGGCTTGGAATTGGGAAAGTTGGCAGCTATGATTTTATTTATTTATTGGACATTTGTATGGCGCCTATACACAGTGTTTCCAAGCTATACACAGTGTTTCCAGGCTATATACACAGTGTTTCCATGTCTTCAGCAGAGCCGATAATTACCTTTGATCGGGCACTGCCTGCACTTAAGGTTTTCTGTGAAAAGAAGCAGCAGTGCTGCAAGGTAGGAGGAGCAAAGGGGGATCGTGAAGGTGGCAGTGAGGGCTTGCAAAAGGTGGAAATATGGAAGAATTAGAGGCTTAAAGAGGCTTTCTGCATCATGGGATGGCTAATTGACACTCTAATACAGTGGTATTTAAACTCTTTTATGCTGAGCGCCCCCTTGAGTAAAAATATAGTTGCTGAGTTCCCTCATTAGAGTCAATGGGCCTCATTACGACCCTGGCGGAATGGGTTAACGGGTGCCGCTAAGGGAGGCGGACCCGTTAAACCCGTCCCCAAATCCCCGGTTTTAGTGTAAAAACCATTTTTTTACTATATGAAAGCAAAAAAAAATACATTTTAAAAAAGGCATTCGACTTTTTTTTTCCGGTCCTTTTGTTTCGAAACTATTGTATTTCGAAACAATGTATTCGACCCTTTGACCAGACACCCTGGAAATCTACCACCATGTGCCAACTGAGCAAAATGGCAACTGGCAATGACCTGCTGAATGGGCTTGAGGTAATCTGATAACTAGCCATAATGAAAACTGGTAAAGATGTGCTAATTTGGTTTGCTGGTACCTGGCAATGAGGTGTCCACTAGGAGTAAAGTAAACCCTTCATGATTTGCTAACTGGGTTCAAATACACACACATAGCTAACACATATTTATATGTATATATATATATATATATAACTGAGAACATAATCTTTATTGATCTAAACATTTGGCACATTGTATTGCCTTGGCCAATATGATTACATGCTAACAGGCTTTGACAAATGCTACTGCCCCGGCTATTCCTAAATCATCTTTAAACATACCACACTAACATTTAAGAACAACACATTATTTTCATTTATTGTTTCTGTCATTACAAATGAGGATTTTGTTTTTGATGAGTGCATGTGTGCTTACGGCTGGTCAGTTACACCATTGGCAGGGAGAGTTCACGGGGCATGCCAACATATTGTTTCTCAGACCCAGATCATGTAGTATTCTACCAGAAATATAAAATGAGCACAGAATGAACATCAGAGGCTGGATTGTAGAACAGTCACCATTCAGGAAAGCACTTTGTGCCATTGGACTGCATAGGGCGCTCTTTGGTATTATTAAAGAGGCCGCAAGGCCCGTTCTGAAATACTGAATGCATACCTGCTAGTTTATCAGGGGTGCATTCATAAGGGGGCATTCCTAAATGTGCAAGTGGTCGTGTTTTGTAACAAAGTGACCACGCAATCATTTTGCCAATGACCTTGGATTGATAACGCCAGGTCCCAGAGACCAGGAAGGGAGATTGTCCTTAAGGGCCCAAGACCAGGGGACAAGTTCCTCAAACCATTGGGAAGATAGAAACAAACAAGGACTACATCACCCAAAATCCCGGGGACTCAAGACAGCAGCCCTGTCAGGGCATTTCCCAGTGACACACATAGAAAAGAAATCCAAAATGGCGGTTGGCCTACTTAAAGGCTTGGTTCCTGATTTAGAACTGCAACACATCCCTATCTCTGAGCATGCTCAGCTGAACCACTCAAAGAGAAGCTGTTTAATCCAATCACAATATAACAGGCAGTTGCCCGGACAACAGTGAAAGGGAGTTTTGTAGTGTAGAGGTAGCGAGTTGTAGTACAGAGGAGCTAGTCAACTGCTTGAGACAAAGGCCCTCATTATGATACTGGCGCTAAACCATGGCGCTATTAGCACCATGGTTGGTGCAGGTATCGTAACGAGTCCCCCAATGTTCAATGGGGAATTACCACCCCATTCCAAGGTTGGCAGGGCGGTAATTCCCCATTGAACATTGGCCCTTCCTCATAGGGCTCAATGGGACTGGGGAAGGCGCTAAGTAAGGTACCGCAAATTGCAGTACCGTACTTAGCACCAAGGTCCCTTTGCGGGTCCCTTCTTCAAAGGGACCTTGTAGTAAGGCGCTAATGGGTTAACGGCGCCGCAGCCTTTTACGGCGCCGTTAACCCATTAGCGCCAGGGTCGTAATGAGGCCCAAAGTGTAGAACTGTAGAGTGCAGGAAGGGAATACTAGAGGAGCAAGGAGGACGTAGCCTGTGAGACTTGAAAAGTGAAGGCAGTTGAAGTGAAAGCGAAAACCAAGAGAGTGGAAGTAGTTATAACCCATAGAGTTGAATAAGGTAAAACCCAGAGCGAGGGAGAAGGTAAAACCTGGAGTGTGGAAGAAGGAGAGAAAGAGAATATCTGGAATGAAGAGGAAAGTGGAAGAGTAGAATACCAAAAAGAAGGATACGGTGGTGAGCAGGGCACTTTATCCCTAGGAATGAAAGATGGAGGTTGTGGCACCTGAGAAGGCAGAGGTGGATAAGGGGAGTGGGCACCTTATCCCCGGAGGAGAGAGACATAGGCTGTGGCCCGTGAACAGGCAAAGTATGATCAGTGGCTTGTGAAGAGGCAGCAAAAGTAAACAACACTGACTGTGCCTATAGGGAAGGGGAGGAGGGTAAAGGCTGAACCATAAGCCAAAGAGAGGAGGCAAAGAGAAGAGGTAGAAGCCCTGTCCAATATGGAACTCGGGAGGAACGGCTTAACCTCTGTCCAAGGTAAGGACACAAAGGAAAATCCAATGCTCTGGCAGAGACAGGAGAGGCTGAAGCCCTCGTGAGGGGAAAAGGAGAGCCAAGCCATGAGTTACCAGGGCTTGAGCCCAGGGTAAGACAAACCAGTACAGTCACCTGGAGATTAACGCAGGGAAACGTACAAGCTGGAAGAATTGACTGCACACTGACCGAAGGATAAGACAAACCAGTAGAGTTCCCTGGGGATTAACACAGGGAAAGAGTCACCTGCACACTAACCCCAGGGGTAAAACAAACCAATACTTACCCCTTATCAAGATGTGGTCCTGGTAAAATTTCACTCCTGACAGACCACCAAGTAAGACATGCATAACTCTCTGAAACAAACTGAAAGGTATTTGCATGCATCTGAACATGAGCCCGGGTGCAGTGGTGTTTGGTGATTCGCAGAATTCAAGTCAAGCAATGAAAACACTTTTGCTCCAGAAAGGTCAGATATGAATTCATCGATCTTGGGCAGTGGACATTTCTCTGCAATCACACACTTGTTGCGTCTCCTCAGATCAATAAACAACCTAACAGCCCCATTGCCTTTGCATGCCACAACAATGGGACTAACCCACTTCGATAGTTCTGTGGGCTCTATAACACCTGCCTGCGTCATGCATTCAAGTTCCGTTTCCACATCTTTCTTTTAAGCCAACGGGACTGGCCTAACTTTGGCCACTATAGGAGCATATCCAGCCCTAATATTGATTTTATGCATAAACTTGGATAAATAACCTAGCGTGTCTTGAAAAATATGGGGTTCTCAGGTGGGAATATCCTCACAACATACACCTTCAACCTTCTCCTTGGAGCACACTTCGAGCACTCTTCGATCACACCTCCACACTTGTCAGCAGTCGTGTACACAGGCTGACTGGTATTGGGATTAAGCTTAATTCCAATGTCCGCTTGCCTACTCCAAGAGAGTAAGTCACCACCAACATTAGTCACATATATTTTCCCATCAGCCAACCTCCCTTGAAATTCGAGGACTGCTTCCATTTGCCCAATTATGTGTATAGTGTTCTCCCCATAAGCATTCACTTTGACAGATGCCTCCTTAAGCACGCATTTCTGAAAAACCTTCTCCCACGTGCCTTTCCCTATGAGGTTGTAGTCAGCTCCACTGTCAACCAACATGAAAACATCCTTCCCATTAACTTTAACCAAGGAGCTAGGTTTCTTTAGTATCACTCCAGAGACAGCATTTATCACCTGGATGACCCACACTCCACCTGCAAATTCCCCATCAGAATCATCCTCTTCACCCTCATTTTCATGCACACTTCCCCCCAAGACCGTTAATCTGCTGCATTTAGCCAAATGGCCTCGCATTCTACATAGTCGACAATCCACATATACTGCTGTGAATTCTCTGGAGTTAGCAAGATGTTGCGCACTGCCGCATCTAAAACATCTTTTCTGCACAGTGTCACGGGTGTCTTTTCTTCAGACATAATCATCACGACCGTCATTCCTCGCAAATCCAGAATATTCCTTCTTTCCACCGAAGTTCCTGCGTCTTCTGTCCTCGTTGAATTTCGTGTCACTGGGTTTTTTGTTTCTCTGTCTGCTACTTCTCCCTGCTGAAACAGCACTGACCACAACAGAGCTCTTCTCCAGACTGACTTTCAGTCCCCGCACTAAGCTGTTTGATGCATTGTGCCATATGCTCCACTTGCTTGGCAATCTCAATCGTTCTGTCCAAATTGGGGTCTAATTCCTTCTACAGCTCCTCCCTAATTCGCTGATCAGTACACTTTATCATCAACTGGTCACATTTGTTTTCGTCATGAAAATATCCAAAGTGGCACTTTATTGCAAGTCAACGAATCGCAGTGACAAAGTCCTCAGTGGTCTCTCCATTCTTTAGTTCTCTTGTCCCAAAGTGGTATCTGGCCAGGATATTGTTTTCCTTGACTTTGTAATGCTTGTCAAGTTTAGCGATGCTGACGTCAAAACTGTTCCATGGTGTGACATCTGCACGCTGTATGGGTTCTGGAAGTCTCTTGAAGACATCTTGCTCTGCACTCCCCAAGCAGTGATAGAGAAGAGCATCATTCCTTACAATAGAATAATTTGGCCCATAAACCGCTAATACAAACTTCAAAAAGTCTTATTTCCACTCACTCCAATTGATGAGTTGTTCTCCATGTTGCGCAAGAAAGAATACAGGTGCAGGTATGCTGGCCATGGAAGCTCTGTTTGTTGAGGTAATAAGCAAACAATAAAATAGTGGAATGCCTCTTTAAATCAGGTTTCTAACCGTCTTCCACATTCACATAAAATGTCACTGTTCTCTCTGGAGCAGACGTGCGTGCCTTGTGGTATCCTTCCAATCCGATTTGTCCTGTGAAATGGCAAGTCCCTGTTTTTCGTTCCTTGTTGCCTCTCCGTTGCAAGCGTAGACTCCCAGTGCGTTGCTTTGACAATGTGGTTTGTTTTTAAGATGGCAACTTCACGTAGGGTGAGGCTTTTAGGTTCTCTCCTCTAAAGCGGACTCTTGATTCTCACCACCTCTAACAAGGCACTCCCCAAAAACACGGTGCACCTGTTGATGCAGAATGAGGCACGGGTCGATGGTAGTCGCAATACTACTGTGTTTCGCATCGACAGCGCAGCATTTGCCTGCAGGCTCGTTAAGACGATGCAGACTTCGGGAAACCCAGAGGCTGCCTCTCCACAGAAGGACCCCTCCGCAGCATGCAGAGTCTACCGACGGTCCCCTCCACAACATGCCGACTTTGGATGTTCTTATCTCTACAGACCTTCCCCTTTCTATCCCTCTCACCACTCCTCTCTCCTGGAGTGATCACTTTCTCCTTTCCTCCCAGCTCACTCTCTTCACCCCTCAGGCCAAGCCAATTCCAGTACTGCCACCTACCTTCTTGCTTACCCGACCCATGAAGTGTGTGTCAGTTGAGGCTTTTGCCGCCACTTTCTCACCCCCCTAGCCCCTTTGGCTGACTCACACCCTGGCACAGCCCTCTCCATGCTCCACTCTGCTATATCTGATATTCTCGATGTTCTTGCCCCTGTCATGAGGATCCGACTGAAGCCCAGGGCCAAGTGCAACTCTTGGTACGACTCAGACCTCGCCACCCTTAAACGCAAATGTAGGGTGGCTGAGAGGAAATGGCGTGCATCTGGTACATCCTCTGACAAACTGGCCTGCCGCCTCTCCAAAGGCAATACCAGCTCTCTGTCCGCACCAAGAAGAGAGTCCACATCCAAGTCTGTGTCTCTGCAGCATCTAACAACTCGGCTGAACTCTTTAAAATCAGCAAGGAGCTGGCCAATCCTGCTGCAGTCTCTACCACTCCTGTCCGCTCCCAGACCCACTGCACAGCCATGGCTTCTCATCTCATCTCTAAAACTCAGGACATCCTGTCCTCTCTCTCCTCCTCTCCTCCTCCTCCCTCTACTCCCTGCTCTTCCTCCGGCCCTTCTTTGGCCTCCTCTCCTCTGTCTTTCTCTGCCTTTCCCCTGTTCTCCCCAATTGAGGTTTCTAGAGAAGTCTGATCTATGAAAGTATCGTCAAAACAGGTCCACCCCTGTTCCTCCAAAACCATCAAGGACCACATTGACACCCTGGCTCTCCTGCCCTGGCTGACTTTTGCAACCACTCATTCGCCACTGGATTCTCCCCCCACCCTTTGAAGCACTCCCTTGTGCACCCTCTTCTTAAGAAACCCTCTGCCAACCCATCCTGCCCGGCTAACTATCACCCAATCTCCATCACTCCTTTCCTGGGAAAACTCCTGGAAAAGCTGCCCATCTCCCAGCTTAATCTTCACACTGAATCTGTTGGTTGTCTCCATGACCATCAGTCTGGCTTCAGAGCTGCCAGAAGCACAGAAACTGCTCTCCTGAACACCTGTGAAGACTTGCTCTCCAACCTCGAGTCCGACACCCTTTGTGTCCTCATCTTACCTGATCTCTCCTCGCCCTTTGACACGATCAACCATGCCATCCTGCTCAACCATCTCCGTAATAACCTGGGTATCACCGATCAGGCCCTGGCTTGGCTGACCTCTTTCTTCTCTGAACGACCCTCCCAGGTCCAACTTGGGCCCTTCCTCTCCTTTATCTCTGTCTCTACCTGTGGTGTTCCCCAGGGGTCTAACCTCTCTCCCTGGCTGTTCAATCAATACCTGGCACTTCTTGCCCACCACATTACTGCTCTCTGCCCCAACTTACAGTGCTATGCGGATGATACTCAACTCATTTTCAGGCTCCCTGTCTGCTATCCAGGAGTGATGCGCCGCCAATGATCTATGCCTTAATGCCAGTAAGATTCTCCTCATCGGCACACCTGCTCCCTCCTTTCCTGTCACTCTCTGGCCGGCCTCTCTTGGCCCTCTTCCTGCTCCCACCTGTGAGGCTAAAAACCTTGGGGTCATCTTTGACACCACACTCTCCTTCTCTTCTCACATCTATGACTTCTCTAAGAAGTCACACTACCAGCTGCACCTCCTCAGAAGTATTCTTCCTTTCCTCTCCTTCCACCAGAAGCTCACTGTCTCCAGAGCTCTGGTTCTTTCTAGGCTGGACTACTGCAACAGCCTCTTTCTAAATCTGCCTGCTTCTACTCTCCACCCTCTGCAACTTATTCAGAACAGGACTGCGAGACTTGTCCTTGGCCTCAAGCTCAGGGATCGTATCTCTCAAGGACTGACATCTCTGCACTGGCTCCCACTGGCAGCAAGGATTAAGTTCAAAACCCTCTGCATTGTCCTCAAGACCTTCTTGGGTCTAGGGCCTGAATACCTTCAACTCTCTCTTCCTAAATATCTTCCTTCTCGAGCTCTTTGCTCATCTGCCTCCAACTCCCTCAGGGTCAGTCGCTTCTCCAAGCAACGAGTTGGCGGTAGATCTCTTTCTTCGGCTGGGGCTTCCCTCTGGAACAGCCTCTCTGCCCCCCCGAAACTTGAGGAAAACCATCTCCATTTCCGGAAGCACCTCAAAACCTTGCTCTTTGCTTTGGCTTTCTCTCCTCTCCCCTGCTGAACTCCTTGCTGAAACTGCACCGGTCACCTGGCTACCCTCTGATCGCAGGCACAGGACCCCTCTGGTTGACCCCTGCACTGCCTCCGCCAACCCCCGCACTGGGTGACTGTTTTCTCTATCCCTACAGTCCCCTACCTGCACTTGACACCTGATGTCTGCACTTACCCTTGCACTTGCCACCAGCTGGCCGCACCTTTACTTATTTCTTTTATTTATTCTATTTATTTTTATTGTCGATCCCATTTCCTGCACTGCTCCCTCACCCTACCCCCGCACTTTTCCCCTGCCCCTTTCCCCTGCACTTGCGCGATCTCAATGTCACCTGGCCTAGTAAGATCGTTGTCTCTGTCCTCCCTCTGTTCCCCCTTCCTTGCCTCGTTGCGCCTTGAAACACTTGCGTATAGGCGCGTTATGAATGCCATATCATATCCCCCAGTACTGTTTAACTGCACATCACTCCAGTGGACCTGGTTGCACACGCAGGTGATCGCCGCTGTTCTTACTCCACTGCAGGCCTGAAGAACAGCTCTCGTCGCTAGTGAAATAGATCCACACCATGCACGTTGAGCTTCAAAGCGATGCCTTTATTTGAAGAGGAATGGTGGTGTGAAGGTTAGGCTGCAGCCAACTCCAACACTGTTTTTCTCTTAACTGTCATTAGTTCTTGCAGAAAAACCCATGCACTCTAGAACCATGCCAGATTCTAACATCTGGCACATCATACATAACACACGGAAGAGATATGGGAGAAAGGAGCTGTGAGCCCCCAACGCAGGCAAAAGAGAAACGGATGTGAGCAAAAGGTCAAAACAGGGAGCTCAGGAGCGGCTTCGCTTTTTTCCAAAAATGGGAGCAAAGACGTGGGCTCTAACTGATCTTATGTAGGGAGCCTTGGTAAAGAGACTCGATAGTGAAAAACAATTCTGGAGCCCTATACCTGCGCCAACAATAGCAAATGCAAAATATCCTTTTGTGTGTGTTCTGATACCCAGTGTGGCACCCTTCACTGCATAGCCTTTACAAAATACTTCAAATAACCAAAGCAACAGAGGCATATAGATTTCTGCGGTGGCATATACAATAGCGAGTAACCCCTGGGCACACTCCTATTCTTTCAATGAAGGCAACCCGATGTAATGTGCACATCTGTGCTAGCTGTAACTTTTCTTATTACTTCTCAGGAATCACTTGTCGTAGCAACACGTTTGTATGTTGATCTGTAGGTGTACATTCAGTTTTGTATATTATTTATTCATTTATTTGTGTTTATGGTTAATACAAACCTTTACAAAATATGAAATCACATGTTAATAGAAAATATACGTATACTCACAGAATTACGTTGAAAAGAAAGACATCCAATTGATCAATAATTCATGTTGAAAACAAATGAGAATATAAATACAATACAACTTCTTTGCTAGAAATATCTAGCACAATTCATGTATGTATTGTATGTATTTAATTTTTGTAGAGCGCCGGTAGCCCGTTCATGTTGGACACTGGTCGGCTGTTCACTTCCTGCTTTCATTTTAGATTGTATATCCATCCATCCAGACTACCTAAAAGGCTGTAGATATCTATGGACAGTGGTTGCAAGCATACACTCTCACTGCTGGGTGGCAGTGTGGTTCAAGAAATGACAGCATGGTTGAAAGTATAACCTTTTATTAGCTAGCAACATGGTTGAAAGGACCAACATGTAACCCTGGTGTCTGCTATGCCCGGAGACAGGGTGTAATTATATATATAATACTAAATAGCTTTTACATGTAGGTCTATGCGGACGTAGTTTGGTTTCTATGTGATAAGATGACTTAGTAGTACAATTAAATCAGTGTATTTTCCATTGTTCTCTTTTCTTTGATTGTATTCTGGGGGTAGTCACACCTCCTTTTTACATACGGGGAGGAGATTCCCACACACCTTTGCTCTCAACAATCTATCAAATGTTTTCTTTCTTTTTTCGATTTACTGTCCATTTTTGGATTGTTTTTGTAACTGTATTTGGTTATTTGTGGGGATCGAACCTGTGTTTCTCCATGTGGTCTTGCTTCCAAGGTGAGCACTTTGCTCCTGAACTATCCTCCCGAAACTGTTTCTGTTCATTTTTGTGCCGCTAGCTTGCTCTTTTCCCCACATGCTCACTTATCTCGCCTTAGATTACAGTGGAATTGCTGTTTTGCAGTTTTGCTTCCGAAATCCAGAAAATGTTTTCTACCAATATTAATTGAGCACCAATCAATTGTATTTTCAATGCCATTTTTTAATTTCTCATAATGCTACATATAAGGACTTTCTAGACCTTTGTTTACTCTGATGAGCTTGGGCCTTTATTACAAGTTCAGCGTTATGGAAAAAAAGTGTCAATAAAATGGCAAACTTTACCACCACTTTACCACTACTATCCTGCACCACCAAATTCCTACAATCAGCAGAATGAGTGCTCGTGGTAAATCTGCAAATACCACCCAAGGGTCTGAGGGACTCCAAAAATGGGGATCAACACCGCCTTATCACCACTCACAATCTGGGGGTAAATCCGCCGGACGGAACGGCGGTAACAGTAAATAGGTTGGCAGTCATTCTGGTGAAGAGTCTTGGAATTACCGCCAGACCCGTGAAGAGGCCCACTATTGCGACTGTTCTGAGTTTGGGCAAAAATGCTATCCATGCTGAAAGCAGATGGCATCTAAATGTGTTGTATTTATTTATTTATTTTGGAATTTGTAGAGCGCACCTAGCCCAGAAGCATCTGTACGCTGATTTAATAATAATTGTATTATTAAGAATGGCTAAAGTAGAAAGTGCCACAAGTGGTCGGAACCTGCTTGCGCCATATACAGGCCTTAAGTTCCAAGGACGATTTTTTCCCATCCTTTTTGCATAGACTGGCATAATAGCCTGCCACTTAAAGGCTGACTGCTGGAGAAAAATATAGAACTTAAATTGGATAAATACCCAGAAACATACAAGACTTTATGAGGTGCAAATATTATAATCAAAGACATTTCTTAAGCATTGACTGAGTAAGCCAACTGTTTCCAATATGCCTGATTTAATCATTTACTAAGCACTACCTAGGCATTTATAGAGCACAAAACATTTACATTATCTAATAAATAAATATTCAGCCAATATTTTCCAAGTGGTTTATGGATATTAATGAACTGCTTGGAAAAGGCCAATGCTTATAACTGCTTTGGAACTATGCAAACATGACAACTCCCTGGTAAGTGCTGTTAAGAAAGCATTTCTGTTAGTCTTTGGAAGGATTGAATCACTCAGAAAAGTACTTATTTATCTGGAAGAATAATAGCAAACATGAGAACACTGGCGTTTCAATGTTGGTGCTTGAGAGTGTGTGCAGGCACCATGCCTGGCTCTGCGCCGGCCAGCACATGGGACCGCCTCTGCCTGGAGGATTACAAGCCCTCTCCGGTTACTGGAGAAGGAGCATCAATTATTGACAGTCCCAGGCTGGCACGAGAGCCAGTGAGAAGCGGCCCTGCCATGCGGAGCCATGAGGCTTTCATCTCATCTTAGTGCCAGCCTGGGAAAGCTGCTCTGGGGGAGGAGGGCGTGAGGCGTCCCCCTGTTCCCTCTGATCTGCCACAGGCCACCGGGATCCCCCACGAGCTCTGACTGCCCAGCACTTACCCCTCTCCCCTCTTCCTTTCTGCACTTGCACTTCTGAATACCCACAAGGCATAGCAGGTGCGTCCCTCGCCCTCCTCTCCGTCTGCTCTTACTATTCATTTTCCACCTTCCCTCCCTGCCCTGTGGGTGCTTTGAAACAGGATATTCTTATTGTATAAGCGACTAACAAGCAAACAATAAATACATAAATAAATAAATAACAATGATGATGATATTAATGTTTACAACAATAATAACTTGAAAGATAATAAAAATACAAGGGACAGTAATAATAAGAGAAATAACAACATTCCCAATATTGATAATAAAAAACATAAGCAATGTGTATTATTAGAAGTTATAATAATGCAATACTGAGAACAATAGTAAAACATCAGGAATAATATTGGTAGCAAAGACAGCAATATCAGCGTCAGCACCTGAAAGATGAGGGTCGACGCTGTACGAGATATTCGCAGAGCGTCCCAGAAGCCTAGGCATCCGTGCTGCCGCGCCAGGATTGGTCCAATTAGGGTCACGTGAACGGAAACTCAGCAGCACTGAAAAACACAGAGGGGATGCCAGGCGGCCATTTCTTTTCCCCTCGCACCTGTAGGAGGAGGGCTGCAATCTATCCGTCAGCAGGGCGAGAGTCAACTTATGAATTTCCCAGGGTTCATTGCATGGGCGTAATTTTAGGGGGGGCAGGGCTGTTTGTCCCCCCTCAACTTTCATGGCACACCATTGTGTCCCCATTCATTTGGCTGGGGCACATTTTCGTCATATATAATGCCCCCCCACCCCCCAACATTTTCAGCAAAGTTACTCCACTGGTTCATTGTGTTGCTTCTGTAATTTGCATTCGCTCTTTCTCTACCCACTATCCCACACTATCAGTACCTTCATAGCCGAAAAGAAAAATATAAAACCTTCTTTTCTGTTTGCTTTCATTTCATGTATTTGTTTGTAATTTCCCATGTGTATTCCCCGTCCCTCCACCCCCGCCTCCTCCTCCCAGTCAGCACCAGGAGTGCATCCTGCGAGCTTAGCTGTGAACATAGGTGACTACTCATTTCCACTACCCTTCATCTCCCTACACTCCCCTTCCCCTTTTCTGGAACTGGAATGTGGCTTTACGGCTTAGCTGTGAACATCATAAAAAAAAGGTGAAGAAGCCCGGGTGGGGGTTACCAAAATGACATTGACAGGGAGAAGAGGACCAGAGATAAAATACACACAAAAATACATTTAAAAAATAAACCTTTTTAATTCATGATAAATAACATCATTAAAAAAAACATACATCACACCCTTACCATTAAACAAACTCAGAATGACAAACATATTATACATAGACGCTGGGCATTTGTACAAGGTACACACTGAGCGCACCGAAAAACAACTCACAAAACTAACCAAGCTAACAGGCTCCAATGGTTGCACCTAATGACCTAAATACACAGAATCTAAATCAATATAATGCATCAATCGGATTAACGTAACCCTACATGTTTCAGTCCAACGTCCTATAATTGGCGGACCTTCCTCAGGGGTTTCAGAAGTCAAAAGTAACATGGCAATGGACGATAGTACACTCTGCACCCCAACTCTATGAGCTCCAATGTATGCGCTTCTCAATTGGGTGCGTGTCCCAGGCCCGTTGGTCTCTTTCTGGCTGCTCTGGTTGGTGTGGCTCTGCCAGGTACTGTGTCGAAAAAGAGGATTCGTTATGCTCTTCTCAACTGGGTGTGGGTCCCACACCCAACTTTCGTATCTCAAGAACCATTTCAAAGCCCCACCAAGCATCCCGGCAACCCTGGTACTTGTGAGGGTGCTGCCTATGCTCTCCGAGTGGTGTGTGGCTTTGTTGCGTCCCTGGCTGGGTCCCTGTAGGCTTTGTTCACCTTTCCTTACGCTGCAGCGGCTCCTCGCCAGCAGTGTGTCTGCCTTTGACCGGGACGTCCTACGTTCTTTGTTCTCTGGAGGTTGGCTCCTGTAGCCTTCTGGGCCGTCCGACCTCTGCGAACGGTATGTGAGCTTCCCAGTGGGTCGGTAAGCATCCCAAATGCCATCTTCGAGCTCCTGTGTTTTTTTTCCGGCTCTCACGATGACAGCTCCTCCATGAATGGCTTCTCTCTGGGGTCCTCCAGGGAGGGTTGAACATTCTTGAGAGTCCCTTCTCACTTTTTATGCTCATAGCGGCCACATTGACTGAAACACTTACTTTGGTTCCACGGGGTGTTCCTCATTGCTCTGCACTTCTTCTTCATCCCAGTATTGACATGGTCAATCTCTACTGGGTTTTTTGGATTCATCCTTGTCCCAGTCTTCCAGTGTACTTCAGGTGGGTAGTCTCCACTCTTCCTCGTCTCAGTACTTCTCAGAAGGGTCTTGTTATCTATGCTACACAAATACATGGAAGTGTGGGGTCACCAGAGCACCCTATGCAGTGTAGGAGGATGAGGGAGGTTGTGGTGTAGTTTGGACATACCGCATTCTCCCTAATCCTAAAGGAGGTCTCCCTCCCTAGGAGATCCACCCACTGAGTACCACCCCTAGGGGGACTATCGGGTAGTGACCTCACCTCCCTGGCCTTATGGGAAGGGGCTCCCCCTCGGGCAGAAGTGACGACATCCAAGGATTTATCATAAGTTATAAATTCAAATGCTGCAAGGGCTAGTTCAGAGTTTTATCCCTTGGAGTGTCGTAAAATAACTCCTGTTGCATCGTGTAATTAAAACAATTATTAAAGTGCCTAGATTCTGTGGAGGGAGCTACATGAACGGTCTGCGTTATGCTCTTGCTGGGCCCCTTCCAGCTGGGTGCCAGTAAAAGTCGTATAATGGAACGGGGCCTCTCCCTGGAACGGCGCCATGCTTTTTCACCCACTGATCGAATTTCTGATTACACTGCATAATTGATCAGGTCAGGGAGCCATGCCCGGTGGAGGGAGCTTGCGTTTCGGAAAAGAGGGAATCTTCCGCGCGGCCCACACTGTGCCTTGGCCAACGGAACAGTTCACATGGGCAGTCGGTCTCTTGTATTACCCTGGCTGTCTCGGGTTTCCCGCCATTGAGGCCTCTGTTTATTATCGCGGAACGGGGCGCATAGAAGGACCAAAGTTCATCTAATTTGGAATGTCTCCAATGAATGTTCAACTGTATTAGGGTTGCCCTGACATTACCCATTAAGCCCGCATTATTTCCGAGAGGAGCCTTAAGATTGGCCCTATACACCCGCCCGCCCCTCTCCCAACCTTCTACCCTGCGTGTGACCGGAGCAAGCTGTACCCAGAGCTGGCTGAAGATATGTCAAGGCTGTCTCCCCGCCCCCATCCTTGGCTACCGCTGGGAAAAACAGTCTGAGGCATCCATGGGCTGCCTAAATTACAATGGAGTCAAAAGAATGGAGCAGGGTGCAGATTGTCAAAGGGAACAATGTGAGAAGAACCCTGGCTACTGGACACCCCATGGAGAGGACAGCCTGCAAAGGCATCATGCAACGTGCGTGCTGCAACACACACATTTCATGTTCTAAATTAAATGTTTACGTTGCTGTGTCATAAGACTGCCAACACGGGGTAGGGTCCATTTCAAATGAAAGAGTTGAAAGGCCCTGACGCCGTCCCTGGCTTCACCCCACCATCTCTTTGCAGAGCAAGGGTTGGTGTGGTTGCACACCAGCGGCAACACATCTTACTAGCCTGTCTAGAGGCTCCTGCTCCTCGGAACGGTAGCAGAGAGATTACTCTGAGATAATGGTGGCAGAAGTTACATAAGACTTTAGGACTCCTATAGAATATTTGCACTTTAAGCCCCCTCCTTCATCCAAACAAGAGACTGGGACACCCCCACCCTGCGATCTGAAGCCTTTTACTCGGGTGAGCATGCAAACTCTTTGGGATCAGTAACTGGGGGTAATGACCTCTCCTCCACACACTCTGACTCTTCACTCACTGCCGACAGAACTGGGAGAACACGTGAACCTTTTAGTCCAATCATTTTTAGCTCAATAGTTCAGGGATGATTTCCTTCTATTTCAGGAAAGTGCATGGAGTCTGAATATTCTTAGAAATTCAACACCGGCCCTTCGGTTAAAGTTGCCCTTCTTTAAGACTAGAATAGGACGATATGATAGGTTATTTATAACGCGCTTAATACCCAGAGGTTTCTAAGCGCGGACCCAGGCATCGGACCTGTGGAGCTCTGTGTTGTCTTGCTTACAAGGCGAGCATGTTGCCCCTGAGCTATCTTCCCGATGTGCTGTTAGAACTCCTTACATGGTCTTGTTTCCAATTTTCATTTGCTTTCCTTTCGGATCTCTGACTTCTCTCCGCTCCGACCCATTCACCATTAAGCTAAAGATAGTCCCTCACCAAATCACTATTGTAATAATTAGAAGTGCCAGTGCCCTCTCTCTTTCCGTGTCTCTCTCCCTGCATTATTTCACTCTCTCTGTCTCACACAATGCCCACTCTCTCTGTCTCACACAAGGCCCACTCTCTCTGTCTCACACAAGGTCCACTCTCTCTGTCTCACACAAGGCCCACTCTCTCTGTCTCACACAAGGCCCACTCTCTCTGGGGCTCTGTCTCTTTCCATGTGGTTGGGAGTCGCGTTGTCACGTTTACTAGTACCAATTTCGGTTGGGTGATATTGTATGTAAATATGTGCTCTGTAAAGCGCTTTGGATTAAGGCGCTATATAAATAACACATCATAATCATTATCAGAGCCACCCCAGCAGTTGCTGGGAGCTGCATGGCCATACGACAAAAACAGATCTCTTAAGGTGTTCTGTGTTATTTCTTAAGAGCAGTTACCAGAAAATACAACCGGGAACCTAACTGTAGTAACATGGTAAACGGTCTCTTTTTACGGTTTATTCTAATGATCATTTCAAGTATACATTTTGTTCATAATAAAACATTACACTTGTCTTACTGAGCAAAGCACATTTTCCAAACCTAAAATAACCATACCAGTGATTTTCTGATAGAAGGCTATCTTTCCAAGGTGGACATTCTGGAGCACTCCTATTCTTTTGAAATACCACTATGACCAAGGAGAAGGGGAGACATAACACAGATGAGGGTTCAACCCTGCTATGCATAAAATGAAAGAGCTTTTTACAAACACAAGAATGACCTCTGATCTATGTATTTGCCAAATTTGTCTTTGCGAAAAGGGTTGTATCCTTGAATCACTAAGTAGCTAATGCACACTGCGCTTGGTTCTCATTGCCTTTTCCACAACACTCACTCTAACATTGAAATGTTTGTAACATTGAATCATATAGTCCGACTGAGACAGCATCATATTTTGGCTGTAAAGATGTTTGGTTTTAATTGTAGCTAGCTGGGTTTCAGGGTTGGGGTGGCTGTGCTCATGCTCAGTTCCCAATGCACAGACATCCTAAGCAAATCTACATTGATATGTGTACACTACAATTCAGAGAAAAAGAGCTTTGATATTCTGACATGTTCCATTATCGGATAAACAGAAACACAAAGGAAGGCGATAGAGGGGTCCAATTCTATAGAAAGCAATAAAAGACATCAAACAAAAACATGCTCTGGGTGAAAAGATGCCTCTGGGTTAGGTGCTCTATACAAATGCATAAACAAATAAATAATAGGATGAAAATAAAGGACAATATACATCAAATATTCAAAGGGCGTGGGAAGGGATGACAAATAATAAAAGGAAACCCCAATAATGATTTGTAAATAAGCATAGTGATAAACAATGCGCCTATCCTCTCACACAGCCCTGGACTGCATGTATGGGTCTGCGGCAGGTTCTGGTTCTTACTGAATCCCCAGTCCTAAGGAACCCTAAGCTCCCACTCACTGAATGTATCAAACACGAGTTCCTAATTTAGGACTATTGCCAAGGAAAGCAATATGCCCATGTCAAGATTATTTACAATAGTGCACTAGAACAGGCTATGAACTGCACTACTCTGTCTCTGTGAGAATATACTCAGTCCGTGCTTCCCATGAGCACTACCTCACTCTCAGCTGGATCAGCAGCTGCACCAGCTCCCCACCTGCCTTAGGGGGCTTTAGAGGGGCAGCTGACATAGTGGGCTGTGCCTCTGGCCCCTTTGACTCCTTCCGCCTCCACTCCTCGCAAGGGGAGGCTAGAAACGGAAGGGGTAGCCTCCAGGCCGGCTGAGAACAGCTTCCAGCCTGGGGGGCCTTTTAAATAAATGCCCGGCCGCGCACGTGAAGGCCCTTTGGCAGCTACACAAAGCTACGTTACAGGGCCTTCATTCAAAGCACTTTAACAAGAAGGTTGGTATGAGGTGGCAGTCTCCTCGAGCAGAAGGAAAGAGCAAATTGGAGTAGCGCGGGTTTAGGAATTGCAAAGTTATAGCGCAAAGTGGGCAATTTGAGTTGTTATATTGAGGTTAGGTGGTCACCAAAGAAAGAGGAAGTTTGTCACAGTCTGGATTGTTGATTGCAATATTGTTAAATTAAATTCCAGGCAGAAGGGACATCATGTCTAGTCAAGGATCGCAGAGTTTCTTCTGCAGTGGGGATGTCCTGGTCGAGGAACAGAGCAACATCGAAGTGGACGTGGGGAGAACCCCTGAGTGTTGGTCGCTGGTACATGAGAAAGTCTATAGTAAAGGGGCTAACTGGGCTAAGAGACTTCTGGAAGAACCGGTAGAAGGTCCCGCCGTGGACACCCCAGGTCACCCAAACAGTGGCTACCCTTGCCAATAAGAGGAGAAGGGCACCACAACAGCTGAAGGGGAGAGTGGTTGTGGCAGTGGTCCATCAAGAAGCCAGGGGACAATGGCATGGCAGGGGTGCCCGCAGTGCAGGCAGAGTTAATTCTGCAACGTGGTACGGGAATTAATGAGACGGGTAAGCTCATGGAGGAACGGTTTAAAATAATGCAATGCTTTGTACATTTGGCCGAAGGCGCTGGTAGACAGGGAGGACCCAGGTGTGTGTGTGTGGGGAGGGGGGGGGGGCAGAGTGCCCCTGTACCTGCAGTGAGCCCAGAGAGTACAAAGGTAGGATGCAACAGTGGGATGGAGGACAACGCAAGTAGTGGGGTCCTGGGAGTCCTGGATACACTGAGCTATACAGCAACAAGCATTTGCTGGATTGGATTACACACCTAATATGGTTCCAAGTTCGGGGGGCAGCTCATCCACCAGGACAGGGTCTTTGATCACCCCTAGGTCCCAGGATGTGGTACAGGGTGCAAAGGGGGCAGCGATGGGGGAAGAGAAGGCTATATAAGCATGTGGGGCAAAGACCAACCAAGGTAAGAGTGAGTTGATAGATGAAGATAAAGAGAAGTTAGTTACTATAGCTCCCCTGCTAGCTGGCCGGTCCATGCTGGCATGGCATTTACCCAAACAAGGAACGCATTTGGGCAAGGGAATTCTTTCATATATTTTTACTGTTGTCCTTGGACACTGCTGGCCCAGATATCACGATTAGCAAGGAAGAGGAGAAGAAAAGGCAGAAGAGGTACAAGCCAGATGAAATGATGGAAAATTGGACCAAGGCCTTCTCTTTATTATCAGCAGGTGTGATGTAAAATTTCCCCGGAACAGGGAGCTACGCTATGGAAATATAGGGATAGCACAGTGGGTGGGGTGGAGGGGCGTAGGAGGTGTGGGACAACAGGGCGGCTTGAGTAAGACAGGGACCTTCAGTCTAGGATGGCCCAGGTGCTGGAGATGATGTGGGGACCAGAAAGACATAGAGGGATGGGTAGACTACATGGGTGGAAAAGGAAGGAATATCCAGGAATATGGAGAAAAAGAAAGGTTACAGAGGCCGACATGGTTTAACAAGAATCCCAACATCAGGAGGGAAGGATGGCAGCCCTTTTGCCAGAGAAAGCCGAGAGCAAAGGTTAAAGGCTGGCTTCACAAAGCGGGCAGGGGTAGCCTTTAAAGCGGTGGCTGGAGAGCGACAGGCAGCACCAGTCAGGGTGACAACTCATGCTGTTTGTTCAACGGGGGAGTCTTGCCACTGGGGCGAGAGGTGTAAGTTTGCTCATGAATGCACAAAATGTGGGGGTGACAGTATAGCACAGAACACAAGGGAAGACAAGGGGCAGGGGTCATTACAGGGGAGCAAGGTGGGAGAAAGGGCCAACACCAGGTGACAGACATTTCTTTGACGCATTATTGTCAAACTACCCAAGGGACCATGAGAGGGACTTGTTGTATAAGGGGTTCAGGGATGGTTACCACATCCTGTACGAGGGGCCTATGACTGTCAGAATGTCCAAAAACGTACCTTCAGCTGACAACCTGCCAGGAGCAGTAACTTATAAACCTTTGAATGAAAGGAGGCTGAGCAAAATAATGGGCCCCTTTGCGACTTCCCAACGGACAATTTCATAATATCACCCCTGGGTGTGGTACCAAAGAAAGATCCCAGTAAATACCGTCTCATTCATCACCTGTCGTACCCCGCGGGGCAATTTGGCCAATGACTGGCTTGATCCTGAGCACTACTCCGTGACGTACGCAACATTCGCTCAAGCGGTAGACTTAGGGCCTCATTACGACCTCGGCGGAGGACCATGGTGCAATTAGCACCATGGTCCTGGCGGAAACGTGAAAATACCGCCATGGGGGTTGGCGGACTTACCGCCCCATTCCGACCTTGGCGGGGCGGTAAGTCCCCAATCCCCATTTTACCCTTCCCCATTCCCATTCTTGCCCCATAGGGCATAATGGGAGTGGGGAAGGCGTTAATTACGCCACCGTAAATTACGGTGGCGTAATTAACACCAAGTTCCCTTACCGCCATGGTTTTTAACGCCTGCAAAAAGCAGCCGTAAAAATCCCCATGGCGGAAAGGGAACTCGTAATTGGCGGAAAGGGGCCGGCCAGTTTACGCTGGCGTAAACCCCTTTCCGCCAGGGTCGTAATGAGGCCCTTAGTCTCTAGAATGGGTAAGGGAGCTCTCCTGGCGAAGGTGGACCTAGAGTCAGCATTTCACCTTCTGCCTATGCACCCTGAAAGTTTCCACTTGATGGGTTTTCAGAGAAAGGGACAGTTGTATTTTGACAGGTGCGTGCCCAGGGGCTGCGCGGTATACTGTGCCCTATTTGAGGCCTTTAGTTCATTTCTGGAATGGGCAGCACACCAAAAGGAACAGAGAGGTGGCTTAGTAAACTCTTCAGATGATTTCCTCTTCGAGGGTAGGAAAGGTTCTGAGCATTGCGCGGTGGCACTGGCTTCGCCCCAGGAATTAATGGATCATCTAAAAGCACCTCTGGCACCGGAGAAGACTCAAGGGTTAGAGGAGGTGTTGACATTCCTAGGGTTTGAGATTGCCACCATCATGGTCAGTTGCAGATTGCCAAAGGATAAGGTCAAGGGGTTAGTAGCTGAAATTGATGATAACTTGCTAAAAGAGAAAACGACCCTGGGGAAAGTTCAGCAGCTGGCAGGGCCTTCGCCAGAAGGTTGGCTTGGGCAACAGCAGGAGTGACACCGAAATACCATTAAATCTAGCTCAGAGCGGCCCTCAAAGAGGACCTTCGCATGTGTGAAACATTTCTACTGGGCTTTAATGGTGTCAGGTTATGGAGAGCCCCATGGGTTACCAGTACCGAACTAGAGCTATATACCGATGCCTCAGGCCGCAAAGGGTTTTGGGTCATTCTGGGGGAAGAGTGGAGCGCTGGAGGTGGCCCACACAGTAGCACAAGAAAAGGAGGACAAAAGATATAATGGCCTTGGCACTTTTTCCCCATTGTCATGGCACTCAAGTTGTGCGACAGGAAAGTGCGGTTTTGGTCTGATAACAAGGCGGTGGTCCAGGCCATTAACTTGCAGTCCGCTTCTTGTCCTGTGGTTATGGGTTTGCTTAGGAAGTTACCAGAACTTTTAATTCAAGGTGCGCCATGTGCAGGGGATTGCTAATACCGCAGCTGATGCTCTTTCTCGTCTCAGTGGAGCAGGTTCCAGAAAGCTCATCCCTGGGAGCAGAGGGCAGGGAGACCCTCCAGGGCGGAGTAGTGGAAACTGGTGTCATGGCCCGGACACTCTGGGTACTGGGGGAGCGTTCGCTCACAGCAGGAGTATGGTCCAGGTACCGGCAGAGCTACGGTACATTCAGGAGTGTGGCTGTAGACAGAGGATGGGGGAAGGCCTCGTTAGAGGAGCAGTTGCAGGAGTTAGTGTCCTGGCCAAAGACCATGGGGAGATCTCAAAGTTGGGCAGTGGGGCACCTGGCAGCTGTGACATTTTACACCAGGCTGAGCGGTAGGGATGACCCCACTAGGAGGTTTGTAGTACGTGCAGCGCTCAAGAGCTGGGCCAAGTTCGAAGGGCCTAAGAAGGACGGTCGCCGTCCCATGTTTTTTTTTAATAAAGACTAAGCTCTTGCCTGAAAGTAATGCCCGAAGTCGGCTACAATGCCTTTGAAGTGGCATTGTTCAGAGCAGCATTTGCCATTGGCATTTTTGGGGTACTGCGGGTCAGTGAGTTGGTCGCACAGAGTAAGACGGACAAGACAGGAAGGGCACTGATGTTGGGAGATGTCTCCTTTCATACTGGGGGATGGCCAAAACGGATCAGAAGGGAAGGGGTAGGAGTATAACATTAACTAGCTCGACAGACGCAAGTAGTTGCCCCATCATGCTGCTTTCCCAGTACCTGGCTGGCAGACCGGTCAGGGGGAATACCTGCTAGTACACGAGGACGGTTCCCCTGTAATGGTGTTGGCAATGACCCTACAAAAGGCAGGTTTTCAGGGAAGGGGCTGGTCTTCACATTCCTTTACGATTGGGGCGGCCACAACGGCCTGTCAATAAAGGATATCCATACAGGATATACAGAGGAAGGGCATTAGGGCATCAGGCATTTATAAGCTTTATATCCACCCAGTATGCATGCAGGGGGTGGGGGCAGGATGCCCAGGCGCCCATGTAAAGGTGAGTAAACCTATGATTTTCAACCTTTGCGTCAAGCTTTACCCTATGTGCCATCGGACAAGCAGGCTCCAGGGCTTGGAGTATTAGTAAATGCTCAATTAGACTATTGCAACAGCCTGCTTGCAGGACTCCCAGCAAAGCACTGCCACTGCTGCGGTGAGACTGGTGGTGGGGGGGGGCAAAGAAATCCAACCATATTTCAGGATTGCGGCGCACCCTACATTAGATATTTGTGAGGGACGGAATAGATTTTAAAGTTCTCTGTCTTATTTTTAAATGCGTAAATAATTTGGCTCCAACCTATTTGGCAGATCCAATCTGCAGATATTGCCCTACTCGCTCATTGCGGTCTGCGGATAAACTTCTGTTGCGTATTCCATCATCCTCCTGCGTGTCCAGGGGAGAAGGGGAGACCAGAGTGTTTCGATCTAGGGACCTAGAATCTGGAATAGACTATCCCCAGAGATTCGAGCAGCTAAATCACTGATTGTTTTCTGACAATCGCAAAAAACGCATTTATTTAAATTAATTCGATTCTGTATTGGGGATGGAACAGGGATGACCCCTCGCTGAGTCGTATGTATTGCATGGCCATGACTGATGGATATGAGTTGCTTCGTTATTCACCCCCACCAAAATTCTGCACCCAAATATGATTAAGTTTGTCTGGCCATCCGCTATACAAATCAATCAAATCAAATCAGATCAGTACGCGGCAGAGGGAAACCGCAATAGGAGGTTGCTATGACAGGTAGGCCGTCGATCAATACTTCAAAATGGATGCTTTCTTACGTGTGCAAATAAAAATGACTGGTGTAAATGTTCATGGATGTGCGCTTTATATTTTTCTGGTTACCTCCAGAAGATGCTAAGGTGTGGGTCATGGGGCATTCGTTTGTGGTACGAGTGCAAACGAGAGCCCGACAATGGCTACCATGGGGCAGCGACGTTGGTTTGAAGAGGACAGCAATGGTTTGGCTTGGTGTGTCGGGGATGTGGTCGGCCGCCCTGCTACCCACATGTTAAATGGTCACTGAGGACAGCCGCAGCACCTAACGTTTTGGTGATCCACCTCAGTGGTAATGATAATACCCCGCTGGGAAGGGGGTCCACTGCGGGACCAAATGCAAGCGGTCATAAGGACCTTGGCACAAATGTTAGACGGCACTGAAATAGTTTGGTCAGAAATAATAGCCGGGCAAGAAGGGCGAGGAGCACGGTCAGGTGGTGCAGTGGAAAGATCTAGGCAGAGGAAAAATAGGACAATGGAGAGGTTCATGCAGACGCAGGGTCTGGGGTTTGTCAGGCATAGGATGCTGAGTGAGAAGGATCCAGACCATTTCACACCAGACGGGGTGCTCTTATTGGACGGGGGACACAATGTTTTTCTGCTGGATATCTTTGGTGCGCTCCTGAAAGCTGGATGCAAGTAGGCCGCAAGGTTGAGTATGGGAAATGTGCAGTGTGTGGGTATTTGGGGTCACGGATGGGCCACCTCAAATAGTGGCAGAGTTATAGGGCCATCCTAGCTGAGGAGGAATCACGCTGAGGATGCTAACCACAAGCATTACCCGCTGGCTGCAGGAGCCAGGACGGGTACGATGGGCCCTTTCACCGTTAAGGACAGTAGGACTCCTCAACAACAACAGCGGCCCAGGGATTCGCTCCTTACATGGTTATGGGAGTTATGGGACTGTTCCTGGTAGAAAAGCCTACCATAAGCAGGAGTTGACCCGGAAGTACTTAACCGGATGTGCTGTGGTTCACCCAGAAGGAATGTTAAACCGAAGTGATGAGTTCACCAGTTTTGAATCCCGGGAATGGCATAAGGCAATGCGGGAAATATGCTTAGGACCAGGTTCTCTTGGGGGCTGGGCATTGCTAGGATGGCCCATAAATTGACTCTTTAATAAAGTGTCTGTTTTCTACCAAAGAATCAAAATGTCTATGCGTGAGTTACTTAAGTAAGCTGTATTGAATGGCTGTGAGGACCAGAGAAGGGGCGTGCTCCGCTATGATTTCTGTGCGTGGCTTCGCCATCCAGTGTCCACGCACGAATACTGAAGACGGGCCTGACCCTGACCACAAGAAGAAAACTGTGTATAAAAAGGCAGCAAACTAAGCCCCTTCTAGTACGAATCGAAGCTCAAACAAGCCTTCCCCACACCGCATCAGCCGCGGTGTAAAACACAGTGCGCCAGTCTGCGGTCTCCTAATCGGCTCCCTTTTTGGTAGCTCCATGGTGTTCAGCACTTTTGTAGCCACTGCCCTCCCTCTGGCCAGCTGACGTACTGCAGTCGGTCCGGTCTTGAGTCAAGAGACAGGCTCGGACTGGCCTATAGGGCAATGCCCAAACCAAAAACGAAAACAATTCTAGTATGTGGCAGTTTTTTGGGTCAAAGTGGGCCAGCTTGATGAGTTACTACACTATGCGGCTAGTAGTTTTGACCATTGTTACTCAAAACATATTCTTTACAATTCAGAATTTGCATCACATTTAATCAAAGAAATCCCCCATGGGGTACTACTCGAACAGTCTGTCACAAAATTAATGAATAGCTATTTGCAACTGTCGGCCACTTTTTCATTGGTGCCTGAGACAATATGATACCCCAGCTCGACCCTGTCAAGAGATGCAGGCATCTTCCCTGCTCACTCAGACACTGTGAGCCACCCTGAGGCCTGTGCCCCTGACCTCATTCATCTGTTCACAAACTTCCCTGCACACACGCAGCCGCCACGCAGCCACCTTTTCACAGAGGGGCATTGTCTCTCTCTCTCTCTCTCTCTCTCTCTCTCTCTCTCTCTCTCTCTCTCTCTCTCTCTCTCTCTCTCTCTCTCTCTCTCTCTCTCTCTCTCTCTCTCTCTCTCTCTCTCTCTCTCTCTCTCTCTCTCTCTCTCTCTCTCTCTCTCTCTCTCTCTCTCTCTCTCTCTCTCTCTCTCTCTCTCTCTCTCTCTCTCTCTCTCTCTCTCTCTCTCTCTCTCTCTCTCTCTCTCTCTCTCTCTCTCTCTCTCTCTATATATATATATATATATATATATATATATATAATTAGCTGGCACTAGCTCCCGCCCTTCTGAAAAAGAAAGCCTCACAGACTGACCACCTATAGCACACACGCAGTCGGGACACTTCCAAAATGACCAAGCAACACAACTCCTTCGCAGCCCTCTGTCCTTATACAAGCAGGTACCCACACATTACTGTCACCCAACCTGTGGACACCGAGGGAAGCCCCTCCCCTATCGCAGGCCATACACAGCATCTCCCCTGGACCTGATGTGAAATGGTGCTCTACGGCCGATTCTGTATGAGAATATATTATTGGGAGAAACATATCGGGGTAGGCGTTAATGCAGAAGTATCTAAAGGAATAACACGTCCGCTGAGTTACCATAAACCTGGGGGTTCACAGACAGAGGCAAGTCAAAATATCTCCTTGAGTTACCCTGTGACTTCCCTTGTGGTAGCGCAGGCCAAGCTCAAGAGTTTATTCCCAACAAAGATATTGGAGGAGGCAGAAAAACGGCAAGCTGAGCTTGCTATACAGATGAAACGGTACAACTTTTAACTCATGCACTAGGCCTGAATAATTAAAATCTTTTTTTTTTTAATCTCCCAACTTCTACATCAGGACTCTAACTTGTGGCACTACAGATGTTTTAGCTTAAAAGTAACACGTACAGTGCTTAGAAGCTGTTTGTCTGCATGAAGCGCTATATAAATGACTACATTATTATAATTTTTATTTGTATTGTGATTATTATACAACACCAATGATCCCTCATCAATGGCCGACTAGGGACGATGGGAGCTGTGGGCCAAAACAACTGTAGAGCCGCAGGTTGTAGATTTATTTGTATTTTGTATTTATTTTATTGATAGAGCGCACCAGGCACGAGGGAATCCGGGCGCGTATTTAAGTTACAACATGATAAGGCAGGCAGAGCAATACAATTACATTTTAAATTACAGTTTAAAATGACAGTTACATTTATATGCATATATACATTATGCAGTTACGGGTGTGCAGAGGTTCATGGCCTATGTACAGGAGGTGCGGCAGGTGGCTGGCGCCTGGGGGGTGGTTGGCTAGTAGGTGATGGGTCTTGGGCGGCTAGCCAGGCTTTGGCCATGTTTTTGAATCTGTGGAAGGAAGATTCAGATCTCAGCAAGCTGGGAGGCGAGTTCCAGAGTTTCGCTGCCATTACTGGGAAGCTGGCTCTGCCAGACCTTTGAAGGTTGAAGCGTGGTATAGAGAGGCAGTTAGTCTGAGCAGTTCTGCGAGGTCTGTTGCGGTTGTGGAGGGCGAATCTGTTGGCTAGGTAGCAGGGTGCTTGGTTGATGAGCATTTATGAGTGAGAGCAAGTGTTTTCAGTGTAATTCGTTGAGGGACGGAGAGCCGGCGTAAGTTACGTCTGGTGTCTGAGATGTGTTGGTTCCTGGGGATGTGGAGAGCGGCTCCAATAGCATTGTTTTGGATGATTTGTAACTTGTTTAAGTTACATCCGTTGGTGCCCAAATAGAGGGCATTCCAGTAGTCAATTTTTGACAGCACGAGAGTCCTGGCAAGTGTGACACAGTTGGCTGGTGATAGGAAAGGACGGCTAGCTGTAATGAGCTTGCAGGTGTACGCCGCTCAGATCTCAGGCCTAAGCATTTAATATTCTCTAGAGAACGTGTACGTTGATGGAGGACCCCCTTGGCCTGGAAGTGGGTCCTTCCGGGATGCGGGGCAGGGCGCAGTCACAGCACACATCCATCCAGCTTGCGCAGCTGAAGTCTTTGTGCCGGACAGGACCTGCTGCACACTGGCTCAGGATTCAAAGGTATTGGTTGTATGTAGAGGCAGATCACAAGGTCTGCAATTATACCGAATAAAAAATAGAGAATTACATTTAGACAAATAAAAATCCGAATTTTACATTTTTTTTTTATATGTGGGGGTGGGGTAAGGTGTTCAATCTGGTGGGGAGGGGGTTGGAATGAGGTTTTAACCATGAGGAATCGGGGGCGGGACTCCCCAATAAATAAATAAACAAATACATTGATATTTTTTCGTTATTTATGTTTAGTTAAAATTTCATTCCCTATTTTTTCATTCGTTTAAATCACAGTAGCCCAGGTGGGACAAGCGTCTGTAGCAACAGAGCATGAAGGGGCAAAGAACAGGGGACTCCCAGATGTCCAAACAGGATACTCAGCCCACTGGGTGTGCACCCACAGTATTCTTCTTTGTAGGTTTCACTGAATGCGGACAAGGTCTTATATGTGTGCATTTGGGGAACACAGCTCCCTTTATCATTCAAGGCCAAATGCAGCCAGGCTCTGAGGAGGGATTCAAGACCCCCGGCTCGTCTTCCTGCTCACTCTCCGACAGGAATGGTCAGGTGAACGGGTACCCAGGAGCAGCATGGCTCTTGGTGAACATGGGTTCATTGGGGGTGCACCAGTGGGGCTCCATTGGAGGACGTATTGTGTTGAGGTGGCTTCACCCTCTCACCTGGGACTCCGCCTCCATCATGGTCCTGCCGCCTTCAGACTCTTAAGGCTTGGATTGGTCTATTGGGCAATGCCCGAAGGGCCGGCCCATGTCAAATGCGGGCCATTTTTCTGGGACAATGTCGGCCATTTTGTTGGGTTAATGCACTATGCAGCTTGTACTTTTCACCAATGTTATTATTGACCCACTATAAATTAAAAGGCACTTTTTGCTATAAACGTTACTGAAAACCCCCCTACCTGCTACTACTCAAATAATTGGTTGCATGGGCCCGCTTTTCATTGGGACCTGTGCTTATTTTCTGTCCCAGTTCGACCCTGGGCTCCTCTTCATGGGATAGACTCAGGTGACCAGCCCCTCAATGCTGTGGTGATGGCTGAGGATATTCGTGTGGAAATTGGCTCTTTGGGGGTGAACTACCCTCACCCCGATCTCCCCAGAGAGGGACTGGTCCAGTGATCCAGAAAGCTTGAATTCTACTTGCTTTATCAAACATAAAACACAAAACACAAAAAGAATAATACCACGGATCATGCATGCTTTATCAAAGGTGCCCAGCAAAAAATGCCATGCTGTGCCTGCTGCATGGTGCGCCAGAGCCTAGAACTCAGACAGAATCACATGGATGAGGAATGTGATTATCTGTGAGTGCAAGGTGCTGGGGAGCCCAGGGGGCAGATGCAGGTCATGCGCTGGGCTCTCGGGGTACATAAATGCCCAGTAAATAGTGCCATGCCGGCCCCCTGAGGCCCTGAACGACTCGCAAGCATACATTAATTGTGTGCGTGCAAGGTGCTTGGGGGTGGGGGGGCCCAGTTATGTCATTTTTACTGGGCATCTATCAGATGCCCAAATGGCATTTCTTCCCCCATTGCCCTTCAGCGCCTCACATGCACAGATAATAAATGATGTGTACATGTGAGGCGCTGGAGGACTTAGGGGTCAGGCATGACATTTCATGTGAGGCGCTAGGAATCCTAGTGGACTGGGCTGGTATTCTTTACTGGGCCTACTCAGTAGAAAATGCCATGCATGCCCCCTGGGCCTCAGTGTCTCATACGCACACTATTAATGGGATTGTGTGTATGCAAGGTGCTGGGGGGGGGGGGGGGCACAGGGGTCAGGCATTGTATTTTATACTGTACATCTCTCATAGATGCCCAGTAAAAACAATGACATGCTTGTCTCCTGGGTCCCCAGCGCCTAATACACGCACACAATCAACGTGATAATGAGTATGCAAGGTGCTGGGATTCCCAGGGGGCAGGTATTGTATTTGTTTGCTAGACATCTTTCAGAGATGTCCAGTAAAAAAATACCATCCCTGTCCACTGGGCCCCACAGCACCTCAGAAGGAGAGCTGATTTGGGCCGGTGCGGAGGGGGATTGTAAATGCCTTTGTTGTACACATCTCCTCCCTCACTCGCCAAAATCAGCTCTATGGACCAGCACAAACGCACGCGCACACACACACACACACACACACACACACACACACACACACACACACACACACACACACACACACACACACACACACACACACACACACACACACACACACACACACACACACACACACACACACACACACACACACACACACACACACACCATTCACACAGAAATCACTCTCTCATTCACACGAGCATCCATCATCATGCACTCACCCATAACACAAGCATCCACACACATATATAAATAATAAATACATGATGAACATAAACACACATTCACACAACATACGCATAGAAAGCACTTTCTCGTTCACATGAACACCCATCATCATGCACTCACTCATAACACAAGCATACACACACCCATACACATTCAAATAAATAAACATACACACACACATTTACACAACATACACACAGCAAGCACTCTCTCATTCACATGAGCATCCATCATCATGCACTCACTCATAACACAAGCATACACGCAACCATACTGTGATGAGGACATAGTAGCGGCCTCTATTGAACAAGACAGGAGGGTCGAGGGGGTATCTATTATCAACCCAATTCATGTAATGCACCGACTGAAGAACCTAAATGAACAAGAGACTACATCTCCCAGAATGCCTCAACAGTCTAATGTAAGACTAATCAAAGCGCAACCAAAAATAAGGAAAACGGGAGAAGAAAAGACACCAAAAATACATGACAGCACGTCCCACTACACACATATCCAAAATGAAAGACAGGAAAGGAAAATAGACAACAGACAGAAAAGACGAAAAGCCACGTTTCCATACACTGGGGGTTTTCGGCAATCAGGGGTTAAAAACGAAACTGACTCCATAAGGTTGAAGCCGGGAGGAGAGGCATTAGTATCAGGTGTGAAGAGCCCCGGGCTAGAACGGCCCAACACTAATTACTTGGGAGGAGGCACATCGGGGTTAAAAGCACCCAAAAACATTTTACTCTCTCTCTCGCTTTACAGGAGTGGAAAGAGGCTGACGGAGCGGGCTTTGAATGGGACGAGACCAGTAACCCGTATCGGTGGGCATATTAGAGGAAAAAGGAATCCTCACCGGAGTGCCCCGTACCGGTCCTGCAGTCACACCCGACTGCCCAGCTGCTGAAGGCGCCTGACGAGAAAGGAATCTCAAAGGCGGAAAAGGGGAAAAGTTTGTTTATTTAACGAGTTGCAGCCCGAGGACAGCGCAGAACGGCTGTGTCCAGGAACCTGCAGCAGAGCATGAAGGAGAGGCTCTGAACCATTCAAGCGTGGACTAAAACGCTTGAACCCTAACACATGTTGCATCAAGGAGGACATTTACTCCGAGGGTTTTTCAAGGAACGAAAGGCAAGGAATGCTACCAGTCTTGTGTGTGCTTCCACGATATGAGCTGCATTTAGTTTGGAACACTGTAAGTTTAAGTAACTCGTGATAATCTTCATTTTTGGAAGACTGAATTTGACATTCTTGAGTTTAGTGTTACGAAGACCCATTTTGATTGTTTTTGCCTTATTAACGTTGCTGAAGTTAATTCCTGGAAGAGAAGACCGGTTGTACCTGAACTGAGTAACCCTTGGTCTGCTGCACAAATAAAACCTCATTTGTTACGTTACCTACTTGTCTCTGGCTCACTACTTAACAGTGGTGGCAGCGGTGGGATTCACAGAGACACGTCTATCCCATTGACCATGGAGGCAGTCATAAAGGCGCTGGCAGAGGGGCAACAACAGTTGCAGCAACTGGTACAGGTGCAAGGACACCAAGCCCAAGCAGACCGCCAAGCCCTACAGCAAGCCATCCAGGTACAAACCGTAGCCCAAGAGCAGGGCAGGGAAGCGCTGAGGATTCTAGGCGAATCAGTGGCTGCACACCGGTCCCATCCAGCCATTCCCCCTACAGTGCTACAAAAGTACCAGACCGGAGACGATCCCAGTTTCTTCTTTGTAAACTTCGAAAGGATAGCCCGAGCAGCGCAATGGCCACAGGATCGGTGGTCCTTCTTCCTGGCGCCCCTTCTCACGGGAGTGATGCAAGGAGCATACCAAGCGGCCAATCCTAATGGGGACACCCCATACGCCGACATTAAAAAGTCAGTACTGGAGAGATTGGGAATGGACGATGAATCATATAGGTTGCAATTCCGGGAAACCCGACTAAAATCAGGCGAAAGCCCAAGACAGCTCTTTTATCGAATACAGGACCTCACGGAGAAATGGTTGCAAACTAATACAGCCACAATTGGGCAAATAAAAGAAAAAATTATGCTGGAGCAATTCATCGAAGCCCTACCCGGGCCCATACAAAGGTGGGTTAGGCAACATCACCGCCTGAAACTGTCTGAAGCAATCGATGTGGCCACGGCCTATCAAAAGGCTGGAACCCCTCGTAATATATCAGCACTACCTACAAGACCACACCACGAACTTCCCGCCTTACGCAATAACAACCGGATGGGTGGGCCGGAGCCAAGAACAAGAACAGAACCTAGGCCAAACAACGGCTCCATCCCAATGAAGGGCCAGATGCCTCAATGCTTCGAATGTGGCGAATGGGGACACATCGCCCGATTTTGTGCCAAGAGAAACAAAACAGAACCGATGGAAATTGGGACTTTGCAACAGTATGGAAATCGGAAGAAACAGCCCTATGTGATTGAGGTAACAGTGGATGGACGGCCCCAACAAGCCATGATGGACAGCGGAAGTCGGCAAACTGCTATACAACCACATGTGAGCGAACCAGAACCAGGACAGGTGAGCTCAGTTGACATTAAATGTGTACATGGGGATATTAAGGGTTATCCAACCAAAGAAATTGTGTTAGGATTACAAGGGAAAGAGCTTCCGGTTAAAGTGGCCATTATCCCCACCCTACCCGCTCCCGTCCTGATAGGGACAGATATTCCCGAGTTTGATCTATGGTTAAGGGAAGCCCCATTCGCCCAAACCGAGATAAAAGGGATAGACCCAAGGGAAAAACCCACAAAAACCCAGAAGAGGAAAGACAAACGGAATGGAAGGCGAGAGGAGGATATAGCCCTTATAGACTGGCGAGTGGGGGATCATCTGCCATCCTTCCGGACTGAATCCGGGCTAGACGAAACCCTAAAACGGGCACGTGAACAAGCCTTAAAAAAGAGCCAAATCCCGAATACCACTCCTTATTTTAAGGAGAACCACGGGTTGTACTATAGGGTGACCAGAGGAACGGAAAATGAAGAGAAGGAACAATTGTTGGTTCCCCAGTCCTATCGGAAGACCTTGATACAACTAGCCCATGATCATTCCACGGGAGGACACCTAGCAGAAAACATGACGGGGAAAAGAGTGTTACAGAACTTCTATTGGCCAGGGATTTATGCAGACATAGCCAAGTATTGCCAGGAGTGTGCAATATGCCAGAAAACAAGTAATCACATACCAGCCAGAGCCCCCTTGCAACGAATGCCCTTGATCAAGGAGCCGTTCCAAAGGATAGGAATGGACATAGTTGGCCCACTGGAACCTTCTAGTCGAGGATACAGATTCCTACTGGTAATAGTGGATTACGCCACCAGATACCCTGAGGCCTTCCCTTTAAGGGGAATCTCAGCCAGACAGGTGTGCGATGTCCTATTACCTTACTTTGCAAGAGTGGGAATACCCCTGGAAATCGTAACCGATCAGGGAAGCAATTTCATGTCAGCAGTAATGAAGGAAGTATGTAAAACCCTAGGTATACAACACCTGAAAACCTCGGTCTACCACCCACAGACGGATGGATTGGTGGAAAGATATAACAAGACCATTAAACAGATGATAAAAAGAACCACCAGCCCAACTGGAGTAGGATGGGAACGGGTTTTACCATGGGTACTAATGGTTCTGAGGGATACACCCCAATCATCCACAGGGTACTCCCCTTTTGAACTATTGTTTGGGAGACAACCCAAGTCAGTGTTAGGATTATTGAAGGACAATTGGGAGCAACAAGAAGAAACAACGCTCACCGATTATGTTCAAGATCTAAGAGATCATTTGGGGAAATTGAGGAACTACGCTCAAGAAAATCTGGGTAGAGCACAAGAAAAGCAAGAAAAGTACTATGACCAAGGAAGCAGACCCAGGTCCTTGAACGTAGGCGACAAAGTACTAGTTCTTTTACCCACCCATACAAACAAAATGCTGGCCCAATGGCACGGACCTTATCAGGTAACAAAAATCTTGGGTCCAGTGAACTATGAGGTGGAACAACCCGAACGTAAAAACAAATACCAAAACTATCATATTAATCTACTTAAACTATGGAAGGAAGGAACACCAGGGGTGTTGTGTTCAACCTTATCTGATATATCCGTCCCAGAACAGTTGGTCCCAAACCACCCTAGTGGATTACAAGACGTACAATTAGGAGAACAATTAAATACGTCCCAAAGAACAGAACTATTTACTACCCTGAAGCCGATAGCAGAAACCTTTTCGGGTATACCCGGACGGACACATTTGACAACCCACTCCATACCTACAGAAAAAGGAAAAACGGTACGCCTGAGGCCATACCGAATTCCAGAGGCAAAACGTGGGGAGATCGCCAAGGAAATAGATGAGATGCTGGCTCTAGGAACCATTGTGCCCTCAAAAAGCGCCTGGTGTTCTCCAGTCGTCTTAGTGCCAAAACCGGACGGTTCCTCCAGGTTTTGTATGGACTTTAGGCAACTGAATGCTATTTCAAAATATGAAGCATATCCAATGCCCAGAATTGATGAGCTCTTAGAAAGACTGGGATCAGCAGTTTTTCTGAGCACCCTGGACTTAACAAAGGGCTATTGGCAGATTCCCCTCGAACCTGCCGACCAAGAAAAGACAGCGTTTGCTACACCCCAGGGCCTGTTCCAATTCACTGTTCTACCCTTTGGGCTCCATGGGGCTCCAGCAACCTTCCAGGCCTTAATGGATAAAATCCTGAAGCCACACGAGCAATATGCAGCTGCATATCTAGACGATATTATTATCTTCAGCAAAAACTGGAAGGAACATTTATCCCAATTAACCCAAGTCATACAGACGCTAAAAGAGGCCGGTTTACACATTAACCCAAAAAAATCGAAACTGGCAACCCAAACCACAAGATATTTGGGGTATGAAGTGGGAGGGGGAATCGTAACCCCTTTGCTGGACAAAATACAAGCAATACAAAAACTAAGAATGCCTGAAACCAGAAAAGAAATCCGAGCTTTTCTAGGGTTTGTGGGGTACTACAGGAGATTCCTGCCCCATTTCTCTACCATAGCCGCCCCCCTTACGGACGCTCTGAAAACAAACAAACCCTTGCACATTACTCCTGAGGCAAAACAAGCTTTTCAAACATTGATACAAATGATTTCCTCCAAACCCGTTCTACATTGTCCTAACTTTGACAGAGAGTTTTTCTTACAAACAGATGCCTCGGGATGTGGACTAGGAGCAGTACTATCCCAGGGTACCGAACAAGACCTATGTCCTATAGCTTTCATCAGTAGGAAGCTTTTGCCCCATGAGCTTCCGTACTGTAACCTAGAAAAGGAATGCCTAGCGATCAAGTGGGCCGTAGAAACCCTAAGGTATTACCTCCTCGGAAGGCGGTTCACCCTTTTTACCGATCATGCTCCTCTGAAGTGGCTGGCGACCCAGAAAGACTCCAACCATAGAGTCCTACGATGGTTTTTAACACTACAACCGTACGACTTTGTGACTGTTCACAAGCCCGGAAAGTATCAGTTGGTGGCGGACTACCTATCCCGAGCCTTAGTTATGCCCGAACGGCATAAGTCTTTGGGGGGAGTATGTGATGAGGACATAGTAGCGGCCTCTATTGAACAAGACAGGAGGGTCGAGGGGGTATCTATTATCAACCCAATTCATGTAATGCACCGACTGAAGAACCTAAATGAACAAGAGACTACATCTCCCAGAATGCCTCAACAGTCTAATGTAAGACTAATCAAAGCGCAACCAAAAATAAGGAAAACGGGAGAAGAAAAGACACCAAAAATACATGACAGCACGTCCCACTACACACATATCCAAAATGAAAGACAGGAAAGGAAAATAGACAACAGACAGAAAAGACGAAAAGCCACGTTTCCATACACTGGGGGTTTTCGGCAATCAGGGGTTAAAAACGAAACTGACTCCATAAGGTTGAAGCCGGGAGGAGAGGCATTAGTATCAGGTGTGAAGAGCCCCGGGCTAGAACGGCCCACCACTAATTACTTGGGAGGAGGCACATCGGGGTTAAAAGCACCCAAAAACATTTTACTCTCTCTCTCGCTTTACAGGAGTGGAAAGAGGCTGACGGAGCGGGCTTTGAATGGGACGAGACCAGTAACCCGTATCGGTGGGCATATTAGAGGAAAAAGGAATCCTCACCGGAGTGCCCCGTACCGGTCCTGCAGTCACACCCGACTGCCCAGCTGCTGAAGGCGCCTGACGAGAAAGGAATCTCAAAGGCGGAAAAGGGGAAAAGTTTGTTTATTTAACGAGTTGCAGCCCGAGGACAGCGCAGAACGGCTGTGTCCAGGAACCTGCAGCAGAGCATGAAGGAGAGGCTCTGAACCATTCAAGCGTGGACTAAAACGCTTGAACCCTAACACATGTTGCATCAAGGAGGACATTTACTCCGAGGGTTTTTCAAGGAACGAAAGGCAAGGAATGCTACCAGTCTTGTGTGTGCTTCCACGATATGAGCTGCATTTAGTTTGGAACACTGTAAGTTTAAGTAACTCGTGATAATCTTCATTTTTGGAAGACTGAATTTGACATTCTTGAGTTTAGTGTTACGAAGACCCATTTTGATTGTTTTTGCCTTATTAACGTTGCTGAAGTTAATTCCTGGAAGAGAAGACCGGTTGTACCTGAACTGAGTAACCCTTGGTCTGCTGCACAAATAAAACCTCATTTGTTACGTTACCTACTTGTCTCTGGCTCACTACTTAACACATACACATATTTAAATACTAAATAAATGATGAACATACAAACACACATATTTACACAACATACACACAGCAAGCACTCTCTCATTCACATGAGCACCCATCATCATACACTCACATAACAACACAAGCAGGCATGCATCCATACACATAATTTAAATAAAAAAATACATGAACATTGAAGAGGGACAGATGAAAGTGGCTCTCGTCGCTCCAGTCGCTCCAGTCCCCCCTCATCCTGACAATACAGACATTACAGATCTACATCATTCCTGGCCCCTCCTCTCCATCACCACTCTACCGTAGATGTCAGCAAACGCTATTCACTCAGACAACCATTCAGTCCCTATTCTGATGACGTCGTCGAGGAGATAAACTTGCAGACGATGGGGCAAGTGGACTGACTGTGACCGTGCAGAGAGCCGGTGATGTCACGACTAAGACCAAGACGTAGATGCGTTAGCATGAAGCACATATGCATCCCTGCATGAAGCTACACAGATACTTAGGTTAAACTTCTCTTAGAGATGAAGACCATGCTAAGATAGAGGACATATACTCTCTGCTATGCTGTAACGCAAGATGCACAAGAATAAGACATGAAGCTTGCTTAACGCTGAATGCAGTTAACACAGGTAACCAAGCAAATCAAAATGGAAGATGCAGCCACCTTGAAGTGAATGAAAAGCACAGAGAAGGTTCGAGAACGCAGGCAGAGGCCTGAAAGCTAAATGTATTAAGCTCAAGGCATAGAGGATCATTGGTACAGACAGCGCCTTTGGGGCTGTTCTCATCACCTTGAATTGTTGCTCATCGGCTGGTAACTGTCCAGACCCTTAGTGACCAATCCCTGCCTAACGTCTGCACCAATTCATTGCACTAAACAATTATAATACACTAGCATGACGGGTCTTCACTTGCAACATTTAGGTGGTGGTCACAGGTGGAGCCACCAGATTAAGCACATCCACTCAGAGCACTAACCCCATTAGATACCATATGTAGTTTGCCCCACTAACCAACCACAGCCAAATGTAGGTTTTTGTAGAATAACGCATCACTTATGAAGTCACAACCCGTTAAAAGATGTTGTCAAGCCTGTAACAAGTTGAGAGAACATTGGAAATCATGCAATATCAATATCTGCCCCTGTTTACGAGATCTCTTAATAAATAGTTGGTGTTGTCACATTTGTTTTACTTTTCCATTTCTTGGGCATGGGGATTTCCACCAAATCAGACCTCATGCTATTATGTTTGGGGTTTTTCCCCACCCCTTCACTTCAAGTGGTAGCAGAGAACAGTTCCTCAATGCCCTGGCAAAATACAATTCTTTCCCGCCGCGACCCTGAAGGTATGGGTCGCGACCCGCGAGGACTGGATTGCCAATCACACGTGAACTAATGAGATGGTAATCACAAGCGCCCTTGCTGAAATTCCTGCCCACTCCCTGTGGGACGCCCGGCAGACCAGAAGGCTGAGTGGCAGATTGTGGGAGTGACAGTATCCGAGGGCTTTGACGAATCTACAGAGTGTAAGTATGAGTTCAGCAATCTGACAAAACAAATACAGGTGGGGAAGGAATTGTTGTGTTGTGACCTGTAATTTTTGTTGTTTATGAGATGATCCCTGTTTCCTAGCTTATTTTATGGATGAAAAAGATTGTCCCTGTTTTCTAGGCGCTAGATTAGTTTAGGGATGAAAAAGATGATCCCTGTTTCTAGGGGTTAGCTTAGTTTATGAATGAAAAAGATTATCCCTGTTTCTAGGCGCTAGCTTAGTTAATGGATGAAAAGATGATAGCTGTTTCTTGCTGTTATCTTAGTTTACAGAAGAAGAGATTATCTCTGTTCCCAGGCATTAGCTTAGGTTACAGAAGGTGGCACCTTGTTGAATATTACAGAAAAAATAAACAGAATAGAAAACAAACATGAAAAGGTTATCCTATGCTGCGGTGTAGAAGAAGGGTCACGCCAGTGAGTGGGCACTATAAGAGATGATCCCCTGTGAATAAAGCAGGATGACTGCAGGGGGGTATTTCTGTTGGGGTAATGTTGATTAAAGTGTTGGTTTAAGAGTACACTCATCTGTTTTGCATGCATAGTGGTTGATGACATCAGAAGGAGGTTATGAATATGACACAGCACATTGGCTGGAAATTGTTAGCCTGCAACGGGGCACAGATGTTGGTGGAGAAAAGGGTTTGTTCTGTGGCACTTTAAGGGGACGGTTGGAAAGTGAAGGCGGAGCTAACTCGAGAGGCTGAGGTTGTTGGAACTGAATACATTGTAGTACCAAATTTAAAGCAGCTGCATGTTCCACCAATCCTGTGTATGCGCCTCCTGCATACAGTAGTGAAGACACACTTAGCAGAGATAACCTAATGAATCAGAAAGTAGGGACCATGACTGATGAGCGCATACAGCGCAGCGCTGTGAAAGCTAAGTTGATGGGGTGAGGAGGTGACCCAGTGACGTAAAGGGGATGGCGGGATGGCAGTCCCACCGAAAGAGTGGGTGGTAGGACAAATATTGCTTAAACTAGATGGAAGGGGTACAGTGGAGCCCAGAGACTCGGAGGGGGAAGCTAAGAAGCAAAGGGAAAAAAGAGGGGGAGAGTGATTGCGCAGCAATAATGGAGGAGGTGATGAAGGTAGCAGAGGAGAGGGAAACAAGAAAGGCTGAAGAAAAAAGTGAGAGACAGGCAAAACTAAGGAGGAAGAAAAGAAAATCGGAGATTGAGAGAATTATCAAGGAACAACAGCACAGAGAGAAGGAGGAAAGGGATAAAAAGCAAGAGTGAGAAAGAGAGGAAAGAAGGGACAGATGACCCAAGGAAGTAGAAGAGATAAAAAGGGTCCCCAGACTTTTAGACGAAGATGGGGAAGCAGGAATACGAAGAAGAATTGGGACATTGTATCGAGGCACGAGGGATAATGCTGTGGCCCTTAAGGCAAGTAGAAGCAGAGTGGGACCCCTGCCAAGTGAGGGAAATGACTCAAAGGCTAGAGTGATGAGAGTATGCAAGATAGAAAATGTACTGAAATGACTGAGCATCGAGGATAGAGACGAAGAGAGTGATGACAGTATAGGGACAATGGGGACAGACGAGGAACAAGTGGACAGCGATGATGAAGTAGGGAGAAGGAGTTTGCACGGCCCCTCTGAGGGAGGGAGCCCACAATGAAAAATACTACGGGACTAAGAGGAAGAAACGGAAAGAGGGAGACTAGAACCTGAAAGGGCCACCAGTCGCTCAAAAGGCTGATCACATAGCATGGACAAGGTTACCCTGTATGCACAAAGGCTGGGGGCGTAACCAGGACAGAAGAGGGCTAGCATGATAGGAACATTTACATTAACAAAGGACATAAGGTAGCCTGAGAAGAGTATGGGGCTGACACAGTTCCTGCTATTAGAAAAAGGAGGAGGGTGACTGCAATATATACCATTGCAACAAATGGACAAGGATAATTTGAAATGTAAACTGCCATTGTTGACTGCAGGGGTGGGAAAATGGATTTATGAGTTAGAAAGGTTGACAGCAAGGACAACATTAGAAGTGGGCGACAGGAAGAGCTTGCTCTCTGCCATTCTTGGGGAAGTAGCTGGCGACGTTTGAAAGCGAGAAGGGTATCCCCAAGAGTGCAATAACCAGACATATCTGACATAAAGATGCATGAGGACAAAGACCCAATTCAATATATTCAAGAGATCCAAGAACGCTACGCTGGCACTTTGAGACTCTTGAACTGTGGGACAAAACCATGGGTTTGTTTTACCACATACTCAGTCAAGGGCTACCAGAGCAAGTACAGAAACAGTTAAAGAAATGAGTGGGGATGGAGGTAAAGCCGTGGTTGGAAATTTAATTGAATATAGTTAATTATTGTAGATAATGCAAGAGAATGCGAGAAAGAAACGTGAGGAAATGAAACACGAAGAAGCAAAGTTAATTCCCAAAAAATTATCAAAATATGCAATGGAAGGGGCGATGTTGACAAGCGGAGAGGGAGTGGTTACACAGAATGCGCAGTATCAGCAGAAAATGGCAGGGGAAAGTTTTGCAGGAAGAGGGAACGCTAATCATTGGCAACAGGTAAGAGAAGACATGTCCAGGGGGAAAGGAGCAAGACATTACATGCAGTAAGGAGGGGAAGGGCTCAGCAGGGGACATCCCCAGCACTCAGGTTCACT
Organism: Ambystoma mexicanum; assembly: GCF_040938575.1. NCBI lineage: Eukaryota > Metazoa > Chordata > Amphibia > Caudata > Ambystomatidae > Ambystoma > Ambystoma mexicanum. The sequence goes on from NC_090931.1 coordinate 1,431,697,629, forward strand.
GATTCAATGTTGTTCATGTGGGAAAATAGGACACATAGCCGGAATATGTTAGGGGAAAGGGTGGAATGCAACAGAATTGGCAAAACCCTGGGGGTGGGGCAAGGGTTGCACATCCACCAGCATACACCACAGAGCAACCCAACTAGTATGCTCAAGATCACACGCAGACGCAGACCTATGCACACAAATGGCACCAGCACAGCATGCACTGGCACAGGCACAACAACCTTTGGCACAGACACCGCAAGCACCTGTGTACATGCAGACAACACCACAAGCACCGGCACCACTGAACACTGTAACCACGAAGGCATTTTGACACTGCAGTAAAGACTCCCATGCCAAGACTACGGAATGTAGCTGTAGTGGGAGGGAATCCCTTCACAGGGACAGGGATGAGCTTATACCCACAATAGGACAATCCACAAATGGACTTGATGTAGTCAATCCTTTCTGTTACACCCAACCTGAATGAGGAACCATGAGTGAGGGTATAGATACAGGAACTACCAGGTTCTGTGTTACGGAAGGGAGATAACCCATGTCAGGCATTGCCAGGAATGCTCAGGATATTTCTGGGGCCACAGATTTGGTTCCGTTCACTGACAAATTGTCAATCTCGGTGGGAGAGCAGAATCTTACTATGCCTATGTTATATTCCCGCTGACACCATTTGACATAATGGGAGGGGACATGATGAGTAAACTCAACATGACCATCTCATTCACTGATCAGGGGATAGTGTTCTCTACTTACAGGGTAGTCCCACAGAGGATGGCCCTGATGAAAAGGACACCATTATTTTTTTAGGACTATCTGGCACAGGTACCAAGCATATTACGGACCAACAGCCCATATGACGTTGGCTTGTTGAAAGGGATGGACGCGGTAAAAAATAAACTTAAGCCAGGGAGATCCTGCCAAGGGCAAAACAATATCCCCTATCTAAGGAGGCAGAAAGGGGCATTTTTAAGATAATCTCTGCACTAGTGCAACAGGGAATCCTAGTACCATCAGAGTCTCAATGTAACACAGCTGTGTACAAAGTGAAGAAAGCGACAGGAGGGTCGAGGGGCTTCATACTGGATGTGCACCCTCTAAACAATATTGTGAATGAGAGTTTCCCTTAGTTTGTAATCCAGTGACAATATTATATAGCATCCCACTGGAAGCCACACATTTTATGGTGATAGACTTGAAGAATGCATTCTTCTCGATTCCCCTACATGACGAATGACAAGACTTGACCTCATTTCTATATAGAAATAAAAAGTGGAAACATACAAGGCTACCACAAGGGTACTGTGAATCTCCTTCCATATTCAATAGGTTCCTCCAAATGGACCCAGGGAATGTACATCTAGACAGCACAATGATCCAATACCTGGACAGTATTCTGGTGTATAGCAGGACAGCGGATCAGTGTCTAAAGGACTCAATACAGTTGATGACAGTATTGGCAGAAAAGGGATACAAGGTGGACCAAGCAAAATTACAAAACTGCCAGGAAGAGGTTCTATACATTGAACAGTTGATCTCACAAGACGGCAGGAAGGTAACAACTGAGAGGGCTGAGGCGATTATGAAAACAGCTGAAGACCACAAGGGAGGTAGAGCAATTCTTAGGTCTTTGCAATTATTACACAGCCTGGGTATTTGATTACAGCACATATACTAGACCCCTCTAAACTGACTGAAAGAGGCTCAGAGGGGGGACAGCGAGCTAATATGGACAGGCAAAATGACTGAGGCATTTGATTAATGGAAAAGTGTAATATGCACAGCCCCGGTTTTGGTAATCCCTGAATACAGTGCAGAATTGTACTTATTCTCACACTCGAATGGAGTAGTGATGAGAGGGGTACACACCCAGAAAACTACTTTGGGGCACAAACCAATAGTCTACTATGGTGGGCTTCTGGATCCAGTAATGAGAGCCATTATCCTTCCGAACAAGCATTGAATGCAGCTGCCTTTGCAATCGAGAGGTTGTAAAGTATCACCATCTACTGCAGTACCATGCTCCACGTGGAGTATGCCCTTATTGCCATTCTTGAGAAACCCAAAATCACACGGACTACACATAGAGCATCTGGATACGAGGTGATCCTCTCGAACCCAGCAATAAAACTAATGAGATGTAGAATTGTAAATCCAGCGACATTCATAACAGAGCCAGTGGAAGAGGGAGACTATGTACACAACTGCACTAAACACAAAGAACACTATGACGATATCCCAAGAGTCAGGGAAAATGCCCTTGGAGGAGGGGAAGTACTCTTTATTGACGGGTCAACGATTTACCAGACATCAGAGGAACGACATAATGGGACAGCAGTGGTAAAACTGAGACAGAACGGGATATTTGACATGGTGGCAAGCGCAAGGTTACCCACACACTTCTCAGCACAAGAAGCAGAATTAGCAGCACTCATAATAGCGCTAGAAACCCATGAGGACAAGGAGATAACAGTGTACTCTGACTTCGCATACGTGACGTCAACAGTACATGCAGGACTGTCATGATAGAATAGGGGGAGGTTTCGATGTGCTGACAGCACGCCAGTGCAGCCCGTGCCCCTATTGGACAGACTCATAGATGCACTACAATTCCCGTCGACAGTTGCTGTGGTGAAATGCCAAGCTCACACTAGTGGGGAGGACATGGTTTCCCATGGAAATGAAGCTGCAGAAGCAAAAAAGGCAGCATACTTCCCAGAGATAAATGAGTTCGATACTCCTTCCAATAGACACACACAAGCATGTACCATAGTAATGCAAGAGGGGTTTAATACATTGTCCATCACCCAAATAATGGAGTTACATGGACGAGCACCAGTAGAAGAAAAGGAATTGTGGATAAGGAGGGGGTGTTCAGTATCCCCCCACAGATACGAAGCAGCAACAAGAGAGCGCCGGAAAGCCAGTCATGCCCCTCACATTATTGCAGTCTGGGTGGCTTATGTTCTCTTGCAGAAGATGACACATGTCTCGGGTGGCTTATGGTCTCCCGCAGAAGCTGATACATGTCTGGGGTGGATTATGGTCTCCTGCTGAAGTGGTGAGACCTAGCAGTTTGGGCTGGACTTCCCCTTTTGGGGAGGGATCAAGCCTGATTTCCAAATGGCCTTTCCCCTTCTTCAGGCTGAGAAACTATGGTCTGGAGGGTTGCCCAGAACCTTCCAGCCATCGATCCTCAGTTTGCTGTTGCCTCTGCTGTACCTGCTCTGCCTGTGAGGAAAGCTTGCGTGGCATCCACACGTGCTGCCCCTGTCCTGTGTGTACTGGCAGCACGGACTCCTGGTGCATGCGCTGTACCTGTTATGTATGTGGGTGAAACTTTCCTTGTACTCCATGTGTTGTTCATGATTGTGTATCTTCCACTGCTGATCTCATGCCGTGCCACGTTCTGTGGGTGCAATATTCTGTAGACTCGAAGACTTACTAGTTTTCAGGCTATTCTGGGGGAGCATTAGAAGAGGAGGACCTGGTACCGCAGGGTCATCAGGGGTGTCTGTTACGCCCCTGTGGAAATGGCACATGTGTAAGGATAACGTGACCTCCTTCTGCCCATGCTGTACCCGTCTTTTCTTGAACACAACTTGCATTGTTGCTTTCTATCATGCTGTACATGTTCTGTGCGTAAAGAGTCTGCACTGCTGCCTTCTGCGCTGTAGCTGTTCTTTTTTGGGCAAGCTTGCACTGCAGCTGTCTGTGCTGTAACTGACTTGTGTGACAGTGATGCTTGCACTGTGGTTGTCTGTGCTGTGCCTGACTTGTGTGACAGTGCATCTGGCACTGCTGCTGTCTGTGTTGTACCTCTTCTTCTGTGAAGCAAGTGTGCACTGTTGCTGAATTGGTTGCACTGGTGTTTTGTGTGATAGATGCATGCACTGCGGCTGTCTGTGCTGCACCTGACTTGTGTGACAGTGATGCTTGCACTGTGGCTGTCTGGGCTGTACCTGACTTGTGTGACAGTGCTGCTGGCACTGCTGCTGTGTGTGATGTACCTCTTTTTCTGTGAGGCAAGCTTGCACTGTTGCTGAATGTGTTGTACTGATGTTGTGTAACAGTGATGCTTGCACTGCAGCGGTGTGCGCAGTACCTGACTTGTGTGACAGTGATGCTTGCACTGGAGATGTCTGTGCTGTACTTGACTTGTGTGACAGTGCTGCTGGCACTTTGGCTGTCTGTGCTGTACTTGACTTGTGTGACAGTGCTGCTGTCACTGTGGCTGTCTGTGCTGTACTTGACTTGTGTGACAGTGCTGCTGGCACTGTGGCTGTCTGTGCTGTACCTGACTTGTGTGGCAGTGCTGGTGGCACTGCTACTGTCTGTGCTGTACCTCTTCTTCTGTGAGGCAAGCTTGCACTGTTGCTGAATGTGTTGTACTGGTGTTGTGTGACAGTGATGCTTGCACTGCGGCGGTCTGTGCAGTACCTGACATGGGTGAGAGTGATGCTTGCACTGGGGGATGTCTGCGCTGTACCTGACTTGTGTGACAGTGCTGCTGGCACTGCTGCGGTCTGTGCTGTACCTCTTCATCTGTGAGGCAAGCATGTACTGTTGCTGAATGTGTTGTGCTGGTGTTGTGTGACAGTGATGCTTGCACTGCGGCGGTCTGTGCAGTACCTGACATGGGTGAGAGTGATGCTTGCACTGTGGCTATCTGTGCTGTACCTGACTTGTGTGACAGTGCTGCTGGCACTGCTGCTGTCTGTGCTGTACCTGAATTGTGTGACAGTGCTGCTGGCACTGCTGCTGTCTGTGCTGTACCTGACTTGTGTGACAGTGCTGCTGGCACTGCTGCTGTCTGTGCTGTACCTGACTTGTGTGACAGTGGTGCTTGCACTGTGGCTCTCTGTGCTGTACTTGACTTGTGTGATAGTGCTGCTGGCACTGCTGCTGTCTGTGCTGTACCTGACTTGTGTGACAGTGCTGCTGGCACTGCTGCTGTCTGTGCTGTACCTGACTTGTGTGACAGTGGTGCTTGCACTGTGGATGTCTGCGCTGTACCTGAATTGTGTGACAGTGCTGCTTGCACTGCGGCTGTCTGTGCTGTACCTGACTTGTGCGACAGTGATGCTTGCACTGGGGATGTCTGGGCTGTACCTGACTTGTGTGACAGTGCTGCTGGCACTGCTGCTGTCTGTTCTGTACCTCTTCTTCTGTGAGGCAAGCTTACACTGTTGCTGAATGTGTTGCACTGGTGTTGTGTGTGATTGATGCATGCACTGCGGCTGTCTGTGCTGCACCCGAGTTGTGTGACACTGATGCTTGCACTGTGGCTCTCTGTGCTGTACTTGACTTGTGTGACAGTGCTGCTGGCACTGCTATTGTCTGTGCTGTACCTGAATTGTGTGACAGTGCTGCTGGCACTGCTGCTGTCTGTGCTGTACCTGACTTGTGTGACAGTGGTGCTTGCACTGCTGCTGTCTGTGCTGTACCTGACTTGTGTGACAGTGGTGCTTGCACTGTGGCTCTCTGTGCTGTACTTGACTTGTGTGACAGTGCTGCTGGCACTGCTGCTGTCTGTGCGGTACCTGACTTGTGTGACAGTGCTGCTGGCACTGCTGCTGTCTGTGCTGTACCTGACTTGTGTGACAGTGGTGCTTGCACTGGGGATCTCTCCGCTGCACCTGACTTGTGTGACAGTGATACTTCAACTGCGGCTGTCTGCGCTGTACCTGACTTGTGTGACAGTGATGCTTGCACTGTGGCTGTCTGTGCTGTACCTGACTTGTGTGACAGTGATGCTTGCACTGGGGATCTCTCCGCTGTACCTGACTTGTGTGACAGTGATACTTCAACTGCGGCTGTCTGCGCTGTACCTGACTTGTGTGACAGTGATGCTTGCACTGTGGCTGTCTGTGCTGTACCTGACTTGTGTGACAGTGATGCTGTACCTGAAAGGTTTGACAGTGATGCTTGCACTGCTGCCCGCTGTGCTGTACCTGACTTGTGCGACAGTGATGCTTGCACTGGGGATGTCTGGGCTGTACCTGACTTGTGTGACAGTGCTGCTGGCACTGCTGCTGTCTGTTCTGTACCTCTTCTTCTGTGAGGCAAGCTTACACTGTTGCTGAATGTGTTGCACTGGTGTTGTGTGTGATTGATGCATGCACTGCGGCTGTTTGTGCTGCACCCGAGTTGTGTGACAGTGATGCTTGCACTGTGGCTCTCTGTGCTGTACTTGACTTGTGTGACAGTGCTGCTGGCACTGCTGCTGTCTGTGCTGTATCTGACTATACCCTTGGCTGACGTAATTGGAGACAGAAGCACCAATGAAGAGAACGAGCAACAACTCTGACAGATTACTGTTTTGACTTAGTAGCCACTATTTAATTAACAAAGTAAAAAGTTTAAATTTAAGATGTTTTACCGAGAAATGGTGTACATACATATAAATTCATACAATCATTAGTGAGAACAAAACAAATGGCAAAAACAATACCCCAAACTTGAGTAAAGAAAGCACTTGTGAACAGAATTTGTTACAAATTTACAAAAACAACAGATCTAGAACAGTATTCTTTGTTCTGTGAACATGATCAGCAGGACAACCTAATTCTGCCACAGTCATGTGTGATATATAGAGAAAAGTGAATTGACTACCCACAAGAGTCCAACCTATTGACATCTGGTACAGGAAAGTTCTCAATCTTGTCGCCTAAGAGTGAGCTTTTTCTAATTCTGAACCAGTTCAAAGGGAATGAGTTTCCTGGTTGACTGAGAGCTCAGTCAATGAATGCTGTGGGTGGGTAGTGACCAATCCTAGTCTGTGCTGTACCTCTTCTTCTGTGAGGCAAGCTTGCGCTGTTGCTGAATGTGTTGCACTGGTGTTGTGTGTGATTGATGCATGCACTGCGGCTGTCTGTGCTGCACCCGAGTTGTGTGACAGTGATGCTTGCACTGTGGCTCTCTGTGCTGTACTTGACGTGTGTGACAGTGCTGCTGGCACTGCTGCTGTCTGTGCTGTACCTGACTTGTGTGACAGTGCTGCTGGCACCGCTGCTGTCTGTGCTGTACCTGACTTGTGTGACAGTGGTGCTTGCACTGCTGCTGTCTGTGCTGTACCTGACTTGTGTGACAGTGGTGCTTGCACTGTGGCTCTCTGTGCTGTACTTGACTTGTGTGACAGTGCTGCTGGCACTGCTGCTGTCTGTGCGGTACCTGACTTGTGTGACAGTGCTGCTGGCACTGCTGCTGTCTGTGCTGTACCTGACTTGTGTGACAGTGGTGCTTGCACTGTGGATGTCTGCGCTGTACCTGAATTGTGTGACAGTGCTGCTTGCACTGCGGCTGTCTGTGCTGTACCTGACTTGTGTGACAGTGATGCTTGCACTGGGGATCTCTCCGCTGCACCTGACTTGTGTGACAGTGATACTTCAACTGCGGCTGTCTGCGCTGTACCTGACTTGTGTGACAGTGATGCTTGCACTGTGGCTGTCTGTGCTGTACCTGACTTGTGTGACAGTGATGCTTGCACTGGGGATCTCTCCGCTGTACCTGACTTGTGTGACAGTGATACTTCAACTGCGGCTGTCTGCGCTGTACCTGACTTGTGTGACAGTGATACTTCAACTGCGGCTGTCTGCGCTGTACCTGACTTGTGTGACAGTGATGCTGTACCTGAAAGGTTTGACAGTGATGCTTGCACTGCTGCCCGCTGTGCTGTACCTGACTTGTGCGACAGTGATGCTTGCACTGGGGATGTCTGGGCTGTACCTGACTTGTGTGACAGTGCTGCTGGCACTGCTGCTGTCTGTTCTGTACCTCTTCTTCTGTGAGGCAAGCTTACACTGTTGCTGAATGTGTTGCACTGGTGTTGTGTGTGATTGATGCATGCACTGCGGCTGTCTGTGCTGCACCCGAGTTGTGTGACAGTGATGCTTGCACTGTGGCTCTCTGTGCTGTACTTGACTTGTGTGACAGTGCTGCTGGCACTGCTGCTGTCTGTGCTGTATCTGACTATACCCTTGGCTGACGTAATTGGAGACAGAAGCACCAATGAAGAGAACGAGCAACAACTCTGACAGATTACTGTTTTGACTTAGTAGCCACTATTTAATTAACAAAGTAAAAAGTTTAAATTTAAGATGTTTTACCGAGAAATGGTGTACATACATATAAATTCATACAATCATTAGTGAGAACAAAACAAATGGCAAAAACAATACCCCAAACTTGAGTAAAGAAAGCACTTGTGAACAGAATTTGTTACAAATTTACAAAAACAACAGATCTAGAACAGTATTCTTTGTTCTGTGAACATGATCAGCAGGACAACCTAATTCTGCCACAGTCATGTGTGATATATAGAGAAAAGTGAATTGACTACCCACAAGAGTCCAACCTATTGACATCTGGTACAGGAAAGTTCTCAATCTTGTCGCCTAAGAGTGAGCTTTTTCTAATTCTGAACCAGTTCAAAGGGAATGAGTTTCCTGGTTGACTGAGAGCTCAGTCAATGAATGCTGTGGGTGGGTAGTGACCAATCCTAGTCTGTGCTGTACCTCTTCTTCTGTGAGGCAAGCTTGCGCTGTTGCTGAATGTGTTGCACTGGTGTTGTGTGTGATTGATGCATGCGCTGCGGCTGTCTGTGCTGCACCTGAGTTGTGTGACAGTGATGCTTGCACTGTGGCTGTCTGTGCTGTACTTGACTTGTGTGACAGTGCTGCTGGCGCTGTTGCTGAATGTGTTGCACTGGTGTTGTGTGTGATTGATGCATGCACTGCGGCTGTCTGTGCTGCACCTGAGTTGTGTGACAGTGATGCTTGCACTGTGGCTGTCTGTGCTGTACTTGACTTGTGTGACAGTGCTGCTGACGCTGTTGCGGAATGTGTTGCACTGGTGTTGTGTGTGATTGATGCATGCACTGCGGCTGTCTGTGCTGCACCTGACTTGTCTGTGATGTAATCTTGTGATGCTGTATCGTGTGCTGTACCTCTCCAGATGTAGGATCTATGGGATGTATAAAGCACACACCTAGCTGTACCTTATGGATCTGCGGGACACGTGCACTGCTGCTACCTGTGCAGGTGTGTGCGTGGGTGCTTGCAGTGCTGTACCTGACCTGCGTTTGCGTGCAGTTTTCAGTACTGCTGCGTGCACTGCACCGGCCCTGCATCTCAGAGGAAAGGCTGCACTGTTGCTGCCTGTGCTGTACCCCATCTGTGTGAGGGGCACTTGCACTGAAGCTGCTTCTGCCGCAGGTGTGTCTGGGAATCTTGCATTGAAGCGGAACGTGCTGTACCGGTTCTGCTGTGCTCGAGTCATGCCCGCGCCACTGCTCATTGTGCTGTACCTGACCGGTGTTTGTTGCTGCTTCTGGGAGGTTTGCAGTGCTGCTGCGTTCTTGTTTGGTACTGTAGGGGCGGCCCAGGAAGTTATTGGAAGCATCTTTTCGGTTCTGAAGAGTGATTTTGTGACCTGTGGGCGTCCAGCCTGCCACCAATATATGTCAGACCACGCGACACTGGCAGGTTTAAAGACTTTCCTTAAGTCCGTGGAGTTCACTCCAGTCACGTGCACATGAGGTCGATATCACCCTATAAGGCGAGTATAAAGCACACCAGGCCGGCGAATACGAACATTAAAGTCCTCGTCCGCCTGTAGCGCCTTCCCCAGCATCCCACTCAGCACCGTTGTTCCCCAGTGTGACATCACTTCCGGTTGCCTCATAAAGCCCCAACAGGTGACGTCACATGTGGGAATCAGGAGCATCTATCAGTGGGCAGAGGGCCGCCAGGGTTGTGGGGGAATAATCCCCCTTTGGTGACATCCTAGTCACGGGCGGGCAGAGATGTTAGAAATGGAAAGACGCCCCGCTGACTACTGAGCGTGCCAAGCGAAAGGTAAGGGGCGCTGTGCCCAGCCGAGAGAGGGCATTTCTCGAGCAACGCCAAGGGGGTGGCTACATTGGGACTTTAAGGCATAACTTACATTATTATGATTATGATAATTGTTATTATTATGATTAATAATGCTGACATTATATATTATTATATTATATTATTAATAACGACAATGATAATTGTCGTTATTAATAATAATATATGTAGGAGCGCACATGAGATAAAAACAAGAGTGGAAAATAGTTTTTTTTTTGCGCTGGACCGGTTCTTTAAACTCCACGTGGGACCACGGGGGCAAAAACACTCATTAAAGTGCCGTGTGTGTGATCTCTATCTGCCAGGCAGTTTAAGTGTTAGATGTAGTGCTTGAATGTTTGATAGGCTCTTCAGGTGCCACATAGGTTTCGAACGCGCTACAATGACTTTTTCATGGCACTTTATGTGCCATGTGGGTTCTTTTAGTGCTTGGTTTAAGGCTGTGGTGGCCTTTTTAAATGCGGGCACGCTCTGAGAATGTGGCAAATATACTTCCGGGGCACCAGTGGTCCAGGGATGAATATCGGTTTCTAAACTATGAATCAGCCCCACACCTCTAGTACACCAGAAAGGATCTGAACAGATTGGAAACACAAGTAAATCATAAACCTCCTTGTCCAATTTTGGTAACGTGAACGGAACGGCAGGCTTATCTCTGCAAGGTAGCGGATCATTTGTTAGTTGCAACACAGTGAAAATACGTTATTACCCAATGGTAAAAGGGTCGTTCCAGTCAAGGTTGTATACAAATATCTACCTTATTATAATAACAACAGACAGTTCTAGCACGCTACAAAATATAACCCACCCTGTAAAGGAACACAGAGGACAGTTTCAAGAAGGAAAGGGGATGCACTCTGGATACTGACAGGAGGGTAGTTGGTAAAGCAATCAATCGTAATATTCAAGGATACTTGGTCTCAGCACAAAGGGAGCAACGGGTCATAAAATGTCACTAGGGGCCTTCACAGAAGGACAAGGGGGACAGAACCACACTGTACTTTGTGCTCGTAGAAGTTCTTGCTGCTCGACAGGGTCGAGTCAGTACTGGGGCACTTTGCAGCACCTACGACAGAGTTCCAGGTGGGAGACAGCTGCAGGTATCAGGCAGCAGGCAGTTCGGCGAGCGAGGCTGGACGGACGGCTGCAGGCTGGCCTACACTGCGGCTCGAGGGTCAGGAATCGTTGTCTCAGTGCTAGTTGCGGGTCTGAAGCACTGGTCGAAGGCATCTTGGATGGTGTGAGCGACTGCAGCTGGACCACAGTCAGAGGGGCAGATGGTTGCAGCTCGAGGAGCTTGACTGTCTCGAAAATGTCCTTTAAGGCGGACGCTGATTGATGCTTTTCGATGCACTCCTACCTTCTTCACGAGGCTTGTGCCATCCTTAAAGGTGGATGGCCCAAAGCTGAGGACAGTGTTGCAGGCAACGACCTTATCCTTGGTTTGGTTCAGAGACTCTCCGGCACTTCCCACCTAGGAAACTAGCTTTCAGAGCCTAGTAGGGAACACTGTGTGCTGGCTGGCTACAGTTTCTAGCTGCTGGAAGGGCCCTCTGGGTTCAGTATCTCCCTCTGTTCCCTGAGAGATATTTAGGGGAGGGATCTTGCTTCCCTCATTGGAAATCCTAGCCTTCCTTCACTGGTGGAAAGTGTAAGGCAGACTGTACCTTCAGCCTGGGTCCAAATGGGTTCTTCTTGTTACTCCATGCAAAGTCTTAAGATGATCTTCCCAAAAGAGGGGCTCAACCCTCTTTTAAAGCCAAATGAGCCACAGTGATTGGTGTAGGCTAAGCCTACCTTAATGCATCAATCCTGGGTCCCCACCAACAATCTTCTGTTATCCGTGAGGTCATAACCAGAGTGCATTGCAACAGGGAAGGTAAAGGGGTGAAAGCATGTACTACTAAGTCCCACCCATCTTCCTGTCTGTTGTGGATCAAAGGGTCTCTCTGGTTAATTGAGCTCTCTGTGGTTCCTGATCAAAGTGCAGGTTTCCCTTGAAGTTGTGGTGAGAACAGACTTTCTGTGTCCATCCAATCACATACTCCTACCAGACATGACATCTCACTGTCATTGATCCTTTATGGCAGGAGCTGGCTTCAGTTTGACACAGATGCATCTCAAAGGGGTGTTGTTGTTCCTCTCCTTTGTTAGGTCTGTGACCAGGTCTCTCGCAGGCCTGCTTCAATTAACTCTCATCAGTATGTGCTGCCACGAACAGAACTGACAATGAACAGAGAAGATCCATGGGGCCTTTGATATTTAATTAGGCTGGCCATGGCTGGAAGAAGGTTTGTCCCTCTTCCTACTGAGGTGCTTTTATCCTTTATGTACTCCTGGGGCTGTCACATTCCAACTAAATCGGACGGGGTCGGGGGGGGGGGGGAATAGTGCTTCAGGAATCACGGCACAGAGTACACACCAAAGAGCGGGCCATCCGATTAGCATGTCCTTTAGAATAGCGCGGCATTGAGATCTGAGTGTAACATAAACCACATGATGATGAGGAGGGAGTGGGGCCATGCACGGGGCACACAATGGTAAAACAACCCAGAATAACTATTTGCAAAAGATATTGACATTGAGAAACTATGCAGACACGTATTAAAGATATGCTACTTAGTGGTTAGATGGGCTGTCAAACTGCAAGGTAGGCTTTTGAAGTGGAAGCTAGACGAAACTTGCTCCATAGTCTCTAAGTGCTAACTATTCAATCGAAATGAATATTCACTGAAAAAAACAAATCAAGATATATGCTGCTTTAAGTGATAGATATGCACTGGCACTGTATATACAAGTATATATAAACTCTCAGAATGGTACAATAATGTTCTTATTGAATGGGAGGAGAAGAAATATCTTACCATTGATTTTCCCCTTGTACCTATTACTTATTTCCTTCCTAAGACATCTATCTTCATTGATACATTTTTATTTCCATTTGTTGAAACTCTGGCTTCCCATGTGATAGATGCCACAGACCTTCTGAGGAGGATAGAAGAGATTCTGTGATGTGGTACTTACATATTATTCACTCTCAATGTAGTCTCTCTATACACATGTATCAGCCATGGCGTGGGTACAGCAGAGGGTAAGCACTTTTTATCCTGTAGGTCAATGAGTTATATGGAACATTCTCTCATGATTTTAGACATGTTACTGTTTTGTCTGCAGCACAATGGATTTGTGTTCAATGGGCAGTACTATCACCAACTGCATGGAATGGCAATGGGCACCTTTTTCAGTCCAGTTTATGGCAACCTATTTATGGGCAGGTGGGAGAAAGAGGTGCTCCATTCCACTGCATTGAACATTTACTGATTAAGTTATCCTGTGGTGTCGTTATATAGATGACCCGTTTATTATTTGGGATTTTATGCTTTCTGAACTTCATGAATTTATAACCATACTTAATGAGAATGACAAGAACCTCAAATTCACCTTTTATAGTAAGGAAGAGATCATCTATCTCGACATTAAAATCAGTGTAGTTGAAGGAGGCATCAAAAGTGAATTATATAGAAAAGAAACGAGCACTAATTCTGTCTTACATGCCAGAAGTTCTGACCCTTGCAATTTGAAATGGAGCATTCCTCTGGGTGAGTTCATTCGGGCCACAAGGAATTGTTCAGCGGATGCAGATTTCCTTAGACCCTCTAGAGCTATGGCCTTGCACAGCCCGACGATATCCCAAAGCAGTAATCAGCATGGGTTATGATAAAGTCAGTCAATTAGATCTTAAGAGTCTGGTGTCATTAGAATCCCGTAGTATCAAAATCATGAAGGCTTGACAGTGTAGCCCCAGATATTATCCAGACCTAGCAACACCCCCGCTCAAGGAGAAACGGAAGGGTTTCATTAAGTGTAGTAAATGTAAAGCATGCCATTATGGCACTAAAGTTAAGGAATATCTGAACCCCAGAACCGGACAAATGGTGAAAATCAATAATAGGATTACGTGTACCAGCAGGTTTGTCGTGTTTGCACAATGTGCCTGCAATACGTGGTACATTGGGAGCATGAAACACAAGGTCAAGGCCTGTGTTCACCAACACATCAGAGCCATTAAAAATAAGGAGCCCAGTAATCCCAAGGCAAAGCACTTTGAGGAGGTGGATGATGCCGTCTTGGCATCTTGCTCTTACTTTGCCATTACAATCAATGTTCAAGATAAGCCACATGGTGGCAATAGTGGGAGATTTATGGGACACATGGAAGCCAGGTACATCATTGAGTATGACACTCAGTCTCCCAAAGGACAGAAGAAGGATGAGGAGCTAAACACCTCTGTGGGAGAATGCGGATATGTAACTGTATCTGTCTGCTGTCCTATCCACCTATGGATATCTGTGCTGAATGAGTTTGATATGGAGGAGTACTTTTGGAGCATGATATTATCTAGCTACGGTGAGGATGATTTAATCTTGCATTGACACGTCCAGGTAACGTCTCAGGATGCACTTGCACTTTAATACTGTTGCGGGTTTTAAAACCCATGTATGAGGAGGCTGAACGAAAGTGATCGCAGGTGCATGTGCAATCATTTTTTCTTGATATTAGCGTACTTAGATATATGCATCGTCTTATGATGCACTTGTACCTTTAAATCATTACGGGCAGTGCACTTTTTTTGATATGTCTTGTATTTGTGGATTTGCAGGTGCACTTGCACTTTATAACATTTATATCACACTTTCTTTTGACGATAAGAAGCCTTATTGCAAATCAGTGGCATTAGTCAATATGATTTTTAGGTTAAGGCAATGTACAGCGCCTGTTATTGCTATTTGTAATGATAACTTATAAAGCAGTGGATAGAATGTCAATGCACTTGCAATTTAGTATTAGCATTGTGTATTAGCATACCCAGATATATATATTCTCCTATAATGCACTTGCACTTTAACATCGGTACTGGTTGCATGCTTTCTATATGCCCTGGGTTTGCGCCTTTTATAATCCGCTTTTTGTAAAAGTGTTGTATTTTTTAAAGAAATTGATTGAAAGTTAATGCACTTGCACTTTATAACATCTTTATTGCACAGCGTTTACTCTGCAAAGAAGCCCTTATATTAACCACTGGCATTAGAAATGGCAAGTAATGAGGGAGGAAAAGAAATTGAGGCAGGAGGAGAAGGGAGAGGGACAGTAGTTGCAGGGACAAAGAGGACTTCCATCTTAGCAGAATTCAGAACCAAAACGTGATCAGTCCTCCAGGACTTAATAGCTAGAAGATAAGAAGAAAGATTATCCTGCATAGAAGGAGTAAAAGAAGAAAAAGAAAGAATAAAATGGGCATCATCAGCATAGAAGTGATGGGATATCCCGTGAGAAGAAATAATACAGGCAAGAGGAGAGGTATAGAGAGAAAAAAGAAAAGGACCTAGAACAGAACCTCGAGGGACTCCATGGTGGGGAGGCAAAGTATGAGAGGAATTCCGAGCCCAAGATACAGAATAAGTGCGATTAGACAGATCATAACGAAACCAAGACAGAACAGACCCAGAAAAACCAAAAGAAGAGAGGGAAGCCAAGAGTAGAGTATGTTACCCAGTGTCAAAAGCAGCGGATAGATCCAGTAGAGTTAAAAGAGATGAGTGTTTACAATAGCACTTTAAATAGTGCCTGTTTACAAGGCTTAGAAATGTGAAGCATACATGAAAAGTGAATTGTGTTTCTTCTCTACTGGACTCAACCTGGGGATGTGAAAAGGCTGAAGAGGCTGGAAGCAAGATCTTGCCACCAAAGGCTCTGCCTGCTTCCATGCCACAACATTACAATAATGGGTACAAATGGTGCATTGTACAGAACAATTTCTGTAAAATAATTGGGCACACTGCCACAGTTTGCAATCGGATTTGCATGGTAGCACATGAGAAATTCCTATAGATGCAAGTCACCAACAGTGTGCAAGAGTATTCCCCAACACATTTTCACGATGCCTTTGCCCACAATACATGCCTGTATACAAAATATCTTCATGTTGGGTATGCCCTGACATGTCAATGAAGTCTGCACCGATGCAAGCCAGTATTGCCATATAAGAACTTACTCCTGTTGTCTTTGCCAGCCAGTAAAACATTCCATGCCACAGTAAGAATGTATATTCAGAGTGGTACCACCAAAGTAAGGAAGTCTAGCCACGTAATAACACTTATGTTTGTGTTACCCTTGATACCCAACAGAATATGCCATGCCACAGTAAGAAAGTATATGCAGACTGGCACCACCAAAGTAGGCAAGCCTAGCCCCATAATAACACTTTATCATGTTTGTTTTTCCCATGATGCCCAGTAGAAAATGCAACACCACAATGGGAAAGTATATGCAGACTGGCATTTATGTAGCGCTACGAACCCTCAGGTATCTGGTACAACGTAGGCCAGTTTAGCCACGTAAGAGCACTTATCATGGTTGCTTTAACCTTGATGCACAGTAAAGAATTCCATGCAGCATGGAATTCTTTACTGGGTAAGCAAACCCTGCTGGAAGGTGTCAGAGGTCGCCACACTGTTCTGAATTTAGAGGCCCGCTCACCCTTCGCACACACAAGCTCTCATTCCCATGCATACATACAACATACACTGCCTCATTCTTCCATGCATTCAGACAACTCCTTGCATGCACAAATACATAAAAAACAAACACACATGCACATAAGCACATTACACACACATAATTAATACATCACTTACCTGCTTGCACACTATGCAGCCCGCACACTACCACCACCACCACCACCATACAGCACCGGATGGCTCACACCTCTTCTCATCTGAACATGCTGAATGACAGGAGAGGACTCGTTTCCATCAGCGTGTCTACACTGTTAACCCAATAATTAAAGGCGGTGGGGCCAGGGTTCCTACACCCCACCGGTCTCTTATTATTGTGGCCTAAGTAGTTTGCTGAGCCCAAAGGGGTCTGAATTACAAACAACTAAAAAAGTACAGAGTGGCGGGGGGTGCACACCTGCTCATTGGCAGTTAGCACAGTCCACCTGCAAATAATGGGACTGCGCTGCCTGCCATTCAAGCGAGGAGGCAGTGGCACCCCACCCGTACAGTGGGGCCGCCACTGCAAAACACCCTTGACCATAACTTCAAAACACTTGACATGTACTAGGGGAGAATTTGTATGTTTGTGGCCGTATTAGTGAAGGAATGGTAGGGCTGGTCTTGTGTCATCAGAAAGTACCAATAGATTAATCATTTCCATGGTGCCACTCTATGGTGAATGGTGTTTAGCATCGATGACATGATCAAGATGGCCACCAAAGAAAGTTATTTTCAGGCCTAAAAAGTGGCATTAATAGCATTTACTTTGAAGAAAGTGGTGTCACAAAAATGTCCCCATTCATATCCTTATCTGTACTTTTGCATTTTAATTGGATGTTACACAGGAGATAACATCTGTCAGTATGAAATTTGAGCAACTGCAACTTGTGAAATGTGATTCTATACTAAGGGCCTCATCACGAGTTTGGCAGTAGCCCTTAAATGTGGCTGTAGCGCTGTTATTACCGCATTTAAGGTTCCGCCAAATCATGGCTTCGACTGATTTCCCCACAGCTCTGAGCTGGAGGGAAATCCGCAGAAAATTAGCCGATTTTCGGAGCGTTTACCGCCGGCAGGAAATCCCAATGGGGAATGACGAATTCCCGAATGGGCTCAATGGGGAATGAGCAATAACCGTTCCGCCAAACCTGTGATCCGGCGCTAATAGCGCCGGGGGTTTGGTGGTAGGGCTATTAACGCCAGCGCTATTATCGCCGGCGTTACCACCCAACTCATGATGAGGCCCTAAGACTAAACTGTTGAAATGACTAATTTTAAGATACCATAATTATATAGCATCCTTTAGTAGGTCACTACTTGTCGGAGTCTGCTAACTTCAATACAGTGTGAGAATCATTATCCCATAGTTTGTTTCCTCCACTGTCACACATTTGTGTACACGGTAGGTTGTGTCAGGATCCAGGATTGGAAACATTGGAACCGCTGGCGGTTCCGACGGTGAACGGTCTAGTCCTCACCCAACATGGCGCCGGAGCCTTTATAATCAGGCTCCACCCACTTTTCGGCGCGTTGTAACTGTGGCTTGTTTACCTTCGCAACGCTCCGACTTTGGACTACTGCCATCCTGTGTATACTCCCTTGATATTATAGATTTCCTTTCCTTCCCTGTGTGTTAATACCTTCTTTTTCCCGGTACGCTAGCTTCTACTTTCTTTCGAGGTCACCGCCGCTGTCTCCGGCACGGTGCCTCTCCTCCTCGCACTCTTCCCTTCGCTCTACTTTCCTTCTCTTGAACATTACCGCTGCCTGGTCTTCCTCCTTGTCTGGCCACGGAGGTGCTTCTTGCACGGGTCTCCGCGTCCTTTTACAGGAGCCTCCTAGCTGGTATCGGCTGCTCCCTCAGCCCTGCAGTCTTGGTTATTTTATCTCTAACGAACGCAGAAGCGCTGCGCTTTGCCACTTCTGCGTTACCTCTTCCTACCTCCTTGCCCTCCTTGCCGTCTCGGCGTGCTGCTTCCCGGCGGGGTTCTTCTTTCCTTCACCGCCGTGGTTAAATTGCACTACGCTGACCTGGGCTACTCATACCTACCTTCCTCTCCCTGACTTGACAAGATATTCTTCTCTTATTCTCAGCTAACCTTCATGGACTATGTTTGATCCTCCTTTCCTGGCCTATCTCTGGCTCCGGGTTTAATACCCCCACACTCTGTGTCTTGTCATTTTTCTTCAGTTACACTGGGTACGTCCATTTACCTAATATCCTGGAAATTCAACCTCAAGGATTTGTACCATCTAAAGACCTCATCTTCCGAACCCACCTACGGACTAGGGTTTTTTCTGCCTACGGGCTTTTTCCCTAGAGCTGAGGCTGGCCCCCTGGGGTTCCCCTGTGACAGGTCTACTCCTCTGTCAAGGTGACCTCTGGAGGGGACAGACCTTACCTTCACGAAAAGAAGACTAGAGCTCAGAAAGGCAAGGGACCAAGAGCTAAAGAGAAACCCAGCAAGACCAAGACAGATCCTTACAACTTATCCGCAGAGGAGTCAGGTGAGGAGAAGGGGGAGGTGGACTCGGATCTTGACAGGTTGTTTGCTAAATATTTACACAGTCGACTGCACACAAACATCTTATCAACGGCAGAAGGGAGACTGGAGAACAAGGCATTTCACAAGGCACGGGAGGTATTTCTCCGCCCTGCATTGTTCGTCCACGAGCAGTGGGGGATGGAATGGAGATGGCTGTGATTGGTTATCTCAGTTCCAGATCATGATATGGTATTTGGCACTTCATTGCAGGTAGAAAGACACATCTTCTAACCTGTGTTCTAGAAAACATAGTTCAACATAACTATGGACGCTTAGGTATACTGGCTCTGGGCTAATAGACTTGTCAAATTAATGCTTCCAGTGCTTCCACTATCTGTTCAAGATGTGTTCTTTAGTTCCTAGGTAATGAGTGTTGAAAGGGGGTCTTCAGTACCAGGCAAAGTGCCTGTGCAATCGGATGCAGACAAGGTATGAAATGCAGGTATTGGAGAGGACTTCAGAGAGCCTTGTGATAGGAATAGGTCTGCAATTGAAATATTGGGCCTCACTAACAGTTTGGTAGTAATTTGATGGTAAATCTGCCGAATTACCACCAAACTGGCTTACCGTTACCACCACTTGGTCCTGTGGGGTTACCACAGAATTGCAGGAGGTGGTAAGTCCTCATTTTTGACTCCATGGGGACTTGTGATGAATACCGCCAGAGAAGTTACCGCTGGGTAAATCCGCCGAATTTTGGTGGTAAAATGGTGGATTCACCGGCAGATTTTTGCTGGAGGCAAATCCTCCCTTTCACCTTCAAATGTATAATTTGGTGGTGCAGGAAAATGGCAGTAATTCCACTACCATCAAACATGTGGCGATTACCGAATTACCACTATTTGTTTCTAGCGCCGCCACTATTTGTTTCTAGCGCCGCTGAACTTCTATTTCTGTTTTGAAGTAGGTACAAAGTGACACTCGGGGGCGGTGGAGAGTTTTAGACAACCTCTAACTGCAACAATGAACACATCTAATTCTTGTGCAGATAGATAGTTTTGTAGCTCTTTTTTCTGTGGCATTGATGGCATGAAGAATTAACTTTGTGTGCGCCTCTTCGTGTGTACTGTTTAGACAGTCCAAACAATGTGAGGCAGCCGCTTCTCTACATCACGCCAGTTCCTTTTGGCCATTTGCGCTTGGTGAAGCATTTCTCGAGGTATTCATGTCTGAAAGTAGCTTCTTTATAGTAACGTTAGCTCTGTCTCTGCTGTCTGTGAGTTCGTAATGGGTTGGAACAATTTCCTGGAGCCTCTTCCTCTAGTCATTTATTTATTTATTTGAGCATTTATAAAGCGCACCAGGCCCGTGGGCATCAAGGCGCATTGGATCAGGCAGCAGGTCGGTTTCACCTGTAACAGAAATCATAGTCAGACTTAAATGGAATAAACTGCGGCTTAAGGATATAGGTTAGAAGAGCGAGATGGGGGTCGCCGCTATGTATCTTTGGAGAACAGCAAGGTTTTGAGCTTCTTACGGAATGCCCAGGAGGAGTGTTCAAGTCTCAGTAATGCTCTTGATTCGAGTTTTCCTTTTATGTGTCAAATACAAGTATATTTCATTATACTCCAAGTACTTGTATTGCTTTTATTTGGCTGAACCATGAGCCAGATGATCCCATGTCTGAATGCATTTTGACTTATCCAAAGCTTGCACCACTGCCATGCCATCAGCCATGCCAATAGATCATCAACACAGGTACTTCCGTGTGGACTATTGGTGTTGCTGGAGGTGTTTGTTTGCTGTTTGTGCCACAGCTTTATGGTGATTGAATTCAAGATTTCAATCTGTTTGCTTTTTTGCCAGCAAAGATGCGCCGTTCCCTCACCAATAAACAGTGACCATGGCGCAGCAGAGAATTCGCAGTGACCTAGTGCCGCATGCAAATCTACTTGGCGCTGTGATAGGCTTACAACAATTAGTTACCCAAATAGTGATCTGTCTGCGCTTAACTATGTAACACTACTAGCCACTTTTATATTTATTTTATTCTTGGCGCTGGAGCATAGATTTCGTTTCTTCTTCTTGATAGGATGCCATAAATTCATGGTACTAGTTTCAGGGATGAGTCTCTGGGCCTCATTACAACCCTGGCGCTCCCGTAATGAAGGGGACCGGTACAGCACCGGCCCCCTTCATTGCGGGAGCACCGATTACAAGCTTCCCATCGCGAGACCCGGATCACACGCCTGGTAAAACCAGGCGTCCTTTCCGGGTCCCGCGAGGGGAAGAGGGGGGTAATAATGGGCCAGGTGTAATCTTCACGTTATTACCTCCCTCCCCATTCCCATTGAGGCTCCATAGGGATGGGTTCCTGCAAGGAGGAATTACCAGGTCCTCCTATGTCGGAATGACCCGGTAAGTCCCCATTGCAGGAACTCGGTAATGGAGCCCGGTTTGGAGGCAGCCATGGTGCTAAGAGCACCATGGCTGCCTCCAAACTCGTAATGAGGCCCTCTGTGTTTGGAACTCAACAATCAATACAAGGGCATGGAGCAGACCGACATCTGTGGTAATACTCCCCACCATAGTTCCAATGTTGCTAAATTCTTACCATCATATACAAATGGGTTTCCTATCTGTTTAATTCAATAAGTCATTTATTTCAATATTCTCCCTGTTTACTGATTCTCTGGAGTCACAATGATGTTAATTTGGTGCTGCTTGCTTGATGCCTGTTCAA
Organism: Ambystoma mexicanum; assembly: GCF_040938575.1. Classification (NCBI taxonomy): domain Eukaryota; kingdom Metazoa; phylum Chordata; class Amphibia; order Caudata; family Ambystomatidae; genus Ambystoma; species Ambystoma mexicanum. Next base: position 1,431,719,308 of record NC_090931.1, read on the forward strand.
AAATAGGGTAACAAACTGGTGCTGTTATAAATTGTGTGCCAAGTGCCCTAAGGTGTTGTGTTACGCCTACTAAAATGCCAGTGAAGTTCAAGTGCTTTATCGGCTCCGAGTGCAGAATGGAATATTAGCTTTCCTCACAACCCAGTTCCCTTTTCAAACTCTTTTCATAGTTGTTAAGATGTATTTCTAAACTCTGACCTGGTGGGCAGTGGTTCAGAAGGCCAGCCTAGTTTCTTGGAACAGGGTAACCATCTGGAAAAGCCAGACCAATCAAGGTAGCATTGGCGGCGGTCAAGACTAGATCTCAGGAGGGTTGAGGGAGATTGACAGCCCACAATGGGCACACACAGTAAACAACACCACAAATTACTCTCAGATGTATATATCAAATATACATATACATTTATTAAAGGACATTTAACTCAAACACAAAGTGAAACCACTGCAATATTAACAATATTGACACAACACTAGCTAAGAAAGAAAATATTGGTCTAAAGGAATATTACACAAGTAAAGAACCACAACCTGCAAAGAAAGGGGTCACACAGAGCGAATATACTTTAGGCAGTCCAACAAATCAAACCCTAACTAATAGGCAGTCGAGTCCCTAAGAAGTGTGGAGCCTCGTGCTCAAAAGTACATTCAGTGCCGGAGCACTCGATTGTGCGGTTAAGTTCAAAACGGGTCTTCTTCAGGGGCCTGTACTGGCTCAGGAAGGTGGGTGAGGTAATGAGGGTGAGGTAATGAAGATTAAGGTCCCAGTATTCAAGCAGGGTCTCCACAAGAGGGCAGAGTGATTTCCAAGAATCGGGAATAGCTTGGTGGTACAGGCTACCTTAACGAAGGCGAGTGGGCCTCAGGGCATACTCGTGTGTACAAGACTATGGGTGAGCCAGGGGCCACTGGTAAGTTTTGCAAGTACTTACCGACCCTCTGCGCACTCCAGACTAAATTTCGCCAGTCATGTCCAGTTTGTTCGCAGGTTCGAATCTCGCAGTTGCGCATCCCTATACTGGAAGGTACATTGTGCACTGATCATATGTTGCTAAGAACTAGCAACATAGTGAAAGACTAAGGGAAACAAAGTCTCCCAGTACTGATAGTCTGAAGGACATGTCGGTTTCCCCTGAACAAGATGAGCAAAAGCCCAGCGGAGTACAGCAGAAGGCTGGGCTCCACTGGTAAAAGTCAGGCTAGGATGGTCAGACAACAGCAACAAGTTGTGGAGTTGGAGGGAAAAATGTACCCATAAATGGAAATCTTTCCTAACAATAGTACATGATCAGACCCGTTTGGGGTAGCTGGTATGAGTGGCAGAACATATACACACTTTATGTGCTCTACCACTTGTTGCAATATTGCAGTGAAAACATTCCAGGTTGGAACACACTCCGGATAATGACTTGTTTTCCGAGGTTCATTTGGGAGCCCAAAACCATTGCATCATTGACGGCTATGCTCATAGATTGTGTGCTCTCAACATTCAAGTTGTTATAGTTTTATTTTTCCATAGAATCCATGCCTTTTGACATTAGGAGTTCTGGGCCATTGTAGGCAACAAGGTCTGTTATGTATCTGATCATTTTCTTTAGTAAACGATTTAGCATGCTTGTATCGTACAATGATATCGATGTGATTCCTCTTTGTCATTCTTGATACCAAGTCAACAAAGTTCCATGAAGGATTCCATCGTGTATTTCAAGGAAGTCCACATTCGCTGCAGTACAATTAATAAATCTTTCTTTTGCAAGGTTCAGTGCTACATATACTCCTCCATTATCATAAATGCAGTATAGAACCTCATTAGCAAAAGCTGTCTCAAGCCAGAGAACTTTATTAAAGTCGATCGATGAGCCCAACCCATGCCTAAGCTGTGCCAAGAATTAGCATCGAGCTTTAGAATGTATTGTTAAGGCCATCAGCAACCTGGCTTAACCTTACTGGAGTTAATGCACCACATGAGGCCTGCCTTTCTGTTATGTCCTCATGCTTAAGAGTTTGAAATTAGCCTTCTGGTTCAGCATTCAAGCTATCAAATATTCTTCTCCCACCTCTACACCATTTGAAAAAGATACCACTTCTTGTGATGTTGGTTTTGTAACTTTGCCCCACTTGATGGAACCTGTGAATGTCCACATCTCCTTGGCCATGATGGTATTCCCTACTAAGTTAGCCACCTGATGTAGGCTCTTAATATTTGAATTGATGTTGGAACCTGCGTCTGCATGTGAAAGCACAGCGTTGGAACTGATTCCAAAGAAATACACTACGATTGCTGCTTGAAAAGAGGATTGCTGAATACTACGTCTATGTGAAATATTCTATACATGCTTTCAGGGATTTTCCTAATATCATATCTTCCTCTTTGACACCTTCTGGATAATAGATGTCCTTATAGTAGATTAACAGGTGGATTAATAATAGATTTCCAATGGCATCTGCCGTTGCAACACAATTACCTTCCAAAAGGCCCTCCAATGAACCGTCAATGACTTCTACCTGACGTGCACATTTGGTGTTGTTTCAAGAGATTTGGTGCACTTTGTTCATTTTACGCAAAACATTCTTTGTGATATCCTATGTTTTTTGGATGAGCATCTTTTGGATTCATGCACCCACTGAACTTCACTATCTATTGGCTATTTTCACTCAATGGATCAGCAGGTTGCATCTTCCGATCTGCGTCTTCAGTGCAAGCAGAGTGCAATGGAAGCCTGCTAGCTTACTATCTGTAGCAAATAAGTAGGCATTTGTAGTTTTGCTGCTATGTGGCTCTTAAGTGGCATCTATAAGCTGAAACGATTGCATCGGAGTACAGATAGACAAGAAATTACATTTGAGAAGGGTTATTGATAATCAGTTAGTGCATGTTTACATATGCTGAAACTTTAACATTGGATGGGTTTGCCTGTGTTGATGCTAGTTTGTTTGGCTCGTGTGGTGTTTTTCATAAAGCTAGGGCTGACTTTCATACCTATGGTGGGAGCACCAAGAGGGTGTTGGTTATTTAACCCTTTACTACCCATGGCCATGCTATTCCCAATGGCCATTCCCACCCACTACTTTTCCCATGCCAGCCAAAACATGGGGATCTCTTTCAGCTAGCTCTATCAAGCAGTTACATAAAACATTGTGCTATAACAGCCTGGACATGTTACTTCCAAGCAGTCTTCTAAGAGTTAATGTCTTAATTGCAGTTGTAAATGTGCTACTGGTATAATACAAATGTTTTAACCAAGTGTGCCTTATGCCATCTGATTTATAAACATGTACATTCTGTTAAAAGCAAACATTGGCAAAGCTGGAAGTTTTTGCCTATGCATATGTACTAGATAGACATTTGCAGGGTCTGCTCTCATGTGCACAGGCACTCACACCCTATTCCAGCTGTTGACATCTTATGGCCAGGTAATACCATCATGGTATCTTCTGGCAACTGCCTACACGAAAGCCAAAACTGTTTGCTTTGCCAATGCTTGTTTTGCAACTGCATTCCAGTACTTTGGGGTCGTGTACTGAGGCCCTCTTTCCTGCTCACTGAACTCTCATCAGCATCTTCATGCCCTCCCATTTGTTTTTCTTTGTATCTGCCCTGTAGTCTAGCAATTTACCTTTGTATATGCATGTCCTGCAATAGGGCATGTGGCACTTTGCATCACATTGGTTCATTTCTTCTGCACTTATATTTTTGAACTGTTCTCCACCATGTTTATAATCACTGTCTTCACACGCATTTTAAATTCTTACAGAATCAAGTTGTCTTTCAGTACATTTTGATCCTTGACACAATCATCACAAATGAAAGTCTGTACAACTCGAGCACTTGCATTTGGTCCGTAAGTGTTACTCTGGCTAGATTACACCTTTCATTATCTTTAACCAAATGGTTGTACCTGAAACATATAAAAATTCATCATTTAAAAGAAGAAGAACTGAACGTATAACACTAGGTGCTGTAATTACAAATGTATACAATAATGCCTCATCAATGCCTCAATGACTCATTTGCCTCCCGCTACGTCCCCACCTCACTTAAAGAATCCTGGATCTCAACCTTTCTCAAGAAGCCTTCACTTGATCCATCCATTCCTACCAATTACTGACCAATAACCACAGTTCCCTTCCTACTAGAAATCATATACCAGGCTGCCTACATCCAGATTCAGAAATACCTCGAGCAACACCATATCCTTAGCCCACATCAATCTGGCTTTCGCCATGGGCACGGCACAGAATCAGTGCTTCTACACCTCAAGAACCAGCTCTACCATGCCAGAGACTCAGTGAAGCTCTCCCTCCTCATGCTTCTGGACCTGTCCGCAGCCTTCAACATGATTCACCACTCGATCCTCTGTCGCCATCTGACTACCACTGCCTCATTTTCTCCAGAGGTAACCAAGTGGGTCACATCCTTCCTGTCCGATTGCACCTTAAGAGCCATTGCTGACAATCACTCCTCCACTCACACAGCCATCACCTGTGAAGTGCCCCACGGATCCTGCATCTCCACTACCCTCTACAATGTCTACACCAAACATCTCTTTGACCTCCTTAACTCACTCAACATCAAGTACACAAACCACGCTGATGAGGTCCTCCTCCCCCTCACAGGGGCTCACCACCTGGACTCCCAAAAAATCAACTCATTCTACAAAACCATTCAAGCCTGGATGGCTGCCCACCACCTATGCCTGAATGACAGAAAAACAGAACTCGTCCTCGTAGGCAACTTAGCCCACCAGGCAAAACTGAGCCCAGCTTACCAGCTATTCACTATCGACAACAACACCATTCACATCTCTCCGGCTGTCAAGATGCTCAGCATCCATCTAGAAGCCACTCTGATCATGTTGCGCTATATCCACGCATATGTGACTAAATGAATCAATGTGAGCCTAGCCTTTGTATCCACTGACAATTGCCTCAACATCGCCAGGGCGATCATCGGATCCAAGCTGGATTACTGCAACGGAGCGAAATCTAAACAAGTTGAAAACTATGCCCTGAGAGCTGCCTTGGGCCTAAACAAAAAAAATGACCATATCTCACACTGGCTGACTGCAGGGAGCCAGGACAGCCAATGTCAATTGAGCAAAGTCTAGGGGAACTGAGGTACTTCTGGAAGATAGCACAAAAGTCGTGTACAATGTTATATAGAGAGTTTGTAGAAAAAAATCACGGTTGGGGCACAAGCTGGGAGGCTTGTGAAAAGAAAAGATGCAAGCAACTCTACAAAGGGCAGCTGATGCAAGCCTCCAGTGAGAACAAGCAAGCTACCAACAACAAGAGGTATGTACCCCTAGTTAGACAGTACCTTAAGTCTGAAGAAAAGGGTCTACCTGGCTTCTGTTCCTGTTGCAGTCATGCAGATCCTGTGTTCCTTGGCCTCAGTTGTGGGGACAAGAGAGAGGACGTGTAGGGACTCCTGCACTGTGGTTTGAAGGTCGGCAGCAGCAATGGGCTTACTCCAGATCAGTGGCACTTCGTGGTTTCAGCTACCGGTCAATAGCACCACTGCGGTTCTTGGACACCTTGTGGGCTCCCCTTGCTTCTGGGGTCCAGCACTCTCTTGAGGTGGCTCAGGCTTGGGTTGTCCTGCTTTGAGGGGGTCCTTAGGATCTTCCTGGAGCTTGGATCCAGCTTAAAGATGATGTACTCGTTCCTGGTGTTCCTGTCCCCTGGCACTCGGTTCCAGCAGCAGCAAAGAAGTACAGCAAACAGGGAGCGGGGTTCCAGTCAAGTTCGTCTTGGAGTCAGTTGGTCCCACCAACCCAATGGAAGAAGTCATCCGTTCCGGGCTTCTCTGGTCAATTCGAAACCTGGAGCTTCAGCACTGCAGCAGGGCTTCACCGGGCAAATCAACCATCCAGGAGGGTGCAACAAGCTTCTTTTCCAGTATCTTCTTTGGTACCTTTGTCCAGTGGTCGACTCTGCCTTCTCTCCAATAGAACTCGCCTTTTATGCAGGTTTCTCCCGAATTATTTGCAGCCAAGCTGTCACTCACAAAGCAGGGTGGCTGTCCTCCAGGGACAGCCAGCCAACCAATCACCTTTGGGTGCATTCCTGTAACCAAGGAGACTAAGCACAGGGAGTTTTGGGAACCTCCTTCACTTCCTGCCCTGCCAGACACGCTGGAGCCAGAGGCGGGCTTCACTAGTGAATCCCGCCAAAGACAAAATGAACAAAGGAGCCAAACCTGGTTTGGCGCACAGAGTGAAACCCAAGAAGGACCTCACATGCAAGAAATGGTGAAAGACGAAGACCGGGCCATTTGGACAAAATGGGCACCCATGGGTGCAATACTGCAACTGAGGATTCAGCCTGCGGTAAAAACGCACAATGGTAGGAAAATGAAACCACTGCCAACAGCCATTAATTGAAGTGAGGGTAACATAAAAAATGTTACATGGGAAAGTAGACAAAGGGGATACTAAGTAACCTTCCAGCACTCCTCATAAGATGGCGTGTGCTGGGTCTACAAAGAGAAAAAGGTAAGTAAAGTCAATTTCACTTTACTACTCTTGGAAACAGTCGTTTATCCAAGAGAAGGTATTTAAACCCTAAGAGAAATGTAAATGACTTATTTGTGACACTGCACTGAGGGGGCTGTGTGTCACTAAACAAAAGGTGATGCCTACAGAGTTTGTCAGACTCCAAAACCAAAGGAAGCACAGAGTCTGAATCAGAGAAGAATACATGAGAGAGTGAGAAAATGTCTCACTCCAGGATAGAAAATTAAAAAGTCCCACAGTCCAGCAAAAGAGCTGGGTGTCTCTAAGGTAGAAGGGAATTAGCACAGAACCCCCCCCCCCCCCAACCCCCCCCAGACTACGGGACAGGAGGATGTAATCCACTCCTGGATGAATCTCTTAATCCAATTGGTCATACTTTCTGGAGAGACCATCAGCATTTTGGTGATTACACCATGACTGTGTTCTATGGTAAAATCAAACCCTTGGAGGCTGATTGACCATCTCAACAATTTAGGATTCTCCCCCTTCATCTGCATTAACCACCTCAAGGGTTGGTGGTCTGTTTGAATTACGAAAGTAGATCCATACAAGTATGGTCTAAACTTCTTCAATGACCACACAATGGCAAAACACTCACATTCTATGGTTGCTCACCTTGTTTCAGGGTCCTTCCATTTTCTACTGATGAAGCAGATAGGGTGCTCCCTGCCTTTCTCATCCAGCTGACTCAAAACTGCACATATCCCTGAATTAGAAGCATTGGTCTGTACAATAAAGGATTGGTTGCAGTCGGGAGTTCTGAAGACTGGAGCTTGACAAAGGGCTTCCCTTAAGTCCTTCAAAAACCTTGGTGCACTCCTCATTCCACCTGACCTTCTTGGGGAATTTGGGTTAGGAGATCACATTCAAGGGAAAAGCTATGGTCCCATATTTCTCAATGAAGTTCCTATAGTACCCAGTGAGACGTAGAAAGGCTCTCACTTGTGTCTGAATAGTAGGGGTGGCCCAGTCTTGTACAGCGTGTACTGTGCTAGGCAATGGCATTGTTTCACCTCCTCCTACCTCATGTCCAAGGTAGACCACTTTGCTCTGAGCAACTTGACATTTTCTAGCCTTTATGGTCCGATGGGCTTGCTCAAGAGCCTGCAAAACATATCCAAGGTGGTCAAGATGTTCTTCCCAAGTGGGGCTGAACACTGCAGTGTCATCCAAATATGCTATGCAGAAGTCCTCCATCCCATTCAGAACTTGATTCACCATCATCTGGAATATAGCAGGTGCATTGTTGAGTCCAAAAGGCATAACCTTAAACTGGTAGAGGTCTCTTGGGGTAGAAAATGCAGTTTTCTTCTTGTCATGGTCTGTCAGAGCGATGTGCCAATAGCTGAGGTTAGGTCAAATGTACTGAGGAACTTGACTGAACCAAGTTTGTCCACCAGCTCATCTGTCCTAGGTAAAGGATAGCCATCAGATGTGGTAACTGCATTACGAGCTCTTTAGTCCACACAGAATCTCAACTCTTTGTAACCCCGCCTTTGGCACTAGTACAACTGGACTAGCCCATTGACTTGTAGACTATTACCCCAAGATCAAGCATCTTCTTAGCCTCTTCTTTTATGTGGGATCTCACATGCGCTGACATCCTGTAACCCCTGCTTTTGATAGGGAGACTCTAACCAGTGAGAATGTCATGCTGGCCCCAAGGGATCAAGCCTGGTGTCAGTGAAAACAGGGAGGCAAACTGATTTAACAGAGCCTTGCACTCCTCCTGTTGTTGCAGAGTCATATCTGAAGAGGGTTCTACTCCAATCTTCTCATCTGAAGGTTGTCTCTTGAGGAGATCAGGGAGAGGCTCACTCTCCTCCTTCTCTTTATTAGAGGCTATAAGCAAAGTTCCTAGTTATGGTCTGGAAACATAAGCTTTCTGACGGTTAGTGCGATAGACCCTAGGGGCCTCCTTGGGGTTGCACAAGTCCACTAAATAATTGACCTCTCCAAGTTTGCCCACAACCTTGAAGGGTCCAATCCACTTGTCCTGTAAGGCCCTCTGCCTTGTAGGTACCATAACTGGAAAAAGCTAGTCTGGAGTAAACTCCACCAAGTTGGCCTTTTGGTCATGCCAATGATTGACCAGGGCCTGACCTGCTTTCAAGTTATCAGAAGCTTCTGTCATCGGTTGTGTCATTCTCCTCTGGAGACCTAGCACATATTCAGTGACTCTCACTGGCTTTAGGGAAGGAGCACTCTCCAACCCTTCCTTGATTAGGGCTAGAGGGCCTCTAACTGGATGACCATAGAGCAGCACAAAGGGGCTAAAACCAACCTCTTCTTGATGGACTGCTCTATAAGCAAAGAGAAGGCATGGCAGTAGAAGGTCCCACTTTCTTCTAAGGGGTTCCCCTAAAGCACCTATCATGCTCTTCATAGTTCTGTTAAACTTCTCCACCAACCCAATGGTTTGGTGATGGTAGGCTGTTGAGAACTTGTAGGTCACTCCACAGTTTTTCCACATGGTTTGCATGTAGTGGGACGTACAATTCGGCCCCCTGTCAGAGACGACCTCCTAAGGAAAACGAACCCTGGTAAAGATACCAAGGAGGGCCTTAGCCACTGCCTGAGCAGTAACAGTCTTCATAGGTATGGTTTCAGGATAGCTGGTAGCATGGTCTACGACAACCAATATAAATCGGTTGCCTGAAGAAGTTGGAGGGTCTAGGGGACCAAAAATGTCAATCCCCACCCTCTCAAAAGGAACTGCCACCACTGGGAGAGGCAGTAAAAGTGCCACAGTCTTGGCTCAACTCTTGCCAGATGTCTGATAAATGTGACAGCTCCTACAGAACGTATCTACATCAGACCCCATCTTGGGCCAGTAGAAATACAGAGATATCCTCTCTTTCGTCTTCTTGAAGCTCAAGTGACCAGCCATAGGGATCTGATGGGCTAACTGCAGGAACTGGTGTCTCACCTCCTGGGGCCCTACAAGTCTTCTGTAGTCCCCTGGGGTAGACCGAATAGGTTCACTGTAGAGGAGGAAATATTCCCAGTAAAACCTATGCTTCCCTGGCTCTTGCCCTTCCAGCTGGGAATCTGCCTGTTGGTGAAGTCCTTCAAGAGTAGGGCACTCTCTTTGACCTCTGTGGAAGTCTGCCCTAGAGGGTCCACCTTCTGCAGGTAAAGTCTACAGCTCAGGGTGGTCTTTAGGGTCTAGATCTCCAACATAGGGAAGGGCTTATTCCAGCTCTCTTTCACCAGTAGCTGTTTCACCACTTTCTGGTTGGTCCTCCGACTCAGCCGCAGCTGGGAGAGGGGTCACTGGGGTGACCTTGGACTGTCCTCACGGGGATGTCCTTGTCCTTAGAACAGGTTTAAGTATTATACCTTTCTTTCTTCCTGAGACCTTGTGTTTCCCGCTTGTCTCTTTCTTTGACCTGGAATCAGAAGGGTGTCCTTCCTGTGGACTGGGGGTTATAGGGATCTCTGTAACCTCCCACTGAGAGTCATCCAAAGTTGCCTCTCTGGCGAATCTTGTTTGCCCCTGCTTCCTTTTACTGGGAGGCCCGGGGGTGCTTGATACAAGAGTTTTTAAGTCATTCCCCAATAGGAGTCTCCCAGGCACCTCATTTTGTACACTGACAGGTATTCTAACAGTCATATTATTGCACTGGACGAGAGCTGATAGTATTGGAACCATTTGGATTGGGCCTCCTGCAAGTTTAGTGGGACCTTTAGGTGCCTTAGCAACATCCCCAGGTTTGAAAAAGCTTTCATCAACCACTGTAATACTTACCCCAGTGTCTCTAATGGCAGGGGTCTTCTCCTAACCATTTACAAGTACACTGTCCTTATAAAATGCTTTTGTGTTATCTGGAATGGAGTTGTACACATCCACATTCTGTTGTTCCCACAGACCCTGGGACACTAAAGAAACACTGGCTGAGGCTCTAATGGGGCCTTCAGCCAGTAGTTGAAAGTTACCACTTGCCATATGAACTTCTCCCTCAGGGATGAAGGCTAAGGAGGCAGTGTGGACCCCTGAAGGTTTACCCTTACATCTGGGATCCCCTTTCACATGGTCAGTTGACCCACATGCATAGCATTTACCAAATGCTCTTTTGAATTGGGGTTTCTGCTGACCTCCCTCTAGTTTAGCACCAGAGGGTTCACTAGACTTAGGGTTCCCTTGGAATTTACCCTTATGTTGTTTGTGGCCCTCTTTTGGATGGTTGTAATTAGAATTCTCTTTTCCCTTTTTCTTGTGCTGCTTCCCCTCATCCTTCTTGTGAGTGGCCCCAGAATCCTTGTGAGTGGCCCTGTTGGCTACCCACAAGTCAGCAGCCTTTGTTAACTTTTTGGGTTCAATCGCTTGTGAGTCAGACAAGTGCTGTCACAGCTCAGGAGAGCAGGCATCAAAAAAAGATTGTAACAAAAACAGATTTCTCATTCCTTCAAAGGTGTTCACTCTGTAACCCTTAACCCAACTACCTATGTTTTTCAAACATTCACACACCCAGGTAGCCCAAGGGGTACCATCAGTCTTTTTGAGGGTCCTAACCTCTTACGGTACTGGGAAGGAGTTTTCCCAAATCTGCTTTGAAGGCCAGCTTCATATTTTCATACTCTTCTCTCTCAAGGATATCCAACTCCATTGCAGCTCTTCATTTGCACACTGGGGGATCCTAGGCAAAAGTCAGGGAATCGAATAATTCCCTCTGAGACCCTTAATCCGATGATTACATTCAAAAGCCCCCAACCAATTCAAAATATCAATTTTCACATCATACATACTCACTGCTTCTTGTGGCAGGTGAGGTCTCTTGGGACTGGAAGACCTAGAGGACACTTGGAGGGAAGCAGTTTCAAGGGACATTCTTTTCATATCAAGTGCATGCTGCATTTCCCTGATTTTGATCTCCTGATGTTTGGCTTCTCTTTTGAGCATCTAGTCTTTTGGTTTCCAATTCAATTCTCTTCATCTCAAGAGAAACATATTCTGGGCTCAATGTTGGACCTTGTGGTGCCAGAATGGAAATGGGTTGAGGCAGAAGGGCAGGCTGTGGCAAAGAGGGGCTCCTATCCTCGGACTCCTCTACCTCCTCTGACGGCTCTTGCAGATTAGAGTCAGACTCTGAACTATCATCCTCATTATCAATTTCCACATGTATGTTAGTATGTGTTACAGGCCTACTGCCCAAACTTTGGTGATTCAACAACCTTGTAATCAACTCATGTTTCTTTCCTTTTACAGTTAGACTCCTGACTTTACACATTTCTTTCAGTTGATCTACTGTTAGAACGATCAGGGCTTCCTGACTGAGGTTATCCATATTTGGCATGTTACAGTTGCTTTTTACTTTCTGATGGAGTTTAGACTTGTGGAGGTTTAGTTGAACACAAGCAAAGCAAAATACTCAATGTACAAACTCTGCACAAATCATCACCGCCTGCCACAGAGTTAGGCAAGATTGTATCAAGTAGCCGTATAGGAGACTACACCAACCTTGTCCTCTTGGCAATAGGTAACTCAACCTTTGGTATAGGCCTGTGCTACACAGGTTGGTAGAGTGACTGAGCAGCCAGACTTATCTCAAGAGGGGTCAATGTGAGCTGTAGAGGTGCAACATAGAGATTCACAGTGACAGGTATTCAAATAACACTTATACTCAAGGTTTCTTATTAAAATAATTATTTATTAAATTAACGGTCAGTTTTAAAGTAAGCCTTCTTTAGGAAGGGCAATATGCAGCAATAAAAAAACACTTCAACAATGCACTCCTTCAGTTTCAGTTAAGTAAGTCGATACCCTTTTGGGATGTCGCACACACTTCCAACACCCTGAGGTGACTTCAATAGTTAGGACACTGTGGACATTGATATATCACTTTAACACTTAATGCAATATTGGAGTTATGGAAAAGGAAAAAGGTTAGGGAAGGAAACAAAGGTTAACAAGTTCTCTGAACAGGTAAGTACTTTTCAATCCCCTAATGAAGTATAGGTTAACCCTTTCCATAAATACAAGTAATTTATGTATGATTTTTTGAGGGACAGATTAACACAAATTCAAAGGGTCAGAAGAGTCTGCAGGGAGCCAGGACAGCCAATGTCAATTGAGCAAAGTGTAGGGGAGCTGAGGCACTTCTGGAAGATAGCACAAACATCTTGCACAATGTTATACAGAGAGTTTGTAGAACAGAATCACTGTTGGGCCACAAGCTGGGAGGCTTGTGAAAGCAAAGATGCAAGCAACTCTGCAAAAGCAGCTGATGCAAGCCTCCAGTGAGAGCAAGCAAGCTACCAACAACAAGAAGTATGTAGCCCTAGGTAGACAGTACCTTAAGTCTGAAGAAAAGGGTCTAGCTGGCTTCTGTTCCTGTTGCAGTCGTGCAGATCCTGTGTTCCTGGGCCTCAGTTGTGGGGACAAGAGGAAGGACGTCTGGGGACTCCTGCACTGCTGTTTGAAGGTCGGTGGCAGCAATGGGCTTACTCCAGATCAGCGGCACTTTGTGGTTACAGCTACCGGTCAATAGCACTACCGCGGGTCTTGGACACCTTGTGGGCTCCCCTTGCTTCTGGGGTCTTGAGGTGGCTCAGGCTTGGGTTGTCCTACTTCAAGGGAGTCCTTAGGATCTTCCTGTACCTCGGATCCGGCTTAAAGATGATGCACTCGTTCCTGGTGTTCCTGTCCCCTGGAACTCGGTTCCAGCAGCAGCAAAGAAGTACAGCCAGCAGGGAAAGGTGTTCCAATCAAGTTCGTCTTGGGGTCAGTTGGTCCCACCAACCCAAGGGAAGAAGTCGTCCGTTCCGGGCTTCTATAGTCGATTTGAAACTTGCAGCTTCTGCACTGCAGCAGGGCTTCACCGGGCAAACCAATGGTCCAGGAGGGTGCAGCAAGCTTCTCTTCCAGTTTTTTCTTCAGTTTCTTCGTCCAGTGGTCGACTCTGCCTTCTCTCCAAGAGGCCTACCCTTTTATGCAGGTTTCTCCCATTCATTTGCAGTCTGGCTGTCACTCACACAGCAGGGCGGCTGTCTTCCAAGGACAGCCAGCCAGCCAATCACTTTTGGGCATTCCTGTAACCAAGGAGACTAAGCACAGGGAGTTTTGGGAACCTCCCTCGCTTCCTGCCCTGCCAGACACCCTGGAGACAGAGGCGGGATTCACCAGTGAATCACGCCAAAGACAAAATTAACCAAGGGACCAAACCTGGTTTGACGCGCAGAGTCGACCCCAAGAAGGACCTCACATGGAAGAAATGGCGAAAAAAAAAGACCGGGCCTTTTTGACAAAATGGGCACCCGTGGGTGCAATACTGTAGCTGAGGATTCAGCCTGCGGTAAAAACGCACAATGGTAGGAAAACTAAACCACTGCCAACAGCCATTAATTGAAGTAGACAAAGGGGATACTAAGTAACCTTCCAGCACTCAAAATAAGATGGCGTGTGCTGGGTCTACAAAGAGAAAAAGGTAAGTAAAGTCAATTTCACTTTACTGCTCTTGGAAACAGTAGTTTATCCAAGAGAAGGTATTTAAACCTTACGAGAAATGCAAAGGACTTCCCTGTGACACTGTAACATTATGTGTGCTGGTTGCCTGCTGTCTAGACACTTTAAGTTCCAGACAAACTGTGTAATTGGTGCAGGGGCACTTTAAGTGTGCATCCTTGAGTCACTTACATGCATTTCAATGTACACTAATCAGGTTCTTTAATGGTTAGATGTGAAGTGCTGGATATGCACTTTAAGTGCCAAAGAGGCTCTTTGATGGTCAGGTTGCAAGTATTTGATAATTTGATGAATGTGCATTTTCATTTCTGGAGTGGTTCTGTAAAGGTTAGATATGCAGATTAAGTGCTTTGCAGCCTTGCTCTGCCCTCACTGTTGTTGCAGTGTATTTGGCACTGCGCCGTTATGTCACGGGGGCTGCCACCCCCAGGCCACTTTAGCCCCGCGCAGTCTCAGGTATCAGCTTTCTTCACACAGCAGGCCGGGCATCCCTCCATCTGGGCAGCCGAGATCAGCACTTTCAGGCCGCTGCTCCTGCTGCCTGGGTCTTGAATGACACCAGGGCGACCTGCCCACGTGCCGTGGAGAGCAGAGGGCTGGAGGGTGGGGGGAGGAGGAGGGGCTGTGAGATCAGGCGGGGCCTCGGGGCAGCCTCGCCACCACTCCCTCCAGTGCAAGCCTCATTCAGCACCACGCGCGGCGGAGAGCTCCTGGCGCTGAGAGGGAGGACTGGGAAGACACGAGCCATGAGGCGGAAGCAGGGGGAGCACTGAGTGCAGGAAAGGGGGACGTGGGCAGGAGAAACACCCGACCGCACCCTGCCCTGCTCCTGCACGGCACCCAATGAAGACCCCCCGGCGGATCTGGCGTGGAGATGCACTTCGGATGGGTAAGCAACCACAGCGCCCCTGCTTTCGACTGTGGGCTGATCTGCGCGCGTGCATGGGTGCATGCGTAAGTACTCCGCGGCATGTTTGAGTCCATGTTAGCATGTGGGAGTGCATGCACGCATGGGCGAGGGCACGGGGGCACGCTTGAGCGCTAGACGTTCAAGTGCGTGTATGAGTTCACGGGAGAATACCTACAGGTGAAAGTCCATGTGTAAGTAATATCGTATGGGAGTGCATACACATACCTGTGATTATATGTGAAGACGTGGGAGAATGTGCCACGTTATGGTACTGGGATGTATACAGCGCTCGCTGTCATTTGTATGGCCTCCAGGCGCTATGCGGGGGTCTGAAAGAGAGGCGTCGTGTGAATAAACGAAAGCCTGTGTGCATTTGTGTGAGAGCATGTGCTGTGAATGAGTCTGTGTGAGTGAGTGTGTTTGAGCACGCGTGCGCGATAAAGCTCAGTAGAGCAGGTGTGCGCGGGAGTATGCCTGAGTGTATGTGAACGTCCACATTGTGAGCATGTATGGGTTAATGTTTTAGTGCATATGAGTGCGCGTGATGTGAGTGCACCTGAGACAGCATGTGAGTGCCTCCGAGCACATGTAGGACTTCATGTGTGTTTGTGTGAACGCACGGAGGTAGGTGTGAACGCACATGAGAGTGTCTTCCGTGCATTTAAGAGTATGCATGTGTATGTCCCAGGACTGGCGAGCATGTCTGGGAATGTATGTCTGCTGGCACGTGTGCAGGATCAGACTCGCTCAGAGGGTATTAAAGAAATGCCCAAAGGGCCGGGAAGGCTGGTGTGTGGGGCTGTTTACTGGGTCATTGTGGCCACTTGAATCACTTGTTGCATTGCTGCATTGCATATCTGCTGGTTCTAACTAATGGTCCTGTTCCAATGTGCTTTCAAATCCAGCTTTTTCCCCATCGTTCCCTAAAACAATGTGTCTGCAGGCACTTCCCAAACAGCTCAGTGAAGTGCGATCCATGAACGCGGTGCACTTTAAGTTGTGAAAATGTAGGAATTGCGACCCATGCTTGTTGTGACATTATGTTGTTAAAATGTAGGAATTGCAATCCATGAATGCGGGCCATTTTTGGTTGTGAAAATGTAGGGATTGTGATCCATGAATGCAGCCACTTTTTGTTGTGAAAATGTAGGAATTGCGATCCATGAATCCGGTGCACTTTATCCTAAATCCGGTGCACTTTATGATGTCAAAATGTAGGAATTGCGATCCATGAATTCAGGGCACATTTTGTTCTGAAAATGTAGGAATTGCGATCCATGAATGCGGTGCACTTTATGATGTGAAAATGTAGGAATTGCGATCCATGAATTCAGGGCACATTTTGTTCTGAAAATGTAGGAATTGCGATCCATGAATGCGGTGCACTTTATGATGTGAAAATGTAGGAATTGTGATCCATGAATCCGGTGCACTTTATGATGTGAAAATGTAGGAATTGCGATCCATGAATTCAGGGCACTTTTTGTTCTGAAAATGTAGGAATTGCCATCCATGATTGTGGTTCACTTTATGATGTGAAAATGTAGGAATTGCGATCCATGAATGCGGTGCACGTGAAAATGTAGGAATTGCGATTCATGAATGCAGTGCCCTTTATGATGTGAAAATTTAGGAATTGTGATCCATGAACACGGTGCACTTTATGATGTGAAAATATAGGAATTGGATTCCATGAATGCGGGCCACTTCATGTTGTGAAAATGTAGGAATTGCGATACATGAATGCGGGCCACCTTATGTTATGAAAATGTAGGAATTGCTATCCATGTATGCGGGCCACTTTATGTCGTGCAAATGTAGGAATTGCGATACATGAATGCGGTGCACTTGATGTTGTGAACGTTTAGGAATTGCGATCCATGTATGCGGGCCACTTTATGTCGTGCAAATGTAGGATTTGCGATCATCCCTGAACGCGATGCATTTCTTTGGTGCTCTGCACTATTTTGTGTCACCGTCCTGACCCTGCACATGTGAGCACATGAGAGTTCAGATTGTGAGATAGATACACATGAGTATTGTTAGACAATGGCGGGATAGTTAGAAGATTGGCCAGAAAGGTGGAGATGGATGGCTCGTCTATGAACGGGATGCGCGAATAGACCGATTCATGAATGTTCCGCTTGTTCAATGGCTGGCTGGATTGTTACATGGGTTGGCGACTAAACAGATATGTGGGTGGATGGCTAGAAAGAGCGATGGATGGATAGATGGATGGGGGTGGCTAGATTATTGCATGTATGGACGACTCCATTGTTGGATGGGCAAATGGACCCATGACTTGATTGATGGGTAGATATGTATGGATGGCTGGATTGTTGGATTGTGAAATGGATCAAGCACTAGATCATTAGATGGCCGGATATCTAGATTCCTAGATCAAGGAATTACTAGATTTTGAATGGACAGCTATATGTGTACTGAATGTACCACTAGATAGGGATATTAATGTATGTCTCTAGATTGATGGACTAATGGATATTTTTGAAAGTTGGACAGCTGCAATGTTAAATTGATGAGTGACTAGATTGATTGGTGGCTGGACTGTTTTTGCATTGATGGTTAGATTGGTGGATAGATTGGCTACATTGTTAGGATGGAGAGACATATGTGTGAATGGAGGGATGGATGGATCACTAAGTGAATGGATGACTGCAGTGATAGATGTCTGGCTTGTTCGAATGATTGGTGACTCGTCTGATTGATGGATTTACGTTTATCTCAAAAAAACAGGAGGCATGTGGGAAGGTACCTCATTTGATAGATTGCGAGATTAACCCTAAGCTGTATTCCTGTGCACCTGTACTGGGCAGAGGGCACATTTCTAGATGGATGAGTGGCTAGAGTGGCACATGGCTTGAGTGGCTAGATTCATGAATGGATAACTAGAATGAAGGATGATGGTGAGATCAATGGATTGCAGGATGGATACCTTGTTAGAGGAATCAGGGTCAGCCAGGTGGGTGGCTAGATTGTTAGCTGGACATATTGTTACATTTACAGGTGTATCTATGTCTAGATTAAATACACAAGGATGAGCTATGCTTGCTGATGGGTGGCTAGACGGGTGGATGTATGAAACAAATAGATGCGTGAACGGGTGACTGGATTGGTGAATGGATTATATCTAAATTGGTGGATATATAAATGAGCGCAAGTTCTTGGTGGGTGATGGATGGATTGGCGTATGAATGGCTACATTGATAACAATATAACATCAGTTTGTTCAAAGGCTAAGAGGGTAGGTGGACCAATGGCTTGATTGAGGGATGAGAGAATGGATGACCGCATTGTTTGGCTTCACAATTTTATTGTAATGTGCCAAACGCAAACAACAATAAGATTGATAAAAGTAATATAATAAAAAAGATAAACCATAGAAGCAGTGCTGGCGAGCAATAAAACAATCCGGTTATGGCAAGTAGGACAGATATGACGCCTAGGTATAAAAGAAGGAAAAGGGAAACAAAAACCACATATGTTGTAAAATCATGGACATAGCAAATACAGTAGGTACAGTAGGATCCAAATACAAGAACAATGGTGCAAGTACAATTACATGGATGCAAACTTATCAGGACACACATCTCAAAAGCATACAAGCCATATAGATCTAGGAAATGTCCCCATATGTTGGTGAATTTATCAGTGTCTCCAGACTGCTTGAAAATGGCCCTCTCATATGTGGACACGGTCAATAACTCCTCCACCCAATCATTGATACAGAAGCAACTGGATGATTTCCATGCACATAGGATCATCCTCGTTGCAAGCATGCAGCTACGGAGCAGCCCGATTTTCTCACAAAATGGCAGAGCCACTAGTGAAGACACATCCCCAAGAATCAAAAGGGAAGCTTAGCACCAGTCGCATCCTCTCACAGACCCCTTCCCAAAAGCATCTAGTCTTGCTGCAAAACCAAAGTAAGTGGCTCAATGCCTGCAAACACTTCCAGCGCTGGTCACTCTCAGAAAGGTGTCAAGGTGTCTCTTAAACATACGATCCGGAGTCCAATATGTCCTTAAGAGAATTTTAGTTTGAGAGGCCCTTAGACTCCAGTCCATGCTGGTCAAACAGATATTGTTACAGCATCTCTGGCAGCAGCCAGGGTCAATTGACTCACCCAGTTCACCAGCCCAGACACTGGCAAGGTCAGAATCCTCTTTACGAAAGAGACACACTGTACCTAGTGACAAACAGATCTACTGCATGTCCACCAAGTTCTATGGCTGACCAGGGAACACTCTGCATTGTTAATGGCTGAGCAAGAGCAAGCTTTGCTGCAATGCTCCCCCCTAGCTGTCTGTAGTCCACACAGCTGCAATCACTCGAGTCAAATTCTCTGCACAGACGTGTAAAGGGAATCCATGTTCTATTCTCAAAAAGGTCTTTGATGTATCAATTACGACCCAGAAACCAGGGTGGCCAGAAGAAGACTTTCCCCTGTATGGTAAAAGCCGGGTTCAGCCAGAAGGATGCATCATGAAACAGGTGCAGTTCACTGGCCAGTAATTTCAATATGCAGCACCAGCACTCCCCCAAAGAAGCTGTCAGAAGACTCAACAGCAGGGGTAACCTCGAAACCGTTGACAATGAGGCCCAGGGTTCCAGCTGAGATACACTATTAGATTCCAATTCAAATTCATCCAACTGCTCCGGATTAATCTTCACCACCTGACACAGATGTCTAACAGTGAATGTGAGATGATAATTGAAGAAATTCGCCAATTCATACCACCTTGTTTAAATGGGAGTTGCATCTTCCATAGCTCCAACCTGGGTGGTTTGCCATCCCATGAGCATTCCTGTATAAGTGCATAGAGTTCCTTGAATATACAATTAGGCGTCTTGAGTGGAAGCATTGGAAGGAGATAATTGTCCCTCAGTGCCATGTTCATTTTGATGCAGTTAATTTTGCCCCATTGTGAAAGTTTCATAAGTGACCATCTGTCAATATCAGCCCTCAGCTTAAGCAGTATGAAGTCAAAGTTGATTTCTCAGGGCCAATCCAAACACCCAAGTACTTCATCTTCCGAGAACACCACGTAAACTTCAGCTGGTCAAATATGCATTGCATGTGTGAACCGGTGATCGGAAGTATCTCTGACTTGCTGTAGCCAGATACCTCAGAGAGGCTCCGGATGTCACCCAACAGATGAGTAATGCTAGATTCTGGGTCACACACAGACACCAGTAAATCATCTGTGTAAAGCCAGATGTTGTTAGGGCATTCTCCCCTTCCAAGGTCGTGAATATTGTCATCAGACCTCAGCATCACTGCTAACAGCTCTATTGCCAGAATAAACAATAAGTGGGAAAGCAGACATCCTTGCATTGTCCCCCTTTTCAATGCGAAGGTGTCGGAAACGAGACCATTAGTGAGCACACTGGCGGTGGGGTCCCGGGAGGATAGCTCAATGGCAACATGCTCGCCTTGGAAGCAAGACGTCATGAAGCAACATAGGTACGATCCCCGGGTCTGCGCTTAAAAACCTGTGGGTATTTAAGAGCATTATAAATATGCAACTAAGATAACAACAAACAAAAAACATTCCGTAACAGCGCCTCAATGCCCCCGGGCTGTGTGAGCCCTTTAAACATGCAAGTAAATAAATAAAAATAATATAAAAGCCCCACCCACTGCCGGAAACAATGTCCAAATCCCATTTTCTTTAGGCATTCAAACAGGAAAGCCTTCTCCGCATCTAGAGAGACTGCCGCTACAGGAAACACCAGCTTACTTCCTTCATCAGTTGTCAGGAGCAACCTTCTCATGTTATCCACCACTGACTTTCCTGTGACAAATCCCACCTGGTTCCTGTGCACTAGTAGTGGCTCTGCTGACTCCAACCTTTTGGCTAGTATTTTTGCCAGCAGTTTACAATCCGTATTAATCAGGCTAATGGTCCTATAACTCTCACATTGTGTTGGAGACTTGTCTTTCTTCAACAAGACTGTCACTGAGGCATGCTTCATGGTGTCTGGCAGTGACCCAATTTCAGATGAAGAGGCATACACATATCAGAGCAGTTGAAGTGCACAATCTGGCAAGATCCGATAGAACTCAGCCGGTAATCCATCAGTTTGCGCCTTGAAACCCTTGTGTATAGGCGCTTTATAAATGCCATATCATATCATACCAGGCGTCTTGCCTCCTCTAAGTGTAGAAACTGCAGAACCAATGCCTTCCAGGGATATCAGGGTTTCCAACGAAGCAGCAAGGCCATCGACAATGGAGGAGATGAGGTCTGATTAAAAAAGGATGCGATTGTGTCGATCCCACATGTTGACTCAGATTCATAGAGACGTTCATAAAACCCTCTAAATACTCCATTCATGTCTTTATGAGTCATTATTAAATTATCAGCTGCATCTCTCACCGACGTGATGGTATGTTCAATCTCTGCCACCTTCAACCTATGTGCAAGCAGTCTTCCAGCCTTCTGTCCATTTTCAAAATAATAAATTTGACTCCTGAATTATGCATAGTCCACCCTCTCTGAAATGACCTTGTTCATACTTCTTTCTGAGCTTAGATCCCACTTCCGGGTCATGGCTCACAACATAGCATTCTTCAAGAGCTTTGGCCTCCTTGGACAGTCTCCTCAACTGCCTTTCTTTCTCCTTCCTGTAACATTCTGACTTTGACCTCAAAATACACCTATATAGCATTTAATCGACTCCCAAACTGAAGAAATTGCGACATCATCAGTTCTATTAATTGCAATAAAATTTTCAACTTCCTCCACAATCTCATCCTTTACGTGGTCATTCTGTATGACAGCCATTTTCATTCTCCACATGAAGAGTTTAGTTAGCGTATAACACAAAGAGAGGCACATTGACACTGACGCATGATCAGCATTCCCAATGACTCCAATGTCTGAATCATAGCAGCTAGGCGTCACGCGACTTTTAGGTCAAAAAGAGATCAATACGTGAGTAGGCGTTATGACATGCTGAGTGAAAGCTGTAATCGATGCTTTAGACGCCATGTGTCAGCCAGGTGAAGCACAGCAATCAAGTTATCAAGCGACCGCTTACTCCTAGTTGGCACACTAGATCTATCCCTGTTGGAGCAGTCAAGCATTGGACCATAACCAGGTTACAGTCCCCACCCTAGATGACAGAATCAACATTACAGTTTTGGATATGTTGAGCGAGCCCATGAAAAAACGGTACAACTTCCTTTCATCGCCAGGCATTTCGACGCCTGCATTTTAAACGTGTACAAAATAACGAGAAAGTTCATCGAATTTTTTTAGGGGTGTGGAAAAGGGCAGATAAGGGTTTAGGGGTCAGGTATAGTTTAAAATAGGTGGGGGAGGGGTGGTTTGGGGGGATCACCCATTGTTATTTTATACAAGTTTAAAATGCAGGCGTAGAAATGCCTGGAGATGAAAGGACGTAGAACCGAAAAAACAAGCATAGGCAATGCCAATAGTTTTGGCGTTTACTGTTCTTAGCATTTTGCATTTATAGGCACCAGGGTACAAGCAGGAGAGTGCACACTTTTAATGGAGGATGAGATAAGGAGTGCAGGCAGGGCTTTAAGTGGGGTAAGAAATCGAGGGGGGATCTCATTTGGGGGCGTGCCTTTCAGGATGGGAGTGGCCTGAAAAGTACACAAACCATAGTAAGGTATGCAAGCAAATATATAAATGTATGCAAGCATTTATATATGTGCATGCGTACCTTACTATGGCTTGTGTACTATGCAAGTCATCTTTTATAAACAGAAATATGTTGCATATTTCTACGTTTACAAAAGATGGCTTGAAAAATATGCAAAGCATAGTAAGGTTTAAACATACATATATAAATGCTTACATTTATATTTTTATTTGCGTGCCTTACTATGGTTTGTGTACTTGAAGATGTCTTGAAAAGTACACAAACCATATTAAGGTATGCACACAAATATATAGCATTTAAATATATATTTCTGTGCATACCTTATGGTTTGCTTACTTTTCAATCCATCTTTTTAAAACATTCTATGTTTATAAAAGATGGCTTGAAAAGTACACAATTCAAGCCATTTTTTACAAAGCTTTGATGCCCGACAAAGTCAGAGGCATCTTTATCCGTCGGCAAAGCTTTATATAAAAGATGGCTTGAATTGTGTACTTTTCAAGCCAACTTTTATACATACAGAAATATGGCACCGAGTCATCAGTATCGCTGAAGACCAAAGACGCCTCAGTGACCTGGGGAGGGGGTGGGGAAACAAAGGATAGTAACTTCCGCTGGTGATCCGTCGCATGAGGGGCCACCAGAGGAAGTTACAGTGGCTGACACAAGTGCCAGCCAGACACAGCAATGCTGTGGCTGGCACTTCTGCCAGCTTGCCTGACTTAATGGCAGGCGCATCTCCCATCGCGGCTGCGACCGTGGCGGGATAATGTTTCCGCTGTGGTAGGACCAGGGGGCCCGAGCAGGGCCCCGGCTCAGTCCCGCTTTTTGGAGACTGCCAAGGCCTGGCCCTGGCTGGCCCTGGCCCACTTAAAGCACTGGGCACAGGTGTGTGATGGAATGAGAAGGGGAATAGAGCAACTCAGGTAGCCATTGATAGAGGGTGCCGATGATGAGCAAGAGGAAATAAGAGTGAGAAAGAGTGAGAGGTTAAGAAATAAATGTAGAATGTGAGAGGAAGGATGAGAGGGGATAGGGAGAGTGAGCAAGGTGGGTGGATGGGGAATAGAGGGGGTAGGGTGGAGGTAGGGTGGGTGTGTGTGGGATTAAAGGATGAAGGGTGGGTGGGGCTAGAGAGAGGGGGTAGGGCGAGTGGTGGGGGTATAGCCAGGGGTTAGGGTTGAGAAGAGAAAAAGGGTTAGGATGGGTGGTTGGGGTAGAGAGAGAGGGGATGCAGTGCATGCCAGTAGAGAGAGAGGGTAGTTTCAGTTAGTGGGGGTAGAGAGAGCAAGGGTATTGTGGATGGGGTAGAGAGAGTGTGAGTAGATTATGTGGGTGGGGATAGAGAGGTGGGTTTAGGGTGGGTAGGGGTAGAGAGAGTGGGTGTATGGTGGGTGGGGTAGGGAGAGTGGGGGTAGTTAGAGAGAGAGGCGTGGGGAGGAGTAGAAAGAGTGGGGGTAGGGTGGGTGGATTGGGTTAGAGAGAATGGAGGTAAGGTGGGTGCTGTAGAAAGAACAGGGCTAGAGTTGGTGAGGGGTTTGCAGGGCTGGACTGGGTCTAGGTTGGATGGGGTTAGGTAGTGAGCATGGGGGTAGGGTGAGTGGGGGTAGAGAGAGTGGGGGTAGAGAGAGTGGGAGTAGGGTAAGTGAGACCTAGCAGGTGAGGAATGTCAGTGTCATATTGTAAATAGTGAAACTTTAGATTCAAAACCATAGCTGTTTTTACTGGGTTAGAGCACATGCAAAGGCATCACAAAGCCTGTAACCCATTCACATTGCCGAAATGGTGTGTCACGTCAGAGAGAGCTTCATTGTGTAAGCGAAACAGAGACATAATTAACAGTAGGGGGGCCAAAAACGTAGGTTATCGAGTTGCCCAAAAGCATACACTAGTTAGTTTAGTCCTCTAATAATATTAAGTTATCAAATTGTACAATCACTCTGCAACAGTGACTGTAAGGTTTACTGCATAGATGCAGACATATTTATTCTTTCAAAGGTCAGCCTGACACGTGCTTCGAGCAGAACAAAGCTCTTCGTCAAAGGCTCAAAGTATTCTGATTGGACACCAAACCATGGGTTGTTTTTACAGAAAGAAATGTTTTAATGTTTTCACTTTTTTGTTTTATGAATGAATTTTTATCGATTAATATTGATGTAATGGATGTAATTTTGTAAAGGTTTTTATTAACCATATACAAATAATAAAATTAAAATAAAAATAAACCATTAATTGGGAAAGCTAATTAGCCAAAGGAATCAATTTCGTGTGCCTTAAATAATGCTGCACTGTTGCATCTCAAAAATATAATGGCGGCCTTTCAGCATGTGAACGGCTTTCAGGAGAAGCTGCAACTGAAAGCCGTTCACATGCCGAAAGGCCGGCATTATATTTTTGAGATGCAACAGCGCAGCATTATTTAAGGCACACGAAATAGATTCCTTTGGCGAATTAGCTTTCCCAGTTAATGGTGTGGTGTCCAATCAGAATACTTTGAGCCTTTGAGGAAGAGCTTTGTTCTGCTCGAAACACGTGTCAGGCTGACCTTTGAAAGAATAAATATTTCTGCATCTATGCAGTAAACCTTACAGTGAATGGCGCAGAGTGATTGTACAATTTGCTAACTGGTTTACTCTCTGTGGTGTATTGGGCAAAATACCCAACCCTACAATTACCCGCTGCCATCTAGTCAATATTTATTGTGTATGCAGACGCTAGGGTTCCTTTGTCTTTTTGCCACTGAATTTTCTTTCAATCCTCTAATTTCAACCCCATTTTATTCCATTCAGCCACATTCTACATGTTCTCAAGCATCCAAGCAACCACTTCCCTTCAAACACAGCTGCCACACCCTGCCCAAGACTGTACTGGAGGCTCCTTCTACCCCCATCTTTAACATCTCCACAGCTCTGCGGTACCTTAGGTATCTTGGAGCGGACACCGGATGGGCTGTGCTCCTTCCTCAGTGACCGTCCGTCCCAGGTGATTCTGGGCTCTTTCTCCTCCCCTACCTCTATCTCCACCTGCAGTGTCCCCCAGGGATCCAACCTTTCTCCCTGGCTCTTTAACAACTACCATGTTCCACTTGCACACCTCATCTTCACCTTCTCCCCAAATGTCCAGTGTTATGCAGATGACACACAACTCTCCTTCAAGCCTCCCTCTGATCCTCATCTTACCTCCTCCATTATTCCTGACTATCTAGCTGCCTTCCAGTCCTGGTGTACTTCCAATGATCTCTGCCTCAACATCAGCAAGACTGAGATCCATCCTACTGGGACTCCTGCTCCCTCTTTCTGCCCCTCATTCTGGCCATGTTCAATGGGCTCTCCCACCTCTCCTTCACCTGAAGCCAGAAACCTTGAAGTCATCTTCGACTCCTCTCTTTCCTTCATCCCTCACATTCAGGACCTTGTGTTGTTTTTTTCCTTTCCTCATTTTCCACCAAGAAGCTAAATGTCTCTGGGGTACTGGTTCTCTCTAATAGATTACTGTAATAGCCTTTTCCTTAACCCACCCTCTTCTTCTCTACAACCCCTCCAGAATTGCGCTGCCCAGGGACCTCATCTCTCCAGCCCTAAGAACTCTCCTCTGGCTCCCGGTTGCTGCAAGGAGCAAATTCAAATCCCTCTGCATCATCCGCTAGGCTATCTGGGGCCGGGGACCTCGCTATCTACAACTTGCTCTCACCAAATATCTCCCTACAGATCTTTGCGTTTCTCCGGCACCAACTCTCTGTGGCTTAAGCGCTTCCCTAAACAGCGAGCTGGTGGCCGATCTCTTTCCTCAGCAGGCTCCCTCCTGCAGAACAGCCTCCCCCTTCCTCTTCATCTTGAGCTGGATCTCCTCAAATTCTGGAAGTTTCTCAAGAATTTCCCTTTCACCTCCTCCTTCCTTTCCTCCCTCCTCTGCTACTTCCCACAGTTACTGAGATTGGTGAAAGGGGACCTTATGTGTCCTCCTGGGTCCTGGCCTCCCACACCCAATCGTCTAAAGCCTCCACCCCTCACAGCACTTTGCCTTGGCTCCTTGCGGCCTATGCCACCACAGGCCTGCACTTATTTATTTATCAGCAACTGGCCATTCCACCTAGGCAGTTACAGCTGCTCACTCCCTAGCATTTCTCGCCTGATACACCTAGCAGTTATCCCCTACTCCCTCATCCCTTCTCTCTTTCTATACTTGCATGTACTGAATGCTCAAAAGGCGTAGTAGGTCTGCCTCTATCTTTCATTGGTATATTTGATTCACTCTCATTCCCCCCCCCCCCCAATTGCCCTGTGGGCGCTTTGACACACACCTTACCTGATGTATAAGCACCTTACACATGCACAATAAATAAATACATCTACTCCAGAACGCTCTTTAGCTGGACAGTCCGTGGCACCCAACCTGAATCCACAAACGGGCTCTCCATCTTCCACCAGACAAATAAATATATATAAGAGCCCAAGTAATATGAGAAATGAGGAACAACAGGTGCAGATAAAAAAAGAACACCCAAAGAAATATGCACGTAGCCACCCAATGGAGTCCCCTGGGGTCACTACTGCCAGGATGACTGCTTTGTTTGACGGATGATGGCTACATGGTGGGTTGGATTGAAATTATGACCGATGGATGCATGGAGGGAATGACTGTTGACTGGATGGGTGGTGATACTGTTGGGAGGGTGAACCGGCCAGCTTGTTATGCATGTTTAAATACTTGTGTGCGGATATTTGGAGGGCTGCCAGATTAATGGTTGAATGGATGAAGGAATAGTTGCACAGTCGCTTGGCTAGGTTTTTGGGATGAATTGTTAAATGGATGAATGAGTAGATTTGTATATGGATTCATGAATGGAGTAGCCGGTGTGTTGTGAGAGACAAATATGAGTGGATTGTTAGATAGAGGGTTGTTAATGGATACATGGCTGATTGAATGGGTGCATCAGTGCATAGCAAAGTAAACCCGAAAGAAGCAAGTTGTCATTAACCGTCTTCTACGTCCTTTCTGGACCTACTGGTCCCTGACTCACAGGGGATTGCATGCAGTTATCCTTCCAACATGGCTGCCCGGAACGGAATGCTCCGGATCAGTCTATGTGTTCCACGCTGCTCATCCTACAAAAGAGACACACCCCCGCAGCTCTGCGCGTCTCAACGCTACCGCTACTTGTAGTTGGACGTGCTTAGCCGGAGTTCGATCGGGGCTCTCGCTTGATTCCTTGTTCCCAGTTCCTTGAATCCCCTCCTGTTCCCTTCCCTCTCCAATCTCCTGGAAAACCTTCTGCACTCGAGTCACGGTCCCCCGTGCCTCCGAGCGTACCTTATTTACTTCCTGGAATTACCCTGGACTTTTTGAACGCTCCTGGAAACGGAACCGCTACTCTCACGCTGGACGACGAAGATCGGCCTTCGGGTCTATACAAATCCCAGACCGTAAAGAAGAAGAAATCCCAGAAGGTTGCAAGTACACAACAGAAACAGGTGAGAAGGGCAGAGACTTGTGACAGATTGAGATGCCTTAAAAACGATACAGATTCAGAGATGGAAGCCGCCGTTCAAGACCTCATGTGTGTCGGCTGAGAGGTCCTGCATCCGCGGAAGCTGCTGAACCCCCGACAATCCCCCTGAGATGTATTTCCCAGAACTAGATTTCAATTCAGCTCTGTAAACTACACCCCAAAGGGAAAGGGGGAATGGGATAACAAAACAACACCAGGCAGACTGCGTCAAGGCTAACCAGAGCTGAACCTGCAGAGGATAAAAGAATAGCAGATACACTTCCTTAATTCACTTACTTAACCTTATGAATGGGAAGACATTAATCCTTAACTAATAATTAAGAATCATACCTGGTTCTTCTCTTGAAATTTCTTAGAGAAGCTGATAAAGAAGCTGAAAATCTCTCTTACTTGAGATACTTGAAATTCACAGCAACTTCTTACTTTAGGCAAACTGGAAATCTTAGTTCTTTGTTTGTCTTTTTTCCAACATGCCCTGGTTGTTCAATTAGATTGTCTTTAAAATATTCTTTCTTGTCCTTTCAAAACTTTTCAAACTATTTATAATTATCTTGAGTCTTTGAATCCTTGAAGAAAGAAGAAACACGTGCTAAATGCACACGCAGGTTATTTCCATTTAAATTAACGATGAACTTCACATAGAAATCTTCCTGGTTGAAGAACACGCGCAAACGGATGAAGACGCGCGATCAAAATAATCCACACGCACAAAAAATCCACACGCGCAATAATCCACACGCGCAATAATGTTCTCCTGCGAGACACGCGAAATAAAAACACCTGCGCTATTAAGTTCAAACGCGACGAAGTGATTCTCACGCGCAAAATCACTCGCGCTGGAAAAACACACGCAATCCTTGTTCCATACGCGATGAATTGATACTCACGCCAAGAAACACTCGCGCTATGAAATACACGCGCACTTACATCGCACGCGACGAACAGATTCTCGCGCTCTGAACACCCGCGCTAAAAATCACACGTGCTTTGTAGTTCTCACGCGGCGTATAGTTTCTCGCGCTAAGGATCACCCGCGCTATGAAATCGCACGCGCTCTTTAGTTCACACGCAGCGTATAGCTTTTCGCGCAAAGGATGACCCGCGCTATAAAATACACGCGCGTTTAAAATTGCACAAGACCAACCTCTACTCGCGCTCAGAACACCCACGCTAGAAAGCACGCGCGCACTTGAATTTGCACGCGACAGTCAAAATCTCGCGCTAAGGAACACCGCACTGGAAACACAAGCGCACTCCGGGAGTTCAATAGTTTTAGTAGAAACACTACTTTTAACGAATTTTCAAGGAGAATGTTATTTAGATGAACAGATTTACAGTAAAAATAAAGTCACTTATCTCCTGAGCGAATTCACAAAGATTTCCTGCTTTTCCTGTCTTCAAAAACGAATTCCTGCCAGCTGATGACTTCTCCTGTAACCCCCAAGAAAGAAGCCGCTCAACTGCTGAGGTCTGAAGGATAAAATCCACCAGGCCTAAGACTAAAGCAGGAGCAGCCACTAAACACGTCCTCTCAGATGGGGTTTTGATGATGAAAGGCACAGAGTGACAGTTTAGAATGTTCATTGTTGTTCAGCATTGTCTTCTAGCCAATCAGAGCTGTCACTGTGAGGCTCCATCTTGCCTTGGGTCAGAACCAGGATTCTGAATCAGCAAGTTAAGGCCTAACCAACTATAATGGAAAACTTCCCACACAAAGCTAATCTGAAAAGGATAAATAATGAAAAGGAAACTTGAATAAGAGAAGGAAACCTGACAATGTGAGGCTTGCAGGAATTAACAACGGAGGTACAGAACCTCAAGGCAGAGAACGCAGCATTAAAGCAGCTAGTTCTATCACGTGATTCCGCAACCAAAGAAAATGTAATATTGGGAGGCATAGTGGACAAGTATGACGATTCTTCCAAGACTCTCCGCGCCTTCCTTGATTCGTGTTTAGTTCACTTCACTTTCAAGCCCTACTACTTCTCCACTCCTAGAACAAAGGTGGGTTTTATGATCTCACACCTCACTGGAAATGCATTGACTTGGGCAACCCCTCTAGTCAATACAAGCAACGCTCTCCTGGATGACTATGATGGCTTTGTGAGAGCCCTTAAGGAAATGTTTGATCGCCCAGAGCAGGTGTATAGTGCTCAAGAGAGACTACTCGAGTTTCAACAAGGGTCCTAGGATATGCTCACCTATGTTACTCGTTTCAAACAACTTGTGAAAGAAGCAGACTGGTCTCCAGAAGCTAGTTTTACACACTTCCGAAAGGGGGCTGAACGAAGAAATAAAAGAGGAGCTTGCTAGGGTGGCCTGCCCAAGCTCCTTCCAGGCTTATGGATCTATCCTTACAGATAGATTTCCAAATCCAAGAAAGAAGAGCAGAGACGAGGAAGTCTAAGGCAAGTTTCCAAAAGACCATCACGGAACATGCCCCTAGAGCAGAGTCTACTGATCATTCTACCCTGGACCCAGACCTATGCAACTAGGAGCCTTTCGTGGACCCATTACCCCTCAAGAAAGGATGCGAAGAATCCATACTGGTCTGTGCATGTATTGCGCCTCCGATAAACATCTTGTGAGAGAATGTCCCATTGCTCCTCCACGGCGTTCGGGAAACGCCAGCTCCTGATCCTAGATGGAGCACAGTGTCGGGAGAGAGATGTTTGCTCCACATCCATTCCATCCTTGAACTCTCCTGGACAAAATAACCGTGTGGTTCTTCAGGCCCTACTATAGCCTTCCAAGACAGAATCCTACCCCATCCTGGCATTGGTTGACTGCGGAGCTATTGGCGTATTTCTAGATCAAGATTGGGTCACTGCTCATAATATTCCACATGAAAGCCGAGTTACAATGCAACCAGTAGAGGCAATTGATGGAAGGCCTCTTTCCTCAGGACCCATTACCCTTCAGACTAAAGAGATTCTACTTTCTATTAATCACCATCAAGAGAGAATCAAATTTGACCTCATTAAATCAGCCCATTATCCGATGGTTCTTGGAATGCCCTGGCTGGAGAGGCACAATCCTTACATCAACTGGGCAGCCGGCTCACTGTTTCTTGGATCTGAATATTGTATGGCTCACTGCCTATCCCTGGATACCTTGCCAAAGCCTTCTAGAGACTTTCAAGAGAACCAACAAAGTGCAGTCACCGTTTCTAATATCATCCAGATTCCCAGGGCCTACCAAGCCTTTTCTAATGTTTTTTCGACCGCGATGGTTCAAGCGCTCCCTCCTCACAGGCCAGAGGATTGTGCCATCGATACCAAACCCACAGCTGTGATTCCTTTCGGCAGAATGTTTATATTATCAGAACCTGAAAAGAAGGCTCTCTGAGACTACCTGGATACTAACCTGAAAAATGGCACCATACGCCCATCCAAATCTCCAGCGGGTGCTTCATTGTTCTTCGTTCCAAAGAAAGATACCAAAGAACTCAGACCATGTCTGGACTACCGTGGTCTAAATCAGTGCACTCTCAAGGACCGTTATCCTCTACCCCTCATCTCGGATATCCTGGAAGCAGTCAGAGGCGCAGTAATCTTCACAAAATTAGACCTAAGGGGTGCTTACCATCTCATTCGTATAAAGGAAGTTGACAAATGGAAAACAGCCTTTCGAACTCCCTTCGGCAATTTTGAATATCTGGTCATGCCCTTTGGACTTGATAATGCCCCAGCAGATTTTCACCGTTTCATGGATAGGGTGTGCTCGAACATGCTGTTCCTCTTCGTTATCGTCTACCTGGATGACATCTTGATCTACTCCAAGGACCTTCTAAGGCATGAAGAGCATGTTAAGGCAGTCTTACAACGATTACGTGAACACAAACTCCTAGCTAAACCCGAGAAATGCTTGTTTCACGTCACTTCTGTTCATTACCTAGGATTTGTCCTTAGTCCAGAAGGAATTGGAATGGATCCTTCAAAGGTAAAGGCCATACTATCTTGGCCGGCTCCCACATCCGTGAAACAGATTCAATCTTTCCTGGGACATGTCAATTTTTACCGAAAGTTCATACCGTCCTTCTCTGAAATTGTTCAACCGATCATTGCTCTCTTGAAGAAAGATGCTCCATTTCTCTGGTCTACAGATCAAGACAAGGCATTTCAACGATTAAAGACAGAGTTTACTCAAGCCCCCATCCTGGCTCAACCCAATATTAACCGGCCATTCCTAGTGGAGACGGATGCATTCAATTACGCCATAGGAGCAGTACTAAAACAGGAATTTGAGGACAAATTGGAGCACCCCATTGCTTACCTTTCAAGAACCCTGACGCCCAGTGAGATTCATTATTCCGTCTGGGAAAAGGAACTGCTAGCCATCCGCCAAGCCTTCACAGAATGGCGACATCTACTCCTGGGAGCTAGGCATCCAGTCCAGGCCCGTACGGACCATCGAAATCTTCAAGTTCTACAATCTTTGGAGTGTAGGAACAGTCGTCAGGCCCGTTGGGCCTTCTCCTTTGCCCAGTACCATCCATCATGTCCCTGGATCACAAAACATAATTGCCGATGCCCTTTCCAGATGTCCTGACTATGAAAACTCTGAGGATCGGTCCTTTCCAAAGATGTTTCCTCACACGATCTTTGTTGCCCAAGCACGCACCCTCCTGGAGAATATCCAAGGCCAAACTCGACTTTCGGACGTCTGGAAGGAGCACAAGAGAAATAACAGATGGAATCTCACAGCTAAGGACGGGTATCTATTCAAAGATAATCGCTTAGTCATTCCCACTCCTGGACTGAGACAAAGGATCACAAGTCTTTGTCATGATACCTTACATTCGGGACATCGTGGGATAACCAACACCCTCCATCTAGTACAAAGACAGTTTTGGTGGCCCAAGATGAAGGATGATATTAGGATCCATGTCCAAACATGTGCAGTTTGCAATCAGAACAAACACGATAATAAGAAGCCAGACAGACTCCTACTCCAACCAGCAATACCAACAAGACCCTGGGAATTCATCGCCACTGATTTTATCGTGGAATTACCACCCTCTAGAGGCTACACAACAATCATGGTCACTATTGATTTGTTTACTCATATGGCTCATTTTACACCCTTATCCAAACTACCTTCCTCATCAGACGTTGCCAGAATTTTCCTGGAACACATATTCCGAGTTCATGGGTTGCCTTCAAAGATCATTTCAGACCGAGGACCTCAGTGCATATCTCAGTTTTGGAAGCAAGTATGTCGTATTCTGGGAATCCAACGTGCCTTATCCTCTGGCTACCATCCACAAACCAATGGAGCCATGGAGCGTGTGAACCAGACTCTCGAACAATATCTATGATGTTTTGCCACCAAAGTTCAGGACGATTGGTCACTCCTAATACCTACAGCTGAATTCGCCTATAACAATTCAGATCATTCAGCTATCAAGACCAGTCCCTTCTTCTGTAGTCAAGGATTCCATCTGTACTGCCCTCGGTACTCCCACATCCTACTCCAGTACCTGCAGTAGACTCCTGGATCGAAACCTCATCACCGTACGTAAGGAGGTTAAGGAATATCTAGAACGGGCCTGAGAAGATGTCAAAAGTTATGCTGACTCTAAAAGAAGACCTGGACCTTCCTATTCAGTAGGAGATAAAGTTTGGTTATCCTCGAAACTCCTTCCTCGACACCTGCGCCCCAATGAACTGGCTCCCAGATACTACGGTCCCTTTTCCATATAAGAAATCATCAACCCAGTGGCCTTTCGACTTTGGTTACCAGAATCTTGGAAAAGAATCCATCCAGTATTTCACACTTCTCTGTTAAAACCATACATTCAGTCATCCCGAACAGCTCCTAGATCAACCCCTGTTATTGTAAATGATCAACTGGAATACGAGGTTTCCAGGATTTGTGACTCAAGATATCGATGTGGTCAACTACAATATCTGGTTGAGTGGAAAGGGTACCCGTCCAGTGAGCGTGCCTGGGAACCCGTGTCAAACATGAATGCTCCCAGATTGGTTTGACGATTTCATCTGATCCATCCGGGCAAACCCGGAGGAGCTGGTTTCCAGAGGAGGCATACTGTCATGAACCGTCGTCTCCGTCCTTTCTGGACCTCCTGGTCCCTGACTCGCAGGGGATTGCATGCAGTTATCCTTCCAACATGGCCGCCCAGCTCCGGATCAGTTATACGTTCCACGCTGCTCATCCTACAAAAGAGACACGCCCCCGTGGCTCTGCGCGTCTCAACGCTACCGCTACCTGTAGTCGGACTTGCTTAGCCGGAGTTCGATCGGGGCTCTCGCTTGTTTCCTTGTTCCCAGTTCCTTGAATCCCCTCCTGTTCCCTTCCCTCTCCATTCTCCTGGAAAACCTTCCGCGCTCGAGTCACAGTCCCCCGTGCCTCTGAGCGTACCTTATTTACTTCCTGGAATTACCCTGGACTTTTTGAACGCTCCTGGAAACTGAACCGCTACTCTCACGCTGGACGGCAAAGATCAGCGTTCGGGTCTATACAAATCCTGGACCGTAAAGAAGAATAAATCCCAGAAGGTCGCAAGTACACAACAGAAACAGGTGAGAAGGGGAGAGACTTGTGACACAAGTATCCAAAATGAAAAGGCAGGCATTGGCATCACCGGGTAGATGGAGAGATGATGGAAAAGATAGTTCATGCTCAGTATTTGCATGCATACACCAGTAGAAAAACTATGTAAAGGATTATTGTGATTTTTTTAAGTAACCAAAAAACAAGTATTTACAAAGAGCAAGAACACCGTTGCTAACCCATTACTCAGCAGGATGCCTTGATCATGGCACACCTGCTTCCACGACCTTACATCCGTGCATTTATATCTTCATGCAATTGTATTTTTTTTTATGGGGAAAACCCCTTGTGCCCCTTCTTTTTGCTATTTTGCTATACCACCTTCCCCCTTTTTACATCTGTTTTGCTTGTGCCCTGAAAAATGAGCAAATCCGATCTACTTGCACAAGCGCAGATGCATGAATACGCCCTTACATCAGTGCATTTATATCTTTATGCAATTGCATTTTTTTCTAAATGGGGAGAACCCATTGTGCCCCCTCTTTTTGTATTTTTGCTATACCACCTTCCCCCTTTTTACATCTGGTTTGCTTGTTCCCTGAAAAATGAGCAAACCCTATCTACTTGTACAGGCACAGAAGCACCGGTGCAAATCCATGAATGTGCGAATGCATGGCCCGTAAAAGCATGCCACTGGTTATTATGGCTGGTTGGCTTCTGGACTGCACTTCTTGCCTCCGTGGAACCACTTTCATTTTAATCTCCATGCTTCTATGTCCAGAGCAGAACTGTACATTACCGCACGAGGAGGCTTCATGAAATGAGGGTTATGTAGCTATGAGGTTTCTATAATTCCTGAATCCTGCCTAGAGTCTCTGTTGTGCTGTGCTGGCCGGAAACCAGTTAGTTGTGTCATGGAGACACTGATGTCACGTGACCAGACAGCAAACATATATTTATGTTTTTAAGGATTTTGTAACTTGCTTACCAGCCCATTTCCATTACTGCAATGTGCTTTGGGAGGAGTATATTGAGAGACACCGTGGAAAGGGGGCGATTTCCTGTTTAAGTGATGGCCCACATTCTTGAAGTCTAAAGATTTAACGTTAAAGAGCTCCTTGATGTAGGTTTGGATCTCCAGAGGGTTTGGACTAAATTGTATAGTCAATGGTGAGTGATGATGGGAGTTGTAGTCCAAACCTTTTGGAGAGCCACAGGTTGCAGAGCCCCCGTTGTCGAGGATGACAGGTCTGTGTTTTGCCATTTCGTAGGCGAGCAGTTGAAGACGGTCTTGGCACCAGGAGTACAAATCAGGGGCACTTCAAGGGTCGATCATTTGTAATTTTCTTACTGTTGTTGAAGCATTTCTGAAATTGTGTGAGACCTTTGAAAATAAAACGTGCCATTGTCTGTTGGGAAGTGAAAGCTTTAGTAAAGGGAAAGATTTAGTATAACAAACTGTAATTCGTCATACCTTTTTTTTTGGGCGACTGTTGATCACGTGTGGATGTTGCATTGGGGATCCACTTGACGTGCTTCAATTTGATTGGATGCAGACACAAGCTTTTCTTGTTCAGGGGTTGGCCCCGTTTAATGGGTACCTGTCACAGAACCACAGTGGGCCTCATTACGACCTCGGCGGAGGACCATGGTGCAATTAGCACCATGGTCCTGGCGGAAATGTGAAAATACCGCCATGGGGGTTGGCGGACTTACCGCCCCATTCCGACCTTGGCGGGGCGGTAAGTCCCCAATCCCCATTTTACCCTTCCCCATTCCCATTCTTGCCCCATAGGGCATAATGGGAGTGGGGAAGGCGTTAATTACGCCACCGTAAATTACGGTGGCGTAATTAACACCAAGTACCCTTACCGCCATGGTTTTTTACGCCTGCAAAAAGCAGCCGTAAAAATCACCATGGCGGAAAGGGAACTCGTAATTGGCGGAGAGGGGTCGGCGCAGCTAACGCTGGCGTAAACCCCTTTCCGCCAGGGTCGTAATGAGGCCCAGTGTCTTTTGTAGTTTAAAGGGCCCTCCTAGAAATTAGTTCACCAAGGCGTGTTCTGGTGCAGGAACTATGACAGCACTAATGTACTAGGACTCCCTGGGTCATTGTGTCTGCTCCCCAGCTGCAGTGCAGGAACTATCACAGCACTAATGTACCAGCACCCCCTGGGGAATTGTGTCTGATCCCCTGCTGTGGTGCAGGAACCGTAAACGCAAGTGTGGCGTCCTACCACATATATTTAGTCACTTTACATATGCATTTTTTGTAAAGATTTAACCATTTGGCATGCTTAGTATAAGGAGAGCTGTGTTACTAAGCTGACTCTCATACAGAAAAGGTAAGCAGACAACCCCTTAAAGAAACCACTTAGGCTTATTTATTTAGCCAGTGTTTTGAGGTGCAGATTCAAATCCACATTGTGTTCACATGTACAATTTTAGTATTTCAATTGTATTCAAGTCGTAAAAGACAAAAACATTAATTAAATCAACAAATACATGGGGAAACATTTACAAACAAACATGTACAATCACGCGCTGAGCAGTTTCAGAGCCATGAAATCATTAGTGGTTGGCCTCAGTGTACAACATATACAAAGGAATAATCTTGAGTTCTTTTATAAGGCAACCACTTGCATAGTACAAGATATTCAAAATCAAAATCCTCTTTCTGACATTGAATGTTTTGAAGTTGACTGGTGGGAAAGGGACCTAGTCATTGGTCTACGTCTGGAAGTAGATCGAATTGTGGTTCGGGGTGGTTAGCCCTCAAGATGGAGTGATCCCGTGATGTTTCGGCAAGG
The DNA here is from genome assembly GCF_040938575.1 of Ambystoma mexicanum. Lineage (NCBI taxonomy): Eukaryota > Metazoa > Chordata > Amphibia > Caudata > Ambystomatidae > Ambystoma > Ambystoma mexicanum. Next base: position 1,431,756,689 of record NC_090931.1, read on the forward strand.
AAGCCTTCTTCATGGACCTCGACCGGGTATCCCTACACGGGGAACAGAACAAGGAAAAAAGAGGCTCAGACAATATGGAGCTCACCTTGGAAAAAGGCCTAGTGGCTCTAATGTTGGCATGCATTCAAATTAAATTAAGACCATAGGGCTGGACAGTGTGCGTGCACTGTCCAGTAGCTTGCATGTACTAGTTACTGACCTGGACAAAAGTCGGGTGTGACACTTCTTCCAGTGTGGAGAAGCGGAGGGGTCAAAACCCGTTAGTCTGGGGGAGGTGACTCCTTGGGACTAGTATAGCGACTTGTATACTGGATGCACTGGAGGAGTAGAGGTAAAAACAGGGTGACTTTTAGTGGACTGAACAGATCCTATGAAGGTAAAAGCAAGGCTGTGCAAGGAGGGGAAGAAATACTTGTGCTGCCGGGTGGCAAGCTAGTGAAGATGCTGGGCTGGGTAGAAATGGTTGTAGATCAGAAGCAGATTCCTGCATGTAAAAGAAAAGGAACTGCTGTAAATGGGATGAAGACTGGCTGCCCACATATAGAGCAGTAAGGTGATGGCACTGCATATAGGCGTGGGGCGTCTGTAGATAGAGAGAGCGTCATACCTGGATGTTCGTGGTACACTCCAGGTTGTAGATATGCAGGCTTTCAGGCCAGTGTGGTAATAAGAAATCCGTGGAGCTTCATGGCACTCGAGTCAAGCGAGTCTTCTGAACCCTGTAAATGGAGCAGGGCAGAGTATGTTAACAGTGGTTTCAGACTCTGTGCGTGAGCTGGCAGGGGCTAACAGGACGATGGTGTCCAGGGTTGGAGGGAGCTCAAATGGAGACTGGCCCAATGTTCAAAGTCCCCTGAGAGGGAAAGTACCAGGCTTACCTGGAGGGGCGAAGTGTGTGCGTGTGAATCGCACAGGACGCGGACACCGCAGAGGCAGCTGTGCGAGCAGCAGTCAGTTGAATGAGCTGTGTCCTTATTTCGAGCCGCGCATGCGTTGGAAGGCAGTGTGCCTATAGGTGCCCATAGGCACACTGCCTTCCAACCATGCGTACTGGTGTTGGTGAACGGGTTGGTATGGCAACCTGGGTGTGTGTGTTTACAAGCGAGGTGCTTTCCTAACGGTGGTGTTGAGGACAGTGTCTGCAACCCACCATTGCATGTCATCTGCACTGTGTTGGTGCTCAATATAGTGTGAAACTAAGGGTGCTGTGTGGACACGGTAACGGGTCCTAGATCGATGCTCGCCAATCCTTTTGTTCACTTGTGTCTGGGTTTGACTTACATACCTCAGTCCACATGGGCATTCGATTATGTAGACAACATTTGTAGTTTTACAATTGGAGAAGTGTTTGTTCTTCCATTCTTTTTCATCGATCATGAATGATGTTGTCTTTTTCGTGAGTCTGCACACATTGCATGTACCGCAGGGATGGTGCCCCACTATTTCATGCATGCTCCAGAGTTCCGACCTTTGGGACTTTTTGTTGAGCCTTGCCTGTGTCAGTATGTCTTTGAGGTTTTTACCCCGTTTGAGTGCCATCCTAGGGATTGGTTCATTTGGAAGGCTGAGCTGTACCAGGGGCCAACATTTATTGATGACGGCCTTGAGTCTGGTGGTATTAGGTCCAAAGGTGGTGACGCACGTCATTAACTGTTGACTGTCTGTATCTTGTACTCTTGGTGTGAACAGGGTTTCCCGTGGGGTATACTGTGCTCTCTTTATAGTATTACGAACCAGTTTCTTCGGGTAGCCTCTGTTTTTGAATTTGTTTTGTAATATAGTGGCATGTTTTTTATATTGTTCAAGCTCTATGCAGTTGCGTCTAAACCGTAAGAACTGTCCAAATGGTAAATTGTTCCTTAGGTTACTCAGGTGGTTGCTCCTGTAGTGGAGGAGAGTGTTTCTATCTGTTTCCTTCCTATATAGAGAGCAGATGAGTTTGTTTTCTTTAACAGTGATTTCAAGGTCTAAAAAGTTGATGCTTTGATTACTTTTGCCGAGGGTAAATTGAATTTCTGTTGTTTGTTGGTTAGCCCAATGCAGGAAATTATTCAAAGTGGTGTCCTCATCCTGCCATATGAAAATTATATCATCGATATAACGATACCAATGAGAAATCTTGTCTCTAAAGGGGTTATTGGTGTTCCAGATATGTTGTTGTTCATATTCGGACATGAATATGATAGCCATGCTGGGGGCGAAGGCAGCCCCCATGGCAGTCCCGCTGACTTGAAGGTAAAACACCTCGTTGAAGGAAAAGAAGTTGTTCGTAAGGGCCAGTTCTAGGAGCTCCACAATGAAGTTCGTCGGTACTGTGGTTTGAGACATATGATGTGTTAGATGGTGGCGAAAACACTATATAGCAGAGTTTTGCGGAATGCTGGTGTAAAGAACAGCGATGTCCATGGTGGCCTGTAATTCTCTTATAGGGTGGAAGACTTGGTTCTCAAAGATGGAAATGGTGGCCATGGTGTCCCGTAGGTACGTCTGTGTTTGCTGGCTAAGTGTTTTGAGAAAATGATCCACAAACTTGCAGATGGGTTCAAGAATAGACCCACAGCCAGATACTATGGGTCTACCGGGCGGGTCCATTTGATTTTTGTGAATCTTGGGTAGGGCATAAAATGCCGGGGTTCTCCCGTCCGAGGTGTTTATTTTATTTTATTTATTTATTTGCATTTATAAAGCGCACAGAACTGCCCTGGGGCATCGTGGCGCTGTTACAGCAGACTTAGTCATGAACACAAGCATAGGAATGTGTTTACAGATGTAAACCGAGTTACCGAGTACATTTCACATTGGTAATAGACATTGAGCTTAAAGGTTATGCTATGCTGTGGTTACAATGCAAGCATGAGAGTGCATGTGGAAGACTTTAGCGGAATAGGAGGGTTTTGAGGTTTTTACGGAAGGTATGGTATGATTTTTCGTTCCTTAGTGAGGTAGGTAGGGAGTTCCAGTTTTTAGGTGCGAGGTGTTGGAAGCTGGTTCCTCCCGCCCTGGATCTTTGAAACGTGGGGACGTCAGTCATGTTGGTGCGGTGAGCTCTGGTGGGTCTGGTGGAGGCTTTCGGTGTGATTCTTTCTGCGAGATAGGGTGGGGCATCCAGGGATAGGCATCTGTGTGTGATGGTCATGGCTTTGAAAAGTATGCGTTCCTTCACAGGTAGCCAGTGAGCATCTTTTCTTGCTTGCGAGATGTGTTCTCTTTTTGGAATGGACAGTGCTGCCCGGAGCGCATTGTTTTGTGTGATTTGGAGTTTTTTTAGGTTGTGGGCGGAGGTGCCTAGGAACAGGGCATTACAGTAGTCTAGTTTTGTACCTATAGTGGCTCTGGCTATGGACAGGCAGTTTTTGGCGGAGAGAAAAGGCTTGACAGCATTTATCATCTTGGTGGTAAGTGCTGAGGAGGAGGCTATGGCGTTGACCTGGCGAGACATAGATAGTGAGGCATCTAGGTGAACGCCTAAGGTTTTAACAGTCTTGGAGACTGAGATGGTGGAGTTGTCAATGTTGAAGGATTTGTATTGGGGGGGGAGTTTGTTGAGAATTTCATTGGTCCCTACTATGAGGATTTCGGTTTTGTCCCCGTTTAGGCAAAGGCCGTTGGCCGCCATCCAGGTTTGGATGGCTGTGTAGATTTTGGTTAATGCTGTCGCATCTTCTTCGTAGGACCCAGTTAGAGGGAGTAGTACCTGCGTATCGTCTGCGTAGTTGGTGTACGCTATGTTACGACAGTCGAGGTCATTGAAGAGAGGAAGGGTGAATATGTTGTAGAGAGTGGGGGCGGTGCAGGAGCCTTGTGGGACGCCGCAGTGGATGGTGGTAGGGGTAGCCGAGGCAGTGTCTGAGAAGACTTTCATGAGTCTGCCATTTAGGAATGAGGCAACCCATGCAATGGCTTCTGGGGAGAAGTGAGCTTCATTTTTTAGGTGCATGCCTAGGATATCGTGGTTGACAAGGTCAAAGGCGGCAGATAGATCCAGTAGGAGAAGGAGTGCCGGTTTGCCTTTATCCATAGTGTCTGCAAGCTGTATTTTCAGATCAAGTAGGGCTGACTCTGTTCCGTGACCTGGTCGGAAGCCTGACTGTCTTTTTCCTAGGATATGGTTGGTTTCGAGATAATCCTGGATTTGTGTGTAGGCCATTTTATCCAGAATCTTGAGCAGGAAAGGCACAGTGGTGATGGGCCTGTAGTTGGTAGCTACTTCAGGGTCGAGGGTGGTTTTTTTTAGAAGCGGGCGCACCCAGGCTTCTTTTAGACTGTCAGGGACAGTGTTGGCTTTGAAAGAGGCATTAATGAATGATTTAAGGAAAGGGGCGAGTGTTTCGGTGCAGTCTTTGATCAGGCTGGCGGGGCAGGGGTCTCCTTTACAATTGGATGGTTTGATTTTGTTCATTATCTCAATAACTTCGTGTTCCGTGACTTCCCTGAATTTGAACGGGGTAGTGGGGGCTTTGGTGGATGTGGTTCCCGAGCTAGGGGTGGGCATGTGGCTCGTGGTGGTGGGAGGTTTGAGGTGCAGTGATAGGTTTTTGTGGTGCTCCTTAATTTTTGTTTGTAGGAGTTCAATTTTATTTAACAAAGCAGATTGTATGGAGTTGCACCAGATTTGGTCTTTAACAATGTCTTGTGATTTGGTGGCCGGTGTAGTGAGTTCGTTGAAAATGGCGAAGAGTTCTTTGGATTCGGAGCTTGCATTGGCAATTCTGTCATTATAAGAGACTGATTTAGCTGTGATTATGGCTTTTTTGTATTGGGCAGTGATTTTTTTGTAGGAGGATAGGGTGGCTGGGGAAGGCGATTTCTGCCAGGAGTTTAGAGCTTTTCTTTTCTGTGAGCGGAGTTCTTTGAGTTCAGTGGAGAACCAGGTATTTGAGTGTTTGATAGCTTTGGCTTTTTTGGTCTGCAAGGGGGCAATGGCGTCAATGGCGGTGCTTATGGTGCTCTTGTAGATATCTGCTAATTCTGACGGGTCAGATGACTTGAGGTCTGTGGAGAGGATGTGAAGGTGGGGTGTAATTTTATCTTTAGTGAGATTTTTTACACATCTTGCCAGTGCTGGGGGGATGGGGTTAGGTTTGTTTGTGTTAGATACAGCGGGAATAAAGAAGTGAATGAGGAAGATCTCTTCCTTCTCGGTTATCCACCCATGGTCGAAGGCAAATTTGGTTGTTTCCTGAATTCTTGTTTTGATTTCCATGGTAAGGTCTTTTTTCAATCTTTTGTAGTTGTTTGTCACATCAAGAAGGCTCCTCACCATGCCTTTGTACTGATTCAGGCTTTGTACAACTATACCACCACCTTTATCAGCCATCTTGATGACTTTTTGTTTGGTGGTTGAGAGATTTTTAAGTGCTCTTTGTTCTTCTGTGGACAGGTTGGGCCTTGATTTGGCGGTGGTGTCTTGAAGTTTGGACAATTCCTTCTTGATGTATTTTTCAAAGGTTATAATGGAGGGTGGGACTTCGTTTTCTCTTGGGTTGAAACTTGAGGGCACCCTCAAGCCCGAGTCTTCATCCTGTTTGGTTGGTTCTTTGTCCCGAAAAAAAGCTTTGCGTCGTATTGTTCTAAAAAAGGTGGACAGTTCTTGGTCCAATTGGAACCAGTTAGTCGTGGTAGAGGGAACAAAGGAGAGCCCTTTTGTTAAAACCGAAATTTCGGCTTGGGAGAGTGCAATCCCAGATAGATTAAATATTGGGATGTCTTCTAGTGTCTCCATTGATTGCGGCGTCCTCTGGGTGGTTGCCTCCACTGTTGGTAGTTGTAGGGGTAAAAAGGCATTGGCATTGGTGGTGATGGACCCCAGTAGCGTCCTCTGGGGCCCCCTCTTCCTAAAAAAGGAACCTGGGGAGGTGGTGGTTGAAAGTATCCCCCTTGTTGTTGTCTTCCTTGGGTTTGTGATTGATCGTCCGAAGATCCTGAACTGGAGGTGTCCGAGAAGGTGACCCATTTCCTGCGACCCCTGTTTGGCCCAGTCCGATTGGCTGCTCTTTCTTTTTCCTTTTTGTCTTTATAGTCAGCTGCTAGGTAAGGGTAGACGTTCTCAATCTTGAAGTTCTGGATATCTTTGGCTAGTTTTTTGTGTTTCTTTTCTAATGTCAGGGCCATGAATTGATCAAATGTAGTGTTTATTTCTTTCAATTTATCGCATGCATTCTGTAAATCCTCATTGTTGAGGAAATTCTCTTCTTCAGTAGCTAGCTCCAACTTAATTGTGGCATGGATCCTCGGTGCTGTAGTGATGGTTAGTACCATGAGATCTCGTGAGAATTTAGTGGAGGTCTTGCTGAAGCCCAGCATGTATTCCTGGTCCTCCAGGAATAAAGCCGGTTCATTGTGGATCGTGTGTCCAAGGGGACCATGTTCACCTTTAGGTATTCTCTAAGGAAGTGCCTGTGGACCTCCATCCGGAAGCACTTCTTTTTGAGTTTTAACAGGTCGTCTCCTGATGCCGTGGAGGCAATGTGTTGTTGGGCACCATCTAGGTTAAACAGAGTGGGTCCCTGGATGATGTCTGATGTTTCTGCTTCCGAAAAGCTTAGGTTTTGTTCCATGGTGGGTGTGCAAAGGTGGGTAGAACCAGGGGACTTGGTACAGAACAAGTTAAGGTCAGTGGATTAAAAGTGGGAACCAAACACGTGGCTCGAAAATACTAGTTTAGGAATGCCTAGTATTAGGAACCATCACAGTACTAATGTACTAGGACCCCCTGGGTCATTGTGTCTGATCCCCTGCTGCAGTGCAGGAAGCATCACAGTACTAATATACTAGGACCCCCTGGTCCATTGTGTCTGATCCCCTGCTGCGGTGCAGGAAGCATCACAGTACTAATATACTAGGACCCCCTGGGTCATCGTGTCTGCCCCCCTTCTGCGGTGCAGGAAGCATCACAGTACTAATATACTAGGACCCCCTGGGTCATCGTGTCTGCCCCCCTGCTGTGGTGCAGGAAGCATCACAGTACTAATGTACTAGCACCCCCTGGGTCATCGTGTCTGATCCCCTGCTGCGATGCAGGAACCATCACAGTACTAATATACTAGGACCCCCTGGGTCATCGTGTCTGCCCCCCTGCTGCGGTGCAGGAAGCATCACAGTACCAGGACCCCCTGGGTCATTGTGTCTGATCCCCTGCTGCGGTGCAGGAACCATCACAGTACTAATATACTAGGACCCCCTGGGTCATCGTGTCTGCCCCCCTTCTGCGGTGCAGGAAGCATCACAGTACTAATATACTAGGACCCCCTGGGTCATCGTGTCTGCCCCCCTGCTGTGGTGCAGGAAGCATCACAGTACTAATGTACTAGCACCCCCTCGGTCATCGTGTCTGATCCCCTGCTGCGATGCAGGAACCATCACAGTACTAATATACTAGGACCCCCTGGGTCATCGTGTCTGCCCCCCTGCTGCGGTGCAGGAAGCATCACAGTACCAGGACCCCCTGGGTGATTGTGTCTGATCCCCTGCTGCGGTGCAGGAAGCATCACAGTACTAATGTACTAGGACCCCATGGTCCATTGTGTCTGATCCCCTGCTGCGGTGCAGGAAGCATCACAGTACTAATGTACTTGTACCCCCTGGTCCATTGTGTCTGATCCCCTGCTGCGGTGCAGGAAGCATCACAGTACTAATGTACTAGGACCCCATGGTCCATTGTGTCTGATCCCCTGCTGCGGTGCAGGAAGCATCACAGTACTAATGTACTAGGACCCCCTGGGTGATTGTTTCTGATCCCCTGCTGCGGTGCAGGATGCATCACAGTACTAATGTACTTGGACCCCCTGGTCCATTGTGTCTGATCCCCTGCTGCGGTGCAGGAAGCATCACAGTACTAATGTACTAGGACCCCCTGGGTCATTGTGTCTGCCCCCCTGCTGCGGTGCAGGAAGCATCACAGTACTAATGTACTAGCGCCCCCTGGGTCATCGTGTCTGATCCCCTGCTGCGGTGCAGGTACCATCACAGTACTAATATACTAGGACCCCCTGGGTCATCGTGTCTGATCCCCTGCTGCGGTGCAGGTACCAACACAGTACTAATATACTAGGACCCCCTGGGTCATCGTGTCTGATCCCCTGCTGCGGTGCAGGAAGCATCACAGTACTAATATACTAGGACCCCCTGGGTCATCGTGTCTGCCCCCCTTCTGCGGTGCAGGAAGCATCATAGTACTAATATACTAGGACCCCCTGGGTCATCGTGTCTGCCCCCCTGCTGTGGTGCAGGAAGCATCACAGTACTAATATACTAGCACCCCCTGGGTCATCGTGTCTGATCCCCTGCTGCGATGCAGGAACCATCACAGTACTAATATACTAGGACCCCCTGGGTCATCGTGTCTGCCCCCCTGCTGCGGTGCAGGAAGCATCACAGTACCAGGACCCCCTGGGTCATCGTGTCTGATCCCCTGCTGCGGTGCAGGTACCAACACAGTACTAATATACTAGCACCCCCTGGGTCATCGTGTCTGATCCCCTGCTGCGATGCAGGAACCATCACAGTACTAATATACTAGGACCCCCTGGGTCATCGTGTCTGCCCCCCTGCTGCGGTGCAGGAAGCATCACAGTACCAGGACCCCCTGGGTCATTGTGTCTGATCCCCTGCTGCGGTGCAGGAACCATCACAGTACTAATATACTAGGACCCCCTGGGTCATCGTGTCTGCCCCCTTGCTGCGGTGCAGGAAGCATCACAGTACTAATGTACCAGGACCCCCTGGGTCATCGTGCCTGGTCCCCTGCTGCGGTGCAGGAACCATCACAATACTAATGTACTAGGACCCCCTGGGTCATTGTGTCTGATCCCCTGCTGCGGTGCAGGAAGCATCACAGTACTAATGTACTAGGACCCCCTGGGTCATTGTGCCTCCCCCCCTGCTGCGGTGCAGGAAGCATCACAGTACTAATGTACCAGGACCCCCTGGGTCATCGTGTCTGGTCCGCTGCTGCGGTGCAGGAACAATCACAGCACTCATGTAATAGGACCCCCTGGTCCATTGTGTCTGATCCCCTGCTGCGGTGCAGGAAGCATCACAGTACTAATGTACTTGGACCCCCTGGGTCATTGTGTCTGATCCCCTGCTGCTGCGGTGCAGGCACCATCACAGTACTAATATACTAGGACCCCCTGGGTCATCCTGTCTGCCCCCTGCTGCGGTGCAGGAAGCATCACAGTACTAATGTACTAGGACCCCCTGGGTCATTGTGTCTGATCCCCTGCTGCGGTGCAGGTACCATCACAGTACTAATGTACTAGGACCCTCTGGGCCATTGTGTCTGATCCCCTGCTGCGGTGCAGGTCCCATCACAGTACTAATTTACCAGGACCCCCTGGGTCATCGTGTCTGATCCCCAACTGCGGTGCAGGAATCATCACAGCACTCATGTACTAGGACCCCCTGGGTCATCGTGTCTGATCCCCTGCTGCGGTGCAGGAACCATCACAGCACTCATGTACTAGGACCCCCTGGGTCATCGTGTCTGCCCCCCTGCTGCGGTGCAGGAAGCATCACAGTACTAATGTACTAGTGTTACTCACCACTCCGAGTAGGCCGAAGATACAGAGATAATTACCTTGGAGATGTTGGTGGTATAAGATTCCAAACTCAGCCTTCCATCCCAGCTCCCCTGAGTACAAGACTCAGGCTTCCTCAAAGAGGGGCTCTTTTCCACAATGTACCTCTCTGCTGTTTTAGTTAGAACAGACAGAGATGTCAATTGAATAAAAGAGCGGGGAGAACACACACCGCCAATACCAATGCTGCAAAAGAATACCAAGATATTAGACAGTGTTGATATTATGCAAGTAATTAGAACAGATGAAATGATGGGACAACTACCTATATAGATATTGGAGAGGAGTTGAATTTCCCCGGGAATTATCTAAATAAAGAATAACACAAATGAGTGGAATTGAACTAATTCAGTATCGGTTCCCACTATAGCTATAGGATTGATAACCACTGACCTGAAATAAGATAGTAGAGTAAGAGGAGTCCAGGATTCTGAAGACAACGACAGGAGAAAATAACAAACAGGGAAGTTAGTACAGGTAAGTAACCCCGAACGGCACGAGGGACGCACTAGTGCCGGGTTGGTGCAGTTCAGGAGGGCGTTAAGGTGCACTTAAGAGCAATCACAAGAAAAGTCACTCAATGTCCCAGAATCCAACAGAAGACAATATCCAAGGAAGGCAATAGGTATGTACCTGAGTACACGAGTATAGCTGAGTAGCTGTTGAGATGATCCAGATAGAAGACGGCAATTGAAGAGCCGAGCGGCAGCTGGGAAGAACCGCCAAAGAAGAGCCGTATCCAGTAGCGTTCCGAGTCCAACAACCAGATGAGCACGACAGGAATAAAGGATGAGACGAGGCAATCCAAAAGTCATGCAAAGGGTCAAAACCAGGAGTTCAGATAAGGATTCGTGTAAGGAAACACGAAGAGGAAACGGTACAAAAACCGTGTGTAGCTGGTAACGCTAATTAGCAGCAACGAGCCCCTTGGAAGACGGTGGTTTTATAGTCGTAAGAGGGGCGTGGCTTGCTGTACGTCTTCCACGTACAAGACGTGTCAGGTGACCTGGAGTGTGTCGACATTTGTACAGGCGCCATGGTAGCTTGTACCTGGACCATAGAGGAGCCTGTAAAGAAGTTGTATTTTGCAAGGATGCCCGCGGGGAAGTCTGAAGTGTAACAACTAGGACCCCCTGGGTCATTGTGTCTGATCCCCTGCTGCGGTGCAGGTACCCTCACAGTACTAATGTACTAGGACCCTCTGGGCCATTGTGTCTGATCCCCTGCTGCGGTGCAGGTACCATCACAGTACTAATGTACCAGGACCCCCTGGGTCATCGTGTCTGATCCCCTGCTGCGGTGCAGGAAGCATCACAGTACTAATGTACCAGGACCCCCTGGGTCATCGTGTCTGATCCCCTGCTGCCGTGCAGGAATCATCACAGTACTAATGTACCAGGACCCCCTGGGTCATCGTGTCTGATCCCTGTTGTGGTGCAGGAATCATCACAGTACTAATGTACCAGGACCCCCTGGGTCATTGTGTCTGATCCCTGTTGTGGTGCAGGAATCATCACAGTACTAATGTACTAGCACCCCCTGGGTCATCGTGTCTGATCCCCTGCTGCGGTGCAGGAACCATCACAGTACTAATGTACTAGGACCCCCTGGGTCATTGTGTCAGAACTCCTGCGCGGTGCAGGAACCATCACAGTACTAATGTACTAGGACCCCCTGGGTCATTGTGTCAGAACTCCTGCGCGGTGCAGGAACCATCACAGTACTAATGTACTAGGACCCCCTGGGTCATTGTGTCAGAACTCCTGCGCGGTGCAGGAACCATCACAGTACTAATGTACCAGGACCCCCTGGGTCATTGTGTCTGATCCCTGTTGTGGTGCAGGAATCATCACAGTACTAATGTACTAGCACCCCCTGGGTCATTGTGTCTGATCCCTGTTGTGGTGCAGGAATCATCACAGTACTAATGTACCAGGACCCCCTGGGTCATTGTGTCTGATCCCTGTTGTGGTGCAGGAACCATCACAGCACTAATGTACTAGGACCCCCTGGGTCATTGTGTCAGAACTCCTGCGCGGTGCAGGAACCATCACAGCACTAATGCACTGGGATCCTCCTGGGCCATTCTGTTTGCCCGCCTGCTGTGCCGCACTACTGCACTAGACTCCAGTGCATCCAGTATGCAGCCCCTTGTTTGCATGCGGTGAGTGGCCATGACTTTCCAGCCATGTTGTGGTGCTGAGGCCATCGCTCTACTAATGCACTCATTGCCTACCAAGCGTGTACGTGTGAAGCCTGCACGCAATGGGCTTCCATCCGGTGCTGATGGGCTCTGATGGGCTCCAGTCAATGCATCATTCCCTCTTGTCATTTCCGTCTTCTTAAGTACAGTGGTTGGAGAGCATTCCCATCTACCCCTGCTCTCCTCTAATTAGCATGCATATGCAGCCTTTATTCTTCCCAAGACCTCCTGCCTGGCAAGAGTATTTCTCGCAGACACGTCCAGTAAGTGTGCCAATGTTTTTGCAGTATTTGGAGGTTCGGGGGATCAAGGCAGGGTGCAGTGTACGAATTGTCAGATCTACGTGATAACTTCGAAAGAAATTATTTGAAAACGCCAGATTTCCCCGCAATTATATGTGGGGGTTATATGGTACTAAGCAATATGAGGGCAGCATGGAGAGTGCGAGGGGTCTCCGCCTGCACACAATTGCGGGGAAATGTGTATTTCGAAATTGTGTATTTTTGTCTTCGACATTTGCTGTGGCTCAGTAATTGACTGATACCCTAATTGTCATCTTATCGCTGCGCTATAGATTGCAATTATTCCTTTTCCTCCATCACTGATATCACAAAATATTCTGTAGGACTCGTGTGATGAGTTAGCACACAAGCATTGGTTATCATGGAAGGGAGTCCTTGCTGCTGACCCCTTCTGTAATGCCAAATAGCCCCCCCCCTCTAGCGCTAATGGCACAAAGGGGTGTTCACACAAGGGGGTGATCTAAACTGGCCCCACGTGCTTTTGTAGCTCTTCTTTGTCTTTTAACATTCGCTCGCTGCCACAGTGTTTCTGCATTTCTCCAGCATGGGGTCTGGCACGGGCTCACATGCCTAGGAATGCCCATGCTGGGGAACAACAGTTACAGGCAGGGCTTTAAGTGGGCCGGGGCCTGCCGGGGCCGGGCCCTTGCAGTCTCCAAAAAGTGGGACTGTGCTGGGGCCCCCGTCCCACCACACGCAACATTGGCGGGATGCATTATACCGTCGCGGCGGCAGCCGCGACGGGAGATGCGCCTGCCATGAAGTCAGGCGATCTGACAGAAGTGGCAGCCAACCACAGCGACTCTGTGACTGGCTGCCACTTCTGTAAGTCATAGTAACTGCCTCTGGAGACCTCTCGCGCGAGGGGTCACCAGAGGCAGTTACTGTCCCTTTGTTTCCCCAGGTCGCCGAGGCGTCTTTAACCCTCGGCGAACCTGGGGATTCCTTGACATTTTTCGAGGTTTATGAAAGATGGCTTGAAAAGTACACAATTCAAGCCATCTTTTATAAAGCTTTGCCGACGGACAATTGTGTCCGTAGTCAAAGCTTTATAAAAGATGGCTTGAATTGTGTACTTTCAAAGCCATCTTTTATAAAACCGAAATGTTTTTAAAAAAAATGGCCTGAAAAGTAGGCAAACCGTAAGGTATGCACACACACACATATATACATGTTATATATCTGTGTGCGTACCTTACTATGGTTTGTGTACTTTGCAAGCCATCTTTTCTAAGCATAGAAATACATATTTCTATGTTTAGAAAAGATGGCTTGCAAAGTACACAAACCATAGTAAGGTACGCACACAGATATATAACATGCATATATATGTGTGTGCATACCTTACGATTTGCGTACGTTTTAGGCCACGCCCCCCACAAGCCACGCTCCCAAATGTGGGCCCCCCCTCGATTTCTTACCCCACTTAAAGCCCTGGTTACAGGTAAGGAACTTGTTCCTTTTATAGTAACCCCAATTCCCCCCTGTGGGGCTCCCTGACACCCCCACCTCAGCACCTAGTCTACCTCTGCACCATTACTTGTCATGCCTTGGGTGTGCCCCCTGTGGACAGCGCTCCGTTGCTTCCCAGCTAGGTTGCGCTTTATAAATCCCATAGATACATACGGTCAATTACTTTGTGGTAATTGACTTCACTGCAAACACTTCGAAATACTTCGAATTTTGTAAAAGTATTTATGGGTTAAAGGGTAAAATGGGTTTTTTGGGGTTGGGGTAGAGGGGTAGTGAAGTGAAAGGGTGGCATGGGTACCCCCCCAAATAAAAAAAAAATGTGTAGGTGATTCCAACTAACTAAATTACCACAATGTAATTTACTTAATTGTAATAACCTAGAAGCATACATACATAAATAACAGATGTCACTTGTACCCAATGTAGTGGTACTGGATTTATCGAATTTGGCAGGGTGACAGGCTGATTCCCCCCAAACACCCCCCCGGGCACGAACCTTGGACCTGCAAGTTGAACGCAGCTCTCGGGCAGTGAGTGATTAACTCCATGAGCTGTCTGATCAGTCAGAGTATTTACTGCCTCCATGTCACAGGCGTTACTGGGGGGGGGAGAGGGGGCTGAAGCGGCTATAGCCCCAGGTCTTTTGGTTGAAGTCCAGGATAGAAGCTCAGGGTCTACAACCAAAAGGCTATAGCTAGCACCAAATCCTGACAGTCCTGACATTAGCGTAGCCCCAGATCTTTTCCAGACCCAGCAACGCCCCTGCTCCACGTACATGTTCTCTTTTAGCAAATCTTATAAAAAAGATACGGGCCCCCCCCCCAACCCCCCCACACCTGGACCATTTATGAATGCTATTCCACTCCAAGGACAGGCAACCTGTGCTCACTCACATACTGTGACATTTCATAAAGTTATAATATACATGTATTCATAAGAATAGTTCCAGTGCAAACATTTTAGAAAGTGAAGACATGATGTTTTTTACAGCAAAGAGTATCTAATTTAGTTCACGATTATATGACAGCCAAAAGCTTGGACTGTTGTGCAGTATGACTGCTGCATCCCCGTGCCGGTGGTGCAGGCGGGGATGGAATGCTTGCAGGCCGCGCTGGAGAAATGGCACAGGCGCGGATCAGGAGCGAAATCAAACACGTCATGCGGTGCGTGCTTTCTGCTCCACTCTGCCGGCCTCGGGTAGGCGGCCGCTTTATTGCACCTCACGTCATCGTGTAGCGTGACGTGAGGTGGACACAACATTCCTCCTTTATTTTAAACAAACAAAACTTTCACAATAACGTTGTACCAAACACTGGTCTCCCCCTGCATACTCAAGACCTCTGTAGGCAGGGTACACCCTATTTGCTTCGTACACCCAACATCCCCAAATCTCTCTGGTCCAGCGCATCTTCTTCTTCTGATATCTCACCTGGACAGCCATCTCCGGTATCTTCCTCTTTGACCAATGGCACCTGCTGGTGCTGTGCGGGGCCTTCTCCTCCCTGTGGTTGCTCTCTGTCATACATCCACATCTCCTCGGGCACCTTCTTGAACCAGGATGCTTTTCTCGTGATTATTTGCTGTCCTTTGCTTGCTGTCACCATCGATCATTCAGTCTTTGTAACCTCCCATTGTTGGTGGTCATACCTCGACTCTAGTTTAGACTTTGTGGGGTTCCGCAACACCAACACTGTATCGCCCACCTTGTGTCTATCTTCCCTGGTGTTTCTCTTGTGACTCATGTGCTCATTGGCCGCAACTCTCCTTTCGTGTGTTCGTCCTGCATCAATGTCGTCCACACCCTTGCTCGGGTGATGGGGAATAGACGAGTTCACCATTGTTCTGTACATGAGGTCAGCCTGGGGTACATTGGTGGAGCTATGAGGTGTCAGCCGGTCCACGTTCCAGTGGCTGTTTTGGCTTATAGAGAAGCGTAGCACTTTATTGATTGTCCTCATAAATCTCTCCACATCCTCGTTAGCTTGTGGCCAGTGGGGGTTGATGTGGTGGTATTGGATATGGAGCTCTTCCATGTATTTCTTTAACTCGTTCCCCTGAAAGGGTGATCCGTTGTCGCTCTTGACAAGTCGTGGCAGACCATGTGTTGCAAACATTTTCCCCAGTGCGGGGATGACTGTGTCAGCCGAGGTTGATGTGATGATCTCCACTTCAGGGTATCGGCAGTGGTCATCAATTGCTACCAGGAGGGAGGTTCCCTCCTGTATGGTACACAAATCGATACTGATAGCGTCCCACCTCAAGGATCTGCGTACCACCGATTGGATCAGTTCCAGGTGCAGGGGTGGACCTGTGAATCGGCATGGAAGGCAGGCCCCAACAATTTCCTCTACTTGTGTGTCCAGGTGAAGGACCCACACTTGGTGTCTTATCCTGGTCTTCGTACAGAGCATCCTTGGTGTCCCTTGTGTGCGAGGGAGACGATCCTGTCCTGCAAACTGCATGGACTCACTATCCGTGATGAGACCCTCGCTGGTGATGGACAGCTCCTGCCGCACTGGGAACATCCCTGTCAGGAATTCTCTGGCGGCTGGCGTGCGGTTGTGAACATTTTGAAGAAATACGTTCCAATCACCCGCTATGATCGTGTTTTTGATGATGTCGCAGCACGGGTCATCTGTGCGGCCTCGACCATGTCTGCGATGCTGACTGCTCTGGGCTTAGTGGCATTGACAACTTGGCAGATGTGTTCCTCTGTCTCCTGCCTTGTCCACTTCTCCTCATGTCGCTGGGCGTGGGTGCCTCAATAGGATGTCTGCTGGGTTGTCCGCCATTGCCTGGTGCACCAACTCGAAATTGTACTGTTGCAGGTGCAGTAACCACTTCCCTATTCTGGCGGGAGGGCGTGCTGATGACCCCGTAAAGATCACGAGCAGCGGTTTGTGGTCAGTGAATGTTCAGAACCTCTGTCCACACAGATAGATGGGGAAGTGTCGGCATCCCCACGGGACCGCTATGGCTTCTTTCTCGATGTGGGAATACCTCTGTTCAGTTGGTGTGAGGGCTCTTGATGCGCATGCGATCGGTCGGCTTTCTTCTGTCTGTGACTTCTGCACCAGAATTGCCTTAAGTCCATCTGGGCTTGCGTCCACATATAGCACTGTGGCTAGAGCTGGATCAAAGCAGGCCATTGTAGTCACGGCCGACAATGATTTCTTGATGCACTCAAACGCTTCCATGCATTGTTAGCCCCATTCCCATTTGACATTCTGCCTGGTGAGTTAATGGAGCGGCTCTGCATTTAGGCCAGGTTGGGGATAAAGCTGCCGCAATATGTGGCCATCCCCAGAAAGCTGTGCACTTCTTTAGGTGTGGTTGGAGGGGTGGCTTCTTATATATCCGCTACATTCTGGGGATCTGCTGATACCTGTTCCTTGTTGAACATGTAGCCAAAGAAGATGGTCTCCTCCTTCATGAACTTGCACTTATCCCTGTGGATCGTGAGTCCTGCTTTCTCCAACCTATTGAGTACTGGTTCTAAACGACGTAGATGTTTCTCCCTTTTTTCCACATGGATGAGGATGTCGTCACTGACATTTATTATGCCGGGAATGCCCTGTATTACTTCCTGGATGGCCTGTTGGAAGACTTCCTCCGCCAAGGATATCCCGAAGCTTAGCCTTTTGTAACGACGCAGGCCCAGGTGGGTCGAGAAAGTTGTTATGTACCTCGCAACCCAGTGTATTTTGAGCTGGTGATAGCCGGCGTTGAGTTCTATTTTGGAAAAAATCTTCGACCCTGTTAGGTCCATGATTATCTCATCCAGTGTTGGGCTAATGTGCCTCTCTCTCTTTATGGTGGCATTAGGTTGCTGCATATCTATGCATATCCGTACCTTCCCAGGTTGTTTGGGATTTTTTGGTACAACCATCGGGGAGAGCCACAGGGTTGGGCCAATTACTTGCTCGATGATATCCGCCTTCTCAAGTTCATGCAGTTCATTCGTACCATGTCCCTCATGTGAAAAGGGGTTCTTCTGTGGTGGACTGCCCTTGGTCGCACTGTTTGATCGATGTGGAGTTTGGTCAGTTTTCCTTTGAGGCACCCAATGCCTTGTAGAATGCTCAGGTGTTTTGCTGGTAGACTGGTGATCTCTGTGTAGTCGGTTACGTCACAGATGAACTGGATGAGTCCCAAGTTCTCTGCGGCCTCCCAACTGAGTAGACACTCAATGCCAGCTTTAACTACATATAGTTTTGAGTTGGTAGTTGTGTCACTTCTGCTCAATGTTGTTCTGAATCACCCCACCACTGGGAGCGGTTTCTTGCTGCCAGAGGCGAACAGTTGGGTATCTTTGTGTTTGAGTACGGGCTGCGGACACAGTTTCCGGAACATGCTTGTGGGCATGACGTTCACCGATGCTCCTGTGTCGATGGTCATCAACGTCTCTTGTGCCTATATGTTTACAAGGCATTTTGGTCTTTTCCTTTTCTTCTTCTGGGTGTCGTTTCCTTGATCTAGAGCCGAGAAAAGGTGGACCTTTCCTTTTTTCTTCAGTCATCCTGCTGCGATTGTTGTCGCAGTTTCCTCATCTTCATCCCCTGATTCATCTGTCAATGATTTGTTTTCAGCTGCTACTAAGCGTGTGTCTGACTGTTTCTACTTCTTTGTAGGGTGTTTCGTGGGTGGTGGCTGTGGGCATTGCTTCTGGCCTGCCGATGCTCTGTAGACACGTGCAAAATGGTCCCTTCGGCCACAGGCTCTGCACGTAGTCCCTTGTGCTGGGCAGTTCCTTTTCCTGTGACGTGCCGCTCTGCACCAACCACACTACGTTGGACGGGGGATTCTCGGCTGCCATTGTGGCGAGTTGTGTGTCTCTCTGTTGTCATCCCTTTGTGATGGCCAGTTCATTACCTGCGCTATGGTTGCTGTTGTTGGTGCCAGTTGTAGTTTCTGGAGTGTGGTTCCCATTTGGGCTGCCCTTGCATGTGACAGCTCCCTCTGGCATCTGTACTCGAGTATTGTTGCCAATGTGATCCCTTTCTCACTTCATACCACTCTGCGCAGTTTCTCAGATGACAAACTATTTATCAGTTGGCCCCTTATCTCCTTCTCGTTGTCATCAATACAGCGCTAACCTCCTCAACTGCGTGTGGTATGCATCCAAGGTCTCCTCCTCCAATTGCACTGTGGTACAGAAGTTGAAAGTCTTGAAATCTGGTTTGAGTTGTGGCATCAAGTGTGCAATTAGGGCGTCTCTGGCTAGCTGGTAAGCATCTGCCAGCGAGTTGGAAATGTGCAATACATCCTCACCGACGTTCAACAGCTGTGGGCTTTGGTTCTGGCGGTTCATCATCCGTGGTGTGGTGATGTCCTTGCAGTCCATGGCCATCTCAAACTTCTGGATTGTCCAGCGAGGCCCCACAGAGGATGGGTCAGTGTAGGGGTCAACTGGTCCAAGCGCTGATGTTACACCCCCTTGGTGATGGGGGTGATGTCTGGGGTGACAGTGTTGCTGCCAGCCTTCCTGGCGTGCTGGCCCTGGGTGTGGAAAAGCATGTGTCCATGTTGCTGCACTTTGGGGTGTTCACTTGCATGTAGGTGGGGGCCAGGGCCAGGGCTGTCTTCCTCTGCACCTGTGGTGTTTCCTTTATGTGTTGATTCACCCTTGCCTGATGGTGTCCCTCATGCTCCTGTGTTGTGCATGATAGGATAGAATAAGGTGGAATTTGCTCTGCCACGTTACAGCTCATGTGCGTGGGCCACACAGACTCCTCGTCACCAGTGTTACATCCCCACGCCGGTGGCGCTGGAATGCTTGCAGGCCGCGCTGGAGAATTTGCATGCACAGGATCGGAATTAAACACGTTATGCTGTGCATGCTTTCTGCTCTGCCGGCTTGCGGCAGGCGGGCACTTTATTGCGCCTCACGTCATCGCGTAGTGTGACGTGAGGTTGACACAACAATGACAACTGTTGACCATCTTCAACGTTTTTCGCGAAGCCAAATAATAGACTTGTTAGCGCTTAACGCTTTTCGGTACCAAGTCCTTCATCAGGAGCTTACATGGCTTTGGAAAATCAAAATAAATAATTTTTGTACTTTCAAAAGTAGGACTCAATTTGATAAAATCTAAGTCACACCCTTTCCCCTCTATTTAAGTGTTTATAAAAAACAAAGATACCTGTATATGTAACAGTCTATTGTAGAGAAAAGTACACAATTCAGCCTCCCTGAAAAAAGAAGATAACGGGATTTAGGACCCCTTTCTTTTGGAGATTGTAATTAGTTATTTATAATGCGCTTAATACCCAGAGGTTTCTAAGCGCAGACCTGTGGATAGAACCTGTGTTACTCCGCGTTGTTTTGCTTCCAAGCCGAGCACGTTGCCCCTGAGCTATCCTCCCGAGATGAATATATTAATTTTAATATTTTCGTATAATTTAGTCTTATTGTTAGATGTTACCTTAATTAAGATGTTTTTTTTCATTGCTAGGCAGCATTGAACTTTTTTTGCGAAAACGAATCATTTGTACAATTCTTTCCGAATTTTGGTTTAGTTGTAATAAGTAGGTGTGCATTCTGCCTCAATAATAATATTACATGTCAAATGATGACATGTTATTGACTTACTTTTGACGTAATCAGTTTGGGACCTCTCAGTCCCCATCAGCACCCCCAGAGGGCGGTCCATTTAGATTAGTTTAGTTCTGAGCTGTTTGCATGTAAGACAGGCATGTTATGCTTGATATCATGCACAGTGCCATACGCTGCACTAGGCTGCTTCAAGCCTCCTGAAGAGGGCAAAGGAAGGATGCAGTTAGTGGATGAAGGTCTCCGTGGCCTGTCCAGGGAGTGGCCTACTGTGGCACGTGCTACCCCTGGAATCTGATTGGCCACCCCAGGCGCCACCCCATTATCCTAAACTATGATCATTATGTGTGTATGTGCTCGTACTTCATGCCACCCTTGCATAGGTCAGTGCCCCACTTGGGCCACACCAGTCAAAAGAGTCTGGGTCTGCCACTGGAAGGCCTGCAGAAGGGGGGTGGGACTTATGGTCTTTCTTTAATGTAGTGGTTAACGCCTGGTCCCCGGCGTACAGCACACTAATTAATTTTACACTACTAGGGGCCCTAAAGTCCCATCTTCTAGGAGATAGCTCCACACCCTTTGGCGCTTCAGATGTTTGCACTACAACTCCCATCAGCCCGAGCCAGCATAGTCAATGTTGCGGTTCCCTGGGACTCATAATAGTCTTTGGAGAGCCGCAGGTTTCAGTGCCTTGCTATAGGGCCAAATCCACTATACGTTTTTCAGGATATCTACACAAAATATAGTTTAATACACCGCATGTATATGCGAGCTATGCCTACAATTATGGTTTATCCCAAAAAACCTGGTGTGGTTTCGGCTCTCGAGAACCGCAGATGGAGACCTCTTCACTGCACCATGTTGACTTCTTTTTTAAAAGGTGAACTTCTTGCAAATGTTCCCTTGCAACTGCAGTTTGTATGCAACCTGGTATGGAAGCCAAGATAACTGGATGACCATTTTGAAGGGTTTCCTTTGAACCTTTTTGAATATAGGTTACAAAGAGCATAACAAGTAAATACTGAATAACTTACCATAACAGCATACAACAACATGACATAGTGCAACATTGCATATCTTCATGGAGTGCAAAGCATGCAATAACATACATTAGGTATAGCATAACATCACTGCATAACAGGACATAGTATTGTGTAGTGGAGAGCATTATTGCAGAGCATCGAATAATATAATGCAACATAACTTAGAGCACTATTGCATAGCATCGCGGAGTGCAGAGCATGCAATAACATACATTAGGTATAATAACACATCACTGCATAACAGGACACAGCATTGTGTAGCATAGAGCATTATTGCAGAGCATCGAATAATATAATGTAACATAACATAGAGCACTATTGCATAGCATCGCGGAGTGCAGAGCATGCAATAACATACATTAGGTATAATATAACATCACTGCATAACAGGACACAGCATTGTGTAGCGTAGAGCATTATTGCAGAGCATCGAATAATATAATGTAACATAACATAGAGCACTATTGCATAGCATCGCGGAGTGCAGAGCATGCAATAACATACATTAGGTATAATATAACATCACTGCATAACAGGACACAGCATTGTGTAGCGTAGAGCATTATTGCAGAGCATCGAATAATATAATGTAACATAACATAGAGCACTATTGCATAGCATCGCGGAGTGCAGAGCATGCAATAACATACATTAGGTATAATATAACATCACTGCATAACAGGACACAGCATTGTGTAGCGTAGAGCATTATTGCAGAGCATCGAATAATATAATGCAATATAACGTCGCATGATGCAGTGCAGGATCGCAGGGCATAGAATAACGATGCAGTGCAAGTTAAGATACCCTGATGTAGCGTAGCATCATATAACGGCATAAAACATAGCATAATATAACGGTACCAGGAGATTTAGCAGCCGAAGATTTAATTGAAGTCGATTTTGTCGAATTCTTTTCATGAGATTTTATGTGGGTGGTGGGTTTAGGCTAATATTTAAGGCTGGGGTGTTAACGGGGTGGGCTGCGGGGGTCTCCCCCACATATATTTGCAGCAAAACCAATATTAAAAGAGCAAATTGACGAAATCTACTGCAATAAAATCTTTTTGCCAAAATCACATAGAACCTAATATAAGAACATAGTGCAAAGTACCATACAATAGCATTACCCACCAAAGCATAGCAAAGGGTAGTGCCAGGTGGCACACTGTAGTGCTGTACATTGCATACCAAAGCATAACATAGGGCAGTGCAAGGTAGCACAATGTTGTGATGTACAGCATATAGGCAGTAGAGCTTATCATAGCGATGTCTTGATGGTGTTTTTAAATGATTTTGTCATAGGTCTCACGTTAAGGGATTCCGAGAATGTAATATGTTATTTATAGCGCGCTTAATACCGAAGAGGTTTCTAAGTGCGAACCTTTGGTGGTCTGTGTTGTCTTGTTTCCCAGTCGAGCGCGTTGCCACTGAGCTATACTTAGCGCATCTTGAATCCGCATCATTGTGACAGTGTAAATTAGCGCGACATAACACCCCGACGTTAAAGAACCTTGGCTCTTCTCCATCCCACCCTGGCTTCACTCACCTGCACAATCAATGGCCAAGGTTTTTTCTGATAGCTCGCCTGTCTCCAGAGGACTCCAGGCCCAAAACGCTGCGGCCAGAGTACTCCTTGGAATGAAAAGGTTTGAACACCTCACCCCTGGACTAAGCATGCTGCACTAACGTCTCGTCAAAAACAAGAATGCACTTGAAAACCCTCTGCTTTGCACACTGCGCTTACCATAGGAAACGTCCCAGCGGGTTTCATGTGGATGTTTCAGCTTTAGGCACCACGAGGACAGTTATATCAAGCAACGCTGCTTCAAACGGAAAAGACAAGGAGGCTCCTCTGACTCCATATTTGCTGCCAAACTTAGGAACTCACTACGCAAACATCTTTTCATAACATCTAGGTATTCAGCACACCACTCAGCACATGACTGTTGAGCTTGTCCGACTCTGGGCCTTGAGGGTCGGAATCCTGACGGGTTTTCAGGATATCTCTAATTAAAATTCATGAGGAAAAATGCACATACATTTAGAATTATTGTATGCAAATTTATCTCATCGATATTAATTAGGGGTATTTTGAAAACCCGTCATGGATCCAGCCCTCGAGGCCTGGAGTTGGACATCCAAAGCAAACCATATGTAACACAAAGAACCCGGATTAACCCTATTGGACTCATAGGGCCTCATTACGAGAATGGAGTAGCCATGGAGCTTTTAGCTCCATGGCTGCCTCCGTTCTGGGCTCCATTACCGGGTTCCTGCAATGGGGACTTACCGGGTTACTCCGACATAGGAGGTCCCGGGAACCCATCCCCATTCCCATTTGAGCCCCCATACGGCTCAATGGGAATGGGGAGGGAGGTAATAACGGGAAGGTTAAATCTGGCCCATTATTGCCTCCCTCTTCCCCTCGCAGGTCCCGGAAAGCATGCCTGGGAAGCTCGTAATCGGCACTCCCGTACTGGCCCCCTTCGTTTCGGGAGCGCCAGCCTTATAATGAGGCCCATAGTGCCTATAAGCGCTCCAACGGCCATTTCAACCGAACATCTTGACAATAGTCTAGTCTCCCGAAAGAAAGCAAATGTGAAGAAATCACTAAACGCGGACCCCATTACTAATTTCCACCCATTCCTCCCTCACTAATCACACCCTGATGAATCTTCAAACCACATCTACCGCCATCAGAAGACCCAGAAGTTCTAGCACATTAAACACCTATTCCTACCCTAAGCTTTCTCTATCTCCACTTCACTTCACTCCGTCCGAATGCATCCGTGAACATCCTCTTAACCTTGAGACCACCATTATGGGTAACATGCCCCAGGGCATGTCTGTCTGTCCAAGCACAGCAGAACTCTCTTCCAGCACGCAGATAATGGGTCGTTCCGGCCGGCATTCATCTACACCTCAGCTTTTCTGCTCCTCGCCTACCCCACTATCCCGCTAACAGTACCTCATACCCCTCCCCCTTTCTGTACAGAGCCACATGCAGCGAGGCCAACATTAATGACAAAAGGGCGTTATTGTCACACCGCCTCTCACACAGAAGACATGCTCCTCCAGATCCACACTCAGGGGTACCTCATTGCCCCGGCAGGTCACACATTGTAGGGCACGTGGCATACTCAACACCACGGGAGTTTATCGTCCTTCACGTTTGTGGCAAGTAAGATGGAGGCTTCTGCATCACAAACGATCACATCCACGACGGAGAATTGTTCGACACAGCACGGCAAAGATCACGTGACTTCAGCACGGCAACGCTTTGGTACCTTTCGTCACGTGAACATGGTCACGTGTTGCTTTGGTACCTTCGTCACGTGAACGTGGTCACGTGTTCCTTATTCCGTATAAAAGGAGCCCAATTACTGAAAGCGTTGCTTCACAGCTGCTTCTTTGGATCACGTGACGCTTCTGCATCGTTCAAGATTTCTTCTTTCGACCACGGCCTTGTACTTCGGACTGCTCTTTGCCTAACCCTTGTCTGTCTTGGAACTTTGGATTATTTTCCTGGATCAACTGTTACCAACCTTTGTTCTGCCTTACGGACTGCCTTGTTTAGCCCTCCTCAAGTATTGGAACTCTTGTTTTGACCTCGAACTCTAAAACATCCAGATCACGTGCTCCCTTGGGACCTCGGTCCATCCCCAGGTGATAGTCTACCAGGACGCTCTATACACACCACGAGTCATCAAACCCCTACACTCACAGGTACTATAGTGATTCAGAGATTACCCATTGATAATTGCACATTGTACCATAATCTAACCATATTCTTTCCTTTGCAGCGCTCCAGGGGTTCTTCCGGTTGTTCCCGCGTCCTGACTCCACGGACTATCACCTTTGGCTCTAATTGTCATTCTGACAGGTGTTATAGTGGTTGTCAGTTTGATACTTGGGGACAGAGGGATAGCCCATACTCTGCACGACCATCAACTTTGTAACAGTTATACAAGACCACTTACTTACTTAGTCCAGCTAATGTCTATGTATAATGTACATGCTTTCTACCTGCTCCCTCGCTCGCTCGAACCCAAATTACTCCCTTCAAATGTGGGTGATTTCTGCATATTCACAGATTCCAAATTTTCACCACAGGCTTGCAGTGGCATTCGGCCTGCATTACACATATTATGCTTTGTTAGGGTCAGGTGAAGATGCGTGGGGGTCTGTAGAGGACTATTTCAAAATGATGTTTTGGGCGTCCTTGCCTACAGCTGGGAAAACCTGTCTGATGCAGCTGAACGAAAGAGGTGATGGCTGGAAGATTTTGGATTAGTCTCAATCTCTGGCATTGCTCTGGGCAACCCTTCAGACTACCATTCTTCGCCTGCCAAGCCATTACAAAAGGGTGAAGACCATATGCAAATCTGGCTTGGTCTCACGCCAAAAGGAGCAGTCCAGTCCGAACTGCTAGGTTGCATCCCTTCTGCACGAGACCACAAGCATCTCCTGTTAGATCTTCTGTACTCCTAGGCCTTTTATATTGGTGTAGGAGCATGCGGCAATGTGCAACAATGTGTTTCTCAGATTTTCATTTGCTAATGCACGGGGAAATAACTCTTGGTTATTTTTCCTTATGGGACAATTAACTAGGGCAATACCAGACCTAGGGCAGTGCTAGGTACACTACTTTTTCACATTAGTTATATTGGGGTGCCAAATAAACAAATCAGATTTACTAGACCACACAAACAATGGACCAGCACACATACTTATTTTTATCATGTACTTTACATGCAGTTTGAAAATCTCAGCTCAGCATAAAAAGTTTGTATGCAAGAAAACAAAAGTAATGTATCAACTTGGATGTGACTTTTACAATCATATGAAAAGGAAGGAAAAACAATAACCTGTAATTTCACATTTTACGCTGGAGGGAAATCGCTCTATATTTTGCAGGCCAAAACAGCCTTAGTTACCATTAACAACTCGCTCTGCGGGTTATTTGTCAAGTAATGCACCTAGATGCCTTCGGGATTTATGTAAATAACAACATAAACAAATAAATAATTAAAGTAGGAAATATATTCACAGAAAACGTATTGAGGCGAGCACACTTTGATGCTCCTCTTTATATGTTCCCCCCCACAATAGAAGTTCTCTGTTCTTTTAGTGAGATTATCCATCATCATTTGGAAGGAGACACACAGTTATCTATGACCTCGGCAGTCACACTAGAAGCCCTTAGCACTCCTGCGAAATCCATCCCTACGCATTAGAGAAAAAAGCATTGAGAACAGATGCATTTCTGTCCCCTGTTTATATGTTATCCCAATGTAGCACCACCAAATCAGACCAGGGCTTGTCCTAATCAATTATTCAGTATAATTATTTAGTGACTCATATTCACCAAGCCCAGCAAGGGGACTCGGCTTGCATGAGAAATGCCTTTGGTCCAACCGGCCGTCTTTCTCCCACTGCAAGCTGCATGCTGGAGCTGCGCAGTCCTGCCCCTCCTTTCTCCACTGTCCCCGGCTCCCGACTCAGACTGCAGTTTACAGCACCTAGCAAGGTATCCAGTCTCAGAACACCTCAAATGCTCTTTTTCTTTTGATCCTTCTCTTTGCATTCAATCTTTTTCTCACCCCTCCTTTCTTCCTTCTTTGTGTTATAACCTCTCTTTTCTTCTGTCCCTATAGATATATCTCCATGAAGAAGGCATATGATTTCACCACCCATTTTTGTGCCTTCTGCCGTGAGGTCATCCATCAATTAAACACCTCCCCTGTTTAGCCAACCTCCAGTAATTTTCCAGAACCCTTTCTGCTTCTTCACAGTCACCTTTGTACAGCGTTGATTCTCTGACCCGGATGGTATGTGCAACATTTTCATTCCAACTTCCTTCAGCTTCCTGCTCAAACAAAGAGTTGTCTTTTATATAGCACATTCTGCTACCCCATTGCTCTGAGCCTCACATTCAGCACACAGCTAATCAGCCTTCAATTTCAGCTTTTATACACTAACATTGCAGTGTAAAAGTACCTGCAGCCCGAGCCAACTGGGCTACGGCCTATCAAATCCCATTCTAATCACTAATTAGTTTAGTTTTGTTAAGGGTAGTAGTTAAGGGATTAGTACTCAGTTGTGTTACTTGTTATTAGCCCTACAAAACACTACACAGTGCATTGCTAAACCCCATATTTCCCCTGGGATGATTCCCATCAGTACCTCACATCAGCCCCAAATCACACACCTAAGCCACACACTGGCATCCCTTTTAGACTGGTGCTTACTGTGAGAAACCTGATAAACCCGAAGGTGTCTCCCTGACTCGTCCCCGGGGATTTGTCATCCAGTTGGCCAGGACACAGCCATCACTTTTGGATCAAGTTCCTGGGGGTGGACCAGTGAGGAAGGATCACCTGGATGAGGGGTCCTCAGGGAGTGGAAGCGGAACACTGATGGCTGAGACGCGGTATCCGTCTTCTTATAACACCTTTTCCCCAGCCACCACGTAGGGTACTTAGATACTCTAACCCCACCCCTTTCCGACATGAGCACTTTCTTACATAACAAAACATAATAGACTAAGACTAGAGCCTTTTACCTGACATGTTCCAAGACAAGGGTTAGGCAGAGTTAGGCAATTGACTAGAACCACACACACACCTGCAGCCCTTTCCCTTCCCCACAAGGATAAAAGGTGGAGCACAAGAGCACACTACGAGCAAGGCAGACCACACGCCGAGACAGTTATCCAAATATGGCAGTTCAAGAGGAGGAGAAAGGCGGCAAGAACCGAAGGGACGACAAGGAGAGAAGCGACCTTGCCCTTTCTGAATCAGATCAGAGAAGCCTCTGCAAAAGGAATCGTAATACCGTAAACAGTAGCCAGCATGTGTTGCAGCAGGTGTTAACGGTATACAAATCCCTCCTACACCGATTAGCAGGACAGGGAGAGACGCTTTCTACCGTGGTAGCGGCCTTGACTCCAGAGACAAGAAAAGCCAAATGGTTCATCACAGCCAGTGAGTCACGGGGAGAACCAATAAGAAACCCAACTGTGTTTAACAAAAGTTGCAAATGGCAAATGAAGGAAAGTTCAAAGAACTGTTAACAAATTAGGAGAAACCCAGCTGCAGAGGGGTCTGGGACAACATGGGTGCTTATTCGAGAGACTCTGGTTGATCTCCCTTTTGTTGAAACTACCGATTCCAAAAGGCCACAGGAGACCCGCAAGGGAAAGGTCAAAGTGGTCATACAGGGGTCTAGCAAAATCCTCTGTACAGTCGAAAGTCTTTAACCGAGAAACCATTGGAAAGCTTAGGGAGATGGATCCTGAAAAAGTGAGAAAGCAAAAGGAACATTGTGTTGACACGAGTGAACCAGACAGAGGGAGGTCCACAGTGAATTGTTTAAAAAGAGATTAAAACCTTGTGAATGCAACAGTTGAAATCGTTTGGAAAAAGCCATAGTGAACCCGACTGAGGGAGGCTAACATTCGAGAAGGATCTGAGCCTGGAAGAGGGTGATCCAGAAGTGAAAATCCATCACCCAATGACATGTGAATGCCGTAGTGATCCCAACGGAGGGAGGTAAACATTTGAGAAGGACCTAAGCCCGGAAGAGGGGGACCCAGGGGTGATGTCATCACCCAACGTACATTGGAAAGGAACTTTTTGGTTGCTATTTTTGAAACACATCAGGTCCTCGGAGGCAAGAGACTTTTTATAGAAAAGAGACTTAACCCCCGAAGGATCTGATACCTGGGAACCGAACTGTCATCTTGTGCTGGGAAAGCTCGAGAGTGTACTGTGCCCCCGAGTCCCGCTTTGTCCCGTGCTCAAAACATGGGGAAGGGAGAACCCCGGCTACCACATCCTGACTTATCATTTGTGAACATTTCCTTCTTTCTTGTGAAGCCTATCCCACACTCTTTTTGCATTTAGTTGTAAGGATTGGCAATAGGTTTTTTAGTATAGACCCTTTTATTTTACAAGACGCCACTAGGACTGCCTTATTATTATTTGATGGTCGTAGCTTGCTCCCATCTTAGATTTACGTTTAGATTAGGTGTTTTTCCAACCTACCTATACAGTTTAATAAACACCCTTGAACTGTGATCACTTGTGCCTGTCTTTACTGTTGCTTCCATGAGTTCCTTGCATTACCTTCCCTATTGATATCAGTAGTCTAGTTGAAATTGGTGTGCAGTTAAAATACGTGTACTAATGCACAAATTATCCCAACACCCAAACATGTTTCAGCCTCGTTGGCCCTCATCAGTGAGCAATAGCTTGGGTCTCTAGGCCCAGCAGGCACAGGACCCACGGCTGGGCATACCATCCCACTCAGGATGACTACAGCAAAACAAAAGAGGTGATGAGTGGTGCATAGGTTATAATGGAGTTGTTTCCTAATGCAAACTCCAATGGGTGACTTCCCTGGTTTGATCACTGAGGGGGCATAACCTGATCCCAACCTTCATATTCATTAATCTTGAAGCATATTCACTGCCACACACCAAAGAGCTAAAAGCAGAGTTAAACATATGTGATGAGTCCATATCTTTTAAAGATTTGTATCATTGGCCAACAAGTACACATTTAAAGTAGCACAGCCATTAGTTTGTGAACACTGATGCTTCTTTATGATATATGTGCATACCCTCAGTCCCACCGTGAGTAGCTAGCTGCTCGTTATCAATGGGTAGGCCTTTTGGTCTCTGCACAGCAGAACAAAGAAAAGCAGTTGAAACCCCAAATCACTACTTAACAAGCTATTGTGGGTTCAGTGTCAGCCACAGGTGGATCCCAAGGGGGTGGTGGCCCATTTCTTTTTTTTTTCATAACAACATTTTATTGGATTTTCAAAATCAATACAACAATTACAACAATGCATTAATTAATATTTGCAGCACAGTAGAGTGTCTCTCGAGGTATTTTAAGGGTGGTGGGACTGCCATTGTCCATGATCCATTCTGTTCCTAAACGGGTATGAATCTTGTTTCTGAAATGTTTTGAGTGAGGTCTGATGTTCAATAAAGCGGGCTACATTGGAGCCATCTTGTGAGTGGAGGTCTCTTGGTGAGGGCTGGGAATTTGGCCGCGTAGTCCATGAATGGGTCCCATAGGTTCATGGTTCTATTCAGGGAACCTGCACGTATTGCCGTGATTTTTTCGGCCACTGCTATGTCCCAACATTTGGACCACCATAAAGCTATTGAAGGACCATTTTCGTTTTTCCACAATCGGGCCATTGCGATTTTTGCTGCCAGAAGTAGGTGCGTGCATAAGCGGGGTATTTGACCTGAGATTGGAAATGCACCGTCTCCTGTTTCGCCCAGTAGAATGATTCCCGGGTCCCAAGGTATGGAGAGACCGGAGATTTCTTTAATGTGTTTTAATACTTCTCTCCAGTATGCCTCCGCCTTTGGGCAGGACCATACCATGTGGAATAATGAGCCAGTGACCGGGCAGCTGCGCCAGCAGGTTCCAGGGATATCCGGGTTGGTCTTATGGATTTGAGCTGGGGTGACATAGTATCTATAACAGAGTTTATATCCCCCTTCCCTATTTGTGATGCATTGAGAGCTTTTGTGCAATCTAGCCCATATTTTCCCCCACTCTTCCACCTCGTTTTCTCGCCCCAGGTCCTGTTCCCACTCTAGCATATATCTTTCTTTTTTTGTGGGGTCTGACCTGTCTAGTAGGCGATAAATGATCGAGGTCCTACCTTTTCTGGTTGGCGTTGTCAAGGAAAGCTCCAGCACTGTGAGCTCTCTGGAGCATTTTTCTCGGGTTATTCTATGGGACATCCACTGCCTGATTTCGGCATAGTGGAATCTCTCCCGTTCCCCAACTCCGAATTTTGTTTTGCATCTCTCGAACGAGATGGGGGAGCTATCTTCTAAAGAATTGCTAGTTTTATCCAGCCTGCCCTCTATACAGGGTTGAAATTCAAGATGGGACAAACCTGGTGAGAAGTCCGGATTATTCCAGATGGGGGTCAGGGGTCCTAAGGATCCCTGTATGCCCCATTTCCGAACTGCAGCTTTCCAGCAATGGTCCGTTGCAATGGTAGTCAAAAGGGGGCTGCTATTGTTTGGTAGGGGTGGTAGATTAGATAATGGGACCGGACACCAGGCTTCTTCGATTTGTGTCAATTTCGGGGAATCTGTTTCTTGTACCCAGGAGAATGCGTGTGATAGTTGAGTGGCTACGGTATACCTGGCCAAGTTGTGTACTCCCAGCCCCCCCTGTGTTTTCCCCCTCAACGTAAGGGGAGGTCAAGTGGCACAGCGAGTAGAGCGCTCGCTTTGACAGCCGTGCAGAGTTTGCTAACGCAGGTTTGAATCCTGGCAGGGCCAAACTCACCCTTTCATCCTTCCGAGGTCGATAAATGAGCACCACACACCGTGGGTAATAATAAGCAGCACTCAGATACCTGAGGGTTCGCAGTGCTATATAAATGCCAAATTATTATTATTATTATAATTCGCTTGGTGACTCGGGGTTTTTTCCCTCCCCAAACAAATTCTTGTATTTTCTTTTGTAGAGCTTTTAGGGCCGGTCCCGGGATATGGATTGGTAGTGCTGTGCAGTGGTACAGCCATCCGGGAATTAGATTCATTTTAATGGCGGTAATTTGCCCGAACCACGAGATTTCATGCTGTTTCCACCTTTTAAGATCATTTTGTAGGTCAATGATTAGTTGTGGGAGGTTGCTTGAGTACATGCGCCGTGGGTCTTTTGTGATCTGGACCCCGAGATATTCAATTGCTCCTTTAGTCCATAGGATTGGTGATAGAGGGGCTAGAGAATCTCTTTCTTGCATAGAGAGGTTGATGGCTAAAGCTGAGGACTTGGTCAGGTTCATCCTAAACCCTGGTAGGGCACCAAATTATTTAATTTCTTCCCATAGGGCCTCCAAGGACGTTGTCAAGTTTGATGCTGTGATTAACACATCATTTGCGTATATCGCAATTTTGTATTCTTGGTCCCCCACAGTTAGCCCTTTTATATGCTTGTTCTGCCTAATTCTAGCAGCAAAAGGCTCCATAGACAAGGCAAAAACCACGGGGGAGAGTGGGAATCCCTGTCTAGTGCCCATGGACATGTGTATGTTTCCCGACCTAACGCCATTGACCCGGAGTTGTGTTGTGGGAATTTGATAGTTAGCCATTACCCAAGTGGTGAAATTAGGGCCAAAGCCGAAATGTTCAAGAACCGCTCGAATGTACCCCCAGTCCACCCGGTCAAAGGCTTTGTGGGCATTTAATGAAATCGCGGCCATCCCTACCTTCATTTTGTGGGCGCTTTCAATTATATTTATTGTCCGCCTGATATTATCGTGAGTCCCTCTTCCCGGTATGAATCCTGTTTGATCTCGGTCGATTAAAAACGGGAGAACCGCCCCGAGCCTCCTGGTTAGTACTTTGGCAAAGATCTTGCCATTGTTGTTCAGGAGTGATATCGGGCGGTAAGAGTCAGGTAATTCGGGATCCTTCCCGGGCTTATGTAACAGGACTGTAAGCGACTCGGCCATTGATCTAGTGACCGATCTTGCGGACAGGAAGGAGTTAAATAGGGCGGCCATCTGGGGTGCTAAGATTCTGGCATATTTTTTGTAAAAGTTTGCGGAGAGTCCATCTGGTCCGGGAGCGGTAGATTTGAGGGATTTGATGGTTTCATTAATTTCTTCAATATTGATGGTTGCTTCCAGGGATTTCAGCTGGGTTGAGCTTTGGGGGGGTATAGCCCTCAGGTATTCTGGCAGATTGTCTAGAAACGTAGGGTCTCCGGACATCACCGATTTGTGATGCCTCACCAGTTCATTAATTTTATCTATCTCGGAGTAGTGCAGTTTCCCATCTTCTCCCCGTAGTTTGAGAATGTTGTTTCGGCAGTGGCTCTTTTTCAGCTTCTGCGCTAGTACTTTATTTGCTTTGTTCCCTTTACTGTAGTAGAACAGTTTTGTGTGTGCCAATGATTTGGCTGCTCGGTCGGCGCAGTGCATTTCTAGCGCTGTTATAGCCTTTTTCAGAGATCTCTCTGTTTTTCTGCTGTCGCGCCCTTTCAGTTCAGCTTCTAGTTGGTTCACTTCATTTTCCAGTTTAGTTGCTGCGATGTTTGATATTCTTCTCTGATCTGCCCCTGCTCCAATTAGGGAGCCTCTGACTACAGCTTTCATTGCGTCCCAGATGATATTGATAGGGGAGATCTCTGTGGTATTTTCTTTAAAATAGTTGGTTATTGTGAGCGCCACTCCTGTTCTGATACTTTCGTCTAGCAGTAGGGAGTCGTTTCATTTCCAATACCTCTGTACAGGTTTTTTTTGGCCTGATATGGCTAGTGGTGGCCCATTTCTATTGAAAAGGTTGAAGGGCCCTGACTTAGGGCTTGTTTTTTTTTAGTACGAGTTGCACATTTTGTTTTTCAGGAACCTTCTTTGACCCAATGCAGAAACTATTGTTTTCTGTTAGTAAACAGGCCTGTGATGTTGTGAAGAAAACATAATACATGCCCTCTGCCCCGTGAGGGGTGGGGAGGCTGACATCCCCTGCAGTGCCATTAAATAGTATTCAAAAGGTTTACATACACTTT
Organism: Ambystoma mexicanum; assembly: GCF_040938575.1. NCBI lineage: Eukaryota > Metazoa > Chordata > Amphibia > Caudata > Ambystomatidae > Ambystoma > Ambystoma mexicanum. The sequence continues at coordinate 1,431,790,406 of NC_090931.1, forward strand.
TTTTTATCGGACTGATGCTGGTGAGAGGGTCCCTTTAAAGGTTGGGGCCTTCCCCCACATAACTCACAAGAGGGGTGCTATTTCTTTTTTTTAACTCTTCCCAAGCCTAAACTAGACATGGCTTTGGTTGTTGTGAGTTTTAAAAATATAAAAAAGACAAAAGAAAAAATCCTCGTCCAACTTTTTTATGTTGAACCACCCAAAAAATTGTAGTCTTCGGCTAGCTCAGATCACCCAAAACTGAATGATTGGGGCAAAAGCAAGTTTGCCAGGGACTAGTTCCAGGTGTAGGGTCTCTATATCGGCCTCTTCCTCTTTGCCTTCCAAGTTTAACCCGAGTTCACTTTCTAATGCTGAAGTAATCACACTTTAATAAATTCTAATTAACAGGTAGCAGATTAATGTGTTTTCACCGCTGAAAATAAACATTGTTGGGTAAACGATATTTGTTTTCACAGATTAAGCATCCTTCGCAACATTTTTTTTAATTTTATTTTTGCATTTTTAAAGCACTCACAAAGCCTGCAGGCATTGAAGCGCTGTTACAGGAATAGTTTGATTTTTAGTTGCATAATTGTTTTTTTGTCTTAGTTGCTTGTTTATAACGCTCTTAAATAAACAGAGGTTTGTAAGCGCGAACCTAGGATCGAATCTGTGTTGTTTGGTGTTTTCTTGCTGCCAAGGCGAGCACGTTGCCACCAAGCTATCCTCCCAGGACAATGATGATGACATTGTTTGGCCCTGAGGCCTTTGGGCGTGTGGCCACGATATACATTTTTTTTAGATAGTTTAGGACTTATGTAATTATATAAACGAACTCCAGTGCTAGAATACGTGGGGGGGAAGTGTTGGATTGTGACTGAAAACAAATGTTGCTTAGCCAACGCTGTTTGTTTTCAGGGCTCAAAAGTGCACAAAGACCAGTCATTGCATAACTATTTAACAAAAATAGTGTTTTTATGCAGTGCTTCAAGGTGGATTCCTTGAGGTTTCTAAACGCTAGCATAGGTGTTACTATTACCGAATGTGATGCTACTCAGTTATATACTAAGCGATTTAAGAGTGTAGACATTAGTTACTGTGTAACAAAATGTGTTCAAGAATGAAAGTAAAAATAGTAAGCACCAAACGTACAGTAGGCGTGCAGTATCAGAATACATGTTCTGTTCTGCAAGGTTTGAAATACATTTATTAGAATGTAAGTATTTATGGAGTAATTCTGCTGCCTCTGAGTCACTTTTAACTTGTTTCCCTTTTTCATTCTTTGTACCCCTAGTCATATTTTTGGGTGACAGGTATTCTTTTTTTTTTTTGGGCGAGGGGGTATTTTTATCTTGGCCCTTTAAATTCTCTCTCTTAATCACTTATCCGTTCCCACCCCGGATAGCCCAGCCCATGTGTGTTAGCATTTCCCTTCAATTCATTGTGCAGTGAAATATCAGCGGCTTCATGTCACTGAGCCCTGACTATGCAGGGGTTGTTCCAGTGGGGAGAAGCCATGTCGCTGAAGCATAGCACTCCAGTGAGTTGCTGCAGTGAGAACAATTAGTATTACTGACACCTGCTTGTTTTCTGATTATGCAGTGTGGAGACTTTATGTAAGGGAAGCATGGCTCCTCCGTGAGTTGGTGCATTGCACACAATTAATGTTACTGACTGACACCTGTCTCTCTTCTGATCTGGTACAGTCGGAAGAATTCATGTATTTGACACCTGTCTCTGCTCTGATGTGGTACAGTGGAGTGCAGTGGAGTGAATTCTTGTCACTGAAGCATGGCTCTGCAGTGAGATGGTGCAGCGTGCACAGTTAGTATTACTGACACTTGCCTCTGTTCTGATTGTGTACAGTGTGCAGCATTAATTTCAGGGAAGCATGCCTCTACAGTGAGTTGGTGCACTGTACAACATTAATGTTATTAATACCTTTCTCTGTTTTGATTTGGTACAATTCGGTACAGTGGAGAGGATTCATGTCAACGAAGCATGGCTCTGCAATGAGCTGGTGCAATGTTTACAATTAGTATTACTCACACCTACCTCTTTTCTGATTGTGAAGTGTGAATAATTCATTTTAGGGAAGCATGGCTCCTCAGTGAGTTGGTGCACTGCACATAATTAATGTTACTGGCACATTTCTCTATACTGATGTGCTAAAGTGGAGAGGACTCCTGCCATGGACCCACTGGCCCTGTAACGGTTTGGATGGAGGAGAATTGTCCCATGATTTCCTCTGGTTCTGCAGTGATGTGCTAAAGTGGAGAGGACTCCTGCCATGGACCCACTGGCCCTGTAACGGTTTGGATGGAGGAGAATTGTCCCATGATTTCCTCTGGTTCTGCAGTGATGTGCTAAAGTGGAGAGGACTCCTGCCATGGACCCACTGGCCCTGTAACGGTTTGGATGGAGGAGAATAGTCCCATGATTTCCTCTGGTTCTGCACTGATGTGCTACAGTGGGGAGGACTCCTGCCATGGACCCACTGGCCCTGTAACGGTTTGGATGGAGGAGAATAGTCCCATGATTTCCTCTGGTTCTGCACTGATGTGCTACAGTGGGGAGGACTCCTGCCATGGACCCACTGGCCCTGTAATGGTTTGGATGGAGGAGAATTGTCCCATGATTTCCTCTGGTTCTGCAGTGATGTGCTACAGTGGCGAGGACTCCTGCCATGGACCCACTGGCCCTGTAATGGTTTGGTTGGAGGAGAATTGTCCCATGATTTCCTCTGGTTCTGCAGTGAAGTCCGACAGTGGGGAGGGTTCATGCCATGCACCCACTGGCCCTGTAATGGTTTGTATGGAGAATTGTCCCATGATTTCCTCTGGTTCTGCAGTGATGTGCTACAGTGGGGAGGGTTCATGCCATGGACCCACTGGCCCTGTAATGGTTTGGATGGAGGTGAATTGTCCCATGATTTCCTCTGGTTCTGCAGTGAAGTGCTACAGTGGGGAGGGTTCATGCCATGGACCCACTGGCCCTGTAATGGTTTGTAAGGAGAATTGTCCCTTGATTTTCTCTGGTTCTGCACTGATGTGCTACAGTGGGGAGGCCTCCTGCCATGGACCCACTGGCCCTGTAATGGTTTGGATGGAGGAGAATTGTCCCATGATTTCCTCCTGTTCTGCAGTGAAGTGCTACAGTGGGGAGGGTTCATGCCATGGACCCACTGGCCCTGTAATGGTTTGTATGGAGAATTGTCCCATGATTTCCTCTGGTTCTGCAGTGATGTGCTACAGTGGGGAGGCCTCCTGCCATGGACCCACTGACCCTGTAATGGTTTGGATGGAGAATTGTCCCATGATTTCCTCTGGTTCTGCAGTGAAGTGCAACAGTGGGGAGGGTTCATGCCATGGACCCACTGGCCCTGTAATGGTTTGGATGGAGGAGAATTGTCCCATGATTTCCTCTGGTTCTGCAGTGATGTGCTACAGTGGGGAGGACTCCTGCCATGGACCCACTGGCCCTGTAATGGTTTGTATGGAGAATTGTCCCATGATTTCCTCTGGTTCTGCAGTGATGTGCTATAGTGGGGAGGACTCCTGCCATGGACCCACTGGCCCTGTAATGGTTTGGATGGAGGTGAATTGACCCATGATTTCCTCTGGTTCTGCAGTGATGTGCTACAGTGGGGAGGGTTCATGCCATGGACCCACTGGCCCTGTAATGGTTTGGATGGAGAATTGTCCCATGATTTCCTCTGGTTCTGCAGTGATGTGCTACAATGGGGAGGATTCATGCCATGGACCCAGGGATGGCGGATTTGCAATGATTTGCTACAGTGGGGGAGAATTCATGCAATTCACCCCCAGCTGTATAGATAGTGAGCTGCAATAGGAGAATATATGTCATTGATCCACTGCTTCTGCAATGGTTTGGATGAAGACGAATGTTCCTGCTATTGACACATGGCTCTGCAGTGATTTGGTAGAGTGAGGAAAAGTCATACCTTTGACCCTGAAATGGTTTGGACAGAGGAGCATGTTCTTCCGATATACCTCTGGCTCTGCAGTGATTTGCTACAGTGGTGAGGATTCATGCCATGGACCCATTGACCCTGTAATGGTTTGTATGGAGAATTGTCCCATGATTTCCTCTGGTTCTGCAGTGATGTGCTACAGTGGGGAGGGTTCATGTCATGGACCCATGGACCTAATGGCCCTCTAATTGTTTGGATTGAGGAGAGTTGTCCCATGATTTCCTCTGGTTCTGCAGTGATGTGCTACAGAGGGGACGGTTCATGCCATGGACCCACTGGCCCTGTAATGATTTGGATGGAGGTGAATTGTCCCTTGATTTCCTCTGGTTCTGCAGTGATGTGCTATAGTGGGGAGGATTCATGCCATGGACCCATTGGCCCTGTAATGGTTTGGATGGAGGTGAATTGTCCCATGATTTCCTCTGGTTCTGCAGTGATGTGCTACAGAGGGGACGCTTCATGCCGTGGACCCATTGGCCCTGTAATGGTTTGGATGGAGGAGAATTGTCCCATGATTTCCTCTGGTTCTGCACTGATGTGCTACAGTGGGGAGGGTTCATACCATGGACCCATTGGCCCTGTAATGGTTTGGATGGAGGAGAATTGTCCCATGATTTTCTCTGGTTCTGCAGTGATGTGCTACAGTGGGGAGGGTTCAGATCATGGACCCATGGACCTACTGGCCCTCTAATTGTTTGGATTGAGGAGAATTGTCCCATGATTTCCTCTGGTTCTGCAGTGATGTGCTACAGAGGGGACGGTTCATGCCATGGACCCACTGGCCCTGTAATGGTTTGGATGGAGGAGAATTGTCCCATGATTTCCTCTGGTTCTGCAGTGATGTGCTACAGTGGGGAGGGTTCACGCCATGGACGCACTGGCCCTGTAATGGTTTGTATGGAGGAGAATTGTCCCATGATTTCCTCTGGTTCTGCAGTGATGTGCTACAGAGGGGACGCTTCATGCCATGGACCCGCTGGCCCTGTAATGGTTTGGATGGAGGAGAATTGTCCCATGATTTCCTCTGGTTCTGCAGTGATGTGCTACAGTGGGGAGGACTCCTGCCGTGGACCCACTGGCCCTGTAATTGATTGGATGGCGGAGAATTGTCCCATGATTTCCTCTGGTTCTGCAGTGAAGTGCTACAGTGGGGAGGACTGTCGGGTATTTTGTATAGATTTGGGGCCTAGCAGTATTTTCTTACCGCCAAAATGAAAATAATTCAGTAATAATCACTCTTTGCATTCAGATTAGATTTGGTATATAGTACTACAGTATACATACATTATTTCAGCACACTGATACATTTAGGGGTATACATTATGTTGGTATGCGTTATTGGTGGTATTTCTGGTGAGCATAATTCCTTTGTTTTATATATGGCCCCAATATCCAGAACCCCTTATTTTTGCTTAGTTTGTTTGTGTGATCACTAGAGAGACCTCAGGCCTACATTTCAGAAATAACACATTTTCATTTTTAGTGTGCCACCATGGGTTGTCCTTGCTGTCTTATCTACGGCAGCGAGCTAACATGCGGTATCTATCACCAACTTATCTACATCGGTGAACTATGTCCAGGGCCTCTCTTTCTGCTGACTCATGTACCTCCAGCAGGCTATAACACACACAGTTATTTATAATTGCTCATACTGAATGAAATCGTGCACACAGCTGCAGCCAAGTCTTATTTTTAGCTACCTTAAAAATGACAATTGTACTGTCCAACCATCTCCCCCTTTTTATCAGCACTGTAATGGTAAATGCACAAAGAAAAGAGAAAATAAAACACACTACCCATCCGCTTTCAGATATATTTTTGTGTATTATAAAATTGCATTACAACACGATCTTACTCTTTTTACAGAAATAAATTGAAATAGCACAGTAACAACATTATCTGTGAGCGGCGAGAATAGTCTAATTTGCAACATTAAACATGTTGATAACACTGGAATTCCCTCTTCTCCTCTGACTGAATAGTTTCGCACACATGCACACTGCCCCCGCACTCTGCAATATATAATTACCTAATCTGTTCAGCATGTGAAATTCTTCGGCTGGTCGCCTTCTGGATGTGGCAATTCCCTCTTCAAGCACCCCCAGTGAGAACAGGCATCAGCCATTACTCAAACCGGGGATTATTGTCTGGGATCCCCAGTCTCTGCAGCAGTGCAGCTGGGATCTGCTTTTTCAATCAGGAACTCCACAGCTACCGGTCAGGTCTTTCTCCGAGCTGTCTAAAATTTATTCTGCCCTCCTTTTCCCCGAGATTTATTAGCAAAGCTCTTTTACAGCCTGCCAAACGAGTTCAACCAATGAAATTCTATCATGTCCTACCCTGCTTCTCATTAACAATGGCTTGGCTTATACAGTTGCAACTGTAACCAAACTGATTTCCTGCTTATTCGAGTCTTTGATTCCTGCAAATACTGTGGACAGAGCGCAGATAGAAGCGAAGAAAAAAAATATCTGGATGCGCGTTTAAAATGACTTTCAGAGCCTGTCATTTTCCATTCATTTTGCACTGGAGAACACATTATTTTATTAATGAGTTAGCATGTTAGTTTTTTGTTAATGAGGTTAGTTCATTAATCCTCAAATGTGTCTCCTGCAACAGAGGAATTTCAGGTAAAAAAAAAATATGCTTTTAATTGTGAATAAAAATGATTTGCATTTTATATGTGGAAATCGTTTTTGACTGCATAGCCTGTTTTCATTTACATGTCCATAGGTTGCACTGGCAACACATAGCTTGAAACAATTGCATCATAGCAATGCACCAAACCCATGCAGTGGTGTTGTATTAAAAAACATGCTATACATTGATCCTGTGCAGTGGTGCTGTGCTCTGTGTTCCCAAAACCCGCTAATTAATCTTACAGGACTCCTGCCATGGACCCACTGGCCCTGTAATGGTTTGGATGGAGGAGCATTGTCCCATGATTTCCTCTGGTTCTACACTGATGTGCTACAGTGGGGAGGATTCATGCCATGGACCCACTGGCCCTGTAATGGTTTGGATGGAGGAGAATTGTCCCATGATTTCCTCTGGTTCTGCAGTGATGTGCTACAGTTGGGTTAGGGGGTTCATGCCATGGACCCACTGGACCTGTAATGGTTTGTATGGAGAATTGTCCCATGATTTCCTCTGGTTCTGCAGTGATGTGCTACAGTGGGGAGGGTTCATGCCATGGACCCCTGGACCCACTGGCCCTGTAATGGTTTGTATGGAGAATTGTCCCATGATTTCCTCTGGTTCTGCACTGATGTGCTACAGTGGGGACGATTCATGCCATGGACCCACTGGCCCTGTAATGGTTTGGATGGAGGAGAATTGTCCCATGATTTCCTCTGGTTCTGCAGTGATGTGCTACAGTGGGGAGGACTCCTGCCATGGACCCACTGGCCCTGTAATGGTTTGTATGGAGAATTGTCCCATGATTTCCTCTGGTTCTGCACTGATGTGCTACAGTGGGGACGATTCATGCCATGGACCCACTGGCCCTGTAATGGTTTGGATGGAGGAGAATTGTCCCATGATTTCCTCTGGTTCTGCAGTGATGTGCTATAGTGGGGAGGACTCCTGCCATGGACCCACTGGCCCTGTAATGGTTTGGATGGAGGAGAATTGTCCCATGATTTCCTCTGGTTCTACACTGATGTGCTACAGTGGGGAGGATTCATGCCATGGACCCACTGGACCTGTAATGGTTTGGATGGAGGAGAATTGTCCCATGATTTCCTCTGGTTCTGCAGTGATGTGCTACAGTGGGGAGGATTCATGCCATGGACCCACTGGACCTGTAATGGTTTGGATGGAGGAGAATTGTCCCATGATTTCCTCTGGTTCTGCAGTGATGTGCTATAGTGGGGAGGATTCATGCCATGGACCCACTGGACCTGTAATGGTTTGGATGGAGGAGAATTGTCCCATGATTTCCTCTGGTTCTGCAGTGATGTGCTACAGTGGGGAGGACTCCTGCCATGGACCCACTGGCCCTGTAATGGTTTGTATGGAGAATTGTCCCATGATTTCCTCTGGTTCTGCACTGATGTGCTACAGTGGGGACGATTCATGCCATGGACCCACTGGCCCTGTAATGGTTTGGATGGAGGAGAATTGTCCCATGATTTCCTCTGGTTCTGCAGTGATGTGCTACAGTGGGGAGGACTCCTGCCATGGACCCACTGGCCCTGTAATGGTTTGTATGGAGAATTGTCCCATGATTTCCTCTGGTTCTGCACTGATGTGCTACAGTGGGGACGATTCATGCCATGGACCCACTGGCCCTGTAATGGTTTGGATGGAGGAGAATTGTCCCATGATTTCCTCTGGTTCTGCAGTGATGTGCTATAGTGGGGAGGACTCCTGCCATGGACCCACTGGCCCTGTAATGGTTTGGATGGAGGAGAATTGTCCCATGATTTCCTCTGGTTCTGCAGTGATGTGCTACAGTGGGGAGGACTCCTGCCATGGACCCGCTGGCCCTGTAATGGTTTGTATGGAGAATTGTCCCATGATTTCCTCTGGTTTTGCACTGATGTGCTACAGTGGGGACGATTCATGCCATGGACCCACTGGCCCTGTAATGGTTTGGATGGAGGAGAATTGTCCCATGATTTCCTCTGGTTCTGCAGTGATGTGCTACAGTGGGGAGGGTTCATGCCATGGGCCCATGGACCCACTGGCCCTGTAATTGTTTGGATGGAGGAGAATTGTCCCATGATTTCCTCTGGTTCTGCAGTGATGTGCTACAATGGGGAGGATTCATGCCATGGACCCAGGGATGGCGGATTTGCAATGCTACAGTGGGGGAGAATTCATGTAATTCACCCCCACCTGTATAGATAGTGAGCTGCTATAGGAGAATATATGTCATTGACCCACTGCTTCTGCAATGGTTTGGATGAAGACGAATTTTCCTGCTATTGACACATGGCTCTGCAGTGATTTGGTAGAGTGAGGAAAAGTCATACCTTTGACCCTGAAATGGTTTGGACAGAGGAACATGTTCTTCCGATATACCTCTGGCTCTGCAGTGATTTGCTACAGTGGTGAGGATTCATGCCATTGAATCCTTGCTACAAATGCCATATCATATCATACACCGTGATTTGATACAAAATGGAGAATTCATGTCATTAACTCATTGCCTCTGCAATGGCTTGGGTGGAGGCGATCATGCAATTGGCCTCTGGTTCTGCAGCGATGTGCTACAGTGGGGAGAATTTGTGTCATTAACCCATGGATCTCAAGTGAGTTGGTACAGTGGTGAGAACTCACACAATGGACTCAGGGCCCCTGTAATGGATTGGATGGAAGAAATGATTCGTCCTGTCACCCCTGGCTCTGCAGAGTCAGCAGTCAATGGCAGTGGGTAGAACTCACATAATGGACTCAGTGCCCCCGCAGGGCCTGGATGGAGGAGACAGTTTATGCCATTGATCTACAGCTCTGCTGTGGCTTGTTTCAAGGGAGAGAATTGATGTGATTGACCCCCAACTCTGCAGTGATTTGATACAGTGGGAGGAATTCATGACATTGACCCCATGTTCCACACTGATGTGGGACAGCGGGCAGAATCCATGTCATTGAACCCTGCCTGGCACTGCAGTGATTTGGTAAGGTGGGCAGAATCCATGACATTGACTCCTGGCACTGCTGTGGTCTGTTACAGTGGGGAGAATTTGTGACATTGACTCATCATTCCACATCGATGTGGGACAGTGGGGAGGATTCATGACATTGGGGGTCATTATGACCCTGGTGGTAGGGCTGCCACCGGAGTCATGAATTTACCAGCACCCGGCAATGGGCAATTACCGGGGCATTCCAGCCCAGGCAGACCTGGTAATTGCCCATTGCCGGGTGCCAGTAATTATTTCTCCCCAAAGGACTCAATGGGAATGGGGAGGTCAGCTGCACCGGCACCATTCATGAACGGTGCCGGTGCACCGTCGAGTTCTGCGAATGGGTGCCGTTCCACCCGCCAGGTCAGACCTGGCGGGCTGTAAGGCACCCACTCGCCGAACTCGTAGTTTGCCGGTCCGGAAACAATGTTACTGGCAAGCTTACCGGTACCGTTGTTTCCAGACCGGAAAACATATAATGAGGCCTGTTGACCCCTAGTTCCACATTGATGTGGGACCGTGGCCAGAATTCATGTCATTGACCACTGCCTGGCACTACAGTGATTAAGTACAGTGGTCAGAAATCATGTTATTGACTCCTGGCACTGCCGTTATTTGGTACAGTGGGGAGAATTTGTGACATTGACTCATCATTCCACATCGATGTGGGACAGTGGGATTCAGGACATTGACCCCTAGTTCCACATCGATGTGGGACAGTGGGGAGGATTCATGACATTGACCCCTAGTTCCACATCGATGGGGGACAGTGGGGAGGATTCATGACCTTGACCCCTAGTTCCACATCGATGTGGGACAGTGGGGAGGATTTATGACCTTGACCCCTAGTTCCACATCGATGTGGGCCAGTGGGGAGGATTCATGACATTGACCCCTAGTTCCACTTCGATGTGGGCCAGTGGGGAGGATTCATGACTTTGACCCCTAGTTCCACATCGATGTGGGCCAGTGGGGAGGATTCATGACATTGACCCCCTAGTTCCACATCGATGTGGGACAGTGGGGAGGATTCATGACATTGACCCCTAGTTCCACATCGATGTGGGCCAGTGGGGAGGATTCATGACTTTGACCCCTAGTTCCACATCGATGTGGGACAGTGGGGAGGATTCATGACCTTGACCCCTAGTTCCACATCGATGTGGGCCAGTGGGGAGGATTCATGACATTGACCCCCTAGTTCCACATCGATGTGGGACAGTGGGGAGGATTCATGACTTTGACCCCTAGTTCCACATCGATGTGGGCCAGTGGGGAGGATTCATGACTTTGACCCCTAGTTCCACATCGATGTGGGACAGTGGGGAGGATTCATGACATTGACCCCAGTTCCACATCGATGTGGGCCAGTGGGGAGGATTCATGACATTGACCCCCTAGTTCCACATCGATGTGGGACAGTGGGGAGGATTCATGACATTGACCCCTAGTTCCACATCGATGTGGGACAGTGGGGAGGATTCATGACATTGACCCCTAGTTCCACATCGATGTGGGCCAGTGGGGAGGATTCATGACTTTGACCCCTAGTTTCACATCGATGTGGGACTGTGGGGAGGATTCAATTCATGACATTGACCCCTAGTTCCACATTGATGTGGGGGGGAATTTACCCCTGCCTGGCACTGCAGTGATTTGGTAAGGTGGGCAGAATTCATTAAATTGATCCTTGGCACTGCAGTGATTTGGAACCGTGGGTAGAAATCATGTTATTTACTCCTGGCACTGCAGTGATTTGGTACAGTGGGGAGGATGCATGACATTGACCCCTAGTTCCACATCGATGTGGGACAGTGGGGAGGAGGTTTGGACGGAGGTGAATATTTGTGCATTTGGCCTCTGGCTCTGTAGAGCAAGTGGCCAATAGCAGTGGAGGGGGAGGGGAGAATTAACGCCAATGACCGCTTTGCTCCACATTGATTTGGAACAGCAGGGAGAATTCATGTCATTGACCCCCGGTACTGCAATCTTTGATATGGTAGGAGCACTGGATATGATATGATATGATATTTTATTTGTATCGCGGTGCGGTCGTACACAAGTGTTTCAGAGCGCGACAAGGTAAGGGAGAGGAACAGGGGAGAACAAAACACAACAAGGATCTTACTAGGCCCAGTGACATTGAGAACGCGCAAGTGCATGGGAGAGGGAAGGGGGAAAGTGCATGGAAGGGAGAGAGTGGATAGCGCTGAGCAGAGGAGAACAGAATAAATAATAACAAATACAATATAACACGATATAACTAAGCAATTAACTCTGCAGTGACAAGGACAGCCAGTCGCATTCATGAACTTCATAACATTGACCCCCTATTTCAGTGCACCAATGAATTAGGGATAACTCCCAACAACCCGCAGCGGGAAATGCAGCATGGGGAAAACAGATTATGAAACGGATGGATACCTAACACAGGTATTTGATTTTAGGAAATATTGGCTTTTACTCCAGGTTAAACAAACCCATAGCAAGGTCACAACAAATTACTTCATTCAATGGTGAAGTGAATATTTTATTTGAAAGTCGCAATAGAAAAACAGAAAACAAATATAATTTTTAGTAAGTCATGGGTAAACTCACAATACAGCATATTAATTAACAACGCAATATTTTTCCACAACAGCTGTTACAAGACAAACCTTCACATTCAGGAGGAACAAAAACCCACATATTGTTCCTGATATCCTATGAGTAGAAATGACTAAAGCAATTCAACAATAATTCATCTTCATGTTCACGATATTATGTATTGTGACAAGGTCCCCTGCGACCACTATGGGGGTGACTCAGAAGGCAGAGTGCCTCCCCAGCCATTGGAGGATTGGCCCCGGGAGGTCTAGGGATGAACCGCTGGCCAACCCCCCCAGCAACCCATTCCAGTGGACTTGTAAAAAAATAAAATAAACCCTGCTGTGGACCCCCTTCCCAATGGAGAGAGCTGGAAGCCCCGCTCTGAAGGCCCCACATCCACAGCCAGTGACAGCAAAGGCTTAGAATGAAAAGTAGTCCGTTTCACACACAAGATGCTTTTAGCAGTTATTCGGCTTCTTTTATCAATAAATCGATGCTATTAGGGGAGTGAGACCACAGCCCCACGAGACACTTCACAAGCCCCCGAAAGCCTGAGTTGGACACATTTGATGCTAGTGTGTGGTTTTCTGACAGGGAGTTTAACCGTGAATGATAGGTTTCCATTGCCAGGTCGGCAGAGAATGTCCTCACTGCGGTCACAACGTTGCCATTCAACCATGAACCAGCCTTCTATACACATTCACAGAAAGTGAAACACTTACTACGTGCTTTCCATGTAGAGAGTTCCCAAGCTGACGCAACGTGAGAGCTTGGTCCCTCCCAGGGCCCGGTTCTTATCTTGGCGCAGTGAGCGTGCTAAATAGCACAACTCACTGCGCCATTTCTTGAGGCCCAGGCACCACTGCTATTCTCATGTGGGCCTGGGCGTCTTCGCAAAGCGCGACAGTGCTTTCGCTGTCATCCGCCTGTTTCTAATGGAAACAGGCAGATTGCAGAATCTCGGCAGCATTTTCGTTAAATAACGAGGGAATCGTTATTTAACAAAAATGCTGCCGATACACCAAAGTGAGCAGCTTCAACATTGCAGGATGTTGAAGCTGCTTACTTTGGTGTATAAGAAAGTGTTCATATCCACCCCTGTGGTGTATATGGACACTTTCATTTAAAGCGAGCAGCTTCAACGTTGCATCCTGCAACGTTGAAGCTGTTCGCTTTGGTGTAAATGAAAGTGTTCATATAGACCCGTGCGGGATGCAACGTTGAAGCTGCTCGGTTTGGTGTAAATGAAGGTGTTCATATACACCCGTGTGTTGTATATGGACACTTTCATTTAAAGCGAGCAGCTTCAACGGTGCATCCTGCAACGTTGAAGCTGTTCGCTTTGGTGTAAATGAAAGTGTTCATATAGACCCGTGCGGGATGCAACGTTGAAGCTGCTCGGTTTGGTGTAAATGAAAGTGTTCATATACACCCATGCGGGATGCAACGTTGAAGCTGCTCGGTTTGGTGTAAATGAAGGTGTTCATATACACCCGTGTGTTGTATATGAACACTTTCATGTACACCAAAGCAAGCAGCTTCAACGTAGCAGCAACGTTGAAGTTGCTTGTTGTGGTGTACATCAAAGTGTCCATATACAACACGGGTGTATATGGACACTTCCATTTACACCAAACAAGGCTTCTTGTGGCACTCCTCCGTACGGCACCAATTGTGTACCGTAGTTCGGCGCCAATTTCACGCGCTTTCGAAATTGGAGGAGTGCCACAAGAATAACCATGCAAATGTATAGTTAACGAGAGTGCCGGTTGCTAGGTCGGTTTCCAGCCCTTCCTAGCAACAGGCACCCATATTCCTAAAGTGGCGCAATTATTCCGACTTCGGAATATTGCGCCACCTTTAGAATAGGGTGTAATTACCGAAAATGTTGTTAGCCCTTTTAACGACATTTTCGGCAATTACCACCCAGTTGAGAATCGGCCCCCCAGAGTGCAAGGAAGTAGCAGGAAGTCAATACCAAGATGGCAAGCAGGCCTCATACAGACTCGGTAAAGATCCAGAACACCAAAGTAGGCCAATGTGAACAGAAACAAAGCAGCCATTCCCAGGCACAATTAGAGGAAACAGGTGGAGACACTCACAGAGGGTCCCACCAAGGGGTTGGAAAATAGCCTATGTAATGCAGAGACCCAAGTCAACCGTGTGGGTTTAGGGAGAATGTTGTGGCAGGCAGTTGGAGGCCATCATACAGATATGCAGAGGTGTTGGAGGTAGACGGGAGCGATGGGACAGGAGGAGGTGTTAGGAACAGGAAGTGACGATGGTACTGGAACGGAGGAGGCAACATCTGGAGGGGAAGGTGGTAAGAGGAGGAGGGGATGATAACATTGCAAAGTGAAAAGGAGGTGAAACTATTTGGAGGGGAAAGAGGCAGGAAAGAAGGGGAAAGACTGGATGGTGAAAACAAGGTTGGATAAAAGAAGAAGAGCAATCCAGCAGCTACAGAAAACATGAAGGAACAACAAGGAGGCCGGGTTGGCCCAAGGCAGGCAGAGGAGATGTAGATGTTGGAAACAGATACAAACAACAATTTCAGATTACAAGAGACACATTTAGAATACGAGCTCCGAGGAAGCCATATGAGGTGGAACACATTTAAACTGTTCAACGAGGAATCACACCTCAAAAGAGTATATCGACTGGTTGTATTTTTATCTATAATAGGTTGGCACGCTCGTGCCAGGTCTGAAACATTCTGTTCACTTAGTAGCACATAAGGTCAGACCCAGGTGCCAGGAGGTGGACTTGACTTTACCTCCCCACCCAATTAGCCCAACGTCTCTCATCACCCATGCCTTCTGCCATGCAGATTGTCTTTGAACTTGGCCTTGCAAAGTATTCTTTTCTGTGGGAATATATGGGAGTACAGGCTTTCACTATCTTTGTTCTAGGACTCCACGCTCAACCCCATTTCCATCCTTGGCTCACGTGACAGGAGACCACGATTTGGTCAATTTTGCAGCATTTAACTGTCTTAAATTAATAAAACTTGGTATCCTTGGTGTTCGTTCTTTGCACCTTAACAAGGGATGTCTCAGGTTTGCACGTTCACTGCCTTCAAGAATAGATAACCGACCTTGGCTGCTTCCGTTTTGATACCAGGCCAGACAGCCTCGCCATTGGTTTCCACAATCTCAGCTTATTTTTGCTGCGACACAGTTCTCACCTTTTCTCTCTATGGGTCCTGTCTTACTAATATCCATGACACCGATGTCCAGTTTCTATACAATGGCAGCTTTGCCTGCAGTCTATTCACTACATATAGCCAGCTTCTAAGATTACTTAATTTACTTGCGTTACAGCATCTGTACATTGAATTTACTTGCGTTACAGCCTCTGTACAGTTATTGAATGGCTTGCATTTTCTGCAATGCTTCGCACACATGCAATCTTCTTTTTGCATATGAAAGTTTACTCTATTCTTAACTTCGTCATCAGTTTTTGTAAGATCCATGCATTCTCTTCAGCCAGTATTCTCAGTGTGTCACGCTCTTTTTAATACTCGCCGTGGTATGGTAACAACAGCTGGTGTTAAGCATGGCACAATCTGAGGCTTTCAACATATTTTTTTATTTACATTTATAAAGCGCACAAGCGACACTTAGGCATTGTGGCGGTGTTACAGTCGGCTTACTTAGTTGCGAGTATAGGTGGTAGGGCGCCAGGATTTCTCGCAGAGGCGCCTCTACAATATCATAATGAAACCTTCTTGTATCATATCATAAAATAACAAAGCATAGCATAAAATAGCATAAAGTGACATTGCATAAGCATGAAATATTGTAACATAATAAAGCAAAACTTAAAGACGCATAGCATAACACAATGTAGCAGAGCAAAACAGCACATTACAAAGTATTGCATACCATAACACAGCACAGTATAATATAGCATAATTTTATATATGACAGTATAGTATAATATATAATTTACAATAGCATAGCACAGCAATGCATTATGTAACCTAGCATAGTTTAACAGTCCACACCATATATGACATATCATAGCGTACTATAACATAGCATAGCATAATATGCCATAGCATAATATAACCTAGTATATAACCAATACATCATCGTTTGCTAAGTTGCCACCTTTCTTGCGTCACTTTAAAAAAAAAAAAGATTGTATTTATTAGAAAGAACCAGACAAGTGATACAAAACAGGTTTCTTAAGTCGCTGTTGAAATGGCAGGATTAACTCATAGAGCAATTCCCAAACGTAATGCCCCAAATAACAGCACTTTGTAACTTCTTGGAACCTCGACTTTCTTGTAAAGGTTTGGTTAGTATACCACAGGAAGTGTGTTTTTAACATGGTGGGATAGCACGTGTCTGTGGAGATGGAGGAGCCCGGACACGGCGGGTTTCAATGTGTCTGGGAATGAAGGAGTCCGGGTGCGTCGCTGCGTGGTGTTCTCGCTTGGGCGCATTGCCGGCTGAAGGAGAGGAGGACCGTAGGCCAGTGGGATCACTGGCGTCCGTAGGCGGACACACGTGGTGGGATCACCTGTGTGCGCGTAAGGAGGACCGCTGGTGGGGACGTACCTCGTCGCCAGTTGTTAATGGGCTAGATAGCCCGGAATGAATACAGGACACCAGCGGGAGTATCTCGTACCATGCTTTATTGAATACCAGCAATAACTGCCGAAAACCCACGGCACTTCCTGTCTTGCCCACGTCACTTCCTTGAATGACGCTTTCCTTCACAAAGGCTGTCTTAAAGGGGCAGCCACCCGTAACAGGAGCCAGATCACAACATATGACGCGCATTTCACTAGTGATAGTGCCGTGATTTCCTCTGAAGCCAGAATCTCCAACACTTCGCCTCAACACATCCGTATTAACGGACCCTCTGGGGCTTTCCAATTACACGCCAAGGAGATCTTTGCTGAGAACAGAAGGTGGTACATGAGTGTTGCACCATTACCCTGAAGTTGATAGGCTCGATTCACCAGCAGCACCACAACTGGGTCCATCAGCAAAGATGATATGATAGGTTATTTATAACGCGCTTAATACCCAGAGGTTTCTAAGCGTGGACCCGGGATCGAATCTGTGTTGCTCTGTGTCATCTTGCTTCCAAGGCGAGCACGTTGTCCCTGAGCTATACTCCCGAGCCTAGATGATAGATGTGAGGTGTGAGGGAACCTACTTCCACAAGACTGGGTTTTAGGCAAGATTGCATGCAGTACCCTTTGGGTTCACTACAACAGCCCTGACCTTCTGGCAATAGGAACCCAACATTTGGTATAAGTCTGTATTACGCAGGTTGGTAGTGTGGTTGGGTAGCCAGGCTTATCTCAAGAGGGGTAAATGTGAGCTGTATGGGAGTTTCACAGAGATTCACAGTGACAAGTATTCCAATAAACTCTTACACACAAGGTTTCTTGATTAAACAATAATTAATTTATTTAACAGTCAGTTGCATAAGCCTTCTTCAGAAGGGGCAATATAACAGTAACACTCAAATTCACTCCAAAAATACACTCTTAATATTTCCAAATCAGCAAGTACCTATTTGGGATGGCCCACAGACACTACCTACACCCTCGGGTGACTTCAATAGTTAGGGTGCTGGGGACATTAATATATCACTGTTGCATTTAGAATCAGACTTAGGAGTATGTCAAAGGAAAAAAGGTTATTAGAACAAAGAAGAGATCACACAAATATTCTGAAGCAGGTAAGTACTTTTGGTAACCCCCGCCCCCAAAATGCAAAGTTAGTTAACCCCTTCCTGGAAGGAAGACACAACTCATAAGCAGAGGAGAGAAGAGTCATTCAGGGAGCCAGGCCACCAATGTTAATTTAGCAAAAGTCAAGGTGTACTGAAGCACTTCGTGCAGGTAAGTAAAAGTCTTGCACAGTGTTTTAGAAGTCTTTGTAGAATAAGAAGAAATCAAAGTAGGGCCACAGGCAGATTAGGCTTGTGAGGTAAAGAAGCTGACAGCAACTCTACAGAGTAACCAAGACAAGTCTCCAACGAGGACAAGTGAGGTTACACAACAAGAGGTATGTTCTCTTAGACTGTACAGTACCTTTAGGTTGAAGAAAAGTGCAGCAGATAGCTTCTGTTCCTGTGCAGCTCTGCAGATCCTGGTGTTCCTGGGCTTCAGTCGTGGGGACAAGAGGGAGGACTTCTGGGGACTCCTGCACTGCAATGGGACCGCAACCGGCAATCTTCAAACAAGTGGCACTTCGGTGTTTCAGCTCCTTGCATCTACCGCAAATAGCAATACTGCGGTTCCTGGCTGTCGAGATGGGCTTTCCTAGCATCTGGGGTCCAGCACTCTGTTGAGGTGGCTCAGGATTGGTCAGTCCTGCTTCCTGGGAGTCTGGAGGATCTTCCTGGAGCTCTTGCCCAGCTTAAAAGCAACACACACAATCTGGTGTTCCTCTCCCTGGCTATTCGGTTCCAGCAGCGACTGCAGTGGGAATTCAACCAGCTTCGAGAGGATGTCCAGGTAGCTTACTTTGGGGTTGATTGGTCCCACCAACTCAAGGAGAGAAGTCGTCCATGCGGGCTTCTCTGTCAATACGAATTCGGAGCTTCAGCACAGCAGCAGGGCTTCACCGGGAAAACCAATGGTCCTGGGATTGCAGCAGGTGTCTCTTCCAAGTTCTTCTTTAGATTCCTTTGTCCAGTGGTCGACTCTGTCTTCCAACCCCAAAAGCCTTGCCTTTTCTGCAGGTTTCTCCCGTTAATTCCAGCCTAGCTGTCAGTCACCCTGCAGGGTGGCTGTCCTTGCCGGACAGTCAGCCAGCCAATCACCTAAGAGTGTATTCCTGTCTCCTAGGAGACTACGCACAGGGAGTTTTGGGTACCTCCCTCACTTCCTGCGCCCGCCAGACACCCTGGAGCCAGAGGTGGGCTTCACTTGTGAATCCCACCAAAGAGAAAATGATCAAATGGACCAAGCCTGGTTTGGCGCACAGAGTAAATCTCAGGCAGGACTCTTCCACAAATAAATGGTGAAAAAAAGAAGACAGGGGACATTTTGACAAAAATTGCACCTTTGGGTGCTTTACTGCAGCTGCGATCGCAGCCCGCGGTAAAAGCCCACCACGGTAGTTAAAAGTAAACCACTGCCACCAGCCATTCATCGAGGAAAGGGTAACATAAAATTGTTACATGAGAAGCTAGGTAACCCCCCCTGCACCCTATTGTAAGATAATGTGTGCTGGGTCTAGAAAGTTACAAAGGTAAGTAAAGTCAATTTCACTTCACTGCTCTTGGAAGCAGTAGTTTACCCAAGAGAAAGTATTTAAACATTTGGGAAATCTAATAGACTTCCCTGCAGGGGTGGACTGGGAACCAAAAGTGGCCCTGGAAAATGTTGTCAAAGCAGTCCCATATTTCTCCTATTGGGAGAGCAGAGCGTGTGATCCTAACCCTTCTATAAGGGGATTGGGAGATTCCCCCAAAGGAAAAGTTGAATAAATTAACCAAAGTTAGTTTGTGTTTTAAGCATTTTGTAAATATATATGAATTAAAAAGGAATGTTTTAAATAAGTTCATGATCTCTCAAAGCAGATCTTCAATGATATTGGGACAGATCATGAGTGTAATATCAGTGTAATATCAGTCTGTAATATCAGTCTGAAGAACAGTAAGAAACATATCAAAGAACACATTTGGGTCCAGCGCTCCCAGATGTCTCCAATGTCTACAGCCTGCAAATACATCCAAGTCCCCCCTCCCAGCTGTAAAGTACTCATGACGTTGTAACCTCGATTTGCATTTCAAAGGCTACAGAGGTATATTTCTGAAACATCCCAGCAATATGGGTCCATTATCTGATGCGGAACCCTTTGCCAATGGACTTTTCAAAGCCTCAGCTGCCTGCACCAAACACTGCTTTCCCGTCCAGTTCCACCAGGCCCACAGTGAACAGGGCCGCTGGGAAACACCAGTCAGTCCAAACAAGAGTTTACAGGAGCCCTGCCCGTGGCACTTTTCTGTATTGCTTGTCAGAAGCTGGAGCAAGGGCAGCCTGTGGATCTGCAATTCCTATTAACACACATTATCAGTTCTGATTGAGTATGTGTTGGTGTCACCTCATCCAGCCAAAGGGCAAATGCCAGTATGTCACTCTCAAAATCCACCCTCATAAACAAAAGCCATGTTACAAACATGGGCAGCAACAACACCCTACTTCATAGAATACACAAGCCATGACTGAATCCCCCTACAACAATGGCATACAAAGAGGATTCAACAGTAGTTAACCCGAAAGCACAAGTACATACAAGCAGAAGCAACCCTAAGATAAATGCAAATCTGTGATAATGCATTGAAAACAAACAAACGTGACTGCAATAAAGAACTATACGCAACACACCATGGTGCACAACTGCAGGTCCAAACAAAGCAGCCCCTACAAGTTACACACACAATAACCAGCAACTGCAATACGCAAAGCACACATATAGGCATTTAAATTAACAGTCTATGCAATTATGCTACTAACCGAGCCACTTAAACAGCCATCAGCTGAGTAGCTAACCATAGACACATGGTCTCAGAACAGCAGCCATCTGCAAGCATAACGTTAGCTCATAGTATTGAAAAACCCACCACATAGACACACAGGATATAACCTTATTTTGTATTTTTTATTAAAGTACTTTAAGGTTAGCCTCAAATAGCAGCCACCACCTAACCAACAAAGATGGGGGTGTAACAGCAGTCCCACAACACACAGATTGGAGACAAATAGCATACCTTTGGCTATAAGTCATACACTGCAGCGTGCAACCCAACTCCCTCCCTACAGCACGCACACACACACATGCAAACCCTAAGATCCTGAAATAATGCAAGAAACAGCCGTCGAGCACAAGACTTCTAACACCCAACACCTTAAACAACTATCTAGAAGCAGCAAAATGATTCACAGGGCTCCTTCTATCGTCTAAAATTAGACCCGGCTGTTGCGGAGAGCAAGTACACACTGCCATACCGACTGAGATCCCCCTAATTAGGATAAATATCTCTCTGCTTCTGTACTACTTATCCATGGAACAAAGCTGAGCAGAATGAGGACAGAGGAACAGGAAGGGACTGCAGTGCGCTCAATACGCAAGAGATAGTTCAATCACAGTAACCCACATTAGATTTTGCCATACCAGTCCACATAACAGGGAAATAGACAATGTACAAAATGAGACCGGAGGAGCAGGAATTGAAAAGGATACATGTCATTCATGACATGTTCCCTTTACGTGTGTGCTTTTCTTCGTTTGGGTCGCATTTTCCATTTGCTTAGTTTCAGTGCCATGTTGTCCTCAGATTATGCAATTTCCCATTACGCACTATGGGAGAGATGAGTGTCAGCCCCTCCATGCCTGGCCCACTGCAATCCCTGGCACAGTCACTCACCGCAGCAGGGCATAGTAAGCTCATGGAGGTAGCAGCCAATGCAGCCCGAATCCATGAAGTGTTGCTTCACATGCCAGGGTGTGTGTTTGCTTTTATGTGTTTGTATTAGCAATGTATGGACCGCCTGGTACTGCATGCTAGTTCTTTTCAGGAGCTTAATATGAAGCCACAATTTAGAATGATGCAGAGCTGGGGTTTAAAAAAAAAATCAATTTTAGATTCTCCTGTCAGTGTCACAGTGTCACAGTGCCACAGTGCCATAAAAGCATACAGCTCTGCCTGTGCAGCTGATCCCTGCGTGCCAATTTAGGAATAGTCTTGTGACTTCAAATCTGCCATATAGCTCCCGCCCGCAGGGAGCAGTTTATATACATTAAAATTGCCTGTGTTGACCCCCTCCTAGCATTTACCATGGTTCAGGCACTTGCTAATATAACGGTGCCTCCAAACCCATGCATACCACTCAGTCCAGTGACGCTGCAGCCTAGCACAGTCAGTCAGTATCGTCAGCCCCCGACGGCCAGCCATCAGACACCCATTGATTTAAACATTCTCACAATGAATCCAAACCCATACCACGGAGTGGAGTGATCATGGCAGACTGACAGCCATTCAAGAGGTGCCGCCGCCCCCCATCAATGTATATGCACTATCCCAATATAAATCCAACATTGCAGATTTAAGTGACAAACTTCAATTACCTATGAGATCACGGGTTTCCCAAGCCCACGATTGTGTTAGTTTCATAATCGGACAGACCCGCCTTTAAATTCTCTGGCACCAAACTCCACCCGCCATTCTAATTTACCAGCACCTCAGCCTGCTCAACTCCACCTCCTACTCCTTCTCCAATCTGGGCATCCACCTTGACTCACCCTTCTCAAAATGTCTCCCAGACATCAACTTGAACACAAATCCCTCCTCTCTGACCGCTCCTGTACCTCACTTCACAATTTACCCGCTCACTGCATGGTAACTTTCCTGAACTTGTCTTTCTCTCCTCTTCATTCAATATATATATATATATATATATATATATATATATATATATATATATATATATATATATATATATATATATATATATATATTGTTAGCACATGGAGGATAGAAAAAACCTGCACTCCAAGCACGAGGTCAGTAGATCCCAACAAATGAAAAAAAACTCGAATCCAGATGAGTGGAAAAGTCGAGTTTAATGAATGGTAAAAAATACAAAATAAGCGGCAAAAACACACAGCAAGCAATACAGGACGCCTAGGCAGTGTCCTTAACGACGCGTTTCGCGCTTCCCTGAGCGCTTGATCACGTTATATATATAATCTCACTTTAAACCCCATCCTCCATTTCAGCACTGCCGTGCCCCCTCCCCTGCCATCACCACCATTGCCAAACAGAAATTCAAATGTATCTCTCTGCTCCCTACCTAGGCGAATGTTTGTCCTCCATTCTCTCCCTTGCTCCTCCCCAGACCTCCATTGAACAAGCCTTTCCTGACTCACCATAACCCCTTTGACCATCACAATCCCTCTCACACCTGGACCCCTTCTACTCCCTCCTCCAGCCCTGAATAACACCTAGATCCACTTCTTCCAAACAGAAATGCCCTGCCACCTCTGTAAGTGGTGGGAAGACCGGATCCACCCCTCTTCTGCTGGCCTTTAAGAAGGCCCTCCATTCGCCATGGCCCTTGACCCTCCAAAGCATCCCACTTCCATATAATACCTTCCCTGCAACCTCACCCACATAAACTCTCATCGGCTTTACAATCCAAACTGGCTCCTTCAACTTGGGCGATCTCTTCTTACGTCTCTGCTAATGATTTTGCCACTACTTCTCTTCGAAGCTGAACAAATTATTGACACCTTCACCACTCTCCTATCCCCTCTCTCCCTGATACATTCTAAGTCTGCTGCCTCGCTCCACCACCTCCTCTTTATGCTTATGCTCTCCCACTCCTCCCTATGAATTGGCATCCACCCTTAGGATGCCAATGCATTCTGCATCCCAGCTGACCCGATTGCCCTAAAACAATCAAGGACATTGCACCACTCACCTGCTCCTCCCTGTGTATCTACCCGCTTCAACCTTTTTTTGTTCTTTTTTACATTCCCTCGAATGCAGTCAAAGTGACTTTGCCTTTAGTTAATAATTTCAACCACAATATGGAAAAAGATAACCATATGAATAATTGCTGTGCAGGGGTGTGAAAAGATTTGGGTCTATTTGGCCTAAAACATTTGACCTAATCACATTTGATCAATTTATTTGACCTTTCTTTCGGTGTAGAATGCAGGGGGAGACCCCGCCAATCCTCCCCACTTTCCGTCAACCTAATTGGTACCCTTAGCCACGCCATATATATATTTAATTATATTTGACTGAAAAAAATAAAAGGCAAAGAAATTCGCTGAAATGTTTTAGGTCAAATATTTTTACCTCAATTATATGCTAATACCGTGTGAAAGTACTGTTTACGTTTTTTGGTGCCTGATTATGTTGATATGAAGCCTTTATAAGAGGATTTAGAACAAAAGTCAGCAATATTTAGCCCTTTGTGCAATCGTTGGAAAATCTCGGCCTGGTATAGCCGGTATCTGTATAGAGCATTAGAACCATCTCGTTTGGAGGACCATGTTGTTAACTACACACTTAAACCCATGACGTGGAGAGGCCTAGTAATGACCATATCATCTATCGGTAGACGTGGGTTGTCCAGCTGCAGGCCTCGAAGGCCGGGACCCTGATGGGCTTTCAGGGTATCCCTCATTAATATTCATGAGGAAAAATGTGCATACATTTAGAATCGTCTGCAAATTTATCTCATCAATATTTACAAGGGGCATCCTGAAAACCTGACATGGATCCGACCCTCCAGGCCTGGAGTTGGACAACCCTGCCGTAGACCATAACGTGATATATTTAATTGCTTGTATCCTAGGTGGTGGCAGTGCTCCCTGAAGGGATGGTCATGGTCTGGAGAAATACCTTTTCCACTGCATATATGACAGTGTATACTGGGAAGGGTTTGATGTTGGTCACTGGGTGACACCTTAACACCTTTGACAAAAAGCTAACCATTGGAACCACCAGTTTGTAGCGTGCTGCACTGCTGCCTTTGTGAGTTACATTCTTCAATGAAGGGTGAGTTTCACTTTGACCTCAACCTTCTTAATGAGATGTTTCTGCTCGGAAGAGATTGGCGTTAAAGAGGCACTTCCATAGATATACTTTATTTTAAGCATTGAAGTAATCAGTTGAACCTATGAGAAAGACAACAGATTTGTACAAATATTGTAACTCACCCCAAAAACGAGCTCAGTGTTGAAGAGCTAGTTTCCTGTAGCAAAGCAATATATTGATACATTGAAACTGCACATGCGCAGCAGGATTCCAACAAGAAATCAGACTTGGAGAGATGTTGTAAAATGTTTCTGGACAGAGGCAAATTGGACAAGTCAATTTTGGGGTGATTACAATATCTGTGCAAGTTTGTTACTGTTCTCTAATATGATCTGATATATTTATAATGCACAACTGAACTGAGCAGACTAAACTACATCTAGGCACTGATGTTGCACAAATGATGGCACAAGACAAATGAGGTAGGAGAAAAGGTAGGTTTGCAGATAATTGCAGAAGATAATTAAGGACTCAATTGATCTGAGAGTGATTGGAAGAGCATTCCAGAGGTGGGTGGCTGCAACCGAAAAGCACCTATCACCTTTGGCCACATGTTCGGAAGAAGGAACCACCAAGAGATGTTGGTGGGCAGGCCGAAGGGAGCGAGAAGGATGATGAGGCTGGAGTGTATTGACTGGAGAAGATGGAGCTAGCTCATCTATATGGTTAAAGACCAAGCATAGGAGCTTGAAAACGATTTTCTGCCTAACCGGTAGCTAGTGGAGGGAGCTGCGTAATTGAGAAATGGAAGAGAATTTAGGCACATTAAACAGTAGTCTGACCGTCATGTTCTCAGGTGGCTTGTAGACCTGAGAGTTGTTTATTGAAATGGCTACTAAGATGGCATTAGGTTAATCTCATTTGGAATTAATCAGTTCCCCCACCACTATAGGATGATCGTCAGCCGGAACGAATGGGAGAGCAGAGAGAAGAAGATAATGGAGTACACAACAAATTGATCATAAAAGGTTTAGGACTAAATAGGATGAGTTATCTTGGGAAGGGTTCAGTTGCATATTCTTGTTAGTTATCAATTTTTTAACTTTGGCGGTGCATTCTACGATAGTGTGAAGCGAGTCAGTAGGATCATTGATACGCATGTAGGTTTGAGTGTTATCGGTCTAGGAATGGTAAGTCTAAGGAATTTGACCATCCACACAGGGAGTGTGCGCTCGCCTGGGCTTTTTTGAAATTTTGTAAGAACTGGAACAATGGGAGATCAACCTTGGAAAATGTGTGGGGCTAATCCGCACACATTGTCCTATGCTCGCTGCACAACCAACACACTAGCTGCAAACACACACACACAGCCACTCTCCACTATCATGATGCCCAAGAGTGCACCTCCCAATCATAGCATATTTTCACTCTCCCGCACTCTCCCTGCCACACTCTGCTCAGCCAGCCTAACAGCCATCCTTATAGCCCTCACTATAATGGCCTCTACGCCTCCCCACATATTCCCAGCACACATCACCCAGTGCCCGGCACTAAATGCACATGCCGCAGCACCAGACTACAACATCACACAGTCTCAGCCACCTAGCCTAGCCACCAGACTCAGCAAACTCAGAAATCGATCACTTCCTAGGTATTTACTCTGCTAACCCACACCCATCACGACTAGAAACACCAGATTAGGCACCCGCACGGCACCACTACCCCATACTAAGATGAACATAGGCACTGCCCCTCTCCCCCACCACCCCAACATGCCTCTACACTACTTCCCACTAAGCCCCTCACTACCACACACCACAACAAGCACACTTCACCCCATACTAGTACAAACAAAAACATCTAAGGCACACAACACCAACCTCGTAAATGTGCACTACTGAACATATGCTCCCTACCTGCACATGCCCTCGAGATAAATGATCTACTATCCACGCTTAATCTGGGCTTACTTTGCATCACCAAATCCTGGCTCAATGATGCCTCCTGCCCAGCCATCACACTAGCCCTACCCACAGGCTACACCATCCTTAGGCAAGATAGATGTGATAAGATTGGAGGGGGAGTCACCCTTATCCACAAAGACTCACTATCCGTTAGATTAGCAGACCATAGTACATGGGGTGGTAATGCTGATATCCTATCATCCAAGCTTACGCTCTCCCCCAATAATCTAATCAACATCCACATCCTATACAGACCTCCAGGACTCCCAGCTGAATTCCAAGAGCACCTCTCCCATCGACTCAGCAACAACATTAAAAAGTCCTCCAAAATCCTTCTATTAGGAGACTTAAATTTAGGATACAATGATCCTAAGGATAAATCGCTGCAACCCTAGCTGAAGAACTCGCAGACTTAGGTTTCTCCCAAGGAGTCCTCACCCCCACTCACTCCAAAGGCCGCACCCTTGACTGGGTCATGGATCACAACTGTGCATCCAAGGACCACACATGCATCGAATTCGTCATCCCCACCAACCCTAACCCTAAGACTCTCACCCACGCACCGCCTGCCACAATAAGAAGTTCTAAAAAAACTCAACGCAGACAACTTGCATCCCCACCTTAAAAGCCCCTGCCTAGCACCCCCTTTCTGTCAGGACCCAAATATACTATCAGCTATCTTCAATGATACTCTCACCAATGTCATAAACTCTATATCCCCACTTGAAAGCAAGAAGGGAAAAAAATAATTTCACTGCAACTCTTGGTTCTCGGAAGAACTCCAAACCCTCTGAGCTCAAAAGCGTCAGTCGCTTAAAAACTGGCAAACGGATCCGAGTGATCTAAATAAGAGCATCTTCAAACAAATAGCCATCCAATATAAAAAAGCCAATTTATCAGCAAAATCCAACTCCTTCAATGATAGGATCTCAAAGGCCAACTCCCAAGCTAAAGAACTATTCGCAATCTTTAATGAATTAGCTACCGCTGATGAGATAACTAAAGACAAAGCCTAGTGTGCCAGTGTGCCAGCATTCAGTCCGCCATGCTCAACAAAATAAAACTCCTCCAGAACAAAATCCAAAACCACTGCAAAGCCCTCGCAAACCAAAAAACCAACCGCCCTACACAAGACAAGCGTAGTAATCTCAATCACGCTCAATTCTCCTTCAGCGACGTCACTGAACCTGAGGTCCTTAGTCTCATCAAAAACCTCAAACCATCCCTCTGCAAAGCATACATTTGCCCTCCCAAAATCATCAAGGAATGCGCCAATGACCTAGCACCCCTGTTTACTGTCTTCATTAACGCATCTTTCCAAACAGGAACTGGCCCAAACAATCTCAAAGAAGCCTGGGTGCGGCCACTTCTAAAAAAGGCCACACTTGACCCAGCGCAGCCCAACAACTACAGACCGATAACGACAGTCCCGTTCCTCCTAAAAATCCTGGACAAAGCAGCCTACATCCAGATCCAATCATACATAGAAGCTAACTCCATATTAGGCAAAAGACAATCTGGCTTCCGTGTCGGGCATGGAACAGAATCCGCCTTATTAGACCTAAAAAATCAAATCTCATAGATCATGGACAAAGGCAAACCTGCCTTGCTCCTCCTCCTCGATCTATCAGCTGCTTTTGACCTGGTAGATCACCAAACACTCACCACCCACCTCACCCATGCAGCCCATTTGTCTAATCAAGCAGCATCCTGGATCACTTCCTTCCTTGAAGGAAGAGCCATGAAGGTCTAATCCGACACAGCTAACGCAGATCCTACCACTATAAACTGCAGTGTCCCCCAAGGATCTTGTACAGCCCCCACCCTCTACAACCTCTTCACAAAACCCCTCTTCGACCTACTTGACTCCATGGGTGTTGCATATACAAACTATGCAGATGACACTCAAGTACTTTTACCCCTATCTGGAGTCTATCACCAAGACGGCACGGCCCTTCACAACATCTATGCCACTATCCAAGCTTGGATGGCAATCAATGGCCTCTGTCTTAACGGGGAGAAGACTGAAATTCTCATCCTGGGCCAGACAAACACATTATTGAAACTAAGCCCCCAATACAACAATTTCAACATAGACAACTCAACCAGCTCCATATCATCGTCTGTCAAGACTCTAGGGGTTCACATTGATGCAAATCTATTGATGAACAAACAAGTCAGCGCCACAGCCTCTGCATCAGCATTCAGCACCAAACTCATCAATGCCATTAAACCCTACTTATCCACCCCCAACCACTGGGCCATAGCTAGAGCAACTATAGGAGCCAAACTCAATTATTGCAACACCCTTCTAGCTGGCACCTCGGCCAAAAACATTCACAGACTGCAAACCACACAAAACAATGCCCTCAGAGCCGCCATGAGCATCCCTAGAAGAGACCATATATCCCACGCCAGACGGTGCATGGTGGCTCCAGGTCAAAGACTGTATTACTCTGAAAATCCTCACCATCACTCACAGATGCATCAACAAAACCGCTCCAGCATACCTATCTGAAGCAATATCAAGGACCACATCCGCTCGCCCCACCAGAGCTCAATAAACCAACCAGCTACACATACCATGCATAAAGAGAGCCACAGCGGGAGGTCTAGGCTTCTCCTATATTGCACCGAAAATCTGGAACTCACTCCCTGCCACCCTTAGAGCTGACACTTTCATCTCTGTCTTCCGCAACAACCTCAAGGCCACTCTCCTCAACTAGCAAGTGGAGGACTGCCTCCTCCACTTCTGCCATGTATATTGTAATATAACACAAATGTAATATGACTATATTGTGACCTGTATATATACTGCTAATGACGTATGTAAATATATTGCAACCTGTATATATATTGCTAATGACCATGTAACTAAATAACTAAGCTTTGTACTGTAACAAGTGCCATGATGTCCTCGGGCTGTTGTGCGCTATATAAATATGAATAAAACAAACATACTAAAGTGTGGGGAGGGGCAGCCTACAGGTGCAGTCCTCCCTGTTACATTTAGATGGAATGTGACAGACAGGAGTACATGAAAGCATCTCAGGAAGGGGAAAGGCAACACCTTCCTCCTGCCATGGCTAGCCTAATTAAATATCAAAGGCTCCATGGATCTGCCCAGCGCATTGTAGTTCTGTGTGGTGGCAGTGCATACTGATGAGAGTTAATCGAAGAGGCCTGGTCACAGAACTAACAAAGGGCTGGAAACCCCATTACGTCTTTGATACGCAATGTGTTAGCTTGAATCTAGCTCCCACACCTCTGTATGAAGGGCAGTGAATGTCATGTCTGGGACAATTGTTTACAGTAGGCAACCCCTGCAAGGGGACCCCCTTTCAGAAGGTAGACGTATGTGATTTTTGATGGAGACAGAAAGTCTGTTCTCACCACAAACTTCAAGGGAGACCTGCGCTTTGATCAGGAGCCACACAAAGCTCAAATAACCAGAGAGACTCTTTGATCCACAACAGACAGGAAGATGGGTGGGACTTAGTAGTACATGTTATCATCCGTTACCTTGCCTGTTGCAAAGCACTCTGGTTATGACCTCCCACATAACAGAAGATTGTTGGTGGAGACCTAGGATTTGTTCATTAAGGTAGACTTAGCCTGCACCAAACACTGGGTCCATTTGGCTTTAAAAGAAGGCTGAGCCCCTCTTTTGTCAGATCATCCAATGACTTTGAAAGGAGTAAGAAGAAGGACTCATTTGGACTCTGGCTGAAGGTACAGTCTGCCTTACAGCTTCCGCCAGTGAAGGAAAGCCAGGATTTTCAAGATGGAAGCAAGATCCCTCCTCTAAACATATCCCAGGGAACAGAGGGAGATACCAAACTCAGAGGACCCGTCCAGCAGCTCCAGAACCGTTACCCAGCAGGCACACAGCGTGCCCTGCTAGTTTCTGCCAGCAAGCTTCCTAGGTGGGAAGAGCCAGAGAGTCTCTGACCAAAGGACAAGGCCATTGCCTGCAAACACTCTCTGCAACTTTGGGCCGTCCACCTTAAAGGACGGACATGTGCCCAGCGAAGAAGCTAGGAGGAGTGCCACAACAAGCATGAACCAGCATCCATCTTTTAAGGACATTTTCGAGGCAGTCGAGCCCTCAAACCGCGACCCGCTGCACCACTGACTCTTGTCACGCTGCAGTCACTAAAGCCATCCGAGATGCCTCAACCAGTGTTCCGGATTCACCAATGAGCACAGAGACAGCGATTCTTGACCATGAGCCACAGTATAGGCCAGCCTGCGGCCGTCTGTCCAGCGTTGCTTGCCGAACTGCCTGCTGCCTGATACCCGTAGCTGTCTCCCATCTTGAACTCGGTCGCAGGAGCTGCAAAGCATCCTGGAACCGACTCGGCGCTGTCAAGCATCAAGATCATCTCAAGCACCAGGTACATTGTGGTTCTGTCCTGCTGGTCCTTCGCCAAAGGCCCCTGGCGACATTTACGACCCCTTGCTCCCTTGCTGCTGAAAACAAATAACCTTGAACAGTTAAGAATGATTGCTTTACCGACTACCCTCCTGTCAGTATCCAGAGTGCATCCCTTTCCTTCGTGAAACTGTCTGTCCTCTGTGTTCTTTTACAGGGTGGGTTGTATTTTGTAGTGTGCTACAACTGTCTGTTGAAATAATAATAAAGTAGATATTTGTATACAATCTTGAATGGACAGTCCCTTTTATCATTGGGTAAGAATTCTATTTTCACTGTTGTGCAACTAACCAATGATCCACGACCTTTCGGAGATAAGCCTGCCTTTCCGTCCACGTTACCAAAATTGGACAAGTAGGTTAATAATTTTCCAATCTGTTCAGATCCCTTCTGGTGTACTAGAGGTGTGGGGCTGATTGATGGTTTAGAAGCTGATATTCATCCCGGGACCACTGGTGTGCCGGAAGTTGATTCGTCACAGTAAGCAAGATTGAATTTGGAAAAGATAGACATGAGAAGCTGGCTGTACATGTTGAGGATCAACAGGGACAAGGAAGAATCCTGGGGGACCCCACAACTAACTAGATTGGGAACAGAACAAAGGTTGTTCAATTTCAAATGATCTGAACTACCTCGAGGTCTTTTGGGACTACCCTGGGACTTCTACATAATAAAATAATGGAATCAATGGTGTCAAAAGCTGCAGACAGGTTCAACATGGTTATAAGGGAAAAAGCACCTTCATCAGTTTATTTTAAAATGTCTTGCCAGACTGTAACTGTAATTGGTTATTTATAACGCACTTAATGCAAAGAGGTTTCTAAACGCGGACCCAGGGATTGTACCTGTGTTGCTCTGTGTCGTCTTGCTTCCAAGATCAGCTCGTTGCCCCTGAGCTATCCTCTCGAGACTAACAGCCACAAGGGCTGTCTCCGTGCCATGAACTAGAAAAAATCCCGATTAAAATGGATCAAGCAGATGATGCTCTTCAACATGTTTTTGCAATTGCAAAGTCACCATCTTAGCAGGCCAAGGTAGGCCAGCAATGGGCTGATACTTCGGCAGAGAGTTATGGTCAAGAGTGTTTTTTTTTATCAGAGGGGTACCCGACGAGACATTAAGGCTTTTAGGGATCAGGTCTCGGTCTAAGGAGAGATTTAGAAAATATGTAATAATATTTGATAATGCATGGGCCTGATTGTGAGGCAAGACAGAGGTATAATTTGTGGGTTTTAAGGACAGAAGATGTGAAGGAATTAAGTTGATTTTATGGGGAAAGATCAAATATGGCTTCATTAGTGATTAATTTAGGGATGATGAACTCTTCGTCCTAAGTGAGATGGCCAAGGTTATCCTGAATAGGTATTGTCAGAGACAAACGTATTGAACTTGTTAGCCTGCTTCCGGCATGACGGAAGATTTGTGGAAGCACGTGTAGAATTGCAAACATTTTAAGATCTCCTTTGGTTTATTAGTAGCACTGTGATACATTCAGGATATGGATAGATTTGGCAATAAAATAGCTGTTTTATTTGAGCAGATTTAACTAGCTTGAGGGGGACAGGTCATCTCTGTTCTTAGGCAAAGCCTTTTCTTTTCTTCGATAATCTTGTTTCAGATTTTGGATTGAGACACAAGTCCAACAATTTGAATGTTTATTTGGTAGTCTAGCCTGAAGAGGGGTGTTGCGATTACAATCAATCCTTCTCTTGTCGCACACCCGCCCTAATGCTCCCACAATTCTCCAGTTTCAAAAATCTCTCAAAATGTGGCTTTTTTAACACCTGACCAAGGACTTATCAGAATGGATGCACAGAACGCAACTCACAGTACCGTGACATCACTCTGCTGATCTTGAGCTAGGTCTTAAACAATAAAATAAATATAAAATACAGTCTAAAGATTTCACATATCCATGTAAAAACAAGTCCTTGCAGTGAGTATCAGGACTGGGGGACACTAGAGCAGAGAATAAGGTCTTGCTGCTCTATTGCATGAAGAAAGAACAGAAGACAACACCAAGGTGACGGTAGGTTGACTATGAAGAGGGAAAATGGGACGGTTCCTTCACCCGATTCCCGTGCAGACCATGGCCTATGACGTCACGACCTAAGCACCCACCGCGGGAAGAGTTCAGCCCTCTGACTGCTGCCCCGGATGTCAAGATCCACCGTGGCTATGCCCCACACACCCAGGCCAGCTGTGCGTCATCCAAAGCACGTGGTGGGACCTCAGGTGGAAGTGAGACCGACCATATGGACCAACTCGATTAGACGTCACCCACCAGTATAGCCATTGTTAGAGATGACATGACGACATAGCCAACGGATAAGAACATACGTGCCACCCAGCACCTGGATCAGACACACACAAGCCCACACGAAGAACACACTCAGTGCTATGATGTAGATGACCGCTCATGCTCCCAGACATGCATTATTGTTATTTTTCACACAGGCTAACTACTGCACCGCAGAAACGCAAGATGCCAGAAGAGCTTGTGTATATGCTTGCAGACACTTTTTTGCTACTAAAAGCATGAAGATGTCACCCTGTAGATGGACTAATGTATAAGGACCCAAATCGCACCTCGCAACCCCCGTGTTATGGACTGTATGCCACCACCCATAGACTAGGCTAAGGTAGGCCATAAACCAGAGTCCCCAGGCCCAGAGCAGCTCAGACGGAGCTGCAAGGTGCTGATCATGCAGAACAAACCCTGACGGGAGCCCCACAGCCAAGGCCACAAAGTTTCAATCTACGCGCCGCGCTCCTAGCGTCAAGGTTACACCTGCCACTGCTAAACACTCCTCAGAGAAGAAATACAAATCAAATCCCCGTAATTCTGCTTCAGCCACGGTCTCTCAATACGTGACCAGGCCGACCTGATACGATGCCAAGCTCCAAGGACCAGAGAAGCTCTGGGGTCTCACGTCTGGGACCCAGACTGCAACAACGAAGTTACAAGTTGGACACCGGCGGCGATGGGAAAGGGTCACTCAACAGTCAGTAGTAAGACCTGTCCATTGTCCGCCACTGACACATAGTCATACATTGTTGCCAACACCAGGTACATCGCGAGCTGGGAACGACGATGGTCCCAGGCTTGGGGGCTCGTGGATGGACCAGTCAGAATACGAGGAGCTAACCACTGATGGCACCACAACACAGCCAATCACTAACTCTCTTCATGTAACTATTTTCATGTAGCAACTATTAGGGAGGACCCAAGCGTACCACCTGACCTCTTCTCTACCAATAACATTTCCTTCTATACTGTCCTATACTGACCCTACCACTTGGGGGACCAACCCGGGATAGCGTTAGGTTTGGGGATGAGTTTTCGCAGGTAACGCACATTGTGGCGTCACTCAGCTACAAAATGGGCCTGTAAGCCCATTTCGGATGAGATGTTCCTTGGGTACCTATGCTCCAAGAACCTGTCCCTCTCTGTTTTGTGCAATAAACAGCAGTAACTATTTGCTCTTGTGTGTGCCTCATACTCCTTTGGGACGCGGGAGGAGTTGGGGCCTCCCCAACCCCAGAGGACCGCGGACGGCCCTGCCGACCCCCGGGAAATGACCCCGACAACTAGAAGAAGATCGAAAGAGAAGAGTTTGACAAAATGGTCAGACCTTGACTTGGGGATATTATTGATGATATTAATACCAGTCCCTCTACAAAGAATTAAATCTAGGCAGTGGCCCCCAAGGTGAGAGGGGGAAGAAGCCATAGAGCCTGGAGGATCTGGGTTGGTTTTATAGAGTCTGGATTGTTGGGTGTAATGTCCCAGATGTTAAAATCACCTAGAAGAAGAGGTTTAGAGTAGCAAAGGGCTTAAGAAGCAAGACATTTCTTTAAGTCATGAT
The DNA here is from genome assembly GCF_040938575.1 of Ambystoma mexicanum. NCBI lineage: Eukaryota > Metazoa > Chordata > Amphibia > Caudata > Ambystomatidae > Ambystoma > Ambystoma mexicanum. Next base: position 1,431,825,400 of record NC_090931.1, read on the forward strand.
ATGATATGATATGATTGGTTATTTATAACGCGTTAATACCCAGAGGTTCCTAAGCGGGGAGCCGGGGATCGAACCTGTGTTGCTCCATGTCGTCTTGCTTCCAAGGTGAGCACGTTGCCCCTGAGCTATCCTCATCCAAAATCTTATGAGCCGAGCCAGATGGGCGATAACACGGGATAACTTTAAATGAGCAAACCAGGGGAAAGCAAATGTTCAACTGCTGATTACATCATTGTTATAAAAATAATAAATGCACGAAAGCACCAATTTAAGCTATTTTATAACATTAAAAACAATTGCATTAAACAAAATGGGACTTTTTCCTCAGGGCATTGTACTCACGCTTCATTGGGCTCTGGTGAAATTCCAATATGTCTTGGTAACATTAGGACTAAAGAAGGCCATTCAGGTAGCCTTTAGGGGCTAATGCATGCAGCGATCTGTGTATAGTTAGAATGCCTCAGATTAGCATCCCTGTCTGCCCACTCAGCTGCTCACAAGAGCACCATTTGATTGGATAATATGACTACTTATCGGTGGTCAAGGACGATTCGGCCTGAAGGGGTCACTGTGCCTCTTGTCATTATAAATGCAGAATGTTATCTTAACCCAGTGAAAGATGACAGCTGTCGCATTATCAGCGGCGGTCACTTGCACAGATCTGTCAATGTAAGACTTGCCCGCCTTTGATGTTTTCCAAAAGGTGGCATATCCTTAGGAGCCGTTGCAGGCATAATAAAAGTCTTTGAAAAATATGGCTACTTTTTGTACTTTTACAGTATCTATTTCAGAAGTTTAAATAATTAGAACATGTTGCTTCATTGTATATTTAAACATTCGTTTACATCATTCAAATATTTTTTATTTTATTTTAAAATTAGAGTAAATTAGAGTAACACAGAGAAAGCAACAAATGAACTATAAACAGCAAGTACAGAAAAGCCCAATATATACATGTGAGAAACAAATCAGTCGTATGTGTAAGAAGGAGCATGGAAGAAAAAGAAAGAAGGAAGTGGAGATGGAGAAGGAGAAGGATAAGGAAGCGGTGGGCAACAGCGCAGTTCATTCAAACATGAATAGTTGAAAACGGGGGTTATTATGTGAGTGACTTTCGAGATGGTTTTGAAAGGACTGGCCATCCTCTGAATCCGCTTCATCATTGTGTGTTGGCTATGTAGGTTCCCAACAGTGCGCTATATTAATAAATAAACAAACAAACAAACTTTAGCTGGTGTAGGAAATTGCCTTCACTATGCAAGATTGCAAGGACTTCCCAATGAGAGGGCCTTGCTCAGGTGCCTGGTCTAATCCAACCCCACCCACTTAGCCTTGCTTCTTCCTCCTCCGATACTCCGGGGAGCTCCTGCCCATTCCTGCATTTCCCCGGTGCTTACCTTCTCCCCCATCTGCCCACTCTCATTCTTCCCCCAGCGGTGCATGCCCGGCTCGCCCGACCACCCCAGTAACACAGGAACCTTACTCCCGTGCTGTTGCATAGCCCACTTTCTCCCCCGACCCACTCTAGAGTACACCGCTCCTTCGCCCTTCACACTTTCAATGATGTGCACGATTGGCATTAGTTAAGTGTGTGCCATTCCCTCTACTACTGCAGTGAAGCCCCTCATCGCTCCTATGGCCTCATCGGCCAAGTGGGTGATGCATGCCCATCCCCCTCCAGCAACTTAATGAAGTCTGCCCTATTCCCTAATTCCACCCCTTGAAAACACCTTCCACTCCCCCTTCCCAATGGCACTGGTCTCCATCCCTCCCTGCCCCAATAGGGCACGTCCCTCTTAGAATCCCACTACCTTCCCCAGGAAAGCATGCCCTCCTGCCTCCTACCCCCAAACCAGTGAAGCGAGGCCTGCCCCCTGCCTGTCCCTCTTCCCCTGGTCTTGCTCGGCCCCTGTAAAGTATGTCCCCCATAACAGGAAAGTGAGTGACTCTCTCTCTCACCGCTCCAATGAAGCATGTCCCACTCTCCTCCCCCGCCATAGTGAGGCAAGGTTTCGTAGCTATTGAATGTATCTAGCCATTTGCTCTAGATTGTAAGGAATTTCAAAGATTGGGTTTGCTTTGTGTGGGGTCTAAATACACCACAAAGCTTATCCCAGGCTTAGTTGGAAAACAGTGTTGATCGTGAACAGTTTGGTTCCTGTTATATTGCGTTTTAGGCCCTGGGCAGCCGTTTTGTTGCAAACTGAGTGTAATAAAATTGTTGGTAGTTTGAACTCTTCAGTAGCCCATAATCAAGCTGCACTTAAGCAATAATGCTGCCTTCCCATGGCACTACCAGATGGTAACAGCCCTTGGCCCAAGTGGGTGTGAGTGAAGCAAAGGCCTTTAATGCAGGCAAAGGGACATTACCACCAGGTAATGGCTCCAGAAGGTGGACCTGTTGCTATAACAACATTCCACCCAATGAGCGTAGATAGTAGAATGTTCTGCTTGAAACAGGCAAAGTCAAAGGAAAACCACTGGAATGTTGGGAGTTTAGACTTATAGCAGCGATTATTGTCCTCTGTCGCTGCATCGTCTGCAATGGAACTACCAATATTCCAGTGGTCTAATATAGGAATAAGTATCGTTCTGGGGGCTTTACCGGTTCACTGCGCCTCGGTGTCGTTATCGTCCAGTGAAGCCTCAGAACGGAACGGGTGCTGGTTGCCAGTAGCACCGAGGCTAACCTGTGTGGTATGAAAAGCAATACATTTGTTTGACTCAGGATGTCGCGGCGAGCATGCGACACGTTGATTCTTACAAAGGCATCTTCATCGAACATCGCTGCCATAGAAATGGATGTTGTTCCATTTCCATAGCGACCATGGAGGGTGAGAAGCGGCGCAGCGGTGTTGCATCAGGTGAGTGGAGGCTGGTGGAGGATGGCATTGGGGTTGGTATACTGGGAAAGCAGGAAGCGGGAGGGAAGATGGACCGCGGGTGTCTTCACTGCCCGGTTGCTCCGAACCTAGGCTTGGATCATAAGATTCAGCCCGGCGTGGAGAAATCTAATTTGTGGAGGCCCTGCTGGGGGCCTAATATAGTCCAATGACATATAGATGAAATGCAATGTTTTCTTTATTTCTGTGTTTATAAGACCAACATTGTAATTGTGTATTGGGGATAGTCGTTTTTTTCTTTTTGGAATGGTGCATTGTTAACATGGTGTTGGTCTTCTATGTTGAGAACCCCTGAAGCAGAAAGCCGATTTTTAAGTGTGATATAATGTGGCTATATTTTGTCCATGTGTGGGGTGATTTTTCATTTGATGTAATGTATATTGGTCTTGGTATGAGGTTGTCGTGCTGTCTAGATGAATAAGAGTGATGACTGCACAAAGCGAGAGTGCTTTTCGTTAATTCAATTAGCACATTGTTGTCCCTTTCCTGAAGAAAGTTTAGGTTGTATATTTTTGTATTAAGTGACTGATAAAATGATACGTTTTTGATATGAAAATATTGCTGAATTCATTGTTTATGTAGCATGGTCATTTCATGAAAGATCTAAGATGAAGTCTGATTATGTGAATTTTATCCTATTGGTTAGGGAAGCTGGCATAGACACTAAAGAATATATTGGTTCATGTGTAGTAACCTTTCCCCGCTTCCCTCGCGGGTCAGATAAGTGACACAGATTCCCTGCCAGGAGAACCCTGGTATTAGCTCGCCTCTTCTGAGGGATCAGCTGGTTCAACTGTAAATTGATTTTGACAAAGTCTTCTTAAGTGTCATTCTGTAGTTTTGAAGCATCCCCAACTTAGTTATTTGTAGCTGTATTGCCACGAGCCTTATAAAAGTAAAAAGTGCTCTCTTTCCCCATGACTATAGCCATTGCTACATATTACACATGATACATTCAATAATGTGTGCAGCTCTCTTAACTAACACATGCTATTTGGCGCTAAAATACTCTTTAGCAAATTTGTTGGAAGCTTATTGTAAATTTGTCTAGAACTGGATGTGCTTTCCTGGTGTTGGGCAAGATGGCCCCTGTGATTTGCAGCACAGCAGGTCGCAGCCAGGGCCCCGGCTGAACAACATTAAGGGTCCACTGTCCTAATTATTCTAACCCCGGCGCTGTGCAGGCTGGGCGAGAGGAGCCAGTGATTGAGAGAGGTGTGGGCAGGCTTGGACTGGCCTATAGCGCAATGCCCGAACTCAAAACGCAAAATGCTAGTGTGGGCCAGTTTTTGGGGTCAAAGTGGCCCACTCTTTTAGCCAGTGCGACCAGTTTGATGAGTTACTTCACCATGTGGCTAGCAGTTTTGACCAGTGTTACTGGATACATATTCTTTAAAATGCACAATTTGCATCACGTGTTTTCAAAATACACCCCTCTGGGTACTACTTAAACAGCCACAAAAGGAATGAATAGCCATTTGCAACTGTGGGCCACTTTTTAATTGGTGCACGAGACAATTGTATGCCCCAGTCTGACCCTAGGTGTCCACAGGGCAAACGGGCTGAAGGAGCCAAAGTCAACACCAATGTGCAATTAAATGGCAGCAGTATTGGCCTTACTGGGAAAGCCATCAAGAGTGTGTTCTTATATTTACGCTAGTGACATTATCGGGAAAAGCCAAGGAGATTGTGTTATTATAGTGACAGTACTGGCCTTACTGGGCAAAGCCATCATGGGTGTGTTCTTACATTACTGGGATTATTGGCCAAAGCTGAGCCAAGTGTATTCTTACAGTTATGGTACTGGCACATTTTTGGGCAAAACCAGGAAAAAGCTGGCAATACTGCCCTTAGTTGGGTGTGTACTTACAGTATTGGAATTATTGGGCCAAAAAGGGAGAGTGTGTTCTTATAGTTGCTATACTGGCATCATTGGGTAACACCAAGAGAAGTGTATTCTTGCAGTAGCTGGCAGTACTGGCCTTGGGCTCCTTGAGCATAGGCATTTTAGGGGTGTTTGTACATTACATTACTAAAATTATTGAACAAAGCCAAGATAAGTGTCTTCTTACATTGGGCGCTGTTGGATAAAGCCAAGAACAGTGGTGGGTTTCCAACAATGGCTGGCAGTGCAGGCCTTCGGCTCATTGACCAAAGTTGACAAGGTGTGTTTTTACACCTCTACCATCATTGGGCAAAGCCCAGACAAGTGTGTTCTTACAGCTAGAGTTCCCGCTTTATTGAGCAAAGTCAAGCTTGTGTCTTCTTACAATGGCTGACATTATTGGGTAAAGTCAAGGCAAGTGTGTTCTTACAATTTCAGGTGAGGTGCTGTTGGATAAAGCCAAGAACAGCGATAGAACTGGCCTAATTGGGTAAATCCATCATTGATGTGCTTTTGCAGTCACAGTACTGGAAATTCTTTTAGCACAGCCAACACAATTGTGTTCTTACAGTGAAAAAACTGGCATATATAGTTGACATCTACATCCTGAAAATGCTTTGGAAGATGCTCCTCTTTACTGTTGGTGACTGGGGCTCTACTGGACCTTTTCATGTGCTACCCCATAAAACCAATTGCCAATTGTGTGACGTTCACAGAAAGTGTGCTGACTGGAAAGGAGTGTTTAACATAATTACTCAGGGGGAAAGAACCCCCACAAAACGTTGACTTTTGTTTTGTGCTCCCGTGCCATGCTCGATCACTGCGGACCTTAATGGGAACTATTTACGCCACCCCCATTGTAAAGATGTCCTAGCCGCTACCCGGTAACACTCGCACCCCCTCACCGCCCCCTCCCACTGCAGTTTCACAACAACTTGTGCAAGGCAAAGGTGGTTTTCCAGGTATCAGAGGTGGAACTCGAGCGGAGAGATGGAATCTCAAACCGGAGCAGAGAGTGATCGTCATTGGCCAATCTGTGCTCCGGGTCAGGAGGGGGCAAAGCGCTTTAGGTTCCTTCCCCTTCTGTGATTACTGAGAGCGGCGCGGCAGTGCTGATAAATCTCAACATCAGGGCGGGAAACGTGCACCAAATAGTGGTGGAACTATGAGTACAAATGATGGCTTACTCACTTTACCAAACAGGGTGTCGCTGGGCATGCCACGTTGTATCTCAGTGTCCCCAAACACTGAGGAGGCCATTTTGTAAAAAGTGCTAATTTCACGCAGAAGCCCACCAGCGTTAGCACTTACGTGCGATTGGGTCCTCTCCTCTGCATGCAGATCTGTATATCTTTGGTACACAATGGATTCTGAGTGGAGGGAGGGGTGCCCGTACCTCCTCATAAGATGCCGTATATATAAATGTGGCTTCGCAAAGCCAATAGTTTCAGTGTTTGCTGTTGTTTCTTGTCATTTACATTTATTGCCAAAAATACTTTAGCCCTGCATATCTGGTAATCCAAATGTGTGTACAAGTGAGTCTAGAGACACATAAGCTTAATAATTGACATGGTAAAAAGACTTCAGTTCACTGCAGTGTACCGACGTCTTTTTACTATGTCTATTGCTAATGTTATGTGTCTGCCAACATTAATTTACAGACATTTTAGGTACATTTAAAGTAATTACTGTGTGTAGGGTTTATTCAAATAACTAAAGTGCTGACTTCACAACACATTTTCAGATGGGCATGCCACCATCTCAGAACCCACAGTGAAATCACTGTAACTGCTTAATTGGGTCCTGCAAAATCAGTAATGACTTTAAAAGTTCCAAAAATGTGTCCAGGTTAATCCTTTTAGATCCAGAATATAGTAATAGAAATAGTAAAAATACAGTGAACTAACATGTTTTTATAACTAACTTGACTGCATGTTTTACATGGCCAGCCTCTTGTGGTGGTAAGTTGGGAGCCATTGTTGGATTGTGTTGGCTAAGGGGGGTGGCCCACGTCCCCCCCATCACCCAGTCACATCAGGTCATCCCAGCACCCAACTACCCACCCTTGCTTGTGAAAGAGTGAGTTTATGGTGGTGGAATGAGCTAAGGAGTGATGATGTCCTGGGATGGGTGTGTAGGGTTCGGGGGGTTGGTGTGCTGGGGTGGGAAAGGATAGTTGGGTAGGGTGTCTTGGGGTCTTGGTTTGAACAAGTTTGAGCAGGGGCTCCCAAGGGTGCCTGACTGGTTGTGAGTTAGCTTGCTATGTGGGTGGCGTGATGTTGGGGTGAGTTATGATGTTAGGGCGAGTGGGTCGGGGCAAGCCAGGATTTGAGGGGGTGAGCTGGGGGCTGCAGCGGTTGAGCAGGGGGTTTGGGGGTGAACCGGGTGAGCTGCAGTGGGTATTTGGTGGTCAGCTAGGTTGGTTTGATGGGTGTCAGCTAAGCTGGGTGGGTGCGGATAAACAAATGCATTAGGCCTACACTCTATCAAGACAAAATGGTCTCGCTGCTATGACATGATTAATTTACCCACAATCCTTTGTGGCGGTCTAGTGCCACTGCTATCGCTATGACGCCTTTAACGTAACGATATTGCTTTTAGGAATGCTGCATTCTGGGGTATTGCTAGGTCTGAAAAAGACCCGGGGCTACGCTGATGTCGGAACTGTCGGGTTTGGGGGCTAGCTAGCTTTTTGGTTGTAGCTCCTGAGATTCTATCCGGGCTACAACCAAAAGACCCGGGGCTATAGCCCCCTTAGCCACCCCCTAGCAACGCCTGCCCATATGTCATACTAATTTGCTCCTGAAATGTGAGATGTGCTTGTCCCACCGCTACATTGTAGTTAATTTGCGTAGTCATTCGAGTTCGCCCAGAGCAGGGGCAGCCTCGTGAAACTTCCAAAGAGGGATGGGCAGGAGGACAAGCAAGCACACTCTGGGCCTTCCCTCGGCCCAGAGAGGTGCTGTTGGACAGGGCAGTGTGGTGGAGACCAGGGAACAAGTGCTCCCTTTGCAGTCTGCAGTTCAGGCCTGTATGTACAGCCTGCCCTGCTGTTTTGTTTACTTGTATGTGCGCACTGTTTTGTGCGTCCCTCTCCCTTCACACGCACTCAGCTTCTCTGTCACTCACAAACTAACGGAGCTCAAAGGGAGTAAACTTCTCTGACATCGGAGCTTCATAAAGTGTGCCCCTCCCTACTGACTCGGGCCGCTAGCCGGTGATTAGTATACGCTCCAAGGCGGAGCAGGAAGGAGAGGGCACCCCCTGCAAATATTGGGCCAAAAGATACACTATAGTGTTGCTGTCGTGTCAAACAAGCAGAATGCTGCATAAACAGACATCCTGGCCAACCCAGTACTGAGTGCCGCACAGCTGCACAACACACCAGTGCCAACAGCCCCATGCCTGCAAGGGGGCGCAAGAAGAAGTGGCCCCAAAACCCAGCCACTATTGTCGCCCTACCATCTATGGAATAGGCTAATGTGGGCCCGGATAAGGGTCATGCCAGCCCCTGAACAGGGACACCAACTGCCCTTGTATCCTGCCACTTGTGTCACCCTGCCAGGACCACCATCCATGGGCCAGGCCAATGAGGCTCGGGTGCGGTTCTTGCCAGTGCCAAACTGGGACGTCACTTGCCCAATTGTCCTGCCTGGAAGAAGGGGAGATAAGACTGGCCAGGACTGCTGCCCCATCAACAGCAGTGGCTCCTGCCTGGGGGAGAATAAAAAGTGGCCCAGACACCCTGTCACCTGTGTCCGGCCAAGCAAACGTCTTGTGTCCCTGACACCCGCCACCAGAAAGAAGTGTACTGAGCAAGTGAGGGTTGCCGCTCTACACGAGTGCTTGTGTGCCCTACTGTGCCGCCACCGTAAAGAGACACGCCTGCCTGGGGCAGCGTTACCAAGAAGAGGGGGCGAGTAACATGCTGTCACCCCATGCCCTGTTAACGTCATGTGGCGCAGACTAGATTCCCTGCTACCTGCGTCTCGTTGCCTGCCCCAACATCAAGGGACTGATTGCGCCTGCGTGTGGTGCAGCCTTGACGTCCTGCTACCTGTGTCTTGCTGCCTGCCTCAACATCAAGGGACTGACTGAGCCTGAATGTGGTGCAGCCTAGATTCCCTGCTAACCGCGTCTTGCTGCTTGGCCCAACATCAAGGGACTACGCTGATGTGGCCCCTGGTGCTACCATGTGCGGCTTTGCCGGCCTTTGAACTGTACCATCAACTGACCTGGACCTGTGGTAGTGACTATCATGAATGGACAATGAAGCAAAGTGAACTGGTCTCCTGCAATCCTGCAAATGTGCAGAGAAGACTCAGTAAACATGTGTTTACATGCTGTGAGCCTGCATGTTAATTATGTGCTTAAAGTGCTCCCAGTTAAATGGATGTGAAGCCGCGCTCCCGTAGTTTGTAGGCAGGCTCTAATTGGGGCCAGCAACTAGCAATGGCGTCATTCAGTTGTGGAAGTTCTACCTACCCCAGGTTAATAAAGCGTCTTGTGCGCTGTTGGCATATTTGATGAGGATGCAAGGATGCTGCACACTTGCTTGAAAGTGGCGAGGTCAGCATGGGAATTTTTTTTGTGTCAATTTGCCTCTGCTTGAGGGATGACACACTTGCTGGTGGTGAGCTCTTGGAAGTACCAGTGGGCAACAGGGTTTGTTCTGACCTGGCGCTTCTTCAAATGCAAGGGTGGCCCGCAAGGATTGTCCCGTTGCAGTCGAAAGTGAAGAGGAAGGTGTGTTGATGTCCCCGGGAGGACGTGCAGTGGATGTTAGGGCACTGAAATTGACCAGAAGGTCTTCTGTGGGTAACTCTTTGAAGGAACACCTGGTGATAGAGGTCAGTGTGTGTTGCTCTTGGTTGCTAGGAATTTGGCAGGAGAGGCAGGTGTGGGGGGGTGGTGTGTAAGAGGATTCAATTCAGCACTACAGCTAAATCAACGCCTAGTCTAGAATACTGAATGAAAACCCTTATTGATATATCTTTATGTCCAGTTCATGCGTTCTGGATGACTACCCCTATATAACACCCCTCTGTTGGAATCCCCCTGACCCCACTGAGCCAAGAAGTAGTTCTGTTTTGCAAGTTAAAAGGTTTATTTGATAATTTAAACAATAGATATATATATCACACTTTATAATAAATTAATAATTGAATATCACACTTAATCTGATATGATAAAGATTAACAACGGAGAATCTGGCACTAGCACACTTCTTTATAATCACTAAGGAGTTGACATGAAATGGATAAGGTAGCACACTGGTAAATAGGGACAGAAGAATAATGTGGTAGAGAATGCTTTATAGAGTTCAAATGGATGCAATGTAGAATGAAAGGCCGTACAGAAAATACTCAATATGATTTCAACAAAACAAGGTAATCACTTTTCTCTGGCAATCCACTCCCCCCCTTTATGCAATGCAAGGAAATGGAGGGAAGGCACACAGTTCTCAGAAATGCAATCAAATGTGATTCAGTTCACCCCAGCAAGCTTAGACTACAAAAGTTTGAAACACAGGCCCAAAATGCTTTTATATGTGCTGGCAATGAAGTGAAAAATATATGCTAAAAATGATTTTAATTCCCTCTAGAGGTTCAGGGTGAGTGAAATATACTTAATATTAGTCCAGACTCACTCTTGCAATGGTTCAGGGATGATTAGCAGGTTAAACGAATTTCTGGCCAATGAAAGTAAGGAAGCTGCTGTTTTCACATGTGGAGGAATTTGCAAATCGCGGCAGATTTTTCCAAGTGTGCCGGGCGCGATTATAGAGAAAACTACAAGAACTAGCACTATCGTTTTGGGGTCCTAGGACAGCCTAGGATCTCAGCTTCCAGATGAAAGTTACTGCAAGTCTCTAAGACAAACGGTCGCGGAGATATGAGCGATTTTGTGAAGGTTGTTTTTCGGATTTGCAACTTAAAAGTTACTCAATTTGACAAGTGAAGCTTTGAAAATGACATGTGTCAGTTGTGCAGCTGCAGAATTAACAAATGACAGGATGCAGCTTGCAAAGGACAGTTCTACTTAGATTAAAATAGCTTGGATTAGATTTATTTTAAAACGAATAGATTTGGTTTCGCACAATCTGATCTAATTACTCACAAAATATTTTAGAAGATCTGGGTCGCGCCACGGATCTGGTCAGGTTTTGGACTGGACTCCGGTTCAGCTCTCTGGTTCTGCTAACAGCGGTCTGGGTCAGCTCGGCTCTGCTGGTCTGGGTCTCTGGTTCTGATCAGGTCTGTGGGTCCGGATACAGCGGTCTCCGGTTCAGCTGGTCTCTCTCTGGATACAACACTGCTTTCTGGCAAATGGCAAGAGTTCTTGCAAAGAATTCAAACAGCTCGCCTGGCTGTGATAGTGGCAATGATTTGAGGCCTGCTAAAGAGGGATTTAGCTTGTAGTTCACCTCTCTGCTACAAAGTCTGAAGTAAAGTCTTGGTCTCTGAAGGTGGATAGATTTAAGTCTCTATGTTGGCTTTCTGGAGGTTGATGGAGGTAAAGTATGGATTTTTCCGGCAGAGCGTCCCGCAGCAGATGGAAATGAAGGTCCCTTTCTGTCCTGTCTGTCTGCTTTTATCTGTTTTTAAAATGGGTGTGTGTGCAGCATCACTAGACCCTACCCCTCTCCACTTGCCATTGGCCACTTCCTCCTCTTCCCCTTGATTGGGGAAGGAACTATGAGTCAGAGTGATGCTGTAGGTTTTATGGGTCAGAGGATCCTCCCCTGTCAAATTGCACACAATCTATATTTGATTTAAAAAAAACATATTTGCACAGGTACACATTTGTTTAAAATTACATGCACCCATCACATATCACAGGAGGTATACCCTGTCCAAATCTGCTCTTCCTGCATTCAGAAATGGCAATATTTTGCACTTTTTAACTGGTTTGCAATATCGGACATTAACCCAAATTTACACACATGTGCGCAAGGAGTATGGACATTAATTGATGAAGTGTCAGATTTTTCACATGCATACATTTTGAGTAATATCCTCTTTTCCGCTAAAACCCCCCTGAACATACCACCGGGTCCTAACACGTCTTCAAATGTGCACAGAAAAATCACAAGAATTATGGTATCATTTAAATAATTTTCACAAGTCCGCTCTATGAATGATCCATCTTTTTCTAAAACCATATTCTGGCTACAGGGGTGTGTCTTTTCAGGTCACATGGTACAGAAACCAGTCTTTCCAGTTTCTGCCAAGCTCAGAGACCCTGCCCCTCCCAGCTTCTGCCAAGAGGAAGCTGTTTTACGACACCTGCAATAAACCATCTGCCTGGGTGAAGGAGGTTGCATTGTTCAGAGCTCCTGTATTCTGTGGGGGCTCCCCTTAATTCAGTTATCAGAGAGATGGCATATCCTTAGTGTGGCCAGCAGGAAACAGCCAGGCCTGGGAAGTTACTGTGAATCAAGTTTCACTCCTGATGGGGGTAGTTGCCAGGCAAAATTGGAATCTCTTTAAGCCAGTTTTTAGCTACATGTCATTTCTGTTCCCCAGTTTTCTGCATTCAAATAAACTAACAATTGTTTTACATATGCAGCTAGTATGCTGATTCTAAGTTTCAAACTATGACATTTAAACAATTGCAACCTATGTGACATTCAAAAGTAGGTCACTCATTTCTTTTAAACATTTAGATTTTTAGTGTCTTTCAGTCCAAATTTACTTAAACTGCTGAAATCCACAGCTCAGCCAGTCTTGTTATAAACCTTCAAGTCACTTCAGAATATAACTTTACATTGGATCCACCTCTCAGTAAGTCTTTCTTTGGCCTGTTTTGGGTTCATTTATTCAGTTTTACACAAAAAAGTAAAATCTGGTGTTGTTTTAAAACGCCGGCTTTTGGATAGTGGTGAGTACTGGTAATGCACCCATTTTTGGGATTTAAGAACATGAATCCCCCACAATTCTAGGTTGCTTTTGGCAATCAGCATTGCCATTCCCAATGGTTTCAGGCTACTGTGTGGGTAGTCCAATGGTGGTTTTAGGCAGTGCCCTTCTGTGCCCATAACATCGGCAAAAAGGGGTGGCAGCCTATTCTTCATGCATTTCCCTGGGCATTTTCTGGGAAGCTCTGGCCATCATGATGTTTTCAATGTCAGTACTGCACAGTTTTTGAGGTAGGGCTTGGATGCATGGGTAAAAACATCCCACAGGTGTGATCTGACGGATTCACCTTGATGCAGCTGAATGGGGAGGGGTGGGCATGCCTGTGCCAAGTCTGTCCCTTGATGTGAGGGGGATCTGTGACATGCTGTTTGTTAGTCGACATTTCAATTAAATCAATGAAGGAACGCCTCAGTTGATGATGTAGCTGTGGTACTGGGAAGGTTGTTGTCACCGAATAAAATGTTAGAGTTGGTGATCGACCCTATTCTGTGACCTCCGTCCATTTGGCCTACAGAAATGGGGACCAGTCATAACCCAAGCCCTCTGGTAAAGATCCTATTGGTCTTGATGGACCAAGATCTCGCTCACGACCCCCAAATTCAGGCAGTACTTAAAAATGGCTTCTTTCATCTAAGCACTCTGATGAGAGCCTTTCCATTTTCGATGGAGCCACAAAGGGTTGAATAAGCATAACGCTCACACTGCTACTCTACAGGTTACACAGCCTGTGCCTATCATGATGGTGTCCCAAAATACCTCACTGGGCGACTTCAGAAACTTCATAACACATCAGCGTCTGAATAGGTCTAAAACCATGGGGCCCCATTACTCCTGGCCTCCCCCGTCTCCACTGGCTTCTGGAAGATCCATATGGCATTCATGTTAAGGCAGAAGGACCACTATTTCTCCGCGAGGAACTCTCTTGTTAAATTTCATCGGCATCCTTGAGATCTTCCAACACTTCCGAATGGGCCTGTGATATGGAGTTCTCAAATAGGAGGCCGATCGCTCTCCTCTCGAACCCCTCAGTTCTGGAATTTGGTGCCCAGCATGCTTCATGCGCAGGGAAACCCTACCAAATTTAGGCAAGAACTGAGAGCATCTCTTTGTTAAATACCCCTGGGAGTTGTAGTCCAAAACATCTGGCGATCTATATTGCAGACCTCTTCCCCAAATGATTATCTCTTCAACCCCTGTGAACTGTTGAGCGCTCGCAAGGGACCAGCCGGTCGAATACTGCTAAACAGGTATAGCAAAATAAAAATAAAATAAACGGATGCCTTGCCTTTCAGGACTGTTCTGGGGACTCCCTCTCCCCAGTCTTGAAGTAAGAATGCCTTCAGCAGCTGCAATCGTCTCTGCAGGGCTCTGGGCATCACCTGAGCGGATGCCCCAGGGAACCTGAGCGCCTCAGGCTTGCTGAACTGTGGAGAGGGAGGGTGCCAGCTCAGCCAAGCTGAACACTGAGGCAGGATGCATTTCTAATAAGCATATGCCAGGGAGAGGAGAGAGCTGCAATGGAAAGGGAAACCCCAGAGACGGCATACATTAGCGTTTGACGAGACAGGAGGGCAGGCTGCTTCATTTATTTATATGTTGGTGATTTCGCAGGTGCTATTTGCTGCTTCATGGCGCTATGCAAGAGACAGGCACACTCACGATGAACGTAGGCACTGCGGCTTCGCGGCGCTATGCTACTCTCACCCAGCTTACAGGCACCGTCTAACCTAGCATGCATGCACTCTGCAAGGCTCTGGGCAAGAGGAAGGAAGTCTTACTGTACGTACAGGCATCGTGTCTGCTAGTTATGCAAGACACAGATACTCTCACCCTGCTTACAGGGTCCACCATGCACCTGCCGCTTCTAGGCGCTGTTATAGCACTCTATGTATCAACCACCGAAGAATGAAGAGCTGAGCCCTCGCTGCTACAAGATTTGCACACCCGAAAAGCAGGGCGCCCCATGTCTGCAACGAGTTTTTAACTTGTGAGCTATCCCTTAGAGCAGTGCTATTCAAATTCATTGATACTGGGCCCCCCTTTGAGTAACAATTTTGTTGTCGAGCCCCCTTGAGTAAATATGTTGTTGTTGGGTCCCCCCCAGATGCCATATCTGCGTATATTTTCTATTAAAAGCAGTCACCGTACTCTGTTTTTTAAGAACCTTGACCCCCCCCCCCCTGGACATTCTTCTGCCCCGCTAGGGGGGCCGCCCCACAGTTGGAAGACCACTGCCTTAGAGGAACATTTGTCACTGCCAGTCTTTGGCTCTGCTGTTTTTTCACACTATAAACTTTCATCCTTAAATGCCTTGGGCCTGATTTACAAAGCCTTTTCCAATGGGGTTTTCCCATTCAAGAAGGCTTTTGTAAACCAGACCCCATCTACGGAAAAGATCACGGTAAAAGTGCAGAATCAAATATGCCCAACTCGGACACTGGATATCTCCCCCACACACAAAACCGCACGGAGGTAGGGACCTACGGCGGGTATGACGTTGTTTCAACGACAGATGCTTTTTCGGCGAGTGTTTTTACGAAAACACTTTGCCGAAAGAAATCTCTGACATTTGGGGGGCGTGGGGGTGTCGGAAACAGTTAAAAATAGGTAGGAGAGGGAGGTTTTGGGGGGAACCCCCCAAAATAAAAAATAAAACATTTCAATGACGTTTTTCGGAAAATGCATTCGTAAAAACACTTGTCGTAAAAATGCCTGTCAATGATATGACATAGGACCCTACGGCATTGGAACTAGCCTTAACATCGAACGCACCCTCTAGGAAAACACCTACCCTGTACAAATTGTTGCTTAGATTTGGTCCATTGGTTAAGGAGAACTATATGGAAAAATGGGAAGAGGATTTGGGGAAAGAGCTAGATGTGGATAGCAGGAATCTGATCCGGACGGAAACGTTTGGAAGCTCCAGACACGTGACAAACAAAGAGGGGGCGGCGAAGGTGTGTTATAGATGGTATGTTCTCGAAGCTAGGTCCGCGCTCAATACATAACATAATAATACAAAATAATAGTGTTACCCCGGAGAAGCTACACAAAATGAATGCCTCCTACTCTACTCTGTATTGGAGAAGTTGCTCCGCAGTGAACTCCCTCTTGCATTTACTTTCGTTCTGTGAAGAGCCCGACTCGTCTGGAAGGAGGTGCGGCGCAAGTGAAGAGTATTTCTAGGTTAACTACCCCATGGGACCGTGGTATTGTATTATTGGGGATATGGGAGAGGGCGATCTCCAGTCTCCATAGCAACACTAATAAGCAATCTTCTAACAGTAAAAATGCCGGTGGCCCACCTGTGGAAGGACCCTGACGGGCCCATGATTACGATGTGGTGGGACGTGTGCTGGGAGACGGCAGTGGCGGGAAGAACTACGGCTACAAGCCTGGGGTTGTCGGGTACATTTCATAGCTTCTGGTCCCCATTCCTGACCTCCGCGGAGCAATTCCCTGGGATTGTATGTAAACCCCCCTCCGCTGGTTCTCCAACATCTGATCAACCTGTTCATACAGTTTGAATTTTTGGGATTAATGAGCAATTGCTCCACAGGACGTCACATTGCATGCACTTGTCTCTGTATTTATTTCTGTGATCCCCGGGCTGACCGCTGTTGCTATATGTAGGACTTTAAGCTGTTGCTGTGGTAAAAGTATGGTATTCTCTGTTTGTGGCTGATTTATGATTGAAAAAAACGTACAGAATAAAATCATAACCCTTGTGTCGTTATACTAGATTTTTTAAATAAAGTTTGTACACTTTTTTTTAACCCGATTGTATTTTTTTATATTTAATTTTCACACCACCAACTGCCTGTTTTTGAGCGCTAGCGATTTGGCAGAGATGTGTTTATGTACTGGATGGAGTTTGCCTCGGGCATCTATTCCCCGCTTCCCCATCCTCTGATCTTCCCTTGGCTCATTTACTTTTCCTCCACAGAATACCCCTGGCAGTGGCAGGGGCACAGTGTGCCACTCCGTAGACAGGTCTAGGTGCCCTGAAACTACTCTGGTGGTGATTTGCTGCAGTATAGAAGCCTATTAACATAACATAACATAGCATCTAGAGGTGGGGGATCCAAATCATTCATGGGTCGGACTGAGCCATAGCCAAAAATGGGCCGTGACAGTTAATGCTTCATGTGCAGTTACTATACGTATGGCACATCTTCACATGTACCACATGGTAGACTGTACAGGAAAAGAATTGCTATGGCAGAGATGACTAATACTGTAAACCTTATTTTAGGTCTATTGCTTATTGTGCCAACCTAGCTTTGTGAATGGGTTAAAGGTCAAATAGACATTTTTGGCTCTAAATCAACACAATAATAGTATTAACATCTGGCTACATACTTTGTAAATGTATGTAACACAGTTGTGCTGTCCGTATTTTCACCTCAGTAATTTAGTCTTTCTTCAAGATGCATGGTTTTCTGCAATGTTGATGTCTCTCTCCCACAGAAGGTGTCTCATCCAGCCACAGAAGGTGTCTCACCCACCAGTCCCCAGGGATCTGTCATCCAGGTGGCCAAGACACGGTCATTGCTTTGGATCCAGAAAATGGACTAACACCCAAGCCATATACCTGACGTGTCCCAATACAATGGTCAGACATGGTGAGGTAATTACTGACCATTACGCACACACCTGACTTCCATTACACTTCCCCAAATGGATAAAAGGCAGAGCACGGGAGCACACTCTGAGTGAGGTAAAGCACACGAGGAAACAGCAGTTCCAAGATGGCAGTTTAACAAGAGGAGAAAGACGGTGAAACAGAAGGGGATCACAAGGGGATTGCAAGGAGGGACGTTTTCTTGACGTTTTCGACAAGTAACTGTTACTTTCATGAAGCCTTGAGAATAGAAAGTGTAAGACCAGGAAACCAGGCTGAGGAATCCTGCATTGTTTGTCAGAGGTACCCGGGGCCCTCCCGTGTCAATAATCAAGGCAGGGAGACTCACCAGCTGCCGTGGTACTGTCCATGGCTCCAACAACAAAGCTGCATCAGTGAAATCAGCACAGCCAGTGAGTTAGGGAGACCGATGCAAGACTGGTCTGTGTTGAAGCCAAGGTTGCAAAAGACAACATTATATGGCGAGCGCTGGAAATAACATTGTATGAAACGCATGTGATAACCAAGGATAGTAAAGTTGAACTGGAGATGAGTGATTGAACTTTGAAACCAAGATACAATACCTTTGACGGAGTGGTCCAGCGCCACATGTGTGCCCAATCGAAGGTCTCTGTAAGGTATCCAGCTGAGAGTTGACAAAAGTGAAAGAATGACAAAGGATTGTGAATTGAAGTGGTCATGCGACGGTTTAAGCAAAATCCTGCGCACAATCGAAGGTCTTCGATGTTGATACAGTAAAGAAAATGTATAACAAAGTAGATAAAATTGGTCCAAGCCCGGCAGAGGGAGATCAATCAATTGCAAGCTTTTTTAAAGCAAATGTTGTGGTACAATAGATAAATTGGTCTGAGCCCAGCAGAGGGAGACTGATTAAATATTTTGTGTTAAAACAGATCTGAGACCGGTGGAGGGGGATCCGGGATGAGCCATAAATAACCCAAGAAACTGGATATGTGAAAATCCTGAGAACATTGTGTTAAAGTGGATCTAAGCAAGGCAGAATGGTAAATCACCGAAGAAAAGGGTGCATATGTGAAATACATAATGGAAAATAACTTAATTATTTGTTTGTTGCATCAGGTCCTCTGAAAGAAGAGACTTTGAACGGCAAAGAAGACTTTGGCACAGAAGGCCATGACGTTGCAGTTTTGAACTGTACTCTCATGGTAGAGAAGCCAGAGACTGTGCTAAGCTTGAGTTTACTGCGTGCTGAAAACGTAGGGAAGGGAAGCCAGCGGCTTGAATATCCTGACATATAATTTCTTCAAACACTTTTCTTTTGTATATCCTTGTTTCCCACACTATTTGTATTTAGAGGTGAGGATTGGCAGCAGGTTTATTAGTATTGGCCCTTTTATTTTGACACAACACCACTAGGACTGCGTTATTACTATTTGACGGCCATAGCTTGCTTCCACCTTTTGATTTAGGATTAGATAAGCGTTTTTCGAACCCATTTGAAGTTCAATAAACACCCTTGAACTTGTGTCTGTCTTACTGTTGATACCATGCATTCCTTACAGTCCCTTCCACACTCTTTCTCAAATGATTTGAGAGGTGTGAGATGAATGGCACGCAGATGACAGAAGAGTCTGTGTGTATTGTCAGCTTACTTGGATTTTGGACATGCACCTTAGGGTCATTTAATCTTGGTTCTGATGCATGAATGAAAAGCCTTGCTGCTGTATTTTAGCCACTATGTGATTTACTAGAGCTACTAGCACGTACTATATACTTCCACAGGGATTTACCTGGAGGAATGTGCCACATCGAGGCTGCTCCTGAGTAGTCAAAGCAAGACTATTAGACAGATTGTCCGGTTACACCTTGAATGCTTAAGGCCAATTACAGATCGTTAACTTGCGATGAGTAAAGGAATTGACATCTCATTTGTCTGTCAGCATTATAAATAAAAATGAAGTTTTTTTTATATCGTGCTTCACACTGGAGTCTAGCCTCTAAGCGCGGGACCGAGTACTATGCTGCTCCACATTGTCTTGTTTTTAAAACAAGTGGGCTCCTCCGAGCTATCCTCCAGGCCCAATAGATATCAGCATTATATCAGCACTCCACCACAAATAAGTAATCCCTTAATGCATTACAGGAGTCTAAAAGGCTACTAGAATATCCAATAACCAGAATGTAGGGTCTGATGGAGTCTCCCATCTCAAGCCGCTATTACAGTGTAGGAATATAGTCCAGTGGCTAGGGAAGGCTGTGTTTGTATCTATACCTTTAATCTTGAGAAAGGGTTCATTGAACGGGTGGTCAGAATGTGGGGTGGCCGCACTTTAACATGTAACCAGAAAGTGTCCAAGGGATGTGAAAGACCCACAAACAAAGTACACTATTTCCCCTAGGCCAGACCTGGATTTTAGGACAGCCAAGAAGTAACTAATTAAAACTCGTCATCTTGGAATTAAATTGTTCTCTAAGAAATGTATTGACACCTAGTGATGTAATAACAATTAACACCCTAGATAGAATGTTCTTTTTGACTCAGCCACTCAGGGATGAGGATTCTGCAAAACGAATTAACACTATGAGCTGGTATATGCTGGGAATGTTCTTTCCTGAGGAACTAGGCCAAACTAAAGGTCCTCTGTGCTGCAGGTCTGCTCTCTGCTTTTCCGCATGCCCACTAGTTCCCAAGTATCTCTTCCACATGCCGGCTCCCACTACCTGAGAGGTACTGTATCTTTTCTCTTGCTGGTGTCCTCCTGCTCCCCTTCGCTCAGCAATGCCTCTCCCCTCTTATGGCTGCTCGACGAACTACTTAATCCCGGAATCCCGATATTGCATTGCGTGTCCCAGTTGCAATAGCAGCCTGGTCTTCTCGGTCAAACTTGCCCGCTGTTTCTGCTTTTCGGCTTCTGAGTTCCTCATGAGTACGACCCCTTTTCCCTCATGGCCACTAAGGCTTAATTAGCCCATTATCATACCACCTGCAAGAAGAATCAACTATGTGCATGCAAGAACATAAGAGCATCAGTTAACAATATTAATTAATCTTTTGTGACACACTTAATACCAGAGACCAGTCTCTAAGCACGGGACAGCGATTCAAACCTGTGTTTCTCTGCATTCTACTTCGTGGGCCTCATTACGAGTTTGGAGGTAGCCATGCTCTTAATAAGGGCAAGGCTACCCCCAAACTCCGGTCCAGCTCTGGGTCCCGCGAAAGGCGAATTACCGGGCCATTCCAACCTTTGCGGGCCCGGTAATTGCCCTTTCGTGAGACCCCGAGCCGGTACGCCCCCATTCCCATTCGAGCCCGCATAGGGCTCAGTGGTAATGGGGAGGATGGTAGCAGCGGTACCGTTCATAACGACCAGGCGTGCAGAGCGGCCCCCGCAAGCAGAACTCGTAATGTGGCGGTACAGTGATAATGGCACCCGGCATCTCTACCAGCGCCATTATCACTGTACCGCCAGGGTCGTAATGAGGTCCAGTACGTTTGTTCTTGGAAGAATTGTATTTCTGCAACCAATTACAAAACTATGTAATGCTGATTTAAAAGTTTGCTGTTTGAAAAATATATTTAGAATCTTGCTTATGCACTCGCCTAGTTATTTATTACTCTTTTGTCTGTCCCTATAAACATTATGGGCACAGTTGGGGTCATTCCGAGGTTGGAGGTAAGGGATAAACGATGCCGGTAAATGATTACCAGCATCACTTACCACTCCGGGCTGTTCCGACCACCCAAACCGCTATTAGCGCCACCGTAAATAACAGTGCCTCTAATAGCGGCATGGGCGCGGACACATGGGCCATCATATCGGCAATAGTGGCATGCCATAAACTGGAGGACATCACAAGTGAAGCAGACATGCAAATATGGGCATCATGAAGGCGCAAAAAGTGGATTCCGGCATGCCATAAATATCGGCATCTCTGACCAACCGTAAAATGCCATGTGCAGTGTTCCCAGCTGCCACAGATGCACACCATCAGCACAGGTAGAGGCAATGGAGTCTGAGCCTGAACAAAAGGAGCACACCCACACACCACACCCCTTTCCACACCAAGATCAATCCAATAGTAGCATCAACACTTCAGCTGTAGGACATGCATGCATTGCAACACCAGCAACAACACCAACACCAACACCAACAGCAGGCACCACAGAGGAGACGCAGCAGGAGAAGGAGGGTGAGACAGGCCCAGCATGCCCCACGAGTGCAGCCAGCGTAACCACGCATGCAGCCCCCAATCCCAAACATCAGAGCCAGTCCCTCCAACCCAAACCCCGGAACACAACCACACCCTGTACCGTCTGGATCGGGAAACCATCAACACCATCGTGGACATGATGCACGATTGTCAGCCTCATTGAAATACGCACCGCCATCCCCCCTCTACTGAAGGTAGTGTCGGTGCTCCACTACCTTTTCACAGCCACCTAGCAGCACACAGTGGGGCACATGCATGGCATATCACCACCCTTATTCACTCGCATCCTGAGGCAAGTGCTGGATGCCCACCTTAAGCACACAACGGAATACATATCCCTACCACGGACTCCCCAGGAGATTCTTGAAACAAAATGTGGCCTCCATGCCATGGAGGTGTTTTACCACAATCGCAAGCAATACCACTCCAAAAAGGTGCAGATGGAAGGTGACGCAAGCAAGATCATCACACATTGTTGTGCCCGATATCCCAGATCAACCACAGGAATGCTGCATGTTACCATGTCAAAAATCAGCACTGAATACCTAACATTGCAGAGCCTACTGCCAATGCTCCCCATCAGGAAATCCTACAGAACACAACACATCACTAAATTGACACAAACACAGCTGTATGCGTACACAATGCATGAGCTAGAAAAACCGCAGAGCACACTGTGTATCATCTTGAAGATGCAACCCACACCATTATTCCATGGCACAGGACACATTGAGGGCCTAAAAATGGCGTGCATACAACCAGGGACATGTGCATGTGACCAACGATAATCTGCCGGCATGTGTGACTAGTACAGTTGTCCATCATCAATCGACTGACATATAGCTTGTTATGCCTCCCATGCAGGTGACAGTGGCTATCCCTTGATGCCGTGGCTCATCACCCCTATCCGAAACACACAGAACAGGCATGAGGAGGACTACAATCGATCCCACACCCATACCCGTGTGGTCATTGAGCAGACCTTTGGCCTGTTGAAGGCATGGTTTCACTGCCTTAGCCCATCGGTGGAGCACTCCTCTACAGGCATGAGAAGGTGGCCAGGATCATCATGGCATGTGTCATGCTGCACAACATGTGTATCCGACGCAACGTGCCCCTGCCCCCTGACATTGAACAGAAACCACCTGGTGATGATGAAGGGGATGAAGAAGAAGTGGCTGCACATCATTGTGGTGCCAATGCATAGGAGGGACGTGCTGTGCGTCAGTCAGTGATTGCACAATATTACTGACACACATGACTGCAGAGGGTGACATGATATTTTGACAGAGGCCACTGGGTGTGTGGGTACATGCACACTATGCACTGTATAAGAATAAATAACACATGCGCAATGATGAATGTCCACTCAGGTATTGCTTTTGACACAACGGGTGTATTAAATGTAACAATTAAAACAATAGTGCAATAACCCTCCACCACCCTCATCCCCCTCCCCCCACAACTCCCCCTCACACCCTCACCCCCTTCTGCCTCCCCCTCCCACCACAACTCCCCCACACACCCTCACCCCCATTCCCCACAACTCCCCCACACATGTCCCATCAAGTCTCTAATGCCTACACCAGGTTGTCCAGACTATTAATTAGCACTCCCTGGACCAGGTGGCGGCATGTCTGGCCACTGCAGGCTGCGTGAGGACCTGCAGAGCGGGCTCGTCTGGGTAGAGCTAGACGAGGATGGTGTGGCCGCCTGCTTGAATTGGGTTGCCGGATGCCCTGACTCCATTGCATCGGCTATGCGGCTTAGTCCCTGGCGCAGGGCGGATACCTCCTTGCAGAGGCGCCCAGTGTTCTCCGCAAATATTTTGCCCATGGAGGCGGTGTTGTCCGAGATGGTCCTGCCTAGAGAGGCGATGTTCTCCCTCCACTCCATTGTCCTCAACGAACTGCCGCACAAGGGCAGTCAGCTGCTCAGCACGCTGCAGCCCTGCGGGTGCACCTGTGGAGGTTGACGGTTCCTGGGTGTCTTGCTCGGCCTCACTACTGGCCACTATCAGATTAAAGGGCCCTTCAATTAGCTCCTGCCTAGAATGCTCTGGGTGGTGGCGTGGTCTGTCTCAAGGGATGAGATTTGGGGGAATGCCTGTGGACTGGGCATGCGGGGCAGTTCTGATGAATCCTCCTCAACGGGCCCCCATACCTCATCCTGTGCCACCTCCACAGCCTGGGGTGCTGTGGCTGCCACCTCCCCAGCCAAACTTGACTCCTCCGAGTGTGGTGCCTCAGCTGATTCCTCTGGCTGCCCAATGGGTGTTTGCGCTTCCGCCTCTACGGCCCTTGGCAACACCGGTGCACTGGCACCCTGGGGTGTCTTCACTGGTGGTGCACGGCGGCCCTTGGGTTGGCCCTTAGAGGTGGACGGCCAGTTGGCCTCATCCTGGGACTCTTCCGGGCTGTGGTTTTTGCGGAGGTTGGTTCCTGGGCATCGCTGTCATGGTCAGAGCCTGTGGGGGTCGAAGAGACGGCACGGCATGAGTGATGTTTTGATAGTCATCATACATACCTTTGTACAATTGATCATCCACACAATCCAGGGTAATAGGCATTTGCGTTTGGATGATCACGTTGTTTGATACATGGGTGGGTTATGTAGGCATACTTCGGGGTCACTCATGTCGGCCAAGACCTATGCTATGTGACATGCATATTTGTTGGGGCCTGCATGCTGTGTGACTTATGGCATTTGCATTTTGTGTGGTATGTGTCAGGTACGGCATTGCCTTCTGCATGTGTCTGTGATGCGTCCGGCTAATTTGCTGGGAGTGTGTGTGTGTGTGTTGGGCCATGGCTTGCCTCTTTGGACGGACATATTGGTTGACTTTCATCAGACTCTGCATTACAGTGTTTTCTTAGGACACTCACCTCCATCGGCCAATGTTGTGGTGCCACACTCCATGTCACTGACACCTTCGATCCCCCTCCATTCCAATCATGCTGGCGCAGATGTTCTTCCATGGGGTCAGCTTGATGGGGGAGCTGGCACCTCCGCCTGTTGCCATTGCCTGGCTCCTGTTGACCGAGAGTATGTTCCTTACTCTGAGCCGCAAGTCGTCCTAGAGCTTACAGCAGTCTTTTGTGGTGTGTAAGAGGATTCAATCCAGCACTACAGCTAAATCAATGCCTAGTCTGGGATACTGAATGGAAACCCTTATTGATATATCTTTATGTCCAGTTCATGCATTCTGGATGACTACCCCTATATAACACCCCTCTTTTGGAATCCCCCTGACCCCACTGAGCCAAGAAGTAGTTCTGTTTTGCAAGTTGAAAGGTTTATTTGAGAATTTAAACAATATAAATATATATCACACTTTATAATAAATTAATAATTGAATATCACACTTAATCTGAGATGATAAAGATTAACAACGGAGAATCTGGCACTAGCACACTTCTTTATAATCACTAAGGAGTTGACATGAAATGGATAAGGTAGCACACTGGTAAATAGGGACAGAAGAATAAGGTGGTAGAGAATGCTTTATATAAGTTCAGATGGATGCAATGTTGAATGAAATGCAATACAGAAAATACTCAATATGATTTCAACAAAACAATGTAATCACTTTTCTCTGGCAATGCACTCCCCCCCTTGATGCAATGCAAGGAAATGGAAGGAAAGCACACAGTTCTCAGAAATGCAATCAAATGTAATTCAGTTCACCCCAGCAGCTTAGACTGCAGAAGTTTAAAACACAGGCCCAAAATGCTTTTATATGTGCTGGCAATGAAGTGAAAAATATGCTAAATTGCTTTTAATTCCCTCTAGAGGTTCAGGTTGAGGATTAGTTGGTTTAAATTAGTTCAGGCTTACTTTAGCAATGTTCTAAGAATGATTGGCAGGTTAAACGAATTTCTGGCAAATGAAAGCACGGAAGCTGCTGTTTTCACACGTGGAGGAATTTGCAAATCGCAGTACATTTTTCTGAGTGCGCCGGGCGCGATTACAAAGGAACTACAAGGACTAGCACTATCGCTTTGGGGTCCTAGGACAGCCTAGGATCTCAGCTTCCAGATGAACGTTACTGCAAGTCTCTAAGACAAACGGTCGCGGAGATATGAGCGATTTTGTGAAGGTTGTTTTTCGGATTTGCAACTTTAAAAGTTACTCAATTTGACAAGTGAAGCTTTGAAAATGACATGTGTCAGTTGCGCAGCTGCAGAATTAACAAATGACAGGGTGCAGCTTGCAAAGGACAGTTCTACTTAGATTAAAATAGCTTGGATTAGATTTATTTTAAAACTAAGAGATTTGGTTTCGCACAATCTGATCTAATTACTCACAAAATATTTTAGAAGATCTGGGTCGCGCCACGGACGGTTTCGGCACACAGCATCTGGTCTCTGGAACTGCTCTCTGTCCTGGACACCGGTTTTCTGGCCACGGACAGTCTTTCTGGGTAAGCACTGCACTCCTGTCCTGGGTTCTGCTAGGCACTGGTTCTCTGGGTCGGGTCCTGCCTTCTCTTTGGATATTTCTGTCACCGGGTTCTTGCAAAAGTTCTTGGCAAAATTCAGACGGCTCGCCCGGCTGTCTGAAGAGTTCAGTTGCAAAAAGATTTTGAGGCCTGCTGACAAATACTCTTGCTGGCAGTGGCCTTTTTGGTTAAGGTTCTGTAGTCTCTGTTTATCTTGGAGTCTAAGTGTTGGCTCTCTGAAGGTTGATGGAGGTAAGGTATGGAATTTTCCGGCAGAGCTTCCAGCTGCAAGTGGAAATTGAATGTCCCTATCTGTCCTGTCTGTCTGCTTTTAACTGTTTTTAAAATGGGTGTGTGTGCAGCATCACTAGACCCTACCCCTCTCCACTTGCCATTGGCCACTTCCTCCTCTTCCCCTTGATTGGGGGAATGAAATGAAGTGTCATCATGATGAGGTCTGTTTATGATACAGAGAACCCACCCCTGTCAACTTTACACACAATCTATATCTGACCTAAAAACATATTTGCACAGGTACACATTTGTTTAAAATTACATGCACCCATCACATATCACAGGAGGTATACCCTGTCCAAATCTGCTCTTCCTGGGGGCTTGCATTCAGAAATGGCAATATTTTGCACTTTTTGGTCGGTTACCAATATTGGATTTGTCCCCGAATTTACACAAATGTTCGCAAAGCATGTGGGCATTAGGTGGTGGAGTGTCAGATTTTTAACATGCATACATTTAGAGTAATATCCTCTTTTCAGCTAAAACCTCCCTGAACATACCACCGGGTCCTAACACGTCTTCAAATGTGCACCGAAAAATCACAAGAATTATGGTATCATTTAAATACTTATTACAAGTCCGTACTATGAGTTATTCACCTTTTTCTAAAACCATTTTCTGGCTACAGGGGTGTGTCTTTTCAGGTCACATGGTACAGAAACCAGTCTTTCCAGTTTCTGCCAAGCTCAGAGACCCTGCCCCTCCCAGCTTCTGCCAAGAGGAAGCTGTTTTACGACACCTGCAATAAACCATCTGCCTGGGTGAAGGGGGTTGCATTGTTCAGAGCTCCTGTATTCTGTGGGGGCTCCCCTTAATTCAATTATCAGAGAGATGGCATATCCTTAGTGTGGCCAGCAGGAAACAGCCAGGGCTGGGAAGTTTACTGTGAATCAAGTTTCACTCCTGATGGGGGTAGTTGCCAGGCAAAATTGGAATCTCTTTAAGCCAGTTTTTAGCTACATGTCATTTCTGTTCCCCAGTTTTCTGCATTCAAATAAACTAACAATTTTTTACATATGCAGCTAGTATGCTGATTCGAAGTTTCAAACTATGACATTTAAACAATTGCAACCTATGTGACATTCAAAAGTAGGTCACTCATTTCTTTTAAACATTTAGATGTTTAGTGTCTTTCAGTCCAAATTTACTTAAACTGCTGAAATCCACAGCTCAGCCAGTCTTGTTATAAACCTTCAAGTCACTTCAGAATATAACTTTACATTGGATCCACCTCTCAGTAAGTCTTTCTTTGGCCTGTTTTGGGTTCATTTATTCAGTTTTACACAAAAAAGTAAAATCTGGTGTTGTTTTAAAACGCCGGCTTTTGGATAGTGGTGAGTACTGGTAATGCACCCATTTTTGGGATTTAAGAAATGAATTCCCCACAATTCTAGGTTGCTTTTGGCAATCAGCATTGCCATTCCCAATGGTTTCAGGCTACTGTGTGGGTAGTCCAATGGGGTTTTTAGGCAGTGCCCTTCTGTGCCCATAACATCGGCAAACATGCGTGGCAGCCTATTCTTCCTGCATTTCCCTGGGCATTTTCTGGGAAGCTCTGGCCATCATGATGTTTTCAATGCCAGTACTGCACAGTTTTTGAGGTAGGGCTCGGATGCATGGGTAAAAACATCCCACAGGTGCGTGGGGTGTTTCCGACTGCACTCACTTTCTGTGCCACGAGTGCCCAGATCTCTTTTTTCTTTATGATGGCCTCCCTCTTCATGCTGTTGGCGAAAACAATCTCTGCATGTTCCTGCAGTGTCCCGGCTAGCATCTCCAACTCGTCCTCGTTGAAGCGCTCCTTGCACTGGCGGGCAGCTCCCTTCTTAAGGGCCTTGGGCATTGTGGTGTGTTGGATGAAGGTTTTAAAACAAATAGCAGAGTTCCACAGGTCCTGTGTGCTGAGGATAGCAATAGATTGTGTTTTTAAAGATGGCCGCCGTGCTCCTTCCCGTTCCTGTGTGATGACGCTACTTCCGGTTCCACTTATTTACGGTGACCGTTATTAGCTAATAGCGGTCCTTTATTAGCTAATAGCGGTCCCCGCTAATGCCGCATTGGTTCATGCCGGTAGTGCTATCTGCGCTATGCATGATGCCGCTAAGGTCATTTTCGGTGCCTTTAACGGCATAGCAGTAATGCCCTTAGCGGCATGGTGCAAAGCTTGTGCCCGCAAAGTCATAATAGCACTCTATTAGCAGGCTATTGACTACACGGACACGCTATTTGAGCCATGCTGGTAAGGACTGTAACTTACCTCCAACCTCGGAATGACCGCCCTCATTACGACCCTCGCGGCCGCGGTTCTATAGGGGCTCAATGGGAATGGGGACGTACCGGGTCCGGGTCCCGAAAATGGGAATTACCCGGCCTGCAAAAGTCGGAAAGGCCCGGTAATTCCCTTTTTTCGGGACCTGGACCCGGACACGAGTTTGGAGGTAGCCATGCTGGTAATGACAGCATGGCTACCTACAAACTCGTAATGAGGCCCATCCTGTTTAGAAGATGAAGACAACAGGATTTTGAGGGGAGGAGATGTGTTTTTGGAATCATTGAATTGGTGAATCCCATAATGTTTTGACTTTTTTGTCTTCACATCCACTTGCTTGCCGGATTATTTTCCGAACCTATTGAGATGTAATCACACCTTCAATGTTATGTTAAATTAATGTATAAAATGCGCGTTCACCACAGAGGTATCATGGCGCTAACTGACAGCAAGGCATGAGGGAGAGGCGGATTTAGAATAGATAGGTTTTTAGTGTACGGCAGAGTCCCAGTTGTTTAGGTAAGGAATGCATGGCGCACAGTAGGAAATTCCAAAGAACAGCGCCCGCCACTGAAAAAGCACAGCCCTCAATCCGACAAAGTCTGACCCTAGTGACCTGCAGCAGGCAGGCCTCTGCAGAACGCACGATCCATCCTGGGACATACTGGCGGAACCTGGCCTGCAGATACTCAGGCCCCAGACCAAGGAACACCCGATGCACTCGGCAGGCAGCCTTAAATAAGACACAATGTTTAACCGTCAACCAGTGGAGAAGATGTAGAACAGGGGAGATGTGAGCCCCGCGTGGGGTAGAAGTGGCCAAGCGAGCAGCTGAGTTTTGAAGTACATGAAGGCGCCGAAGAAGATAAAGGGGCTGAGCTAAGAATAAAGAGTTGCAGTAGCCTATTGAGGAGGTAACCAGCGCCTCCACCACAGGAGCCCTAGTCTGAGCCGGAATGAACGGAAGAACTTTCCAGAGGAGTTTAAGCTGGAAATAGCCGTGTTGGCAAATGGCACTGACCCGGTGCTCCATGGACAAAGTAGAGGAGATTTTTACCCCCAGATCCTTTACCACGATGGTGGGAACAGGAAAGGGGACCAAAGAAGAAGGCCAGAAACCAGAAGCAGAAGGGGGTCCCACCACCAGCCCATCAGTTCTAACTCTGTTCAACCTGAGTCAGTTGTTCCGCATCCATTCTCCCAATGCCTCCAAGCAGACCCTGAACCTGCTGGCCGACTCAGGAAGATTAAGCTCAAGGCGCACCAGGATGTGGTTATGCTAATTGAGGGACTGAAATTAAGTGTAGCTCTTCCGATCTAGAACCAAATTGAATAGACAACAGATTGCTTTCTCTTTTAGAGGGCAGAGCTTAAACCTGCATTTAGTTAACTTAGTATTTGTTGCTTGAAATTATTATGGAGTTATATCGTATTGGATTGCTAGTGACCTTGGATTAGCCGAAGATAATGTATACAAATGAATCCGTAATAGGGATTCACATGTTTGCCCATCTGGCCTGTAGCATCTGTTAATGGTTCTTTGGTTTTAGTCCACCTGCTTATCAAATATCTCCTTTAGCCGAGAGAATTCTCTAGAACATATTCTTTGCAGTTAATTTAGCCAATTAAATGTTTCTGTTTCACTTCAATGGCAGCGGTGGGGCCCTTCCCCGTGCCTAGTTTGTGACCCTGACACAATTTACGATAAAGGGGCCACTATTGCACATCTTGGCCTCTATATCTTAATTTACAACTTCTTCTGCATTTAAGCCTCTGACCGCTCTGCTACAGCGATTGGAACTTACTGTATATTTGTTTGTTTTTTATTGTGGCTGGTTTTGCATTCAAACCTTACACAAAATAACATAACATGTACAAACTAATGAATGCATTACTACTATGCAGTCTTATACTTATAAAATACATTTCAAGTTATGGTATTTCGGAATCGTCAAACTAGTTCATAAGTAGTATTGTCTTTCCTTAAGAATTTGACTCCAACACATTGTTAAGAAACTTAAAAAATCGACTCAAAGCTAAGATCAATACATATTCTCTCCTTGCATAAAAAGACGCCCATAAACGTTCACCTACATGAATAAAGAAAGCATCGATAAATCTATAAAAGCGAGAAACTCTTGACTTGTGCAGTCGAGGACAGAATAGAAGTAGGTCTTTCAAGGTTCCAGTGCGTTGAACGTACTGTATATATACTTCAACAGAGAATTACCTAAAGGAATGCGCCATTTATTGAATTGTGGTTCCTTTCTCAGTGCACAGGAATAGACGGCTCTGACAATGGGCCTCATTACAAGTGTGAAGGTCTGGAAATAAGGGTGCTGGTCGCACTGTACCGGCACCCTTTCCCGGCTGCCACACTAGAACTCTGCTCCTGGGGCGTATAACGGCCCCCACCCGCTGAGTTTTCACGGAAGCACTGTTAGAAACGGTGCTGGTGATTCTGTGTCCCCATTCCCGTGGAGTCCTACGGGGCTCCATGGGAATGGGGACTAACATTTTTGCGGCGCCTGACTTCCCAATCCGCCGGGACTTGTAATGTCCCGGTCGCACCCGGGAAGTCAGGTGCCGGAAATGTATTACGAGTCCGGTGGCAACCCGTCTTTAGCACCGGTGGGTTACTGCTGGACTCGTAATGAGGCCCAATGGCCTTCCAGAGTAGAGACTACAAGTCTTGCTCCCCTAGTTGGGCAGACAGAGTTAGTCATGCAAGAGTGTATTATTTCACGTTTTTATATGGCATAACACGTACATCATAACTCCTTTGCATTATGTGTATTCATTATTAAAAGATTCGTAAGACTGGCATTCCATTTAGATTGAAGGGGGGGTTACTCCTTAGGGAGAATTTTGGGGAAACTTGAAAAACATAGCATGGGTTAATGGCTTGTGTATGTGAGAGAAAGTAAACTTGCCAGGTAGATAACGATAAATGCCCTATTGAGAATGACACCGAAAGTCCTTCTTTCGACCAAAGACACAATGATGTGCATGTGGAAAATTGAAATTGGCGTAAAATCACAAACCAAATATCCACACAAGACCAATGGACTGAACTGTGGTTTTCCAGATCAAGGTCAAGGAGTGCACCATGGTGTCTCCCTAACTAGGGGACTTTTTGTATAGTTTGGCCCCATAGACCATGGAATATATCCTCCTTTTCAACCCGCAAATATTTTAACCCGTTAGGAGCGGAATTTTATTTATTTAATTGTTTTTTTATAACGCGCCTCATATCATACCTGAGTTCAGTTTCTAAGCAGGGATCCGGGATTTGGACCTCTGTTGCTCTGCGTGGTCTTGCTTCCAAGACCAGCACGTTGCCCCTGTGCTGCCGAAGTTACTTCTTTGATGGGGGTTGTTTCATGTTGGCACCTTTGTAGGCCTTAGGCTTCCACAGGAGGAGAAGCGCAAAAGGCATGAGAGGGGAAGACAGAAGGCCTTCTGGGGCCTGGGGCCTCAATACCTTCAACTCTCTCTTCCTAAATACCTTCCTTCTCGAGCTCTTTGCTCATCTCAAACTCCATCAGTCGCTTCTCCAAGCAATGAGTTGGTGGTAGATCTCTTTCTTCGGCTGGGGCCTCCCTCTGGAACAGCCTTCCTGCCACTCTGAAACTTGTGGAGAATCATCTTCAGTTCCGGAAGCACCTCAAAACCTTTCTCTTTGCTTCTGCTTTTTCTCCTCCTCTCCCTTGCTGACTTCCTGGCTGACACTGAAACTGCACTGGTTACCAGGCCACCCTCTGATCTCTGGCCCAGGTCCCCTCCCCCGCCAGTCGCACTCCTGCACTGCCTTCCTGGCAACCCCTGCACTAGGGGACTGTTTTCTGCATCCCTACAGTCCCACTACCAGCACTTTACACCTGACGTCTGCACTTACCCTTGCACTTGCCACCTGCTGGCCGTACTTTTATCTATTGTTATTTATTTTCTTATCCCATGTACTGCACTGTCCTCTTCCCCTTGCCCTGCATTACTCCTCCTTCCCCTTCCCATGCACTTGCGCGATCTGAATGACACCTGGCCTAGTAGGATCGCTCTCTGTCCTCCCTTTGTTTCCCCCCCTTGCCTCGTCGCTCCTTGAAACACTTGTGTATAGGCACGTTATAAATGCCATATCATATCATATCATAACATGAAAAAGTGGAGTGGGGTCCATTTTATAATATCCCGGAAATAACAACTTGAACTGAAAATAAAGCGGTTAAATCAAATAGGTAAACATAACTAATTTTACGTTGTAAGTCATGTAAAAATAATGGCATTTTAAATGAAGAAAATAAAGATAACTAAATGTATAGTTTTTCCTAAAAAAAGGGTATTGTCTACTGATGTTAAGTAAATTTAATGAAGCGCGACATCGACCCGAGGGTATCTTGGCACTGATATATATGTAATTGTCTTGAAAAAGTGTTATCTGGTTCTTATTCATTTAACAGAAAGGTGGAGGGTGACCAGACATCCCGGTTTTCCCGGGACAGTCCTGGGAAATCGAACTCCGTACCGGGGTTCCGGGAGTTTTTTAATTTTATAAACCCCATCCAGGGATTGGAAGGGTGGCTGGCTACGGTCCCGTTTTTTGCTGGGACCCAATTTTGAAATCCCGAAATCGGGCCCGGCGCGACTCTTCCTGCACGTGAATGGGGGCGTGAATGTTTTCCACTCCCCCCATTTCCACTCCCTTCCTCTCCCTGGCGCTCTCCTCCAATGAGAGAAGTGTGCCTGTGAGCCCACACACCTACCCCCTGCAACAGGCCTAGAAGTAAGACTACAGTTGTATTTGTGTTTACTTTAGTCCCACTTCTATGTCTATGGCCTGTCCTGTTTTTCTTTTTTTTATCTGGTCACCCTAGAAATATGTCTATGGCCTGTCCTGTTTTTCTTTTTTTTATCTGGTCACCCTAGAAAGGTGGAACACAAAGTTCTGCCCACCAGCTCTACCCTGCACCCCATCCTCTGCACGTACCTATTTTAATCTGCCAAGGAAACCATTCAAAATGGCGAGACCCCCTGGATGCTTGAGCACACTTGGCACTGCCCTACACTCCACCCACTTGCTTAAATCATACTTCTCCTGTCCTATTTACGTTTCTGGCGTATTGTACGTTGTATTTCAATATTGCATTATTTTAAGGAAAAGTTAATGATCTCTCTTCCCTTCTAATGTTCATGTTTTTTTGCAGAGATAATTTAACTGTGCACGGGCAGTGCTGACATGGAGCAGAAGTGCAAAAGGGAGGGATGAGCGCTAAGTAGATAGTGGTAGCATTAGCATTTACAGCGCTTGGAAACCCAGGTGTGGGCTAAGCACTGTGTACAAATAAAATGCAGTACCTCATTCCAATATTCGTTAGTCTCCGTCTAAATTCATCAGCCAACAGCCAACAACGGAGTGGAATTATGCATTTTTACAGTCATCAATAATGCGCGTGGCCATCTCTATAATTACTTGAATGTGGACGTTTTCCCTCCTTCAAGTCAAGGCGCTACAGCCTGGCTCCGGCCTCTACTCTGCCGCGCCCCACTTATCACTGCGCTATTGGATTAAGGCTAGAAAACAGCTGCCAGCTCCAGTCTAATAGAGTTGCCCTTTGCCTGGCGGAGGCTACAGACTGAGGGACTGAATGCCCCTCCCCCCCTCTCTGTGCAGGGCAGCTATGTCCGATAATGTAATGAGGGGTTGGTATTAGATTACCGCTGAGGGCTCTCTGTGCAGCAGAGGCGCGCACGGTCTCGAGTTCAAGTCTCCAGGGCTTTGTTCCTTTGATCTGATTGTATTGGTATTATTTTGGGGAGCAGGAAACTGTGAGACCCCCTGGGGAAGTGCTGTGCAAGCGGGCGCTGCTGGGGACTTAAATCGTGTGATCTACAGCGCGTTAAGCGAGGCCTCCTCTTGCTCTGGTTGTTGGGTGAATTGATCTAATTATTGGTTTAAATGTTCTTTCTTTTTTCCAGAATTGATATCATGTTTTTTCCACACACTGGGAGGGAATAGTTTGACCTTTACCTACCAGTTCTCAGGCCTTTCTGTGTAATGGACGGGACAGCACTGTGCAATCCATTTGTTCCTCTTAAACATTGGGCCTCATTACAAGTTGGCCGGTACACAGTAAAAGTGATGTTAATAACGTTTACCAGCACGTTTGCCGGATTGGCCAACTACAACCTTCCTGGTGGGGGTGAAGGATTTACCTCCAGCATGACCCCTACCAGCACGGTAATACCGTTGCTGGTAATAGCAGCAAAATACCCCATTGAATGGGGATTTACCCCCCTTATCGGCACTTGTAATCTGCCGGTTATTTGGGCAGACCAAGTGCCAGTAACGGGGATTCCGATTGCCAGTATCATAGGAATCAATTTGGTTTTACGCCTGCATGAAAGTCTAGTTGGTGTAATTTTTAAATATTGAATCTTTTTTAATGCTGTCGACCAGCCTCTAAGTGCAGGACTGGGATTCATACCTGTGTTGCTCTGCATTGCCCCTGAGCTAACATACAAAGTGCATGCAAAAAAACAAAAAAAGGCATCCCTCGACCCCTTTGAACCTAGGAATTACAGGCCAATCTCCAACACCACATTTCTTGCAAAACTCATGGACCGGACCGCAAACTCTCAGCTCAACTGCTTTGTAGAATCCAACAAACTCCTCGACCCCGCTCAATCAGGCTTCAGACCTCGACAAGGAACTGAAACCGCTCTGATCTTGATCTGGGATGATCTCAAGGTCACGGCAGATTCTGAGGGTCGCGCAGGACTGATTCTCCTAGATCTCTCGGCAGCCTTTGACACCGTTAACCACTCAATCCCCCTTGACCGCCTCCATTCCCTAGGAATCCGTGGCTCGACCTACAAATGGATTGCCTCTTTCCTCAGCAACAGGAAACAAATCGCCTTCCTCTCCCCTTTTGTCTGAACTGCTCGCCCTGTGAACACTGGAGTACCCCAAGGTACATGCCTATCTGCTCTCCTTTTCAACCTCTATATGCCCACTCTACCAGGAATCATCCTCATGCGCTACCTCTCCTACTACCAACTATACTGACAACACCGAAATTATCCTAAGAATGCCCAAGACAAGGACCGACCCACGCCCATACCTTGAAGCTTGTCTCCATGATATTGACCGATGGATGACAAGTAACCACCGCCTTTTGAACCCTGAGAAAACTGAAATCATGGTGTGCAGCAATACTGCCCTTCTCCCACAACCACTCCCATGGCCCCCTTCCCTCGTCCCACCCCCTCCTCCCTCCAACTTAGTCAAAAACCTAGGCTGCACTATGGACTCAGGCCTAACCCTCTCCCGCCAGATCAATAATGTTTCAAAATGCTGTCACTACCACCTCAAACTTCTTAGACGCATTTTTCCCTACCTCTCCTACCCCAACAGACTCGTTGCTGTTATGTCTATGGTTATGTTGAGACTGGACTATGCCAACTCCTTATACCTAGGCGCACCGGCATACCAACTCAACAAACTACAAAAAGCCCAAAATGCTGCCACCAAACTCCTCCTCACCCTGGGACACAGAGACCACATCTCACCCGCTCTCCGTACCTTTCACTGGCTCCCAGTTGGACGAAGGGCCACCTTCAAGACCCTATGCATTACCCACCAAGCATTGCACAAGGCCGGCCCAAGGCACCTACCTCCCATCTAGCACCCTAAGAGCAAGCTCTGCCCGCTTTCTAGTGATTCCAACCTCTAACTCTGTCAGGATCAGAGGATCTGCCTTCTCAACCTTGGCACCAACTCTGTGGAACTCGCTTCCCCCACATATTCCACACACCCATGACAACATGGCCTTCCACAAGGCTCTAAAAACCTGGCTCTTTCCATAATACCGACTAAGAGCATCTAAGACTGCCGAGACCCTGCAACGAAATGACAAATGCTCAATGAGAGCCCAATCAATGACGAGACTCATGCTCATTTAGTCACAAATAAGCTTACTCTGAATGTTGCACTCGGAAACACCCACTTGAAATCCGGAAAAGCGAGCACGTTCAATCAAAACCTCCACTCAGATACGACACTGACCTCTCCTATCACTATGCTCACTCTCTACACTAACATGCAATTAGAGCACAGCTACACCCCTCGATCAATTCAGCCTTGCTGCTCACATACAAACAATACATCATGAACGCCAAACATTCTGATATTACGCAGGTATACCCCACGAAAATCATATTAGCTGCACACATAAGCACACTACCAGGCCTAACGCAGCCAGAACCCTGTCTTGGTCCCATCCTCCAGACTGCACACATTCACCTGATATCAAAATAACACCACACCTAATGCTAGGATGCAGCTACCATCAATCAATCTCATCAGCTGCACACATAATCGGTGCACACAAGCACCTTATCACACATTAATGTCTCGACTGACTTGGACTGCGGTCCTCGAGGGCGTTCAACCTACCAGCGCTTTGAGGTCATACCAATGATTAGGGGTGTACCGAACTTTGGCTTCGATTAAGTATTCAGCCGAATTTCTGCTGAAAATCAGCTATTCGGCTTTGGCCGAAGGTTCCTGTAATTTAATTTAATTTTATTTATTTATTACATTTGTTACTCGCCCAGACCCGTGGGTATCACGGCGAACATGGATGAATCTTATCACATATCTTGTACAAAGTTACAATGAATCCTATCACGTCTTATACAATGTTACATTACGTCAGACAGAGAGTAGCAATGCTTTACAGTTCTTGTAGCAAACCTGAAGGGTTGCTGGCCATACTAGTAGGCCATAGTATCGGCATTAGGTAATGCAGTTAGGTGAGTCAGGAAAGTCAGGGGCGTTCTGGTGTTTTGGCTGATTAGCAGTAGCTGAGTTTAGTATTTATTGAATAACCAGGTTTTCAGTGCTTTTTTTAATCCTATTAGTGTGTCCTCATTTTTGACGCTAAGTGGTAGGGCATTCCAATAAGTGGAGGCTAGGACTTTGAAGCTACTTCCTCCTGCTCTCTTGTATCTATATTGCGGTATTTCCAAGAGGGCCAGTTTATTGGATCTGAGTGTCCTACAGGAGGTTTTTTTCTTAATGGTATTGTTGAGGTAGCTTGGCGCTTCATTTGCTACGCATTTATGAACGACACGAAGTGTTTTGAAAATGATTTTGGCTTCAATTGGCAGCCAGTGATTTTCTCGCCTGATGTTGGTTATGTGATCCGATTTCTTTATACCGAATGCTGCTCTGAGGGCTTTGTTCTTCAGTAATTGTAGCTTATTGATATTAGTTTTGGATGTTCCTAGAAGAAGAATGCTACAATAGTCCAGTTTCGTTAAAATCAGCGCTCTAGCCAAGGTGATACAGTTTGTAGGAGTGAGGAATTGGCGGCTGAGTGCGATAAGTTTGGCTGTGTATGCTGTAGAGGAAGAGAGGGCTGATATGTGTTTATGCATTGTAAGGTTGGCGTCTATATATGCTCCAAGAGTTTTGACTTGCTTGAGTACTGTGATCTGTGTTCCGTCTATGTTGATGTGTGAGTAGTCGAGATGGAGGGTGCTTATTCTTTTTTGTGAGCCCACGATGAGACCCTCCGTTTTCTCATCGTTGAGACAAAGACTGTTTAGGGCCATCCAGTTTTGAATTATGGCGTAGACTTTGTTGATGGTGTGAGTGTCTTGGGCATAGTCCCCTGTAATGGGGATGAGGATGTGGGTGTCATCTGCAAAGTTTGTGTAGATGACACCCATATTGTCGAGGGCTGAGAATAGAAGTTTTGTATAAGCATTATAGAGTGTGCGGGAGAGACAGGATCCCTGGGGAACTCCTATAGGAACTGCTATAAGGTCAGCTGCATTATTTCCGATGGCAACTCTGGATGTTCGATCAGATAAAAAGGATTTAATCCAGAGTGTGGCGTTGTTTGAGAAGTTAAAGTCTTTTTTTAAGGTTTCACAAAGTTTGTCATGGTCAACCAGGTTGACTGCTGCTGATAGGTCCAGCACAATAGGGTAGCCATTTTTCCTGTATCTCTGATGGTATCTAATTGGTTTTTCAGATCCAAGAGAGCTGTCTCAGTACTGTGGTTGGGCCTAAAACCGGATTGTCTAGCTCCTATTAGGTTATTATGTTCAAGGTGTGTTTGTATTTGGTTACAAGCTATTTTATCAATGATTTTGAGAAGGAAGGGGACAGTCATTATAGGACGGTAGTTTGTAGGGGCTAAGGGATCGAGAGTGGGCTTTTTTGTAGTGGGGTGACACATGCTTCTTTGATGCTAGCTGGGACCATATTAGTATTGAAGGAGGCATTCACGAAATTAGTGATGATGGGTGTGAGGGTAGGGGCGCACAGTTTAACTAGGTGTGCTGGGAAGTTGTCTCCTTTACTGTTTGATGCTTTGAGTTTGGTTATAGTACTATGTACTACATCTTGGGAGACTGGGGTGAAATCAAAGGAGGGAGTAGTGTCTCCTGTGAGCTTGGTGATTTGGTCCGACGGGGGGTGTTTGTCAGATAGGAGGTTTCTTTTGGAAGTAATCTTGTTTTGTAATAGTTTAATTTTATTGGCAAGAGCATCTTGAATAGTGTTGGACCATTCTTTGCTTGGTTGGACAGGGTTAATGATAGGGATGGGGTTTTCCAGCTCTTTAAGTATTGTGAATAGCTCTTTAGTATCGGAGGAGGCATTTCTGATTCTGGTATTAAGGGCATCTGCTTTGTGAGCAATGATGGCTGCTTTGTAGGTTTTATTTGCGGTGTTGAAAGCGTCCATGGCTTCTGGAGTGTGGGTTTTATTTAGTCGATGTTCCAATGATCGTTTAATCCGTCTAAGTGAGACAAGTTCCTCATTAAACCAGAAGGAGGATTTTTCGTCCTTGCGTTTGGTTTTAGTGACACAAGGAGCTAGAGTGTCTATTGTGTTAGTGAGGCATTTGTGGTACGTGTCAGCCAGAGTACCGGGGTTCTCATTTTTTATACTATTGTCATTGAGGGCTAATGCTAGCAATGGGTTGAGATTTTCTGCTGAGAGTTTGCGGATATTTCTCGTTACGTAAGATTCCACTATGTTAGTTTTAGGTGCGTTTGGTTCTTTACACAGGATAGAGAAGTTTACACTATAATGGACTGACCAGAGTACTGCGATAATGGAAACTGTAGTATTGACAGGTAGTATCCAATCTAATATTCTTCCTTTAGTGTGGTGGGGGCGTTCACCAGTTGTGGGAATGCCATGTCTTTGAGTGCACTATAAAGTGCTTCTGCTTTATGGTCTTGGGTGTCATTGAATCCTAGGTTCAAGTTACCAAGGACTATGCATGTTGTATTAGGTTTAATGAATGGCGTTAGTAGTAAAGGTATGTCTAATTCAGGGTGAGATTTGGTATTGGGCGCTCTGTAGATGGATATCAAATTTAAAGTAGTTTTAGGGTTCGTGGTTAGTTTGGCTAACAGGATTTCGTATCCGTCTGTGTTCTCTATGGGGCAGGCCCTTATTTTGAGTTGGGTTTTAGCGATAATAGCTACTCCCCCGCCTACTGATTTCTGTCTGTCCGTCCTGAGGATAGTGTAATCCGGAGGGATGGCAATGGTAAGTGATGGTCCGGAGGCTTGGTGGAGCCTGGTTTCAGTCACTATGAGTAGGTCGAGTTGTTGATCAATAATGTACTCATGTATTTCTGAGGCATGTGCAGCTATGGAGCGTGCGTTGATAAGGGCTGCTTTGAGGTGCGTAGAGAGGGGTGGCGCTAGGACTAGAGGGCATGGGCATGTGTTGGTGGTCTCTACGGCGCTGATTTGCTGTTTGGTAGTGATAATCGTTCTGGAGGGTTTGATTTGGACCATTGGTGGCAATACCAGGGAATAATAAGGGAATACTTACTCGAAGCCGAAGTAAAAAAAATAAAAAAGATTTTAAAAAACCCTCTTTCTATGATTAGCAATCTTCTCTCAGTGTGAGAGACGAATAGCCAATCCTAGAAAATAGAACAGTGGGAAAGCAGCAGTAGCCAGTAAGCTGTTAGCTTACTGGCTTCTGCAAGCAGCACAAGGAAAAATACCCTGCACCGAGGCCGAGACTGGAAGAAGACGACCAGAAGATACTGCCCTAGGAAAGACGGACATTGAGGCGGCATCAGGTAAGTCTTTTGTTCTGTCTCACTTAATGTGCCTTTGAAGCGGCTGCCACGTGGTACAAGTACGTATATTTATATAAATGTATAAGTGTGTTGTGACGATGAGTGTTATCTCATTTTATTGGGCTGTGTGCCGAGCGCTGCTTCCATGTGCCTGTTCTCAGGTGCGAGGCGGGTCGGAAAGGGTGTGAGTTGTTTAATATTATTCTATAATATTACTTATATTATTTTAGTTTTTAGCAATAGGTAGACTGCACGACTGGAACTTTTTAGTGCTAAGCTGGCATTAGTCATGTTGAACTTACATACTGCTTGCTGCTGGTGAAAGGGATATATATGCCTGTTTGTGTAGGATAGTAGTGCCCCCATGGCCCTTGTATCTGGGAGGGTGAGCTGCCTATCTTTCCATGTTACCCTGCTCAATCACCGGGGAGCGGGGTGTCAGTGGCAAGCGGGGCAGCAAAGGAAGTCTGCTTAGGAGGGGCTGGGGCCTTGCCAGAAACGTCCATGCGCCTGACAGTCCTTTTTTGTGTCGCACACCCATGTAGACCCATGTCCCGAATGTGTGTCATGCAGCATGTGAAATATTGGGCATGGTCAAAGTGTGCGTTTTACAAAATTGAGAGGAAAAGCAGATTGCATTCTAAGACACCAATTGTAGTCAGTAGCTTTGTTTTACTTTATTCATCTTTCGCAATGGCGATGGCACGGGGTTGGGCATCAATCTTTACAATCTGGCTGCATCCAAAACATTCTACCAGTGAGTTAGTTCATCTGGATGTCACATTTTGATATTCTTGGACACTATCAGAATTTGGGTTTTCTTGGTTGTCCTGCCCTGGGAAGCCTAATTTGGAAGAACCCCCTCGCTTGTAATAGCCTCGCTTTGTTGTTCCTAAAGCAACTTTTGACCCCCTCTTGAGGAAATTGTCCCTTTGTTCTGGGAGGTGTAAAAGGAAGCGTTGTAAAGTTTTATGAGCTCACTGGTCTTTCAGGCTAGCATTTGTTGGCTACTGTAAACAGTCCCAGGCCAGATCTGAGTGAACTGGGGAGTCCTTGGGCTGTGAAGGGACATCTGGTAAGAAATTCCACCTTTGCGCCCAGGAGCACCAGGGGAGGCACAGATAAGTAGGCATACCGTCTGCCTTTTAAACCTGGCTATAATATTTCCATATACTTTCACGACAGCAGCAACACATACATAAGACCCCCGGTAACTTCTGCCGTAACACGTGAGCCTTTAGCTGTTTTAGTCCGTCTTGAATGTGATTACCTACGTTTCGTATTTTTCCATGTCTCACACAATGCAGGCACGCACCCGTGGTCAATAGCAGGCACATCTAAATTAGCATATTGACCAAGAGAACTCTGTTTGATCCTGGACAGATTGCCCTGCTATAGAGGGAGGGGGGGGCAAAGTTCCCCCTGTGGAGCATGTTTATTATAGATGGCTGCTGCAGGTTAGGATGTTTACTCGTTACATTTTGCAAGAAACTAAGAGTGGAGAGATTTCCATAAAGGAGACAAAGCCGTGTTCCTTTACAGTGTACAACGCCTCACACACACTATTTCACAACAATTTTATTAAAAATAGAAAATATCTTTCCTCACCGCCCTTGCTATCTTTCCTCGCCACCCCTGCTTGCTGGCTTTCCTTGCTGCCACCCCTGCTTGCTGGCTTTCCTTGCTGCTACACCTGCTTGCATTTCACAGTGAAAACCCCTTAGCTGCACTTCTAGCCCTGTTTGAGAGATGGGATACAAATGCCAGTGTCACCAGGGGGGGACTGGCCTGTAGCAAACTCTGGAGATTTCCCGCTATGCCTTGGCACACTGGGCCTCTTTTCTGTGGTATTTCCACATTTTCCCATAGGAAAAGGGTTAGGCTTTCTAAAAATGTGTAATATGGGGCCAATTTTAAAATTATTTCCAGGGCCTCTTTTGGTTGTGCAAATGCTCAAATGGGGTTCAAAAGGGCAGCTGAATGTGTGCATCCATGATGTGTGCATTCACATGCTCTTTACTGTCTTGCAAAGCAGTATTTCTCATGTGCTGGAAAATGTATTTAAAAAAAACAACTATTCGGCTCACTATTCGGCTTCGCCCGAATAGTTTTGCTAACTATTCGGTATTCGGCCGAATAGTAATTTCACTATTCCGTACACCCCTACCAATGATATATAGAGCGCTATATAAATGCCAAATAACATAACATAACATAACATAACATAACATAACAGTGGACTGCTTACATAAGCGCCTGCATGCTCTTGGGTCCCGTAAAGGGACTTTCCAACATTTGCAAGGCAGAGTGTAATTGTACAGAGTAAAACAAGCCAAAATGAACTTTACTTTTCACTTTTAAGCTCCATGCTGCCTGTAAATTATGCTTTGCTGTCAGTGTTTAATTGATTCTTGCAGAGTCTGCTTGCTCATTGGCTGGTACAAATCTAACGTAGATTCCATAGTAATACATTTGGTTTAGCGCCTGAATGTAATTTTCATGCGGGTGTAAAGCCAGGAGCTCTTCCAAGATGGCAGAGGAAAGCTAAGCGGAGATGCAAACTCTGCTTTATGCCCTTCCTATGGCTTCGGAAAGGAACGAAAATAGGCGGAAGAGCAAACTGAAGGCATG
Source organism: Ambystoma mexicanum (assembly GCF_040938575.1). NCBI lineage: Eukaryota > Metazoa > Chordata > Amphibia > Caudata > Ambystomatidae > Ambystoma > Ambystoma mexicanum. The sequence goes on from NC_090931.1 coordinate 1,431,868,685, forward strand.
AAGGCATTGCACCTGGCTTTCATGATTTCATTTTGCACACCAGCACATTTTAAAATGACCCCCACCTCAATTGAAGTACTCCGGTCTGACCCGCTTCATCACATCTCTTTAGCACTAGACCCCAAGCAGCACTAGTCATGTTTTGACCCCATTGGGTGTCATCAGTGAGGTGTAGTTTGGGTCTCTAGGCGTGGCATGCTCACTGATGGAGGTAAGTATTTTGTGTAAACTGATGAAGGGCATAGTTTTATACAGTCCAGAGGCGTTATTGAACATAGTTTTGTGGACATTGCTTGCACAGTATTATATATGCTCTCTGACTGCCTGAAGGCTCATCTTTCCAGTGCATTATTGCTTATTCGGGCTGGAACGTGACTGCCTATATTGTATGTTTCGACTTTCTATAAGCATACTTTCTGATATAAATGAGGGGAACAGCTTTGTAGTAGCCTATAAAGGTTGAGAGGGGGTTAGGTTGGTCCTCAATAGGAAAAGGGGCATACCATGTCTTTCCTCTAAGCATCCCACTCCCAGTCCCCAAGGACCCTCCACCCAGGTGATCCTCCCTCGCTTCTTCATCCCCAAGCAATGGCCTTTCCCTGGCCACCTGAGCAAAGATCCAGGGGGAGTAGGAGTGAGAATACCCTGAGGGTTCTCACAGTGCCCACCAGTTAGCTGCCGGTGGCCATGCTAATTCCTATGGCCTTTCCCACCCATTCCAGCCTCTGCCTGCCAAAACTCCTCCTCATGGGAACTCTTTGAGCTTGCGTTAATCAAGCCTTACCATCAGGCTTTGCATTCAAAGTGCAAGTCAGTGTTTGGTCAAAGATGTCTTCTGAAAGTTAAGGACTTAATTGGAGTTGTAAATGCCGCTCGATATATAAGAACTCTGTGTGTCCTGCACTGAAGTCCTGTTAAAAACAAGCATTGGCAAAGCTCCTGAAGTCCTGTTTAAAACAAGCCTTGGCAAAGCCAACATTTTTGGCTTGTGCATACGTTTAAAGCAGTGCTCTTCGATGCCCAGGTACTCGCACCATTTTGCACCTGCTACCAACAATGGGTAGTGATACCACTAAAGCAGTGCCTGACAAGTGCCTTTCTCATGCCTTATCAAATTGCCAATGCTTGTAACAAAGATCATTTTGGGAAATCCGCTTTAAGAAGCCAGTTAACATCTAGTTGTGGGGGGTAGGGGGGTGGACTCTGGTGGAAAGAAGCAACTGCCTTCAGTTTTTGGCCAGGCCTTTAGTTTGTGCGACCTAAACTCCCCTCGGCAGTGCCTTCATCTGCCCCCACCTCACAGCTCTTTCTCTTTCCTCCAATATCCGGAGCCGCTTTTGATTTCCTACGACATTTAAAACCTCTTTTTTGCGAAAAAGGCTGGCCTTTTCCTGCTTGAAGCAAGTGTCTTCGTCAATCCAGCTGGCCCAGTCCACAAATCATTTACTCAGTTTCGCGCATTTGCTTCAACCACCTTCGATTTGAGACCAACTCATTCTTACACAGTCGCCACACATTCACTCCTATTTGGACATAATCATAATTGTTTCATGTTACTCAACGGAATTCCGCAGAACATGCTTACAATGGCATAGCAAACGTTTTGGTTGGAACGGTCGTAAAAAAAAATAATGATTGCGCATTTAGTGCGCATTCGGCTTGGTAAAATAAAACGAAGTTCAAAATGCTGAAAAAGGGGATCAGTGGTTGCGAGCATGTCCCCCGCTCCTCTAGTTCGGCATAATGGGCTGCAGGGGTGTCCCCCGCATACATTAACTGTAAAGTGGGGGACAAATATAGACATTCCGAAAAGCTAAAAAATGCGAGCAAGTCGGCTTTGCTATTTTGTAACTCAAGCTTTTAGGAATGCGTTCTTTTAACGTAGATCCATATAGAATATTAAAAAAGTGAAACATCCATTGCTTAAAATGAACATAAAACTTTTATGAACTAAATGTAGCTGTTTAATTTCTGAACATGGGAAGTGAATAATGTGCTTCTTTTTGCTCGACTTTCAAAAATAGCTGTAAGTCAAGCGCCTGGAAACTATTGCTTTAGTCTAGGAGCGCTGTATCTGCCACTGTCTCCTCAAACTCATACATTTTGTGCAGACCAGGAAGATGTGTATACTATCCTTGCTGCCCCCATTTACAGAGGGAGGGGGCTTATGGCGGTCCAGTAGACTAGCAGCTCCTCTCAGAAATGTAAACCATAGAGAATTCCATTTGCCTTGATTTCCCATAACTTCCACCAGGATGTTCATATTGTTTAGCTAAACCTCTAATATTCGTAGTGGCGAAGTTTGATCTTAGACCTCCAGGCACTTGGGCGAACCAAGGTTTCCAGATGTAAGCCACATGAAAGTGTACGCTTGTACTAAGATGACCAGTGGTCGAAGTGTACGAAAAGAAGTAGTGGGACTATGTTCCTTGCTGGCCTGCAACAACTCCCCACAAACCCCATCACTGCGTCCCCTCAGACACACAATACACACACCCAAACACTTGCACCTGCTATTTAAGGGAACGTGCAGTGCACTGACCTGAAAGCGCAAGTTTCAACTTCTTCCTACACTTTTATTTTAAAACGAAAACAATCCGGAACGGTTTCTTTTTCAAATTATAGTATAGGAGCTGTAAAAGGTAATTTAAAAACGTAGAGGAGCACCGCTCCTGACCGCTCCCGCTCACTTCGACCACTGACGATGACTGAGAAAGACTCTGCACTATCTGAAGGTTATTTCTTTTTGTGTGTCCACGTTGTTTAATTTGCTTGGGGGGTGCCAGTGGTTAACCCTGGGACTAATTTCTGAGTAGTGACCCTTATTGTCTGAGGCTTAGTTTGATTATGATATTGATTTTTGGCAACTTTTTTTAATTTAAAACTAGTAGAAAAGCATGTGTACACGGGCTAATGTGCACAAAGGAAGACATTTTCAGAGTGTACATATATTATGTGATGTGTTTTAACGTAATTTATGTTAATAGAAAAGAATATATGTTTGTAAAGGATCTTGCTTCTTTTAGATGGAGGAGTAGTATCCTCAGACAAAATCTCACAGAATCTGTTGAAAGTTCTACATAGTTCATATGGCCAATGTTAGGCAGAATCATATGCAGTACCCTTTGGGAACACCATACCCAATTAAGACTACAAGTGACAGTACAAATTCACCTTTGGTACAAGCCTGTACTACACAGTAAAGTGGTAGCGATGGCTGAGCAGCCAGACTTATCTCAAGAGTAAAGTGAGCAGTACCAATAGTTACACAAAGGACAGCAATTACTATGCTTCAAACAAACACTGACTCAAGGTTTCTGAGTACAAGACTATACATTTATTTACACATCAGTTGTAAAATATTTCACTATTATCAAGCAGTTGAGAAATCACAATCTTAATACACTACACCACACCCAATAGATTCTGGACAGGTTAAGCTCAAAATGAAGTGTGAGCAAAATGGCACTCCAGTAATTTAAAAGGGAGGGAAAGACAAAGTTAGATAAAAGTTGAGCAGCACCAACAAGTAAGTAAGCAGGGCAATCTAGAAAAAGTAACTACAGGGAGGAAATCACATCAATAGGCCAGGGCCAAAGTCAATGAGCCAACGTCTTTGCACAGTATCACACAGTTCAGAGTAGTTTGCGGCTAAGTCTTTGCCAAGAGTTCAGAACGAAGTTGGTCGGATGAAAAGTTATTTTAAAGAATAGAGAAGGACAAGCCCTTGGATTGGCAAAATATTTCAAACACTTTTACCGCGGTCGGACGAAATGAACGACCGGATTTGAACAGTACCTTAGATGGAGAAGAAGGCTGTAGCCGAGGCAGACGTTCCTGACAGGTCCTGCAGGCTCACGGTTCCTGAAGCGACTGTCGGACTGACACGAAGTAGGAAGACTGGAGGGACCTGCACTGCCCAGGGAAGAAACCAGCAGCAGAGCAAAGCAACAAATAAAAGGTGCGCTCCTTAAAACCCAAGCAGGGTCCGTTCCTTCTGGCTATCTGGTTCACTGTAGCTGTGCACAGCAAATTCGACCAGAGGAGAGAGGCCTGGCTTGCAGTTTGGCGAACTGGTTAATCCCACCAGCTCAAGGGGAGAAGATTTCTTGGAAATCTTCCCTGTCGTCGAAGTTTGAAGATTTTGACCCGCAGCAGGGCTTCACCAGGAGTTTCAGTCGTGTTAGAGGTCCTCTTCTGTCAGCTTCTCTTCGGTTCTCTCGATCCAGTGGCGACTCTGCTTTCTCCGTCCCAGAGAACTGTTTTTCATGCAGTTTTCACCCATTCACACAGCCTGGCTGTCAATCACAAAGCAGGGTGGCTGTCCCGCCGGGACAGTCACAACAGCCAATCATACCAGAGTGTGAAATGGGTCTCCAAGGAGACCCTTTGCAGGGAGTCTCAAACCCCTCCCTCACATCCTGTCCCCCTCAGACATTCAGGCGTCTAAGGAGGGCTTCTGTGCAGAAGCCCGCGAAAGGACTGCGAACAAAGGAACCAAACCTGGTTTGGCGCGCAGAGTAAAACACGAGAAAGACTTTTACAAAAAGAAATGGCAAATAGACCCAGCCAGAACCGTATAAAAGTAAATATGGTCCAGCAGGTTTAAGTTCAAGGCTACTAAGATAGCCTAAAACAATACCAAGGCTATTTAGAATAACTCCGGTAGGAAAAATAGGGTAGATACCACTGCCACCAGCCAAACCTTAATGAAAAAGGAACAAAATAATGTTCCATGAGAAACAGACAAAAAGGGATAACTATCAACCCTTTCCAGAACTCTATGTAAGATAGGTTGTACTGGGACTGTGGTTTTAAAAAGACTAATAAAGTCAATGGCAACTTTACATGTTCTGGGAGACAGTTGTCAGTCCCAGAAAATTGAGTTTAAAGTGGGAAGCCTGAAAAAGACAACCCTGTGTCACTGCACTGAAGGTGCTGTGTGACACACAGTAAAAAGATTATGCCTATGGAGTAGGTGAGGCTCCACAGTCTATGAACACAAAAATGTTAAACACACAACAAAACACATGTCAGAGTGGGAAAAAAGGCTCACACTCTTACCAGGTGAAAAAATAAATCCTAGAAATCCAACATAGCTGCTGAGGGACTCAGTACGTAAGCGAAATTAGCCATTCTTGAGAATTCTTCCTAAGAGCCATTTGTTGTATCTGCTCCTCATTGTCTTGGATTCTACTCACGGGTTTTGGACTAAAATATATAATGTTGAGGGATGTCAGAGTAATGCAATTCACATGCAGCCTGATTTGAAGAAGACATGAGATCATAAAATAAAGTAAAATGAAGTAAAATAAAGTTTAAAATACACATGGAGAATTTTATTGATATAATAATGCATACCAAGAAATATTACAATTAATAATTCCATAATACATAAGTACATTGAAAAGAAGTAATTTATTTTGTTAGAGAAATAGTGCTTGTTCAAATGAATTTCTGTTTCTATTTTTGTTATTGTTAATGTATATATTTTCTTAGTGAATGCAACTTGAAGTATACACATTCTGTTTGTCTTGTCTGGAAGATGAACTTGAAGTCTTATTGTTGTATAAGTAAGGCAACAGCTCCCTCTAGTGGTTATAACAAGTGGGGCGGGCAAGATGGCTTCAGACAAACATACATCTTGCCTTTTATTATACAGTATGATGTCCGTCGTAGGTACACAACAATCAACAGTGTGCTCAGGCCTCGTGTCTCTGCATTCCGGGCCCACTCTAGTGCAGATGTATCAGTCATCCATTTTGTATGGGTAACAATGAGCCGGTAGGTGACAACGCTGGGCACTAAGCGAAATTAGCCATTCTTGAGAATTCTTCCTAAGAGCCATTTGTTGTATCTGCTCCTCATTGTCTTGGATTCTACTCACGGGTTTTGGACTAAAATATATAATGTTGAGGGATGTCAGAGTAATGCAATTCACATGCAGCCTGATTTGAAGAAGACATGAGATCATAAAATAAAGTAAAATGAAGTAAAATAAAGTTTAAAATACACATGGAGAATTTTATTGATATAATAATGCATACCAAGAAATATTACAATTAATAATTCCATAATACATAAGTACATTGAAAAGAAGTAATTTATTTTGTTAGAGAAATAGTGCTTGTTCAAATGAATTTCTGTTTCTATTTTTGTTATTGTTAATGTATATATTTTCTTAGTGAATGCAACTTGAAGTATACACATTCTGTTTGTCTTGTCTGGAAGATGAACTTGAAGTCTTATTGTTGTATAAGTAAGGCAACAGCTCCCTCTAGTGGTTATAACAAGTGGGGCGGGCAAGATGGCTTCAGACAAACATACATCTTGCCTTTTATTATACAGTATGATGTCCGTCGTAGGTACACAACAATCAACAGTGTGCTCAGGCCTCGTGTCTCTGCATTCCGGGCCCACTCTAGTGCAGATGTATCAGTCATCCATTTTGTATGGGTAACAATGAGCCGGTAGGTGACAACGCTGGGCACTACTGTTAGCCATACCTGCACAATACTGCAGTCACCCTGCATTATTATGGTTCCACTTTACTTCTGTAGTATTTTCCAGCAGTGCTACAGCAGGGTGAGTATCTCAGGTGTATGCTGACAGAATATATATAAACAAGGGGTCAGATGATTTCTATCTACACTCACACCTCATCACCCAGACATAGCAGTCCACTAGATCACCCGACACTCTAAGTCCTGTTAAAATGGACTGTGAGTGTCAATAACAAACACCTTTTCATCAAATATATTTATTCAAATTAAATTCAAGTATCTAAAACATATGAAAGACCCTGACATAACACAGTGGAAACTCCAAAATAGAAACTAAATCTAAAACAGCATAACAAAAACAGATATGTATGTCAACAAGACACAAAAGATATCACATCACAACATACACCATATCAATTAAAATATCAATCTATTTTAATGACACATTTAGAATGTTGTATGTTGTGATGTGATATCTTTTGTGTCTTGTTGACATACATATCTGTTTTTGTTATGTTGTTTTAGATTTAGTTTCTATTTTGGAGTTTCCACTGTGTTATGTCAGGGTCTTTCATATGTTTTAGATACTTGAATTTAATTTGAATAAATATATTTGATGAAAAGGTGTTTGTTTTTGACACACAGAGTCCATTTTTTCAGGACTTAGTGTGCCGGGTGATCTAGCGGACTGCTATGTCTGGGTGATGAGGTGTGAGTGTAGATAGAAATCATCTGACCCCTTATTTATATATAGGATCCATTTCCCTGTTGGTGGAGTGAGATGAAAGATTTTGAATAGCGATTGTGTTTTTCAACCTATTTGAATATACAGTATGCTGACAGAAGCCTGGCAACCACCAGGTGGAGCTAGCGGGTTCAGCGGGCAAGCTGATGGGCATGCATATGCATAAATGTGGCACTAGGTATGCACTCCACAGGTGGTGACACTCAGTGCGCAGATGTGGGACCCAGCCGAGCTGGGAAATTGCCCTTTTTTTGAGTGTGGACTTTTGGGGGTCGCTTGCTCCCTCTCAACCTGCGCACACATTTGTTGATCAAATGTGATCACCTTCAAACATTTTTTTATCAGAGAAGGTTTTTTAAAGTATTGACAAACTTCTTTTTATTCTTGGTGTGTCAACCGACACATGTTTCGAACCATGATGGTCCTCGCCAGGGCACTCTATATATGAGGAAGATACACAGTCTAGAGCATGATTGCTCAAATAGCAGGCAATTCCAAAATCGCGGCCGGCTTAGGGTCTGCCACAGCAATGAGCGTTACAGTTGCTGTAGATTAAAAAGAAGTTTGCCAATACTTTAAAAACTTTTTCTGATGAAAAAGCTTTTGAAGATGGTCAAATTCGATCAAGAAACGTGTGCGCAGGTTGAGAGTGAGAAGCACACATCTCACTTAACCCTGGCACACAAACCAAGATTATAAATGGTCTTCTGCAGGCCTGTGCACCAGCAATATTTCCTAACCGCGCCAATCAAGAGCATCACAGACACTTACGTACAAACTTAATGAACAAACACACTGTTAGAAGTGATGAAAAGCCTACAGGTACCCAACCCCTGCCCCGCCCCTCCTCAGGACTACTCACATCACCATGCCCACTGTCCTATACCTTGATATCCTGGCCATGGTCTGATTTGTCAGTGAGCACTAGTGTTTCTCAGTGGCCCCAAGTCTTACCAGTGTCATTACCGGTTCTTGTATAACGCTTGAGATATGCTTTATAATTCCAATGTAACATAACATAACATAACATAACAATGGGGCTCATTACGACCCTGACGGTAGGGGGTAAGGATGCCGGTGCCGTTAACCCCCTACCGCCACATTCCGAGGTCCCTTAGCGGGTCCTACCAGGAACGTCTAGTCTAACCAGCCGCCCTTAGCGGGACCGGTTAAGAGACCATGGACCTAATAAAGGGCCCGCTATTTGCGGGCCCGTTATTAGCTCCTTCCCCATTCCCATTGAGCCCTGTGGGGAATGGTTTACGAAATGGGGACTTACCGGGTCCGCATAGGTCGGAATGTCCCGTTAAGTGCTAAGAGCACCATGGCTGCCTCCAAACTTGGAATGACCCCCCAATGAGTTATGGGGAGCTAATTGCGTACTTGCGGACTCCTATGTTCATTACAATGCCCAAGTTCCTTGTTCCACATGCGGCCACATATGTTGTCTATCAGGTTGGGAAAATAATGCCTAACCATATTACTGTTAAAGAATATATTGTCCACACCCTTAATTGATATGAGCGCTTAGATGCCGCTTGGCCCATAGCACCTAACCACAAATCCCTCTTTTGACATGAAAGTCTTGAACAACCCAGAGCTGCATTCAGAGGAGCTAGACTTCTTAGGCAAGCAAGGGAATGATCCCAGTCAAGTCATTAAGTGTGACCATACAGTTCTTTGTGTACTGATAGACTGGGAATAATAAGCCTGAGTGATAACGAGGAAAATATAAATAAGTAAATATAAGGAATTTTCAGTTGAAAGTGAAATAAACAGTAACAATAAAAACATTTCAGTTTTCGAATGGGATTCGAAGTACAGATGCAGTGAACTTGGTTAAATCCCTATATTGTTTAATCACTCCGCCATTTGCATGCTCAGGGCCCGATTCTCATTTTTGCGCAGTGAGCGTGCTAAATAGCACAACTCACTGCGCCATTTCTTGAGGCCCAGGCACCACTGCTATTCTCATGTGGGCCTGGGCGTCTTCGCAAAGCACGACAGTGCTTTCGCTTTCATCCGCCTGTTTCTAATGGAAGGGAATCGTTATTTAACGAAAATGCTGCCGATACACCAAAGTGAGCAGCTTCAACATTGCAGGATGTTGAAGCTGCTTACTTTGGTGTATAGGAAAGTGTTCATATCCACCCGTGTGTTGTATATGAACACTTTCATTTAAAGCGAGCAGCTTCAACGTTGCAGCAACGTTGAAGCTGCTTGGTTTGGTGTACATAAAAGTGTCCATATACAACACGGGTGTATATGGACACTTCCATTTACACCAAACAAGGCTTCTTGTGGCACTCCTCCAGTTTAACGGCACCAAAAGGGTACCGTATTTGTGCGCTAGTTTAGCGCACATCTTAAACTGGAGGAGTGCCACAAGAATAGGCTTCCAACAAGCCAGTTTACAAATGTGGCGGTTGCTAGGTTGGTTTCCAACCCATTCTAGCAACCGCCACATGTATTCTGAAAGTGGCGCATTCCTGCCGACTGTGGAAGAATGCGCCACCTTCAGAATAGGTCTTAAGTACCGAAAAGGTCGTTAGCACTTTTAACGTCCTTTTCGGTACTTAACAACTTGATGAGAATCGGGGCCTCAAGTGGGAAAGTTTGCTTTCAAAATGGCGGAGAAATTGCAGCGTCGCCCTGCCCGCCCTGTAATCCCCCTTACACCTGCTGTCAACCATACCGGCACTGACTCGAAATGTTCTTTTTTGTTTCGATCTATTTTTATTATTGCATTTTATTAGTTTGTTTATTTTTGCTTCATTAATTCTAGCTTAGTGATTTTCAGAAAACGTTATTTTTATATAGTTGTTTTTACTGTGTTCTGGCCTGGATTGAGCGTGCCATGAGCACCTGGAGACTGCCCTTGGGTGGTAGCGATGCGCAGTATAAATCAACATAACATAGAATAACATATTCCTGCTTGCTAGCACGAACGCTGCTGTGCTGTGTCCATCTTGAGTCGCTCTATAATATAAATAGCCAATAAATAAAATACTAGTAAATACCTTCAAAAGGTCATTGATTCTTCAGTGGTGGCAGTTCCCTCACACACACATACACTCATGCACCCAGTCGTGCACGTACCCACTGCCAGCAAACAGCCCCCAACTGCAGGTCATTAGCTTTGAGTGTGTATATGTAAAACTCACAAGAACCAGTGTATTCCCACTAGCCTCTCACTTACTGGTGCCCTCAACCAAATCTGAATCCAATTCTGTTCATTGACCATTGATTTCCGATGCGGTTGTCCGTTGGGTGGCAATTCACTTTTTGTTGACTAAGTTGGACGCTCTCAAGAAATTACATGTCACTCGTTTGTTCAGGACTAGAAAAGTGTGCCCAAAGAACAGCCAATCAATAATAACACTTGCAGTGCATTGTGGGTGACAATGAAAGGGACAGCATGGTGCACAGCATAGTAGTAGGTAAGTCAAGTGTGTCAACATGTTTCAGCCCACCTGCCAAGATTGACATGGGCTTGCATCATGGGCCTTGTTCACTTGACTTGGCCGCTGAATACACAGAATAATTAATTGCATATTCCTCAAGGAATCATTGTCCCCAGGACAGTTCTTTGCTTTCACTGCATTAGATGGTTCAATTTGGGCCATATATGTGCGGAAAATGCATTTTCCTGTTTGTTGGTGATCAGTTACGAAACAAATTCCCTCTTATTGTTATATGGCCTGCAGCGCATCAGCGGTTGAATGTACAATGGTATTTGTAAGTTGTTGAAAGGAGTTGCTTGATCCCGATGGACAGGGAATGTTGATATGGTTGCTGGTTGGCACACTGCTTTTGTGACATGCTTTTTTTTTTTTTCCCTAGATGCCCTCGTTGCCAAGGTTGTGAGGACAGACCATGGAGTCACCACTGCTGGTAACCCGTGAGTATACTCTACTTGGTTGTTGGATTGGCCAGTGAGTGACTGCGAGTGGTGGATAGAGGTGGACAGACTTACTGGGAAATGAGGAGGCTTCTTGGCAGGCCTGAGCTTCTGAAAAACCTGCCGGGTCGGAGAAGAGTCATTCTCAGGTCAGGCCTGCCTCCTCTGGCCTAACTTTCAAGAGGAACGCTCCAGTTGGGAAAGACCTGAATTAACCAGTAGGGCTGTCAGGCTCTTTTTACACGACCAAGGGAGGCTATGTGGGAACAAATAACGTTTGAAAATCTTTTCTCAGTTCCCACTAATAATTAGGCAATGCATTGTCGGGTAGACCACAAATCTATTGTTCAAAACATTTTCTATTACATTTTTGACGAGCTCACATTGTGAAAATCCTACTGCATATCCCGTCACTCTTCAGTCCACTGATGCCTAAGCCGTCAGAGGGTATCCCGTGGTTTCAACGCTGGAAATTATTTTGAAGTAATTTAATGCAAAGTGATTAGTTTGAAAAACATTACAGGGCCCACAGTAGCGGCCTTGTAGTCATGGTTAAGTTGCTCAACTCATGGAAAGAGCACTTTTTGGGCGGCTTATAACTTTGCCCCTGGACAAATCTTTACCAAACTTTGCAAAAAAAGTATATGGCCCGCTCAGAGTTTGGTGCAGTTTCGTCCAGTGGGGACAACGTTATAAGGTGGTCCCAAAATGTGTGGAAATCCTCATAGATGCAATGGAAAAAATGTTTGCTCACACAGAAAGCCCAAACCGCTGGATGGAATGTTACCAGATTTGCACCAGGAGTGGCGGTTTGCTCCCGAAAGCGTGTATTTGTAAATCCGTCTAGTAGTTCTTTTTTAAAATGGACAAAAATTAGGAAAACTAAAATTGGAGATATCTGGGTCTGTTCTGGGGACTCAATTCCTGATTCGGAGTCCGCGGACGCCTCTGGACCAATCAGAGAGCAGCGTGATGTTCGCAGACATCATACGTGTTTGCTGATTGGTCAATTAAAAACGTGAGGTGCTTCTAAACTTTTGAAATGGACGCCATGTTGGAATCGCGAGCAGCGCTGTAGTCTGTGGACATCGCAGTAAAATCACATTAAAAAACACATTGCACTTGTCAAACTAATTAAACTATTTCTGGGGAAGTGAGGGGTGCTGAGGATAGAATGGGATGTGGCCATAAAAAGCCAAAAATCAGGTATTTTCCGCCACGAAGTAAGTTCGGGAACATCTCCGATGTTCACAGACTTCGTAGAGGAAAAACACCCAATTTGCTATTTGGGGAATGCGACATAGCCGAAGCCCATGCCCCATGGATTGTGGAGACTGGACATGTTTGCAAGCCATGAGCACTGCACGATTGGTCACATTATGAGGTTATAGTGGAAACTGAACATGGATTCAAGGTAGGTGCAGTGGATACTGGGGGTGGTTTGGTGGGGGTGGAGTCATGGGCGAGCCTCATGCCCTACGCAATTCAATCTTGATTTGCAACCCCAGCATCCGCTGCTAATGACACACATCAGTATGAGTTGCAAAAAATATGTCTCTTAAAGGAGGTTTACAGTTCTTTCATATATGTTAAAAGAGGAATTATTAATAACTCATATCCAGTGATGTAACATCATGAAACATTTTCACTCATAAAAACCTATGAAATTCACAGAAAAAAACATTGTTGAAGGGACGTTATGGTTACAAGTAAAACCAAAAGCCCCCAGAAATTTGCCACTTATGGTAAGCTAAGCAACCATAACTCACGCACCTCAATGCTAACATCACTCATGTCCTGGGTGTTAGTTTTAGAAGTGCACAGTGGTGGCTGGGGTTTTTCGGTTTTACTTGTAACCATTATATCCCTTTAACAACGTTCTTTCACTAAATTTCATACGTTTTAATTAGTGCAACTTAACCATAATGTCCCTTTAACAAAGCTATAGTTGTGGTCTAACGGGTAAAAAGGGGGTGGGGAGGGGTTTGGAGTAAGGCTAGTAGGGAAGGAGAAGGGGTGCATGGGGGGACCCCACCCCAAATTAAAAAGGAATACGTCAGAACACTCAAACGAGTACCAGGCTCTTACCATTGGCCCTGGTGTTCCTCTTACATACCCTTGTATTATGATACTTGCAGTCTTATTGGCTCCAATACCTAGCGGCTCATGGAATCCACTGGTTTGTTAAGTAAAACCTTACACTGGAAGCATGGTGTCCTGAGGACAACAGGCCACTTGGTCCCCCTAAAACAAGTATGGATGCATAGTTTCCAGCTAGTGCCATCCCCCTAAAGTTTTGAATTTTAAACAACAGAACTTTGCATACTGGGACCTGAAGGTCCACGCTCAAAATGAAATAAGCAAAACTACAAACCGCAGCATGATAAGAGCTGTTGGCTAAAAAGCCAGGACTGCATCCGGGTATTCTTGCAGGCCTATGGTTCTGCAGTACTAACACCAGTTTACACCTGCAGCGCGCTCTGCCTTTTATTGATTAGACTCAGGAGGCCTTGGCAACACAAGGCTCTCCAGATGTCTTGAACTACACAACCCCCATGATCCTTCACCAGAGACTATGCTGACTAGGTCTCATGGGAGTTGTAGTCGAAAACTTCTGCAGAGTCTGAGGTGGCAGACCCATGGCCTCATGAATATTAATGAGGGATATCCTGAAAGCCCGTCAGGATTCCGGCCCTCGCGGCCCAGAGTTGGACAACCCTAGGGACTGATTGTGATTATGACTCTTCCTGTGGAGTCATGATGCTTTGATCCCAGGATGACCTGCCACTAGGACTCCCTGGGAACCTGCAAGTGTGATTTCAGTAGCTCCCGGGCACTACTGAAAGGTTGGGAGAGTGAGGGTATGTCGGCGCAGTAGCGCTAGGAGTGCACGATAGAGGGATTGTGCTACCTGCGTGAATGTAGGCAGAAGAGGCAATGTCGGGCAGGTCCTGGGTGCTTAAACTGAGATGAACTGAGCTGAGCTGCATATGGCTGGGAGGATAGCTCTGGAGCAACGCATTTGTTTTGGAAACAAGACAACGCATAGCAACACAGGTTTGAATCCCGGCTTATAAACCTTTCTCGGTATTAGGCACGTTATAAAAAAAAACAGTATCATGTATCAGCGCCAGCCACTGGGGCCTGTTTGGGAATTAATTTGCTACTTTTCTTTGTCGTAAAGAGAAACCCCAGAGTTCATTCATAAACTGCTGGGTAGCAGTTCCAACACGAGATTTGATGCCATTTAATACAAATGCATATATTGCATGAGAGGATCCCATTTTGTTTGCACTTTTTCTCTTAAAAAGGTCCCCACGAAGCATTTTTTGTTATTTGCAAACAGGAGTGCAAAAATAGGCAAAATAGCCTTTTCTATTTCTTTTCTTTTTGCATTTTGTAGTGTAAATAGTGAAAACCTGCTATTTTTTTGCATGCCAGCCAGCATTTTTAATGCAGTCATATGAGATATGCATACATTTAGCAGGTGTAAAAAGCAGTTGGGTTCTATAGAAACTGCTGGTTTGGCACCAACATGAAAATACCAAGCTGGCTTTAAACCAATTAAAAAAGTGAGGTGGAAACAGTGCTTAAGTTCCATGTCTCCTTGCCCCCAAAATGCTTGAAAATACTTCAGAGCATTAAGAAAGTACTTAGACAGTCATTTTGTTACTATGCCTATCATTTGCACTTTTGTACACTAGGGGGACTTAGAAAATGATCCACTGAAAAGAGCACTTTATTACATTGCAAATGGGGCAGGCCCCAAAATAATATCAAGTCAATTTATGGGTTCAAATACGTGTACTTGAACGTCTGGTTCTTCAATGTCTACATGGCTGCCCTGGAACGTGTGATTGCCACTTTCACCTCTAACTTCCAGTGCTACGTGGATGACACGCAACTATCTTTCAGGCTACCCTCAGCCGCCTCCTCCTCCTCCCCGCTCATATCTGATTGTCCGCTCTTCAGTCATGATGTGTTGCAAATGACCTCTGCCTCAACGCCAGTAAGACTGAGATTGTTTTCATTGGGACCCCTGCTCCCGCTTTCCCACTTTCACTCTGGCCGGCCTCACTAGATCCTGCACCTGCACCCACCTGCGACGGAAGAAGCCTTGGGGTCATCTTTGACTCCACTCTCTGCTTCTCCTCTCACATTTCGGACATCTCTAAAAAGTCTACTTATCAGTTACACCTCCTCAGAGGTACCCTACTTGTTCTCACTTTCCCCCAGTGGCTCACTGTCTCCAGAGCCCTGGTTCTCTCTAGGCTGGACTATTGCAACAGCCTCTTCCTCAACCTCCCTTCTTCTGCCCTGCACCCTCTGCAACTCACCCAGAACAGAACAGCTAGACTTATCCTTGGCCTCAACCCCAGGGACCACATCTCTCCAGTGCTGAAATCCCTTCACTGGCTCCCTGTGCCTTCAAGGATCAAGAACCTCTGCATTGTTCACAGGGCTTTCTGGGGCCTAGGACCTACCTACCTGCAATGCTGTCTACCTAAATACTGTCCCTCACGAGCCCTCCTCTCATCTACCTCCAACCTTCTGTGAGTGAGCCTGTTCTCCAAGCAGAGATTTGGAGTGAGATCCTTATCCTCAGCAGGTGTCTCCCTCTGGAACAGCCTCCCTGCTGCCCTCCGTCTTGAGTCGGATCTCCTTAAATTCTGTTAACTCCTCAAGACCTTCCTCTTCTCCTCTTCCTTCTTGCTCCCTCTACCCTGCTAACTTAGTTCTCTGTTCTTGCCCTCTCTCCCTCCTCTTCCTTACAGCTTGCTGACTGGCCGCCTGGTGCCCCCGCCAGTCCTCTTTCGCACTTGCCTAAAGGCCCTACACCCCACCCACACTCACTGCACTTGAGAAATAACCCAAGAGATTGGCTCTCTCTGCACTTACCCCAGTCTCAACCGGACAGGTGCACTTGATCCTCGCCCTCCCTGTGACCTTCTGTTCACTTGTACGATCCATACGCACCATGCCCGAAGATCGTCTGTCTGTTCTCCATTGTCTTCACCCCTTAATAGCACTTTTAAAAACGGCAGAATCGTCAGGACTATTTGCTGTGTCTCAAACTGTTAAATGTATTTTTACGCACTTACTCTGCCTGTGCAGACTATTATCATCTCAGAATTTCAAGGGCTCTGAGCGACTGTTGTTCCTTTCCCCACGTTCCCACCCTCCTTGAGCGCTTTTAAACACTTGCCTCTGTATAGGCGCTATATAAATAAACAATACCATGCCATACCATACCATACTGTCACCAAGTCGAATGCTCCATTGAAAATCCCAGCACTTTGACCCCAGCCCTCAACTGCAGGCAGTTGCACTTTTCATTCCCGCCATCTTCTTTCTATAGCACTTCCCCTTATAACACACAGCTGGGTCCCACAAACAATTTGGTCCAGCTATCACACAGTCTCTACTATCTTCATTACACTCCTTGCCTCCTTTCTATCGACCCTTCAGCCTCAAACTTATCCGACCCTCTGCATCGTCCACAAGAGTTTCTGGGGCTGTGGCCCTCACTACCTTCTACTCTCTCTTCCTAAGTACCTTCCTCCTAAGCCCTCCACTCATCTACTTCTAATGCTCTACTCTAATGCTCTACGGGTGAGTCGCTTCTCCAAGCAGAGAATGGGGGTAGATCTCTCTCCTCTGCAGGTGCGTCCCTCTGGAATGGCCTCCCTGCCTCTCTCCTCCTTGAGCCGGATCTCATTAACTTCCGATAGCTCCGCAAGACTTTACTTTTCTCCTCTTCTTTCTCGCTCCCTCTCCCCTGTTAACCTACCCTTGCTCCTGCTCCTCTGCTGACTGGATGCTTGGTGTCCTCTGAGTCTTACTGGACACCAGGCCCCCCTGACCAGTCCCAATGCACTTGCTGCCTGGCCCACCTTGCACTGCCACCTGGCTAACCATGCACTACCAGGCTGTGATTGCCCTCTGTATTCCCAGCCTTCCTTACACTTAACTCAGAGCCCTGCTGCTCCAGGTGCACTTCTCCCTTTACCCTCTCCCCTGCACTTCCTGTTGCGCACTTGCACGATCTAAATGATCCAAGGCTGAGTAAGATTGTTTGTCTTGTCCTCCCTTTGTTCCCCTCCCTTGCCTTGTTGCGCCTTGAAACACTATGTATAGGCGCATAATAAATAACAAATCAATCAATCAATTTCTCTGAACCACAGATCAATGCTTTTTTTCATATGCTACCTTAAATGATCATATCTGATGCATGCATTGTGGTGCTCCTTTCTCTCATCTTTCAGAGCACGGTCCACTGAAGGGCCATGCTTCCTACAGTGCTGTGAGGCCATAACATATCGCAGGAGGTGCTATACAAATATAAGATAATATAACACCATAGAGAAGAAGAATGCTGCCACATGTGTGTGCATCGGAATGGGGCATTAAAAAAGTGAAATAACAGTTGAAAAAAGTGAAGAGGGATATCATTTGGGAGGAGAGGTCTGTTAATGGGTGGAGGGAGCTGTATGGAGTAGTGAAACCCCCATCTATATATATCAAATGCTTAGGTATGTTTCTGTACTCAACTGATGCAATGGCAAAATACAATGGCTATCACTTAACAAGCAGAAAGCACGGTTCTACGCGGTCACCTTCACCTTTCAACATCGCAAACATTCAAAATAGTCTCAAGTTACTTCTTTCAACCTCCACTCCTCTTCACACAGGACACAGCGGTTCCAGTGTCAATGAACAGTTAATTACCGGCTCAACGTTGCAGTCTCTAAAGAGCGAAACGCTGTAGGACGAATGCCTCCTCAGGAGCTAAAACTGAAAGCAGGTGCTGTAATTATGCTACTATGCAATCTTATGCCATCACAGGGACTCTGCAATGGAGGTTAACAATTATGCATCTACAAGAACACATTAATAAGTAACAGGAACCTACGCCCCCTTCCTGGAAGGTATCAGTGGTAATTTCAATATTTAAGGAGGGGTTTAGACGTGACCCTATGAATTATCAACTGATATTGACCTTTACGATCTGCTAGAACGGTGTATTGTACGTTTTAAGTTCAAAACTTTTCTAAGAAGAAAAACGAAATGATGGAAAGATCTAACCCATTCTCATTAAAAGGGCAAACCTAATGCATGACCTATAACATTCAAATATACATTCAGTTTTCTTAGACGTTCCTCTATAGAAGTCTGTAGAAATGCTGGTAGGGAAATAATGGAAGCAGAACTCTAAGTCATGCCCCTGCGCACATCTGGGGAACCCGATCCCACAGACCTTCCAGTCACACTAGTGAGTGACGCACTTGCTCCCTCGGGCAGAGAAATGCTTCAGGGAATAGGGTTGACAACACTGATGTCCCTTGGTTCTTCTCCGTGGAAGAAGAGCAAATTCACTCTGAGTAGCAGTCACAGGGTGTGATCTCTTTTTGAGCATCATAAAGGGGCGTTAATTATATAATATAGCCACACTGCATGTAATGAGGATAGGATATATAGGATCAACCACAAAAACCTCCTACGTAATGCGAACAACAGCACTCAAGCAAGGTGCTCACCTGAACTTTGTAACACCTCCTTCTTGGACCTAAACATCACACTCAACAATGCTTCTAAATGTTTATAATCTTATAAACCCAGCAGTGGGCAATTAATGTGATATATGTGGTATTGCAGGAATGCATCTCACTTGTGTTGTGCTTGTATACGACACTCATCCTTCCCTCATACCTTCCTGTGGTTCCATGTGATAATGTCATCTGGAAACAGTGGCCAGCTAGGCGACTTTTTTCAGGCACAACTAAAAGCCTTGCCCCGCATATTCTAGGATGGGTATCATTTTCTATTCTATACTCTAGTTTTAGAAAGTGCTTAATTGTCTCTGGAGTGCATATTTGGGGAAATGTCTCCTGGCGGCCATTTCCCAGGAAACTTTATCACTGGGTACCCTTCCTACGCTTCCCACCCTTTTCTTGTGGCCCCTTTCTTTTAGGCTCTCATTTCTTCGGCTCTCCTGTCCATTCATTCCCACCCATCCCCCTGATCCTCGGAGCGGCTAAAAGCAATCTGTTTGCAATAAGGCGCTTAGCAAAACAACAATGGACAATAAAGGACCCCCCTACTGCATTTTATGGGGATTCGATATATGGCATCAAGCATATTATGAGGACATTACATATGTAATAAGTTACCCCCTACTGCGCGTCATAAATATTTTCCAAGTCACCAAGCAGTTCCTCTATGAGGCCACAGAACTCTGAGGTCACTTTCTATATACTTTGGGTAAGCCAGAGGATATTTTTCTTATGATACATTGTTGCAGCCACATCCCTTTAAATCCTTCCTTAGGAGTCAGGTGTTAATGGGAATATCAGGCGGTATCTAAAATACTGCCTGCTCTTATCCGCCTGCCTGACTGCAGAATTTCTTCTGGATACCGCAGGTACTCTGCAGAATTTCTTCTGGATACCGCAGGTACTCTGCAGAATTTCTTCTGGATACTGCAGGTACTCTGCAGAATTTCTTTGGGATACCGCAGGTACTCTGCAGAATTTCTTCTGGATACCGCAGGTACTCTGCAGAATTTCTTCTGGATACCGCAGGTACAGACGAATGACCATGAGATCGAATTTGGCCTCAGAAATAATCCAATGTTGATGTCCACCAAAAAGGTGGAGATACACATTTTAAAAGACCCACAACAGTTAAAAAAAAGAACGTTTTCCCCCTTATCCGTATATTTCCTCATGCAACTATCATAAATGATTACAGTTGGGTAGTGATGTCATCTCATGGGAAGGTGGCCATCTGAGATGATGTAATGCACTGAGGGTTGGGAGGAGGATAATGCAATGCACAGAGGGGTCAGCATTGACGCTTCTGCCCAGTACTGTACATGATCCGCTACTGTACCTAATCCAGTTCCATCTCCCAAATTGGCATGGACAGTGATTCATTTTCTGGTACCAAAAATGAACTTGCAGACTCTCTGAACTACTGCATGCCTCATTTTAGCAATACATCTGTGTGCCTCCCCTGAGTTTACTGCCCAGCAGCGGTACTAATATAATTATGAGAAAATCCTAAAATGTGCACATGCGTTAACGGAAATTACAGCATGCGGGTGGAAATATTGTCATGAAATCCATTAAACTTATAATGAGGGACCTGGCCTCCTGCTCGCTCTTGCAAGAGATCTTCCGCAAGTGCGCATGTTGACTTAAACAAAGCATCGCGCAGCTTGCAAGGTGTTGCAAAGAAATACCTTTTGCAGTGCAATGCCTCTGAAAGCTGGCTTTGTAGTTCAAAAAGTGGTAAGAGTCAGAGGGCCTCATTATGAGTCAGGCATTAAGGGGTTAACGGCGCCGTAAACGGCGCCGACCCTTAACGCCTGATTACAAGGTCCCTTAGCGCCATGGTGATTTTAACGCCTGATTTTTGCAGGCGTTAAAATCCATGGTGCTAAGGGACCATGGTGCTAATTACGCTACCGTAATTTACGGTGGCGTAATTAGCGCCTTCCCCACTCCCATTATGCCCTATGGGGCAAAAATGGGAATGGGGAAGGGTAAAATGGGAAATGGGAATTTACCGCCCCACTCACCTTGGAATGGGGCGGTAAATCCGCCATCCACCATGGTGTAAACATAGTTTACACCATGGTGGTAAGGGTACGACCCAGGCGGTAACTTACCGCCTGGGTCGTAATGAGGCCCAGATTCTTGTTCTCCTGAGCTAGTTTCCAGCAGTGCACTAATAAACAGACTACCATGCGTGTCTCCTTATGAACCAGTGACTGTAATTATCAGAGAAGGTCTGTTCAGAAAAAAAGGAAACTAAAAATCTAGTCTTGCATTGCTCTACCTTAAATATTGCTAATAGCCATCTTCTTCCTGCTTACCTCTTTCTCTGTCCTCTACCTTAAATATTGTTAATGACCATCTTCTTTCTGCACACCACTTTCTCTGTTCTCTACCGTAATTATTGTTAATAACCATCTTTTTCTGCATACCTCTTTCTCTGTCATCTACCTTAAATATTGTTAATAACCATCTTCTTTCTGCATACCTCTTTCACTGTCCTCTACTTTAAATATTGTTAATAGCTTTTTCTGCACACCTCTTTCTCTGTCCTCTACAGTAAATATTGCTAATAGCCATCTTCTTTCTGCATACCTCTTTCTCTGTCCTCCACCTTAAACATTGTTGATAGCCATCTTCTTTCTGCATACCTCTTTCTCTGTCCTCTACTTTAAATATTGTTAATAGCTTTTTCTGCATACCTCTTTTTTTCTGTCACCTACCTTAAATATTGTTAATAACCATCTTCTTTCTGCATACCTCTTTCTCTGTCCGCTACCGTAAATATTGCTATTAGTCATCTTGTTTCTGCACACCTCTTTCTCTATCCTCTACCATAAATATTGTTAATAACCATCTTCTTTCTACATACCTCTTTCTCTGTCCTCTACCGTAAATATTGTTAATAACATCTTCTTTCTGCACACCTCTTTCTCTGTCCTCTAACCGTAATTATTGTTAATAACCATCTTTTTCTGCATACCTCTTTCTCTGTCATCTACCTTAAATATTGTTAATAACCATCGTCTTTCTGCATACCTCTTTCTCTGTTCTCTACTTTAAAAATTGTTAATAGCTTTTTCTGCACACCTCTTTCTCTGTCCTCTACCGTACATATTGCTAATAGCCATCTTCTTTCTGCATACCTCTTTGTCTGTCCTCCACCTTAAATATTGTTGATAACCATCTTCTTTCTGCATACCTCTTTCTCTGTCCTCTACCTTAAATATTGCTAACAGCCATCTTCTTTCTGCATACCTCTTTCTCTTTACTCTACCTTAAATATTGCTAATAGCGATCTTTTTCTGCATACCTCTTTCTGTCCTCTACCGTAAATATTGTTAATAACATCTTCTTTCTACATACCTCTTTCTCTGTCCTCTACCGTAAATATTGTTAATAACATCTTCTTTCTGCACACCTCTTTCTCTGTCCTCTACCGTAATTATTGTTAATAACCATCTTTTTCTGCATACCTCTTTTTTTCTGTCACCTACCTTAAATATTGTTAATAACCATCTTCTTTCTGCACACCTCTTTCTATGTCCTCTACTTTAAATATTGTTAATAACCATCTTCTTTCTGCATACCTCTTTCTCTGTCCTCTACCGTAAATATTGTTAATAACATCTTCTTTCTGCACACCTCTTTCTCTGTCCTCTACCGTAATTATTGTTAATAACCATCTTTTTCTGCATACCTCTTTTTTTCTGTCACCTACCTTAAATATTGTTGATAACCATCTTCTTTCTGCACACCTCTTTCTCTGTCCTCTACCTTAAATATTGTTAATAACCATCTCCTTTCTACATACCTCTTTCTCTGTCCTCTTCCGTAAATATTGCTATTAGCCATCTTCTTTCTTTACACCTCTTTCTCTGTTCTCTACCTTAGATATCGTTAATCATCTCGCTCTTTGCTCATCTCTCTGTATATTTCTGGTTCAGTGTTCTCTCTCTCTCGGTCCTCCCCTATCTTTTCACCTGTTCCTACTCTGTCTCCTGACCTGCTGTGGTGCCCCTGAGGGCTCAGTCGCTGGCCCTCTTTTTCTCTGTGTTCACTCTCCCTAATTTCTGCTATCGTCACTTCCTTTGGTTTGAGTTGCCAACTATGAAGGTCGCTCACAGATTTGTCTTTCTATTTCTCCCTTTAATGATGAATTCCCTTCTTCTATTTCTATCCTTTCTTCCACTTCTCCATGACTCTATTCTCTGTTGCCCTGTTTCTTTCTCTCTCTCTGTTTCTCTACTAGACGTGATCTCAGACCCTTCTCTCCCATTTTCTTCACACTTTGTGGTTCTTGCTCACACATATTGTTTCCAACTCCATAATCTTGGGTATGATTTGGATGTAGCAGCTGCTACCCCTGTAGACTTTTTTTGCAACCCTTGTGACTGCTGATCTATTAAAAGTAGGAATGCTAGTTTATGTAGTGTCGTGTTCCTGTTAATCAGCTATACTAACATGCTTTAAACTTGTATCTGTTGTAAAAGATTGGTTAAAAATGTAACATGCCATGTGTGATGCCACTACATGCAGGGCCGGCCTAGGGCATACAATTGTCTTGGGCACCAATGGAAAAGTAGCCCAGAAATGAAAATGGCAATTCATTCCTTTTGTGACAGACTGTTTGAGTAGTACCCAAGAGGGAGGTTTTGGATGCAATGTGCAAATTGTGCATTTTAAAGAACATTTGTTCAGTAACACTGGTCAAAACTACTAGCTGCATGGTGAAATAACTCCTCCAACTGGCCCATTTCGGCCAAAAAAGCGGCCCACTTTGACCCAAAACCCTGGCCCCCACCAGCATTTTGTGTTTTTGATTCGGTCATTGCCCTATTGGCCAGTCCGAGCCAGACTACATGTGATGTCATAGGGTTGTGTGATGGCTCTACTGGTACCTTATGGTTTTGGTGAAATGGCGCGATTGTCCATGACATTCGTAATGTTTGTCTGTTTCCGACTTTCTAGGCCACTACAACTCCTATTCTTTCCCGGATGTTCTCCTATTTTGACTAATGCTGGCCTCTGCTTCCCTGTCCTCATACCCAGGCTCTCCCTCCACTCCAAGTGATTTTCAGTTCTGCTATTTTACTTCTTTTTCAACCTTCCCTCACTCCCATACGTCTCTGTGTCTTGCTGCTCTGGACTGGTAGCCACGTCACAGAACGTCTTGGCAGGGCAAGAAGGCCTGGGCACCAAAGCAGGTGCTGTTCTCTGCAGAAATGTGCTAATGTCTTCAATGCAGTGCTGGCAGGTTGTCAGAATCAACAAAAGAAAATCATTCTTAATCAACTATGGAATTAAAATGCGAATGGCACATTGTGCAGCAGAGGTATGTGTACATTTGCCAATGCAGATCCCGTGCAAATTCCTCTCCAGGATATTTAGTCTTAGAATTAAAGTGGAGTGCAACAGAGTGGTATTCCTTCATGGGGAGTTAGTGCTGCATCAGTGCAGGCTGGTATTCCTTCATGGGGAGTTTATATCAGTGCAAGCAGGTATTTCTTCATGGGGAGTTTATATAAGTGCAAGCAGGTATTCCTTCATGGGGAGTTTATATCAGTGCAGGCAGGTATTCCTTCATGGGGAGTTTATATCAGTGCAGGCAGGTATTCCTTCATGGGGAGTTTATATCAGTGCAGGCAGGTATTCCTTCATGGGGAGTTTATATCAGTGCAGGCAGGGATTCCATTATGGGGAGTTTATATCAGTGCAGGCAGGTATTCCTTCATGGGGAGTTTATATCAGTGCAGGCAGGGATTCCGTCATGGGGAGTTTATATCAGTGCAGGCAGGTATTCCTTCATGGGGAGTTTATATCAGTGCAGGCAGGGATTCCTTCATGGGGAGTTTATATCAGTGCAGGCAGGGATTCCGTCATGGGGAGTTTATATCAGTGCAGGCAGGTATTCCTTCATGGGGAGTTTATATCAGTGCAGGCAGGTATTCCTTCATGGGAAGCTTATATCAGTGTAGGCAGGTATTCCTTCATGGGAAGTTTATATCAGTGTAGGCAGGTATTCCTTCATGGGGAATTGGTATCAGTGCAGGCAGGTATTCCTTCATGGGGAGTTTATATCAGTGCAGGCAGGCATCCCTTCATGGGGTGTTTATATCAGTGCAGGAGGGTATTCCTTCATAGGGAGTTTATATCAGTGCAGGCAGGCATCCCTTCATGGGGAGTTTATATCAGTACAGGCAGGCATCCCTTCATGGGGTGTTTATATCAGTGCAGGCAGGTATCCCTTCATGTGGAGTTTATATCAGTACAGGCAGGCATCCCTTCATGGGGTGTTTATATCAGTGCAGGAGGGTATTCCTTCATGGGGAGTTTATATGAGTGCAGGCAGGAAATCCTTCGTGGGGAGTTTATATCAGTGCAGGCAGGTATTCCTTCATGGGGAGTTTGTGTGAATGCGGGCAGGTATTCCTTCATGGAGAGTTTATATAAGTGCAGGGAGGTACTCCTTCATGGGGAGTTTATATAAGTGCACAAAGGTATTCCTTCATGGGCTTCATGGGGAGTTTGTGTAAGTGCAGGCAGACATCCCTTCATGGGGAGTTTGTGTAAGTGCAGGCAGGTATTCCTTCATGGGGAGTTTATAGCAGTGCAGGAAGGTATTCCTTCATGGGGAGTTTATATCAGTGCATGCAGGTAGTCCTTCATGGGGTGTTTATATCAGTGCAGGCAGGTATTCCTTCATGGGGAGTTTAAATCAGTGCAGGACGGTATTCCTTCATGGGAAGTTTATATAAGTGCAGGCAGGTATTCCTTCACAGGGAATTTATATCAATGCAGGCAGGTATTCCTTCATGGGGAGTTTTTATAAGTGCAGGAAGGTATTCCTTCATGGGGAGTTTATATCAGTGCAGGCAGGTATTCCTTCATTTGGAGTTTGTCTCAGTTCAGACAGGCATCCCTTCATGGAGAGTTTATATCAGTGCAGGAAGGTATTCCTTCATGGGGAGTTTATATCAGTGCAGGCAGGTATTCCTTCATTGGGAGTTTGTCTCAGTGCAGACAGGCATCCCTTCATGGAGAGTTTATATCAGTGCAGGAAGGTATTCCTTCAAGGGGTGTTTGTATAAGTGCAGGCAGGTATTCCTTCATGGTGTTTTTGTATCAGTGCAGGCAGGTATGGCTTCATGGGGATTTCATATCAGTGCAGAAAAGTATTCCTTCATGGTGAGTTTATATCAGTGTAGGAAGGTATTCCTTCATGGGGAGTCTGTGTAAGTGCAGCCAGGTATTCCTTCATGGGAAGTTAGTGCTGTACCAGTGCAGGCAGACAATCCTTAATGGGGAGCTTGTATAGATGCAGGCATGTAATTCTTCATGTGGAGTTTGTATAGGTGCAGGCAGATGTTTATTCATGAGGAGTTCGTTCTGTGTCAGTGCAGGTTAGTATTCCTTCATGGGGAGTGTGTATAAGTAAAAGTAATTATTCCTTCATGGGGAGTTCGCTCTGTATCAGCACAGCAGGTATTCCGTCAGTGCTGTATCAGTGCAGTAAGAGCCCTCCATGGGGATTTAGTGCTGTATTAGTGCAAGCAGGTATTTCTTAACTGGGAGTTAGTGCTGTATCAGCACAGGCAGGTATTCCTTCATGGGGAGTTTGTATAGGTGCAGGCCGATTTTCACTCATGGGTAGTTAGTGCTTTTTCAGTTCAGGTATCTATTACTTCCCAGGGAGTTAGTGCTGTATCGTTGCAGGCAGGTACTCCTTCATGGGGAGTTTGTGTAGTTGCAGGCCAGTGTTTATTTGTGAGGAGTTAGAGCTGTATCAGTGCAGGCAGGAACTCCTTCATGGGGAGTATGTGTAAGTGCAGGCAGTCATCTCTTCATAGGGAAGTGTAACAATGTAGGCAGGTATTCCTTCATGGAGAATGAGTGCTTTATTTAATTTATTCATTTAATTTATTTATTGGGTATTCATAATGCGCCTATACAGCCAAGGCGCAACAAGACAAGGAAACGGGAGGTACAGGAGAGAAAACAAAAACAAAAACGTTCCTACTAGGTCTTCAGACATTTGAATTGTGCAAGTGCCGTAACAAGAATGCAGGGGACGTAGGGAGGAGAAGGTTGGGGGAACAGGAAAGAAGACAATAACGTTCCTACTAGGTCATGTTACAATTCGGAGCATGCAAGTGCAGTAGCAGAAATGAGGGAGGGGGAGGAGTGGAAGTGTAGGATGGGCATGAATAGGGAAGAAGACAAATGACGTTCCTACTAGGTCGGGAGACATTTCGGAGCGTGCAAGGGCAGTAACAGAAATGAGGGGATAGGGGGAGGAGGGAAAGTGCAGGGCAGGGAGTAAAGGATAATGCTGAGGCGGGAGGGAGGAGAGGGGGTACATTAAGTGCAAGTGAACCGAATCACATGCACTTTTGTGGAGAGGGTGCACAAGGCGGTGCTTGATGAGAAGTGGGGAGGAGCCAGTGACAAGGAGTGATCGCAGAATCCGCCAAAGCTGGAGCAACAGAGGCAATGTTGTCCTTGAAAGTTCTGGAGGAGCAGGGGAGCCCCTGTTTGGATGAGTCTTTCAAATAGCGGGGCCATCAAGAGACATCAACCAGCTGAAGTGGGAGATAAGAGGAGAGTAGGAGGGAGGAGGAGAGGGGGCTGTGGGGGCCAGGGGAGGCCTGAGAGCGGGTGAGGGTGAAACATGAAGCCACTTCAAAACAACAGCAATGCAACCATCTAGATTCAAATGTCCAGGATAAAGGAAAAGCCAAGGTTTCAACACACAGCGAAAAATCAAAAAACATTCATCCGATTTTCTTTGAAGCGGGGAAAAAAGCCTAGGTTTCAACTTACAGTAGAAACAGCAAAGACACCTAGATGCAAGTTTCCTGGAAGAGGGGAAAAGCTTACGGTTTCAACTTACAGCAGAAAAAGCAAAGACACCCAGATGCAAGTTTCCTGGAAGAGGGGAAAAAGCTTAGGGTTTCAACATACAGAAGAAAAAGCAAAGACACTTAAAAACAAGGTATCTGGATAGGTATCTGGATAGGGCCCAAGTGCCTGAGATGGACATCATACAAATGTGGGCGACATATAGCAGACTTAATGCATTGGTATCTGGAGTAATAAGAGGTGATACAAAGTGATAGGGAGCAGTAATGGCTGTTCATCCTACCTGCACCTTTTTTACCTTGTCAGTCGCTGCTGGTTGACAGCTGTGCTGCGTGCTCCATCGGCGAACACTGGCAAACACAATCTGGAACTGCTACGGCAGGATCTGCCCTTAGCCACATGGACTGCGTGGGCAGGGGGCTGCCCTGTGGGCAAGGATGATATGGGGCAGAGGTCCAATCATGCATCATGGGTGGAGCGTGAGGGGGGAGTCGGGGAGAGAAGCAGGAAGAGGGTGGTGGGATGCAGTGGGAAGGGAATAGACACTGTGGTGCGGTCGAAAAAAGCAAAATAAAATAACATAAATTTTAACACTGGATCAGTGGAGGCAGATATTAATTCATGGAGAGTTAGTGCTGTATCAGTCGGGCAGGCAATCCTTCATGGGAGTTAATGCTAGATCAGTGCACACAGGTATTCATTTGTGGGTAGTTAGTGCTGTATCAGTCGGGCAGGTAATCCTTCATGGGAGTTAATTCTAGATCAGTGCAGACAGGTATTCATTCATGGAGAGTTAAGACAGGATCAGTGCAGGTAGGTATTCATTCATGGGGAGTTGAGACAGGATCAGTGCAGGTAGGTACTCATTTATGGGGAGTTAGTGCTGTATCAGTGTAGGCATTTATTCCTTCATGGGGAGTTAGTGATGTATCAGTGCAGGCAGGTAGTCCTTCATGGGAGTTAGTGCTGGATCAGTGAGGCAGGTACTCATTCATGGGGAGTTAGTGCTGTACCAGTGTAGGCATTTATTCCTTCATGGGGAGTTAGTGCTGTATCAGTGTAGGCATTTATTCCTTCATGGGGAGTTAGTGATGTATCAGTGCAGGCAGGTAGTCCTTCATGGGAGTTAGTGCTGGATCAGTGAGGCAGGTACTCATTCATGGGGAGTTAGTGCTGTATCAGTGTAGGCATTTATTCCTTCATGGGGAGTTAGTGCTGTATCAGTGTAGGCATTTATTCCTTCATGGGGAGTTAGTGATGTATAAGTGCAGGCAGGTAGTCTGTCATGGGAGTTAGTGCTGGATCAGTGAGGCAGGTATTCCTTCATGAGGAGTTAGTGATCTATCGGTGCCGGCAGTTAGTCCTTCATGGGTAGTTAGTGCTGTATCAGTGCAGGAATGCATTCCTTCATGGGGAGTTTGTCTAAGTACATGCAAGTATTCCCTTAGTGGAGCTAGCACTGTTTCAGTGCAGACAGGTATTCCTTCATGGGGAGTTAGCTCTGTATCGGCACAGGCATGTATTCCTCATGGGGAGTTAGTGCTGTATCAGTGCAATGGGGGTCCTTCATGGGGAGTTAGTGCTGCATGCAAGTATTCCTTAACTGGTTGTTAGTGCTGTATCAGAACAGGCAGGTATTCCTTTATAGTGAACTTGCAGAACTGCAGGCATGTATCAGTGCAGACAGGTATTCCTTCATGGGGAGTTAGTTCTGTATCAGTGTAGGTGGTATTTCTACTTGGGGAGTTAGTGCTGTTCAGTGTAGGCATGTATTTCTCCATAGGAGTTAGCGTTGTATCAGTGCAGGCAGGTATTCCTTCTTGGGAAGTTTGTGCTGCATCAGTGCAGTGCAGAAGGTATTTCTTCTTAGGGAGGTAGCACTGTATCAGTGCAGGCAGGTATGTCTTCTTGGGAAGCTATCACTGTTTCAGTGCAGGCAGGTATTCCTTCACAGGGTGTTAGTGCGGTATCAGTGCAGGCAAGTATTCCTTCATGGAGAGTTGATGCTGTATCAGTGCAGCAGTTGTGCTATCGTGGGGAGTTTGTATAAGTACAGCCAAGTATTTCTTCATAGGGAGTTAATGCTGTGTCCGTTCACTGAGATATTCCTTCATGGGGAGCTAGTGCTGTATCATTGCTGGGAAGTATTATATCACAGGCCTTAGTTCTGTATCAATACATGGATGCATTGCCCCACTTGCAATTAGGCCTGTATCACTGCAGGGAGGCAACCTCTTGCAGGGAGATTAAGCTTTACACTGCATAGAGGTATTCCTTTAAAGGGAGTTAGCAAGGACACATTCCCTTCAGTGCAGCAAAGGATTTGGTCACATAAAGTTAGTTCTTTATCAGTACAGTGAGGCATTCCAACCAGGACTTACCTCGGCAGTAGTACAGTGAAGCAGTCCAACCAGGAGTTACATCTGCAGCAGTGCAGTGTGGCATACCTTCAAATTGGTAACTCTGTATCAATGCAGGAAGGTATTCCAACACAGGGATTGGCTATGTATCTGAGCAGTGAGGCATTCCATCACAGGGATTGGCTATGTATCTGAGCATTGAGACATTCCAAAACAAACAGGAGTTAGTTATGTATATGACCAGTGAGGCATTCCATCACAGGGATTGACTATGTATATGAGCAGTGAGGCATTCAAACCCAGGAATTAGTTATGTGTCCGAGCAGTCAGGCATTCCAACACAGAAATTGACTATGTATCTGAGGGGTGAGGACTTCCAACTCAGGAGTTATTTATGTAAGAGAGCACGGAGGCATTCAAACCCAGGAGTAAGTTATGTATCAGTGCACTGAGGAATTCAAACCCAGTGGCTTGTTATGTATCTGAGCAGTGAGGCACTCCAATACTGGGATTGGCTGTGTATCTGAACAGTGAAGCATTCCAACCCTGGGATTGCATATGTATCCGAGCAGAGAGGCATTCCAACCCTGAGTTCATTATGTATGGTTATCATGAGTGTTTGGTATTGTACTTTGACCGCCAGTTGGCAGGCATGCTGCATAGTGGGAGCTCTCTTTGTGTGGCCTCAGTGGCTTGTGTATCTTGCTCATATCCGCTAATTCCCCTGCCTTGCGGCAGGTGTAGTTTTGGTCACAGCATTTGTCCCTTATTGTCCATCATGTTGGTTGTCCCCACCCATCCAAGTATCCTTTAGGATTGGTGGCGTGTGGGCCTGTGTGGCCAGTGCACGCCTACCCCCTGATTTTATAATGGATGGCTAGGTTAGAGTTTTTTGTTTCCTAAAGGTTTCGTTGTGGACCTTTCTTCCTAATTGATTCATCCAGAATCTGGAACAAAGAGCCAAGTTTTGAGTAGTTTTCTGAACTCCAATTGACCCCTAGTCTTGCGTATGTTTTTTGGTAGGTTATTCCAGGTTGAGGTTTCCAGGTGAGTGAAAGATGATCCTCTGAGTTTTCTGTTGTCATAAGGTTTTGGTACTAGGCGAATGTCGTTGCTTGATCTGAGTAATCTGGTTGGGTGGTAGACAGTTATTTGTTTCTTTAGGCCCTGGCCGTGGTCTGCTCTGTGCGTTATGCATATCGTTTTTAACTTTATTCTCTCTTTTATTGGCAGCCAGTGAAGCATTTTCAGGGCTTGGGTAATGTGTTCCCTTCATGGTAGTCTGAGCAGGAGTCTCGCCGCAGCGTTCTGGATGTGATTACGCTTTTTAACAGTCGTTCTGGCATTCCTAGGTATAGGCCGTTGGCTTAGTCTTCTCTGGACATGATGAGTGCAATGACGCTAAGTGTTTTATGGGTGAAAGAGAGGAGTGGTAGGATCCTTTTTACTGCATGTAGCAGGAAGAAAATATCTTCATTATGGCGTTTACTTGTAGTTCAAGTGGTATTAGTGTGTTGTACATCAAGACTCCCAGGTTTTTTACTATTGTTGATGAAGTTGGTGCTGTACCCAGTTCCGTTGGCCATGGGATTTAGTGGTTGTTTTCCTTGCTTTTAGATATGATCCTTATTTCAGTTTTGCCCGGGTTGAGTTTGAGGCTGTTTGTGTTCATCCAGCTGTAGAGCTCTTGTAGGCAGTTGTTCTGCGTTTCCTTTTCGTCCTGTGTAGCTTGTATTTTGTAGACGATCTGAGTGTCATCTGCGTAGTTGTAGCATGTGAGGCTGTGTGTTTTGATGAGTTTGATTAGTGGCATCAGGTTCATATTGAAGAGCAATGGGGAGAAGGATGATCCTTGTTATACTCCGCAGTTAGATTCCCTTGTAGTAGCTATAAAAGGTTTGGTCCAGATGGTTTCTGTCCTGATTTTTAGGAAGGATTTGATCCATAGTAGGGCTGTGTCAGTGATTCCTATTTCTTCTAGTCTCCTGATGAGGATTTCATGGTTGACTGTGTCAAATGCTGCGGAGAGGTCCAGAAGAATTAGAGCTGTGCTTTTGTCTGAGTCTGTATTAGTCTTTAGATCGTCCCAAATTGAGAGCAATGCCGTTTCTGTTCCCTTCATTGGTCTGAAGCCTACTACTGCTTGGTCCAACAGTTAGTACTTCTCTATGAATTTAGGGGGTACATTTACCAGCACAGCAGAACTCCCTTGCACCACCAAACTGCATTTTTCACCAGTTACAAGAAGAATGTATGTGTTGGCTCTGCTGAGCACTTATCCCCTTATATCAAAACTGCATTTCTAGCAGTTACCAAAAATAATGGCTGTGCTGGCTCTGCGGAGCACATGTGGGGCGAGATGAAACATAGTACACCCCGAGAATGGCTGCAGTATTTTCTTCATGTGCACCAGAAAAGAAAATAATTCAAAAACAGCCTGTTGCAGCGATGCTATGCTGCCAAGCTCAAGACTTCTAACTGAAAGAGAAAATGTTCTGTGTTCAAAATGACTGTACACTGATGCTGTTTCCATCTTTTCAACATTACACAGTCTGGTTCCAGTAAGACACATTAATGCCCATCTATCTTCAGGTTGTACACCAGCAAAGGGGGGCATTCCTCACTGAATGGCATGTGTCTCAAGTAAAAACTGTGAAAAAGCAGAAAAATGTGTTTCAGGCCATACGGCAATCGTTTATTCTTGCAACAAAGTAACAGAGGCAAAATTCCTCACAAGAAGCTCTCTCCTTTTGCTTATGTCAGCTTCAAAGAACCCTTGTTGTGAACAAATTCTGATGTATTAGAAATTGACCAGAGCTGGAGAAATTTTCAGAATAAAGCTGCAAGGAAAATCACATTTTGTAAATGACCAGGGAAAGTAAAATGAACCCGTGTTGAACTGCTCTGAAAAACAGTGAGTGGTTATTGTACAGGCTCAATGAAAATAATACTGTAACATGCCCTGAAACAAAACTATATCTGTTGGGAAGAAAATCTGCCAAAACATAAGCAAATTGTACTCTGTGTAGTTTATTTTTACCCACAAGAAGGATTTCAACATCATGGCCAGACCCTTACATTTCTGGCAAACCTGTTTTTTCAAGGCAGGCACTGATAAATGTACCAGCCCCCTGGGAAGGGAAGTTCCTTTACAACATGAATGGCCCCAAGGTTTGGGAAGTGATGACCTTGTCAGACTTAGCGGAATTTCTGCAGCATGAGACTATAGACAGCCTTGTCACTAAAGTGTGAAATCCTCTGACACCTCTCCTCAGCTTCAACTGCCTAACATCAAAGGGAAGTCACAGCAACCCGAGGGCAAAGCTGACCAGAGCCTGACATTTGGCTGGGGGTGGGAAATACTGCCCATATTTGGAAATAAAGCCAGCCCATTTAATTTCAGACTATTCATATCAAGACATTTATTTCAGTAATGTGAAATTTAAATGTCATTTTTGCTCCATTAAAATAAGACATTGTAGGTTTTTCTAGCATGTTGGGGACGCAAACGCCAGTAAAATGTCATTACGGGGGAAAGCATACATGGTACAGTTTTGAAACTTAATCAAAACATGACCAGTGATAATATGTATACATATAGACAATTGTAGAATTTTAGGTAAAATGTTTTCCAGTGAAATGGCGAAAGATTGCCAGAATAACTAAACAGCATTGCACCGTCTTGGGATTTGGATCAGCATGTTTCTTGTAAAATATGGAGTCTGCCTATATAATTTTCAGGAGGATAACAGTTGTAAATATAGAGTTTTTGTGTCATAACTGATTTTGGTAAAAGTAACTTTGGTATAACAAAGCACCTCATAAAACACACACACTAAAACTGAGTCACTTCCTTCAGTCCAATCAGTTTACATGGAGGCAGCAACATTTACAGGCTGACTTATCCGATTTTAGAGGTATGTCTAGCTTAGTTTTGCCCGCGTAGTAAAAATCCTCTGATGTCATCCGGCTTGTAAAAAAAGGAAGTTTAGGGAGATCAGGACATTTAAAAAATAATCCAGCATTCATAAATCAACATCCAGAGATCCAGACCTTCAACATTCACCCTGCAAGACTTCAGAAGCCAGGCCAGAGCTAGCTGATCCTATCGAGGCAGAACTACCTATCCAGAATTAAACCCTACAAAAAAATCCCAATAATTCAGGGAGAAAGGGGGAAAGGCTGCTGAACCCTTTTGGGATTATCCAATGTCCAGACCTGCTTTGCCCAGCTGGTCCACCTCGCTGTCCACTGAGACCAGACCCTGGTTGCCTCGGTGTGTCCCTAGGGGAGAGCCTCGCTGCTGCGCAGTAACCAGACCTCTGTCCCGCTGTCCAAGACCCGGCGGCTGTCCAAATTACCCCATTCAAGTGCTTATTGTAAGTATTACCCCTCTCCAATACCAAAAAGCTGCACCCTTTGCTCTGTTACCTTGTATTTGTCCAACCCTATAAAAACCCTATAAGAAATCCTATAAACACCCTAGTACATTTTTTAAATGTCAGAATCCGCTGTGTATCCTGTCCTTAGGAAAATCTGTGTTAATCTCCATGTGTTAGCGCAATTCTCTCCAAATCATTTCACTCCGCTCTATAAGTCCTTAGTACTATTTGGAATAAATTAATTCCCATATAACGAGGCACATGGCGTGAATGGGTTAACATTGCAAGTTATCTTTTTGCGGGCAGCGTCTCTCTTTTATAATCTAGCCACTAAAAATAGTTTCAGTAGAACCTGTCATTTTCTTTTTAAAATCGATTATGTCCGTATAACTGCTTTCATTATAAATCGGAGTTTTCCATTCCTACAAAGAATCCCATACTGTCTCCGTGAAGAGTCACCTTTTCACTTTCATATCATACCTGTTATGTGCTTTTGTCTGTTTAGCTCACTTTCCAAGCCGTTTTGCTATTTTAAACCCGTAAACTAAGCAATTGAAATTTCGCCACGTGTGATTTTTTCTGCACTGTGTTTTTCCTTCCCAAGTCGATTTTCTGAACTGTATGCCCGTTGTTAGTACATTGCCTTGTAGCTTGTGAGTTTTCTTGCCTCGTTATTACAGCCACACACATTCTTGCCTTATTCATACAACCGTACATGTAAAATACTATTCGCTTATTTTCCAAGTGATCTTAGTCCAATTTTTGCCTCCCATTCAGGGGTGGAAGGTCAGATTTTCATTCTGTGTGTTGCTTAGTATACCTGACACCTTGCTACTCCTCTCTACCCACACAAAACTTGGTTAACAGGGGTTTGAGGGAGTGTTGCAGGGGGAAATACTAACTGTGGTGCTATCTGAAAATGCTAACCGAAAAGTAATCTTGCTTTCATTCATTTGTGCATTGTGTTTGTTATGTTAGAAGGTTAAACTAAATGTATTCTATCGGTTTACAGTGTAATTATCACCACACTGGTGATTGCTGCCCTATATTGAATGTGTTCGATTTTTATTCAAAATTAGAATGCATCAATATTTCATTATTACACACCAGCCTGGTTCATGGTCCATTGCGTTCACACAATAGATGGGCAATATACGTCTGTGTTGTTTGCAGCCAAGTAAGAACCAAGGGTGGTCCAGTCGGCACAACCAAAATGACTGTGGTATGGACTACAATTTCAGCTAATATCTAGCTCGAGATCGAGAAAGATGTAGAAACAAGGCTGTGGCAGAAGACAGAAGGATAGAACAAGAAATATACTATCCCTGCCTAACGTGCGTTCTCAACTAGGTTGCGGTGTTACAACGCCTGTCTAAAAAGTGACAGAATAAGAGTCAAATTACCAACTTCTATGGTAAGTAATACATCCAGCCTTGTAGGTCCTTGAAGATCCTTCTAGGTCCTATGCCACTTTCTTCCAAATCTGGTACAGATTGGGAGAAACTGTAATTTAAAAGAAAGGGCGCACCAGGGGTATTGAAGAGGATATATATCCCTCTAGAAAACTAAGTCAAGATTATATGAAACCTCAAAGGAGGTCCCAAAAGCTTACCAGCATACACCTTCCTCGGTGTGTGGTACGGCTGTAATGTCCGATGCAAGTGCGACCGCAAATCTATCGTATTTGCTGTTTTAAAAAGGCAAACTGATGAGCCTTCCGTTTACTTCCGTGCCACGTGATAGTTGCAAACGAGTCACATGACATGCCATTGTATGTCACGTGTTCTCACTCGTGTTGGCGTAATCGGCCCGGAAGTCAGGCTGATCGACTGAGACTAGGTCAGGCACTATGTATCAGGGTAGATCAACGGGCAATGGGGACCACTACAAAATTCTAACGGGGGATCCCACAGAGAGTCTCCGTCTCACCATTACAAACACCGTGGAAGAAGTAGCTTGTGAAGGCCATATCAGTACCAAAGAAGTGGCTTACCTGACTCCTAAATTTCCAAAAATTCTGGTGTTCTACGCACTACCCAAGGTACATAAGGGGATATCACCACCCCCGCAGAGACCTATTGTTGCCGGGATCGACTCCATTCTAGAACCACTCTCCCAATTTGTAGAATTCTTTCTGAGGCCACTAATTCCCAAAATGTGTTCCTACACCAAGGACACCATGATTATCTTAAATACGCTTCAAGGTGTGTCTTTCGACCCAGCTACTCAATTTATGGTTACACTGGACATAGAAGCCCTTTACACCAATATTCCTCAGGCGGCGACCCTTGAGATAGTGGAAAAAGTCTTGAGAGATCTAGTGACTCCCCCAGAGGTTCCCATAGGGCTTATACTACAACTTGCGGAGCTAGCACTTACCAAGAATTTCTTTCTGTATAAGGAATCATTTTATGAGCAATGCTCAGGCACCGCAATGGGCGCCACATTTGCCCCGTCTCTGGCAAACCTATATGTCGCCGAATTTGAGGAAACTCACATATACCAGCCATCTAATCCTTTCAGAACACAGGTAACTCTATGGACGTGGTATATAGATGATGTTTTGGCCATCTTTACGGGAACAGAATCAAGATTTAAAGAATTCATGACTTGGCTCAACTCAAGAGATAAATATCTCAAATTTACACACAGCATTTCGAAAGAAATCATCCATTTTCTTGACGTGGAAATCACACCTAAATTAGGCTGTTTGGTCACCACAGCCTTTCGTAAACCAACTGATCGCAACTCCTTACTGGATTACACCAGCTTTCATCCAAGGAGTCTTCGTGAAAACTTACCATTTGGCCAGTTTTTACGATATAGGCGTAATTGTTCAACTACACAGGAGTATGATGCACAAGCACATGGACTCACAGACCGCTTATTAGAACGCGGATATCCCAAGAGAACTGTGAGAACAGCAAGAAAACGTGCAAGAAATATCCCTCGGTATATAACCTTGCAACAAAAAACACGACCAGCTGGAGAAAAAACCATTACAGCAGTCTTCAGCTATTCAAACAAAATTAACCTTATCAAAAGAGAAATCATTAAACTGTGGCCAATACTTAACGTAGTGCCTGTCACATTACCATTGCCACGTTTTGCCATGAAAGAAAGAAAAAATCTAAGAGACACATTGATACACTCATATACACCAGCCTTAGAGGCCACTGGGCAGACCACTTTGTGGAACAATTCAGCTCGACAGGGACACACACCGTGCGGTCAGTGCAATGTATGTACATTTACCAAACGCACCAAGACTTTGGACCTTGGCCTAAGGACACCGTGGAAACAGGTCTCCTTAACTAATTGTAATACATCCAATGTAATCTACATGATAAAGTGCCCCTGTGATAAAAAATACATAGGCATGACTACTAGGCCAATCAAAAAATAGATCCAAGAGCACCTATCATGCATTAGGACCCACCGGGAAAATGCACCAATGATTGACCATTTCATTAGGTCGAAGCACCTGGCCACTAAAATTGAGTGGACAATCATAGAAAAAGTCAGATGCCCAAGAAGAGGAGGAGACAAGAGCCACCTTCTACTGAAACGTGAACAAAAATGGGTGTTCCGTTTAAAAACCAACAAGGTTGGTCTGAATGAAAACATACCCTGGCATTCCTTAGCGATGATTAACTAATCTACCATTCAGTCCTGTGAAATAAATATCCTGGCAAAAACAATATGGCTACTAATTAGACAGTAACATCTATTGGCCCTACTTTAGAAAATGGGACCTCGATCCGTTTGGGATTGGTGGATATTCACGTTGATCCACCCTGATACATAGTGCCTGACCTAGTCTCAGTCGATCAGCCTGACTTCCGGGCCGATTACGCCAACATGAGTGAGAACACGTGACATACAATGGCATGTCATGTGACTCGTTTGCAACTATCACGTGACACGGAAGTAAACTGAAGGCTCATCGGTTTCCCTTTTTAAAACAGCAAATGCGATAGATTTGCGGTCGCACTCGCATCGGACATTACAGCCGTACCACACACCGAGGAAGGTGTATGCTGGTAAGCTTTTGGGACCTCCTCTGGTTTCATATAATCTTGACTTAAAGTTTTCTAGAGCCATGGGATTATGCCACGCTGGATAGGGAGTACACACCCCCTTTTAGGAGCAGTGACTCCTGGCCCTCCCCTTTAGAAGTTTTCTAAAATGCATTAGAAGTGCCAAAATTCATCGGCAACCCAATCAGTGGCACTGCAGGCAGAGGCACCAAAAATCTGGTACCTTTAATATGAGTAACACTGTTACATCTTTATATTACCCCACAGATTAACAGCATGGGACTGGGTAGTCGAACTGTGCCTCCAACTAAGGCACAATCACCTTTTTTCTTCGACTCTCGAGGGAAGCAAATAGAGGGTGAGTCCTTCCTTTATATGTATATTTTCAACCCTATATATGCATATTTACAACGTTTGATCTCCATTGACCTAAAAACACACTCGTTCAAGACGTGTCTATGAATGATTCACATGTACCCATGATTATTGATTTAATACCTTGAATACTGTAGCCCACACTCTGGCCCTAGAGGCCATGATGGCTACATACGAAGGAGATTGAGAGATATATACTAAGATTGAATGATGTAGTGTGGTTTTAACAGACTTTGTTTGCATAGATGAATGACACTTAGTTGGTGGTCTATTCATAATCCAATGCATGGAACCTAGCAGCCGCGTTGTGACTGTGGATTATTTTGTTTTAATCCTACAGGCTCCCCCCTAGACTGTTCCAGTCCATTGACACCTACGGCAAGGTGGTAAAGTACAATTCCATCTTCCGTATTTTTGTTCCTCATTTTCTGGCTGTTAAATCACAAAATACACCAGTTCTGAGGAAGCTAAGACTGTCCTGATGAATGTGGTTGTAATGAAGTCATGCCACTGAAACCGGTCGACGGTGTTTGCTACATCTAAAAAAGGCAACAGTTAGCCTACTTGTGATTGTTTGAGCAAACCTTTTTATATTGTCCGACTCCCCTCTAATTAAAACAAGCCTTGGCAGGGAAGTTGTGACTGTATTGTCTTTGTGTTTAAAGAATAAGGATTTTCTCCTGCTTCAATTGTTTTTGTGTCTTTTTAACCCCAGCAATCCAGGGTCAGTGTGACAAATCTGTGGGCTATTAAAGGACTGTCTACCCCATTAGCTGCCACACGAGTTTTTGGAGGGATATATATCCTCTTCACTACCTCTGGTGCGCCTTTTATTTTAAATTACAGTTTCTCCCAATCTGTACCAGATTTGGAAGAAAGTGGTATAGGACCTACAAGGACCTACAAGGACCTACAAGGCTGGATGTATCACATACCATAGAAGTTGGTAATTTGACTCTTATTCTGTCACTTTTTAGACAGGCGTTGTAACACTGCAACCTAGTTGAGAACGCACGTTAGGCAGGGATAGTATATTTCTTGTTCTATCCTTCTGTCTTCTGCCACAGCCTTGTTTCTACATCTTTCTCAATCTCAAGCTAGATATTAGCTGAAATTGTAGTCCATACCACAGTCATTTGGGTTGTGCCGACTGGACCTCCCTTGGTTCTTATTTGGCTGCGAACAACACAGACGTATATTGCCCATCTATTGTGTGAACATAATCTACTAAGGGTAATATCCTGTTAATTTTGTAGAATTTGCCCTCTTGTCTAATAATAATCATGGTCCATTGCGACACGGGGTGTACGTTAAAGGGGGTGTGAGACAGGTTGGCTGCCTTCTCAAAAATGAATCTGAATGTAATATACTTAAAAGCGTTTTAATTGTGCGCTGCACCCCTGGCCAGTAGAAAGAGTTCTGGTCTGGAGTGTACCATGCCTTTAAAATCCTTAACAAATTCTTGTGTTATTCTGTAAATGTATAGTTTAGCTGGGTAGGGAATGTTGGATATGGGCCTGTAGTTGGCGAGGTCTTCCACGTTTCCTGCTGTGTTCTTGAGGATTGACTTGCTGTATGCCGCTTTGAATGATTGAGGTACTTTGCCTGTTGAAAGTGATTGATTGAAAAGGTTTATGTAGTATTCCATGGGCATTATTTGTGTGAGGATTGATTTGTGTATGTCTGGGGGCATGGATCCATGACAGAGCCTACTTTGTTGCTGTTGCCTACCAGCTTGACGAATGTCTCAGGTGATAAGTGGGGGAAGCTTCAGAGTTTGTTCTGGTGATCCTCGGATGGCTGGGTGGGTCCCATGTTGATTGGTCTGCTTTGTATGATTTGTTTGATGGTGATGATTATGTCTTTGAAGTGGTCTGTGAGGTCATTGCATAGCTTCAGTGAAGGTATCAGAGCGTTCTTGCAACCAGAAGGTTTTCTTATTTCGTGTATGATTTTAAACAATTGCTTTTGGGTGTTGGTGGCTTTGGTGATTTTTGTTGTCCTAGTATTTCTTTTTGGCCTTATGGATTTCCTTCTTGTATGAGTGGATTTGTCGCTGGAGTTGTAGTTGTAGTTTCTTTACCTGATCACCTTTTTCCCAATTTTAATTCAGGATTGCTGTTTTTCCTTTTCATGGCGCAGAGTAGCGGGGTAAACCATTTTGCTGTCGCTCTTTTGCGTGATGGAGTGAACGGTTTTTCCTTTGAGATCCTGTCAATCATTCCAGCAATCCATTTATGGAGTAGTTCTGTTTTTATTTCAATTTCTGCTTCATCCAGGGTCATTGTCGGTGGTTTGTTGATTTCTAATTGTTCTGCTAGGTTGCTAGTTCTGATGGCTCTCCAGTTTCTTTTCATGATTGTTGGCAGTTTGTCTGTTTATTTTGCCATTGTTGTGGGGAGTGTGATCATGAATGGAATGACGAGGTGCCCACTCAAGAGGATCTGTAGAATATTTCAGTTTTGCCCGGGTTCAGTTTGAGGCTGTTTGTGTTCATCCAGCTGTGGCATTGTGGCGATGAGATTTTTGTTGGTGAAGATTGCGTCTGGCGTATGTCCTGCAGTGTGGGCTGCTTCTTTGACTAGCTGATGTAGTTTCATTGTCTTCAGTTTTTTGGCTAGTGATTGCTGTGAGTTAGCGGATTCTTCGTCAAGCCAGATGTTAAAGTCTCTGAGGATTACCAGGTGTTCCTGCTCAATGGCTAGGTTGGTGATGGCTTCAGAGAATACGTTTGCGAAGCTTGTATCGTATGTTGGTGGTCTGTATACCAGGATGAATTTGAGGTTTGTTTTGGGATTTGCTGTTAGGTGAAGGATCATGGATTCGCACGATGATGTTTAGTGGATCATCTGTTTTAATTTTGAGGTGTTCCTTGTATTCTATCGCCAGTCCTCCTCCTCTTTTGTTTTTCCTGTTTACTTGCGAACACTTGAAGTTGTCAGGGATGCAGTTGTGAAATGTAGTTTTGTTGTTGTCGTCTAGCCATGTTTCTGTTATGACTAGGATATCGATACCACCTTCGCATAGGAGGTCAACAATCTTTGCGGCTTGTTTGGACATTGATCTGGCGTTGATAAGGTTGCAGTGGATCTTTTTGATGTGGTTAGAATTGTTGTTTATTCCTTGCTTTGTCTTGTGGTTGTTCTGTTGGGCTTCTTCTTTGTTAAGGTCACAATTTGGTTGGTGCTCCATGTATTCTGCTTCCTTGCAGAAACGATCTGTTAGGTTGATGGTTGGGATGATGATAAATTCTTCTGCTTCTTCATCCTCTATGTTTTGCTTCGTTTGCTTACGGTACACTTGAGTTTTAGTAATGTAAGGGTGTTGTTTTCATTCCTTCCCCTTCTTGGGTCATCTCTTTTCTTCCTGCGGGGTTCCGGGAATTATCTCTTCTTGTGATTGTTTTTTTGTTTGCTGGGGTGTTTTCTGGCATGTGTTCTGTATTTGTAATGGTTTCTGCTGGAGTTGGGTGCGTATCTGTTTGGTTTGTTCTATTTTCCCTTTCTCTTTGGCGGCATCCTGCTCTTTGAGGGAACATCTTAGAGTCTTTGGTTATGCGTTAGCTTGGACTTTGGTTACAGGTGGCTCTAGCCCACCTGTAGGGGTTTCAGTGGTGGTTGTCCCGGACTTCTATCTTCCGATGGCCGAGTGTATAAGCAGGGTCACAGTCGGTTGCTAAGGGTTTTTCAAAGGGGGGCACACACTGTTGGAATAACTAGCTCCTGAAATTAGACTGTGGGTTCGCGTTTGACTGGGACAAAGTTTGGCTCTAAGCAATTGACTTATGTGGCTAGTTGGGTATCCCGGGAAGGTGGTGAGGTCCTGGGGTTAGGCAAATGGCATGAGCTGGGGAGCCGACCTAGATTTGAGGTTCCTGTCTACTGGGACGGCTGCTAGGTCTCACAATACAATATGCAGATATCAGAGGTAAACCTAGCTTGGTATTCCTGTCTAGTGGGGGAAGGCCTAGGTGGCAAAATATATGGGCAGATTGGGAGCACACACTTAGACTCAGAGTTTTTGTCGATTGGTATAAAGGCCTACGTTTCACAATACTATAGGCCGATTGAGTCACACCTAGATTAGAGGTTCCTGTATAGTGGGAGAGAGGCCTAGGTTTTCCAATACAATTATTGGGTGTGGGAGAACACACAGAGATTTGGGGGAATCCTGTATAGTGGAAAGAGAGGCCTAGGTTTCACAATACAATTTGGGTACTGGCAAACACGCCTAGATTTGAGAATCCTGTATCGTGGGAGAGAGTCCTATGTTTCAGAATACAATTTGGGTACAGGGAACACACCTAGATTGGGAATCCTGTATAGTGGGAGAGAGACCTAGGTTTCACAATGCAATAGGTTTTTAAAACAGTTTGTGTTCACAATGTATTTCCTAGTGAGTTTGACGGATGTGAGTGCTTAGTGTAGTTCTTTCCCAATGTCGTGATTTTGTACGGTGGGGTGAATGCTAGAGTGGTTATTAGTTTCAGTGAAATTGTGCCTACCTTATCCGTTGATGCTGGTTGACGGCAGTATGTTCCTCTTTTGATGCATCTGGACACTGCAGCCGGGTGCTACTGCTGGTTTGTGGGTGGAATTATGCCTCGTTGATTGCGGTAGCAGCAGGGAAATGTTGGTTGTTGTTAGGGGAGTGGTTGGAGTTGACACTGCACCCGTGGACTCAGATGGGATCACTGTTGGTCCTTTTCCT
The DNA here is from genome assembly GCF_040938575.1 of Ambystoma mexicanum. Classification (NCBI taxonomy): domain Eukaryota; kingdom Metazoa; phylum Chordata; class Amphibia; order Caudata; family Ambystomatidae; genus Ambystoma; species Ambystoma mexicanum. The sequence goes on from NC_090931.1 coordinate 1,431,912,122, forward strand.
TGAACTTAGTGCGGCGAATGAGCTAGGTGATGGGGCACAGAGCGCCTCTTAGGTTATATTTGCCTCTGAGGGATTGAGGGGGTAGTTGGTAGTTTAGCCTAGATTTAGATTAGTGGCTGACACCTGTCTACACAGTCTGGAGCCGCCACTGTAAGAACCGCCCTTTGCCTTGGGGCCCTTAGCCATTGGGGCTGTAATGGGCAGAGGGCTGCCCTAGCACTATGATACTAATGGGATCCTCTGGACCATTCGGGGCTGGGAGCGGGACACGTGGCAGACAAACAACATGGAAGGGTAGGCAGGAGGAAGCACACACAGCGCTGATGAGATTATAAATCAAAGGCAAAAAATAAAACACAGGTTACAAATGTAGGTCGGGGTGCAAGGGGCCTCACCTCAGCTTCACCAGGGACCCAAGTGGTGTGCTGGAGGTGGCGAACGCGGGACTAGATCCCTGTTCAGAGAGGAAAAACAGTTATCCAATTTGGGGACGGGGTAGGACACGAGGCGGGCAAACAACATGGACGGGCAGGCAGGAGGAAGCGCACAGCGCCAACAAGAGTATAAATCAAAGGCACAAAAAAACACAGGTTACAAATTTAGGTCAGGGTGCAGGGTGCTCATCTTCACCAGGGACCAAACCCCGGAGTTATTTATGTATCTAAGAAGTGAGCCATTGCAACACATGGATTGGCTATTTATCTGAGCAATGAAGCATTCCAACCCAGGAGTTAGTTATGTATCTAAGCAGTGATCCATTGCAACACATGGATTGGCTATGTATCTGAGCAATGAAGCATTCCAACCCAGGAGTTAGTTATGTATCTGAGCAGTGAGGCATTCCAACACAGGGATTGGCTATGTATCTGAACAGTGAAGCATTGCAACCCAGGAGTTAGTTCTATATCTGAGCAGTGAGGCATTCCAACCCAGGAGTGTGTTATGTATCTGAGCAGTGAGGCATTCCAACCCAGGAATTAGTTGTGTATCAGTGTGTAGAGGAGAAGCTAAGTACACCCACCTCAACTACTTCACACATATTGCCTATATCTTGGGAACCAGAGTGTGAGACATGTGCAGTACCAGTGAAAATACTGATACCAAGGAGAATAATGGAGGCAAGGTTCCCATTGAGAAAACCATACCTGCATACGAGACAGTATGATGGCCATTTGAATGAGATCCCGAAAGAGGCAGAGCAAAAGAATGGCAAAGAAGAATGTTGACGTCACACAAAGCCAGATTGACGTACATAAAAAGGATGCAGAGACAAGAGAATGAAGATATTCTATAAGGCATCAAGAAAGCATCAAAGATAAGTGACATATTGGAACCAGTTTTACACGTGTACAGATGCAAAGAAATGCAAGCAGATGAAGTATTTTTGAGGCTAGTTTTTTTTAGTAAGTAGATTGCGGCAAGCACCAATGTATATGAATGAGTAAAGGATGGATGTTTCCACTATGTATTATAGCAGAGCTGGACTGAAAAAGGAAGGCCTCTTTTCCAGTGTGTCCCAGTTAAAAACAATTGAATTACAAAATGAATCTCAGAAAGGCGAGGCTGGATGAGCCTAGGAAGCCAAGGTCTTATCAGGATGGGTTGAGCTGACATTGGATACAAATCGAGTGAAAGAATGAAACTCCTGTTCAGAAGACATGAATAAGAACAAAGAAGACGTCAGAGGTCTATTAGAAAATAGTATTTGAAATGCACAAGAAGCACGATTTTGTGGTTTTCAGTCATGTGGAAAGATGAAATTGGACGTACACGATGACCACGTCTATGCATGAAGGCAGAGCGTGCCTTCACTCTCCTGAATTCTCCAGAGCAAAGAACACTCCCAAGGACAAGTTCAAAGTCCTAATTGACAGCAGACCACCCAGGTGATGATAAATGAGTATGCTAATTGGTGGGAAGCTATGGCTAAAACAAGCTTACCAGCACCTGGAAGCCCAGCCTGCATGCTGCTAACGTAGGTGGAAAAGTACTGACAGAGGTTAGAGTGCCAACCAATTGTAGGGGGCCGCGTGATTAAAGGTCCTATAGTTTGTGTAACAAATGGGACGTTATATATTTAGTGACGTACATAGTGACCAGTTTGAGGGGAGGGCTTAGTTGCCCACCTGATGATAAGAAGCCTATCACTTTCTCTCACTTTCTTATATTAGTATGGAACGTATACTTAGATGGTCTCATAGACCCTATCACAATTGCCACTAGGTTTTTGTAGTTTGCCACGTCGGATGACGTTAGTAAATACGTAGGTTGACATCACCTATGACGAATTCTTGTTATTAAAAGATTTTTCTTTTAAGATGCATTGAAAGAATTTGCGCTGCAACGTTTGTTGATGTCCGTTGTACTCCCTGTTTTAGATAATTGATATTAAAACAGTTATCTTTTTTGCCACCTACCTGAGTAGTTTCGATCATTGATGTGTGAATAAATTCTGCATCCCCATCCATCTCAAAGGTATTTCTACCTCGTCTTAAAGGGCTGGGGTCCTCCAGTTCACGTGAGCGCAGAGAGGATGGTTTAAAAAATCCATCGAGATAAGTAGGCTTTGGAGTCCTGGAAATATCGCACAACCTCTGCTATTTGGCTGAAAGGACGTGAAGCTCCCTGTAGATAGCGGAAATAGTTTAATTATCAGGCTTGCAAGTGAGGTGAGACAGGTCCCTTGGTTTCAGACAGAATCCCCTCCCAGTGTCTACAGGAAGCTGAACGAATGGAAAGCTGAAGAGGCCGATAAAGAGGCGGATGATCCCGAGAGTCGGAAGTTGAAAACACGAATGGTAAGTAAAACTGAGTGAGGTGGCAAAATTGTGTATGGGCAATGAGTGAAGCAAAGCGATAAGGGGAAAATGAGTAATGGAGAGAGGCCGGGGTAAAGCAACTTGAGAAAAATTAGTGTTAAATATTGTGTAAATTGACTTGAGGCGAGGCCAAGAAATTAAGAGGTATCGCAAGGAGAGACCACGATAAAGAGTACGCCCAGTTTTCCTGCGTCGTTAAGATGTAACAGAAGGAACAGTACCTAGAGTCCCATAGTGGATGACCTAGACTACAGATTTGTTTAAAGACAAATCCAAAGAGGTCAGTTCACACTCCGTATGAGTATTTGTAGGGACAGGACAAGTCTTGAGGAAAAGACTGTGATATATGTGGCCGGTTGAGTATGTCCGTTTGTCTGTTTGTTTTATGTGATTGTATATGATGAAAAGACAATAGAGAAATTGATAAACGGGAAAAGGAAAAAAAACACGAGATTTAAGAATTAATTATTTATTTGATGGAATTGAATTGATGGTGTTTAGTAAAAAGTAGATTAAAGTAAAAAACGTGAAAAGGAGGGTTTGGAACCTGCTGCGATTGGTGACGCTCATATTGTTTTGTTTTTCTGAAATGTATTTATTTTGCAAAAAGTAAAAGTGAGTATTCACAGTCAAAAGTGACGAGTCAAAATGGAGGATATTACTCCACTTATACATCTCTGCAAACAGTTGCCGAAACATGCACCCAAGCTTAAACAGTATAGTGCAGAATGGGTTAAAGGCACTGCAGACAAAATGTTCATGCCATGGCCACAAGGGGGATCACTATCAAAGGCAGTCGTGCAGCATATGATGACATATTTGCATGCAGCATACACGAGAACAAAGTTAAATAAACAACTAGCGAGCTTAGAACTCTGGAAGATGTACCAGGAGGATAGAGAAGAGCCGCCTCCTGTAGATTGGATACTAAATGAATGCAAAGAGGGGGTTAAGAGCTTTCTCCTCCCCCCACCGTGCCCGAAGTAGACGGTGATAGTAAGAAAGATGACTGGTTGTACCCATTGAGGGAGCTTAAGGCAGCAACAGGGTATAGTAACCCGGCATATGAGACACCTGCGCAAAGCAGCGACGAGGGCCCACAGAAAAATATTGAGAGAGCTGTAATCTCTAAGGTCCCGAGGGACAAGGAGAGATGCGATAAGGAGAGAAGTGATCGACCAAGTACATCCATACATATAAGAAATAAAGAGATGGAAAGAAGAAAGAGATAAGACTGATGAGTATTGCACTTATAAGTTAGAAATTATACAGAATGAATGGATGGGTGGTCAGATTTTGATCAAACTCGATGGTAAGAGCATCGAGGACATGAGGCAAAGGAAAGATCGAGACAAACAGGATAAAAAGGATAAAGATAGAGAGGAATGATTGAAATAAGATGGGACAAAAAAGAAAGATAGGCAAAGACAGGAACAGTTGTATCAAGATGAGCAACTGAATAAGCAGGAAAGAGCTGAGGACCAAAGAAAGAATGACAACAAACAGGGCAATCGAAGAGCGAGAAAGATTAGAAAGGAAAAGAATGGAGGAAAAAGAACAGAAATTAAGGGATAAAAGAATACAAAGGCAAAAGGACGAAGAGATATGAAGGGCAAATGAAAGGAGAGATATGAAAAGAAAAGAGGAAGACAGGGTGAGGGAGGAAGCAAGGAAGCAAAGAGAGTTTGACGATGAACTAGAATGAAAGAGAAGGCAGAGAGCATGCGACATTGATCGTATGGAAAAGGAAGTAATGGGTCATAATCCAATAGTGGCATGGGAGGATTTAGAAGAGTTCTTCCCAGAATACGAGCCAATACCAGGTCTGTCTAGAGCAAATCTAGAGGATGAGTTCAACTCTAGAAACATTGGGAACGTGATTGATAAAGTCTATAATGACATGAGAACTAGGAAAGAATTGAAAGGGAAGGGCAAAAATGATCGACTCGAGAGTATACAGCTGTACGTCAAAGAGGGAGCCTCATGTAGTTTGGAGCCCAGAGAGCTTTCTTCAGATATATTAACTCTGAACAGAGATGAAGAGGAAAGATGACATACAAGTTGTGGACAGGATATGTCAGACGAAGACAGAGGAACCTTCCATGAGGAGGAGGGAGGTGACACATGTGGTCATGAGGGATGTTTTTGATGGACAAAGAAGTTAGATGGTTAGATCTAGATCTACCCAAAACGTGGGCATCAGAATCATTGACGTGACTAGATCGATCTAAAGGGAGATCCCATGGTGAGAGGGGGGACTCGCCACCTTATGTGAGCAGGTTAAGGTCGCTACCAGGAAGAAGGCGGTGCAGAACCATTGTCCCTGCAATGGATAGGTAGGCGATGGGCGATGAATGTGAGTTTGGGATTTCACAATTTCCCTTGTTAGAGAAAGGAGGTGCCAGACCACAATATATACCTTGGCCACAAATGGATAAGGATAATTTAAGGTGCAAACTACCGAGTTTAACATCTGGTGCTGCGAAATGGATACTTGAGTTAGAGAAAATGACAGGAGGAAACACGTTGGCTACAGGGGACATTAAGGGTCTCCTGGTTGATATCCTTGGGGAAAGGGCTGATGATGTTTGGTCGAGAGCAGGATATTCTAGTGTTACTACAGTAAACACTGCTCATGATGGAGCACCATTCGATAACTGCAGAGCTGCAGTTTGGAAAGCGGTTAGAGTGCTGTATCCGGACACGTCAGATATGGGAGCTATAATGATGAAAAAGATGCAGGAAGGGGATGATCCACTTGTTACATTCAGAATTTACAAGAGCAGTGGACTTTGGAGACACGCAAGGCTTGGGAGAAATCAATACCTGTGTTTTATCATACATTATGCCCAGGGTTGCCAGGCCCAGTGCAGAAGCAGCTCAAGAAGTTAGTGGGCATGGAAGCGAAACCGTGGTCAGAGATTCCGCTGACCATAGCACATTATTTTAGACTGTTGCAAGAAAAGATTTTCAAGAAAGACAATGTTAGGAAAGGTGAAGAGGCAAAGTTAGTGCAGAAAAAACTATCCAAATACGCCATTGAAGGGGCAATGTTGACTAGTGGAGATGGATCAGGTTTACAGTGAGCAGCAGACATGCCACAGATGAATAACCAAAGGCAGTTTGATCAAGGTAATAATGGATTTGTAGCACGAGAAAGGGAAGGCTTTTGAGGAAGAGGCTTCCAGAATAATCAAGGGAGCTTTCAGAATAATCAGGGAAATTCCAGAGTACTCAAAGTGGGTCTCAAAACATGCAGAATGATAATCAAGGCATGCAGGAAGGGCAGAATAGGAGACCTCCTCCTATATGTTGAACATGTGGTATGACAGGGCACTTTGCTTGCACATGTAGAAGTCAAGGATTTGTGCAGAATGGGAAATTTTTGAGAGTGTGGACTACAAACCCGCCTGCATATTCGCAGCAGAATGGAGATGGGTTTGCTCAGAATCAAACAGTGCAGCAGACACAAGCGCAGAGAATGCAGCAAGATTTACAAACACAACAGACAACAATGAATCTGCCACAAGGGCAGTCACAGCATTCACCCATGCAGATACAGCAAAACACAAGCATGGGACAGTTGATGACTCCTAGAATAGGGGGTGTCACTTTTGATGAAGGGAATCCCTTTACAGGTACGGGGATGAGAATGTACCCACAATAGGACAGCTCACTGGGAGACTTGATGTGTTCGATACTATCAGTGACGCACAATCCTCAAGAGGAACCGAGGGTTGACGTCAGTATAGGAGGCAAATCCTTTTCATCTCTTGTAGACATGAGTGCAACACGCTCAGTATACGAAAGGGGAGATTTTTGATGTGTGGAAATGCCATGAACACTCAGGTTTTCACAGGAGCTACAAGTAGAGTTACTTTTACTGAAGAATGACCAGTCTCTATAGGAGAGTGTGACATGTCGGTGCCATTGTTGTATTTAAGGCAGACACCTGTCAATATATTGGGTTGAGATTTAAGGACCAAGATGAATATGACGATTTCATTCACTGATGATAGCATAGTATGCTCAACACCAGGAATGCATTATTTAAAGGTGAATGAATGTATTATGGCATTTGCAGGACAACTGGCCATACGAGGAGTACCTTTAGAGCCAGAAGTGTTTCACTATGGGGTACACATTCTGTTAACATGGCTGCCAGGCTTAGTGGGTAGAACTATGAGAGTACCTGATGAATTGTTGTTTAGACCAAGGATACCTATGATTGAGGAAGAGGGACGAGTCTTTCCCTTGCAGTTGCAAGCAGCTATATTGCGAGGCGAAATGGCTTTGCTTGATGGAGTTGACAATGAAGGCAGACGATGGCGCACAGTAATCACCACTGGGGAAGGTTTTAGATTGACTGACGTCAATGATGAGTATATGTTTAGAGATAACCCGTCAGATGAGGAAGTAATATTTGAAATGAGTATTGCATATTGGGTAAGCAAAATTAAACGTGAGGTTCCTAAGAAAATGATGTTAGTACAAAAGCGCCCCAATTATTTTGATGAAGACATGGCGAAAGTGGCAGTTTCATCATGGACAAAAGGCCCCTATGACATAGGCCTATTAAAGGGGGTTGGAGAAGTGAAGATTAAATTGAAACCAGGAGCAATTCTATCTCGAGCATGACAGTATCCTATGTCTTGGGAGGCAGATGAAGGTATTTTTTAGATGATGGCCCTCATTACAACTCTGGGGGCAGCCGTGTCTGTAAAAACGGCACGGCTGCCACCGGAGTTGAGTTTTTTCTGGCACCCGTAAATGGGCAAGTACCGGGTCATGCCGAGTTAGGCAGACCCGGTACTTGCCCATTTTCGGGTGCCGGAATCACGGGCCTCCTCATCCCCATTCTGCCCCATAGGGCTGAATGGGGATGGGGACGTCGGATGCACTGGCACAACTTTGCATGTGCCGGTGCCCCCGAGGTGCTCTGCTCGCGGGTGCCGTTACACCCGCCAGGAAAAACCTGGTGGGTGAAACGGTACCCGCGAGCAGAGCCTGTAGTATGGCGGTCGGGGATGTACTGTACCGGCATGCTTACCGGTACCATACTTCCCAGACCGCCATGCTCGTAATGAGGGCCGATATCTGCTACAATGGAACATGGTATCTTAGTGACATCAGAGTCACCGTGTAATACTGACATTTTTTCAAGTGAAGAAAGGGAAAGGGGGGTTGTGGCGTTTAATTCAGGATCTTGGCCTGATTAACATGATTGTAGAGGCTGAGTTCCCTCTAATTCCTAATCCTGCGACAATCTTATGTAATATTCCTGTTGAAGCACGATATATTACTGAGATTGATTTGAAAAATTAGTTTTTCTCAATCCCATTACATAAAGACTCACAAGATCTGACGTGTTTTACTTTCAGAACCAGAGAGCAAAGAATGATTACCCCTCTCTACATAAGAGTCTGGAGGTCAAAGAGAGAAGTGGTTTTACAATATAATTACTGCTTGAACAAACTGTGACATTGCTTCAACATTTATAGAGTTTTTCTCTATCACAGATGGTAAAATACCGCACCAACAAACAAGAGGTATAAGACTGAATGAATACACATATTTTTTAATAGTTAATAGAAAATGCAAAATATAAAAATCCATGATTTAAATATAGCGTGGATGTAACATGTAATGGTTACAAATACTTAGACAAACTAAAACAAACATAGGCAAAAAATACACACATTAGTTAGGCGGGAATGTAAGTCATCAATTGGACATTACTTAACGACATAAATGTATCAGATTACTATTGTTAGTAATCCTTTTCGATAGTCGACATATTTCGGCCATAACTTTAATTAGACACTATCTCTAGTGACGTTTTTAACATGGATACACAGGCCATCTTCAGGACAGGACGATTTCTTCCAGAATAACTTCAATTTAATGAGTAATCCCAATTGTTTGATGTAATTATAACATCACTGTTTTATTATTCCAGGCTCTATGGGCGCTGCATAGCGTAAAAATACGTCAGCAAAAAACAATTGCTTTGGCACAAATGACTGGTGCTGCAATATGCACCCTTCGTTCTTGTGGCAGGGGAGAGTATCCCAACTGTGACCTGTAAGAGTTGTGCTCGTATTGCTCACTAGCAGAACTGCAGGCTATTAACTGGCGTAGTTCAGATGCCTTGCTACATCTATCAGAGCAAGTCAGAATCCAAAGCCTTAATGAAGCAAGAGGCTAATCACGCAATGACACTCTCGATGCAGTCAAGCGGACACAGGCTGTTTATTAAGGCTGTAAATGGAAGGAGGGTTTGATGAATTAAAAAAGACAATTTGCACAGCTCCAGTTTTAGGGATTCCCAATTATGCTGAGGAATTATTTTTGTTCTCACAAATGGATGGCACTGTTATGACAGCAGTCCTCATGCAGAGGTACAAGCCCCTTGCATATTACACTGGGATTTAAGACCCAGTAATGAGGAGTCATTTTCGGTGCAAACAATCTTTGGCAGCCGCCGCATTCACCATTGAAAAGGCTGCCAGCATAGTAATCAAATGCTCTATGACATTGTTTGTTGAACATGTATTGTTTGCCATTTTGGAAAAACCAAAAGGTACATTGACTTCTCAAAAGGCTTCTGCCTATGAGGTAGTCATATCGAATCCAGCGATTTAAATAGTTTGATGCAGAGTAGTGAATCCTGCCATGCTTATGGCTGAACCACTGGCAGAGGATGAGCATGCGCATGATTGTTCAAACTATGAAGAGTTTTATGATGAAATTCCTAGGATAAAAGAAAATGCTTTGACAGGTGGAGAAATTGTTTTTATTGATGGTTCTTCAAGGATCGATCAAAATCATGGACAGAGATATACAAGTGCCACTGTGGTGAAGCACACGGCCAATGGGGAGTTTCAGGTACTTAATTACACGACTACCGTCTCACTATTCGGCACATGCTGCAGAATTGGTGGCGCTGATAGTCGTGCTCAAGAATCATGCAGACCAGGATGTAACGGTGTACAGTGATTACGCCTATGTGACGTTGTTGGTGCATGCAGGGCTAGCACATTGGAAAAGGAGGGGCTACCTCCGAGCGGACGGCACTCCAGTGCAACATGCATCCTTATTGGATAGGCTTATTAAGGTGCTATAACTCCCAGTGGCCATCGCAGTCGTTAAATGCGCAGCTCACACTAAAAGGGCAGATTTTGTCACACGTGGAAATCAAGCAGCCAATGACGAGGCCAAGCGCGTTGCATATTCAGACGACGTCATGATGACAGTTGATATGCCTGATGTGAATGAAAGCACGGTAGTAATGATGAGTGTGTTTGTGTGTTATAATAATTTGTCTAGAACTCTATTGGTAGAGATCCAAGGGGAAGCGCCTCAGGATGAGAAAGACCTGTGGTCGCGGAGTAGTGTTTTTAAATCCCTCTGAAGCATTGTGGCGACAAGACAGCACTGGTAAACCAGTAATGCCTGTAGCCTTATTAAGGGTGGCGTTGAAACAGCTGCACTACCCTGCACATACAACTAGAGAGAGCCTCGCTGCAACTATTACAGAGGATTGGTTTGTTCCAAATTTGGTAGAACACGTTGCATTTTATGTAGTAAACTGTATCGTATGTCAAAAGTTTACCGTTGGGCACTGTGCTCAGTTAGAGGTAGAGGGGTTATTCCGAAACCTAATGGCCCCTTTCAGCATTTGCACATCGACTATTTCGATATGCTGCAAGTATGCAATGGATACAGATATATGATTGTAGTGGTATGTCCCTTTTTGAGTAGACGCGCTTGGATATTTCTCCTAGATGTGAACATCTATGCTGGAGAAACCCCTTCACCCCCACCCCCATCGGAAGCAAGCATAAGGGAAGAACCACAGTATGTACAGATCAGGTCTATGACGCGGAAGAAGGACGCTGAAGCTGTTGAATAAAGATTAAGAGTACATTGGATTGTGGCTTATTTCAGGACACTCTTTTCAGTCACTAAAAAAGGAGTTAAGGGAAGCTATTTGTTCTTGAGCCACAGGAGAATGTTGGTATTGGATTGAGGCATACTTAAGCCTTGATTGAGAAAGGAAAGATATACCAGATCTGGATTTCATTTTCTACGACTGGAAAAGGCAACAGTCCCCGATTCCTTTCCCCGATTCCTGTTCGGTGGTGCCCATGGTGGTGCCCAATTACAACGTTTCACGGATCGTCTTTGCAGTTTTTCTGTTCATTCTGAGCGCATACCCTGCACTTGTGAGGAGAGCTACCAGTGTTCATCTGTTCTTGCAAGATCCTAAGAACGGTCCAATCGTGAGGAGATTGCTCACAGCCATAATTGAGCAAATTCTTCAGCTTCCTGAGTATAGTGGTGAAAACACAAATGCCCCTATGAGCAGATAATGCGCATAGACTGGTTCGCTTAGTATTCTATTATCTGATTGAGGAATGCCTGCATCTTGTTGACAAACTGATGTCTGCACGTTCCTGAGAGGAACGTGCAGACATAATATAATATTCTATTATCTGATTGAGGAATGCCTGCATCTTGTTGACAAACTGATGTCTGCACGTTCCTGAGAGGCCTGAGATATAATGCATCACTTAATGAAATATTGAGAAATATAATAACACAAGTGAACCTATATTCTTAAAGGACTTTGAGAGCCGAATGAGACTTTCGAGGGAAAGATCTAAGGTCTACTTATTAAAGAACTTTTGTTTTATGCTGAAGAAGAACAGTCATGTCATCTGGTGAAAGGCCAATTTGTGCTCTTCATTGGGAACTTTTGTTCATCTTTGTCCAGTAAGCAGCCAGCTGATCGAGGACATTTGTGGAGCCGATTCAGCAGCTTCCAGAAGTAGTGCATAATGTTGCCTGATTAAAGTGTATCTTTTCCTTCCTTAAAGAATGAGAATGGGCAGCATCAGCAGCAACATAATCATGCCAGATCATGTAAGACATCCACGATGCGTAAAAAGCTATTGCTATGAATGGTCTTATTTATGCGTGATTTATACTTGCATTTTGTTCATAGTGGTATTGCTCTCACTTACAGTATGTACTGCTTACTATATAGACGTAAGTGGAACAAAGATTCCTGTGACTGTTCCTATACAGAAGGAGGGTACTGATGTGGCAACTACTAAGCAAACGAGACCCTATGTATTCGTCCCTATTCCAGTAGATGATGGAAAATTGCCTGGGTCTATGATAAATGTTACCAGACATCTTTCTTTAGAAATAAATGTTGTAGAAATCATTCTTGAGCACCAGAAACAGGCCCAAAAGGAGAGACAAAGGAAGAGATTGACTAGGAGTGAACCTACACAGGTAGCACATGTAAAACACCTAGTCCACTGACAAATGTTTCTTTGATTGATCCAGTAAGGATGAGTTATGCTGACATATTTCATGAGATAATTATAGAGCCTCATAAGAAAAGAATGGGATCTAAGAGAAATGCTAGGAGGGATGATCATGAGCTGAATGATTACCTGGACAATACAGCACATTTGGGGAATAACATATGGTACCAGCATATGAAAGAGGAAGGAAGAAGACCTCAAAAGAGGAATGCTTTGTATATGCACTCCTGCCTTATAGTATGGGGAAGTCCAAGATCTTCATAGCTATAGAAATAGACGTCCAGACAGCACATTGTCTATCGCACATAGCACTTTGCCGTACAAGAGGCCAGTTCATGGGCCGAGATGCCTATCTCAAATGGTCAACTTAATGGACTGATCCAGACGAAGATGATTATGTGCAAGACTCAAAGACAAGAGACAGAGAGAATACCAAGAATCATGTGGTCAGATATGAAAAGCCTGGAGTAAAAGGAGCTGGAATCAGAAGGGAAGTAAATAAAAGACTTGAGAGTCCAGATAAATCTGAAGAAGAAGTTAACAGTTTGAAAAACAGAGGACAAATGCAGATCTGGGAATCAGTACTTTCTCCAGATGGATGGGAAGGAGTGGTCATCTGCAGAGCTTGGGTGATAATTGGTCACCCTGAATCATCTATTGGCATAGTGCAACATGGATGCATGTCTTTATGGCCGAGACTTGCCAAGCTGCTGACATGGGTCAGAGACAGAGGAGGACCTTTGCAGATAGTACCATTCGAGAGTACAAAACTGTGCTTAAGAAACAATGGCACAAGAAGAGTTGGAGAGAATCTGAACTATGGGCGAATCTTTGATGTACCAGGAATGAAAATTGGAACAGCAGTGATAATGGATCACTACTGGGCTTGTGGGTCCAGAGTTTATAAAAAGCTGCCAGAAAACTGGGGAGGACTTTGCTCAATAGTAAATGTCCATGCTCCAGTTTTAGTGATTCCTAAAAGTGATTTGAATCTTGACAGTTTCCCGAAAGCAGATGCTCACCTGAGGAAGAAGAGATCTGTGGAGCTGATAAGAAGAATGAAGAGGGAGAACTACTTCTGAGCCAAATCAATAGAAGCTTTTGATGCTATTCCATATGAACACAGACTGTTCAGCCAGACTTCATCAGTATTCACATTGATCTTTATGCTGAGAATCCAGGTTGGAGCAAATACCAAATGGCTGCAGATTACCAGATGGGAATTGCTACAAACGATCAATACTACCATAAAGGGATTCAATGCTATCAGGGAAGAGATGAGAGCTATTAGACTGATGACACTTCAGAATAGATATGTCCTGGACATGATCACAGCTATGGATGGAGGTGTTTGGGCAAAAATCGGAGAATCATGTTGCACGTTCATACCTTCTCATGACGATGAGAATGGCACCTTGACAGAGGCCATAGACATGCTGACGAACTTACATGTTCAGATGGCAGATGAAGTTGAAGACATTACCAATGACAGTTGGTTTGGAGCTTGCTTTTCTTGGATTCCACAATGGATGGCAGACATGTTCAAGTTTCCCGGAGCCCTGACAGTAAGAAGACTGCAAAGAAAGGTGTTGAGCCAGGTTGGAAGGCCAGAGACTTCACAGATGAAGAAATCAGACACTTTGTGAAAACCAGTATCCATGCACCTGAGAGAACAAAGTTCCTGTACCCAAAGGACCATAGGAAGTATGTGGGAAAATGGATCTATTGCAGCCCAAGGGGACAGTGCATGCCCATGATTAGGAACAAAGATGAGCATGTGCAATCGACTGGATGCCTGAAGGGAGTCATAAAGATATGGGTCCCAAAGAAGCAATTCTTCAGACAAGGATGTCTGGATGCGAAGGACGATGGGAGAGTGGTTGATGAATCGCCCAGAGTGGGGAGTGTAGAGGAGGAGCTAGGTACCCCCACCTCAACCAGTTCACCCATATTGCCTATATGTTGGGAACCAGAGTGTGAGACATGTGCAGTACCAGTGAAAATACCAATACCAAGGAGAATAATGGAGGAAAGGTTCCCTTTGACAAAACCATATCTGCATATGAGACAGTATGATGGCCATTTGTATGAGATCCCGGAAGAGGCAGAGGAAAAGAATGGCAAAGAAGAATGGTGACATCACACAGAGCCAGATTGATGTACATAAAAAGGATGCAGAGACAAGAGAATGAAGAATGAGAATGAAGATATTCTATAAGGCATCAAAGATAAGTGACATTTTGGGACCAAGGTGAAGAAACTTATGCTACATAACTGATGAAGATACCAAGTCATTTTACACGTGTACAGATGCAAAGAAACGCAAGCAGATGAAGCATGTCCTCTTTTCCAGTGCATCGCAGTTAAAAACAATTGAATTACAAAGTGAATCTCAGAAAGGCGAGGCTGGATGAGCCTAGGAAGCCAAGGTCTTATCAGGATGGGGTGAGCTGACATTGGATACATTAAATCGTGTGAAAGAATGAAACTCCTGTTCAGAAGACATGGATTAGAACAAAGAACACGTCAGAGGTCTATTGGAAAATAGTATTTTTTAAATGCACCATTAACAATCCCAAGGACATGTTCAAAGTCGTAATTGACAGCAGACCACTGAGGTGATGGTAGATGAGTATGCTAACTGGTGGGAAGCTATGGCTAAGACAAGCTCACCAGCAACTGGAAGCGCAGCTTGCGTGCTGCTAACGTAGGTGGAAAAGTACTGACGGAGGTTAGAGTGCCAACCAATTGTAGGAGGCCGCATGATTAAGGGTCCTATAGTTTATGTAACCAATGGGACGTCGTATAGTTAGTGAAGTACATAGTGACCAGTTGAGGGGAGGGCTTAGTTGCTCCATCTGATTATAAGACACCTATCACTTTCTCTCACTTTCTTAGACTAGTATGGAACATATACTTAGATGGTCTTGTAGACCCTATCACAATTGCCACTAGGTTTTTGTAGTTTGCCACGTAGGATGACATTAGTAAATACATATGTTGACCTCACCTATGACACATTTTTGTTATAAAAGGATGTTTTTTTAAGATGCATTGAGAGAATGTGCACTGCGATGTCTGTTGATGTCCGTTGTACTCCCTGTTTTAGATATTTGATATTAAAACAGTTAACTTTTTTGCAACTACCTGAGTCGTTTCTATTATTAATGTGTGAATACATTCTGCATCCCCATCCATCTCAAGGGTATTGCTACCTCGTCTTAAAGGGCTGGGGTCCTCCAGTTCAATTGAGTGAGGCATTCCAACCCAGGAATTAGTTATGTATCAGTGCAGTGAGGCATTGCAACTAGGAGTTAGTTATGTATCAGTGCAGTGAGGCATTCCAACCCAGCAGTTAGTTAAAGGATAGTTCCGGGACTTTTTTTTTATTGTCCCTACGGGTCGGCCATGTGTTTGTAAGCATAAATCGGTAGATCGTAGAAAACTTTCCTATGGACCTTACCCGACTTTTCATCCATTATCGCACTCGAAATCAGCCTCCATTTTGTGATAATCCTATCATTTCGCCCCATCGACCTGGCTCACCTGCCTTTGCGGCACTAAATCATATCCCCCGCCCCTGAGCCTGACATCAGCAGACGCGTACTGCCCATTTCCTAACACCAAAGCACGTTTCGTGTCAACATTCGCTGCGCCTCAGCTAATGAAGTGTCGCCATGGAAATGGCAGGACGCCTCTTTCCTCAATAAGTATAAACAGACCGTTTCACAACACACGGCAGCAGATTTTCGATTCCATTCCTCTCTCTGTGTTACTTTGAGTATTCTGTGACTCGTTTCTGTGCTCTGGTCAGCTACCTTCGCCGCTTCTAGGCCTTGTGAACACCTGTACCATCTCTGTAAATTATTTTACTTTCTTTACCACACAATGGCTACAATAATGCCGTATATGTACGAGCCCGAGTACACCGAGGAGGAACTACTGGAAAGGCAAGCACGCGAAAACGATGGGGATTCGGACGGCAGTTGGGAGGACCAGTCAACGGATGAAGAGCCTGGACCATGTCGCATGGACGGCATCTCCACCTGGTGCACGTGCAATCGGTGCAAGCTAATGCCAACTGAGGAGGAGAACTGCTGCTGCCGTGAAAATTCCGGGTGCTTGGCCTACATTTCGGAAGGCGAGCCAAGTCCGCAATGCATCACCGAGCTGCCAGAGTTCAGGGAAGCCTGCCTCTCACGGACCGTGTTGAGGATGATGATGGTGCTTATGCACGAACTTCGCGGCACTGTTCGTCCGCGTAATCCGAGTAACGAGTAAGTATACTCTGGTTGTGATGTCAGTGATGCCACTACTATTTCATAGTCGTCTCCCACATATAAAATTACTTCTACATATCAATCGAAACGCATGTAAATTGGTTCCATATAGTGCATTTTCTAGATATCATTTTTTTCAAAGCAAAATGACATGTTTTACCTGAATCGACATTGATAAGAAAGTTTTGTCATTTTAATACAGTTTGCATCTTTCTTTTTCACAGGTGGTACAGGCTGGTGGCCTATCGTTGCTTCACTTGGTGGCTTCACGGGAGGCTCGGACACCGCGTTCGGAGAGTAATACCTGCCTGTGCGGTACTTGCCATTAGACAACATTTCCCCAGCGACAGTGGACAATACCGCGGGTTTTCCCTGGATGTGCTGCAACCGGAACTTTACAATGTGTAATGTTTATTATTTATGTTCAATTGAAATTAAGATCTAAAATAAAGCCCAACATATATTTTAACAATGGTTGTTTTGATTTTTTAAATGAATCTAGTGTGTCTCCATTGAATAGTCTTCCTGTGCCTTGTCTTGTCACACCACATGTCTCCGGCCAGCATCCTCCCTCACGCTGGCCGCCCACCTTCAATCCACATAACCGTTGAACCCATATGCAGCAGTCATACATATATTATTTTGCGGGTTGGCATCAAGCCTCCCGGCCTTGCCTCCTCCCCCGAAAATACTTACCACACCACTTTGTTCAAGCGTTGGCAATAAAAGGCCGTTGGATTTTATTGATACAAAACATGGTTATAGGTAAATAATCAATATGGTTGATCATAATAAATCATCCTTTTGGGCACCGGGTACAGAGATGACCCCCTCTGGCCCGTGCCGCCTTGCCACCACAGGCCAGCCTGCTGCTGACTAAAGGCCAAGAGGTGCCAAAGACCATGTACACTTCAAAGTGGTTTATAGAGCATGGGTTGTTGTTCCCATGTCTACCTCCAGACCCCGTGTCTCCTGCCAAGCATCCCCCCTCACGCTGGACGCCCCCCTGCAATCCACATAAGTGTGTCTCCATTCACAAGTCTTCCTGTGTCTTGTCTGCACGACCACCGCCCCAATCCACCCCCCCGCCCTATCAAAGGCAGTTCGCACCGGGGTACTTGCGCTGGCAAGTGGAGCTGTTAGGGAGCGATAAAGGCCAAGAGGTGCCAAAGACCATGTACACTTCAAAGTGGTCTATAGAGCATGGGTTGTTGTTCCCATGTCTACCTCCAGACCCCGTGTCTCCTGCCAGGCATCCACCCTCACGCTGGACGCCCCCCTGCAATCCACATAAGTGTGTCTCCATTCACGAGTCTTCCTGTGTCTTGTCTGCACGACCACCGCCCCAATCCAACCCCCCCGCCCTATCAAAGGCAGTTCGCACCGGGGTACTTGCGCTGGCAAGTGGAGCTGTCAGGGAGCGATAAAGGCCAAGAGGTGCCAAAGACCATGTACACTTCAAAGTGGTCTATAGAGCATGGGTTGTTGTTCCCATGTCTACCTCCAGACCCCGTGTCTCCTGCCAAGCATCCACCCTCACGCTGGACGCCCCCCTGCAAACCGCATAATGCCACAACATATACACGTCATTCATTCACAAACACACCCCTGTTTCGAATTCTTTATAACCCACTTCATATTTCTAATGAGAACTTCTTTGCGCTTTGCTAGTCAACCCGTGAAGGTGCTGGTTATCTGCTCTTCGTCTCTGTGAACTTCCGTGACCACTTCGAGCAAACTCGTCAGTTTGCAACCTGTGAACTGCTCCCTGTTCTACGACAAGAAACTACTCTGATCCCTGCATCTAACTGTTTGTTCGTCAAGGTAAGGCCATGTACCATAATCATTTTCGTCCAATTTTTTACTTTATATCTATTTGCTAGTAGTCATCAAATTGCATCCATGTTTTCTTTTCGTTCACGACAGTACATGCAAGGAACTAGTCACATGTTCTGAGTTTAGTCAAATTATTTTTCTATTTTTTTTAAAGTTATTCAAATACTTATCCGCATGTGAATAACGTGTATAGTTCCAAGAACCAAAACAAACATTGCATTGAACCTTTTATGTGTCATTTAATTTTTTAACACATTGGTATTCATAGAGAATTGTTGATCTTTACTTTTCAGAACTTTCCACAATGCCTGCCTGTTCCATTGGCGGTTGCCCTTCGAAGACCCATAATAAATCTGAAGGTACTATAATGATATGATATGATATGATATGATATTTGTAACGCGCCTATACACAAGTGTTTCAAGGCGCGACGAGGCAGGGAGGGAGGGAAACAAGGGGAAGACAGACAAACGATCCTACTAGGCCAGGTGTCATTCAGATCGGGCAAGTGCAGAGGTAAGGGGAAAAAGGAGAAAGTGCAGGGGGAGGAGGTGGGGGGGGAAGTGCAGTACACGGTAAGTAGCATAATAATAATAAATAATAAATAAAAGGGCCAGCTGGTGGCAAGTGCGAGGTAAGTGCAGAGCAAGTGCTAGGAAGGGGGCTGTAGGGATACAGTGACAGTCCCACAGTGCAGGGGGAGCCAGGGAGGCAGTGCAAGTGGAGAGTGGCTGGGCCCTGGACCGAGGTCGCTGAGAGGGCCAAGATGCAGGTTTAGTGCAGAATTTCAGTGGGGAGTTAAGCAGGATTAGCAGGGGAGAGGGAGAGAGAAGGCAGAAGCGAAGAGGAAGGTTTTGAGGTGCTTCCGGAACCGGAGATGGTCCTCCTCAAGTTTCAGGGAGGCAGGAAGGCTGTTCCAGAGGGAGGCCCCTGCTGCGGAGAGAGATCTACCCCCAGCTCGTTGCTTCGAGAAGCGGCTGACCATGAGGGAGTTGGAGACGGATGAGCGAAGGGCTCGTGAAGGAAGATATTTAGGAAGAGAGAGTTGAAGGTATTTAGGCCCCAGGCCCCAGAAGGCCTTGTGGACAATGCAGAGGGTTTTGAACTTAATCCTCGCAGCCACTGGGAGCCAGTGAAGAGATTTCAGCCCTGGAGAGATACGGTCCCTGGGCTTGAGGCCAAGGACAAGTCTCGCAGTTCTGTTCTGGATAAGTTGCAGAGGGCGGAGAGTGGAGGCAGGCAGATTAAGATAGAGGCTGTTACAGTAATCCAGCCTTGAGAGAACCAGGGCTCGGGAGACAGTGAGCTTCTGGGGGAAGGAGAGGAAGGGAAGAATACCTCTGAGGAGGTGCAGCTGGTAGTGTGACTTCTTAGAGACGTCAGATATATGAGGAGAGAAGGAGAGTGTGGAGTCGAAGATGACCCCAAGGTTTTTAGCCTTGCAGGTAGGGGCAGGAAGGGGGCCAAGGGAGGCCGGCCAGAGAGCTGCAGGGAAGGAGGGAGTGGGTGTGCCGATGAGTAGAATCTCAGTCTTACTGGCGTTAAGGCAGAGGTCATTGGCGGCACACCATTCCTGGATAGCAGACAGACAGTCGGAGATGAGGGAAGAAGAGGAGGAGGCCGAGGGTAGCCTGAAAATGAGCTGGGTATCGTCCGCATAGCACTGG
The DNA here is from genome assembly GCF_040938575.1 of Ambystoma mexicanum. Classification (NCBI taxonomy): domain Eukaryota; kingdom Metazoa; phylum Chordata; class Amphibia; order Caudata; family Ambystomatidae; genus Ambystoma; species Ambystoma mexicanum. The sequence goes on from NC_090931.1 coordinate 1,431,932,065, forward strand.
AAGTGGGGGCAGAGAGCGGCGATGCAGTGGGCAAGGAGTGCCAGATACTGGTTGAAAAGCCAGGGAGAGAGGTTGGATCCCTGGGGGACACCACAGGTGGAGAAATAGATGTCAGAGAGGAAGGAGCCCATTTGGACCTGGGATGGTCGACTGGAAAGGAAAGAGGTCAGCCATGCCAGAGCCTGACCAGTGATACCCAGGTTATCACGGAGACGGTTGAGCAGGATGGAATGGTTGACAGTGTCAAAGGCAGAGGAGAGATCGAGCAGAATGAGAACACAGGGAGTGTTGGAATCGAGGTTCAGGAGCAGGTCCTCACGGATGTTCAGGAGAGCAGTTTCCGTGCTTCTGGCCGCTCTGAAGCCGGATTGATGGTCATGAAGGTTCCCAACATATTCAGCATGGAGGTTAAGCTGGGAGATGGCCAGTTTCTCCAGGAGCTTACCCAGGAAGGGAGTAATGGAGATTGGGCGATAGTTGGCCGGGCAGGAGGGGTCGGAAGAGGGTTTCTTGAGGAGGGGGTGCACAAGGGAGTGCTTGAGGGGGGATGGGAAGACTCCAGAGGCGAAATGCATGTTTTCCCTAAGACAATAGATCAGATAAGAGAATGGGTCCGATATTGCGGATATCCACCGTCTGAGCTTGAAAGTAGAGTCCTAGAAGTCTTTGCGGACAAGAGGGGTGATCGATACCGCATCTGCAGCAGGCACTTTAGCTCAGACATGTACTCCACATCATTGCTAATAAAGAAGAAAACACCAAGAGCGTAGCGAAAATTGCTCTCAAACGCTTTGACCACTCTATTCGTCCACATCCCTCCACTGGTGAGTCAAGTTTACGGATTTAGCTCTCGGCCTTGCGGTAGTGTGTAGCATTAGCTAACAATAATTTCCCCATTTATGTATCCACTCAATATGAAGGCGGAAGATTCTCCATCCGTGTCGTTATTGCAGTCATCAGCCACTTCAAGCGCCTATCGGGTAATCTTACTTAGCTATTCTGACACTTACTTGTTTTAGGCATGTAAATCAATAGTTTTAATTTATCGTGTAATTATTTTACCTAATGGTACACCCTAGTACTCGTCCTCTAGTCTTTGTTTTCAGTTATAATTATTGTTATCCAAAATAATGCAAGTACTGTCTTTCAGGGAGATGCTGAGGAGTCCAACGCATTGACGACAACCGTTGATGTCACTCAGATGCTCGAGGTACGTTTCCGGACAGTTCCATCGACGGAGATCATCAGATCTTGCATTCTTGTAGCGTGATTGTTACACACAATGTTTCTTTCGTTTTTAGCCATTGATATGTCCTTCTGTCGTCGCCCTCCTATGTGTCTTCTTTTTTCAATATTGTGTTCATTACTAATGAAAGTCCTATGTTTCAGGGAGTCGATGGAGCATTAGTCCAAGAAGAAGGGGGAGCATGAGGTTACGGGTCGGCACAACAGCTTGCAGAAGTGTGCACCGCAGTTACAGCGTCCCTTGATGTTCTTATGCATTTCGAGATATGGATACTGACAGTTCGATCAAGCGAGATCATATGACGTGATTACATCCGCTATACTTCCTTCTTTATTAACGCAAGTACTATGTTTCAGGGAGATGATGGAGCTTCTTCTACAAGAACATCACCCCTAGTAGTTGATGCAGATCTCTGGGTGGTGACACTTCCAACGATGGAGCAAATCGAATCATATTTAGATATCCATTATTTATTTTAGACAACTGATCATTTGTGCAGGTCTATTTAGATGAGCCGTTGACGCCTGCACAAAGTTTATGTTCTTTTTAACAAAATAGAAAACCATACTAATGCAATTACTGTGTTTCAGGGAGTTGCTGAAGCGTCATCTTCAATAATATCATCAATGGAAGTCTATGCGGAGCCTGAGGTATGGATCTTGACAGTTCCATCTAACTAGATCAACAATGCGTGAATAATTGTCGTTTGAATGTTCTACACAATGCATTCATTCGTGTTTTGCTATTGAGATGTACGTATGGGTATTGGTCCCCAAGTACATTTTGTGTTTTCAATATTATTATACATACTAATGAAAGTTCTATGTTTCAGGGAGTCGATGGAGCGTCAGTGCGTGATGGATGTGCTTATCATGAAAATATAGTCGTTGCAGCGCGAGAGGAAGTGGAGACATGCACTCACGAGTCGGAGCAACAGCGTCCAGATGTTGAAGTTCGAGGCAAGAAAGTTCCAAAGAAAAGAAAGCAAAAGAAGGTTAGTGTCCTGGTCACTATATTATGTTGTTTTTCACTGTTAATAGTTCAATACTGTAAGTTGTGTTTAAACTGAACATCCCTTTTCCAATCTGTCCTCTAGTTGCGAGAGGATGTACGAACTAGATCTACACAGACAGTGAAGCGAACGAGAGATGTTGCTTGTCAAACCTTTTGGCAGGGACTTGAGACTGGAGATGCATTGTGCCAATGGGAAGAATATGAAGTGATTGACAACAGAGCTATACCACCACCAGCCATTGATAGTGAATGTCCTCCTGGTAGTTCGGATGCAGTCGGAGATCAATTCACAGAATCCACACCCGCAAAAACTAAGAGCGCGAGAAAGTTGAAGAAATTGTTTTATTCTCCCATCGCCGGAGAAGGAACAGATGTTGCAATGGAAGAGAATGAAATGGACGACAATGAAACACCATCAATAGCACTGAACATAGCGGAAGACGATATCAGAGATTGTACCTTTCATGTGAGTGACATGTCCTCAACGTTACAGGCCGAACCAGCTGGGATGCAGAGTGACAGTATAAGGAAAGAGGCCAAATTCATTGTATTCGATAGTTGTTTGATGGATATTATTATGATGATGAAATGTGGGCATTGGGTTGGTGGGGAAGTATGTGGGGAGCCATTGATTAATGTGACTCGTGCAATTCGAGGCACTAACCTTAAAATACATGCCACCTGTACACAATATCATCCGTTCTCATGGTCTGCACAACCCATGCTGGGGCAACTGCCAGCAGGCAATCTACTTTGTGCAGCGGCCACACTTTTTAGTGGTTCAAGTTTTAAAAAGTTACAGTATTTCTTTCAGTTTGTGGGAATCCATTTCATTGCGAAAACTCAGTTCTACAAATACCAAACCGATTATCTATTTCCAGCCATTAGCGAAGCTTGGAGAATGGAAAAAATGTCTATTGAAAGTACATTCGCGGGCAAACGGTTCAGGCTAGCCGGTGATGGACAGTGCGACAGCCCAGGATTTTCAGCCAAGTACTGCACCTACCACTTTCAGGACATGGAAAGTAAGAAAATTGTGAGTTCGGTGGTCGTGCAGGTGTCACAAAGTACATCCTCAGTGGCCATGGAGAAAGTTGGCTTTGTAGCATCATTGAAAGAACTACAATCGCGGGGAATGGTGATCGACCTGATAGCCACGGACAGACACGTTTCAATTGCCAAGACAATGAGAGAAGAGTACAAAAATATAAATCACCAATTTGACGTATTGCATCTTGCAAAAACAATCAATAAAAAAATGTCGGCTGCAGGTAAAAAAAAAGATATGCAAGGTATTTCACAGTGGTCCAAGTCAATCAGCAACCATCTTTGGTGGAGCTCAAAAACATGTGAAGGGTCGTTGGAAATTCTACTGGAAAAATGGTGGTCAGTAATGCTACACTGTACCAACGTTCACCGCTGGACCACAAACCAACATTTCCACAATTGTGAACATGGCCATTTGTCCACAGAGGAGGCACGGAAGAAGAAGTGGTTGATTCCTTCATCACCCACTCACAAAGCCATTGAAAAGATTGTATTTGATAAAACTATAACAAGAGATTTGAGGGGACTCACGGAATTCTGCCACACAGGAGATTTGGAGGTGTTCCACAATATGTGCCTAAAGTACAGGCCAAAACGATTGCATTTTGGCATGGAGGGCATGATAAATCGGACTCTTCTAGCGGTCTTGGCACATAACCATAATGTTGGCCGTCAACAAAGTAGGACGACCGGAACTTTAGGGACGCTTCGCTACAATAAGGCCTTCACTAAAAGAAGTAAACAATGGGTGATCAAACCAGTGTTTGAGGATATGCAATATGAGTTTATTGAGAGACTTATCGTTGATGTCATAGATAGGCACATACATGGAGTTGTGAACGAACCTATGCAGGGGACAACTGCATTGCCACCCAACATTGCCTCTGTTCCATGTCCACCTAAAGCAGAGCTCATTGAGAAATACACATCACGGTTTAAATGATTGTAATTTGATTGTCTGTTCTCTCGAGTCTCCTCATGTCGCAGGCCCATTGAATATGTGTATCTATGTAATGTGTAAATAAAAGTGATTGCTCAGTGTACATGCAAGGTGTCTCTCCAACCTTGTTCATTTGCGCATTAAATTAAACCAAACAGTAATATAAATCATTTTTCAAAAAATATAGAATATCTCCGTATTTATGGTTCTCTGGGGCTGCAAAGCACGCAGACAAGATGGCCTTACACTGAATGTAGCTAACTAGGAATGTGTGCTCGCTCGTTCAAAGTGAAGGTCAGCTGATTTGATTTTTTGCTCGGGTGCCGGAATGGCCCACGACTCAGTATAAGATTCTATTGTTATTTGACCTTGACAGGCCGGGACCATCCCGAAAGACTTCTTTTTGGCGGTGTGGTGCAATAACGTAAGAAACGATAATGAATAAAATTTCAGAAACGATAGCCATGTTCATTAGAAGAAATAACGTCGGCATAGAAGGAGTGGTATTTCGGGGCTGCCCTACGCACAGACACAATGGAAAATGCAAATATAATGTAAGTAACTCTTTTGATGAGTTTATACCGCAATTTAATTACTATACAGTGGCTTTAAAGACGGGTTAAGTTGTACTTGTTCGTTCTATGTGGCATATTGTTTTGTACCGCGCACTATCTATCTTTTACGGAAGCACCTCAAAACCTCAAAACCTGCACTGCCTCACTGTCAACCCCTGCACTGGGGGACTGTCTCAGTATCCTACAGCCCCCCTTCCCAGCACTTGTTCTGCACTTACCTTGCACTTGCCACCAGCTAGCCCTATGTATTTATTATTTTATGCTACTTACCTTGTACTCCACTTCCCCCTTCCCCTTGCACTTTTACCTTCCCCCTACCCCTGCACTTGCGCGATCTGAATGACACCTGGCCTAGTAGGATCGTTGTCTGTCTTCTCCTTGTCCCCCCCCCTCCCTGCCTCGCCTTCAAACACTTGTGTATAGGCGCGTTGCAAATGCCATATTTTATCATATCAGTGACGAACTGTTCCACTGGCGCTCAGGCGGCTCTGAAAAAGGCGGAGGAGAGGGGGTGGGTTACTGGAAATGACGTATAATACCCAGTAGCGCTGTCCTAGCTATGAAATGAATAATTTTAATAAAGATCTGATGGTGAGACTAATTCCATTTTTTATGTTTTTAAAACAGGTACATCCTGCATTATTGTCTGTGTCACGAGTACCAGACACCGGCGGACGGGTTTTTCAACCGCCAGTTGCTTCTCCGAGTGAACAACGTTACCACCCTGACCATTTTATGGGACGATTGCCAAGTACAAGTATGCCCTTACGCGGTACTAACGGCTAGATGCAACATACATACCGTTGTGGTGGCCTAGTGCCTCGTTGTTGGAAAAGCCATGCGATTATCAGTGCGACCGAAGAGCTTATTTTTATCGTAAACCAACACCCTGTGTACTGCACACGAACATCGATTCCCTCAAGACAAACTATTTTGGATCGAGAGCAAAGAAAAATGCAAATCGCTGAATATTCTCTAAACATTTGATGTCCAATAAATGTACTTTGCCAAATGTACAATCTTGCGGTTTGATTTAAAAGTACAGTTTCATATTCCGAATTGTGGCGCGCTGTGTTGTGAGCTGATCTGTGTTGGTTTCCGGGTTCTGTGTGGAGTCGCGTAGAAGACGCCTGGGCGCGTTTGCCTACGCAGCACAGTCACGTCACGGATAGAGGCGGGGAATATGAATGTTTTGATAAAGTCTGTTTCAGGGGCGGGGGATTTGATTTAGTGCCGCAAAGGCAGGTGAGCCAGGTCGATGGGGCGAAATGATAGGATTATCACAAAATGGAGGCTGATTTCGAGTGCGATGATGGACGAAAAGTCGGGTAAGGTCCATAGGAAAGTTTTCTACGATCTACCGATTTATGCTTACAAACACATGGCCGACCCGTAGGGACAATAAAAAAAAAGTCCCGGAACTATCCTTTAAGTATGTGAGCATTGAGTCATTCCAATCCGGGCGTTAGTTTAGTATCTGAGCAGTGAGGCATTCCAACCCAGGAATTCGTTATGTATCAGCAAGTGAGGCATTCCAACCCAGGAGTTAGTTATGTATCTGAGCAGTGAGGCATTCCAACCCAGGAGTTAGTTATGTATCTGAGCAGTGAGGCATTCCAACCCAGGAGTTAGTTTTGTATCTGAGCAGTGAGGCATTCCAACCCAGCAGTTAGTTATGTAGCAGTGCAGTGATGCATTCCAACCCAGGAGTTAGTTATGTATCAGTGCAGTGAGGCATTCCCCTCCTGGTGAGCTCAATCATTGCAGGGGGACAGTGCCTTAAATATGGCTTTTGTGAAAAAGCAGTAAGATGATCCCTCATTCGTGGTGCTTTCGGATTATAAATGGGTGTGAAGAAGCCTTATGCTCTTGTTAGAGGGTGAGTATGCTTAAAAATATGTAGTCAATACAATATCAATGTTAAAGTGGGGAGATTTCTGAACCAGAATAAAATGTAAAATGTTGGTGCCAACATGTGCCTGTTTTGTGCTTTTCCCATGGGCAGCGAAGGGCAGGCATGAGGGCGGATGCATCAAAAGCACATCTTGATGATTTGAAAGATGAAATAATGGAGCGGGCAGGTGGGGGCAGGCCTGAAAGTAAAGTGTAATAACAAAACAAGCATTGGTAAAGCCAATAGTGTGGTTTGCTTTAAGTATATGTTGTGTGTAAAACGTTGTGTAGCCTGAATACGGGCATATCTTTTTTTAAATGTATTATTTATTAAGCATAATCCAATCCATGTCAATGCAGTTTCACAGTGCTGGAAAAAGATAAATCATTTTCTTAGCAGAGTGAAGGTGGGTGTGTGCTTTGGGGTGTATTTTTGAGTGCCGGTGTTTGTGTTTTGGGGTCCATGAGTTGTATGTTGCAACGCATGCGGGTAAGGGTTGAGGGTGTTTTAAGGAGTGTATCAGTATTGCAGTGCAGGACTGACACTGTAACCTCAGCAAGTACCATCATATGGCCAGTTATTATGGTCGTATGCCGGATATGTGGGCCAGTCCCTGCCATGCCAGTACTAACACTGTAGCACATGCCGTGTATGCACACTGCAGATGAAGGGCCAGAGAAGGTCAGGCAGCAGGACAATGACAAGCGATCCATTGTCCAAGGAAAGTGGGAGGAGGAACGAGCTTCTAGCGCTACAGCGAGGTCAGCAGACAGGAAACCTCAGGGACAAGGAGGCAGAGAAGTGCGGGAAGGTCAAGCGAAGCCCCTAGAGATCATCCAGGCCCACCTCAACTCTGGGTAATGCTGCGGATCCAACGAAGGCAAAGTCTTAGACTGCAAGCAAAGTGCATGCCACACCTGTATTGCAGCCTCCAGCTGGACACTAGTTAAGCAATAAGCCCCTCGCGGCCTGTTAACGCAGGCCCCGGGGCATTACCTGAAGCAGTAATGCCCCCCCCCCCCCGCGAGTGACTTATTGATATTAGTACTCTGGCCAGTAAGACCGGAGTACTAAAAATCTTTTTTTCAGTTGCGAGACACCATCAGTGTGTCAAAACTGAAGAAAAGAAAAGGCAGCCATGGAACGGGGTGAAGGGAACTGCATGTAGATCCTTCTCCCTTTCCATGGCGGCCAATGAAAAAAGAAAAAAACCCATCAAAACACTGAAAATGCCCACCATGGAAAGGGAGAAGGGACTACAAGAAGTCGGAGAATAGTCCTTTCTCCCTTTCCATGGCGGCCACTCGTGGAGGGAACTCTGGTGCTGCGCCAGTGATTGGAGCCTTGTCGGGCAGGTAAGGACCCAGCGAGTGCCAGTCAGATCATTTGAATCAATCTGATTGTCCATCGCTGGTTACTAATCAATGAAAATCCACCTGTGTCCAACAGAAGTAGAAACTAGGGGCCTCATCCTGAGTCAGGCGGTATCCCAGCAGTAATTGCACTGCGATACCGCCCAACGCTATTAGCGTTACCGCAACTCGGATCCCGAGTTGCGGTGAGGAGGTAATTCTCCATTCCCATTGGGTCCATTGGAGTTTCTTGGCGCTATTAGCCCCAGCACAATTAGCACTGTGCTAATAGCACCGAAAACGGGCAGCAAGAGGAGATTTTTACCTCCAGCCCAACTTGTGATGACGCCCTGAGAGTGTGCGCTACAAGACTGTGAGTGACGCATTGGGGAAATAGACTATTCCTGTAACAACTGAAAGCACCCAACAACTTGCCATAATAGCTGAAGGGGATGCTTGCCAAATGGCATGCTCTTTGAAGGTAGTGGAGAAAGCAGTAGATGCAGGAGAAGATGGAGGTACAGGAGGAGGGGGAGTGTAGAAGGAGCCGGAGGTGCAGGGGGAATTTCAGAGGTAAAAAGTAGGCAGGTGGAGGACTCGGGAGAAGAGGTAGAATGTACTGAAGGCAAAGGACGTGGGTGAAAGCCAGATGGGATTGAGGCCTAGACTTTAGGCATAGTTCATACTAATATTAAAGACTGTGCACAAGTGTGCAACCTGACTGAAAACGGCGAGAGACTCAGGGTCATAGTCCTTTCTCGTGAGAAGAGACATTTCTATGTGCAGAAACCAAAGGCCTCATTACTGGGTACCCTAACGACCACAAGAGATACCTGCTGAGGTCCCGGAGAGCTGTGATACTCTTTCTCAGATGGAGTCGTCATCAACGGGGTGAAAGATCCAGAAGAGATTTGTGTGGGGACATTTGCACTAATGATCCTAAACCCTGCAAGATCCTGAACCCGTGGTAGGCGCTTTGCTGCTGTACTCTTTATTCACAGCATGGGGCGAGTGAGGAAAAGTGTGCTATGTCTCTCTCTCTCTGGAAGCCATGTGGGAAACATCCCCTCTGATCTCTACTCTGTGCTTCCATGGTTGCTTAGCACCGTTGCTCACATGCATGGGCCTTGCTGGGTCCTACGCCCCGTGCTTCAAGGTTTCTAGAATCCTAATGACATACCTGCCCAATGGTTGTGCAAGCGAGTCCCTAGAAATTAGGAAGCCTAAAATGTGGGTTGACGCAGCATTTTAATCAGCAGTTAGCCCTTACCTTGCATCAACTGTACACACCTCATGTGTTCCGCTCAAATAGTCCCCTCTGAAACGTCCAGGATGCCATGAGATGATATTTGTTTTCACCTCCGTTTGCTGAGGATGGGCAACTGCAACTGTTCTGTTTAGTTTTTATAGTTCCTTTTGGCAATTTGTGTTGCACATGGTGTTCAGATAGGGACAGCCTGCTCTATTAGATAGGCAGCGCACCACTGGTAACCTAGGGTGACCATCCCCTGATGGGGACAGGGTGTGCTTCTGTGTAGGGATAGTGTGAGTGTACAACACATTGATTCTAATGTAAATCGTTGATACACTAGTATGCGCTTCCTACCCATTTTTTGTGTGTTAAAAGCTGTTTGATACATACGGGTGGAGCTAATACCCAGAGGGGTCTCCTATAATTGTGATAGTCCCTGACTGTGTAATTGGCACCTTTGTGTAATGACAGGTGCCAACGGGGTGTCCATGTTTAAATGTATTCGGTTGTGTTGCAAAGTGTAGTCAATTCGTAACAAACTCTAAAATAAATTAAACCTTTCTAAAGCATTTCATAATTCTAATACAAAAGTATTCAGTACTAATGATCAGTCATGGAAAATGTCCTTAAGCACTTTATTTTTAGTTTGGCTTAAATCTTTGTGAATTATTTTCTCATACTCAGCATCTTATTAGCTAGTACAAATGTTAAAAACAAGTGTAGGAATTGACTCATACTGAGAATGTAATTACCATTGCGAAATGGCTGCCTCACTTGTGTGCCATACCCTTTCATTGCGCTCTCTTTCTCTTTTTTCTCTCTTTTCTTTTACAATCTTGTCATTAGTTTTATGGAGTCCGGCAATAACTTCCATGCAAAGAATACCATTGAAACAAACTTTTTTTAGTCCCACTCCTCAGGCACCCCCCCAAAACACTCCTCACCCCATCAAATCCACTGTAGGCATGACTGATCCATATAGATACCTGTCAAGTCATCTGCATTTTGCGGCTGACACCAGCAAAAGAGCCAATTCCCTCACCCACCAATCCCCTTGCTGGCCAATAGGTGTCAATAGAGAGCACACTCGCAAAACCAAAAACGTCTTATTTCATCTGCAGTTTCATTGGTTGACAGGTATGCGTCTACGCCTGGGAATCATACATGCGCACCTGTTTCAGTAGTCCTTTCAGTTTCTACCACACTGGACAAGAAGGTCCTGAATAGGGATAGCTCCTGTACTTCAGAATCCAAGTCCTCTGGAACTTCTTGTGAGTCTCCCAAGCTAGATGTCAGTTTCTCCATTGCCAGTATGTGCCACACTTTGTTGTTCCATAGATGCGGAAGATTGTCTGATCCCCGCAGTGGAGTTACTGCCAATTTTGCAGGTAAGTGATCATTGTGTGAGGCTGCCATAAAGTGGGCCACCTGGGATATCCAATCCAGATGTCTCTTACGCCTCTGACTCACTGGCGGTTCAGCCAGAAATCCTGTAGCTTTTGGTAGCCCAGTAGCACATGCATGAGAGAGACGACCGCTCCGCATCCCTCACAGGATATGTCACAACGATTCGTTGCCATGTAGTCGTGTCTTGCTGGAATGTCAGTGCGTTTAGTGGAAATAGGAGCATTGTCCATCCTACTGTGTGTGTGCCGCCATGTGATGCCATCTCGCTGCCTTCCCAGCTCAGCGTGCCATGCCTTTTTGTTTTTCCCGCAGGTTATTGATCACTTAATAAATTAGCACGATCCTCCCTATTGATGAGGCGCCATTCTGAATCCCATTTCCAAGTGGTGTAAGTCTCCTTGCACCAGTCCTCTATCCTACCCATGCAGGACCCAATGTCTCCTTGGGTACTATAGAAGGCATCCGTATCCCCCTGTTTCGTAGTCCTTCTTACATTGCCCAAAAGATTTGACGTACTTGAAAAGATCTCCGGCCAAATTCCATCCAGCCGTGCTCCACCTCTCAAACCCCCCATGTGACAGTGCTGGTGGGAACTCACTATAAAAGCTTGATGGAGTGGAAGGTGTACAAAGCCTCTCACAGCTACACATCAGACTTCCGGCATCACCCTAGTATCATTACTTACTGACCAGGTTTGGGGCCTGCCAATGTTTCGCAGACCAGTGTTATCTCCCTATGTACTGGCCATATGCAGAGTGTCCCAGTACTTCTCAGAGAAAACCTGTGACCATTCAGCCACCACCTTTATCTCTAGAGCCCTTACCACCTCACAGCCATAGAGAGAATGTTTCACTGGGAACCCCATTATTCCCAATCAAGACTCACGACTGTCTAAGTTACCTAGAATCATATTTTTCGTAAAGTGGCCAAAATGGAATTTCTCGAGCAGGGTCTCCAGGAAGCACCAATACTGTCAGGCTTTCTCAAATCTGATGTTGTCCCCGGAAGCTGCTGAACCCCCGCAGTCCCCTTTGGATGCTAACCTCTTAACTGGTATCAAACAGTTCAGTTGAGAGCACCCCCAAGGGAAAGGGGGAAAATGGGACAAAATAATAAACTTCAGGTTTTGCTCAGCTTCTTTATCTGTCAACCTGTTGGTAAAACTAACAACAAATTCACTTTAGTCACTAACCTTTGAATTCCTTGGCTCTGACTTCTCTTTATCAATTTAAGTAAATAAACACGCCACCATGCCTGATTATCATCTGTGAATAACGTAGAGGACGTGTGTGAATTCTACTGAAGAAAACAGAAAAATAGAGTCTCAGATGCTCTTACTAATTTCTTCAATTCGGTATTAAAATAAACTGCTAGTCACTCTCAGTTTAATGAGTTAATCTTCTAGCAGTTCAGATGTCATTTACCCTAACAACCCGCTGGAAATATTATACCTGTTGTTCGTATTGATTTCTAGCTTCAACACAAATTCCAAAAATGACACTCTGGCTATTCAATTTAAAAGTGTTTGTTTCCTGAATATATAAAAGTGTTCATTAATTGGATCTTTTGCTTGCAAATAAGATCGCTCATAAAAGAAGCGTTCTTTTAACCAGAGTAGAATAGTATTCCACTCCTCTTAATATGAAGTGTTCAAACAGGAAAGAAGAAATTCCTCAGTTCCGGACACTAATCCTTGAAGAGGCAGCCCAGTGATGATCACGCGCCAGGTTAGAATGTTAGTAAATAAAACATAACGCCTCGGAGTCGCGTGGCTACCACACTGTCACTTGCGCAGACAGTGTAAGATTTCTAATGCTAGTCCGACGTTAAGAAAAGCACTGTTACCGTCAAATGGAACAATACTCAATAATCTTTTATACGGCCGAAAAAACACACAACGCTAAAATGATAAACAGACCTCCACACTCCAACTTGCCAGGTGCAAAAAATGTGACGCAGTTCAATAAATTAAAATACAGTTCTAGAAATCCAAAAATAAATTCTTGAAAGAACGAAATGAACTACTATTTAAACAAAAACTAAGAAAACAGGAACAAGTTAATAAATGGTATTGATATTTAACTCCTGCTTGAATATCACAAAGTTCCATAAAAGATATGAATTCACTTAACTTGCTTCTTTCTTTCACTGGAACGTTTTCTAAGTTTCTTCTTAATTCTCCAACACCTTCCTGATCCAAATAACTAATTTTAGGCACAAGGGCCTAACTAAAGTTTTCTAAATCTTAAGAGCTTTAAACATAAGACCTTCCAGCTGGGCTTCTGACAATGAAAGGCGGTTTAGAATGTTCCAACAATGCCTTTCTTTTACTTCTGACCAATCACTGATCCTTTTGGAAGTCTCCATTTTGGCTTGGGAAGCTCTCCACACTCTGCACAGAAAGTTAAGGCCCAAACCATACTTTATGTTAATCATATCCTCATACCACCACATTCAACCAAATCCCACGAAACCTGACAAATACACCATGTCAAACACTTTCACAGCATCTAGCATCAGGTGCTCTAGGTGCTTTAACTACTAACGGAGAACCCAAATGCATAGCTTTATTATGAACCCAGGGTGGTTTGGGTAGATGAGGTGTGTCACAATCAGTTCTGGTCTTTCAGCCAAAATGTGTGTCAACAGTATGGCCTCTAAATGAATGTGGGCTATTGCCTTGTAACCAGGGTTTTACCCACTTTAGGGGTGATGGTGATATGGGCTTCACATATCGACCTTGCTAAAGAATTACTTTACCTAAAAGATTAAATCGATCAACAAAGGATTAGGCCAAGAACCTCATTGAATCCATCAGCCCAGGGTGTTTTGTTTGGCTCCACATTTTTATGAAATCTAGAGCTTCTCACTGCATGATCAGAGTTTACAAACTCTCCCTCTGGACTCAGATGTTTATCGCCTGTAATTGTGTGTCGATCATCTCCGCTGTCTATGCATTTTCATAAGGCCCCAAAGGTTTGACTTTTCTGCTTCTCGTCTCCACCTTTAAACCCATTAGCATACAGGACGGTTTTAATTAATGTCTCTCCTTCCTTTGCTTTCAGCCTATTGCCCAGCATCTGCCCTGTTGCCCTGTTGGTCAAAAATCTGTTTCGGCCTTGAAAGAATAGTTTCAGCTAGGATCCAGCGGTGTGTCTCCTGCAATGCCACTACTGCTCTTTCCTAAGGGCCCTAACAAGCTGAACTGTATTGTTAGGTGTATAAAGTCAGCTGAAATGTGGAAACCACATTATATACCTTAAAGGAGTATTGGTCCTACTCATGGTAGTATCTCGCCGCTACGCCAAACCCTCTGCATAATTTAGTTCTGGTTGAAAATGTGCTTGGTGGAAGTTCAACTCGCCTACAGCATTCCTATTGTACCCTATTAGAATTGCCCACCCATGATAACTCTCATAAGGCGCCCACTAGAGACGCCGCTGGAGGCAGTGGGTGCCGTGCCTGTCCCTCACCCTGGAATCGCCAATCTTAAACATACACCACCCACCAAGGGGAACTGGTCTAAATGTCCACCTCCCAATGGGCCACATACTCATCCTTTCAACCCACCACTAAAGAAAACTTGAAAGTGGGTATCTGGCTACCCTTGAGTCCTGTTCCCTGACTGTGTCACTCCATCCGCACACATTGCCACCTCCCCCGGCCCCCGCTCTGTTCATCTTCCCCCGGTCTGCCTTGATCATATGCTTTTTTCATTTCAACATTCTGCAATTAAACAGACAATAATAAAAACCTGCCATTGAGCAGGCATCTCCTTGTAACATCTATCATTGAAAGTGCTACCTTCTGCCCAAATATGGCACATTCCAGGGTTTAAGTCTTTAGGACCCCTTCTTTATCCTGGAGGAGCTTAAGTCTTTTCTTCTTACAGTCCCATCACACCCCTATGCCTTTTGTGTTGTCCTATGTCGTCCTCTGACAGCAAACTCCAAGAGTTCCCATGAGGAGGTGTTTTAGGCGGGGAGGGGCAGGAAGTGGGTGGGAATGGCCATAGGGATTAGCATGGCTCTGGGCAGTCAATGGGTGGGCAAATAACCAAACAACACCTACAAGCTGTGTGTCCCTCCTCATATACAATTTCTCCCTATCTTTACTCTAATGCAATCGTTTAGGCTTATAGGTGGCGCAAGCGCCACCGAATAGTCCAAACTACCAAATATGTTTGAAGTACTTCCCTAAAATTGGCTGCATTGGGAAGCTCTCCATCAATTTGGTAGCATTGCATGCCAGAGAGAACAGCAGGACAACAAGAAGGAGTGACAAACCTGCATGAAACAGTTAAAAAACGAGGAGCACACATATTTGGCTTATATATTGAGAAAGTAACCATCACTAAAAATATATTAAGCATGTCTGGGACTGTGTTCCCAATCAGAGGGGGTGTGGCCACCCCGTTCAGCCTGGACTGCTCCCATGTGTGGCAGGAACAACACTGGTTTGAAAATTGCTGTTCTTCTATAATGGCAGAGGCAAGCTGAGACAATGGAAGGTTGCCCAGAGCAATGGCAATAATTATGATTAATTTAGATTCTTCCATCCGTTACTTTTTAGTTTTTCTGGAAAGGGGAGTGTCATAAAAATGGGGCCTAGCCAGTGCATCGCCCACAGACACGTGTTTATGATGTCAGTTGCTGTGATGTCATGTCCTGTGATGTCACTTCCCATGACATCACCTGGGTCAAACCTTGCACCATAAGAATCTCTCCCTCCCCCACAGCCACTTTAAAAGTTGACGCTCCTGTATCAATGGTTAGGAAGGGAAGGGGCGTGGCAAAGATGGCAGAGTGGGAAAAGGCACCCGGTTTGAGCTCTTCTTCCTGATTCCTTGACCCGTAAGAAAGAAACATCTACTACCAATGTCCATTCAGTGGATGAATGTGTGAATACCCGCTCCTGATGGCCAGCAGAGTGAAACAGAGTCTGTGGTTGTCCAAGGAGATGTGTTGGACCACGAAGGGTGAAGGTGCATCATCATGGCTGGACTCTAAAGAACCAGCACATGCAAGCCTCTCTGGAAAAATAAAAAAGGATAAAATGTTCTAATTAAACAGTTTGGTGAAATAGAATGTGGCAGAGAATTAGGCTATGGCATGGAGACCAATGACGGGGACAGTCCTTGCGCCGAAACTCCTCAAGCAGACCATTTAAGGTATTAAATAAGAAGTTATGGTTGCTTTCAAAGAAGGAGTCTTTGACTTCAGAGTGGATCTATCAAAAGCAATCAATGATATTACAAGAGAAGTCTCAGCCCTGTTTGACAGGACAGGCCACAATGAAGCAGTGGTGAGTTTTCAGAAGGAAATCTGCTCAGACGGACCTATAAGATTAGAGAATTAAGAAACACATACGTACACAATGCGAGGACCTTGAGAACCAGACACGAAGAAAAAATATTGGTATTGAATTCCTGAAAGAAGGGTTGGAGCTGAACAAATATAATGCACTGTGTGCAAGGCCTCTTTAGCCTGATCCTGAAAGACACGCCAGAAGCTGAGGACAAAATCGACAGGACTCACAGGGTTGAGAGTTGCATGACAGGACATGCAACGCCCACCGAGTGATAAAGCTCCCCGATTACACAATAAAGGAGTTTGATTACCAGAGGTAGCAGGAAAGGTAATTCTTAGCCAATATCTTCATCGTATAGTACAACTCTACCAGGACTTGGCGTAAGTCAAGCTAAATAGGAGAAAGGAGACACGCGCTGTCTCAGAGGCGCGGATCAAACAATATAGGTCCCAGACAAATGGACCTTCACTTTCGAACTGCACTTTAAACTGTATTATAAACACTTACAGCGCTGACAGCGGAGGAAGGAGCTACATTTCTGGTTGTTTGACTTCAGGATCCAGATCAAAGGTTCAGAGCTGGCTTGGACACAATCCGCGGAATTAGCGATTGTGAACATGCTGGTGTTTATACCAATCTACGTTTTTTTCTTAGTGACCAAAAGTAACCTGTGCACAGGAGCTTCCTTGTTGTTTAACTGTTGTTTCCACTTGGTTTCTTAAAGCCCATTTGCTTTGGTCCAGTTTTTACTTGTATAACATCACAAACATTCATTGGGCATGGGGAGACAGGATCCCAGTTTTTTGCACAGAGTCATAAAGACCCCCACTTCTTTCAATCTGGTTATGCAAATGCCAGTTCATTTCACTCGGTCATATGAACAACTGTTCTTGCGTACATGTGGGTAGCGTACCATGTCCAGTACATTAAGAGGATATTATATATGTGATAAAATAACCCCTATTGAATATCATGAGGCGATTATACATAGCAGTGCATGTCTCCATATGCTTCCATCACTACATATAGGCTGAGTTCCTTTCTACGGTCAGTAGCAATATCCTTCCGACACATGGTAGGGGAAATGTGGTCCCATATAAGAGGCCCTCCTTTTCACCCCTATTGAAGGGAAGTGCCTCCACTTCACATCTGTGCACTAACATTTGTTTTTAAAAAGTTGAGGCCACTTAAGAACTTGTGCCTCCACCGCAGGCATTCCGATGAAAAGTGTGTATTGCATGCAATGTTCAATTGAGCAGATGGTAGATCTAGTGATATTTGTCAAAAATCAGCGGATTTAACACTACTGCCCAACTCATAATCACCCCTAAAATAACCATTCTATCACCAAACTAAGTTCTGAAGAAAGGAATCTGAAAAGCAAAACAGCTGAAATTCCACTTAGGGAGCTGCCTTTGACACTCTGCTGGTTTTAGCGGCAGCCCTTGTGACACCCGGCTCTACCATGATATGTGATTACAGCCGAATCGTGATGTGATCTTCTTATTACAGCTGAGGAGTGATTTCACATCTAGACTGTAATAAGAAAAGTATGATCATTCTTGATTGGGTACTTTCTTGTTTTTGTTGACGGGGGACCAGTACAATTGCGGGTAGACGGCAGAACATGGTCATCTATAAGGCCCGAATGGAGTGCCTTATTATGTTGGAAGCCATATTGTAATGATCTCCTTAAGACAAAAAACAGACTCTGTGACTTGTTGAAGAAATTGCTTTGTTTTCTCCAGGCTTCTATTTTGAAAGCAAAAAAGTGTCTTTGTGAAGAAAAAGGGGTTGTTACCCACACATGTTCTGCACGATTAATCAAAAATGTTCCATCTATGCGACGAAAACACAAGTCACGTACTAACCCCACTCTCAAAATCTCTTTTAGATACCGAAAATGTGAATAACAAGTCTTTGGCTTATAACCAAATCGAAAGTGTTTTTTATGTTGCTTGTTTAAAATATTGAATACCTTCTCTTTTACACTCAACATGTTCGGTTACTACAAAGTGGAAAATTACAAATTCACGAAGTAGAAGTGGTGTTGTGGTTTAAGTGGACATAGGGAAGGGTAACCAGTCCATCTTGTTGTTGTACATAAGAAAAGTATGTACATGTTTTTTATATTCATATTGTAGCTTCCCTTAACTTGAATTTAGTTAAAAAAGATTGTCCGCTGTTCCTGCCCTCCCATTGGATTCGCTGCTCTGTTCTCTTTCACTGATATCTTTCCTGTGCCTCTTCCTGATGCCGGATCTCTTGGCCGCTCTTGGCCGCTCTCTCGACTCCGCCCTAAACCTGGCATATTCTGGGAGTACTATCTGACAGAAGTGCCCGAACCTAGAGTTGACCGTGTACAGGTGAATGCGGGGAACAGAAAAGGGACAGAGGGGGGGGGGGGGTGGAAGGGAAAAACCAGAACCTCCAAGAGCCAGACCTGCACGGGCACTTGGTGACAGAGGTGATGAAAGGGTCCCTGTTTGGCCATGTGGGGTAATAATACAAGTAACTGAGGGTAGCGTGTGAGGCGATGGCAGTGGTTACCCCCTATATTAGCGAAGTAGACCCCTGGAATCCATATATGAGCCATGATGATTGAAGGACATCAAATATCCCACTTCACATGAAACTTATTTTTCTCCCTTTTTAGACATTATTAAAAGTTCTTACCAGCAATATTAAGTTGATCCATCGCCAGGCACCAGGGATCCGAGTTACGGTAGCTGGCATCAATTTTTAATGCAGAGTCTGTGACCTTACTATTCCAGCACTAATATTAAAAGGAAGAGCACTGCAGCATCGCACTGTTTCTAATACTCAGACATGCGTATCTGCTAGGCCACACCGTCTGACCCTGGGCAGACCGATGCATCCCCTCGTGCCTCAGTTTCCATATCTGTCAACTCAGGAGCACTTAGGAACGCGCTGGCCACCGCACTTAAGTGCTGGAAACATAACTCTCCATTTGCTTTTCTAGTTTGTGAAATGACAATTAGTCTATTTCCATTTTTGTATTGTTTACAGCACCAGCAATAAGTCACTTATAAATATCACAAGCATTCTTGTGGTTATGCTCCTATCTTCCTGGAAGAATGAATTTGTGTTAGCGCTAATTAGATGCTCTGGTAAGGCAGTCTTTTTTTAATTGAAGAAATACGAATATTTAATGAAATTAATCGTTTTTGGTTTCCAGGCGGACATTTTGCTGTAAAAACCACTACAGAGATGGAAGGCGTGCCTGTAGGAGGCGTGGCTTTGCTTACTTCCATTAATACCACAAAACAAACTTTTCTTTCTGTCAGATGGCTCTGGAAATATAATTCAGGCCATGGCTGTGTGGTGCAGATGGTGAAAGGATAGAGGAAGTAGAGCGCTATTCATATCTTGGCCTTTTATTTATAAGGAATGGCTCATGGTCCAAGCATATAGAATATCAGTTGGAGAAGGCAACGCTCAGATTGAAGGGTCCAGTCAGGTTTTAGTTTATGAATGGGGGCCTAGAGATTAGCTTGGAGGAGTTTAAACCGAAAGTTTCATTGCTAGTCCTTTATAGGTCCGAAATCTGGGGTTTCAGCAATTATAGGGGCTCTCTGCTGTTACATCGGCAGTTATTTTTACGATGAGTTTGTTGCCGAAATTAGTTATTAACGGAAGGTGAACTGTGAGTTTGGATTTTGAATAGCTCAAAGCTTTGGGCCGATTCGGTGCGTGGGGTCTTACGTGAGGTCCCCCGTAAGCATGCCGGCGACTCGGGGAGCCTATGCGGGGTCCCCCGCAACTGTATCTGGCACCCCGACAACATACGTATGGAAATTCGTAACTCAGCAATAATTCAGGAAATGTGTGTGCGAACCCACGTAAAACGTTCCTGCATCCCGCTACACAGCTTTTGTGAGCATTTCCAAGCCGAGACGTTGCACGGTCGATTCCATGAATACGTCTCTTGGCGCGCAATAGTGGGCATGCGTGACTGCCGCAGGCCGTCCCTCAGAATGTCCACTTATTCGCAAGCTAGTCCCCATTTCTGGTGTGTCCCCCTTCACAGCCCTCTTCACAGGCCACGCCTACCCTCTGCTCATAGTCTCGCGCAAGGCCCTCGACAGCACACACAGGCATGACAGGCCAGCACAAGACCCACTCAAGTCCAGGAAAAGTGCGGCGCATTCAATTCCATGAATCAACAGAGTTGTGGGCGCAGATTGGACACTAGTAGCCTATTTTCTGCTTAATAAATTCTATGAATCGGCCCCTTTCAGTCTATCTCAATCATAACGAGGACAGGAGTAGAGTTGCGCAAGTGTGTGTTTTGTTGAGGAAAGGCTCGACATGATGCCCCAAGTAAGCCCCTACTCCTCACATAGCCCTATACTGGATGTACAAAAGGGACACCACCTATTTCAAGGACTTTGTTTTTAGTATTAGCAATACAGCCAATGTAGACTCTATGAACGTTGCGTGACTTCTGGTCCATGGTTGTTACAGCACTTCGGATTCACAGGCGTTGTCTTGACTTCTGCCAGAAGTGGTGGTTGGGATATCACAGATCTTCGAATCCCAAGGGGTGCTGTGCCACGAAAAGAGAGGGCGTACACCACCCACAGCCATGCTGACACCTTGGCAACTGATACCAAGGATTTCTCCAGGCCTTCAATTATATTAATAACTGGTCTATGCTCCAGTGTGTCCTAAGAGTGTTCCAGTTCCCGCTTCACTCGGATTACAAGCATATCAACTCTAACTTCAGGTATCGGAAAATTGTGTCTGCCGTATTTATCGAAACTACCCTCGCCATCATCCTTTCTGCCTCACTAAGGCTATTCCTGTTGTGTCTGCCAGAAGCGGTGATGCAGTATCATTTTAACAGCCGATCTTTGGGTGAATTTGGCATTAAGCGTTATATAAATCATGTTTTTATTATTTATTAAACCTGGTGATGGTAGTCACAGGTTTACATTTTCTTTGAATTCTCTGTTTCTTGTTACAGTGATAGGAAGCTCCTATTTCTGTCACAATATTAGACTCCGTTCCCAAGTAAAGAAGCACGAATGGTCGCCGAGAGACAAATCACCGATCAGTTTTAATAGGCATCATCCAGGATCATTGCAAGGATTGTGGACATCCCAGACTTGGCTCAAGCCCTTTAGCACACAGACTTGGCTGTTTGTAGTGACAATCTGGCATCTGCGGCAGAGACCTTCCGTGTAGCCACCAAGGCTTGCATTACCATAGTTCCCATACCCACCATACGTTTCAAGATAGACTCTAGTTTAGAGGTATATATCATCAGTCCTTCTTATTTCAGGATATTTCAGAATTGTTATTGGGTGTGTTCAGAAAAGGTTGCATGGACCCTGGTGAAGAAAAGGCTGCACTTGTTTATAGAAATTCAATGTGTCCTGTAGAATCATGAGTTCTGTGGTATGTAAAGCGTTAATTTCTGAATTCATCTCAGCAGAAATGTTGCACACATAGCAAATCCATACAAGTCACTATTAAACTTGAGAATAAGTGGTAGTTTGCCCGCTCTCTGACTCCGTGTATATTTGATAAAACACTGCAAAAGTCTCAATCTGACACAGATGTCTTGTGTATATTTCACAATGAGAAATTGCTGTCTGTGTGGACTTGTCTTGTGTTAAATCTGATGTGCCCTTTTAATGGTCACGTTGCCAACATTCCATGTTTAGAATTCAGGGCATTTTAATGTTGTTGTTTAATATTTTTCAGCCTAGCCGATTAATTGAGTTTATCTCAAAAGCTGGAGTCAGGAACCCATATTATCATATAACAATTCTTTAAAACAAGGAATTCTATTTTCATGGTGCTGTGTTCCCCCCACACTTAGGGGCTGGACACTGAAGTGAAATGTGTC
Organism: Ambystoma mexicanum; assembly: GCF_040938575.1. Taxonomy (NCBI): domain Eukaryota; kingdom Metazoa; phylum Chordata; class Amphibia; order Caudata; family Ambystomatidae; genus Ambystoma; species Ambystoma mexicanum. The sequence goes on from NC_090931.1 coordinate 1,431,953,980, forward strand.
GTGTAAATGGTTAATGGAGAAAGGCGTGGTGAACCTAATCTCTATGCAATTCTGTTTATGGAGAAAGGAGCTTGGTAAACAGCATGTGTCTGTTTCCTATTGTCATCCCACTCCTGTTATGTCTGGGTCTTTGTTGCTCTTTCCCTTTCTTGTTTGCTTGTTGTCGATTGGTCTGGTTTCGGTCTACTTCCCCTGCTGCCCACTCCTGTTCTGTTTGGGTCTTAGTTGCTCATCCCCTTCCTTGTTTGCTTGTTGTTGATCGGTCTGGGTTTCGGTCAACTTTCCCTACTGCCCACTCCTGTTCTGTCTGGGTCTTTGTTTCTCTTTCCCTTCCTTGTTTGCTTGTTGTCGATCCATCTGGGTTTTGGTCTACTTCCCAAACTGCCCACTCCTGTTTTGTCTGAGTCTTTGTTGCTCTTCTCCTTCCTTGTTTGCTTGTTGTCGATCTGTCTGGGTTTAGGTCTACTTTCCTTACTGCCCACTCCTGTTCTGTCTGGGTCGTTGTTGCTCTTCCCCTTCCTTGTTTGCTTGTTGTGGATCGGTCTGGGTTTTGGTCTACTTCCCCTACTGCCCACTCTTGTTCTTTCTGGGTCTTTCCATTCCTTGTTCCTTGTTTGCTCTTCCCCTTCCTTGTTTGCTTGTTGTTGATCAGTCTGGGTTTCGGTCTACTTCCCGTACTACCCACTCCTGTTCTGTCTGGGTCTTTGTTGCTCCACCACTTCTTTGTTTGCTTGTTGTCGATCGGTCTGGGTTTCGGTCTGCTTCCCCTACTACCCACCCCTGTTCTGTCTGGGTCTTTGTTGCTCCACCACTTCTTTGTTTGCTTGTTGTCGATCGGTCTGGGTTTCGGTCTGCTTCCCCTACTGCCCAGTCCTGTTCTGCCTGGGTCTTTGTTGCTCTTCCCCTTCCTTGTTTGCTTGTTGTCAATCGTTCTGGGTTTTGGTCCCCTACTGTCGACTCCTGTTATGTCTGGGGCTTTTTTGCTCTTACCCTTCCTTGCTTGTTTGTTGGCAATAGGTCTGGATTTTGGTCTACTTCCCCTACTGCCCACACCTATTTATATGGGTCTTTGTTGCCCTTGCCCTTCCTTGTTTTCTTCTTGTCGATAGGCCTGGGTTTCGGTCTACTTCTCCTATTGCCCATTCCTGTTCTGTCTGTGTCTTTGTTGCTCTTCCCCTTCCTTGTTTGCCGGTTTGTAATAGGTCTGGATTTCGATATGCTTCTCCTACTGCCCACTCTTGTTCTGTCTGGGTTTATGTTGCCCTTCTCCTTCCTTGTTTGCTTGTTGTCAGTTGGTCTGGGTTTCAGTCTACTTCCAGTACTGCCCACTCCTGTTCTGTCTGGGTCTTTGTTACTCTTCCCGTTACTTGTTTGCTTGTTGTCGATTGGTCTGGGTTTCGGTCTACTTCCCCTTTGTTTCTGCTCTCCTGTGTAGTTCCTTTGTGCTTTGTCTGAATGTATACTTTAGATACCCAATTCTCACCCAGGTTTTGTCACCATTAGCGAAACCTGTTAGTTTTGGGTTATTATGTATTATATTTGTACATCATTTTTCCAATCCTGATTAGGCCAAGACACGCACGAGGTGCGGTTCCCCACAGACATTCATGGGTGTTAAGGTTATATATAGGATAATAGTAACAACTGCATCCTTAACAACCCTGAGGGAAAGGGGACTGGGACAAAATAAAAAAAGGAACCCAGCCTCTTCTTCCTGGTCTTCTTAACTCTCTTCAGAGATCTGAGCGACTCCTTGAAATTCTGGAGGAGTGATCACACCTTAGTTGTGATTCTTCTCTTCAAATGTATATGTCAGTCAGTCTTGTGTGGTGTTTTGTGGAACCCTACTCAACTTTTACTCAGGAAAACCTAACTTATATTATGCATAATTTGGATTTGTGCTTGTCTACTCTACAGTTTACTTATGGAAACTAAATTTATTGAAAAAAAAAAAACGTTTCTTATTCCTTTGTAATCTTTCTTAAGACCTATTTATAAATTCCTTTTTTGGTGTGAGATTTCCTGCCTGTTTTGCCATCAGCATATCATTTCCTTTACTGGAGACCCGTACAGCGTTTGATTTTCTTTGCACTTCTCCATCACTTGTAATCTTTTCCGCCAGAGTGGACGTACACTTCAAACAACACTAACTAACAACCATGCAGCTTCGCACTATAAGCCTTCTCTGCCGCGCGGATTCCGAGTGGTGGGAATGGAAAAATGTGAAGGCAGATCCCACAGGGCTGGAGTTTGGAGGAGAGGCGGAGTCCGAGGAGGCACAGTTCAGAGGGGGCGGAGCTGGCAGTTGAAGTCCAATCAAAGAACTTTCGAAATAGTTTAAAAATGGAGCAATTTCTTTCATGGCTTGAAAAGTACACAAACCATAGTAAGGTACGCACACAAATATATGTGTGCGTATCTTACTATGATTTGTGTACTTTTAAAGCCATCTTCTCAGGACTACAAATAACAGAATCTCTTTGGGAAAGGCAATGATCACTGAGCCCACAGCTTTGCGGGGTAGATAATGTACAGAGCAGTTTACATTACCCAGCCCGCAAAGCTGGGGGTCGGGTGATCATTGTGTTTTCCAAATGGATCCTGCTCTGTGTGCACAGTGTGCCTTCTGCACTGCCACAGGGTCTTTGACCCTCAGCGAACCTGGGGGATGTCCTCGGCAGGGGAGCATCCAGCATTGTAAGAGTGTGGGTGGGGGGGCACGAAATAAGCCCTGTTACTTTTCCCCCCAAATGAAGTGTGCGCAATTCCATAGAGTCTCATTTACGCCCCGAAACTGGCCACCCCACCTCAATCTACTTTTTTGGTAACATTAATGGCAGGTGGCATTTTAACACATAACAAAAACAAATGCATGATCATTACAGATGCAGGAAACTCATCCAGAGAGGGCTCTGTCGAGGGGCTCTGGGGCAAAATACATGCAACCCCCCAAATTTGCCTATGGTTTGCACCAACAGAAGTGACTTCATAGAAAAGGACATTGCAAGGAGGAGCATCAGTCATCGATACTTGGAGGCACCGTGGAAATGACTTTAAAATAAGTTGCCATTAGTAAACAAAGGGGCAAATAGCTTTGTGGTGCAGCATTTCTAAATTGCATTATTATTATATATGGAGCCACTGTATAGTCACTGTTTTTTTCTTCATAATAGCATGATATATTAACAAGCTATGAAGTGAATCGGAACCGCTTACAGAGCTGCAGATAAGACACAGTGTGATGAAATGATCTGCCCAGGATCACACACTTTGGTTAAATGGCGAAACCGGATGTGGACAATTCAAGCAACTGAGCAGGTTTAGCTGATATACAGATTTATTAAGGTTTTGCTTCACATTTCATGTGCTTAAATAATACTTTATTTATAGCAATGCCTTGGAAGCAAACCACATTACATAATAAACTAGCCTTTCATAGTAAACTAACTATACGCTACATACATTGTCAAAGAAATACGTTGAGCAATAAGAGTATGGCTTTAGTTCTATTCCCCCCCATCCTGCATTCAAAGTGAGCCTAACAAATCACCCTTGGGTTTTGAAGCCAGCGGCCCTCATTACAAGTCAGGCGCTGGACCATGGTGCTAATAGCACCATGGTCCATGCCGGTAACTCACCGACTCCGCCATGGTGGATGGCAGAATTACCGCCCCATTCCAAGGTTGGCAGGGCGGTAATTCCCCATTCACCATGGCCCCTTCCCCATTCCCATTTTTGCCCCATAGGGCATAATGGGAATGGGGAAGGCGCTAATTACGGCACCGTAAATTACGGTGCCGTAATTAGCTCCAAAGTCCCTTTGCGGGTTGGATTTTTAACGCCTGCTAAAAGCAGGCGTTAAACACCAACTCGCAAAGGGACACTTGTAATCAGGCGTTAAGGGTTAACGGCGCCGACGCTCTTTACGGCGCCGTTAACCCCTTAACGCCTGACTCTTAATGAGGGCCATAGTCTTTATTTCATAAAGCAAGCAACATTATGCACCCTTCACACTTCTGATCACTCCCTCCCATTCCCATTTCTAAAGCGACAAAGTCCCTGCTAACAGTACCCCCTGCCTCTCCTCAGTGCCTAAAGACTCACATTCTAATGCGCTGTTTACACAGAGCAACGTGAGAGCCCCTCTGATGTCCGGAGCTGCTTGGGGAATTGTCGTGGCAGCGGGACACCTCTCCCGTTCAGAAAAGGTAAGGCCTGCTGCTGGCAGGACAATAGGAGTGCTGAGCAGGAACTGCTCCACACACATTGTCCTGCCAGCAGGACACATTTCCTGCTGGGCACCCTCATTGAGGTGCCGAACGGGAGAGGTGTCCCACTGAAAAATGTTCTGCAGCTGCTCCCCACACCCACTCCTTCCCCCCGCACGATATGCCCCTGGGCCACCGTGATCTAATGTTCTCTGTGCAAGCACTGTGCACTGTGTGACCGGGCTGGGGCAGAGGCAAGCCGGATCCCGAGATCCGTCTAGAGAACTGATGCCGGAACTCAAATCCGGCGAGAGCCGGCCTATTAGGCAACGTTGCAGACCCCCCCTTTGCACAAAGCTCATAGTTCATGAGAAGCACCCCCAGGAAATCCCTCAGACAGAACCGCACACTTATGAAATCGAAGCAGCGACCTGTACCAAGTGAGTAGCGTCTCAGTAGCGTTCAGATGCGCGAGCACGCTTGCGTCCTCAGAAACGCTCCCTGCTATGATGTCCAGCTCGCCCGCTATTCTGGACGCAGGCTTTGATTTCTTACTTCGCACAACGAAACATGAAGGGTTTTTCCAATACAGAAACTCCCAAAAATAAATAACCCTTTGTTTGCGTTAGCGTTATAATAGCTTGATGTAAAGTGCACATGTAAATCACTGTTAGTGTCCCATTACGCTGCTCTCCCGCCATAGCATCCTCTGAGAATCTTCTACCCATATGTCTGGTGTTCCTGGGCAGGAATTTTGCTTGCTCAGGCTTTTCTGCAATTATTTTCTTAGATAGACCCTTCCTCAAGAGCCCCAAGGAAACATGACCTGTTACTTCAATAACTAAGATGAAAGGCAGTTTAGAGCACCCCGCCAGCAGTGTTTTTTCCTGTCTCACAGTTCCAGTCTCTTTGGAACTCTGAAGCTTTTTCTCCATTTTGGTTTGGGAGTTGGGATCCCTCCTGAAAGACGATTAAGGAAACATTCTAATGTACTTCACAAGCAAACTCCAATCCATCTCCCTTGAACCTCTTTCCCCAATTGTTGAATCACTCCCTTCTCCTAAAGGTGAAACACTCTCTTACCCTGTGTACTGCGAGTACATCTCAGTAGGACCAGACACATTTACTCCAAAAACCAACCTACCTGAGTGAACAGCCGACACACTTTTTGCTTTGATCTTTAATATAAAGGCATTGTTCCCTCAATTGGTCATCTCTCGTCAAACGTAATAGTGTCCTTCTAGCTAAACATGTCACCCTTTTCAAGGTTTATCTATGATGCTCCCATTAAAAACTCCTTTGGTACATGTTCTTCACATGCATCTAACTGCTTACTCTTCTCAAACACCAAATATTCATATTTCAATCAGTGATTATATCAACCCGTTAATCAGCTTCATTTCTTAATTTGTCCACCTTGGGTTTCGGCATTTTTAATACCAAACACTAAAACAGATGGATGTTGTCGACACAATATTACTATTTAAAATATAAACACAATGGGCCTCATTACGACCCTGGCGGAATGGGTTTAACGGCGCCGGTAATGGGGCCGGCGTCATTAAACCCATTCCGCCCTATTATGAGGTTCCCTCGCGGGACCCGCTCTGGATGTCTGGTCAGACCAGACGTCCTTTGAGCATCCCGTGAGGGAACTAGCATGCTAACAACGGGCCCGTCATTAACGGGCCCGTTTTTAGCATGCTCCCCATTCCCATTGAGCCCTCTGGGGGTTCAAATGGGGAGGGTCCGGGTCCATGTTCCCTGAATGGGGAAAGACCAGGCCCTCCAAGGTCGGAATGGCCCGGTATGTCCCCATTCAGGGAACACAGACCCGGACCCGGGTTTGGAGGCAAGGGCATGGCTACCTCCAAACTCGTAATGAGGCCCAATGTGGTGTGAGAGCAATCTCAATGTGATATATGGCGAAGGGCAAGAGGGTCATTACCAGCCTTTATTAGTGAGATAGTTCCTGAAATTCCCCAAACAGGGATGTGTTTGTGAAGTGTGCCAGATCTAGGCCCAACAGTCAGTCAAGTGTACCTAAGAGGATAGCTCAGCGGCAACGTGCTTGCCTTGGAAGCAAGACGACACGGAGCAACACAGGTTCGATCCCCGGGTCCCGCTTAGAAACCTCTGAGTATTAAGCACGTTATAAATAACCTATCATATCTAACCTATCATAAGAGTCTCACAGGTCTCGGGCACCCCCGCCAGTCCTCCCTGCACTTGCCTTAGGGTCCTGCACCCCACCCTCCCTCAATGCACTTGACAATTAACCCAAGAGAGTGTCTCTCTCTGCACTTTCTCCAGTCTCCACCGACTGGGTGCACTTGAACCTCCCCCTCACCTGACCGTCTGGGCACTTGCACGTTCCGAATGTACCTTTGCCTGAGGATCGTCTGTCTGTTCTCCCTTGTCTTCACCCTTTAATGTGCACTTTGTAAAACTGCAGAATCGCCGTCAGGCCCATTGGCTGTCCAAATGTTAAAATGTATTATATTCACTTACTCTTGCCTGTGCAGACTATTATCGTCTCAGATATTCAAGCGCTCTGAGCGATTGTGCGTTTTTCCCCTTGTTCCCACCCTCCTTTAGTGCTTTGAAACACTTGCCTGTGTATAGGCGCTTTGTAAATAAACATTACCATAGCATACTATACCAAGTGGAGAGTGGGTTCAATGTTTTGACAGCACGTCCTGAACACATTTTCCAGTGTGTGTGGCTTTGATTTCCTGGCGCAGGAGAGTTTTGCCCCACATAGATGGGGTACCACTTTGGGAGGGGATTCTTTTTCCCAGTAGCCTGCAGTGTTGGGGTGTACGGATGTGTCAGGTCGAAAGGATTTCTTGAAGACAGAGGATGTCTCAATGTAGAGCCCCTCTGGGAATATCAGAACCAGCTTTAGGCAGTCACAATGGTGTGTGCCTGACATCAGGTGTCATTCTATGTGTTGGGTGGCTTTGAATTGATCAGCTGTGCTCTATGAAAGATCTACCAATAGCACTTCTCCATAGTCCATTATGAACATGGTTAGTTCATGTTTGACTTTGACCTACCAGTGGGACATGTGCGGGGAATACATTCTGCATGGGTGCCAGTGTTAATGAAATTGCACTCTTCTCACACATGTTCTTGATTTGGAGCTATTTGTGACACTTGAAGTGCACTGCAAAACTGAAGATTGGCTGGAAGGTCATAAAATAATGAAGCACTGGCATTCGTTCTGGGCAACCACCCAGACCATAGTTTTTCAGCCTGTAATGCCATTACAGAGGGGGAAAGGACATATACAAATTAGCCCTGGCAACCGCACAAATTGTTAGGTGGCATCCCTTCTGCGCAAGACCGCAAGCAACCCCAGACATATTTCAGCTCATTGGGCTTTCTCTGTGAGCTGTTGCACTTCTCAGGTCATTGTTCTCCTTAGCAGATGTTTGCCCCACCTTGATTTGTCGACCCCTAGGGCTGTGCAACAAGTGGTGCACAATGAGGTGCAGATGTGAGTTTTAGGGGTTTGTTGAAAATCAGTCAACATTTTTATTATTTAAATTTGACTGCCTTTGGGGAACCCCTGGGAAAAAAGTTTATATATTTCCCATGGTCCATTGCAGCAAAGGAAGCTTTTCAGAAGTGAAAAGTCACCATTTGTTTCCCCTCAATACAAACCATTCCTGTGATAATCCTATAGGAACGGAAAAATGAAAAGTGCTCAAAATATTATTTGGAGGTAGTCAAGAGGACGTTTGACATCAGGGAGGATTTGGGGGTGTTGAAAAATATGGAATGTTCAGTATGACTCTTTGGGGAGAGCAAGAGAGGTCTTTTTCAGCCAGATCGTTTGCATCTTTCCTCAGGAATCTCGCTGGATTAGCAGGGGTAAAGCGCGAGAAACATGTAGGAACAAGCAGGAACTGAAGTGTGCAGGAGAGAGGGAGGGGAATGATATTAGGAGAGGGTCAACGAGCATTTTGACTGCAGTAGGAAGGTGGGGAGACTAAAAAAAGAGGAGGGGTGCACATGTAGAGTGGGAATGATGCTGTGGAAGAGATTTTAATTGAACACGTTTTCGTCTTACCAGGGAAATGAAAAGACATTGGGCCTCATTATGGGTTTGGACGGCCCGGTAATTCCTCCCTCAGGCAACCCCCGGCCCGGACCTTCCCCATACCCATTCAAGCCCCCATAGGGCTCAATGGGAATGGGTGTAGGGAGCTAACAATGGGCCGATTACGACCGGCCCGTTGTCAGCTCCCTGGTCCCCTCGCGGGACCTCGTAATCAGGCGGAATGGGAATAACGGGTCTGCACCCATTAGCGGACCCCGTTAACCCATTCCGCCTGACTCGTAATGAGGCCCATTGCGTTTCTGCAAGAACCATTCTCATGGGAAGAGACGTCCAAGCACTGGTTATCGCCTTTATATATCCTTGGGAAATTATCAGGCGAATGAAAGAGGTGGCAACAATAAAAAGAGGGAAACACTGACAGTGGGCCGCCATGTTTTACTTTAATAGGTGGGAAATGGCAAGTGGCAGGGTACATGGCCGAAGGCCATGGGTAGTGGGCCAAGGTTATTTTCTCTTTCACCCTAAATGGTGGAGAGGGCAGGGGCCATGGGCGAAAGTCCTGGCCAGTGGGGCATGGTTATTTACTACTAAACGAGATAGAGACTTCGGCTCAAGTGGGCCAAGTTTTTTTACTCTATAACTGGTAGAAAGTTAGCAGCGGACATGGTCTCCCTAATTGGCATAAAGTTGGAGTGGCCATGGGCCAAGGCCAATGGGGCATAGTTATTTATTACTAAAGGGAATATATGTTATGGCCGAAGGCCTTGACCAGCATGTCATTGTCTTTATTCATTCATGCAAAGTGGCCAGTGGACACGCCAAAGGCCATGGCCATAGCTATTTTTAACTAATCCAGGTAAGATATAGCATAACAAAACTATTGACATTTAGTGACAAAAACCTTAGTTACAAGACAGCTAAAGGAAACAATTCAACGCAACAAAACCCATGAAATTCGGCAGTTGTTACAAGTGACAGCAGCCTTAATGCATATTCTCCCTGTTGCTCAACTAATGATCACAGATGCCATCAGTAATGACATCAGAAATTACATCATGGATGACATCAATGATGCACAACTATCTTCTGTCATCCTCCTCCAGACCCCATTTCTCTTTCTCTTGCTTCTCTCTGGTGGCTTGACTTTATTTATTTATTTATTTATGTATTTATTTCATTTGTTGATAGTGCCCAAACCCGGAAGTATCACATCCCTAGGTTGCATTAGTAAGAAGAGTCAATTGCAATAGAACAGTTGCAGGGTTACATTATTAGCACATTGGTAAGAATACAACAGTTGGAAAAGTACAGTTGCTTGGATGCGTTGTTAGTACAGATGCAGCTATAATGGTAAGTAGGATACAGTTAGGCGTATTTGTTGAACAGAATGGTTTTGAGTTTTTATGGAAGAACATATAAGATGGTTGGTTTTTGACAGATGGGAGAGCATCCCAAAGAGTTGGAGCAACAAATGTAAAGGAAGAGGAGGATCTTAGGTTGTATGGATTGTGTTATTTGGAGATGCATGCAGTGAGGTAAGTGTGTGCAGTGTTGTGGATGCATCGGTGGGTAATAGAGAGGATTTTAAACTCAATACGAGCCTTGAGGTGCAGCCAGCGAGCTTCACGTCTCACAAGAGAGATGTGGTCAGATCTTTCTAGGCCCCAAACAGCTCAAAGAGCGTTGTTTGGATCAATTGTAACTTGGTTAGATTTTTGGTGGAAGTTCCAGCGAGTATGGCGTTGCAATAATTTAATTGGCTGCTGTTGATGGCTCTCGCCAGAATGAGGCAGCTGTTCGGGGACAGGAATTTTCTGGAGTGGTTGATAAGTTTAGTGGAGTAGGCGGCCGAGGATGCAACAGCTTTTACTAGGTGGACTCCAAGGGTTCTGACAGAGCTGGACACATGGGTGATGTTTCCATCAATGGACAAGGAGGCGAAGGCATGGTCTAAGGTTTTGGGACAGTGGGACAGTGCGGGGAGCCTATGATGAGCAGCTCTGTCTTGTCATCATTCAGGCATAGGTGGTAGTAGCCATCCAGGCCTGAATGATGCTGTACATCTGGTTGATATTGACTGAGTCAAGGCAGTGATTCGTGGTGAGTTTGAGGAGAATTTGCATGTCATCGGCAAAGTTAGAGTAGGGTGTTTCAAGGCTGTCCAAATGGTCAGAGAGTGGCTTAGTATACATATTATACAGGGTGGGTGATAGGCATGATCTTTGGGGGACCATTGTAGGGAACTGGAGGATCGTTCAATCAGAAAAGAGTTTATCCAGTTGGTCGCTTCATTGGACAGGTTGAAGGTGGAAGAGAGATAGTGGCACAGGATATCATGGTCAACAGGGATAAAGGCCGCAGAGAGGTCTAGTAGGAAAAGGAGGGCGAGGTCACCTGCGTCCTGGGTGGAGTCAAGTTGAATCCCGAGGTCAAGGAGAGCAGACTATGTGCTATGTCTTGGTCTAAAGCCAGATTGGCTTGTGCCCAGAAGGTTATGGGCTTCAAAGTAGGGTTCTAGTTGTGTGTAGGCTGTGCGGTCCAGTATTTTGAGTAGGTAGGGTACCGTTGTGATGGGTCGGTGGTTCATGGGGAGAGTGGGATCAAGCAATGGTTTTTTGAGGAGGTGTGACCCATGCTTCTTTAATGGATTTTGGCACTGAATTGGAGTTGAAAGAGGCGTTAATACATTTTGCGATAATCAGAGTAAGGGGTTCTGCACACATCTTGATAATATGGGATGGGCAAAGGTCTGCTTTGCAATTGGAGTTTTTTAGTCGATTGATGATAGTGATTACATCAGCTGAAAATACAGGGGAGAAGTTGAAGGGAGGCACGGATGGTTCAGCATGAGCCAGTGGGCCTGTGGCGGGTGCAGCATTGCATGGAAGCAAGGATTTCTTTAAGGTAGTTTTCTCTCTGAGGTTATGGGTCTTGTTGGTGAGTGTGGACTGGACCAGGATAGGATTTGGCAGTCGTAAGAAAGGCTTCCTTATTTGGAGTGGATGGGTTTTTCCTCCATAAGTGTTCTTGGGCACGTTTCCGTTTACAGAGGGGGATTAGTTCCTCTGTAAACCAATTGTGGTTGTTGGTTGTCATTTTAGTTGCAGTTTTGAAAAGGGCATGCAGGTTTAGGGCGTTGAGGAAGGAGGCGTTGTAGGCAGCGAGGATAGTGTCTGGGTCCGTGCTGTCAGCTATCAGAGCTAGGGACGCACGGATGGTGGATTCCATTATTTCTTTGGTAAGTTTGCGGGGGTGTCTCGTAGTAATTGGGGGATGGATGCTGGTTTTGCTTGGTGTGTTGGGCTTGGTGGGTGTGGTAAAGAGGATCAGAGAATGGTCCGTCCAGGATACGGGGTCAATTGCTGAGAACGTGATGGGCATGTTGCAGTTTAGAATGCGTGGGAACTGTAATGGCTTAAATGAGGTTCATCTCAGGGAGAGTGGTGCTAGGGGCTGTGGCCTTTTGGTCAGAGGGTTCGTTAAAATCTAAATTGAAGTCTCCTGGGAGTAGGAGCTTAGTATTGGGTTTGAGGATCGGTGCGATGATCGATGGTATGTCAGTTTTAGGTGTATTTAGGCTGTTGGGTTGGCGATAGAGAAGGATGATGTTCATGGTAATTTGGGGGCTAGGTTCAATTTTGGTGAGCAGGATTTTGTAGCCTGGTATGGGGGGCAGCGGGGTCCTGATATGGACAGAGGTCTTGGTGATAATAGCAACTCCACCTCCTATGTTGGAAAGTCTGTCTGCTCTAAGAATAGAGTAACCATCTGGTATGGCGAGAGACAGTGAGGGCCCTGCTGTACTATGTAGCAACGTTTCAGTAATGGCGAGTAGGTCGAGGTTGTGTTCCAGAATCAGATTGTGTATATCAGGGGCATGAGCCCACAGCGAGCAAGCGTTAATGAGGACGCCGGCGAAGTGATCAGGATGAGAAGTGTTTAAGGATGAGGGCTGGCTGGTCTGTGTATGAACCTGGATGGTAATGGTAGCGGGGTGGGAGCAGCTGCTTGGGGAGCTACATTTTTTCTCAATGGTGGGCAGGTGTTTAGGGCTATGGGTCCGGGATCGGAGATGTTGTAGTCTAGTTAACCCTGTACAGGCTAGGGAGCAAGTTCTCAATTGGTTGGTCACCATTCTAGAGGTCAGAGGTGTGGTGGGCAGGTGTTTGGTGGTATGGGTCCGGGATCTTTGGTACATGGTACTTGGGTACTCTATGACACTTTAATTTCCTTTGTAACGTCACTTCAACAAATATTGTTTCCACTTTCCACTGAATTTCAAGGGTTTTGTTGCACTGTACATATTCACCTTAAATGTCTCTTAAATGACATTTTTTTTACTGAAAACTGATAAACTCTTATGGATATTGTGTACAATTGGTTTGGGTCTACTTGGTCGAAAATATTTGACCGTTTCGCATTTTCTTTGCTCGTTGTTTGGTCAAAATGCGGGGGAAGACCCCCGCAACCTCCTCCCATTCCCTTAACCCACCCAATCTACATATTTAATTAAATTAATTGGCCTGAATTTTGACCCAAGAAATTATCCAAGAAATTTGGTCAAAGGTAAAAGGTCAAATGTTTTTCGAACAAGTATGCTAACCGTACAATTTATGAGGCACAGAGACTGGTGTTTGATATTACACAGTTGGCAAAGCAATTAAGTAATAGCTGACTGAAGAATATGAGGTTGGTGGCATATGTGAGCATGCCCTTCAGCATTTTAAAAGTGGATGCCAGTCATATACAGCACACTCCCTGAGAATGCACACCTAATGTCTACGTGGGCATTCCTAGTCTTGGGCTGTCTGGCGTGCAGTATGGCGTACGTGGAATATTCACGTCGATCCCAGAGTCCGAGCGATCGTTCCTCTTCTGTGGTGGCTTTTTCCTCTCAGTGATGCCTCTGGCAAAGTGCACCCAAAGTTCTAGTGATTTCTTTATGCAAGCCACACACACCTTCAGGGGTGCAGGTGGAAATCACCAGTCCATTGAAGGTCTCTGTGGTGTCATGCATCCTGCATCTAAGGGGTGCCTCGGATTGATGATGGGACCTTCCCAGATCTTGCAAGTTTAGTTGTGAGAAAGGGGGGAGGGGAAGACAATGAAAACGGTGTCACAACAATATTGGCAAGTGGCAGAGTCCCACAAGTGAAACTACCATCCAAGATATATGAAAACTTGACAACCTGGCTCTTTACCTAAGCCTACCCTGCTCTTGCACCATCACGGAAATTGACACATCCCTTGTATCTATTCTGATTGTATTGTATGGTATATGTAACTAGCGCCTAGATACCCAAGGGTTCAGTGTGCTGCCACAAATGCATAAATAAATAAATAAATAAATAAATAAATAAATACATGCTCCAGTTTGAGAGGGGAGCAGAGCAGATAGCTAAATCGGAATGGCCAGGGTGCCACTGAGATTCAAGAAAAGCTCAGTGGTTGGGTTGTCAGGAGACTCCAGCCAGTTGTTAACCCCTTCCCCCCCACGATCAGGATGTTGTTGGCAGTGATCTGTGGGTTAGCCACTTGGCATCTTCATGGGGGTCTGTAAACGGCAATCAATGTAAGGGATGTGTTGGAGTCTAGAGGACATTTGCATATCAAGCTTTGGAAGGATGTTGTCTGCAAGGTGGTTATATTCGTGGTTGAGACAAAAGCTGGACAGATGAGGGCAACATGAATTGTGTAGCCAGGTGTTAGAAGTGTATCCACACTATGTGTTGGGTTGTCCATAAACCATGTTGTTTATGTTATCCCCAAGGAGTCCATGGTCTTTGCTTGAAGGCGATTGCTAGCATCCGCTGCATGTTTATTGGCAGGTCTGGCATTTAAGGTACCAATGCTGTTAAAAGGTCTAGGCAGTGATGGTGGGAGGTCAATGTGAAGCTCCAGAGAGCACTGAGTAACATGAAAGGGTCTCTACGATGAGATGGAGGAAAGCAGAGCCAGGGATCGGCCCGCCATTGGTGTTTTCCTGGCAGACCTAAGGGAGAGCACCTGCTGGAGAAGGCAGGAACTGAAGGAGCCGAAGGCGGACAGGTTCTTCAGCCATGGTGGTTCCACTCCTACAGATATCGATTACGAGATGCAAATGTGAATGTGCTGCCTGTACCCCCATTGATGTGACCCAACCCTATGAAGGGAAGGTCTGACAGCATGTGTGATTGCCAAGCCAAAGGGTTGTGGGTGAAGGTGGCATCTGCCAGTCTTCTGACCCCCAACTATTCCGCAGCAGCGCTCGATGGCTCTCGCCATCGTAGACCTGGTGGATAGTCCCCTCATTTACCTGAACCCCTTGCTTAATAGCACCCATCTGTATCTCTTGACATTGAAGACCACTGTTAGGTCTCCACATTTGAACTGCTCCTAAAGGTTAAGCCCTGTGCCTCGTGTGCTTGCATGCATGAAGGTGGAGTCTCCCATTGCTCTGACCCCTCTCCCTCTCTGTGCCTCCTTTTCCTGCAGGCCTCCAGGTGGACAAGGACCTGCAGCAGATGCTGCACGGGACCGTGATGAGGAAGGTGAAGTCCAAGTGCTGGAAGAAGCAGCGGACCTTTAAGCTCCAAGAGGATGGCATGACCATCTGGTACCAGTCCAGGAAGACTGCCAAGAACAAGTCCACCTGTACGTATGTGCGAGTGCCTTCCCCTGTTCATCCTGCATGCAGAGAATGGTGGCGGCCGCTCGCTGTATCATCCCAGCAGTGACCACAGGCAGACTGCCTCTGGCCTCAGGGGAGTAGCGGGACTCTTCAGGTTCATCTATTGGGCTTCCATTCCGCCTAACACATGCATTCTACCAATCTTTTCCACTCCTCTCATGCAGCCGTGTTTCCATCAGCTCTCTGTACCCAAGGACTTTCTTTCTTCTCATTATCCAGCTCCTCTCTTTGACACCTCCCTCCTCTCTTCATCTCCTACTTCTGATCCTTAATTCACTCTTGTCTCTAGTCACTCGGCACTTTTCCTTCCCCCCAACACTGTCTACTTTTTCTGCATCCCTTGCCCAGCTCTCTGTGGTCCTTTTCTCTGCCCAACTCCTCTTAGAGATTCACCCCCTCTACATTGTAATGCTTGCCCAGCTCGTCTCTAGCATTCACCTGCTTGTCTAGAACCAATATGGCGTTGTTTCACTCTGCAACAATGTCAGAATGTTCACATGTCTTAGAAATGGCGTTAATGCATGTATTTATTTGTATGTTTACTAGATATGATATGGCATTTATAACGCGCCTATACACAAGTGTTTCAAGATGCGACAAGACAAGGGGGGGAACAAAGGGAGGACAGACAATGATCCTACTAGGCCAGGTGTCATTCAGATCGTGCAAGTGCATAGGAAGGGGGAAAGGAAAAGTGCCCGGGGGGAAGGGAGAGGGGAAAGTGCAGTACGTGGGAAAGTGGAATAAATAAGATAAATAAGACAAATAAAACAGCCAGCTAGTGGCAAGTGCAAGGAAGTGCAGACATAAGTGCTCGTAGGGGGACTGAAGGGATACAGAAAAACGGTCCCCAAGTGCAGGGGTTGCCAGGGAGGCAGTGCAGGTGGGCAATTGACGGGGCCTGGGCCAGAGATCAGAAAGGGTGCCCAGGTACCAATGCAATTTCAGTCAGTAATTCAGCAGGGGAGGGGAGGAGAGAAAGCAGAAGCAAAGAGGAAGGTTTTGAGGTGTTTCCGGAACCAGAGATGGTTCTCCTCGAGTTTCATGGTGGCAGGAAGGCTGTTCCAGCGAGAGGCCCCTGCCGAAGAGAGTGATCTGCCACCAACTCGTTGCTTTGAGAAGCAACTGACCCTGAGGGAGTTGGAGGCAGATGTGCGAAGTGCTCGAGAAGGAAGATATTTAGGAAGAGAGAGTTGAAGGTATTGCGGCCCCAGACCCCAGAAGGTCTTGTGTACAATGCAGAGGGTTTTGAACTTAATCCTTGCAGCCATTGGGAGCCAGTGCAGAGATTTCAATCCTGGAGAGATACGACCCCTGGGCTTGAGGCCAAGGACAAGTCTCGCAGTCCTGTTCTGGATAAGTTGCAGAGGGCGGAGAGTGGAGGCAGGCAGATTTAGATTGAGGCTGTTACAGTAGTCCAGCTTAGAGAGGACCAGGGCTCTGGAGACATGGAGCTTCTGGGGGAAGGAGAGGAAAGGAAGAATACCTCTAAGGAGGTGCAGCTGGTAGTGTGACTTTTTAGAGACGTCAGAGATGTGAGGGGAGAAGGAGAGTGCAGAGTCCAAAATGACCCCAAGGTTTTTAGCCTTGCAGGTGGGAGTGGGAGGAGGGCCAAGAGAGGCCGGCCAGAGAGCTGCAGGGAAGGAGGGAGTGGTTGTGCCGATGAGTAGAATCTCAGTCTTACTGGAATTAAGGCAGAGGTCGTTGGCGGCACACCATTCCTGGATGGCAGACAGACAGTCAGAGATGAGGGAAGGAGAGGAGGAGGAGGCCGAGGGTAGCCTGAAAATGAGCTGGGTATCATCCGCATAGCACTGAAAGTTGGGACAGAGAGCGGCGATGCGGTGGGCAAGGAGTGCCAGGTATTGGTTGAACAGCCAGGGAGAGAGGTTAGATCCCTCGGGGACACCACAGGTAGAGAAAAAGATGTCGGAGAGGAAGGACCCAAGTTGGATCTGGCAGGGTCGGTCGGAGAGGAAAGAAGTCAGCCACGCCAGAGCCTGACCAGTGATACCCAGGTTATCACAGAGACGGCTGTGCAGGCTGGCATGGTTGACAGTGTCAGAGGCACAGAGAGATCAAGCAGGATAAGAACGCAAGGGGTGTTAGAGTCGAGGTTGGTGAGCAGCTCTTCACGGATGTTCAGGAGAGCATTTTCCGTGCTTCTGGCAGCTCTGAAGCCAGACTGATGGTCATGAAGACAACCAACAGATTCAGTGTGGGGATTGAGCTGGGAGATGGCCAGTTTCTCCAGGAGCTTGCCCAGGAAGGGAGTGATGGAGATTAGGCGATAGTTAGCCGGCATGAAGGGGACAGCAGAGGGTTTCTTAAGAAGAGGGTGCACAAGGGAGGGGAAGACTCCAGTGGCGAAGGAGTGATTGCAGAAATCCACCAGGGCCGGAGCCAGGGAGTCGATGTGATCCTTGATAGTTTTGGAGGAACAGGGGTGAACATGTTTCGATGATACTTTCATAGCTCGGACTTGTCTAGAAACCTCGTCTGGAGAGCAAAGGGGAAAGGCAGAGAAGGAGCGAGGAGGGGTGGCTGCAGAAGGGCCAGAGGAAGAGCAGGGAATAGCGGGAGGGGGGTGAGAGGAGGAGAGTGTGGACAGGATGTCCTGAGTTTTTTTAAATTAAGTGAGAAGCCAGTGCAATTCAGAGGGCCTGGGAAGGGACAGGAGAGGTAGAGACTGCGGCAGGATTGGCCAGTTCCTTGCAGATTTTAAAGAGCTCATCCGAGTTGTTAGATGTCGCAGAGACGCGGGCTTGGATATGTGCTCTCTTCTTGGTGAGGACGGAGAGCCGGTATTGCCTTTGCAGCAGGCGGCAGGCCAGTTTGTCAGAGGATGAACTTGAAGCACGCCATTTCCTCTCAGCAACCCTACACTTGCGTTTTAGGGTGACGAGGTCTGAGTCATACCAGGAGTTACACTTGGCTTTGGGCTTCAGGCGTTTTCTCATGACAGGGGCAAGGATATCCAGAGTATCAGATATACAAGAGTGGAGAGTGGAGAGGGCTGTGTCAGGGTGAGAGTCAGCCGGGAGGGAGGAGGGGGTGAGAAGGTGGCGGTGAAAGCCTCAACTGACACACGCTTCATGGGTCGGATGATCGAGAAGGGTGGCAGTGACGCCAGCGGGGTAGGGAGGGTGAGATGGGAGGATAGGAGAAAGTGGTCACTCCAGGAGAGAGGAGTGGAGAGAGGGACAGAGAGGGGAAGGTTCGGAAGAGATCAGAACATCGAGAGTGTGCCCTGCAGAATGAGTCGGGCCAGAGGGGAGAATGGTGAGAGAGAGTCGCAGAGCTCGCGAAAGAGTTCAGAGAGGGGACAGGAGGCATCCAGGTGGATGTTGAATTCTCCAAGAAGGAGGAGTTGAATGGTTGAGGCCAGGAGTGAGGAGGAGAGGCCCGCCCACTCAGAGAGGAAGGAAGAAACCTGACCAGGTGGCCGATAGATAGTAGCCACAGTAAGGGAATGGCTAGGCAAGAGAGAGAACCTGCAGACGAGGCATTCAAAAGAGGAGTAGGCCTGCATAGGAATGACAGAGGCAGGAATCCACACAGGGAAGATAAGGGCTACGCCCCGACCAGAGCGGTTGGGCCTGGGCGCAGAGACGATCTTGTAGCCATCAGATAGGAGCGTGTCAAAGCTGGTGACAGAGCTGGCCGTAAACCATGTCTCAGTGAGACCGAGGACATCAAGGTCAAGTTCTTCAAGAAGGCGGCAGATATCAGAGGAGTGTTTGACAGCGGAGCAGGAGTTAAGAGTGGCAATGTGGAGAAGGTTGCCCTCCTTGAAGGACTTCCGGGGAGGGGTACAGATCAGAGGTACGCCCTGCGGAAGTGTATAAAGCGCCTGAGAGGGGGCAGAGAGGGAGAGGGAGGGGGAAGGCAAGGTAGCCAGGGAAAGGGGGAGGGGACAGCAGGAGAAGAAACGAAGTTGATGAGGCGCGTTTTGTTTCAAGAAAACCTTTCACACCTGATGTCTGCACTTACCTGTGCACTTGCCACCAGCTGGCCGCACTCATATTTATTATTTATTGTCTCTATTTTAATGTTATCCTATGTACTGCACTGGCCCCTCCTCTTTCCCCCACACTTTTCCCAGGCCCCCTTCCCCTGCACCTAGTAGGATCGCTGTCTCTGTCTTCCCTCTGTATCCCCTCCCTTGCCTCATTGCGCCTTGAAAGCTTGTGTATAGGCGCGTTATAAATGCATGTATGTGCGGAAATGTCATCTATGGTATATTTAAAAACTATAGCGTAAATATGATTTATATTGGTCGCACACATAGTTTAAACACCGTTTCTTAGCTCATGCAATCTATCACATTCTTAATTGTTCTCTCAAAAATATAATTAAGGAGATTTGATTACCTCCCATGTTTCTATTACAATAAAATAAAGACTTCAAAAAGCCCTCATCATCTGCACATTTCCCCAAGACCTTTTTACACAGGAGGTCAATGCTGCTACAAGCTATAATTAGATGTTCTAATGTCTGGACTCTTGGGGCCCGATTCATGGAATTATTTGCGCGGAAAGTAGGGTACTTGCACACCATTCCCCATTTGTCGAATCATGGAATGGAATGCGCTGTACTTTTTCTGTACTCGCGTGGAGTTCACGCAGGCTTGGCGCGTCTCTGCGAGCCATCGGAGGCCTTGCGTGAGACTACACACAAAGCATGGTTGTGGCTTGCGCAGAGGGCTGGGAAGGGGGCGTGCCACCAAAATGGGAACAAACTTGCTTAAAAATTGGCATTCCAGGGGACAGCCTGCAGGCAGACCCTCGCACACCCACAATTGCAACGGCACGCGACGTATTCATGGATCCGATCGCGCAACCTCTCAGCCGGGAAATTGCTACTCAAGTCCTTCATACGATCCTCCACCCGAAGGTGGGGTTGCATGTCGGATTTCGGGGTGCATGCAATGAACTCAACAGGGGTTCTGATGTAACTTAGGGGTCCGCATACGCAGTGTAGCAGTGTGCAGGAACGGTTTACGGGGTTTGCACACAGATTTTCTGAGTTTAGACAGAGTTACAATTTTTCATACGCAGGTTGTCAGAGTGCCAGGAACAGTTGCAGGGGACCATGCGCAGGGTCCCCGAGATGCAGGTCCCCTTGCTGGGGTCCCCACACACTGTTTGAAGAGTGCATGTATTCGTGCCTGGGGAGCGTGCAATGGTGGCTGATCTGGCTGTTTATCCTTTGCGTGTGGGCGTGTCAGGTGCGTTTCGGCTGCGACTTGCGAATACGGTTACTTTGTGCAAACAATTCCATGAATACGCATTTCCATTCGGCGCGCAGGCTCGCATAGTGTCCTTCTCGGCGTGCAGCCCTTGCAGGATTTTTGCGCACATTTCCATGAATCAGGCCCTTGATGGTTGCATACACAATCTACAAGTATGCAATTTTGTGGAACAGTCCTCCTGCCATACACACATTTCTTAGTCTCAAGAAAATTAAAATTAAACAACATAAGATGTCTTCTCGTCAGGAAATTGCACTATATTCTTTTGAACTTTGGTTAATGAAGGAAATATCTTTGCATAGTCAATCACTAAGTGATTTGGTTTCCAAATTTCACATACTGCTAAACCAATCATATAGCACAGCTTTCCTATTTACCTCTTACAAAATCACATTCTTTGATAAATACCAATCAATTTTTACATCTACTTCCTCCAGGAAGTTTTCATTTTGCTTCTCAGAAATATTCGCCTCATGATAACAAGTAGAACTAATTAGTTCTTTGAAAATGGCAGACACAGTGTTATCAGAATTTTAAGTATACCCCAAATGTCCTTACATTAAGTGTTATAAAAGAAGTCAACCCCAGTTCTGTCCTAATAAGCTCTACGTGAATTTCATTTGACAATTCCAATGCAGGTCTCCATAACTTTCCTTCTAACTGGTTTAACTAGGCAGTCAGATAATCCAAGCAATATTCAAGTCCACACACTTCCATCGGTGCAATCTTTTGTTAATATGCTCTGATCCGGGTGCATAATGTAAAACCCCCATGTTTCAAATCAAAATACCTTGAAGTGCCCATCATGGCCACATTCTTGCACATCAATTTTTCATGCAAATCCAAGGCGTTTGTTTTACTATTATAGTGGATTCCAAGATTATGAAGAATTTCTGCAATTTCTCTTACTGTAGCACCAAGTCGTCAAGTCAAATTCCTGGATTGCCTGCTTTTGAGAAATACATGATCTTTATTTTAGAGGTATTTATCTCCAGGGATAGCACTTTGGGATTACTAAGGACTATATCCAGGGACCATGTCTAAGTGTAAAGTATAACTTCACAAGGACCGCTATATAAAGATTAATCAACAGTGGTGCTCACACGCAGACTTGCTTAAGTCCTGGCTTGACATGGTGCCTGTCAAAGAGGCAGATTCATCGAGGTGAAATCTAACAGAAGTCCCGCTGTGTCAAAGTATAACAATGCTAAGCAAGCCACCGTCAATGACCCAGTAAAGTCTATAAATGGCACATACAGGGGGGATTACCCGATTTTATGGCCCTTTTGGCCAATACATGGAGGCATGGGCCAGTCTGTGATATAGATAATCTAGTTCTAAAGCCAGTTTGAAATTATTCCAGAATGTTTGCTCCTATGTGTCAGGATGAGAGTATTCCTGCGTCCGTGGAAGCTGCTGAACCCCCGACAGTCCCCCCGAAGTTTAATACTCAGAACTAGATAGAATTCAGCTCTGCTTACTACACCCCAAAGGGAAAGGGGGAAGTGGATAACATAAAAAACACCAGGTTGGCAATGTCAAGACTAGCTGATGAAGAACCTGCAGTAAATACATAAACAAACACAGATTCTCTCATTACTCACTTAATATCAAAGTTAAGAGACTTTTAACCTTAACTAAAGAATAAAAAATCGTACCAGGTTCTTCTCCTAATACATCTCAGAGACGACTGTAACAATTGCTGAGAATAGGTTACTGAAATCTTTCTACCTCTTTCTTGAGTATCTTGAGATTAACAGCAACTTCTTAATTTAGGTTTCCCAGCACTCCTTATAAACCTTGACTAATGCCTTTTAGAACTGCACATAGTTCCAGTTAATGTTCAACTTTTTGAATAATATGCTTTATACTTGAACTACAAACACGCTCACGCAATGAAGAAAGCACGCTGTTTTTGAAGATCGTGCACACACATGCGGTAGGAAACATGTAGCAACAGGTACCGCGCACTCGCGCTGAAGTAAACACATAGCAACAGAAATCGCGCACTCGTGCAGAGGGAAACACATAGTTTTTGCAGATAGCGCGCACATGTAGTCGAATCCACATAGCAATAATTACCATGCAAATGCGCTGAAGAAAACCAATAGTTTGTGCTGAATGCGCGCTCGCGCAATAGAAAACACATATCTACAATTACCACGCACACACGCTGAAGAAAATACGTCGTTTTTGCAGAACACGCGCACACGCAATAGAAAACACGTAGCTACAATTACCACGCATGCGCGCTGAAGGAAACTAAACACGTAGTCTTCGAAGAACACGCGCACACGCAGAAATAATTACATAGCAGGAAAGTCTACGCACACCAGTAGAAGAGTTCTTGCATGCGCAGAAGTCCGTTCGCAAGCTTTGTAATAATCACGTCACTGTGAGGCACTGCACGTGCGAAGTACTTAGAGCGAACAAGCACAAACCTTGTGCTCACTTACCAATGAAAACAAACTTACACGCGCTCTTAGAAACAGTGCAGATAAATTGTTAAAATCTTGAATTTTCTTAAAATTACCATTCAAGGAAATCATGGGCAAAAGTTTTAAGAACCAAAGGCAAGTCACATATCTTTAGTATGGTCTTCAAAAGTTACTTCAGGAGGGGGGGGCGCTGTTGAGCAGCCTACAAAATGGCTGCTTAGCTCGGAAGCTCCGTGCCTAGCCGCTGATTATCCGACTACATCGGCGGTTCCTGTCATAATCCAGCATTTTCATCTGGCCCCCTGTGCTGCTGACTGCCTGGGCTACCTGCACGCCTAATCCCAAAGCGAATCGGACCCCCCAAGACCCCAAACCGACCACTACACTGTGCCTCGCTGGAGGCCGACTCCGGGCCTGCGGGGTGCCGCGGTGACCGCTGCAAGCCGGCTGGGTGCCGCCCTCTGGAGCTTCCGCCTGCTGCCTCGGACCTGGCGCCTTCGGACCCAACACCTGCCCCGGAAACTGGTCCGCTCCACGTGCGCAGCCTCCCCGACTGGACCCGGGCTGCCGGAGTCCCCCGCTCCCCGCGTGTGGCGTGCTCTGGTCCTGCGCCGATTGGAGGGGGCGGGCGGGGCCGCTGCGGTGACCCGCACTTCCTTCCTTGCTCTCTGGACCTGCGGCGAGGATCCCGCTCTGACCGCCTGCGGGGGCCCGCACCCGGCACCCTACGGCGGGCGCTCCGACCCCGCCGAGCTGCTGGGGTGCGCGGCGGCGCTCCCTTCCTGGGTCCTCTGCCCACCGCTGAAACTCTGGAGCTCGCTGCTGATTCTTCCCGCTTGGAACTGCGGCCTACAGGTGAGGAACTCTGCGCTGGGTCCATCCGCCAGCCCTGTCCCCGCGGCGGCTGCCTTCCCCCCCTCCTCCCCCGGACTGCCTAATAACAACCCCGGTGACCCATTGGAGCTGCTCACGTTAAAGAGGGCCCCCTGCCCCCCCTGGTGACTGCGCAACTGGGTTCCCCAAAATTGGGACCCCCCCATAATTCGACCAACTGGATGGTCGGTTAACTGCATACCCACAGTAGCTGGTTGCCCTCACTGCACCCAGTGCAATCTGCCGACGTTGTCACACCCGCTGCAGACCCTCCACTCCACAGTGGCCCGCTTACTCCTCACCACCATCTTCCCCCACGGTGCGATCACACCGCACCCAGACTCCTACTTCCTGCAATGTCGAGCCGCTCCAAAGGAACTGCCAAAGGGGGTGCCATGGATAGGTTCGCTAAGGCGATTCCTCGAGCTGAAGCGGCACACATGTCGCCCCCACACGAGGAGCTCGATAATGAAACCATTCCCGGGGCTGTGGGGCCAGATCTTACCACACTAATGGAATCGATGGCAAAAAACTTCGCTTCATTCCACGAAAAGCTTGATGACATCAATGCAAACGTTGCATCACTTAAAACTCGGGTAGATCAGGCGGGATCCAGAATCACAGAGGCCGAAAATAGAATCTCCACTAATGAAAATGCTATACACACGCTCCAAGACACTGTGGCCTCCTTGTCGCGGGACATGAAGAGTGTGAGGGCGAAATGCGACGACTTGGAATCTCGATCCCGCAGGAATAATCTGCGCATCGTCGGGGTTCCCGAGAACGCCCTCAAAGGGCGGATGGAAGACGCTGTGGAGAAACTGCTTAAAGACCTGCTTGATAATCCGGCCCTCTCCCCATACTTCACGGTGGAGCGCGCCCACCGGGCCCTATCACCACGACCTAAACCGGGCGACAGCCCTAGGCCCATAATCGCTAAAATTCTCAACTACCGCGACAGAGACCTCATCCTCCGCCTGTCACGAGAGAAGGGTGACCTATGTCTGGAGGCCCACACCATTAGAATCTTCCCGGATTTCTCGGTGGCGGTGCAGCAGGAGAGACGTCAATTTCTCGGCGTTAAGAAACTGCTCAGGGAGCGCAACGTCCCATATGCCATCCTGTTCCCCGCACGGCTCAAGATCACCCATAATGGCAAATTGTACTTTTTCACCGTCCCAGATGAGGCGGTGAAATTCATCGAGATGCAAATACCGCTCCACAATCCGGGAGACGACCACGCTGGCGGCATCTGAACACGTACTGTGTGGCCCAACGGAACTTACTGAATCTACTGATCCCTGATATGCTATTGGCAACATGGCTTTGCTTACTATGATGTTGTGGTTCGCTACTGCATGCATTTGTGTCGTGGCCTGGCTCCTGAAGGGTAGGTGCTGGTCATTCATTCCTGCCGGACTCGGGGGCTGACCAACCGCCCCGGCCTTGGCCTTGGCTGACATGGGGGGTGTTCTCGGGCTCCGGGGTCCGACCCTATAATCCGCCCGTTGCAGTAACATGTCCCGATCTGCACATGATGCCTTTAGTACGCTTCAATTCACGACTGCGTAGTGTCACCTCATCCCACTAATGCTAAACCATGGCTCGTGCCCTATAGGGGCTTTGCTTACACGAGACCCAGGAGTCTTACTAGGCAATGCTGACACCCCCTATTAACCTCGTCTCTGCACTCACCAGGATACATAGCTCTGGTACGCACACTTCATTTGTCATCTCGGAGATACACTCCATGGGGCCAATGCATCATTGATCCGGCCTGCCCTTTAATAATTACTGTCACTTGTTGCTTAAATCGCAATGCTCCGATGCCTCTGCGGCAGCCCTTATTCCCCACTTGAGATGAGGGGGCATCCGCCAAGTGACTGCTGTAAATGTTTGTATTGCAACCGTTTTGCTACGACGCATATGCTGGTTCCTGTTTCCCACTTAGACAGGCGGGGCCATACATTGCGTGACCGCCAACACTGCTCGTCTTGTAACGGAACCACCTGGTTCCAAGCGTGCTAATGCACGGCAACGGCGCACCCCACTGCGATTGCACTGTTCTTGGATACATCTTTGTTGTGGGTTAGCCCCTGTTGGGCTTTTGGACATTCTGAGCCAAGTTGGGGACGGCTCAGCTGCGTACAGTTCGGGGAGGGGAATGTTCACACTACTAATCTTGGGTTGGTGGTGAGAGTGGCGGGTGGGAAGGGGGTGTTATTCCAAAAAGGCACACAAGGTTTCGCGGCGCGTACACTGAAGGGCAGCAAGCGCACTCTCAGCCCCGACTTCTTGGGCTCACACTATCACTGGACATGGGATGTTCACTGAGTCATGCATTGTGCGATTGAATATTCACCAATGAAATGTCTACTGTCATAATGTCCTGGAACATCCGGGGTTTAAGCAACCACACCAAGGCCTGTACGATCATGGCCTATGCTAATAGGCACAGCTGTAGGGTACTATTTCTACAGGAGACACACTCCAATGGCCACATCCCAAGGACCATAGCCCCATCATGGGGCCCCGCCAGATTCTTCACCTCTTATTCCTCCTAGTCTAGGGGCGTACTCACGATGATCCATAAATCCATCAAATTCATATTACATAAAAGCTACATAGATCCGGAGGGACGTTATGTTATATTACATTGCACTCTGATTAATAAGGAATATCTCCTGGTCAACACATACTGCCCCAACATAGACTCTCCCGAATTCTTTTTCGCTGTAGCCACCATACTGCTGGGCTTTGTGGGTGTACCAATTATATGGGGAGGTGATCTGAACCTTATTCTGGACACTGTCCTGGACAGGACGGGAACTGCTACCAGAGCTCTGTCCGGTGCCGCACGTCAGTTGCGTAGCCATATGCAGACACTGAACATCTGCGACGTCTGGAGGACACTGCACCCCCAGCGACGGGAGTACACTTATTACTCGTCTGTGCATGACAGCTCATCCAGGATAGACCTGTTCCTAGTGTCAAGGGAAATTATGGGCAGGGTGGAGGACTCCTGGATCCTACCCCGCACACTATCAGACCATGCCCCAATCACAGTCTCGGTGGAACTGGGGATGCCCATCCCGACGTTCAGCACCTGGCGCTTTAAATCCGAGGCCCTCAGAGACATTGTCTTCAAGGCTGAAATATTGTCTGACATCGAATCTTTCTTTGAGTGCAACTCTCTTCAAGATACATCGGCCGCGGTGAGGTGGGATGCCTTCAAAGTGTATATTAGGGGAATGTCTATCTCCAGGGAGGCTGGAGTACTGAAAGCGATAAGAGCTGCCCTTGGGCGCTCCGAAGCCAAATTGAAACAACTAGAGCTCCAATGCCCCACGGCTGCTGACCCCGGCACACTCGCCCAAATTAGTGATGAGCTCCAGATATATAACACACTTGCTACCAACGAAATCCAGTACTTCAGCCGCCCACAGGCCACCAGGAAGTATGGGGAGGGGGACAGACCCGGGAGAACGCTAGCAACACTGGTTAAAAGGGAATCTGTCCGGACGCAGATTACCTCCATCAAAGATCAACATGGCAACCCACAATGGGGGGACCAACGTATCTTAGACATATTTACCGAATTCTATAGATCCCTCTACTCCCAACCTACTGAACACACCGAACAAAACATGCGCGAGCTTCTTGACCAGATCCCCACCACTGAGATATCCCCTCACACCCGGGACCAACTGGACTCCCCGATTACATTGGACGAGATAGTGACGGCCATCTCAGATCTACCCAAAGGAAAAGCACCGGGCCCCGACGGGCTTGCCACTGAATTTTTCCAAGAGCACGTCGCTATCTTGGCCCCTAGGCTGCTCGAGATCTGGGACGAGGCACTACGGGTCTCCGTCCTTCCCCCTTCCATGCGCGAAGCTGTCATCACGGTGCTGCTCAAACCTGGTAAACCTGACGACGAATGTGGATCTTACAGGCCTCTTTCCCTTATGAACCTCGACACAAAGATCTTTGGTAAGATCATAGCGAACCGCTTTCTACCCATTATGACAGACTTGATTGATGAAGACCAGGCAGGCTTCGTCCCCGGTAGGTCCACCTCCCACAATATCAGAAGGTTGTTTAACGTTATGTCCCGTATGGACCAGGACGTCCAGGCTGTAGCAGTCACTCTGGACGCACAAAAGGCCTTTGATATGGTCTCCTGGAACTATATGTGGCTGGTACTTGAAACGATGGGCGTTGGCCCGAACATGATCGGGTTCATCAAATTACTATACACTTCCCCTGTTGCAAGAGTAAGAGCTAACTCACTGACATCTGACCTCTTCACACTTTTCAGGGGTACCAGACAGGGTTGCCCCTTCTCCCCGATCCTTTTTGCACTGGCGATAGAGCCGATGGCGGACTATGTCCGCTCACGCCATGCCCGCAAAGGAATACGACTGTTTGATGATCCCAAAATCATTTCCCTATACGCCGACGATGTCCTACTGTATATCAGGGAACCCACGGCCCATCTTGACCCTATACTAAGAGATATCACTCGCATCGGCACCCACTCCGGGTTCACAATTAACTACTTGAAGTCTGAGATCTTCCCTCTTACTAAATCTACCACACAACCCACCACCGAATATCCCCTTCGTTGGTCTCCGGGTGGTGTCAAATATCTGGGTGTGCAAATATCCCTAACCAAATCCACCTTGCTCGCCGATAATTACTCAGCTGTAGCACAGTTAGTTGAAACCAAGCTTTCACGGTGGCGCGCCCTCCCATTATCCATGACAGGTCGTCTCTCCCTCATTAAAATGATCCTGTTGCCTAAGCTCCTCTATACTTTCAACAACATACCCGTATGGCCTGGGGTGGAATACTTCTCCAAACTACACGCACTATGTGCACAGTTCCTATGGCACTCCGGTGCTGTACGCAAGAAGTGGACTGATATGGTGCTTCCATACAAACGAGGGGGAATCTCTGCTCCGGACCTGATGCTGTACTGGACTGCGGCCCAGGCCCAACACGTCACTCATTGGTACCCCGGTTCTCCTGCTCGCCCACATGTTAAATTGGAACGACTGGCAGCCGCCGGCACTAACATAATGTCCCTCACACTGCATCAGCACTATATATCTAACTCCCCTATCGACCCAATCAGTGCGACCCTGCGTGCCTGGGCACGCCTGTTGTATCTGTCATCCGACTCCTTCCCTTACTACAAATGGCTCCCGGTATGGGCGTTCCCGGGCCTAGAACCCACGTATGACACTGCTCTTGCCCGTCACTGGGGCGCATTGGGATACCAGGCATTATCGGATTTCTATCCAGAAGGCCGGTTCATTAATCCCCAAACATGGAAACAGGGGCACACCAGATCCGCTCTGGAGACCCTCCAATACTACAGGCTCCGAGCAGCGTTTCGCACTAAATGGCCCTCATTTCCAGATGAGCCCCCTGATAACCCGGCGATCGCATATATCACCAACTCGGGCGGCGCCCGCGGCGTCGTCTCCTCATTATATAAGATCCTACAAGACACTACCCCGATCCCAGCGCTCAGAGCACGCGACGATTGGGCAGCTGAACTGGGCCTAGAAATATCCGACAGAGTCTGGGAGAAAATGTGCCTACACACCCAAAAGGTCTCTCTCAATTTCCGTCACCGGGCCATGCAATACAAACTCCTGAATAGGCTTTACTACACTCCGCACAAGACTTCGAAGTTCACCCGCATCACGGTGCACCCCTGCCCTCGCTGTGGAGCAGAGGGAGCTGACCATCTACATATGTTTTGGTCCTGTAATAAACTATCTGAATTCTGGGAAAGCATTCTGAATACACTCACCGAGATTATCGAAACTGAGGTCGACTCTGATCCCTTAGCAGTCCTTTTCGGGGCCTGGAGAACGGAGGGCACTAGACGTCTGGCTAAATTTTTAAACATAAGCTGTATGATAGCCAAGAAATGCATACTCCAGAGTTGGAAAAGTTCCTCCCCTCCGGCCTTTAAGAAATGGCTGAATTTGCTCACCTGGTCACGAAACTGTGAGGAGGAATACCTGGCCATGCTCCCCACCCACTCTCGCCCCAAGAACACCTGGGTTGAATTTAACACCTATCTTAATAACCAAAGTGAAAGTACACCCACAACTGACTCGCCCCCTGCCCCACAAGGGACATACCCCGCATCATGAGGCCTTATATCCCTTGCTTAAGGTCCGCCCTGATGCTATTACTATGACTGCTGTACTGTGATTACTGTGTTGCTCAAATATAATATGTTATACACATGTGTTGCCTTCATGTATGTGCCTTGTGAACCTCTGCCTGCAAAAATAAAAGTTTTTTTAAAAAAAGTTACTTCAGGATTTCCAATCTTCTGAGATTTCTCCTGACAGTCCAGACACCTCTCCTGAAAGCCCCCAAAGAGTAGCTGCTCGACTGCGAGAGACCTGACAGTTCAGATCCACAAGGCCCAAAGCTTCAGCAGGAGCAGCTACAAGACACGTCCTCACAGCTTGGGCTACGACGATGAAAGGCAGAGAGTGACAGTTTAGAATGTTCATTGTAGTCCTGCTGTCCTCTCTAGCCAATCAGAGCTCCTATTGAGAAACTCCATCTTGCCTTGGGCCAGTCTCATTAGTCTGTATTACAAAGTTAAGGCCACACCAACCAAAAGTAGAAAACTTCCCACTCACACCAAACCCACCTACAATCCTCAATACTAAGAGGAAACAAAAGACAACCTGACCGTAGCCCCCTCCTAATACCCAGCCCCTGGGCCAACCTTATGCATATTTTTAGCGTGAAATTTAGCAACTAACCTAGGAACATGTACATCAGTTGATTTTTCCCAAGTGTGTTCCTCAGGTCCATATCCCTCCCAGTGTACCAGATATTGCAACTCCCTCACTTTCCTGGAATCTAAGATTCTTTTAACCACAAACTCATCAGATGAATCCTCTATAACCACCGGAGGAGGAGATGTCCTCAATCTGGTGCTTTGATTAACTGTTTTCAAGAGACTAACATGGAAAGTAGGATGTACCTTCAAATGCTTGGGTAACTTCAGCTGCACTGCCACCAGATTAATGATTTTCTCAACCTCAAAAGGGCCTACAAATCGAGGACTAAATTTATTCTTAGTCTTAATCATCAAATGCCGGGTAGAAACCCAAACTTAATCACATACCCCATATTTATGACTAGCTTTCCTCCTCAAATCCGCACACCTTTCATATCTCAGCTTGCCTTCCCCAGCTCCTTTTTTGCTTTTTCCAAATTTTCTTTCATCATCGACAAGTGTTCTTCTACTCCAGGACTCCCTGAATCTTCCAGCACCTCAAAACTCAAAAAACGAGGATGAAACCTACGTCCCAGATAGAAAGGAGACATTGAAGTAGCATCCTTACCACAATTGTTGTAAGCAAACTCTTCCAACCACACCAAATCAACCCATTCCTCACCAGCTTGCAACTAACAGCTTAAAAACTTCTCCAACTCCTGATTGACTCTCTCTACTTGTCCATTTGCCTCAGGATGATACCCAGAAGTTAAGCTAACCTCTTCCCCAAGTTTCTTACAGGAAGCCCTCCAAAATTTAGAGATAAATTGAGAACCTCTGTCAGAAATAACTTGACTAGGAAGTCCATGCAGCCTAACCACTCCTCCATCCTCTGCAAGGACATTGACTGGCGAACCTCGTTAAACACATCCATGCCTTTAAAAACTCCAGCTAACAGGAATCGTTCTGGGGCAATAAGGGGCTCTGGCTCCTGAACGGCCCTCGTCTTACTTCCAGGAAACTGACGAGACAAGGCATCCGCTTTTTCATTTAAACTCCCTGGTTTGAAAGTCACAACAAAATCATAAACTGCAAAGAACAAGGACCAACGGAGTTGCTGCAGAGACAAAGTTTTAGCAGATTTCAAAAATAACAAATTCGGATGATCAGTAAGTACTGTTACTGTGTGTCTTGCTCCTTTAAGAAAGTGTCTCCTTTCTTCAAAAACGGACTTGATTGCAAGCAGCTCACGCTCGGAAATAGTGTAATTCACTTCTGCTGCAGAAAATGTCCTTGAAAAAAAAGCTACTGGATGTAAATGACCCGTAGTCTCATGTCTCTGTGAAAGCACCGCTCCCATGGCCAGATTTGAAGCACCTGCCTCCACAAAAAAGGCTTAGAAAGATCAGGATGAATCAAAATCGGACTGGAAGTAAATCTCTTCTTTAATTCTTTTTTTTTTACAACAAATTTTATTGAATTTTCAATACTACAACTTTGCATATAGACGGTGAGGTAGCACGATCAGACATATTATATATATATATATTGGACGCTTCCAAGCTGGTCTTAATCAAAGAATGTCAGATCAGGGTACTACTCCCTGAGGTGGTGGCCGGTTTGTGCACCAATGCCTGTTAGTTCAGTCTGTACTTACATTATGCGGTTTGTTCCCACTTTCCCCATATCTTATCTGCCTTGCCTGGGCAGCCTCTTCCTTGATAGACACGGCGCTCCATTAGGATGCAATCATCCACGTCCGATGTCCATTGGTCATATTGGGGAGTGGATTCTGAACCCCATAGCTGCGCAATGTTTCTTTTGGCAATGCCTGTGGACGTCGAGAGCAGAAGCTTTTCAAAGCGAGACATTTCCCCTTCCTCTGCAATTCCCAGGAGAAGGAGTTTAGGATCAGTTGGGATTGTTCGACACATGACTCTCGAGAGTCTCTCACTGCATTTTCTCCAGAAATATTGTATCTTTGTGCATTGCCATAGGATATGGTAGAAGGTTCCTTCCTCGTGCTTGCATCGTAGACATTTGGAGTCAGTTGTCTTACCCCAGAAGTATAGTGCTACTCAGGGATAGTATATTCTATTAAGTATTTTCAGCTGTATAAGCCTGATTCTAGCAGAGATTTCAGTTTCTCTGGGATACATCAGGGTCGAGATCCAGTCCTCAGGTAGTATCAGGCCCACATCTCTTTCCCATTTTTGCTTTAGGCTCGACAATTCCTTCATAGCAAAAGAGGAGATAACATTGTACATGGTGGATGTGACCTTGGTTTTCACACTATCTATGACTATATTTCTTTCTATGGGCGTGCATTCTGGCATATCTAACAGTTGGGCCCTTTGTTTGGTGAGTGCATGATATAGTTGACTATAGTAGTAATTCTCAGTGATAGGAAGATTGTATGGGGCCGAGATCTCGGCAAACGGAATGATTTGATTATCTGCGTATATTTGCTGAATGGTTTGTATTCCGGCTGCCTCCCAGTTTGGCCATTTGGGGAGTCTACAAAGTCCTACAAGGCAGGCATTATTCCAAATGGGCTGGACTGGGGTGACTTTATTGTCCCATCCAATATGTTTGTGTGCTTCTCTCCAGATTTGGGTTGTATGCGCTGTTATCGTGCCTTTGAGGGAGTGATTCTTTGTGCTGTAAAGGCTTTCTATCGGGGACAGGTCGTATCTTACTTCGATTTCAGCCCGTATGTGTGGGAATTCTGGGTTACTGTGTAGTATGTTGTTTACCGTCGCCATCTGGGTCGCCCAGTAATAGGTTTGGATATTCGGGAGCCCTATGCCCCCCTCCCACACTGAGCATTGAAGGGTCTTGAGAGCTAACCTAGGATGTTTCCCAGCAGATAGTAGTTTGCGTGTGATCCTGTCTATTTTATGGAATTCCGCTGCTGGGATGTGGAGGGGGGCATTTTGTAGGATGTACAAGAATCGGGGTAGGGCAAGCATTTTG
The DNA here is from genome assembly GCF_040938575.1 of Ambystoma mexicanum. NCBI lineage: Eukaryota > Metazoa > Chordata > Amphibia > Caudata > Ambystomatidae > Ambystoma > Ambystoma mexicanum. The sequence goes on from NC_090931.1 coordinate 1,431,987,234, forward strand.
AAGAGCGCTGCTCTGCCCAGCAGTGTTAATGGCAGTGCTTCCCAGTGGGTCACATCTTGTGAAAATCTTTTAACTAATGGATATAAGTTTTGGGTCATATAGCTATCTAGCCTGTTTGTGATCTGGATGCCCAAGTATCGAAACTGATTGGGTTCGATTTGATATGGGGAACCCTGTGGTGGTATGCAGTCTATCCCTTTCCCCGCAAAGAGCACTGTTTTGGACCAGTTCACCTTGAGGCCACTGAAGGCCCCATAATCTATCAGTGTTTGCGTGACGATGGGACAGGAGATTGCCGGGTCGCCTAGGTATACTAGCAGATCGTCTGCATAGAGAGATACCTTATCTTCCCAATCTGAGTTCCAGCTGAATCCAGTCCATGTCATTGTGTCTCTCAGGATGACAGCTAGCGGTTCAAAAACCAATGCGAACAGCATTGCTGAGAGTGGGCAGCCCTGCATGGTTCCCTTCCCCAATTGAATGTAACGAGAGGACGACCCGTTCACCCTCACTTCTGCCAACAGGGTGTTGTATAGAAGCTGGACCGATTTTATGAATGGCTCATTTTCTAAATGATTACCCACAGAGCCTCCCGATAGACCGAGTCAAAGGCTTTTTCGAAGTCTATGGCCAACAGCGCCAGTGACTGCTGTATCGCAGGTGCTCTCTCCAGCGCTAGATGCAGCCTGCGGATGTTCATCCTCGTGGATCTCTGAGGCATAAAGCTGCATTGGTCCGGATGGATCAGTGTTGTGATGACCGTTTGGAGTCTATTAGCTAATATTTTGGCCAGTATTTTGGGTTCCCTGTTAATTAAGGATATGGGCCTGTAGGAGCTACATTAGTCCGGAGGCTTGCCTTTTTTGGGAATCACTATGATTGTGGCCTTGCGTAGGTCTGGTGAGAGCATGCCTGTTTCTAGGGAGTGTTCAAACATGTTAAGCAGGTGGGTAGATAGATCTAGGTGTTTTAACTTTTTCCATATGTCTAGTGGGAAACCGTTAGGTCCTGGGGTCTTGCCCGCTTGGAGTTGGGTGATGGCTGCTGATATTTCATCCTCTGTGATTTTACTATCTAACACATTGGCTTGATCTGTGGTAAGTGTGGGAAGGTCGGCTCCATCTAGTATGGTGCTGTCTGCTGTGACATTGGGGGGTTTGTATAGCTCTTCGTAGAAGTCCACAAAACACTTCGCTATCTCTGCATCGGAGGAGACCGTTTCTGCATTTGTGTTCTTAATGCTTTTCACCTGTTGGTGGCCTTCATCTCGTCTTTCCAACCATGCAAGCAGTTTGCCGGCTTTTTCACCAGTTTCATATAGTCGCGCCTTCATGGCACCATGCGCCATATTGGCACAGTCCAGAGATAGGTTGTGCAACTTTTTCTGCGATAGTATTATGACTCTGTTTGTCACAGGAGTGTCGCTAGCAATATGTTCAAATTCCCTGACCATAACTACTTTCTCGGCCTCCATAATCTGTTCACGCTGGGCCCTTTTTTTTGCTGTCCACGAGAGGATTTCGCCCCTTAGGACCGGATTGTATGCCTCCCATAGTGTTCCAGGGTCCTTGACCGAGTCTGTGTTGAGTTCAAAGTAGTTGGAGGTGACTGTCTCCAGCTTCTCCTGCAGGTCCGGGAACCCCAGGTAGTATGAGTTAAATCGCCATGTGGGAGGAGGACGCAGTCTTTCCGTTTCGAGTTCATGTAGCAGTGGGAAGTGATCAGAGATTAGGAACCTACGTAAACTACCCATGGATGTGTCTTAATAGCTCCAAAACGGAACTCATGACCTTCGGAAGCGCTAAAGCCTTAAACAATCTTGGCTCGGATTACTCCACATTCACTATAAAAGACTCTACCATTAAGGTATCTAATAAGGTTAAAACACTAGGTATTTACTTACAATCCTCCCTAGGTGCAGAAGCCCAAACCGCTTATTTAAAGCGAAACTGTCAATACTACCAAAGGCTTCTATGTCAGATAAGACCTTTTCTTAATACCAAGAACAGCACCACGATAGGGAGAGCCACCATACTATCCCGCTTAGATTATGGGAACGCGTTAATGCTCGGCGCCAGCAACAACTGCCTGAAACAATGTCAGATTATCCAGAATAATGCTGTTAGGTCCATCACTAATAAATCCAAACGTGAACACATCACCAAGGACAGAAACGATCTTCATTGGTTGGCTGTAAAGGAACGGATCAAGTTTAAATCACTGATCCTAACCCACCGATGCCTATATGGTACGGCACCTGCATACCTTAAGAATAAATTCAGCTGGTATGAGCCGAGCCGTAGCTTGAGATCTGCAAAACAAGGATTGATCAATCCCAGCCCTCCAGGTAAAGCCACTGGTCTCGGCCGAGCTTTTCCGAACCTGGCGACTTTCCACTGGAACAAACTGCCTTGCAGCCTCAGATTGGAAAACAACCTCCAACGCTTTAGGAAACAATTGAAGACCTTTCTCTTCATATAATTAGACAACCTCCACACCGCTTCTAGTTGCCATCGTTCTGCTTCCTCCCTCTCTATGCTCTCTATGTGTTGTCCCGTTCTTCTTCGTCCTTGTGTCCTTATCGCGCCCTGATGCTTGCGAGCTTCGGCGCGTTACAAATAAATAAATAAATGATTGATCAGATTAAAACCGTTAAAGTGGCCAGCTGTGCTTATCGTAACTGGGTACGATCGAGAAAAGCGGTTTTATTTCATATCGATAGTGAACATTTTTTAACAGCATGCTGCAATAAGAACTCTGCCTCGGTGTGGGAGTTATTAAACAAATGTAACGCTGTTTCTCAAGTTAACCTTCAACTTAATGGGGTTACAGAAGCACAATGGGTTAACCATTTTCCCAAACTGTATGCTGATAACAAGATGGATAGTTACAATTATACTAGGAGTTTGGTTAGCTGTTGGCATTTGAAGTGTTCAGAATCAATTGTCGAGGACTTTATTAAGAAATCGTCCTCTTCAAGAGCAGCGGGCCCTGATGGCCTTGCAAATTATATGTTTAAACAAAACCCAAATGAGTGGGCGAGTATCCTAAATAATGCTTTTCATCACATCATGCAAACCAAATTAATAGCTAATTCATGGCGCACATTCCTAGTAGTGCCGATATATAAAAAGTGTGACCGTAAGGACCCTAAAAGCTATCGTCCGATTGCGCTGTTGGACGCCCCGGGAAAAATCTTTTCTAGGATGGTCCTAAGAGAATTCAATGATTGGACGGTGAACGTTGGGCAGCGTGATCCAGCTCAGACTCGATTTGTAGCAGGTCTAGGGACCGCTGTAAATTTGATTACTTTGAATGCTATCAGGTACCAAGCTCAAATCAAGAAACAACCAATTTATTTCGCATTCGTGGACCTACATTCCGCATTTGACTCAGTGTCAAGACCAAAACTTATGGACAACTTGGTCAAAGCGGACTGTCCCTCGACCCTAACTGATATTATTTTTGCTCTTCACTCTCAGACAAAGGTATTTATAAGATTGAATGTAGAGGGGTTGCTTTCAAAAGCAGTTGCAACAAATAGAGGATTGAAACAGGGATGTATTTTAGCCTCAGCACTATTTAATTATTTTATTAATGATGTCCATTGGATTTTTACTAAGGTTGTGACTGATGCTCCTAATTTGAATGGTGTGAAAATGAATGCCCTTTGGTACCTAGACGACCTTGTTTTAGTTTCTAAAACTCTGAGTGGTTTACGTAATCTTTTGTCCGCACTCTGCTCTTATTTTAGAGATAATTAATTGGTTGTAAATAGTAATAAAACTCAAATCGTCATGTATGTACCGAAGGGCCTTCGTAGACATAAATTGGAGTGGAAAATAGAAAATACTATTTTACAAGTAGTCCCAAATTATGTTTATTTGGGACTCATTTTTGATGGTTGTCCTTCACACCATTCACAACTGTGTAAAATAGAAAAGAAGTTAACCACTGCTATATATCAAACAAGATTAATTGTCTTCAAATACGGCACATTTTCCATAAAGTCTGCCATTATATACTGGAATCAGAATGTAGTAGCCACTATATTATATGGCTTGGAGACAACATAATTCCTTTGACTTTCTTGAATTCATTGGAAGCTAGGTTCTGGCGTGCAGCTTTACATCTTCCACAATGCATCCCTGGAGTGCTCATCCGCTATGAACTAGGCCTAATTTCGTTAACTGCCATGCATAATTGGCGCCTATGTGCCCTGTTTCGCAAATGTTTATTGTCCTCACGGAACAACACCACACTAGCTAAAGTTTCCAGTTACTTACTTAAATCATCTGAAGTGTTTCCGAAACAATGGTCTGGAAATATTCTTACTATTATGCTCTATGGCGATATTTCTCTTGAGACTCTCGTATTTACCCTGAGCGAGCTAAAAAAAAACTTTATTTAATAGACTGGATTGACACGAGGGCCAAATGTTTACAATATAAAGCTTTTGTTACCTCAGTATTTGGTCCTAAACGTTACAGAGAAACAGCATTTTATCTATGCTTAGCACAATCTGCAGCAGCAAGAAATGCAATATTGTGTTTACGGTTTAATATCTGGCCTACTCGTCAGGTTAAAACTAGAAGAAAACAGATTGCTTTGGATGCTAAATGGTGTTGTTTCTGTAAAGATTATGCAGTTGTTGAAACATTGCAACATATAATCATTGTCTGTCCAGAACTTATACATTTGAGGAGAATTCATTTTGTTAAACATCTTGCGTATTTTGCACAAATTGATCCTAAAAATCGATGGGTTGCATTAGCAGCTACTGAATGTATGAGCATCAGATTATCAACCATTACATTCTTAATGGCCTTGAAAATGGAATGAACGGTATTCAATTTTCTCTCTGACTGTATTCTTAAATTGTCTTCTGAATGTGAGTTTTAAGGTTTGTATGTATTCAATGTATTTTCTATTTTATAATATGTTTATTTTAATGTTTCTAGTATTGATTGATTGATTGATATTTTATTTCTATCGCTCTCGTACACAAGTGTTTCAGAGCGCGACAAGGCAAGGGAGGGGCACAGGGGAGAACAAAACAGCGATCTTACTAGGCCCAGTGACATTGAGAACGCGCAAGTGCATGGGAGAAGGGGGAGGGGAAAAGTGCATGGAAGGGGGGAGGTGGAAAGTGCAAAGCAGAGGAGAAACAGATAAATAACAATAAATAAATGGTGCGCAATTGAAATTGTAATTGAAATTGTAATTGTAATTATATATTCTCTTTTTCCTTTTTGTAAAAAACAAAAAAATTCATAGAATGTATAATATTGTATTAAATAGAAAAAGTTGATTATTTCAACTATATTCAATAAAAAGAAAAAGTATGAGTTAAATTGCCATGTGGGAGGAGGACGCGGTCTTTCCGTTTCGAGTTCAAGTAGCAGTGGGAGTGATCAGAGATCCCCCGTGGAAGGAAGGACGCGCTGCATGCTTTGTGCAAATTCTGGCTTGGTAGGAAGAAATAGTCTATTCTGGACATCGAGGCGTGCACTCCTGAGTGGAAGGAATATTTGCACGTGTCATTGTGCAGATCCCGCCAAGTGTCCCGCAGCCCCAGTGCAGACGCAAAGGCGGCCAGTTTAGTGGTGGTGGCGGGGTTCCTTGCTCTCAAGTGCGTGCGATCTAGGGTGTTGTCCATTACTTCATTGAAGTCGCTGCCTATCACCCATGTGTTAGCCGTGTTTGCAGCCAGGACTGGGGTAATGTCTGTTAGCAGGGCGTTTAGGAGAGATGGTGGGGAGTATATCGTCATAATCGCTAGGGTTTGGTTCCAGAACGTTGCTTGTATTTGCACATATCATCCAGCTCTGACCCGCGATGTGTGCGAGATCTCCAGTGGGAGTCTTTTGTGAACCAGTATTAGCACCCCTCTTGCCCCATGGAGAAACCCGCATGTATCGCTGTGCGATAGTTGGATCTCTTGAAGACATTACAGATCGTTCCTGCAAGATGCGTTTCGGTTAGGAGTACTATGTCCGGTGAGTGCCGGTTTATATATTGCAGTACCAGTCTTCTTTTAATGCTTGACCCTAGCCCATTCACATTCCACGTCATGAGCTTTAGGCGTCTGTTAGTTGAACCAGCGCCAGGAATCATCGATTGTCTGAATATTGGATTTACGGATGTGTTTTATAGGGCATGAGTGTTTCTTGGTTCTTAGGATGTGAGATAACTTATTTTCTATCTTGTCTGTCGGGCTTGAAACAATATTGTATTCTAAATACTGAATAAGAACTTTGCCCTCAACACCCCCCTCCCTATACTCCAACCCCAACTGAAGCATCTGTCGTCCCTTCGTGAACTTAAATAGAAACAGTTAAACTTTAGTACGCATATGCCCGCTCCGTGCTAACTGGATTTACAGTTTGCTTGTAGAGTCTGGAGCTAGACAGTGTAGCACCCTCGTTTGATGCTGTGAGTTTGTTTCCTTGTCAGGGGGGGCCGGCTGCTAAGTTGGCCGCCAGCCATAGTGGTCTTTGTAATTTATATTTCAATTCGGAGCGAGGGCTCTTTGATTTTTGTGCTATGGTTCCATTGGTGTAAGTGTCATCGAACCTTGCTTATTAATTTCCTTGTTGCGGCATTCTTTCTTGCTGCTGCTGTTGATGCTCTATGTCTGGTGGTCGCTCAGGATGTGGTCTGTTACGTTCTCCTCTCTTCCTTCCCCCGGTGCTCCAGTCGCCTTCAATGTGCCTTTCGGCCCAACTGCACGCTTCCTTAGGATCTTTGAAGTGCACCGTTGTGCCTTTATGGAATATTTTGAGTTGGGCAGGAAAGATCAGCCCATATTTGGCTCCCATGGATTGCAGGTGCTTTTTGAGAGGGCCAAAGGATTGGCACGCTTTCTGAACTTCTCTGGTGAAGTCAGGGAAGAAGGCGATTTTAGTTCCGTTATACATGACAGCCCCTTTTGATCTTGCCAGCTGTAGCACAGTGTCTCTGTCCCTATAATTTAGGAATCTTGCTATGACTGTACGCGGCGGTGCACCCGGTGTGACTTTATATGTCGGGATGCGGTGAGCCCTCTCGATGGAGAAGAACCTAGAAAAGGATTCTGCATTGTACATGCCCGCAAGCCATTCTTCAAGAAATAGCTCCATACATGCCCCTTCTGCCTTCTCGGGGAGACCGAGTATGCAGATGTTATTACGTCTGGCTCTGCCTTCACTGTCATCCACTCCTGCTTACAGGATTTTAATACGTTCTAGCATGCCAGACATGTGGTGATTGGCGATTAGCATTTGTAGGACGTGTTGCAGTAAAGACACATCAGCTCCGATACTGTCCATCTTCTTTTCCATTGATCTTCTGGAGATGGCTATGGCACTCATCACGTCTCTGAGGGAGATGTCATCCTCAGTGTAGTTGGTTATTGTTGGTGTCGACCGCTCCGGAGAACAAGACATTGGCGTAGTCACATATTGCTCTATTCTGCTTTGCGTGGAGGTTTTCCTGGGCTTGTCTCTCCCCATTTTGCCACTCGTTTTGTTGTGTTGGAGATTTTGCTCTGCGTGCGTGAAGGGGGGGGTGGTGACAGAGTAGGTAAGCAAGTGATTCCTGGAGTCCTGAAGGTAGTATACACTGGGCCATGAAGTGCCAAGGGCGGCGGCCGCGTGGAGCCGTTTAGGATTAGCCTTCGTGGTTCTGCCTCCGCCTTGTGTTATGAGTGTCCACCCACTTATGGCTGTGCATGGGATTAAACCTGCAGTGGATTTGGAAATTCGTACGCTTTGCTTGTTGTGGTCGCCTTGCTTGGTCCATGAATGAGAAATATGCTGGAAACGCTTTTAATTCACTTTTAGAGGTTCAGGATGAGTGGTATCTAGTTAGTATTAGTCCAGGCTCACACTAGCAATGATGCAGGGATAGTTAGCAGGTCAAACGAATTTCTAGCAAATGGAAATCAGCAGCAGCAGTTTTTTTTACATGTGAAGAAATTGCAAATCGCGGCAAAATTCGCGGATGCGTGTTCCGCGATTGCGGTAAAACTATAAGGAGTAGGAATGTGGTTCTAGGTTCCTAGGAAAGCCACGATTCTAAGCTATCAGAGGAAAGTTACTGCAAGTCTCTAGCTCAAACGGTTGCGGAGATATGAGCGATTTAATAAAGGTCGTTTTTGGTTTTGTAAATTTTAAACGCACACTTTTTCAAAAATGACAAGTGACAAATTTTTGCAGCTAGAATGACAGGTGACAGCTAGGAGGCAGTTCTACTTAGATTAAATAGATTGAATTAGATGAATTTAACTAAGAGATGTGTTCTGAGTTTGGCTGAGTACTCACAAGAGATTTTGAACCGGAAAAGCGGCTTTGTCACGATCTGGTCAACAGTCTGGTCAGGTCTTTCCGGGTTCTGCTCACAGCGCCTGGTCTGGTCTCTGCTAGGCACAGCACTGCGTTCCCTCTGGTCTGGTCTCTGCTAGGCACCGGTTCTTTGGGTCTCTCTGCTCTGGATAGATTGAAGTCTCTAGTTTGGCTTTCAGGAGGTGGATGAATTTGAAGTCTGGATCTCTGGATGTTGTCTGGTCCGGCAGAGTGCGTTGCTGCAATTGGAATTTAAGGTCCCTACCTAAGTTTCAGTGGTCCATTTATATGTTCTCCAAGTGGGTGTGTGTGTCGCATCACTAGCCTGGCCCCTCTCCACTTGCCATTGGTCCAGCTTTCATCCCTTACTTGATTGGGGGAATGAAATGAAGTGTCATCATGATGAGGTCTGTTTATGATACAGAGAACCCACCCCTGTCAACTTTATACACAATCTATATCCGACCTAAAAACATATTTGCACAGGTACACATTTGTTTAAAATCACATATACATGGTGTGGCTGAATTTAGCCATGTCTCTGTCCAAATGTGTTCATCCTAGGAGCTTGCATTCAAAAACGGCCACTTCTAGCACTTATTCATGTGCTGCACAACATTGGATCTTCATTAAATTTTACACAACTGTTCCTCACATATCTACCCACATACCAATGCATTTTCGTTTGTCTAGCTGAAACAGGGAGTCTGTAATATTAATAAACAATGGGGTTTTGCCCCAGAACATCACTCAAATTCGAGTTTGGCCTTGAATGAAAGGTACATTTTCTTAATTAAAGCTCTCAAAGTTATACATTTCTGTCATTTGATTACAAAGAGTTATCAGTGTTTTTGTAAAATATATATCTTCCTTTCAATTCAATCCTCAGAGTGTTGAGGTCCGCCTCCAAGACTTGGGTGTGTCAGTCCTCTGGGCAGGCAGGGCTTTGTTGACATTAAACAATCTAATCAACACATTCCTTTCAGAGGAAAGGGTCCTTTGTGTGGTCTCTGGGAAGCTCCCAGCCAGTCTGCCTTCTATCAATCAAGAGGTCATGTGAGATTCTACCTCCTGGTGTGAAGCTTCTGGAGGTGAGAGGGTTTCCCAGGCTTCAGGCCTCTGGGAACAGCATGTGGCTAATTTTTTAATTAAAATGCAGCCTTTGAAGTCAGCTGAGTCAAATCCCTTTGTCAGCAAACTGCACTCAGTTCTCCAGTCAGAGTTTAGACCGCTAGTGCCGCCTAGAGGATTTTGTTGGCACTGCATGCAACTTTGGGATTTTCTTGGATTAATGCATTCTAAACAGGAATGATTCTTACATGGTAGTAAATCCTTGCTTAAAATTGTTTTGATGGGGCTTCTTACAGTAATATGGTTATGTGGAACCCCACAAAAAGGGTTGAATCTTTAAAGTGGTCCAATGAGTCACGATTTCAGCAACTTTTTGACATCAGTAAAAGTGGATTTTGTTAACAAAGACCTTTCTTTACACTGGTGGGTGGCAAGTTAGGTAACCATTTTGGTGTGCGCACAACTGCGCAGCTTTCCCTGGATTTCGGCGCACATGTGGGTTTTCCGCCATCTTGAATTTCCTAAGCCCACAGCACCAAATGTTGTCGCAGGGTAGCTTAAACGTGGGTCAGGACACCCTACAAGCCCCCCCACGTGACTGCCCCTTGACTTTGAGACGATGGGGAGTCGCGTGCACAAGGGTTTTTGACCCATGCACCGGTCTGTCCGCATGATCTTCTTCCTCTTCTGTAGATGGCACAGTTCAGCATCTTCTTCTCCATCCGGTACTGATCGATCGGTTCTCATCGCCGGTCCTGATGGGAATATTGGGCGGTACCCCGGGCCCGTTGCGTCTTCGTTCCCGGTCTCCGGATCGTCCGTCTTGGTCATTCTTCATGGTTTCATCTCTCCTAGGATGATAAAGCAAAAGCGGCAATATCTACTCATAGACGATTTTTTTTACCACTGTTGAGATAGTGGGGCAGCATATGCATTTTATCATAACGAAACATTACATTCTTATTTTAATAAAAACAGTATCACTAGAGACAGTTTCATGTAAATCACAATATTTTAGAGACTAGATGTGGTAGGTTTTATGATTGGAACTGAATTAGTCTGATACAGTACCCGCTAGGATTCCAGAGGATTCCTCCAGTTGTTGCAGAGTGTGCCTTGGATGGCAACATTTCAACTGGTTTATGTGGACCCACTTGTCTTCCCCCTCTGCCGAACCACCTTTGGGGATGCGGATCTTGTAGGCCACAGGGGAGATCTTATCGACGATCTCAAAGGGTCCCTTCCATGTAGGCAAAAATTTGCGCTGCTTGGCCTGGTTCCTTTGGAAGTTGTATAGATAGACCCGGTCTCCCACCTGATATTCCTTCCTGGAAGTTTTCAGGTCATAATGGGTCTTCATGCTATCAGCCGATCTTTCTAGATTCCGCTGAGCGTAAGCAAAAGCATGTTGGAGGTGTTTCCTTAAATTCTCTACATACTCATGAGTAGTGGAGGCATTTATCAGTGTCTGCTCTTGGGTCCTGTAGAGCAAATGCTGCGGAAGCACCATCTTGCGCCCAGTCATCAACTCAAATGGTGACATTTTGGTTGCAGATGAAGGGGTAGATCTGATAGCCATTAGGACCAGAGGTAATCGGATATCCCAACTTGGCCCAGAATCTGCCACAAACTTCTTTAATATGCTCACAATTGTCCGGTTATATCTCTCTACTGCCCCAGAAGAAGCTGGTCTATAAGCAATATGCAGCTTTCTCTTGACCCCCAGTATCTCCCACATCTTTGTCATTACTTCACTGGTGAAGTGGCTACCTCTGTCTGACTCAATCCTTTGAGGTAGACCAAAACGGGAAAAGATGTGGTTAATCATCAAGGCAGCTGCAGTTTCTGCCTTGCAATTTGGGGCTGGGAGACATTCCACCCACTTGGTAAACAAGCATGTCACGGTCAACATGTACTTATTCCCCCTAGCCGAGCGAATCACAGGGCCTACAAAGTCGATTTGTAAATCTGACCATGGCAGTGTCATCCCCCGCTTTTGTAAAGGCGCCCGGTGTGTGAGGGATGATGGCTGAAATTGTGCACACACAAGGCAACCCTTCAGGTACTGGTCGAGGTCCTGCCCCATGTGTGGCCAGTATGCGACCTCTCTTAAGATTTCCAATGTTGTGTGAAACCCCCTATGACCGGCGGTGGCCGCATCATGGGCGTGACTTAACATCAGGCTTCGGAATGAGGTAGGAACCACCCACTGATCATGGCCAGCTTTGGATTTCCTTACCAACAAACCGTCTTGGATCCGGAACATTTTTGGACATTTCATCAACACTCTTAGGTCCTCTTTCCCAATGTAATCGGTATCCGTCAGGGGAAAGTTCTCAGGGTCCTCAAGGTGCTGGTAAAATTTACCAATTATTGGATCCCCCTTCTGAGCAGTAATCAAATCAGCATCAGGGGTCTCCTTACTCCATTGTGCAATTGAGAGGTCGTTGTGAGCATTTGTCTGGGACCTAGTGATGGCAGTGACCTGGATTTCCCCCAACAGGGACTCAATCTCAATTAGATCCCCTTGGATGGCCCCAGTTTTGGCCAGCTGATCAGCTAAGTCATTCCCAGTTTTGTCTGGTCCCTCTACTTTGGAATGACCCTTGATCTTTTTCCAATAGATGGTCATCTCATTCGAGTTGACCAGATCATCAATGTTTTGGATCAACTTCCCATGTTTCAAGGGTTTGTTGTTAGCACATAACATGCCTCTGGTTTTCCAATTAACCAGGTGCTCCACGAACCCGTTCCGTACATAATCCGAATCTGTGATTATGACCAGTTCGTGGAGTTGATGCTGGACAGCAGTGAGGATGGCCTGATGCACAGCCATCAATTCTGCCACCTGACTACTTCGGGGACCAATTTTGTATCCAGCGGAGGGTTCTGGGGACTCATTCACCCATGCATTCCCTACGCCGGCCACCAGTTCTTTCTCCCCGTTGTTGTCAACATGGTAAGAGCATCCATCCACATACACAGTGGGCATTCCCACACACTTGTCTTCTTCAAAGACTTTGTGGGGGGAATTAAGGTATGCCTCCATGTTGTCCTTTATGTTTAGACTTTCGTCCTCGAGACAGTTTTCTCTAGCACAATCATGCAAGTCAGCCAGACCTTGCGCGAGGGGACTCTTCTTGTTTTGGCCATATCGGACCTCCACAGGAAAGCCTTGCATTGACAGAATCCAGGAAGTAATTCGGGAATTACTCACATTTCCGGCCCGGATTCTGTCACTTTGGAGATATTGCAGAGGCTGGTGTGGAGTCTCCACTATGATATGTTCCCCCTGGATAAACGGGCGGTAATTCTTCAATGCCCACACCGTTGCCAGGAGTGCCTTCTCACAATCGTTGAATTTTTCCTCCACAGAGGATAAAGTTTTGCTCGCATAGGAGATTACTTTATTGACCTTGTCATGCTTTTGGTATAATACTGCCGTCAAGCACGTATTAGAGAACCCCGTCTCCAGGAAGAACTCCTTGTTTCTGACAGGGTAAGCTAGGCAAGGCGCTTGTGAGAGGCTCCTTTTGAGTTGTTTTACTGCCTCGGCTTGTTCTGGACCCCATTCCCACTTGACCCCCCCCTTCAGGAGATGAATCAGGGGTCTGGTGATCTCTGCGTAGCCCTCAATGAACTTTCTGCTGTAATTAGTCAGTCCAAGGAGGCTCCTTAGTTCCCGCAGAGTTGTGGGGTCTTTCAGTTTCTGAAGTGCTTCTACTTTCTTTTCCTGGGGACAGAGACCCTGAGGAGTAATCTCATGCCCCAAGAAATTAACACGGGTTCTACACCACTGCGCTTTCTGAAAGGAAAGTTTTGCTCCGGCGGCCCTCAACTGTGTCAGAACATAACGGATCTCCGCTATGTGTTCCTCCACAGATGAACTTTTAATGAGGACATCATCTACATAAGCCAGGTTACCCCTCGTACCCAAGTCGGGCATGGCCTTATGTAGGAAAATATTGAACTCATTACCGGAGTTAAGGTATCCGAAGGGAGTCCGGGTCCATGTGTACTGCTGGCCCCCAAAGGTAAAAGCCAGTTTGTATTGGTCCTCCCTACTGACAGGCACGGTCCAGTATCCATTGGTCAGGTCTATTGCAGTGAATACCTGTGACCCCTGGATCTGGGCCAGCCCTTGGTCAATGTAGGGAAGAGGCCATCGGGAAGTATGGACCCGTTTGTTGAGCTCCCTAAGGTCGGCGCAGAGTCTCCACTGGCCGTTTGGCTTCAATATTCCCAGCACCGGATTATTGAAGGTGCTGTGGACTGGACGGATTATTCCCCGGGACTCAAGGTTCTTAATTATTTCAGTAAGGGACTCCATTGATGCGAGAGGCAAGCGATATTGCTTCACAAACACTGGAGTCATGCCAGGGTCCGTGGGGATTGTTGTGGTGTGGATGTCGGTGCGACCACAGTCATATGAGTCTACCGCAAAGAGATCTTGGAAATCCAAGAAAACTTGTTTCAACTTTTGCTTTTGTTCCAGAGTCACACAGGCGTCAGATAGGTTGACTCTCTCTTCCACCATTTGCCTGAAGCCTGGAAAGACTTCTGGTTTGGCTATCTCCGCGGCCTCCTCCAGCTGGGTGGAGAAGTCCCTGGTCAGAGTGCTGATTTGGACCGGAGGCTTCAGGTGGGAAAGGCAGCCCTCATGGACCTGGAAAATCACCTCATCCCTCCTGAAGTCACAAGTCACATCTTCCTTACCATAGGGGCAGGAAGTGTACACCAGGAAGTTCCCCCCATGCCGGGTGAAAATCCTGTCTGGTGTTGTAGTGTCATCACTGTCACTGTCAAAACAGTCCTTGGGGATTGGTCCTAACAGTTCATTTACAAGATCCATGGAGAAATGTCGGTCATCAACCGCCATTCCAATAATGGTGCCTGCGGCTAGAGTAATACTCTTTAAGTCGCTGTTATCCACCTCTATTAGAATGGTGTCATGTTCTATGTTGACTAATGGAGTTGGGTTTACCCCCAACCCTTGCTGTTGGAGAGAAGCATTTAGATGTATGTAAGCATCAGGGTTTTTCAACTCTTGTCCCCTTTTAACTTTCACTTCCAGGGAGAATTGTCGGGTCCTTTCTGGGATGGTGACTTCCTCTTTAACCTGAATTTCAACTGCATAAGGTAGCAATTGAGCTGACCTAAATGCTTTTTCTGGATCATCAAAGCCCATGGGATTATCCGCTAATCGGGACCAAGCTTTGAAGTTTATTAGGTCCAAACTAATGGCAAAGCGATTGAGAATGTCACTGCCTAAGCAAAAGGCGGCAGTGACGTCTCGCACGACCCAACAATTATGGACTATGCTCTTGTTGCCAATGGAGATTTTGAGCATACACCTGCTGGGCAGGAGATGTTTTGAATTGGGTGCTTCCAGGTCCATTTCCCATTTGTCTATCAGTTTGAAGGTGGGAATGGCTGGATCTTTTGGGAGTTGGCGGAACATGGCTTCGCTGATGAAGCTCTTACCGTTGTTCACACACACTCGAGCGAGAACAGAGTCCTTCCCATCATTTAACTGAACAGGAATGAACAACTGCTCTCCAATTTGCTGAACATCAGCCAGGCTTTGAGCTGATTTCACATCTTTCTGGACTATAGGAGTGGGAGTTTCAGATTGTGGATGAGTATAGAATTTCAGAGTGTTTCCTTCCAGCGTGGAATACCACTCTAGACTGGAAGGAAGGTTGATTTTCAGAAATAGAGAGGACCCCCCATCACCAGTCTGTTGTCCTACTGCTATTACTGTCACGTCTGGAATTTGGTTGTTCTGGAAGTGAAATTCTACTTGGTCAGATTTTTGTTCAACCATGTGGCATGTGCCGTTTAAACTAACATGGTTGACACTCTGTTTTAATTTTATTGGTCGGCTAGTCTGAGTCCAGAGGACCTTGTTTACGCAATCTATTAGGGGCGACAACCTTCTCAGGAGGTCATTCCCTAGTAAACAAGGGGTGCCCTCTGGAGTCACTACTATGACCGGGTGTTTCAACTTATGTCGCCCAATTTTAATGTCCAAGTCTGCCGTCCCCTCGACGGGAATTTCCTTCCCGTCAAAGTTCTGTAGTTGTCCAGGAAGAGAGGTGAGAGGAATTTGGTAATTCTCTCCCCTTCCTGCATTCAGTTCGTCAAAGGCCCTTCTGGACAGAAGGGTAGCTTGAGATCCAGTGTCCACCAGCGCCGAGATTGTACCCTGCCCCTGTACTTGTACCGGGGCATAATATCTTCCCTCCTTCTCCTCAAGGGGGCACAGATAATGTACATTTTTGGACAACTGGTGGGCTAATTTTCTGGTTTTGGACATCGCGAGAGAAGAGATTTGGGCAGAATTCTGTGGAGAGTCTTGGGAATCTGAAAGAAAAATTTTGCAACTGGAGATCAGAGCCATTGTGGGTTCCCCTGGCTCCGTTTCTGGGCCGCCCCCCCCTTTTTGGAGGCAGTCCCCAGGATGGGTTTGAACCAGGGGATTTTCTTGCTGTTGGTTCTGGGATGAGATGGTGGGCGGCGGTGGCTCAGTCTCCACATCTCCCCAGTCTGGATTTGTATCCCTAGGGACCCATTTTTCTTTGGGAGGAGTTCCCCCCTCTCTGAAGGAGAAGATCCTTTTCCCAGGATCCTCTGAGGATCCCTCTCCCTCAAATTGGAAGATCTGTACCTCCTCCTCAAACTGAGTCTGTTTGGGTCTTTTGTTTCTCCTACCCCCCCTCTGCTCCTTAGGAGGCAGACTTTCAGGGGCAAGAGATTTTGTTTCCGGTTCCTGGGTTTCCAGGGGCTGTTTACAAGTGAGGAAGGAAGCTTCCTCCAAGGCTTTACACCCCCCTTCCCCTTGTGCCTCCTCCCTGGGAACCGGTGAGTTATCGGGGTGCTGCCCCCGTCATTGTTCTGGAGCACCAGGTCCAGAGTTGGGTGCGTTCTGCGCCGGCATGCTGATCTGAGGGTTCTGCTGCGCCCTCAGTATATGACCCATATCCCGCGCCATGTTTTGAACCTGGCGCTCTAACTGGGACACCCGCTCTGGCTGATACGGGGCCCTGTTTTCTCCCCTGGGCTGATCCCGGGAAGGGTAGCTATCCCTCCTTTGGTAATACCCCGGGTTGGGAAGATTTGGGTACCCCTCCACCCTTGGCCTCCCCTCTCCCGGATTCAGTGGTCTGGGCTCAGGGAATTGAGGAAAGAAGGATGGATGATTTCGGGGTTGGAAGTCGGGTGGATATCTGGGGAAAAAGTTCTGCCCAGGGTTTGGTAAATTTCTGCCCTCCTGTGGGAAGTTTGGAGGGAAGTTCCCTGGGTTAGGTGCTTGGCTGGATCCCCCCCCTTGGGCTGGAGGAGTCCACACATAACCCAGGATGGGTCTGTTACCTTTGTAGCGAGGACTTACATAGTCAGGAGAGCGAGGGACCCCATTTGTGGGGCTGCCTCCCTGGCTCCCTGTCTGTGACTGGCCCGAGGACCTTCTGGGCCTAGCATTATTAGGTGCAGGTAGGTTTTTAGACCCCCCCATCTCCAAATCTAAAACGGGGGTGACCTTTACCTCTGCCACCTTGGCAGCAGCAGGGGTGCTGTTGGCTTTGGGGTTTTTCTGGGCATTGCTTTTATTTTCTATGGGCTTCTGCACCTCATAGATCCGGGTAGCCTGTTCAATGACCCAGTCTAAAGATCTTTTCTCGTGAAAATCCCTCACGAGCTGGGTCATGATATATTTGGGCAAGGCATGGAAAAACGTGTTTATAAATTCACGGCTATCCGTGCGCACCCTTCTTGTGGTCTGTGCAAAAGCCCGCTTTAACTCCTGCACAAATTCTTGTGGGGCCTGATCCTCCCCACATTGCAAATTGTAGGCTGCCTTGCGAGCCTCTTGAGGATTTCTGTGAACAGAAAAATGTTTCAGGATGGCCGCCTTATAGGTGGACCATCTTAAATGATTTTGGTCCTCCAGCCCCGCAAAGAAACTGGAGTATTCCGGGGAGAAGGTCCACTTCACATATTGAATGCAGCTTTGGCTGTCCTTCAAATGGAAAGTCTCCATCATTTGTTCAAACAACTCTAAGTGCTCCCAAACAGAATACTTAGCGTTCTTATGGTAAGGCGTGATGACGCTCCTGATCGCCTTAATCTGCTTTAAGGGGTCCTTAAGCAAGGCCCTTTTTGCCTTATTGGCCTTTTTGGTTCGGGTAACCCTTGTCCACTCTTCGTCGGACTCAGAGGCACTGCTCCCAGAGGTTCCCGTCTGTTCTTCCAGGTTTTCCCGGATTCTGCGAGCCTGGGAATGGCTGGCAGAATGTGGGGACCTGGTCTCCTGTGTCCTGCGCAGTTCAGAGGAGTCTTCAGATTCCTCCTTGCTGCCAGGATTTGATGGGTACCCCCTCCACTGACCTAACTGAGCAGAGGTTTTCAGGATGCCCTTAATGGGCCTACTCTCCTGGGGTTCCCTGCTGAACTGTATTGTACTTGGGTGCCCATACCCGGATGCCCACCCCTCCATTCCTGGATGGTACTGGCCTATGAGCCCCATGCTTCTGGCTGGATAGTAATCTGCCATCCCTGTGGCCCTGTGCTCATGTGCGCCAGGGGACATGGGGGTGGTAGAGTCCAGGGACTGGGGAAGATGAAGGCCCCTGGTGTTAGGGCTCCTGCGGTTATGGTCAGGAGTCTCTCTTTCCCAACGGACCTCATCTCTATCCGCCCCTGCTCCCTGTTGCAATGCAAGAGCCTGCATTTGTGCTTTCAGTTCCTCTGTTAAGGCCTTACTCGACTCTATCAGTCTCTCCTGCATCGCTACCTGCTGTTGGAGCCTATCATTGTGCTGGCAGAGAGCTTCATTTTCCCTCTGTGCTTCCTGGTTGGTCCTGGAGAACTGGGCCAGTCTTTGCTGCAGGAGGGTTACCTCCTGAGCTGTGTCCCTATTGGCCTGCTCCTTTCTTGCTAGAGCATCCTCCACCCTTCTGGTGTGCTCTACCAAGTTCTGGTTTTCTTTTTGGAGGTCACCCAGCCCCTGGTGGGCCAGGTGATTTTCTTCCATTTCCCTTTTTAAATGGCAGACTTCCTGGCCTAAGGCGTCTCTTTCCTGACTAAGAGCCTGCATTTGTGCCGCCAGGTCGTCCCTTTGCCGTTGAAAGGCACCAGATTTCTGGCGCTCCTCATCAAACTGCGCCTGGGTATCCAGGTCTTTCAGAATTAGTTTGTTGCTCTCTGCCTTCACTCTATCTAGGTGGCCTTGCAGGGTGACTACCTGCTCAGCACATACCCTGTTGAAGTCTAGCTGTTGCTCCAGCTTTTTCTGGCTTTGCAGTAGGGAGTCCAAACCTTCTTGGTGTTCCTTCTGCAAGGCCAGAAATCTGGTATCCTGTTCTAACTTTTCCTTTTGCAGCACATCCATATCCTCCTTTATTTTAGTGATGTACAGTCTGCTGTCATTTTCTGACTCCTGGCTCCTCTGCAGCCTCTGCTCAGAAGAGACCAGGTCAGATTGGACCTTCTCTAACACCTTCTGTTGCCTATTTGCCAGATTTTGGCTTTCAGCACATCTATCCTGCATGTCTCCCATATATAGGTACAGGTATGCTGCTATCCTGGCAATCTTATTGTGTTCCTCTTTGGCTTTAGGAGCCATATATAGTTCACTCAGGGCCTCATGTAATGGACCCTGATCTCTCCATAGGTCTGACCCTGTTTCCGTGACCTGTTGCATGATGGCCTGCAACCAGACTGTTTGGTCCTGGTGAGTCCACTCACCTCTCACAAATAACTTATGTAAGAAGTGCTCTCTGGCTATTTTCATGTCTACTAAGGCCGTCATTCTAGAGATTGGTCTCTGTCCTGACTTACAGAAGTTAGTATTTTAGTTTTGCAGAACAGAACTTTTCTTGGAGTGTCCCTTTTGAGGAATGCTTCACAGCGTAATGCAGCGTGGTGATCCGACCGGATGTATGTATCCCGTCAGTTAGCACACTGTATTAAGCTGCACAAATGGTAAATCTAACCCAACGTCTCGGCTCGAGCCCCCACTTTGTAAGAGGATTCAATTCAGCACGACAGCTAAGTTAACGCCTAGTCTAGAATACTGAATGAAAACCCTTATTGATATATCTTTAGGTCCAGTTCATGCGTTCTGGATGACTACCCTTGTATAACACCCCTCTCTTGGAATCCCCCTGACCCCACTGAGCCAAGAAGTAGTTCTGTTTTGCAAGTTTAAAAGGTTTATTTGATAAATTAGACAATAGATATATATATCACACTTTAATAAATTAATAATTGGATCTCACACTTAATCTGATATGATAAAGATTAACAACGGAGAATCTGGCACTAGCACACTTCTTATAATCACTAATGAGTTGATATGAAATGGATAAGGTAGCACACTGGTAAATAGGAACAAGAGTCTAATGTGGTAGAGAACGCTTTATGTAGGCCCAGGTGGATGCAATATTCAATGAATGCAGTACAGAAAATAATCAATATGATTTCAACCAAACAATGTAATCACTTTTCTCTGGCTATTCCCTCCCCCCCTTGATGTAAGGCAAGGAAATGGAAGGAAAACACACAGTTCTCAAAGATGCAATCAACTGTAATTAGTTCAATCCAGCAAGCTTAAACAACAGAAAACAGATAGGAGTTTTGAAATCACAGGCCCAAATTCTTTGATATGTGCTGGCAATGAATGAGAAATATGCTGGAAACGCTTTTAATTCACTTTTAGAGGTTCAGGATGAGTGGTATCTAGTTAGTATTAGTCCAGGCTCACACTAGCAATGATGCAGGGATAGTTAGCAGGTCAAACGAATTTCTAGCAAATGGAAATCAGCAGCAGCAGTTTTTTTTACATGTGAAGAAATTGCAAATCGCGGCAAAATTCGCGGATGCGTGTTCCGCGATTGCGGTAAAACTATAAGGAGTAGGAATGTGGTTCTAGGTTGCGGAGATATGAGCGATTTAATAAAGGTCGTTTTTGGTTTTGTAAATTTTAAACGCACACTTTTTCAAAAATGACAAGTGACAAATTTTTGCAGCTAGAATGACAGGTGACAGCTAGGAGGCAGTTCTACTTAGATTAAATAGATTGAATTAGATGAATTTAACTAAGAGATGTGTTCTGAGTTTGGCTGAGTACTCACAAGAGATTTTGAACCGGAAAAGCGGCTTTGTCACGATCTGGTCAACAGTCTGGTCAGGTCTTTCCGGGTTCTGCTCACAGCGCCTGGTCTGGTCTCTGCTAGGCACAGCACTGCGTTCCCTCTGGTCTGGTCTCTGCTAGGCACCGGTTCTTTGGGTCTCTCTGCTCTGGATAGATTGAAGTCTCTAGTTTGGCTTTCAGGAGGTGGATGAATTTGAAGTCTGGATCTCTGGATGTTGTCTGGTCCGGCAGAGTGCGTTGCTGCAATTGGAATTTAAGGTCCCTACCTAAGTTTCAGTGGTCCATTTATATGTTCTCCAAGTGGGTGTGTGTGTCGCATCACTAGCCTGGCCCCTCTCCACTTGCCATTGGTCCAGCTTTCATCCCTTACTTGATTGGGGGAATGAAATGAAGTGTCATCATGATGAGGTCTGTTTATGATACAGAGAACCCACCCCTGTCAACTTTATACACAATCTATATCCGACCTAAAAACATATTTGCACAGGTACACATTTGTTTAAAATCACATATACATGGTGTGGCTGAATTTAGCCATGTCTCTGTCCAAATGTGTTCATCCTAGGAGCTTGCATTCAAAAACGGCCACTTCTAGCACTTATTCATGTGCTGCACAACATTGGATCTTCATTAAATTTTACACAACTGTTCCTCACATATCTACCCACATACCAATGCATTTTCGTTTGTCTAGCTGAAACAGGGAGTCTGTAATATTAATAAACAATGGGGTTTTGCCCCAGAACATCACTCAAATTCGAGTTTGGCCTTGAATGAAAGGTACATTTTCTTAATTAAAGCTCTCAAAGTTATACATTTCTGTCATTTGATTACAAAGAGTTATCAGTGTTTTTGTAAAATATATATCTTCCTTTCAATTCAATCCTCAGAGTGTTGAGGTCCGCCTCCAAGACTTGGGTGTGTCAGTCCTCTGGGCAGGCAGGGCTTTGTTGACATTAAACAATCTAATCAACACATTCCTTTCAGAGGAAAGGGTCCTTTGTGTGGTCTCTGGGAAGCTCCCAGCCAGTCTGCCTTCTATCAATCAAGAGGTCATGTGAGATTCTACCTCCTGGTGTGAAGCTTCTGGAGGTGAGAGGGTTTCCCAGGCTTCAGGCCTCTGGGAACAGCATGTGGCTAATTTTTTAATTAAAATGCAGCCTTTGAAGTCAGCTGAGTCAAATCCCTTTGTCAGCAAACTGCACTCAGTTCTCCAGTCAGAGTTTAGACCGCTAGTGCCGCCTAGAGGATTTTGTTGGCACTGCATGCAACTTTGGGATTTTCTTGGATTAATGCATTCTAAACAGGAATGATTCTTACATGGTAGTAAATCCTTGCTTAAAATTGTTTTGATGGGGCTTCTTACAGTAATATGGTTATGTGGAACCCCACAAAAAGGGTTGAATCTTTAAAGTGGTCCAATGAGTCACGATTTCAGCAACTTTTTGACATCAGTAAAAGTGGATTTTGTTAACAAAGACCTTTCTTTACACTGGTGGGTGGCAAGTTAGGTAACCATTTTGGTGTGCGCACAACTGCGCAGCTTTCCCTGGATTTCGGCGCACATGCCATCTTGAATTTCCTAAGCCCACAGCACCAAATGTTGTCGCAGGGTAGCTTAAACGTGGGTCAGGACACCCTACATCATGACCTCCAGCCCCAAACTCTGCCAAAAAACTAAACACAGAATCTGTTTAACATCTTCCTCAAGAACCCTTCCAGAGAAACAATTCTCATGGCAAAAATTAGACTGCGTGTCAATTGTCCTGGCACTTCAATCAATCAAAGGGTTATGAAGAGTAAGCCAAGGCATCCCCAAAATGATCTTCAACAAAGGAACATCAATTAGCTCAAAAGATATCCTCTCCCTGTGACCCCCTGACAACTCCAAGATCAATGAACTAGTCTTGTGAGTAATAGGACCGGAAGCAAGAGAAGTCCCATCAACAGCTCTAACTTGCTCAACCGTCTTCTTCAGAATAATTGGGATTCCCAGAGACTTTACTGGACCCTAATCCATAGAATTCCCAGTGGCTCCTGAGTCTACCATAACTGGACCAATTCTCTTAAGCTCTGTCTCCAAAAACAAGGATACATTCACGGTTATATGAGGAACATCGTTCTGCACAGTGTTGGTGATCTGCTGCACCTTGCCAGTTGAAGTGGAAGTTCTTCTGGAAGTGTAAATGAAGAAATGACTGCTCTTACCACAATATAGGCACAGATGGTTATCTCTCCTCCTAGTCCTTTCTTTCTTGGTTAAAGGACCCATGACCCTGGAAGGTGGATCATTCCCTTTTGTCTTCATCTCTACCTTAGGCCTATCCACTTTAACTAGAGACTTAAAATCACCCTGACTATGTTGCCGCTTCACTTTCCTTTCACTCAAACGAAAATCCAATTGGATAACCAAATCTATCAGGGCATCACATCTAGAAGGGTGTTCAACAATTCCTGATAACGCATCCTTTAACTCATCCCTAAGGCCCCGATAAAACAACGAGGCCTGTTTTTCCTCAGGCTATCTGCTTTCTAACACAAGGGACTTAAATTGCGTAATGTAAGCAAACAAATCTCTATTACCTTGCTGCAACTCTAGAAGTTCCCCATCTACCTCCAAAGACACCTGCCTCCTGTCGAACATTCTCCTAAAAATCTCCAAAAAACTGGAATAATTCCCTAGAACTACACTGTTTTGACTCACCAACAACCCCGCTCCAGCAGAGGCCTCCCCAGTAAGATAGGACAACATGAATATTACCTTGGAGGCGTCAGTAGGAAAGATCTCTGGTCTACTCAGAAAATGTAACTCACATTGAGTTAAAAACTCCCTAAACCTCTTTGAGTCCCCCTGATAATGTTCAGGAGGCGCCAGGGGAACCGGCATAACTAAACTCCTTATTCCTCCATCTGCCCCTTCACTAGCTCGTGAGGCCCATTGTGTAGGGGATAACTGGTCACCTCCCTCCCTTTCCAACTCTGGCGGAGAATCCGCACCCCCAGATACCTCATCCTCTCTCCTACCTCCTATCTGTTGAATTTGTGTCACCTTTACACTCAATTCATCCATCTTTTGACTAAGTGAAGCCTTCTCATTATGGGCTATTCCCAACCCCTCCCGTAATTTCCTGATCAATGATCCTAAAGCCTCCATGGAGGTCTCGTCAGGGTTCATGACAGCTCAGGCGGACTAAGGTTGTTGGCTTTTCATTTTGTCAGACTAAGAGTATTCCTGCGTCCGCGGAAGCTGCTGAACCCCCGACAGTCCCCTGAAGTGTAATACTCAGAGCTAGATAGAATTGAGCTGTGCTTAATACACCCCAAAGGGAAAGGGGGAAGTGGATAACATAAAAAACACCAGTTTGGCAACATCAAGACTAGCTGATGCAGGACCTGCAGAAAATACATAAACAAACACAGATTCTCTCACTACTCACTTAATATCAAAGTTAAGAGTCTTTTATCCTTAACTAAAGAATTAAAAATCGTACCTGGTTCTACTCCTAAAACATCTCAGAGAAGACTGTAGCAATTGCTGAGAACAGGTTACTGAAATCTTTCTACCTCTTTCTTGAGTTTCTTGAGATTAACAGCAACTTCTTAACTTAGGTTTTCCAGCACTCCTTATAAACCTTGACTCATGCCTTTTGAACTGCACATAGTTCCAGTTAATGTTCAGCTTTTTGAATAATATGCTTTATACTTGAACTCCAAACACGCTCACACGATGAAGAATGCATGTAGTTTTTGCAGATCGCATGCACAAACGCAGTAGGAAACACGTAGCAACAGGAACCGCGCACTCGCGCTGAAGTAAACACATAGAAACAGAAATCGCGCTCTTGCGCAGAGGGAAACACGTAGTTTTTGCAGATAGCGCGCACCTGTAGTAGAATACACGTAGCAATAATTACTGCGCAAACGCACTGAAGAAAACACGTAGTTTTGCTGAACGCGCGCACATGCAATAGAAAACACGTATCTACAATTACCGTGCACATGCACTGAAGAAAATACGTAGTTTTTGCAGAACGCGCACACACGCAATAGAAAAAACATAGCTACAATTACCATGCACACACGCTGAAGAAAATATGTAGTTTTTGCAGAACACGCGCACACGCAATAGAAAACATGTAGCTACAATTACCGCGCAGCGCGCTGAAGGAAACTAAACATGTAGTCTTTGAAGAACATGCGCACACGCAGAAATAATCACATAGCAGGAAAGTCTATGCGCACCAGTAGAAGAGTTCTCACACGCACAGAAGTCCATACTCAAGCATTGTAGTAATCACATCACTGTGAGGTGCAAAGTACTTAGAGTGAACGAACAGAAACCTTGCGCACACTTACCAATGAACCAATGAAAACGAACTTACACGCACTCTTAGAAACAGTGCGGATAAATTGTTAAAACCTTGAATTTTCTTAAAATGATGATTCAAGGAAATTATGGGCAACAGTTTTAAGAACCAAAGGCAAGTCACTTATCTTTAGTATGGTCTTCAAAAGTTATTTCAGGATTTCCAATCTTCTGAGATTTCTCCTGACAGTCCAGACACCTCTCCTGAAAGCCCCCAAAGAGTAGCTGCTCGACTGCGAGAGACCTGACAGTTCAGATCCACAAGGCCCAGAGCTTCAGCATGAGCAGCTACAAGACACGTCCTCTCAGCTGGGGCTACGACGATGAAAGGCAGAGAGTGACAGTTTAGAATGTTCATTGTTGTCCTGCTGTCCTCTCTAGCCAATCAGAGCCCCTATTGAGAAACTATATCTTGCCTTGGGCCAGTCACAGTAGTCTGTATTACAAAGTGAAGGCCACACCAACCAAAAGTAGAAAACTTCCCACTCACACCAAACCCACCTACAATCCTCAATACTAAGAGGAAACAAGAGGAAACCTGACACTATGTACCAAATCGCTCTATTCACTTGCAGGAGTCCTATATCATCCAAAGTCCTTGCATGCGGCTCACCCATGTTGCTGGTCATGCAGCGACTAAGTTATGGAATTCACTTCCTCTCCCTCTTCGTGCTACTACAGATCATTTCTCTTTTCGCCGATCTTTGAACATTTTACTTTTTAAACACATCTAGATATTAGTTTTCATCTTGCTCAGCTGTTCCTCTTGTATTAGCACCAAGATGCCTCAGGCATACCAGTACTTTTAACATACCATATCATAACATAATATAACAATCCGTGGTTGCAAAATACAATTTTTCATGTGGCTTGTATATTCATTTGCCGGTTGACAGTGCCAGGACACACCTAGTTTGTAGTGTGCCAGCATACTCCTAATTTTTAGGTTGCATGTAATAATGTCCCCGCAAAAATGTCTCCTGACAAAAAAGTTATTGTTTTTTTCCCAGACATATTATTACATTGAACATGAAGAGACACCCCTGCAAACCCCTATTTTTATATTATTTTTACAAGGGGAGCAGGGAACATCCCCGCAGCCTGTCCCCATACATAATGACACCATACATAATGTTGCCAATGGCTTTTCCCAGCGACATTATGTACGGGGATATTATGTATGGGGACATTATTACCTGATACAATTTTTAAATCTGTGTATGTTATCTGTTTGACACCTCCAGTATACACAATTACATAGGTATATATTCAGTGAAAAAAACATGAGTTGAGGTGACGTTAAGGCGCTGATTAAATGCAATTAGTACCCTTACGAGGGACAATCAGATTGTAACAATCAATCTGATTGGCTCTCGGCGAGTCATTACCAGCCCGACAAAGACTTACCTGCTCTTGTGCTGCGGGCTGCGTCCCTCGTTCTTCCTTCCCTTTCTGCAACTGGACGCCATGGAATAGAGAGGAGGGACTATTTGTAGTCCCTTCTCCCCATTTCCTGGTGGCCATGTTCTTTATTTACTTTTTTTTAAATCACTTTTTAATGTCTGCCATGGAAGGGGAGAAGAGACTACGTGTAGTCCCTTCTTCCCGATCCATGGTGGTCATTAAGGTGAGAAACAGTTTCCACGCTGCCTCTCAACTTGAGAAAAATACTATTAGTTCTCCGGTACAATGTGCCGGGGTACTAATAACAATAGTGCTCTCAGAGGGGGGGGGGGTCTGGTAATGCCTCACGGCTTAGAATAAAGCCCTCGCTTGGCTCAGACTTGTAACTTGTGATGCCCCGGGGGGGAATTACCAGACCAGTAATGCCCCCTCCTTGGGTTCTATTGCTTAACAAAACCTCTGATATTCAGCAGGTGTTTGATGCTACGTCACCTTAACTATGAGGCCCACATTACACAGCCCCTAAGCACACTGATGACATCACAAATGTCATGATGGATGACATTACATATGACATCACTTAGGACATGTCATATGCCATCAGTGATGATATCATATGAGAAATCAGTTAGAACACCACCTATCACCTCCTAAATGACCTTACTGGTAAGTACCAGTCATAGAGAACTCTTTTGGACTGGATTTGAAGATATAGGACAGATGAAACATGCCCTTTCTTTTAAGACGGTCCACAAACATTTGTCAAGCATTGTAAACAATGGTACGATAACCAAAGAATGTTGGTCTTGCACAGAGAAATCTAACATTTCAGATGCAATATAGTGGGAGTCTGCAACCTTTGGATCACCAGAGGTTTTACATTGCAACTTACAATCACCCTACCCAGCATAGACAACGGTGATGGGTCATGGGAGTCATAGTCCAAAACATGTAGCGAAATGCCCGTTTCTATCCCTGGCCCTAAAACTATTAGCGCTTTCGTCCATCCCGTACATTAGCTACTGTGGTCTTGATAACCCAGTCCCCTAGCAACATGAAAATGTTTTTCAACATGGCTATCCTTAAAGGCCAACTGGCTCGTAAACTTTACCATTCGACATGGTTAAGGCCTACCTTTTGATTTGCTATGCTGTCAGTAAGTTGTCTGATATATGAATATACAATGATTTCGGAAACTGTTCCTTCACATGTCTGTTGTATTCTTGTGTGGTCTGGTTCGAAGTCATAATTGTACAACCCAAATGTCTTCTTTGCATAGGGAACCATTTTTAGAAGAGAGATATAAAGGTACTAGAGTATATCATCATGGTAAATGCTCATTGAATACAGAGTAACTCAGATGTGTAAGAATACCATGGTTGTAAAAAGACAGTATTTGCAAATGCAAATTCCATTCAAGCTTTGCACTTAAAACCACTTTTAAATGTTGCATCTCTCTTACTTGCACGCATGATCTCATGTACTACTGATATCACTGATGATTGGGTGTTGGTAAGATTGCTATTGATTAATCGGACGAGGAAAAGGAATGTAGGGGTTCAGGTAGGTTAACTAATTAGGTACTATGACAAAGAAGAGGGAGGTTCGGTAATGTAGCAATCTTCCCTGTTGACGTCAGGGGAAAATCTTGTCCAATCAAAACCAAAGATATAGTAAACATGCATTGGCTTCACTCAACCTTATGTTGAACGCCTTTATTTCAGTGTAATTAAACAAATAAAAGCTTTTTAAGCAAATTTAACACTCCAAACACTATACCCCCTGTACGCCCCTCCCACACATTTTAAGTTAATTTAAAATGCAACCCCAGTCATCTTTTTTTATATCAAAACACGGATTGCTTCCTCAATTAACTTAGACTACGTGTATTCCCCTAACTCGCAATCACAATGATTGCCACATCTCAATACACTATAGATAAGAAGTATTTTGTTTTCCACTCGACACAAATCAAGATCTCAGAAAAACGATTGAAGAAAAAAACAAAACTACACTATCCCCAACCCCCAAATCGTCTCAAATCATACTTTGTGGCCCTGCCAACATGGTCCCCATCCTCAGAACTGAACTACCCTACTTACACCCCTTATATAATTAGGGCAGTTCTCAAAAAATGAATCGAGAGCTTGAATTTTGAACTGCATTATAGTGAATTTTCAGAAATGAAAAGTTTTGGCACCAGCAATGCATCATGGAAAATTATACTTCATTTTTGGGTATAGAGTCACCCCGCTCTACGTCAAATTAAACAAAAGAACTAATGTACGGTTTTGCTCCACACCAACAAAGTATTTTCGTTCTAGTGCTTTGTGCCCAACATATTTCTTATTTGGTGCAAATCCATACTGTAAAGGAGGAGGTGGATGCCTTTTCTCTAGTCCCTGCCCCCTCACAACCGTCTTAATTGAGTACCAGACGAAGAGCTACAATTGGGAGCCAATGCACAAGTTTTTGCGACATGCCCATACCGCGTCGATTATATGAAAGATGATATGTACTGAGAGAGCCATTCAGAAGATTCCTTCACGTTGAGACAGTGCAAGGATGTTACCAAGAAGGATGTCCACTGCCAAAGTGCCAAAATGCAGCTATGGGAAATATGAGTGAACTCTAAGCAAAAGTCTGATGACAACAGAATGATGGCATAAAGAAGATATGTAAACCAATGCTGAAACGATATGAAAATACTTAGGAGTGACGATGTAACTGAAGCACTAAAAGAAACATGTATCTAAAAATGAAATAATTGTTGAAAATAAGAAGATGAAGTAACTTGCTGACCAATAACTGTAAAAACGCTGTATTGCAAGGTAGAAAAAAGCATATAGAAGTTTGCTAAAAAGAGGTATATACATAACGTTTAGGATGACCATTGGAAGAAAATGGATGATGGCCGTCTTAAAGAATCAACCCAGCTACCTTAAAATACGAGCCTAGGATTGCAAATTGAAGAACTGATGAAGAAGCTGTTTTTCTGTGTAGAATAAGGGAGTATCTTGGCCTGGGATCAAGGAGGCTATTTCAAGAGATGGGTACAAGTCACAAAGGGAGTCGAATGAACAGACCATGTGCGTAAGACATATTTCTGCTAAGATTAGGAGAGACAAGGACATTTGCAGATGCCAACTGCTGGACAACCACAAAGACAAAAGCCTATCCCAGGGCTGATGTGTGCTTTAAATAAATTTAAATAAATAAACAAATAAATATGTGAGGTGGAGTGAGCAAGTCTCTAAAGGCCAGAAAGGGTAATGACACATTGTTCAATAAAATCAAATAGCAGTAATTGAGAGGCTGAAATTGACAAAATCATGGTCTCCTAGCACGTGATGAAGACCTCAAAACAAAGGCTATTCATTGGAGCTTTGATTTAAGATAGTGGTGTGCTTGCATTCCCTCGAATGTCCCAGAACAGTGAGCAGACTACGAGGTCAACTACAAACGATAGACTTTGTCTCAGAATTGGGTCAATGACGTATGATGGACTAATTGGAAAAACAGAGAACAAGTTGATGCAGCTCGAACACCTGGGTTTCGTTTTCACTCGCGTGCTTGTAGAAGAGCTGAAAAATTGGATTGGGTTGCCAACCAATCAGAAGGCCTGACATGCACTTTCATATACAATGTTGCAGTTATTAGTTTGCTGCACTATTCTCTGCTATAATCAGTATGTGACGTAGCTCAGGGCAGCCAATAAGATATTAACCCATATATAATACTATAAATAGACATATTCCCCTAATCCAATCCCACCCGGTGATAGGTTTTATGAAATGCCACGTAGAATGACATCATAAATGACGGATGTGAAAGTAGCAAAACTGATGTATGAATATTGAGCATCTACTTTGATAGGTGTCATATCTCCCTGCTTTCTTTCATTGAGATTAAAGCAGTATTTTACTATCTTCCTTTGGTCTGTCCAGTTATTTGGTCTGAGATAATTACTGGTAATTCCATCTAGCACAAAGAAGACACTTCAAGGTGCTAGAGCACATTTGGTAGATGTGCAGATGGTTCTGGTCTAACGACCTAGATCTAAGCCCAGATCCAGACCCCAGACAATCGCTGGCTCCTACCATTAGCAAGATGATCGCAGAGTTTAGTGCAGAGAGTGGAGCGTAAAAGGGCACGTGTTCAAGATTCGGTTTGGCAGGTCCCCCTTTGATGAAATTCCTGTCCGGTCCCTGCAGGTGACCCGCAGACTGAAGGCAAACTGGTCGATTGTGGGAGAGTTAATGCTGAGGGACTCGAGCTGAATAGTGGATGTGAGTGGACCATCGAATATGGTAAACGATAAAGGGGGAAGGGATTGTATTGTGGTGTGTTGAATATATATGGAAAGGATTATAAAGAAGAGATTGGATAGCTCAATTTCATGGGCCTATGAGGGACGTAAAGAATACACGCCGTAACTCCATATAGGTGTTAAGGATTCCTGAGTCATAGAGCTAAAAAGAAGTCAATAAGAGATGAGATACATTTACTGAGAATAGTAAAGGAAAACGTAAGTAGTGGAACAAATTGAAAAGTGCACATCTGTATGGGGTATAGTATGTTTTTTATAAAGCTTTCTGCATGTTGAAAATGATAGATATAAATGATAGATATAAAATTACACTAAAAATAAATAAATAAAAGTGATTTTTGGTACATTTTTTTAAACAAAGGATTGACATCCATCAGAAGGTTAAAGTTAGATGAAATTAGTATTCAAATAAATAGGAGAACTTTAAAATATTAAAAAACCAAGTACAATATAAAAATAATTAATAGAAAGTGCAAACGAAGGAGCAAGAAGAACAGTGGTATAAAAAGGATTCAAAATATTTTGATTCAAGGAATAAGAGCGGCGATTGATGATATATATTTAATAAACCTAGAAAGAAGAATAACAGATTGGGTAAGTATTGGCAGTCTAAATTGACCTGTCACCATGGAGGACACACCTCTTTTACACCTATGCAGAACATTGCTGAGATACACAGCCCAAATTAGGAAATATCGTTCAGAATGGGTCATGGGCACAACTAATAAAGCACATATGTCATGGCCTCAAAATGGTTCATTATAAACACCGGACGACATACTTACATGCCACTCACAAAGGAAAGAAGTTAGAGAAAAGGTTGGCAGATTTAGAACTCTGGAAAATGTACCAGAAGATCCAAATGAAAGGGAGTGGATGCTTAATCAGCATAAAGGAGAAGATAATTACCTTCAGTTTCTATTTTACCTCCTGAAAAGCAAGATGTAAATACTGACGAAAAAGGGATTTTACCCTCTGAAGGAATTAAAGGCAGCAGTGAGGTATGTTAATCCAACACATGAGCCCTCGGATTATAACAGGAAAGAAACCACAGAAGAGAGCGGGAATAGAGAACACAAAAATATATCAACACGCAATGAAGGAAAAAAGTGTGATGAGAGAAAAGATAGACAAGGCAAACAGACAGAGATAGAGGGAAAGGCAGAAAGACAGAAGGGAACAAAGGATATAGCCAAGGGCATGACAATATTACAGAATGAATGGATGGGAGGACAAATATTTCTCATACTACACTATAAAGGCATTGATGGAGTACAGGAAAGAGAGAAAAGGGAGGAAAGGGGAAAGAGAAAGGAGAAGAGAGAATATACAAAGAAGGAAGGGACAAACAATTTAAGTGAAGGGAGGAATGAAAAAGGTGTGAGGTGAGAAAAGAGAAGGACAGATTAGAAGAAGAGCAACAAAATGAGGCAGAAGCCCAAAGATTGAAAGATTGTAGGTTACAAAGAAGAAGAGAGGAAGCAGAGTTAAGGGAGTTAAGAACAATAAAGGAAGAAATGAACAGGAGTAGGGGATTAAAATACCATGAAATAGAACATTTATGCTGCAGAAGTATAGTGCCTATAGAAACACAAGAACGATTGGAAGAAGAAAGAGGGTCACAACAGCCGAAAGGAAGCTGCAAGGAATGTTGCAATCAGCATGGGCTGATGGGCAGGACACAGAAGACATAGAACAGGCGCTTGAGAAACTATATAGGCAAATGAGGGATAGAGGAAGGCATGACACTCAAGAGAACATTGAAAGTTCCAGATCAAAGGGAACTGAAGGTAACTCAGTGGACGCCATAACAGACAACCATAGAACGATGTCCTTAAGTAGGTTAGATCTTGATGATGTAGAAGAAGATAACAGCCACACAAGCTGGGGCATTATGATGTCAGATGAAGAAAGAGAGGAGAATGAGAGGGTGCATGTGGATTATCAAGAGAATCTAGCGTATATGAAGGGGTAAAATGGTCAGATTTAGAAGACACCATAGAATAAACAACGGAACCAACACAATATATTGAACGACTGCAAGCATGATCACGTAGCACAGGGGATATATCCCCACCTCACATAAGCAGAGTAAGGGCATTGCCAGGATGGAAACAAACAGATGAGAATAACACTGCTAGGAGAACAAGGAGTGTGGGCAGGTATGATTATGAATCAGATTGTCACAATTCCCACTATTAGAGAAAGGGGTAGGGGTCGACCACAATATGTTCCACGGCCCCACATTAATAAGGAGAATTTAAAGCGCACACTACCAAATTTAACCTCAGGTGCAGGAAAATGGATTCGTGAGCTAGAGAAAAGAACATCAGGAGCGACTTAGCTACCCCTAAAAATAAATGTATTTATTTACTTTTAAAATTGAGGCTCCTGGGCCGTGACCAGCAGCATGTTGAGCTTTGTTTCTGGAGTGGCTGGTTTTCTGATAGCTATAGCCCGTAAAATAGTTCAGTGGGTTGAGCGCTCGTTTCTGCAAAGTGTGTGTTATCAGCAGGTTGCAGGTAATACTCCCGCGAAGGTCAGCTCAGCCTTTTATCCCACTGAGGTTGATAAATGAGTGCCAACACAGACTGAGTGATATTCTATGTATATTTTTTCTATATGAAGTGCTTAAGTGTAAGTGCTACATAATAACACATTATTATCGCTTGGCCTTGGACGTCTGCTTGCTTTCACTGTAATTTGGTACTATGGGCCTATACCTACTGATATTTATGATACATATGGTGATCCATTCTTGTATGAAATGTATATCACATTACAGAGGTCTTCAAACTGTGGGACGTACCCCCTGGGGTGGGGAGCGTGGGCCGACTCTCAGGGGGGTGGGAGGGATGCGGGACCCCAGCCTGAAATAAACAAATTTTTTTTTTATTTTTTACAAAAAGGTAGGGGAAAGAAAGCTGGCATTGGATGGGACATACATGTTTGTGCATATCCCATTCTACCATGGCCCCCACCGCACATGCTCATTGTGACGGTCCGGCCAGGCTTAGGGTCTGTTGGAGTGGCTGACCCAGGAAATAGACACCCTGGAAGCGTGCTCTATCCCTTTCCAGAGGAAATACAGACTCTCTATCCATGCCAGAAAAAGGTCCCACGTTCAGGCACGGGTATATGGCGCATCCAACAACTTGGCGGAACTTTTCAACATCTTCAGGGAACAAGCCAACCCTTCTGCAGTCTCCTCCTCCCCTATTCCTTCTCAGGCCCTCTGCAACACACTCGCCACTCACTTCATCACCAAAACTCATCCTAAAAAGCCTTCTTACTCACTCTCCCATCCCCCACACTCGTGCCTCCCTTGGCCACTCACCCACCACCTTCCTCCGTCTCCGCCTTCGCCCTAATCATACCTGAAGAAATCACCAGAGTTGTCCGCTCCATGAAAGACTCGTCCAAACAGGTTTCCCCATGCTCATCCAAAACCATCACGGACAACATTGGCTCTCTTGCCCTTGCACTCACTGATCTCTGCAACCACTCCTTTGCTACTAGTTCTTTCCCTTCCCCCCTCAAGCACTCCCTTGTGCACCCCCTCCTTACAAAACCATCAGCAGACCTCACCTGTCCAGACAACTACTAGCCTATCTCCATTGCCCCCTTCCTGGGGAACCTGCTGGAGAAGTTGGCCCTCCCCCAAATTAATTCTCACACTGAACTTGTTGGCGGTCTTCACGACCATCAGTCTGGATTCCGAGCAGCCAGAGGCATGGAAACTGCTCTTCCGAACACCCTTAAATAACTGCTTGCATCGCTTGATTCCAACTCCCCTGCTGTCCTCGTCCTCCTTAATCTCTCTTCTGCATTTGACACCATCCTCATGAAAAGGCTCCATGACACCTTTGGTATCTCGGAGTGGGCACTGGACTGGCTTACCTCCTTCCTCACTGACTACTCTTCCAAAGTCATAATAGGCACCTTCTCCTCCCCTACTTAATCCTCCACCTGTTGCGTCCCGAAGGTCTCCATTCAGTCACCTTGGCTCTTTAACATCTACCTTACTATGCTGGCACGCCTCATTTCTTCCTTCTCCCCCAACTTCCAGTGCTATGCTGACAACACACAACTCTTCTTCAAACGTCCTACAGATGCCCTTGCACCCTCCTTCATCCCTGACTGCCTCTCAGTCATCCAGGCCTGGTCTACTTCTAATGATCTTTGCCTCAATGCCAGAAAAACTGATATCCTCCATATTGGGACCCAGGCACCCGACATCTTCCCCTAACTCTGGCCTTCTTCCATGGCTCTCCCCTGCTCCCTCTTTGGAAGCCAGAAACCTCTGAATCATCTTCAACTCCTCTCTCTTCTTCCTCCCTCAGAGTCAGGACATTTCCAAGAAGTCCCACTTTCAGCTTTTCCTTCTGAAAGAAATTCTACCTTTCCTCACCTTCCCCCAGATACTCAATGTTCCCCGGGCTCTGGTTCTCTCTAGGCTTCACTATTGCAATAGCCTCCTCCTTAATCTATCTTCATCCACTCTGCGACCCCTCCAGATAATCCAGAATAGGACAGTGAGATTTATCATTGACTTTAAGCCCAAGGACTGCATCTCTCCTGCCCTAAAAAGTCTACACTGGCTCTGGTTTCTGCACGGATCAAATTCAAATCCCTCTGCATCATCCACAAGGCTGCCTAGGGCTGGGGACCACACCATCTGCAATTCTCTCTAATTGTGAACACTCGCAAGGCATAGTAGGTTTATCATCCCCTCCCCATTGTCTCTTCTTATTTTGTTCTATTTAATTATTTAACATTGTTGTAATTACATTGGGCCTCATTACGAGTATGGAGGTAGCCATGCCGCTTTTAGCGGCATGGCTACCTCCATACCGGGTACCGGGTCTGGGTTCCAGGAATGAAGAATTACCAGGCCATTCCCACCTTGGAGGGCCCAATAATTCCCTTTCCTGGAACCCGGACCCGGTACATCCCCGATCCCATTTGAGCCCTGATAGGGCTCAATGGGAATGGGGAGGATGCTAACAACGGGCCCGTTAATAACGGGCCCGTTGTTAGCATCCTGGTCTGCTAGCGGGTCCCGCTAAGGACGCCTGGATTTACCAGACGTCCTTAGCGGGACCCGCGAGCAGACCTCGTAATGAGGCGGTAGAGGGTTAATGGCACCGGCAGCTCTACCGGCGCCATTAACCCTCTACCGCCTTCCTCATAATGAGGCCCATTGTCTATCATCCCCTGTCCCCTCCCTGTTCCCCTATGGGTGCTTTGAAACAGTATTTGCTTCCTGTATAAGCACCTAACAAGTGAACAATAAACAATAAACAATTGGCAAGAAGTCCCACTTTCAACTCTTTCTTCTCAAAGGAATTCTCCCATTTCTCACTTTCCCCCAGAAGCTCAATGTTACCCGCGCCCTGGTTCTCTCTAGTCTTGACTATTGCAATAGCCTCCTCCTGAACCTACCTTCTTCCACTCTGCGAATCCTCCAGCTAATCCTGAATAGGGCAGTGAGACTTATCCTTGACCTTAAGCCCAAGGACTGCATCTCTCCTGCCCTAAAAAGTCTACACTGGCTCCGGTTTCTACACGGATCAAATTCAAATCCCTCTGCATCATCCACAAGGCTGCCTAGGGCTGGGGACCACACCATCTGCAATTCTCTCTAACTAAATACTCTCCCTCTAGACTTCTCTGTTCCACTGGCACCAACTCTCTGTGTGTAAAGCGTTTTGCTAAACAGAGGGCCAGAGGTTAATCTCTTTCCTCAGCTGGCTCCCTCCTATGGAACAGACTCCCTTTTCCCTCTGCATCTTGAAAAGAACTTTCTTAAACTGTGGAAGCTCCTCAAGATTTTTCTGCTTTACCTCCTCCTTCCCTTCTTCTCTCCTCTGCTAATCTCACAGTTGTGTGATTGGTGTACAGAACCCTTATGCATCTTCGATGCCCTTTACCTCTCACTCCCAATCGCCTAGATCGGTCTTGCCTCCAGCACTTACTTCTGCACACCGTACGCCCTAGAGGCTCGCACATTGCCACCCAACGCAGCTCCATGCCGTGTAGCACTTTCCAAACCCGGCACTTCTGTGACTCACCCACGAACACGGACACCCCAGCACTTACCCCCATGCCTTCATCCATGCTGCACTTCCACGTTCTGAATACTCACAAAGCATAGTAGGTTCATCCGTTGTTCCTCCCTCACTGTACTTTGTATTTATTTGTATAGTATTGTGTGTCTTTCCCATGTCCCTCCCCCCTGTTGCCCTGTGGTTGCTTTGAAACAGCATTCACTTCCTGTATAAGCGCCTAACAAGGTACCCATTCAAAAATAAATAAATAAATACATACATACATACATACATACATAGATGTGTGCTTCCAGGGTGTTTGAATCCAGTCGCAGGAACGAAACGGGACCAGGGGATTATACGAGATAAGGAGGGGGTGCTGGGGTTACTTTGGAGCGAGTGGGGACACCAGGGGTTGTTTGTGAAAAGGGTTGGGGGTCTTTTGGGTTGTTTTTGGAGCAGGTGGGGAAGCCCAGGGATTGTTTTATGGAGCACGTGGGGGCCCTGGGGTTATTTTTGGAGAGGGTGGGGGGCCCTGGGACTATTCAGGGAATGGGGTAGGCAGCCCCCTCGCCCATTATTGAGGATCTGCTTTTCCCAGCTGAGTGAGCACTCCTGGGCTGGCTAAACTGTTGAAGGGAAACAATGTTTCCCTCTGACAGTTCAGTTCCCCAGCCGCACATGCTCAATGAGCCATGCAAGGGTAGACGTGTTTTGCTTCCCCATCTTTGCAGAGCTCATTGGAAATGCTGGCTGGGGAACTGCTTGTCTGTCTGTGCGAGGCAGATCTCCTGCCCCTCCTCACACATACAGACAGAGCAGGCTGGAGCAGGGCGTTTCAGTGCCCATGCTCAGGCCCCTGCATGCATGTGCAGGAACCAGGAAGCTCTTACTTCCTGATTCAAGTTCATGCTGCAGGAGCTGGAGTGCTGGGGAGGAAACTTCAGGACCGGGGCAGAAGGTAAGTTATTGTTAATTTATTTTTTATTTAAAAATGTGTATGGATGCGTGTATGCTTGTGTTATGAGTGAGTGTATGATGATGGGTGCTCGTGTGAATGATAGTGCATGCTGTGCGAATGTGTGTGAATGTGTGTGTGTGTGTGTGTGTGTGTGTGTGTGTTTGTGTTGGCACGTGGCATTTTAAAAATGCCTTTGTTGCACAATCCCACTTCCCACCGCCCAAAATCAGCTCTCCTTCTGAGGCGCTGTGGAGCCCAGGGGACAGGGATGGTATTTTGTTACTGGACAACTATTATAGATGTCCAGTAAAAGATACCCTGATACGATATGATATGACATTTGTAATGCGCCTGTACACAAGTGTTTCTAGGCGCGTCATGCTTTCCCCCTGAACACATCAGCGCCTTGCATACACACATCATCACTTTGATTGTGTGCGTCTGTTAGGCACTGCAGGGCTAGGGGACAGGGATGGTATCTTTTTACAGGACATCTATCTAGATGTGCAATACAAAATACTATGCCTGCTCCCTGTGTCCCCAGCACCAATTGCAAACTGTTCAGCTTTTTACCCAAATCTTTTTTAAAAGTGTGCTCTAAAATGCAACATTTTAACCCATTATTTCAAAAAAACTTTCTGTGGGGAGAATGCACCTTGAGTCCCCTTGATTGGTTCAGGTTCCCTCGCTGCGCTCCATCACTATTGCATATCTGGTGGAAATATTTATGCCCCTCCACTTAAAGAATTCACCAGCCGCTGCTGGCCCTGGGACTGTGCTGGGAGCCGGGTGGGGAGAGCCCAGAGACTGTGGTGGCAGCAGGATGGGGGAAGCCATGGAACAGCGGTGTGAGCAGGGTGGGTAGACACCAGGGACTTTGGTGGGAGCAGGGTGGGCAAAGCCCACGGTCTGTGGTGGGGTGGGTGGAGCCCAGGAACTGGGCTAGGAATGGTATGATGATATGATATATCGCATTTATAACGCGCCTATACACAAATGTTTGAAGGCGCGATGGATGGAGCCCAGGCACTGTGATGGGAGCAGGTGGGGGAGCATAGGGACTATACTGGGAGTTGGGTGCAGCGACGGCACGCAATAGTTCATAGCCATTTGGACTTTCTGTCCATTTGGCATTTTGGGGGTGCCCGGTCTGCCAACATTTTGCTCCGGGGGAGCCCAGGCCAAAAACAGTGATATAGTAACCATATTTTTTGTCGTGTACTTAGAAACAATGCTATGTGATGCCACTTCCTGTTTTGTTAAGGGGTGAAAGGTTGTGTTGCATCACTTTCCGTGATGTCACTTCGGGATGGGGTCAAATGACATCACTTCCTGTGATGCCATCAGAGGTCAAGGGTCATGTGATGTCACTTCCGCTACCTGTGGAATTTTGGTGAAATGACGTCCCTGTCTTTCCCCTTTTCTAATGGCATGACAGGCTGAAAAGTGATGGTCTGGTGGGTTGCCCAAAGCTGTGCCCGTGGTTCTAATTGATTCAAAACCTTACAGCAATCAACCTTTGATGTTGCTTCATTCTACTTTCAACCATAAAAATAGCACCTCTCCTCCTCTTCTCCTTCAAGATTTATAGAAAATCTCTGTTTTGTCATTGGTAGCTATGGTGTCATCAATGGCTTGCACTAGCCTTTGGCGAAAGGCGCTTTATACATTTAATAAAATACAAAATACAAATACTAGCAAATGCTCAGTTGACAATGCAACTCGCTCCCGCAGACAAAGAGGATAAAGAAGAGTGCAAACAGAGAGAGAGAGAGAGAGAGAGAGAGAGAGAGAGAGAGAGCTAGATAAAAGCTAATATATTAACTATCAACAAAACCAAAAACGCATTGTACAACAATAAATCATGTCATGGAGAAATTATTAATTGAGAAGTGAGGTGGTCATGTTTTGCAAAATATATTAGCGAAACGTGTCTCAGGATTGTATTGATGTGCATATTTGATATGAGGTTGGTCTCTGCTCAGAGTTCTTGCTTTAATGCGAAGAGATACTGTGAAAAACGCACCAATAGCGGTACCCAGCCCTTAAGCATGGACCTCTTTATCTCAGGCATGCCTCTTGCAGTCCTGACCATTTACAGCAACTTTAACGCGTGCTTTATCCATCCTTGCCCTTCACCAGGACCCTGGTCGCAGCAGCGGGCGGTGGTGGTAGGATCCTGCCAAGCGGTCATATTTGGGATGGCGTGCACCGGGGGAGGAATAATAGATGATGAATTTGAGCGTAGCACTTGGCTCAGGCATCTCTGGGTTAAACGTGTGTTCCAGGGCCGGCTGAGTCTCCTTTCTAGGAAGTTAAATGGTGTACCATTAAAATGGCTAATAATTACAGCGCTTAGAAAGGGGAGGTCGGTATTTAAAGAGTAAGCAGGGGTTGCGTAGACTGCATGGGCCTGGTAGTCCGAATCTGCTATCAAATTGAATGTTTAAAGGGAATGTACAAGGATAAGGCATTGAGAGGGTCTCCCCAACACTATGTTCAAGGCCTTCCAATATGGCGGCTATTGTAGATTCCAATAATGACGATGCATCTCCCCAGGCCCCAGATACAGCGTCTTCCGTGCAAGAAAGAGCCGCATTGTGAAGTTGGTGTCGCTGCATTCTGGGTTGGTGCAGACAGGCACGCCGGGCCAGAAGGAACATTAGGAAACAATGATGCACAGGCGTATGTGACAAGGTTTCAGATATGCAATTTAGGCTTCAGAATGCCCCGCAGAGAGCCAGACTGACAGCCACCCTACCCCCACCAGCAGTGCCAGTAATTTTCCTAAAAGCTTTCCTGATGCAAGGGAAGCAATCTGGTTAAGTGAAGCCGGGTCACCGAGGGCCGCCATTACGCCTTGTCCATGAGCTGCATTGCTAATGCATGGCTGTGATCTGGGCACCGACAAACCTCCCTGGCCCACGTAGAGATGGAAATCTGTGAACTGTGTCTTTGCAGCAAAACCAAGTGCACTCCCGTGTGCATTATGTTTGCCAAAAGGGCAGGCCTGGTAGCACTGGAATCTATAGTCCTAAAGTTTCGGGGCCTGACTTTCTCACCATAAAGAGATGCTTTACAATAATAGGTGTCTGGAGCAACCGTCAATCAAATATAAGAATCTCTCTCTCTCTCTCTCTCTCTCTCTCTCTCTCTCTCTCTCTCTTTCTCTCTCTCTCTTTCTCTCTCTATCTATCTCTTTCTCTATCTATCTCTCTTTCTCTGTCTCTCTCTATCTCTTTCTCTCTCTGTCTATCTATTCATTAATCTATCTATTCATCTATCTATTAATCTGCTTATCTCTCTCTCACCATCTATCAATCCAAATATCTCGTTAGCCATCTACCTAGCTACTCAACCATCTGCCCATCCAAAGTCATATCTGTCCAGCTGTCTGTCTGTCTGTCTGTCTGTCTGTCTGTCTATCTATCTATCTATCTATCTATCTGTCTGTCTGTCTGTCTGTCTGTCTGTCTATCTATCTATCTATCTATTAATATACCTGTCTATCTGTCTATTTACCTATCAATCTATCTATTAATCTGTCTATCTACCAATTTATCTATCTATCTACCAATTTATCTATCTATCTATCTATCTATCTATCTATCTATCTATCTGCCTATCGACCTATCAATCGATCTATCAATCCAAATATCTAGCTACTCAACTGCCTAAGCATCGAAAATTATATCTGTCCAGCTATAAATCTATCATTCATTCTACATATCTATCTATCTATCTGTCTGTCTGTCTATCTGTCTGTCTGTCTATCTATCTATCTATCTATCTATCTATCTATCTATCTATATGAGTCTCGGGAGGGTAGCTCAGGAGCAACGTGCTTGCCTTGGAAGCAAGACGACATAGAGCAACTCAGGTTCGATTCCCGGGTCCGCACTTAGAAACCTCTGGTTATTAAGCGCATTATAAATAACATATCATATCATATGTCTGTCTATCTGCCTATCAATCTATATATTAATCTGTCTACTATCCCATTAGTTTGCCTATCTATCTACATCTCTAGCTAGCCATCTATCTAGCTACTCAGCTATCTACCCATCCCATCATCTACATATAGAAAATATATGGTTTAGTTCCTCCATTGGTTATACTGCTATCTGATGGCTCCACCTGCGACCACCTCTAGATTGATAAGAGAGAATACATGGCATCTTTAAAGTTGACTATTGGTTACTGCAACATGTACAGGGTGGCCCAATATTACGAGATTTCATTGGCCAGCACCTTGCTCACCAACCTTGGCAATAGCAGGTCATCAGCACAAGAAGTAAAAATCAGAGTAGGGGGTGATAAGTCCAAGACCTGCATTCTTCAATTAAATAAGACACTGGGCCTCATTAGGAGTTTGAAGGTAACCATGGCGCTAATAGCGCCATGGCTGCCTCCAAACCCTTACCGACTCCTCCCTGGTGAATGGAGCTATTACCGCCCCATTCCTAGGTTGGAGGGGGCGGTAATTCCCCATTCACCAGGGCCCTTCCCCATTCCCATTGAGCCCGCATAGGGCTCAATGGGAATGGGGAAGGTACTAAAAACAGTACCGCAAATTGCGGTACCGTTATTAGCTCGAAAGTCCCTTTTGCGGGTCCCGTCCTTAACGCCTGGAAAAATCAGGCGTTAAGGGAGGACCCGCAAAGGGAACTTGTAGCAGGGCGTTAAGGGATTACCGGCACCGGTGCCCTTACCGGTGCCGGTAATCCCTTACCGCCTGCCTCGTAATGAGGCGCTCTATCCCTTATCCCTAGGACAGGAGCCAAACATATTCCTTTGTACTTGACCCTGTCAGGCGTCTTGATTCTGAGAACATGTGGGGAGTCGAGGCAGCTGCTGGATCGTGTCTTGCCTTAATGAATAGACACTGGTTTTGAATTATGGGTCACGTGTGAGGAGACCGTGTTCTGAATTCTCCCGTCCTGTATTTGTTGAGATTTTAGCTAATATGAACGCAAGTGTTATTACTTTTTCAAACACTGAGAACTTGGTCCATCCATTCCTTGTGAGGTTTTAACTTATAATTAGCCGGCACCTGGCACTCAAAGGCTGTTTGTTCTTCAATGAATCTGAGAGAATTATGTCTTGTGCCTTGGGAATCCTTATCTCATGTTCTCTTCTGGACTGTTCAAGCCCACTCTTCATTCTTCCATAACCTCAGGGAGGGGCCGCTCAGCCACTGCTGCGCCCTGCACGAATCTGTACTTCAGCAGTTTGAGTTTTCATAAAGCTTTGAGACCTCTATTAATTTCAATGCGTGTTACAACTTTCATTTTCACAAAGATGGCAGCCTTTTATTGTTGCCTTTCTATGTTAGTAGACTATTTACACATATTGTTTGTGTTTCGTTTTGGTGTATACATTGCTTGTGTTATATTCTTTGTCTCTTTATGGTACAAGCAGTATTCTTTATGCACATTTGACCTACAGTCTGTGTTTCATAATAGTGAGTGCATATTTGCTTCGTGTCTATTGCATGTGCATATGTCAGTCTACCAGCAGGTTTGCTTACTGTTACCATCTTCAGTTGCATCAAGTACATCTCTTCAGGTATTGATCCAGGATAAGGCTGCATAGCTTTTCTCCCCTTTACCATATTGGGGTGGGGGAGTGGCAGTTGTCATTAATGCCATATTCATCTGTGTCTTGACACTCCCCCCTCTGGGGTTGAATCCTCGACAACACCCTTATTCTGGCCCTCCTCTGTGTAAGATACCTTGGGTATCCATATTTGAGTCACCCCCCTCAGGTCACCTGCACTTCTTATGTGCTTATC
Source organism: Ambystoma mexicanum (assembly GCF_040938575.1). NCBI lineage: Eukaryota > Metazoa > Chordata > Amphibia > Caudata > Ambystomatidae > Ambystoma > Ambystoma mexicanum. Next base: position 1,432,030,689 of record NC_090931.1, read on the forward strand.
CACACTCCAGTTAGAACCAATGGATGGGTATCCCCTTCATCGCAGGCATCTTGGGAACAATAATAAACCACAAAGTGTGATGCCTCAGGGAACAAAAACGATATAAATCAAATTAAATTGGGGCTCAGATAGTGATAATGGAATGCGACAGGTAAATGCTCAATAGCAATTAATTTAGAAATATAGTATACTTTTTTTTTAAAATGTCATTATAAACAATCCATTAGTCATACAAAAGTTTTGTCAACAGTGTGCAAATTCACCTTATAACTATATTGTGCAAAAAGTACAAAGCATGCATGTGCAAATCCGAAAGTGTACATAATGCAAATTCGTAAATTATCTGTGCCACTGGTCTAAAATAATCTCGACCGTAGGCATCTGTAACATTATGCCAATTTATATACTGTTCGTTAAAAATTGCAACTAAAACATAGTCAAACATTTGTCGCAACTAAAATATATTCAAACATTCGTCAACTATGCAAGGCGTAATGGCGGCCCTCGGTGACCCGGCTTCACTTAACCAGATTGCTTCTCTTATAGTCAGCTGTGTACACTATCTCCAAAACTTAATTCTCTTTTCTCAACTCATAGATCCAAACTTTCATGTCAGTCCTCAATAATACTTGAAAAAACCATCTAGTGGACACAAAGGGTACATTGTAAAACCCTTTTTTCAGTGCAGCCAAAATGCTTCATTTGTAGAAGAATTATATCAATTGTTTGTTTGCCCAAAAGACGTTTTCCAGAACAGAGCAAGGCATACCTGTATCTATGGTCTGGAGCATCAACAAAATGGTGTGTTTCAGTACGAGAAGCAAACGCCTCTCTTCGAACACGATGTTAAACAGAAAGCTTCCATATTTCACAGAAATAGGACTAGCAGTTCTCATTACGTGGTTCTAAATAGCCCAGAAATGACAATCGCCATTTTGAAACATCTCTCAGTACATCACTTCATATATGGCTCATCCTCTATGCGTCTTTAATATAGCCAATATTTGTGAAATATTCCCGCGAACGAAACCCTTTTAGGGAAACAAGATCTTTCTAATTATTGTCCTGTATTTTTCCTAATGTTTAACACTAGTAGGTTTTCAACATTTTTCCTCTCATTTTTCAAAATTGTACTTTACGCAGTTCCCTTTATTAGAGAAAGGAGGGGCTAGACCACAGTATATTCCATGGCCACAAATGGATAAGGACAATTTAAAGTATAAACTTCCCAGTTTAACGGCAGGCATGGGAAAATTGATCTATGAACTCGAGAAAATGACAGGGGGAAATACCTTAGCGATAGGTGACATTAAGGGTCTCCTAGCAGCCATTCTTGGAGAGAGGGCTGATGACATTTGGACGAGAGCAGGCTATTCAAGTGCCACGGCACAGAACACAGCGCACGATGGGGCACCGTTTAATAATTGTAGAACAGCTGTATGGCGAGCGTTCAGGGTACAGTATCCTGACACGGCAGACATGGGTGCAATTATGGCATGCAAGATGAGAGAAGATAAAGATCCGCTTTCTTATATTCAAAGTATTCAGGAACGGTGGACTCGTGTAACGCGAGAGCCGTGAGGAAAATCAGGGGCAGTATTTTACCACATTTTCTGTCAGGGATTACCTGAGCCGGTACAGAGGCAACTCAAGATATTAGTGGTAATTGAAGCGAAGCCATGTCCAGAAATACAGTTGACAATAGTGCATCACTGTCGACTGTTGCAAGAGAAAAACAAGAAGAAGGAAGATGCTAGAAAACTTGAGGAAGACAAGTTAGTTCAGAAGAAACGCCATAGAAGGGGCTGTACTGACAAGCGTAGAAGGAGTGGGAATGCAGCAAGCAGTGGGTACATTGCAGGTGAACAATCAACACCAAATGGATCAAGGAGGGAATGGGTTTATGCCACGATGCAGAGGAATGGGTTACAGAGGAAGAGGGGGCATTCAGAATAATCAAGGGGGTTCCAAAATATGCAGAATGATAATTCGAATATGCAATATGGGCAAATCAGAAGATTCCCGCCTGTATGTTGGACATGTGGAATGACAGGACACATTGCGCGAACATGTGGGAGCCAAGGGTATGTACCGAATGGGCAATTCTGAAGAGGGGGGCAGCTTATCCTCCAGCATATAGCTCACAAGCTAGGAATGGGTTCGCCCAAGATCAGACGGTGTATCAAGCACAAGCGCCACAAATGTGTGAGGCAATGCAACCACATCAAGCACCATTGAATCTGCCGCAAGGGCAGTCACAGCATGCACCCATGCAGAAGCAGCAGAATGCAAACATGGGACAGCTACTGACACCTAGAGTAGGGGGTGTCACTGTGGTAGGAGGAAGTCCTTTCACGGGTACAGGGATAAGCATGTATTCACAATAGGACAGCTCACAGGGCGACTTGATGTGTTCAGTACTATTGGTGACACCAGACCCCCAAGAGGAACAGAGGGTTGATGTAACGATAGGAGGCAAATCTTTTTCTTTTTTAGTAGACACTGGGGCTACTCGTTCATGTATACGAGAAGGCAAATATCCAATGTCTGGAAATGCCATGAATGTGCAAGGATTCTCTGGAGCTACAAGTAGAGTTCCCTTTACTGATAAATTACCAGTCTCCATAGGAGAGTGTGATATGTCTGTTCCCTTACTTTATTCAAGGCAGACACCAGTCAACATTCTGGGACGTGATTTAATGACGAAAAAAAAGTGACAATTTCTTTAACTGATGAAAGCATAGTGTGTTCTACTTCAGGGATACATTATATGAACATGGGTGAGTTCATATTGGTGTTTACAGGGCAAATGGTTCTGCGAGTAATGCCACTGGAGCCATACGTTTTTCATTATTGGGTACGCATTCTGTTGACTTGGCTACCCGGTGGGAAGGATCATGAGAATACCTGATGACTTTTTGTTCAGGCCCCACATACCTATGCATGAAGAGGGGGACAGACTATTCCCCTAGCTTTACAGGCAGCCATAGTGTGAGGGGATTTGGCCATGCTCGAAGGAACCGATGACGAAGGCAGGCCATGGAGAACAGTGATTGCCATTGGGGAGGGGCATAGATTGACTGACTTCACTGACGAGGATATTTTTAAAGATGATCCGTCAGATGCTGAGGTAGTATTCCAGATGAGTATTACATACTGGATCAAGATAGAGAAAAGAGAGATCCCAAAGCGAATGGTGGTGGCGCAGCATTTTTTGATGAGGTCTTGGAAAAAGGGCCAAACGCTTTATGGACTTCAGGCCCCTATGAATTAGGACTATTGAAGGGGGTGGGAGAAGTTAAGATTAAACTGAAGCCAGGAACAATTTTACCTTGATCAAGACAGTAGCCGATGTCTCGAGAGGTGGATGTGGGTATTTTTAAGACTATTTCGGCTCTAATGAACCGAAGTATTTTAGTGACGTCAGAGTCACCATGTAATAAGGTGGTGTACCCTGTGAAAAAAATCAAGGGTGGGGGTCGTGGAGATTTATACAGGACATGAGTCCAATTAACCAGATTGTAGAGGCAGAGTTTCCTTTAGTTCCGAATCCTGCGATGATACTATGTATTATCCTTGCAGGGGAACAATATTTCATGGTGATTGACTTGAAAAATGAATGTTTCTCAATCCTGTTGCATAAGGACTCCCAAGACTTGATGTCATTTACGTTTCGTCAAACCAAAATGAAGAGCTCTCGTTTGCCCCAACGGTACTGTGAGTCTCCATCGATCTTTAATAGGGTCCTCCAGGTGGACCTTGGCAATATTGATTTGAAAAGCATTGTGATACAGTACGTAGATGACATTTTGGTTTGTAACACAACAGAAGATGAGTGTAGGCAAGACTTGATTCAGTTAATGTCTATCCTAGCAGACAAGGGATATAAGGTAGACAAAGAGAAGTTGCAGTATTGTCAAGAAGAGGTGTTGTTCATAGGCCAGTTGATCTCACATGAAGGTAAGAAGATCACACCTGAAAGAGCTGAGGCGATCATGAAAACAGCAAAACCGCACACAATAAAGCAAATGCAGCCGTTTTTGGGATTATGCAACTATGTTAGAGCGTGGGTGTTTCATTATAGTTCATATGCAAGACCACTTTTGCAGGCTCTAAAGAAAGCACAGGCAAATACGGAAAAAATAGAATGGACTGAGGAAATGGAGGAAGGATTTGCAGAGTTGAAAAAAGCGATTTGTACAGCTCCAGGTTTTGGGATTCCCATCTATGCTGAGGAGTTCTTTTTTGTTTTCACACACAAATGGGACAGTCATGACAGCAGTGCTACAGAGCAGCAGAGGACTACATTAGGTTACAAACCCCAGGCATATTACAGTGTGATTCTAGACCCAGTTATGAGAGGGCACGTTCCTTGCGAACAGTCGCTAGCAGCAATCATGTTCGCAATAGAGAAGTCTACCAGTATTGTGATGGGGTGTTCTATGACAATGTTTGTTGAGCATGCTTTGTTTGCCATTTTAGAAAAACCTAAGGGTACATTAACATCTCAGAGAGTGTCTGCATATGAGGTGGTTATATCGAATCCAGCATTCAAAATAGTGAGGTGCAAAATAGTGAACCCTGTCATGTTTGTAGCTGAGCCTGTGGTAGAGGGTGAGCATGTGCATGATTGCTCTAACTATGAAGAGTTCTATGATGACATCTCACATGTAATAGAAAACGCGTTATCTGGAGGAGAGATTCTTTTTATTGATGGTTCTTCAAAAATTGATCAAACTGATGGGGAAAGGTATTCAGGTGCTGCCGTAGTAAGGCACAGAGCAAGCAGGGAATTTTAAGTGTTAGCAAGTGCAAGACTACCATCTCACGTTTCAGCACAAGCAGCAGAATTGGTGGTGCTCATTGTCGCGCTAGAAAAACACAAAGGGCAGGAAGTGACAGTGTACAGTGACTCCGCCTATGTGAAGTCAACCGTACACGCAGAGTTAGAATGTTGGAAAAGGAGGGGCTACCTCCGAGCAGATGGCACTCCAGTGCAACACGCAGCATTATTGGACAGGTTCATTAAGGCATTACAACTCCCGGTAGCCATAGCAATAGTTAAATGTGCAGCACATACTAAGGGAACTGACTTTATCTCATCATTTGTTAAGAACACAGTTGATGGAAGTTCAAGGCAGTGCACCACAGGAATAGCAGGAATTGTGGAAACGGAGGAAGTGTTCTTTATCCCCTCTGAAGTATTGTGGCGACAGGACAGCACTGGAAAACCGGTGATGCCTGTAGCCTTGTTAAAGGTAGCGCTTGAACAGCTGCACTACCCTGTGCATATAACTAGGGAGAGCCTTGCAGCATCTATTGCAGAAGGACTGGTTCATACCAAACCTGTTAGAACACGTTGCATTTTATGTAGTAAATTGCATTGTATGTCAAATGTTTACCTCTGGGCATACACTGCGAATGATCAGAGGAGTGATTCCTTGATCGAATGGTCCATTTCAGCATTTACATATCGACTATGTTGATATGCTGCAAGTATGTAGTGGATACAGGTATATGATAGTGGTGGTGTGTCTCTTTTCCAGGTGGATCGAAGCAGGTCCTTGTACACACAAGTTTTTAGTCAGAGAAGTCTTTCCAAGATGGGAGTATGTGAGGTGCTGAGATCCGACAATGGGCCCTATTTGGTAATTAAGTATTTGAGCAGAGTAGCCTATTGTTAAGCATAAAGCACACATTTTCTTCTGCTTATAACCTGCAAGTGAACAGGATATGTCCTTAAAGAGAGAATTGCAAAATTGAAATAGACACTGACGAAGGGATGGCTGTATCGCCTGCCCCTTCCACTCGATGCATTAAGGAATCAGCCTGGGTCGGACCAACACCTCACACCCCATGAGCTAGTTACAGGAATGAGAACGCCTTTGTCTCCTCCATCGAGGAGCAGAAGTGATGCCCAGAAAACTGCATAAATGTTAGGAAATTTGTTATATGCGTATTTGACATGTATGACCGCTAGTATCTCTGTCATTTCAGATCAACTCAAGCATAATGAAGACCATTCAGCAACCAGACAGCACAAACTATTTCCTGTACCTAAATTATTTGTCGGAGATTCAGTCCTAGTGCGTAACTTCACAAGGAAGTGGCGCAAGCCCCGTTTTAGTGGTCCCTATATTGTTGAGAATGTCACTCCCTCTGCAGTAAAAGTCCAAGAAAGGCACGCCTGGATACACTTAAATGATGTAAAGCCACATGCTGGTGAGGCTGACGCACCTCCACCCATTAATTCAGAAGCAACACAAGAAGAAGCAGTTCAGCACTGCAGACCCGATCAATGACAAAGAGGAAGGATGCTAAGGTTGCTGATTAAAAAATGCAAGTGAGCATTTGGACGGTGACTCACCGCGGACATTCTTTATAGATATTGTAGCAGGAGTGCAAAGCCAAGTTCTTGAGTCACAGGAATCTTTAGAATTGGCCTTTAGCGAGTGTTGACATTCTAAATATGCCAAATCTGGAGTTTTAATCTGATGACAGGAAACGTGAGCAGTTTCCAGATTCCTTCCTCACTGAGTTTCTTTTTGGTGAATCCATTGTTTTTAACAGATACTGATGCCCATAGATTGCTTCTCGCTGCTTTTGTTCATATACTTTGAGCTTATCCTGCTCTTGTTGGGCGCAGTACTAATACACATGTTTTTCTGCAAGATCCTAAAAAAGGCCCTGCGATCAGGAGGATACTTGTGGCGATAGTTGAACAGATCCTGCAACTACATGAGCATTTAACAATTTTGCCTGATTATAAAGGTTTTTTCCTACCTTAAAGCAACCTACAGGCATAATATCGTCCCGGGAGGATAGCTCAGCGGCAACGTGCTAGCCTTGGAAACAAGACAACACGAAGCAACACAGGTTCGATCCCTGGGTCCGCGCTTAGAAACCTCCGGGTATTAAGCACATTATAAATATGCAACTAAGAGACATATACCTGTAACAGCACCTTGATGCCCCCGGCTGCGTGAGCGTTTTAAAAATGAAAATAAAAAACAATAAAAAAATAATGAGGAATGTAAAGAATTATAAAATTTGGGAAAAAATTGAGCAAACTCAACGACGTGTGGAAAATAGTAAATGGTGGGGATTGATGTATTGGTGCATAATATATGCGTGTTCAGCATTTATTATTGTTTTCCTGATTTTGTTGGTCCATACTGTCTACTTTGCTGGTTCAAGAAAGATAGAAGTCCCTTTGATTCTTCCAACTCCAGTAATGCTCACAGATCTATCTATTACTGAAAGGCCTAGGCCATATGTGATTATTCCCACACCAGTGACACAGGTGAGGGCACCTCTTTCCGTGACAAGTGTCCCTATGATTCCCCCTGTAGGAGGAACTGTTTTTGATATACTGCAGGAGCATTATTCACCAGCTCACCTTCTAAAAGGGAGACACATGAGGAGCACAAGGGATGATGATTATGAGTTGAATAATTATCTAGACAGTGCAGCACACCAGGGGAATAACATGTGGTATCAACACATGAACAAGGTAGGGGAGAGACCTTTAAGGAGAGCAGCTATGTTTGTGCTCTCTTGCCTTATGCTGCAGAGAATTCCAAGATATTCATAGCTATAGAAGTAGTGGTCCAGAAAGTTAATTGGCTGACGCACATTGCACTCTGCCATGCAAGAGGTCAGTTCCAGGGTCGAACAACATCCTTGGTATGGGTGTCTTCTCATTCGAGAAGACAGCTCCAGAAGAAGATGATTATGCACAAGATTTAAAGACAAGAGAGAGACCACCTACCAGAGATCATGTGATAGAATATGAGAAGCCTGGAATGAAGGGAGCAGGAATCCGAATGAAGTAAATAAAAAGCTCATTTGTCAAGGAAAGAATTAAGAAGAAATACGAAGATGCATAGAGAGAGGTCAGATGCAAATCAAGGGAACAGTACTCTCTCCAGACAGATGGGAGGAAGGTCTGATTGTATGCAGAACAGTAACAATAACAGGATTTTATGAACCAGTTTTAGACAATGTGGAGGAAGGATGCAAACCTCTATGGCCGAAGCTTGCAAAGTTGCTGACATAGGTTGATGACAAAGGAGGCCTGTTACAGATAGTGCCTCTGGCCAGTGCAGAGCTATGCTTCAGAAACAATGGCACAAGGAAAGTTGGGGAAATCAGCAGTGCGGTCGAATTTTTGATACCAGGAATGAAAGATGGAACAGTGGTGATAATGGACCAATACTGGGCCTGCGGATCCAGAGCATATATGAAGTTACCCAAGGACGAGGGAGGGCTGTGTTCTATAGTGATTGTTCATGTTCCAGCATTAGTGATTCCACCTGAACATTGGGGAGTTCCCAAAAACAGATGCTCACACGAGAAAGAGAAGACCAATTACATTTCTCAATCGAACAAAGAGAGAGAATGATTTCTCCGATAAATCGATAGAAGCTTTCGATGCTATTCAATATGAACACAGGTTGTTCAGTCAGACTTCTGCAGTGTTCACGACAATCTTCATGCCAGGGATCCAGATGATGGCGAATGTGAAGTGGTTACAAATCACTCGCTGGGAGCTTCTGCAGATGATCAATACAACCATAAAGGGATTCAACACAATCAAAGAAGAGCTGAGAGCCATAAGACTGATTACTCTCCAGAACAGATATGTCTTGGACATGATCACAGCAACGGATGGAGGTGTTTGTGCCAAAATCAGAGAATCATGTTGCGCATTCATACCTTCTCACGATGACGAGAATGGAACCTTGACAGAAGCCATAATGATGCTGATGAACTTGCACATCAAGATGGAAGATGGAAGATGAAACACAATATTGCAGATGACAGCTGGTTTGCATCGATCTTCTCATGGGTTCCACAATGGAGGGTGAATATCTTATGGTTTCTTGGAGCACTACTGGTGATGATCATGTTTGAATTCTGTGTGATCAGAATAATAATCACACAGTGTAAGAAAATGGCAAAATGGCAAAGAAAGCAGCTGGAATGAAGATCATGATCGATGTCGAGTCAGGGTTTGGACCCAAAGAGTTGACAGATGAAGAAATGAGAGACTACTTAAAGGCCAGTATTCTAGCACCTAAGGGAACAAAGTTCCTTTATCCGAGACACCACAAGAAGTATGTGGGAAGATGGGTCTATTGCAGTCCGAATGAACCTACGTAGAGAGTGTTGCAATAATCAAGTTTAGAAAGTGTTGAACAACCACAAAGGCAATAACTATGTGAAGTGCGATGAGCAAGTCCCTAAAGGCCAGAAAGGGTAATGGCACCCTGTGTAATAAAATCAAATAGTAGTAAATGAGAGGCTGAAATTGATAAAATCATGGTCACCTAACACATGACTCAGAAGTCGTTGTTCAATAAAAGGCCTATGGAGATAGTGGTATGCTCATACTCCCTTGAATGTTCCAGGACAGTAAGCAGACTACGAGGTCAACTACAAACAGAAGACCTTGGCTAAGGATCAGGTTGATCACTTTCTTTGGACTAATTGGGAAAACAAGGAATGAATTAACGCATCTCAAGCACATAGGTTTTGTTTTCACTCAAGTGCTGTTTAACAAGCTGAAAGTCCAAGGTTGGATGGGGTTGCCAACCAATCATAGAGCCTGCCACGCACTTTCACATACAATGTTGTATTTACCAAACCTTTGCCCTATTCTCTGCTATAATCAGTATATTACGTATTTAGAAGTAGCTCATGGCATGTCCTACATAAAAGGGGCAGCCAAAGAGATATTAACCCTTATACAATTCTATAAGTAGACATGTCCTCCTAATCCAATCCCTCATGTTAATAGTTTTTGCAAATGCCAAGTAGGATGACATCATAAATGACATATGTAAAAGTATATAAACTCTGTACAAACAAGATAACGTGTGAATATGCATGCATCTATTCTGATAGCTGTTATATCTCCTTGCTTTCTTTAATTGAGATTAAAGCAGTATTTTACTGTCTGTCTGGTTATTTGGTCTAGGCTATTTACTGGTAATTCCATCTAGCACATAGAAGACACTTCAATATGCCAGAGCACAATTCTCAGCGGTGCTTCTCTGGTCTCAATTTTCACCAATAGGCAAGGTTTATGAAAAACACTACCTCGTCACCTGAGTCATCATCTGTAAACAAATCTTCATCTGTCAAATCGATCTGTCTATGTCCCTCATCAGGAGCTATCACTGTTTTCAAGTTTTTTCCCTAATCACCAACCCTGTGAAGAATTACCCTGTCTTCTCTCACTATTACTGCTCCTAGCTCTATTTGAATCACCTGCCCTTCTTCCTCATCCATGGGTACGTCTAGTCTGAACAAAGTCTGCGGGTAGCCGCAACATTTTACCCCTTATTCTGAGAAGTGATGCTAACACTATGTGCACTGCATAAAGGAATACTTCTGTGTCTAATGGCATGCCCCTCTGGGCTTTCTGGCCATAGAATGCTGATATAAATTCGTATGCATTTACACAGTGAATCCCCGGAGTAGAACATATTATTCCCTGGTCAGTGAAGGATTTTGTCATGTTGAGTTTGCCCATCAAATCTCTCCCCAGTGTGTTAACTGGTGTTTTGTGACAGTGTAATAGTAGCATGGCGAGGTAACGTTCACCTACATTGATAGGTAAGTCGTCAGTAAAAGGAACATACTTTCGCCCCAGGCAAACCTTGTGTATTCATGGCAAATCCTGACGTTGGGTATTTTCCATCTCTAATATAGGGCCTGGTCACTCCTGTTTCTACAAGGAAAGAATATGTTTTGTCACCTATGGTTACCTTAACCCTTGGTTCCTTTTGTTGGTCTGGTCTGACTGACAGGATTGAACACATCACGTCTTTCTGTGGGCTGTCCTATTAGGGATATACGTTCATCCCTGTACCAGTGAAAGGGTTCCTTCCCACCACAGTAACACTCCGTATCCTGGGAGTAGGTGCCTGTGGCCCCACACATGTGTTCCATGATGTTACTGCATTCTGTTGTATGGGTGCTTGTGCCTGCATCTGTATTTGCTGTGTTTGCATGGGGGCTTGTTGCTGCATCAGTGCTTGTTGCACTTGCATTGGCCTTCCCTGTTGTGCAGGTTGCATTTGTGGCGCATACAGCATTTGATCCTGGGCAATATATTCAGGTGGCCCTGCACTATACGGTGGAGGATAAGCTGTCCCCCCTCTTGGATCATGCCAATTGTGCTGCATCCTTCCCCTACTTCTACATGCTCGGGAAATGTAGCCCATCTTCCCACATGTTTGACACTGTTGAGGCTGTCCTTCAAACCTAGGTTGTCCCCCACTAAAATCTCCCCCCTGGGGAGCCTGATATCTGAATCCTCAGCCTCTGGGTGCACCCCCTCTTCCCCTTGGTCAATAATTGTATTCTCCTCTGCCAAGTTCCCACTACTTATTTGCAGTGTCTGCAGTACACCTGATACATTTACCCACTCTCCACTGGTCAATACTGCTACTTCCATTGAAAACTTTGATAATTTCTTTGAAACTAAGTTTGCTTCCTTCAGCTTTCTTTCCTCAAGTTTTTTCTTTGCTTTCTCTTGCCTTAACTGACAATGATGAACTATAGTCAACTAAATGTCTGGTCATGGTTTTCCTTTCATTCCCACTATCTTTTTCAATTGTCTTTGCGCTAGCTGGAACAATATGTGAAAAGAAAAAGATATAGTTTTATCCCACAGCTCTCTCATTTTGAGTCGCCATTTTTCTTGAATCTCTTGAATGTAAGCAACTGGGTCTTCTTCATCACCCATTTTGCATGGCATGATTATGCTAATGTCTGACGAATCAGGATTTTGCACTCTGAGTGCTCTCCATACATTTGCCCTGCAATTGTAAAACAGTGCTCCGTCATGAGTAGTATTCTGAGCTGTTACTCAGGGATATCCCACTTGCTTCCAAATGTCATCAGCCCTTTCCTTTATGATGGCAGCAAACAAGCTTTTTATGTCTCCCACTGCTAACGTCATCCTGGCTGTTATTCTTTCTAATTAATGAATCCACTGTCTGCTCCCGATGTCAGCATCAGTAGGTTACAGACTAAATTATTCTTGTCCGTTTCTAACAATGGTATGTATTGCGATCGTCCCCCCTTTTCCAACAATGGGAATTGCATGAACTCCATGATCTGTCTAACCGTAGTCAGTCCCCATGTCTTGGTTGGTCCATCCGTCAAGTTAATTTGCTTCCGTCTTGGTACATTTCTCAACCTATTCACATAAGGTGTTCTTTCTTCTAGGCTTTATGATCACATTTCTGAGAGCCCAGAGCTTTTAGCAGGCTTCACCATTCTTTCTGAATCCCCCACTCCTAGCCATGTTCTTTCTACCCCTGTTGTTAAACCTGTGGAGGAGGCTTGTGCAGCTTCTTCCTCTTCTTCCTCTTCTCCATCTTCTTCCCTCTCTTCATCCATAAACATCATATTGCAACCTTCATCACTTCCTTCATCTTCTCTGTCCTCAAACTCTAGTCTCTTCAGGAGAATCATCCTGTAAACTCCACTCATCACTTCCTCCAACCCACTCTCTTCCCCCCTCTGTGGAGACCCTACTACACTTCTCTTTACTCTACATACAGCAACGTTCCTCCTGCTTCTATATAAATGACCAATCGTCCTTTGCATAGCTTCTCCCTCTTCTTGATCTGGTAGAGAACAATTTCGGAATATTTCCTCCACTTCCCTATTATGCCTTTCCAAACTCCTCTCTCTTTCTTTCCGCTCCCATTCCTTGCTTTTCGCCATGTCCTGGAGCATGCCTCCCTTGACAATCTCATCAATTTCCTTTAATTCCTTTCCTCTGCTTATTTCCATCTCTAGTACTATCTCCCTGTCTCTTTCTTGCTCTATTTCCTTCGCTATCTCTTTCTCTACATCCCTTTACCTTTGTTCTTCTTCTTCTCGTCTCTTTTCCTTTCTCCTTCCTTTTCTTTGTTTTCTCCCTCTCTTTACCTTTCTTCTAATTTCCTTGTGTTCTCTTCATTTTCTCTCCTCTCTATCTGCCTCACTCCTTTCCTTCTCCTTTTCTTCCTCATATATTCTTTCTCATTCTCTTTCTTTCTTTTCCTCCTCTCTTCTTGCTAATTCCTTTTGCTCTTCTTCTTTTTTCTCTTGCTCTTCTTTCTCCTGTCTTTCTCTAACTTCCCTTTCTCTTTCTTTAGAGTGATCCATGTTTCTTCTGTCTACTTTAAGCAATATATGTCCTCCCACCAACTTATTGGGGGCAATCACTGTCTCTTCTCTGTTGTCCTGCCTGCCTCTCTGAATCTCCTCCTCAGCCTTTGCCAGTCTCACAGGCAGCTCGCAGCATTCATTCTACTCATGATGTGTGCATACTGGATTTTGTTTGTTTATTTTAGCTCTGTTTATCACATCTTCACTAATGTATGAGGGGGGCGCATATGTAGGCTTGGTATACCCGGCTGCTCCCTTTAGTTCTTTCAATGGATATAATACTTGTATTTCAGAAGATGGATCAATGCTCTGAGGAGGAGGAGCTGAGAGTGCTGTGCCCTCCCCTTCATGCTGATTAAGCATCCACTCTCTCACGGGTGGATCTTCCTTCTCATCCCTATACATCTTCCAAAGTTCTAGAATGGCTAATCTCTTTTGCTGCTTTTTCCCTTTGTGTGCAGGATGCAGATATGTTGTCATGTGTTGCAGTACGGATCTCAAAAGGGCTCCCTTCTGTGGCCAGGGCCTACAACTCTTGGCCGCAGTGTGATGATCCCACTGTGAGTGAAACTTGACTATTTTGTCTTTTCACCGGGGTAATGCTTTACATAAATGCATAAGGGGAGTGTTCCCATGATGGCACGTCACAATTTAGACTGCCGATACTTACCAGACCTAATGTAACTTCAAACTTACTACCTCCCCACTCCTCCTTCACACACTCCTTCCAACAATATTTCACCTATATTTCCAACACTTCTACGTCTCCTCCCAATACCTCGTTCACTGCAACAACTATTCAGGCAGGCACCACAGATGCTGCCTGCACTCTGGGCCATGCCCTTTTGGTCCAAACCACTACTCCACATGCTATATGATCTGCACCACTGTGCACAAGCCCTTACATTTCACCAACTCAAACCACTATACACCCTACCGCTGGTGCCAGCAATGACTACGCATATACATGCAACACAAACATTATACAACACAGCCATCTTCTTGTCCCCTTGCAAGGTGTCTTTATCTTCTCATCATACCCCGGAAGGGGAGTTTCAACACAATCTTCCGCTACCTTGTCTTGGGCAATCTCTTTATCCTTAATACCTCGTCACAAGGTTTAGTGCGTTGCCTTCTGCAACCTTATTGCAGTTATTCCACTACGTTTGTAACAGAAAGGAAGGAGCACAAGACTCTAGGATGACCGTTCCAGGTACTATAATGTTTTGTGTAAAACAATTGGTCAGGGCGAACCTGGACAGTACCACAGTGGAAAAAAAAGACCGTTTACTGAGTCATCTTTTCTAACAAATCATTGTTGTGTATTTGTACAGACGATGTGTATCACATAACATACCATAGAGACGTTGTGAACCTAACACATTCATATAATAAACCACGAAATTCATACATATAGTACATTTTTCAACCACATAGTCACTTTTAATGTACAGAACCTTGCTTTGTCAAGGGAACAATATAGAGTGAAACATGAATTTCTGCCTCATTGGCATACTGAAATAAAGAAAAAGTCAACACAATAGTGTTTCGGCCTATTGAATTTTGAAAGCCAAGTGTAACAGCCTTCATCAGGACGAGAAATGTGGAGTAGTTTCCTCACCGCCTGTTGTATGTGTCTACAATGAATGAAATCAGTAAAATTGAGTGTTCTGTATCTGGGACATTGGATTGAGCCTTAATGGAAAGCCCAGGTATATGCAGCGTCAACTACTTAAAGATGATCTTTGCCCAGGCTCCAGTGATAGGCATGTTTTGCTGGCAATTGACCCACTAAACACATGATCTTGGTTTTCTGTGTATTAATTATCATGTGATTTTCCAGGGGATTGGAAGCCAGAGCATTTATGGAGCGCTGGAGGCCCAAAGGAGCCTGGTCAAAGAGAAGTGTGTCATCGGTGTACCATAGCGTTGACTCTGGAATACTATTTACTCAAGGTGGGAAGTTTCAAACAGCTTCTATCGCGGCGTTCATGTCTGAAATAAATAAATTATAAAGCAATGGGGTGAGTACGCATCCCTGCTTTAATCCAAAATTAATTCAATGGCTAAGTTGAGTTCCCCTCCTGATTTAATCAAACTCCGGTGTCTGAATAAGGTAGTTTGAGGAAATACAATAGATGTGGAGCAATACCCCAGCGTATCAATTTGGACCACAAACGTTAGCAGGATATAAGGTCAAAAACCTTGCTATAATCCGCAAGGCAACAAAAAAGGTTAGTGGCCATTTTACATCTTGCTTCAGCGATCGGGTATTGTGTCATGCATATATTGTCTAGTATAGAATACCCCTTTCTGAAGCCCGTCGGAAAGGGCTTCAGTAAAATATTCCTCCTGGACCCATTTATTAAGGCATTTTAATAATACCATTGAAAAGATATTTTGACTTGAATCAACCATGGCTAGGAGTCTATAGTTAAGGGAACCAAGTCTACCCCTTGTTTATGGGTCGAAACGAGAAGTGACCGTGTCCAGCTCTCTGGAATGCACCCAGAAGTTTCAATATGTCTAAATAGCTTTAAAAGAATCTTTGCCCACATTATAGGGTTTTTCTTCAAGCTAATGTTTTCTATTCCATCAGGACTGGGCACAAAAGAAGGCTTCAAGGTTTTTATAAGCATAATTATGTCCTCTTCCTCTAATCCTTTGTGTAAGATCTTATTTTGAGGAATGTATCTGGATGTGCTAATTTCTTCCCCCACTGGCGTGACCTACAATTCAGTTATCTGAGCTGCCCATTGTTTCTCTGGGACGGCATTCAATGCATTCGATGTTGATCCAGCCAGGCAGTCCCTAAATAGAGACCAAAACCTTTTACTATTGTTGGATTTTAATATTCTATCTAGAATTAACCATTTGGAATTATCTAAGGAGTGCTTGTGCCAAGTCAACCAATTTTTATAACATTTAGTTAATCAGATCCATTTAGCCTTTGTATCCGCCTCCGAGAGGTCATGCTGCTTTCTGATTCTTGCTCTGTCCCCATGGTATTGAACCTTCCTGCGCAAAATGTCTGGGTCAAATTTGTGCAAATTAACTTCACTAGCCATATTACAGGGAATTTGGTTCTGGACATGGACAGAATCCACAATGTTTTCCACCATAAACTCTATGTTTCAATCATGCCGGGATAACCAGGGTTCAAGGCAATCTTTGCTTGTGATCAGTGTGTTATTAATGCCCATGACCGTTTGAGGTGACGACATGACATGATTCCCTTCCTTGTTTGGTTTTACTAAAATATTGATGATAGAGATGGGGCGAGGGTGGTCCATTTGGACGTCCAAGTCAGTGTAGTGGGACCGCTAAGGTCATTATCGGCTACCTTTAATAGTTCACAGCTTCTAAGCATTTTTAATTTTGCCACTACGTAATCTTAGTGAGACCTGGATCGGCCATTTGTCCAGCTGAAGTTAGATTTGGGATGGTCTGGGTTGTTCCTAGGAAGGTTAGGTCAAATAATGCCCCCTTCAAAAAAGAGCTTCCATCCACGATCAGCACCATTTCCACCATGCTTTTGCATATGGCCGGGTTCTTTCCACAGCCAGCTCTCCACGAATATCTAAATGCAGATCATGGCTATTAATACCTTAGCAGTTGGATGTTTTGTATACCATGTTAATATAGTGCTTGATATCAGATGTTGTATTTTTGGGTGACTTTACAGTTTGGGGGATAATAGACATTAAAGAGCAGTATCCTCTCTTTAGAAGCCGGAAGGAGGAGACCTGCTGAGATTACATAAGGAAGAGCATGTCCTATACACACAGGTTCTAAGGTGAAGCTGTCCGGTGCGCCTATGGGCAAACCACAGCTGGGGCGTCCTTTAATTGGCCTTTTAGACGAGTTGCATAGGATATTATAACCATCTATATTGAACTCATTCATGAGCCATGTTTCCTGGAGCAAAACACATCACAGGCAGATAATTAGAGGATGCCCAGTGGTTGTCCAAGAAAGGAACGGTGGCCTTTTGTATTCCATGAAAGCCATGCAATTATTAGCTCTGAGTCTTTTGGTCAATTTATATTCGATCTTGCGGCATCTCAGGACCATTGTGGAATCTGGTTATTTGCCATAAGGAGCGCCGGGGAACGGGCTATATAGAAGCAAGCAGTATTTCACGTTCGGAGTGATGAACTTTAGAATAAAGAGAAATCTTAGGGTGCGATAGATCATGTAGTTTAAACAGCTTAGTGGCCCATGTCATAAGCTGTTTTCTGCAGACTGGGAGGCGAAACCCTAAGGTTTCAAGTTACAGGGAGATTTGTTTTAGGAGTGCCACCATCAGAGGCGAAAAGAATTCCATAATCGCCCAGTTCTGGGAGCTATCATACTTAGGCATTTCAATACGTATAATATCAGCCACGGTGATCATTGTTAAATAATTAATCTGCAAAAAGATTTCCAAAATAATTTTGCAATTCTGAAAAGGGCTGCAATTAGTGGGCTGGATCTCCTCCAATTTGACCCATTTCCCCAAGGATCAAGGATTGTCTTGCATCTCAAGAATTTTCCATTTAGCCATATCGGGCCACACATTTTTCTCCTTTGATTGTAACAAGTTAGCTGGCAAACTTTTAATCGGTAGCAAGTTGTAAATTTTGCTACTCTGAAGAGGGCCTGGGTAGTCCATTATACCAAGAGCAAGATTTTCTGACTGCATTTGCATCATACTTGAGGAGTTTTTTTTAACGACTTTAATTTTTATACCAAGAGTTATATTGAAACATACAAGTGAGAGCAAACAAAAACAACAATGTACATAACATGTTCCTTAAAAGGTAAGTAACATTCAATTTAAATAAAACTTCTCATCAAAGACCCCACCCCCACACCCCAAATTCAAACACTTGACATTGAGGATGGTTGGCTCCATTTTGTCCTTAGCCGGACCATCGGGGTGCCCCAGCCAATGGTCCAACGGACCTTGAAGTAAAACCTGCCTAGTTGTTCCATCACTTAGAGTGTGCTTCCCTATGGCATTCACAGTCGATGGAGCAATTACATTTGCTCTAGCACCGTTAGAGGACGTGGGGTCTTCTAGTAGTGCAGTGAGAGTCTTTTTTGGCTTTT
Source organism: Ambystoma mexicanum (assembly GCF_040938575.1). Taxonomy (NCBI): domain Eukaryota; kingdom Metazoa; phylum Chordata; class Amphibia; order Caudata; family Ambystomatidae; genus Ambystoma; species Ambystoma mexicanum. The sequence goes on from NC_090931.1 coordinate 1,432,048,959, forward strand.
TCTTCTTTTTACTAACTCTGCCTTTTAAGAGTCTTATCGTGCCAGTTTTGATCAGTTTCTGTGCAAATGCTGAGTGGCAGGAGAAGATTGCATCATCATTTCTTCATAGTCTCAGTCATTCTTCCTTGGAGATAAGAGGTCTCTGCATTCCAATGCCTGCTGGGACAATTGCATCAAGGCATTTTTGGAAGTGGCAATGCAAGTCATTTGTGCTGGAATGTCGTGTGGAGGAGGCAAAACTTCCCTTCTCCCCCCAATCATTTGGGGCAGGGCCTCATAAGAGGATCTTGAACTTTCCAAAATGATATCCACCACTTTTGGAAAGATGGGTTTACACTCCTCTTACCACCTTTACTCTTCACCACTTCACGCGACCTCTAACTTCTGACTTACAATATCCATTCCTCCATCCTGGCCACCTCAGATCGCCTTACCGTTTAACTTTGGAGGTAGGAGCTGTTTCCAGCCATTGACCTTCACATGTGTCTGCCATTTGTTTGAAGAAATAACATTGAGGGCTCAAACTTCCTTCCAGCTCTATTTAAGGTCAGTCCTTTGGGCCACAGGGCCTTCAGCCTTTCACTTACCTTCACCCGAATTACAGGGTGTTTTTAACCTTTTCACCATCCTTTCTCAGGTATGCTCCATCCTTTTGCCTAACACTGAGTATACACATATATTTTTTATCCCCAGGGAGACCTGCTAACACTTGGCCCCAGAAGAAGGTTGTCACACAATCAAGCTGAAACATCAGTGGTCATCATGCCCCCGCAGGGACAGACATGAACAAGGACCACATGAACATTTTCTACTCTCATCTAGACGTTGACCAGTTTCTTGGTCAACCCTCCAACGCCAGGCTTTAGTAGACCCCATCTTTTAAGGTCTTATCTCCACACACAGTGGACCAATACACTAGACTCCTGCAAACTTGTCACCCTGCCACTAGAGTAACAAATCGAAACTCACTCGGCTTGGTCTTAGTGACTGTGGTGACACCTCCACGCAAAACATATCAGGGGTTGTGTATCAACGTTTAATATATGCATTCTTTATACAGAATGCTTTACCATTTCTTGTAGAAAATGTTGCATTTAAAAACAACAGTTGGAATAGCTATATTATGCAAACACGTACCCAATGAACTTGTAATGATTTAATGGTTGCACATGAATGGACTTATATGAAATAATATTGAGCCAAATCGTGCCTTTGTGGGTACATGCAGTTGATTGTATGTATTATCTACAGATTTGTTTTCACATACTGTCTGAACACTTTGTCAAAAGAAGTTATCTTGCTTTACCTAAAAATACATGAAACTACATGTCTAGCCAAATGAAAACAAGGCAGCTGTAGCTAAATCTCAGTGGTTGGATTGTTCTTTTCCCATTGACGCAAACTTGTTAGTTCTTTTGCTGGATGCTTCTGAAGGTTTAAATAATCATTGCAAGAATGCATTGCATTAACAATGTTTTGAGGACAGGACAAACCCCTTGTATACAAAAATACACCCCTCTTGCTCCTGTGAAGGCGTGTTGCTAGGTCTGGAAAAGATCGGGGACTACACTAATGTTGGGATAGTCAGGACTCAGAGCTAGCTAGCCTTTTGGTTGTAGTCTTTGAGCTTCTATCTGGGGTTACAACCAATAGACCTGAGGCTATAGCCCCTTCAGCCTCCCCCTAGCAACGCCTCCGTCCTGTGCAATTACAGAGCACAGGAGCATTAAGGCTTCAATGCCAGAGGCAATAGAACCTAGTTTAGATATAGTCTGATGGGCCTCATTTGAGATCCAATTGGTATAGGCATTTGGGCAATCCGGCTAGCTTGCACTATCACCCTCTCTCACTCTCACTCATAGATCTGTCCGAGGAATCTGATGGGAGACGGGAAGATTTATTCCTGTCAGGTTTTCCACACCAACAAAGAAGGGGGTAGAGGGCTCCATGTCTCCCAATGAGTCGCGTTGCAAACCCAGGCACATTTTTAAAAGAGAATGGTTATTGTCTATCACGGGTGATCCCTGAGTAATTGTGGGGGAACGGGAAGCAGGCAAAGAAACAGTCTTTTCTGCATCAGTAGAAGCTTGAGGTCTGTTCATAGAAAGTTTAATCAGAGGCTCGGTAGTAATCACAGGATCAGATCTAACCTTTTCTGTGATCTATTTTTGTCTATTATTGCCTTTTAGCAAGGTGGGCGGTGGCGCTACGAGGGCCTTATTTCCTGATAATCGAGCGCTTCCTCAGTTGAATAAGCCAAGAATAACAATCGCAAATTGCGTAGCCAAATCCCAAATATGATTTTCAAGTGGGCTATGTAATAATTGATCACAGCGCAAGTAATTTAGACAATATAGGAGCAAACGAAGGCACTCACCAATATGTCGCTTCGCGGAGAGTGCAGCATGGATGTTGCATGTTTCAACTACCACAACTGCCAAAACTGCCACAGCTGCCCTTTTAATTACCTTCATCCATCATGTTTGTTGTGTTTTCCGCAACCTGCATGTCCAGCCCAAGTAAACCTTTCTTGCACTTTAAGTTTGAGTCTAGTTGTCTGTTGTTACCCCGTGGCCGTCCTGACACTTTAATGTTAGTGTGAGTGTTATGAAAAGGAAATGAGCAGTAAGCAGTTTGCATTATGTACTTAAAAGAGTTGACATTGTTAGTGCAATTAAATCATTTCTCTTTTCTGATAGTTAATTTGCTGAGAATTAACACATTTTTATCTCTCAAAATGTCCTTCTTTCTTGGAAGGTTTGTGCTCGAATTAAAACCAATTACCTGTTTCTTCTGTGAGCACAAAAGCAATGTTTAGTTTTTCTTGCTGGCCACCGATTGGTTGGTAGTGCTGCTGGACTCATCACATGCACAAACTCTCATAATTGACAGAAAATAGAAATTAAAACACAGTCGTAGTCCCAGCAGCCTGGTCCTCTGGTTCTTTACAAGTTCTTTCAGAGCCCCAGTGCAATCTGCAGACTCTACCCTCGTGCCCCCTCACCTTCTCCTAATGGCAATAGGTCCTGCATGTTGGCAACATACCTGCAAGGCAAATGCAATGACAATGTGTACCTCCAAATACAAGGCTGAGTCCCACCTCAGAGGCCGCCTCTGCTGCTGCTGTTCTTATTCTGCTTGTTTAACTACAGAAAATAAGACCAATGGAAACCTTCCCCAGTGCTGCGTGCCTCCTTACGGCATGTTCTGCTGCTGGTTAGTACATTCTATACAAAGAAAGAGTCCTCTAGTGAAATATCATGCATTAAATAACAATGTAACACTGAGATGTGGATTCATTTGGAGACTAAAGTTGTGGTCCAGAGCGTGGGCCTCATCACGACTTCGGCGGTAACCCTTAAATCCGGCGGTAGCGCTATTACTGCTATTACCGCCGGATTTAAGGGTCCGCCGAATCAGGGCTTCGGCGGATTTCGCCCCAGCTCTGAGCTGGGGGGAAATCCGCTGAAAATTCGCGCCGGCGGTATTAGCGCAAAGATTCCCCATTGAGCCCAATGGGGAATGGGGCATTCCCGAATGGGCTCAGTGGGGAATGGGGACTTACATTACCGCCAAACTCGTGATCCGGCGCTATTAGCGCCAGGGAGTTCGGCGGTAGGGCTAATACTGCCCGCGCTAATAGCGTTACCGTTACCGCCCAAGTCGTGATGAGGCTCCAAGTCCTTAATCAGAGACATCATCTGAAAAATACATAAAGAGGACAACTGCATAAAATTCAACAAGACCCCACCTAATTATTCATATCAATCCAATTATGACAAGATATTCTCCTACTATGGGCCTCATCACGACTTCGGCGGTAACCCTTAAATCCGGCGGTAGCGCTATTACCGCCGGATTTAAGGGTCCACCGAATCAGGGCTTCGGCGGATTTCGCCCCAGCTCTGAGCTGGGGGGAAATCCGCCGAAAATTTGCGCTATTACCGCCGGCGGGAAATCCGCTGGCGGTATTAGCGTGAAGATTCCCCATTGAGCCCAATGGGGAATGGGGCATTCCCGAATGGGCTCAGTGGGGAATAGGGACTTACATTACCGCCGACCTCGTGATCCGGCGCTATTAGCGCCGGGGAGTTCGGCGGTAGGGCTAATACCGCCCGCGCTAATAGCGTTACCATTACCGCCCAAGTCGTGATGAGGCCCTATATCTCCTTCACACGCCTCTTGTGCTGTCCAAATAAACCTAAGAAAATCTGCCTGGAAAACATGCATAATGAAGTATGGTTCTACTGGGTCCATCTTGTGATATGTTACTCAAAAATCGGTTTATAGTGATAGTTTCGACTACAAAAGTTTCGAATGCAAATGTTTTGACGGAAATGCGTCGAAGAAATGCATTTTTTAATTTATTTTTGTTAATGGGGGGGTCCCCCTAACCCCCGTTTTTTTACCCCTGAACACCAATTTTAGTTTAAAAAAAAACCTTTACCTGCAAACATATTTTTAGATGCATTCTTTTTCGAAACTTTTGCATTTGAAACTATTTTTTCGAACCAATGCGTGGATACCTCAAAAATCATAATAGGCAAAAAGGTACCTGGCTCCACATATGCTTCTACCAAATGCTTGTTAGCCCAACTGTATCACATGTAAAGAAAACAAAAATAAAAATAAAACTTATCTTGAAAATAGTTGACCATCTGCGGTCCCGAAAAGAATTAGAAAATATCACTTACACAAGTGTAGCAGTGAAACCTCAGACTTAACATCCATTCGCCTGGAAGTTTTCAAATGGAGCGCATTGAAAACCTGTGTTCAAAGACTCAGTTCGAACTCAAATCGTGTCCTTGAGCGTGTGCATCATGATGTCATACGTCTGTGCGTGGTGACTTCATGGCACCCGTCAAAGTCCCAACAATGACTGTGTATTTTAAGAACTGATAATAGCTGGGGATATGCTAGTGAGATAAATACTGAGTTGCTAATAAGGAAACAAATTCAAAATGATTAATGTGATTGTCAGTCAATACCAGTGTATAAACAATTCTACCGACTAGTAAAAGAACATTAAAAATAAATACATGTATAACATTCCAAGTATCCATCATACAATCTCATAACCAAACCTAGGGTAAGAGTGCAAATAATAGGTAAATACACACTTGTGGCAGTGTTACTAATGAACTCTATTGCTGCAAATTTTAGTCATCTAATGTGTAGTTGCTTACATCATTTTTTGATTCAAAAGGGTCAATATCTCATTGATGTTTGTAACCATTGGTGCCAGCTCAACAGTTTGTGATGATAGTCGTTTCCAGCAAATTAAATAATCCCAAGAGTTATATATGTGACCAAAGATTCTATAAAATCTCAATTTTGATGGTTACGACATAAGGTTCATTTCTCATTGATGTTCATAGCTATTGGTGTCAACTCAACCGTTTATGATGAGGAGGTTTTCCTAAAAGCGATTAGACAAATAATTCCAAGAGTTATATATGTAACCAAAAATCCTATTATTTTTTATAACACATTATAAGGAAAAAAAACGATTTATTTTACACTAAATGTGTGACCTACCAGTCCCTAGGCAGAAGAACACCCTTTCCTTGTGTGGGGTGTCTGTCCCTAGGTAGAAGAACACCCTTTCCCTGTGTGGGGTGTCTGTTATGAACGGTACCGCTGCTACCATCCTCCCCATTCCCTTTGAGCCCTATGGGGGCTCAATGGGAATGGGGACGTACCGGCTCTGGGTCCCGCGAAAGGGAATTACTGGGCCCTCCAAGGTCGGAACTCGTAATGAGGCCCAATATCTTTAGAGTCACAAGTTGGAAAATGTTTCAAGAACAATTTCCTGCCTGTCCTTGGATGGATTACCACATTTCCGTTTGTTACATTATTACAATTGATACAATTTAAACAAGTTAAAGTTCCTGTCAATTTAGCATCACTTTGATTCAAACTTTTCGTCACAACAGTACTTATCAACATATGCGCTTAGGGACTGTTTCTGTATCTCTACAGTCGCTACTTGCACTTGACTCCTGAAGTCTGCACTTACCCTTGTACTTGCCACCAGCTGGCCGCACTTTTATTTATTGTCTTTATTATTTATTTTTACTGTTATCCTATGTACTGCACTGCCCCCTCCCTTTGCCCCTCGCACTTTTCCCTTCCCCCCTCACCCCTTGCACTTGCGCGATACCAATATCACCTGGCCTAGTAGGATCGTTGTCTCTGTCTTCCATCTGTTTCCCCTCCCTTGCCTCGTCGCGCCTTGAAACACCTGTGTATAGGCATGTTCTAAATGCCTTATCATATCATATCATATGCCTAAAGCTACAACTTAGTTGATATGTAAAAACTGGATATTCTTTAAAAAGGTCTTTTAACTTGTTTTGCTTCATTAAAATGTCCCAAATTTATATAATGGATTTTGTAATCCTGTTACTCTGTGTTGAACATTTTGATACAAATACCAGTGCTGGTGGATCTCATGTGGGGGCCTGGTTGAGTAACGTGTCTCTGTTTTTGTTGCTGCTGTTATCTCTGCATGTTCCTGCTCTTCTGGTTGATAGACCCTGGCTTGTAACTTAACAAGAACTTCCTCAAGCTATTTAGTACTTGCCCAGATATCACTGACTCTGGCTTTGACGCTAAGTAACTGACTTTAGGGTAAACTGCTTAGTGTGGCGGGTGGGTGGAAGCTCAGCCTGTTTATTAGATTGTCCCTATTTGTTGGGTTTCAGAAACATTAGTTGCAAATATGCTTCCATCTGGGGTTATCCTGGTTGTATACGAATTGTTAGTTTTACAACTGTTCAAATTACAATTGACCTTTTCACAATTGACCGAATTGTGAAGATCAATTGTAACATATATGTGGGGGGAAACCCCCCACAACCCCCCCACCCAACGCCAAAACCCCCAAAACCCCTATATATATATATATATATATATATATATATATACGGCAATTGTGAAAAGGTCAATTGTGACCCTTTAAATTCGGTCAATTGTTCATTAAAACAATTGTAAACGAACAATTTGGGTAATACCGTTATCCTAGCACCCAGAAAATGCACTTCGGGGGAGCCTATTGTATAGTGAACTGTATCCAGTTGTTAATCTGAATCAAAAATTCAAACAAGTTTTGCCGTGTTGGTGTGAAACCTCCCCATACACCAATTTGACGGAACTGGTGGTAAGCATATGCAGCCCCATTGAAGCAAAAGGCATGAGGGGAAAAACAGCAACACAGTTCACAGAAGGTGTGGGTAAGACTTGATATTAACCATAATATGAAAAGAATAAAGACTGAGAGGTAGGAAAATTTGCAGACTGCAATGGCCTTTGCGGTCCTTATCTGTAGTGCATATGAATACTTGCAAACGCTCGAAATCTGGCATTGCAGCATATTGCAGGTAGACAATGTTGAGTGCCAACATGACATGGCATCTTGCTCCTAGTGCACTTTCCAGTCGTGCAGGATTTCATTCTTTTAAACTTCAGCCTATTGTATGAAAATGTGTAGCAGGCCGTGTTAGGTGCATATTGTGTGCACTGGGATCGAAAGGGTCAAATTGGCTGGGTACCTCTTCCCAACACTGCCATAATGAGTGTCTGATCTTTCTTTCCTCTCCCTTCTACAACAGTTTCGATCAGCGATATTGAGGCGGTCCGTGAGGGTCACCAATCCGAGATGATGCAGAGTGTTGCGGACGAGTACCCACCCGAGCGCTGCTTCACCATCGTCTTCAGCGGCCGGCAAGGCAACCTTGATCTGGTGGCCAACTCTGCGGAGGAGGCGCAGTTCTGGATCCAGGGCATTCGGAAGCTCATTGAGACTGTGAAAAACATGAACCTGAAGGAGCTCATGGATCAGTATCCTTGATGTGGTGCGCAACCAAAACTCTGAGAGGAGCTCAGGGTGCTTTGCCCTCAGTGCATGATGCTTTCCCATGCAAACTCTGAGATGATCTCAGGGTGCTTTCCCCTCAGTGCATGATGCTTTCCCATGCAAACTCTGAGAGGAGCTCAGGGTGCTTTCCCCTCAGTGCATGATGCTTTCCCATGCAAACTCTGAGATGATCTCAGGGTGCTTTCCCCTCAGTGCATGATGCTTACCTGTGCATTTTGTGAACTTTGCTGGATTTAACTAGAGCCAGGCTCGTGAATCCGACCAAAGAGAAACATGAATTTTGGGTTTCAGAAGAACTCAAAATATATGCAAATGATCCGCACTGAAATTAATTGCACTCACATTTCCATTGTTGATATCCTGAAAACCTTATTAAATGTAAATATTAAATGGATCAGCAGACTGAACTATAGTAAGAATTATTATGCCCCCCCCCCCAGGCACACCACCTGTTTGGCCCTTTGCACACCGAGATTGGCAGGCGCACAACCACCTCTAGCTTTGGGCATCTTCCACGTTCTGGCCACACTCCAAATAAATGTTCCCAGCTCATGCCCAGATTTTCAACACTGACATGAGCCCATCACAACAATTTAGAAGCAGAAGGCCCCTGACCACTGCCACTCTAGGCTGTTGCCGATTAAGCCAACCAAGAAATCTGGCCCACAGTGTTGGCTAATAGGAGATTGACGCGGCTTTGTGATTTCATCTGAAAAACGTCCCTGCTTTGCAGAATCAATGCGTGGGTTGTGCTTCTGAGACCACTTCCTGTACTCCCCACTTGGAATTGTAGAGTTTACCCCACTGCAAACCGCCCCCTCACACTTAAAAACGTATGTTCATGTAGACCATGCAATTGAAAAATGAATGTCAAAATATTTGGGGACGGTGTCGGGGGATCATGTTCCTCACTTTCCAAATAGTGTTTCATCCAGGTGCTTTCCATCCAATCAACTGGTGTGTGCCTCATACTCATTCTAGTGCCTCATCTTTGAACTAACCGAAATCCTTATTTTGTTATGTTAGGGTGATGTTACGCTATTGATGTATGTCAGGGTGTGGCTGCCTGGATGTTTTGGACTACAACTCAAATGATCCCTCACCATTGGCTTTGGTGGCTGAGGCTCAAGGAGGTGGAAGTTCAAAATATCTGGAGAGCCAAAGGTTGCAGACCCCTGATGTATGTCTTTCTTTCTTTTGAAGACCAAAACATTCCAAATTCTGAACTGCCACACCTCTTGCAAATACCGCCTGTTTCTACCACCCACCTGATCATGGATCTGGTGGTGTTTATCGCATGCAATGTTTTGGGGGACTACCATATGCAGTAAATACCACCTGTTTAGTGGGAGACATACCGAAAGGTACATTTTAAGTTTCACGTTTTCCTTTGTGTTGTGAAGAACTATGCTTGCACAGACCTTCGATTCATGAAAATAAATCTGCAATGGGATCCTCAAATGGTTGACAAACTGGGCATTTCTGATGCCAACCTTCCCAGTGCCTTTACAATGTAATGCAGAGTTCTTTTTTTTAATTGTAAAATTGTTTAAATTAACCTTTATACATTGTTACTAAAAAAACCTTCAAAAAAGTATAAGTAAAAGGAAAGAAAAATAAGAAAACAAATTCATAATTCATAATAAACAGTAATTACATACAGAAAAAGCGTAAAATGGGGAGGAGAAAGGGAAAGGGTGGATAAGGGGATCACTTTCATTTTCAAACAATAATTACAGTTACATATTAAAATAAAAATTCAAATTTTGCGTTCATGAAAAATAAGAATTCTTAAAGAATGAAAGTCGCAGACAAAACCGCAAGAACATTTAATGTACATTGATTTCTATAGGTTTTAACATTTTTAGATATTGCACAATTTTAGCAAGGAGCTTTGTTGGTCTGCCCTATAGCATATGGCACTATAAACTCTCTGTATTCAAATGATTGAAGGAATGTGTAATGGAATTACAGCTATCCTCACTATCATTCTGTAAATTACTGCAGTATATCATGAGATGTTTCAGCGACTCTTGGGGGTCTTGACAATATCTACATTTTGCATTTTCTTGTTGGCCTCTGAGATATAGGACCTCTCCAGTTGGTAGCAAATTAAAACGAAATCGCATGAAACCTTCTGCAAATGCAAATGCAGAGTTATAGGACACAGAACAGTCAACAGTGACCCTTCCGTGCATTGGTAATGACGATAGAGTAGTGGTACAATGTGCTACTGTACGCAAACCATTGCACTCCTCCGGATTACTACAGGCCATATGGGAAGCATGGTTACAGGATATAACGGCTCAGAAGAAAACTGCAGTACGGAAGATTATTGGTGGTTCGTCTCATTGGTTTAAGCACTTCAGGCTGAACGCGGCTATTGATAATATGGCTAATATTAAAAGGAGCCATGGGTGCCTTGGTACATGAACCAACCTAATTGATCTGACCTCTTGATCACACTCATGGGAGTATATGCCATTTGGATCTTTGATTGGGAAGATGCCTAAATATGTATACCTATATCCGAAACATAGGATTAGACGTGGCTATTTTTCCTATAATGTAATCAACTACTAACTCTCGAGGTTCTAGGTGCTTGGGCAAAATTCTCTACAAAGAACAGGAGTTGCCGGCTGTGTTCCAAAAAATGCATAGAAACCTGTAAACAAGTATTATTATAGCCTCATAGACCGAGGGAGGAGTCGTTATTGCTGGATAATGACCCACCACCAAGTTCGCCAAGGGCCATACGTTGGGCTATGGTCATTAGCCATAGCGACAATGACCCCTTCCAAGATAAATAAGGCTGTTAGCACACGGTGGTAGTAGCAATACATGTTTTGGAGTATTTGTGGTTAAGTTAAAAATGGTGCTTTAAGAGTGAATGAAGTAAACAGTCAGACTGAGTTAGTAAATTAAATGTGGTTTTATTGTGTAGTATTTAAATAACATGGTTGTCTAAATAAATTAAGCATTTTATTTGCAACTCGGTTGAACTGGAGCAGGTTTAACATGAGCATGCATTAGGTGTCAATCGAAAGCAATGCCCAATATTTCTCTTTCCCTTTCGGGTGTTAAATAGTATGTTGCAGCAAAAAAAAGTTCCTCCCAGAGAGGAATTGTCTTGTTGAAACAAAATTGCGCCCGATAATTGCACTGTTGTTTCCCTATCTGCTTCTGACGACAAAATGTTCAGAATGCAGTCAATACACGTAGTTATTGACTGCGCTCTGAACATTCTGATTGGTAGAGAGGAGGTCAATAACGATCTCCATGTGCTAATACATTGTGATAAAACGTACTACCTACAGCTGCGCGAGCGCTCAGGTTTTCACTAGGCTTGCTTATCACCCTCCAAACCGGGTGAGGGGTCAGCGCCCCATCGCCCTTTATAGACGAGCATAGACGAGAGGCCCCTGATAGACACCAAACTCCACAATGGTCTATAATTGTTTTCTATACAATATCCGACGACACCATAGTCCAAGACACTCAGTATCATTCCTTTATAAAACGACCAGACGATGGAGATAAAAAGTATGAGGAAAAAACAAAATGAAGACCTTGACACCAAATGCTGCTTCTGTAAGAGAGAAACAGAGACACTAAAACATCTGTTGACTGTATGCCCGGACTTGAGAGGTCTAAGAACACAAATTCTGGGAACGGAATTAAAAGAATTCTCATCCTACAACGCCGAAGAATGGTGCATCAAGATGCAAGAAGGGGAAGACGAGAAACTAACTGTAGCTTTAACCTTCTTTTTAGAGGACTTGGATAAAAAATGTAAAGAATACGAGGAATAAGTCTTAGTAGAGAAAGGAAATAAGGAGAAATTTGTTTTTTTATAAAGTTTGTAAAAAAACTGTAATAAAATAAAAAAATAAAAAAAATAAACATCCTTAGACACCAAAGTCCAAGATGCCATAGATCATTGGCTAATGTAACTTTCATAAACAGCAAAGTCCATTTTAGCAAAACCCCATTTTTGCCTCATTAGTCAGAAGAAGACACAGCGCTCTCATAAGTGAGGTGCAAGACATGAAGTATTACTTGTAAAAAAATGCCTCAAATGTGCATATGGGGTCGGTAGGTGCTCCAAATACAATCTGTCTTGAATAAAAAAATGTAAGCAACTTGCTCCAACTGCACCAGTTTTTGAAGACCCAATTAATTTATTTAAAGACAGCATGCCCTAACTCAAACACATTAGTGTGCTCAGTAAATCATATACGCAGACCCAATAGTTTTTATTTTGGGGAACAAACCCACTTATTCTTTAGTGGTAAAACGCCATGCATGGATTGGGCTTTGTTTCGGCTGGAGGTCATCAGACAACTCGAAGCCAAAGTATTGGTTCATGCTGTTTATTGGGTACAACAGAAAACAAAGATTGCTCACACATGCTCTATCAAACATACAGTTATTCATTTAGATAAACAGCTGCCTTGAGTCAAAGCAGTAACAGTTAAGTAAAGCAATATATGTACCTATGCAATCACAACTACATTACAGAAACTTTGCACCGGTGCAAGTGCAAAGTTGCACGGTATTAGCACTAGGGCAAAGTTTGCCCTATTTTTTAAAACACTGGCACATATTAGAAAATGATTGCACCATGACAAGTGCAATTTGGCATGGTGTAGGCGTAGGGCAAAAATTGCTCTTGGGCAAAAAAGATAGATTTTCAAGGCATTATTACAACAGGGCAAAGTTTGCCCTAGTGCTAATACGGAATGGTATTAGCACTAGGGTAAACTTTCCCCTGGTGAAAAAACACATCCAAAATGTATCTTTCTTGCACTAGGGCCATTTTTTCCCAGGTGCTTATACAACACCAAGGTGCATTTGTAATAGTGCAATAGTTTTCTAATATGTCCTAGTGTTTTTAAAAATAGGGGAAACTTTGCCCTAGTGCTAATACCGTGCAACTTTGCCCTTGCACCGGTGCAAAGTTTCTGTTCCCTGGCCCCTGGTGTCCAGAATGGGACACACACACACACACAGCACACTTCAGAATGTTCTCAGCAAAAGTTAAGTATTGGCACAATTTGACTTCAAAACGTGGTAAAAAGATGCTCCACACATTATGGCAAACTTCAAGTCCACAGCAGTTAAACCAAATGAGTCCAATCTCTAATCTAAGAACAAGTGTTTGCACATTTTCAGGTAAGTGCTAGGAAAGGGCTTCTTTGTGCTGCTTTCCTCCCCTAGACTTCTATGGATTCCCTTTCTTTTTGCTTTCTTTTGACTCCTAACCTGACTTTTCAAAATCTTTAAGGAAAGTCTTCTGCTTTAATTGGTATTAGCATAATTGATCTAAAAACATTTGACCTAAAACATTTGATTGAATTGTTTTGACCTTTTTTTCGGTCAGATATAATTAAATATATAAATGGGGTGGATAAGGGTATAGATTAGGTTGAGGGGAAGTGTCGGGGCTGGGGGTGCGGGTGGTCTCCCCCACCCCTGCATTTTAGACTGAAAAAAGGTCAAAGAAATTCTATCAAATGTGATTAGGTCAAATGTTTTAGGTCAAATAGACCCAACCCCTTTAATTCCCCTGTGTTTTGGCTTATTCTTACAGGAAACTCATCAGTCCATAAGACACCATCAGTACCGAGAGACTATAGAGCCTCATTGTGAGTTTCTCAGTGCGGGAAAATGCTGGTATACTTGATGGTGATGGTGGGGCCCCGCATCTACCTCCAGACCTGATGGTAAATCAAGCCCTCACCGGCAAGAAAATGCCACAATTACCTCCATGTAGTCCTATGGGATTCCATGGAATGGGAATTTACTGGCGTTTCCGCTGCCTATATAAGGCGGTGGAAACGGTAGGGGTAGTTTGCTGGTATCCCAACAGAATTACCGGCAGGATACGGGCACATTTGTAATGAGCCCCATATATTTCTTGTATTGTTACAATTGCACACCTCATCCTAAAGTGAAGTGCAGTTAAGATACTTCATATCCTCATAACTTTTTCTGTTGTGGCTTTTTGGTTACATTTACAATGTGCCCAGAGTGGGCCGGTTAGCAGCGGATATCTTTCTACTGTTTTTTTTACTTTCTACCCGTGCACCTTTGCATTCACTGCAAATGGCCACTAAAGGTGGCTAGCACCCTAAGAAAGCTCTGCCACAAGGCTTTTCCCGTCCTTTGGCCATATTGTTCTTTAGTCTCCTTCCTGCCCTCTCAGGTCCGGGATTGCCATATGTGTGTAACCCATTCCTGTGGAAAGCTGCTGCTTACCCGGGCAAAAAGGTGGTTTGTGTGTAAGCCTGGATGTGGGGACTGGGACTGCATGGTCCCAGTACACATCCTGGTGCCTTAATGTCTGTTGCTGTGCAGATGTTGTGGCAAGTGGCTATCCATGATTGAATGGTGCAGATCCTTAACATTGGTGGACCTGTGCGAATGTCCAGTCCATATCTTGGATAAAAGGAGGACTCCTGCAGCCATATGACAAATCATTGTTGGAGCCAAGACCCCTACGAAGAAGTGCAGTCCACTGACAACCAATGACGACTCCTGCAGCTGGCCATCACCAACTCCATTGCAGTCCCGGTGAAACCCTGATCTCAAGAAGACCCTTGTCAGTGCTTTGACCCCTTGACCAGTGGGTAGAACCAGTCTCGACCCCTGCTTGAGGATACATGCCTTCTGGGCCTTTGGAAGTGTCCCTGGACCAGCCGGTGGACTGACCAGCTCTCTCCTAGGCTACCTTGTGGCACCTTCCACCACCTTGGAACTTGGAGGATCTTCAACTTGTACTACAAGACATCTGCTTCTGCATTTTCAGCCTTCTTGCATCAACAGAAGTTGTTCTGGGCCTGAGCCATCATTCGTCCATTGAAGATTACATGTCGCCTCCTGACCATGGTGACTCCCATTGAATGTGGTCTTGTTTGCTTCCTGGAGGTGTCCTGAAGTCGCCTGCTGCGCAGAAGTCTTCATCTATCTTCTCTTTGCCTGGATGTTCAGCTGGAAGGTAACTAGAACCAAGATCTAAGCACTGCAAATGACCGAAATAGAATTCTGTATTTAAAAGTGACCTCTTCTCCCATGAACCCCTGTACCTTTCTTGATGGGACCGAGCACAGAAGCTAGGGTCCCCAATGGATTTTGGAATGTCAGAAGTGGTCTCTGGAGAAATCGGATTCGGGGGGGGGGAGGGGTGAGGTAAGATACATGATCACGCCTCACCCCCTATCCTCCACAGGGTTTGGATAGGTGTAAATGCCTGTCCCTAAATCACTCTTTCCTGTCTTTGGTTGTTGCAGGTGAACAAGGGGATTGCTTCTCATGAAGCTTTTTGGCATCTGTGAATTCATTTTGAGGCAAGAACCAGGAGCAAAAGAAACAGGCATCCAGGTTTTTCTCACAGCAGTATTTATCAGGGGTTAAAAGACACTTCTGAAAAAACACACACCAGCATTTTGCCTTCAACCTGCTTAAGTGTTTTTTTTTGGATAGTGCAACATCCTCACTACTACTTTGTTAGAGCATATATCTGATAGGTCCTTTTAGCGAGAGAAAAACCCTCCCTTTCCTCCGATTGGATGACTTATCTGAAGCACACCAAGCCCACATTAGTCATACTTGGCATTAACACTTGCTGTCTGACACATAGACTGATAGTCTATTTTAGACCTGGCTCAACACAATTACATCATTCTTCATCTTTTGCCAAGAACAATTTCATTACATCACTGTCAATCCCTTATCTGCTTCTCAAGGACTTGCCAAGTCTAGTTAGCCCTTATACCATGGAGAAATGAATAAGCTCAATTATTTGATGCCAAGTAATGCAGCTGGTCTGTCCAAATTGGTAATGTACCTTGCCTTTATCTGACTCCACCATCAATCTTGTCTGCGTTTCCTGCCAAGTTCTAAGTTTAACTTTCCAGACTTACTTATCTCACAACAAGATGCTGCCCAAGAACATTTCTTATCAGCATGAGTCAGGGCTTTCACACTAGACACCATTTTGCTCGAGGTATCCATTTTGTAATATATCCCAGTCTGCCACTTTGCTTCCCTTCAGGGGGCCATTATTTAATTATTTAAGCATTTGTCACTTTGTATCTCTTTTTCAGAATATATTTTTATATATTCATGATATATGTGTGATACTTAAAGCCCCCTTCACTTCCTGTGTCATTTTAACCCAAATATGCGCCACACCATGTGCACTTTTTACCTAAAAATAAAGGCATTACAATCCTAATTTCTGTAATAATGGAAACATTGATCCGCCTATCATGTCAGTTGAAGGGGTAAGGGGTTGGAACCCCTCTACACAGGCCTGGTCAAGGATACCTTCCTAGGCATATCCTAGTGCATGGGATGGACTGAATTTACTTACCTGGACTTCACTAACTTTTTGAACTTCGTTTCATAACCATGGCATCATCCAATCACATAGTAAACCTACCTGCAGTATAAGTTTGGAACTGATGACTTTAAAGCACAAGGCCTTAAGCCATCTTAGGGCTAGACTTAGTCAGTGTTAGGGAACTGTTTTATAGTTGATTTATAGGGTTTATACTGAACTTTATGCATCTGAGTGAATACATGTGTTACACTGGTTATTGAATAAAATGCTTTCTATCTTCTCATACGTGTGAATGTATATATCTGTTTTATAGTAAGTGTGTGACAATATTTGCCTGGACATTTCATTTTCTTAGTGTGTATTTTAAAGGCCTAATAAGTCATTGTATATGTTTGTACTTGCCTGTCTAACTGGAATTATTGGCGTTGTTCTGTGTGGTCTCATTCCACCCTAGAGAACTCTCAGACCCCTCCTGAGTCTAGACATTGCAGCTCTGTTACCTACCTTGATTGGTTTTAGCTAGACTTTAGTGTCTCCCTGTTTACCATAATAGGTTGGCCTCCCAAAATACACCCCGAAGGTTGATTTTGGAACTCCTTCTTAATACTAAGGAACCTAGTTTAGGCTATTTTGGCAGAGTTTCAAAGGTTATTCAAAATTCACCCAAAGGGGGTAACGGAGCTCAGGGTGTTAGGCAGTGCTAGAATCAGTGAAACAATCCATATAGTTTGAAAGTGGGTTGCCTGTAAAGGAAGGGGGAGCTACCAATCCCATTCACCCAGGGGACCCCAGACCAGATTCCTAGGCCCATGTTCCAACACCAATGGCAATGGAAGGGTAGTTGCAGGGAAAATCATTATGTTGTATCTTATCTAATGGGGATCTGGCAGTCCCCCATAATCAGTATCATGGGCAAGGGCCTCTGCAAAGAAATATGCACTCATAAGGAGTCTGGTCTGACTAGTACCGTACACCCATGGGCACTGCCTTACTCTATTTGCTGTGCGTAAAGATGCTATCTGTATCATCACACATTACATGCACTAAGTGATGCCCTATAGATGGGCTATCACTCACACACAACAACCACATGAGTTCGTACTCTTTTATGTGCTTGGAACTTGATCAAGCTGGGTATGTGGCTGCAATACACATCTTGGTCCTGTGCACATTCGTGCTTATGCTTTGGTTCGGTGATGGCTCACAGGTACAGCCATTTGCCGATGAAGTTCTGCCTGGAGGTAGGTGTGGGCCTACAATGGCCGGTGGTCTGTGGCATCCTAGCAACAGTCTTCCACCATGACCTGTGTACGCTGCTATCCATGTGGTCCATGGATGTGACGGATATTGTGTACCATTAATAACACTGAGTGACAGATGCAAGACTGAGTAAACAGGATAGGACAGTCTCTGCCTATAGCCCAGCTCAGGAAGCCCAGGCCAGTTTTGTCTCCTCCTTTGAGCAGGGCAGCAGAATCCTGGTCAACATCTGCATTAAGGTCTGTGGCCCTGGCGTCTCAGGGTGCTCAATAGGCCTTATCCCAGAAGCCGCAAGACACTTATTGCCCAAAGTCTGTGATACACCTCCTACTGGCCCATTCACTGTGTGGGAGGATAAGAACAGCTAGATGCCATTGGTGACCTGTTGGCATAACCCCCACAACCTCGAAGGTCAGGAGGTATGTGGTCCCAAGCATCTTCCCAAACACACCTGTCCCTGATTTTGATGTGCACGATGGGCCATCATCTCTGGGCACCCTTGTTTGCCTCAGGCCTTAGTACTTTTACCTTACCATACCATACAATACCATACCATTGGGTTTTATAAATGGAATACCTCAATATGTTTTCCATAGAAACCATTTACCAAGAAATCAATGCTTCTGTTCTGTGATGGAGGGTCAGTCCACAGAACTCTCTGCCCCAAAAGTGAGCCATGCAGCCAGACAAACTGTTCTCACTGAATCTTGTAAGCTTCTGGTCAACACTCACTATGAACGGTTCAATCTTGGGTGAGCGCACTAGATGCGTACTATGCCCCCCTATGCCATCAGGACCCTAATGTGCACATTGCCGAACCAGGACCACAGGACCACAAAGTGAGAGCACAACTGATCCTGAACCATTTCTCAGCATCAGGGGGGTTGCTAGGTCTGGAAAAGATCTGGGGCTAAGCTAATGTCGGGACTGTCGGGACTCAGGGCTAGCTACCCATTTTGTTGTAGCCTGTGAGCATCTATTCAGGTCTACAACCAAAATATCTTGGCCCCCAGACTCCCCTAGCAACGCATCTGCTCAGCATAGTGACATTGTCAAATTCTAAGAAAGGATAGCATCTCCCTCCAAAGGATTCTGTAGTTAGGGTGGTTGCAAGCCAACATGAGAGATGGCCATATGGGAGACACTTTGAAATAACCTATGTGCAGAGGAGATAAAGGTGATTGGCCTGTACCTCACAGCATGTGGCCATCCCAAAGGAGGAGCACAATTGGCACCAGCACAATCAGCATCATCTGGCCTGAAATCTCCATGCAAGCGCTGTGGAGGACCGCTGCCACATAACTTTGGCTGTCCTGTCCAGTGCCGTGTGTGTGTGTATGTGTATGTGTGTGTGTGTGTGTGTGTGTCTGTGCGCGCGCGTGCACGCGCGCGTGTGTGCGTGCGTGCGTGCTGATATCACAAGCTCAATTACTTTCCCAAGGGATTCTGAGCAGCACCCCCAGCTGCGAGCCCTGAGAAAGGTGCTATTCCAAAATGGCACCACAACACAATTGCCACAGTACAGGTAACTGTTCCCACAGTCAGGCCACCCCAGTGGTAATGAGGGTATTGAACCGGTGTGGGTGTCAACCATGGTGCAAGATGGTGCTCCACTCTGTAGAGGTACAAGTACTTATTGGCTCAGGCGCATCAGTTAATGTGATGGCAACTAAGCAATGCAAAACATTGGAACCCTGCCCCAAAGTTATTACCACCAAATATTATGCCATTTACATAAGCAAGATTTGCTCCACTAACCAAAGACGGTACATTTGTCATGGAAGTGCAACATGAGCACGATTGTGTGCAAGCCACTTCTGAAACAAAAAGACACTTCTCAGTTGCGACACAACGGAGGCGGTAGGCCTTGTGCATCTTGCATTTGCTGTTTAAAAGACAGACATACAGGACTTACTGATATATAGAATATGATAGCTATTTCAAGTAAGTGTATGCCTCAGGAATCACGAAGTCTGGTTACACATTGACCCCACAGTACAACTTGTTTTGTGTCATTGCTGCCTGGTTCGATCATATGCATTTTTATTCTGCAACATTTTTATCAAATGTTGTTTGCCAAATTTGATTTCTTTTAACCACAAAAAATGGGGGGAGACCTCTCGCAACTCTGCTTACACCCATTACTATATACCTTAGCCAAACTTACCAACGGTATGTTGGTGGTAAATAAAAGTGGTACAAAACTCATTGAAAAATAATTTGATGTAATTGCCATTCTGCAAAAGTATGCAATACCCTACTCCTTACGTTCCACCTGTGGCAGAATGTGGAAGTTGAATTTGCAAAGTTGGAAGCTGGGTAGATTATAGAAAAGGTGGCAGGTTCAAGTGCATGGCTTTCCCAAATAGTGGTAGCTACAAAACCCAAACAACCAGATGCCATCAGAATATGTGTAGACATGTCCTTATCTAGTAAAGCGATAAGGCGTGAACAGCACCCTGTGCTCACGACCACTAACATTGTGGCTAATCTAAAGGGTGCAACCAACTATATAAAGGTTGATCTTAAAGCAGGCTAGCCTCACTTTCAACACCACAAGAACTTGCAACACATAATATTTTCATCAAATGTCAGCCGTTTTTGTAACAGACAACTGAGCTTCGGGGTGTCCTCAGAAGTGGTGGCCTTTCAGAAGTTGGGACTTACACCGCCCTACCACCACTTGTAATCCCACTGTAAATCCGTGGAACCGTATGATGGTAACGGTAATCGAGTTTGGCAGAGTTACTGTGAATTAATGGCACACTTGTAATGAGGTAGTGACTTGTGTGCAGGCCCATGTATGTATGTACTTATGTATTTTAAATTTCTTTGAGCCACATGAAATGATGTTAGATTTAGCAGGAGAGATGGGAGAACAGGGACATGGAAGGAGAAAAGGGAAGTGGAGTACATAAAGGCCCCATCACTGAGTTTAGAAGTATGTTCACAACACTGTTAAGGACATTCCTGGGTTTAAAGTCACTCTGATCAGGAGAAGAGTACACTAGTAAACACTAGATCAAACCTTCTACACCTGAGTGCAGTTGCTCCAAAGTAAGAACGGCATTTAACCCAGTGTGGATTGAGATGTCGGGATGAGGGAGGCCTGGCTGGTGACCAGGGAATACGTGCTATCAGGGGTCGGATGGCAGCTGCCTGATGGCTCTGTGCAGGGGTAGCTCTTCCGGCTCAGGGAAGGCCTTTTGGAAGATCAACTTCTGAGCAGCCATCTTCCCCTAAGTGCTCTTATGAGGACTTCAATCAAAACATTTGATATATAAGATTTTCCATGCTTGGCTGTTGAGTTTGATGTTCCAACCCAAATGCATATGTTAGTTCTCCCGGCGTTCTGTTATTCAACAATATCCTTAACGATTAGAACAATTTCCTCAGCATACATAGCCCCTTCAATTGTACAAAGAGTGTATCACTATCACCCCAACCTCATCAAAGATTGTTTCAACATGAAAACACACTATTGAAAGCATGTCCTTAACTCTCTATTGAATGGAGTCTATCCTTGTGCAATCTCATTTAGCATTATTTTGCCCACTGCCATGGCCAAAGCTACTGATCTGTAAGACTCGCACAAAGCTGCATCCCTATCACTCTGAAGGATTGGAGAAACCGCCCCAGAACTAAAGGGCTGAACCTCAAATGCAAACCAAGCACCATTTGTACAGTTGGTAGACATTTTCTTAAATTAGCAATATCTTATCTAAATATTTCCAGTAGAGTGTCAGCAAGTGTGGATTGTTGATCAACAAAATGCTGTCTGTGACAATAGAGTGGTAGACCCGTACGTATCCAATAGTTAGAGCCAAGGAAATCCTTTCTTCCAGTGTGGCAGGAGTTTTCCTTAACAACCGATCCAGGTGGATCTGGGACTGGTTCGTGAAGGGCGATAAGAATAAGGACGGACGGATGAATTTCAAGGAAGCACGTAACCTTCTGAAGATGATGAATGTGTACATGAACGAGAAGCACGCCTATCGACTCTTCCAGGTGAGGAAGGGAAGGCTTAAACAATTAACCTAGCATGTTATATATGTCATTTGCATAGTACAAGAGGGAGGAGAACTGGAAGACATAAAATCAAAGTAAGAGATAATGGTGGGAGGTGGGCAGGAATAATATGGGGAACAAAAAGCGGGATAGGTGTGTCTTATTTTTGTAGGCAAGTAAAAATGGGTGTCCTTAAAGGTATTGCCCTAGAGGCCTTTGCAGACCTTGAAAGTCTTTTTTTGGGCCTTATTAGGAGTTGGGCAGTGGGGCTCAAAATGGCAGTAATGCAGAAGTAAGGGATTTACCACTGCATTGCTGCTGCATTACTGCACTGCTCAACTATAGTTTCGGCGGTGGGGTCACCTTTCTTCCATAAAACAGCAATTTCAGTGGAATTACTGCCATGGTTATTCCGCTGAAATCCCTATGGAGTCCTACAAACTTCATAAATGGGGACGCCATAGTGCCATCTGTAATCCGGCAGTAAATCCACTGGACCAAGTGCTGGTAATGGTAAATCCATTTGGTGGTATCTCTGTGGATTTACCAGTGAGATACCACCAAACTCATAATAAGGCATATTACAAAAAACCTTCACTCAAGGTCTTTCTTACCCAGGCCTCCACAGCTGGTAGGAGCTCTTACAGACTATGCACCCCAGTGTTCCTGGCTACTCATTTTGGGTATATTAATTCAGAAAACAATGATTTACACTGTGGGCCTAATGCTAGAAATGATTATGAGGTGCTTCTGCCAAACTCTGCTTATTTTCTATAGTATTTTTGTATTATAAAGCTTTATTACAGAACTAGTTGGCAAAACTAGGATGATCACTTGGACACATGCAGCTGATCGCTGGTAAGATGTGCCTTATATTTTGCCTAACTTTAGCCAGTAGTGCCATACAATCTTGGCAGCACTCAAACCAGCAGTCTTCTGAGGCGTCATTGGAAGGTGTGTATTGTGACAAATCCCAAGGTATTGTCACTGCTCCCATGGGGAACCCCCTTCCAATGAGGCCAGGGAAGTGAGGCCACTACCCGATAGTCCGCCTGGAGGTGGTGGTACTCAGTGGGTGAATCTCATGAGGAGTGAAACCCTCTATGGGACCAGTGATGACTATCATGGGAGAATGCAGTATGTGCACCCTACACTACTGTCCCCTTTATTCTCCTACCCTACTCAATCCTCTGTAGCACCCCACACTCCAATATATTTGTGTAGAGTAGAAGACCCCAGCCACATAGGAAATATTGCGAAGAGGCAGACTGGGGACTACCCAGATGGAGGGCATGGAAATACTGTGACGAAGAAAAACTGCAGAGGAGCAAAGAGCTAAGGTACACAGTCCAGTCAATACGAACAGTATGTGAACAAAAAGGGAAGAAGGACTACCAAATTTGTTTAACCCACCATGGAGGAGTCACAAGAGGCAAAAAGTCTGGAGTCTGGGAAGCCGAGTTGAGAGAAGGCAGGTGCAGAGCAGAACCAGCCGCAGGAGACTGCTCGTCAAACACCAAACGCCAAGTCCCTGGCGTCGCTACACTTTTTGTCAGTGCAGAAAACTGAGACCACACTGAACCTCAAAGGGCTTCCACTGTAGAGCTGCCACAGCATGGAACCCTAAGAGGAGAGAAATAGAGACCCCATTGAGGTCCACAGGCAACAAGGGAAGCCGGCAACCTGCAGAGAACGAGAAACCATGTATGCAGGTTACCGGGAATGTGCGCGGGCACGGGAAGTCCTGTGAAAGCCCTAAGGGGAGGAAGAGAACCACAGAGAAGGGTCTGGGTGTCACACCCGCAGGTTCCTGGCGTTTATGGAAGAGGTGGAAGTATGGCGGTCGTCAGACTGTGCCGCCACGTTATGCTCCCTAACTCTGTTAGCGGTCTAGTCCTTTCCATCATGGCCGCCGCCGAGAGTATATCTTTGTTTACACTCGGCGGCTCGGCGCGTTGCAACTTCTGAATTCTTCTTCGTTGCCAGCGCTCCACAGTTCTCTCGCTTAGCGGTGCTCCGCTCCTGTCCTATTTATCCCTTGCGTTTTCTCTCTCATTCCTTTGTCTCTCTCTCTCTCTCCCTTACCGGTGCTCCACCATTTTTTGCTAGGGCACTGGGTAGTTTGCCTTCCCTTCCTTTTCCTGCCTAACGTTTTTTTGGAGTTCTCCTCCTGGCTCCCCCCTCATCTTTTTCTTCTTTCGGATCCATCCTCCCTACTCCTCTTGCTGAGTTTATCCGTCAGATTTCTGCAAGGACTTCCCGAATACCCGCTGGCTTTGAATCCTTCGCTCGTTCCACAGTATTGGATACCTACACTCTGAGGGGTTTTTGTGCCGTAAGGCTTTTCCCCTTGCCTCACTTGTTTGTCACGGGGGGGAGTCACCACGAATTCGTTCCCAAAGGGTCGCGGTGGCTTCCTCCCGAGGCCGACCCTATCTACACAAGGAGAGGAGGACTTTCCTTCGTCGACCCCGCGGAAGGAAGTTGGACTTCTCGTCTTCATCAGGTGAGGAGGAAGGGGAATTGGAAGACTCTCAGGGTTCGAGTGGGGGAGACAACCTAACGGAAAACCCTGTTGACCAGCCCACAGCGTCAGGCAGTGTTGATAGCTTGCAACGCCAAGATACCGACATGGCAACTCCCCAGCAACTTCAAGAACTGGTCGCGGCGGTACAAAACCTAAACCTGGAAGTTCAAGCCCTTAAAACGGCTAATACCGCTCTCCAACAGAGAGTTACCGCCAGAGAACAACAGGTCACAGATTTACCACCTTTGCCTCTGGTGTCTGGAAAATTCGACGGATCAGAGAAGAAAGTCAAAGAATTCTTGGAAGCTTGTAACATCCATTTCGCTTTCAGACAGAATACCTTTTCCTCCGATCATGCCAAGGTGGGGTTCATGATCACACACATGACTGGTAATGCCCTAGCATGGGCTACCCCTTTGGTGTCCCAGTCCGACCCTGTGTTACAGAACTTTGTAGCGTTCAAGGATCTTCTCAAGCAAACATTTCTTCGCACAGAAAGCGCTCACCTGGCTAGTGAAGACCTGTTGGATGTGCGTCAGGGTGGTTCTGACCTACTCACTTACATATCCTCCTTCAAAAGATTAGCTGCTGAAGCCGGCTGGCAAGAGGAGGCCCAGTACACCATCTTCAGGAGAGGTTTGCGCGAAGAGCTGAAGGACGAGCTCGCCAGAATCCCTCGCCCTGATTCCTTCTCAGATCTCATAAAGGCAGTTGTACGGATAGATTTTCGGCTTACCGAAAGGAGAAATGAAAAGAGAAAGACCCGCAACTCTAGCTCCTATCCCGAAACTCACCCCTCAACCTCCTCACCTGCCTCTCGTCCATCCACCCGGGAAGAACCTATGCAAATAGGAACAACCAGATCGCCCTTGACAGCGGAAGAGAAGAAGAGGAGAAGAGAGGGCAACCTGTGTTTATACTGTGGCTCCTCCACACACCTCTTGAGAGACTGCCCCGATGTACCCCCCAGACGTTCGGGAAACGAACGCCCTCGGTAGTTGGCAGGACGGACTACCGAGGGGCTTTTCTCAGTTCCTATGTCACTCTTTCAGTTACTTCTGCCCAACCCTCGGAGGACCAACGTCTCATGGTGGTATCCGTCCAGCTTCAGTTCAGAGGAAAGGAAATGGAAACTCTGGCCCTGCTGGATTGTGGAGCCGCCGGGAACTTCCTGGACACCTTATGGGCCGACAAAATAGGCCTTCGAAGGATAGCCAAGAAGGAAGACCAGAAGGTAGAGGGCGTAGATGGTACCCCTCTGTGCTCCGGCCTCATTACCCATACTACCGAGGAGGTACGATTATCCATTCAACAACATACAGAAGTACTGAGCTTCGACATCATTCGAGCAGCTCATTTCCCAGTAATCTTGGGAATTGGTTGGCTCCGACGACACAACCCTACCATAGACTGGTCGGCAAATCTTCTAAGTTTTCATTCTGCTTTCTGCCAGGATAAGTGTCTGCCAGGACCCTTGTTTGAAAGTGTAAAGACGGGGTGTGCCCCAGAGAAGAGCACGATCCACTGTATCCCAAGTTGTCTTCAGGAGTACACTACTGTGTTCCAAGAGCAACAACCCATGGAACTTCCTCCTCACCGACCTGAGGACTGTAGGATAGATCTAGTCCCTCAGGCTCTGGTTCCGTTTTGTAGGATGTATCCCCTTTCTTTATCGGAAAAAGAAGTCCTTAGACGCTACTTAGATGACAACTTAGCCAACGGTCTTATTCGACCTTCCAGATCACCAGCAGGAGCATCTTTATTCTTCATTCCAAAGAGGGACTCCAAGGACCTAAGACCGTGTATCGATTACCGAGGGCTCAACCAACTTACCATCAAAGATCGGTACCCTATGCCCATCATCGCCGAGATCCTAGAGGCCGTCCAAGGTTCGGTAGTTTTTTCCAAACTCGACCTACGTAATGCTTACCATCTGCTTCGCATCAGGACCGGTGACGAATGGAAGACGGCTTTCCGCACTCCCTACGGGTTGTTCGAATATCAAGTCATGCCGTTCGGATTGGTCAATGCTCCCTCAATCTTTCAAAGGTTTATGGACCGTATATTTTCAGATCTCTTGGGCCAAAACACCGTTGTCTACTTAGACGATATTCTGGTTTACTCCCGTCAACCCGAAGAACATACCCGTCATGTGAAGGAAGTATTACACAGGCTGCAGCGTCATCATTTATTGGTCAAACCGGAAAAGTGTGCATTTTCCAAATCCTCTGTCTCCTATCTGGGGTTTATTTTATCCAGCGAGGGGATAGCCATGGATCCAAAGAAGGTCGATGCGATACTAGGTTGGCCCTCCCCTACGTCGGTCAAGGAGATTCAAAGATTTTTGGGACTGGCCAACTTTTACCGGAAGTTTATTCCCGAATTCTCCAAACTCACTTTGCCCATCACCTCCTTACTGAAGAAATGCTCCAGGCCTTTTCGATGGTCCAGGGAAGCCGAGGAGAGTTTCATCTGCCTGAAAAGAAGGTTTTGTTCTGCGCCGATACTGAGACAGCCAGACCAACTACTACCCTTTATTCTTGAGACCGACGCCTCTGCGGGTGCGGTAGGCGCCGTTCTCCTACAATCAAATCAAGGCAAAGAACATCCCATCGCCTATTTTTCCAAGACCCTCAACCCCAGTCAACTGAACTATTCAGTCATAGAAAAGGAACTTTTAGCTATGAAACTGGCTTGTCTTGAATGGAGACATCTTCTCCAAGGAAGCTTACATCCGTTCCTGATCCGTACCGATCACAAGAACCTACAGATCCTACGTCAACAAGAGTGCTATAACACCAGACAAGCCCGATGGGCACATTTTTTTGCCCAGTTCCATTTTCTCATAACATACATACCGGGTACCCAAAACCAGGTTGCTGACGCCCTATCCCGTAGAGATGAGACTTCTCTGGGATACGAGAAAGAACTCATGTTTCCTCATATCAAGATCATTTCCGCCGTATTGTCATTTCTGGAAGAAGTGAGGGAAAGATCTCGTTCCCCCGAAGAAACACTCTTGCAAGTGGGGAGGACTGCGGTGGATCAGAGGGACGGTTTGTTCTTCACTCGAGGGAGGCTCATCCTTCCTTCACAGGACCTCAGGATACAAGCTCTTAAGTGGTGTCACGACTCAAAGACGGCTGGGCATAGAGGTCTACGAGGGACCTTGGAATTACTGCAGAGATCTTTTTACTGGCCCGGTATGCGAGCCGACACTCAGACATACATTCAGACCTGTCTTACCTGTATGCAAAGTAAACACTCCACTCGGAGTCCCATTGGCCTGCTCCAACAAGACTCAATTCCATCTGGCCCCTGGAAGCAGATATCTACAGATTTCATCGTAGATCTACCGATTTCCCAGGGCTGTACCTGTATCATGGTCACCGTGGACTCCTTCTCGAAGTTGGCTCATTTTTCCCCCTTATCTAGGATACCTTCAGCCTCTCTTATGGCGGAAGTCTTCATGAAAGACATCTTCAAGTTACATGGCCTCCCCGAAAAGATTGTGTCTGACCGTGGGAGTCAATACACCTCGAAATTCTGGACTGCCTTATGCAGACTGCTGGGTATTGAAAGGGCTCTGTCTTCTGGGTTCCACCCACAGACCAACGGACAGACAGAAAGGCTAAACGGAACCCTTGAGCAGTATCTGAGGTGCTTCATAAACCAACAACAAGACAACTGGGTTTCCCTCTTACCAACAGCTGAATTTGCGTATAATAGTTCTGTACACAGCGCACTCGGAATCAGCCCGTTCTTTTGTACGTACGGGTACCATCCAAAATCCATAGTACCTACCTTTTGGACTGAGACTCCCATACCATCTTTAGAAACCTCCCTGTCTCGCTTGAAGGAAGCTCATAACACCGCAAACCAGAGTCTTCTTAAGGCTAATACTCGTAACAAACTTCAAGCTGATAAACACCGGAGACCTGTTCCAGAGTGGAATCGAGGATCCAAGGTCATGTTATCCACCAAGTTTTTACCCCGCTGGGTACGTCCTTCTAAACTATCCCCCCGATTTATCGGTCCCTTCGAAGTTCTATCCAGGATTAATCCAGTAGCTTATCGCCTCAGACTGCCAAAGAGTCTTAGTCGCATACATCCGACTTTTCATGCCTCACAATTACGTCCCTTCATATCAGGGAACAGAAGACAGAATACCCCCAGACTTCACACTTTGCCTGCTCCCAACTCAGAGGAATACGAGGTCTCCCACATTCAGGATTCTCGTTATCGCAGAGGTCGCCTCGAATATCTTATTCATTGGAAGGGCTATCCTTCATCTGAGGATACCTGGGAACCTCGGACTCACGTACACGCTCCTCGCTTGCTACGTCACTTTCACAGATTACATCCCAGCAAGCCGGGGGGAACCCGACTTCGAGGGGGGCATACTGTCACACCCGCAGGTTCCTGGCGTTTATGGAAGAGGTGGAAGTATGGCGGTCGTCAGACTGTGCCGCCACGTTATGCTCCCTAACTCTGTTAGCGGTCTAGTCCTTTCCATCATGGCCGCCGCCGAGAGTATATCTTTGTTTACACTCGGCGGCTCGGCGCGTTGCAACTTCTGAATTCTTCTTCGTTGCCAGCGCTCCACAGTTCTCTCGCTTAGCGGTGCTCCGCTCCTGTCCTATTTATCCCTTGCGTTTTCTCTCTCATTCCTTTGTCTCTCTCTCTCTCTCCCTTACCGGTGCTCCACCATTTTTTGCTAGGGCACTGGGTAGTTTGCCTTCCCTTCCTTTTCCTGCCTAACGTTTTTTTGGAGTTCTCCTCCTGGCTCCCCCCTCATCTTTTTCTTCTTTCGGATCCATCCTCCCTACTCCTCTTGCTGAGTTTATCCGTCAGATTTCTGCAAGGACTTCCCGAATACCCGCTGGCTTTGAATCCTTCGCTCGTTCCACAGTATTGGATACCTACACTCTGAGGGGTTTTTGTGCCGTAAGGCTTTTCCCCTTGCCTCACTTGTTTGTCACGGGGGGGAGTCACCACGAATTCGTTCCCAAAGGGTCGCGGTGGCTTCCTCCCGAGGCCGACCCTATCTACACAAGGAGAGGAGGACTTTCCTTCGTCGACCCCGCGGAAGGAAGTTGGACTTCTCGTCTTCATCAGGTGAGGAGGAAGGGGAATTGGAAGACTCTCAGGGTTCGAGTGGGGGAGACAACCTAACGGAAAACCCTGTTGACCAGCCCACAGCGTCAGGCAGTGTTGATACTGGGGCCCATACGAAGTCAGAGCAACCCTGCGAGTGCCATACACAACGGTCATGTACCTATATATACCCTGGAGAGTCACGATCAGCATGCAATCAAGGGACTGGAAAGCATACAATGTCGGGGAAACCCAGCGAGAGCCATACGAAGTCGGGGAAGACCTGCGAGAGCCATATACAAGAGTCAAGGGCCCAGACCAACTCGGGGACATCCTGAGAAACACCAACCGAGGGTCTGGGACCCGTACTAAGTCAGGGAATTCCAGAGATGCACGCAAACAGGGGTCTGGCACCCACACATTACTATGTCAATTTTGGTTAAAAAGTCAGAAGGGTTGGGGACCCAATGTTAAAGAATCAGACCACTAAGAACAATTGATCTCCATCAACAAGTCTGGCAGGATAGTGAACCAGACTTGTTGCTAAATCAGTGAAACTGAAAAAAAAAAAACAGGTGAAGGGAGACAATTCCGCCTGATATTTGAGAACTGTGTTTTTGTGAATCAGGCAGCCTGAGAAAGGCAAGGGGAAGAAAGACGCTCCCCCATCAATCCTTTTTGTGCCAGTTGCCAGAAGCCTGAGAAGGTTTGGGGGATTGAGGCCCACCCACCCATAACAGTGCGACCTGGACATAGAACTGAAGAGAATTTCTTTTTTACATATTTGACGGATTATCCATCTTGGAGAACTTACTGAGAACTTTTGATTTAACACAGGGAGAAGAACTCTTTTTCGTTTCTTTATCCGGAAGTGAGCTATCATCCAGAAGGCAGGTGAAATCCTTCTGGACCAAGGAGATACCCAGTTTTGCTTGGTTTACTTTAGAGTGTAAGGGATGGAAACAGGTTTGGACACAGACGGTGGACGTTTTACTTTATTGGCTATCCTGACAGATTCCTTAGTATTTTTGTTGAGGCCAGGCAACCCCTCTTATAAATGGTTCCATGTCCTTTTATCGCGGGATGTTTTTTCACAGGGTTTTTTACCGCACATTTTTTAACGAAAAAAACCATCACATTTTTTAAAAATTATTTTTGGGGGATTTCCCCTCCAAGCCCCCCATTCACTTTAATTTTTTTACCTATTCCAAACGCCCACACCCCAAAAAAATGTAATGGGTTTTTCATGAAAAAAATTGCGGTAAAAAACCCTACGAAAAAACATCCCGCAATAAAAGGACATTGTACCCTTAGACTAGGGCTAGGTAGGTTTTCTTTTCTTTACTTTAATTTCTCAATAAAAGTATTTGCCAACAATTATGCCACCTCTTTGTCAGACTTGTACTTCTGCACCCTTACAGTATATAGGGTTGTAAAGTTGATGGGCCCCATTAATATCTATTGCCTGGTGCAGAATACTTCTAGATGGAATCTGAATAAAATCATGAAATAAAAAAAAACAAATGAGAGAAAACGCCGAAAATGGCGTTGGAAAAAAGCAAATTCCATAAAAATGTCAATCAAAGGTTCCAGGGGTGTCCCCCGCTCTCCTTGGTTGACATTCCGGGCCTTGGGTGTTGCGGGTGTGTCCTGCGCTGCCATAAAAAGGAAAGTGGGGGAGAAATGAAATTTTTTTAAATAATTTTAAAAGGAAAGGAACCTGCGGCGCCGATTCCCTTCTATGTGCTTGAAGCGAACCGTCATCGCAAGTGGATTACGGAGGCAGTAGCAGACTTTGCTGTAGGCCGCCAAAAGGTAAGTCAGGGGTTGGGGGGTAGCGGGTGGTGCAAAATGTCCGTGGGAGACAAAACTGAAAGTTATTTTTGAAAAAATAACGTACGTTTTTTTCTCCCTCGGTCATTTCGGAATCGAATATTTCTCGGTAATCCCTTCTAGATGCCCACAATAAGATAGTATCCCAGAGGTGACATTCCTGCTTGCTGCTGAGGGGTCAGAAACAGTCCATAACTTGCATTATCAAGACCTAGTGTATTATTCTCTCTAGGGGTGGGGTCTTGGTGCACATCATTTTGGGGCATAGTGATTCACTGGGACAGTCCTTTCCAACTAACGTAGCTACTGCTCAAACTATTGTATCAAAGTCCCTTGGTCCTTACTGACCAATCAATCCTTATTCCATTGCAAAGGAGGACATTCTTGGGACTTGGGTGGGTTCGGGGGCCGGGGGGGGGGGCATCCCAGCACAGTAGCAGAGAACACTTCCCCACTTCAAGACTTAATCATGGCTCTGAGAAGGACAGCCAGATTGACAAGAGAAGCTACACCATTGCTTTAGGGTTCCAGTAATATTTTGGCCTCATGGCCTTATGAACCAAGGCGGTTTCATTAGTCTGGATGCTCATCTGTGGGGGTACGCATGCAGCTCTAACCACTTGGGAAATGTAGGAGGGCCCTCCTCATCATGTGACCTAGTATCACCCCTTTCTGGAGCCTCCTCAGTAGGAAGAGGTCCGAACAGAATATGGAGTTCTCCTCTGACTTCTCAATCTAGAGGCAGTCATCACTACAGACTCATTGGCGTATTGTTTTGGTTTAACCTTACATTCCCTAAAAGATCAACACATGTGCTTCAGAATAAAGGCGCCCATCTACATCAACGTGTCAAAGCTTGAGGAAATGTAATGTAATGCCATTAAAGTCCTTCCTCCTGTCCCTTCATGGTAAGGAAGTCCTTGCGTACATCATCAACATGATAGCCATGGCCTACATGAATAACAGGGTGGCACGCACTCCATCAGCCTCTTGAGCTCCCTGGAGGATAGCTAGGCGGCAACATGCTCGCCTTGGAAGCAAGACGACATGCAGCAACACAGGTTCGATCCCCGCGTCCGCACTTAGTAACCTCTGGGTATTAAGCGCGTTATAAATAACCTATCATATCATACAATGTTTTTAGAACTTGGATGTGAGCAGCCTCCTCAGTCATCCAACTACAGGCTTATTCTCATGAGGCTGGAAAGGCTACAGTAAAGAGCCTGGCGGATGCTGAAGCAGGCAGCTCGGTGTTTATTAGATACCAAAGTACAGCTGTGAGCAAACTCACTATTACATTCAGATCAGAATTGAAATTGCTGCGTATCTAATGATTTATGAAGTACAAACACATGTTTATAGGGTAAGTTGCTCTATACATTTTGGAGTAGCAACATATATACAGCACATTCATTTGAATAAATTAGACGAAAACCATTCTACATGAGAAGATGGGCCAGCCTTTGTATATATAATCAGGGCATTGCGTGGATGTTCAGATAGAACGTTCTAGAAGTTTTTTTTCCTTAGATTTTTACTAGGCCATTCAGATCCTTCTCCACATGACAGAAGGGCAAGGATTCACTTCATGTCACATCTTGCCTGTTGTGGCACACGCATAGGTGGTGAATACCCACACATTTCCACTGGGCCCAGTGGGTATATAGGTGGCTTTGATTTCCGCTTGACATGGCTTCAGGCCATGGCCAGTGGCCACAGTGGGTGTCTTATGGGATGTCGAGGGCCCCTTGCCATGTTCACAGACCCTAGCCTGTGGTATTCCCAATGGCCATGCCCCATGGAAAGTGGCCTGAGCATGGGCACATCAGGTGGCTTGGAGTTGCAAAGAGCGGGCATACCCATTGGGCGCAGGGGGTGCCTAGGAGGTTTGGCCATGTCTGCTGGTCACAAAGGGGAACATGGTGCTGGCATGGCCAACGGCCATTTCCCTGGCACCTGTCCACTGTGCATGGCTGAAGCTTTGCCGGGTTGGGGCATGTGGTATCTGGGAGGTGCTTGGAGCATGGCTTAAGGCCATTCCCAGCCAACGTGTCCACTGCATAGGGCTGAAGGCTACGACCATTGGCCACATTGGTGTTCCTGTGGGAGATTCAGCATAGCCATAGCCCCAGATGCGATATCAAAGTGCCCACTGGGCACTGTAGATATGTTAGCCTATATCATTACGAATAATATAACTGTATCTTGGCCACTGGCATGCACTGCTTATGATGTCACACATGGAGTTGAAACTAGCATGCATGTACTCACAGTTACTGCAGGACATGAAGAAGAAAAAAGATCCAATGATTAACAGCAGTACTCCACAATGGTTATATTCACATTAAATTTGATCTGAGGCCCAACACTAAACAAGCCCCAAAATATCCAATAGTTGGTCCAGGGTATTATAATTTGTTTGCTGAAACTGAATGGTAGGCGTTGACAGAGGCATTTCTGTAACATTATAACTACGCCTCATTACCCACAATGCTCCTACAAGCCGACACTCTTCGAATCTTTTTTTGTTGCTCTCACGGAGGACATTGAGTCGAGGCACAGAAGCAATAACTGCAGCCAGCAGCGGTTTCGAGGCTTTAGCACAGACAATCGGCTGTCTCAGGGTCAGGGGGTAGGAGCATGTCGTATGAGAATGCTAAATATTGATTTCGCCATTGTATATCAAATCTTAGTGCATTTTAAGCCCCTGGAAAAGCCACACTTTCGCGTATGTCCTAGGTGCATTTTGACTTTCCCATGGGTCGGTAAACAGCATGTCATTGCCGGCCTTGAGACACTGTGGAAGAGACTTGCTGGGTGTGTACAAGGTTTATACCCAAGACTTTAAAACGTAGGGTGGACAAGCGCTCGGCCACATATGCCAAGGAAGCAGATAAGGCTGACACCTGAAAGTATGGAGGCCAATCACAGGGGTATGGCGATCCCAAGGAGATAATGTCTGGAGGGGGTGCCTAAAACCGGATGAGCCTACAGACTCCACTCACAGTGAAGCATACTGCCCACCTCTGGCTGTTTTAGCCAGAGAGAGACCCGCTAGATGGAAGATGCTGTTGCAGCATAGCGCCGACACATCCTGGAGGCAGGAATGTGACGCATACGTGGTGGGCGGAGAGCATGTTGAACGCTGCCAAGCCCAGGAGTGCTGACAGCCACAGGTTTGAAGGTCTTGAGAGGAGGAAGACCAAATCACGACTGAAAGGTAAGACCGACGTGCCAAAACCACGGCGCAAAGTGCCCTGTTCCAGTGTAGAAGGAGTAACCGCCTCCCCCCAAACAATGCCACCGCAAAGAAGCAGGTGCGTGATTCTCAGCAAGGAAAGGGAGGAGGACGGTTGAGCTCTGTGGAGTTTCAGTAGGAAGCCAGAATGCTGAGAAAGCGAACGGAGTGCCAGAGACCTATGCACTAACAGAGAATGAGAGAGAAAACTACAGAAATAGACTGACATTGAGTATATACCCCCTGAACTCCCACAGGGGGTTATTAGAAACCAGAGAACGAGTGAAATTCCAAAAAGGGGCAAGCTTGAAAAGTATAACCCGCGACAGTTATTATATAACAGAAAGAGAACACAATACCCAAAGAGAGTGAAGTTGAAGGCCACTGCCCTTGAGGGCTTCTGAGATACCAGTAAGCAAAGCCAATACCAAAAGGGAACAAACTTGAAATATATAACCCGCAAAGGGTTCATAGAAAAGACAGATTAAGAGAATTACCCAAGAAGGGTCCAGAGAAAGAAAGCGACCAAGAGAAGGCTAAACATCTCAGCCACTCAAAGGGTGAGGAAACCTCCAGTATTTCAAAACCCCAAGTAGATACAGAAAGACTCTGTGACGACACAAGAACTTAGTGTTGGCAATAATTTGAGACACTAGAAATCCTGGGCTATTTCCAGAGCCATTGTTGGGAGGGAGTCATGCACCAGCCAGCATACACCAATTAAGGGGAATGAGAACATCTTCTCTGGGCTAAGTTAATGTTTCTTTGTTAGTGGAAGGGTCAGTTAGATATATAGGACAGGTTTAGACTGAGGACAACTTTGAGTTTGCTGCAACATCCTGCCTAGCACCTTTGTTATTTACGTAGAATAAGGATTCTCCACAGTAGCATAAGGGCTAGGTGAGGGCTTTTATTTTACTTTAATAAAACTCTGAGAGATGAAACATGTCTAGTTGTCCGTGTCCTTCCTCTGACTTTCCACAAACCCCTCTTCCAAAGACACACTAGCACCACAGGCCCCAAAATGTGCTGTCGAACAAACCACCTGTAATCTTGCAGCTGAGGCTATATTGCGCAAAGACCACAAAAGTCCTGCTACCGAAAGGTTGTTGTCTAAACTCTGTGTTAATCAGAGCACAGAAAGTCATGGTGGGAAAAACACGGCATAGACAAACATGGTGCGGAAGAGTATTGGGCCAACAATATGGCATTGGGAGACTTCAGGCAAGAGCTTCTGAGTTTAAGTTTTAGAGGCTCCACCGGCCTGGAATGACCTTCCACTTGATCTCAGGTCACAGACCAAGCTTGAACCTTTCACAAACAGATTGAAAACGTTGATATTTGCATAATGTACGCTCCTGGCCTTCCTTTGTAGTTCTTCTCTTTGTTCTCAGTACTTGAGTGTTTCATTAACCGTTTGCTTTCTTGTTTATCAGTGCCCTCATGCCTAAGGGTCCATTGTGGTGCTATACAAATGATTAAAATCTATTTGAAATTTAGGCTGAATCTTTTTGTAATGAAAGAAATTAAAAAACTAATACTGGAACAGAAGATCTCAAATGCCGCTTCTGTCAGTGTCAAGATGAAATATTAAAACATCTAGTCTAACACTGTACCGACCTGAGAAACAAAATACTTGGGTCAGGAGCTGAGAAAAGGTATGACTTACAGCAGCGGAGAGTGGTGGATGAGGATGCAGAGCAGTAGCTGTAAAAACCTGTCAATAGCCCTTACATTGTTTTTGGAACAGATGCAGAAAAAAACTGATGGAAGTTGATATAACACTTTAGCAGAATCAATAATGGAAATTAAATAAAAAAGAAAAAAAAAAGAAAACAAGGGGAAACCATAAAAGGAAAATGGGTAACGCTATATGAATTGATGAATGGATTTACGATGTTTTGATTATTTTTAGTTTAATTTTAAGTTATGTTTAGTTATAGTTCATTCTCTTTTTTAAAAAAGTTTGTAATAAACTAAATAAAAAAATAAAATAAAAAATGATTAAAAGTAAACTAAAAGTGGCATGCGGAAAAGGGTCAAGAATCATTTCTAAGCCCACAAAATTATATTGAGCTGGGCATTCCCAGCACAAATGGGAGTACAGTCGCAGGATTTAGTCAAGGAGAAGACACGCTTAAGTAGCACTCTCCCCGCCAGACCTCAACAGTACACTGACATGCAGCACATTGAGGACACCTCCTTTCCATATGGGGTAGGTGAAGAAGAGGAAGACGATGAAAATAAGCATAATCAAACTAGGCCCAAACACATTGACACACAGTTGCCATGTGGACAGCACAGATCCCCTAAACTCTCATTTGCACAGTCTATGGCAAATCCAGGCACAGAAGGAGAGATGGAGGAAAGCAAAAGGGACTGCAGCGGCCAAGGCAGCAAAGGTGCCTCGTGCCAGTATCACACAGCCACAGAATATACAGGGAGAAGACCCCCTCACTGAAAGACAAGAAGCGGAAAAGGCAGGACAGGAAGATGTAGAAAGTAAATGGGATGATGACCCCATGAACCCATTCAAGGATAGATTCTAACTTGATAGACTTGATGCCATTTCTAACTTCCCTCACACACAGTGATGCAAGTATATTGCATTCCTAAAAGAATACAGGAGGTCAAAGATGAAAGGGGTTAAAGTATTAGACAAGCATTTGCTATTAAGCATTGAATCTCTACAATAGATTCTGGTAAGAAGCGATTAAAGTATACCATGATGGAACAAGCAACTCCCAGATATGTTAACCGTTCCTGGGACAAAAGTCACCCAATAGACAACCCGTTGTAAGAGCCAAACGCTGGCTCCCTGGTGGTTGCAGCTAGGAGGAGACTCATTCATCAAAGTCTGAAGCTGCCAAGGATAAAGAGAGCAAACATATATGTGCCATGGGAAAGACAATGGCCACCACTGTGGCTTCCCATTGCAGTCCTAGGCTACCAGGAAATACTGTAAATGAAAGTACTAGTGAAGCTAATGCCAGATAATATGAGCTCAGACTTGGGCCATTCTGCAGAACAGACAGCTAGCCTCTAATACAATAATCAGAATTAGTGCTTGGTTGCTACGGAAACATCATGTAGACAAGTTGTAGATCCAGCTCTAATCAAAATGTACACCTGGCTCTGGGTAACAGGGCTACAGCTGGGGACATAGGCCACACTCTATATGCAGAGATCCCTATTACCAATGTGAATTTCATAATATTCTCCCCCATTCTCCCCAGTCTAATATCTGTTTTTAGATAAGAACTTGACTGTTTAAAAGCATATACTGTTGTGATCCTATACATAAACTGTAATCATTATACTGTTTTTCAATAGATGTTTGACAACTACAGCAGATTAACTATGTACAATTGTTATAAATTGACCTTGTTTGTTGATCGCACCCAACATTATAGGCTATTATCTTTAGGACATCTAGTGCCTAGTTTTTACATAGGTCTGACACTTAGGTTTTAACCAGCTGACAAATGTCAGCTCAATAGAATGGAGGTGATGGTTCTTTGAGCTCATTTATAATGAAAAATATTTTCTTATGCCCTTCAATATTATCTTTTGGAACTACAGGTCAATTTCTACATGTATTCTCTTATCTTGTTCATGCACTATTATCACTAGTATAATGGTTGTATTTGGTTTTTCTACTGAGATCACTACTTAATGTTGGCACTCTGGGTACTCTTGGTGTTGTAAAACACAGCACAGTTGCTTTTTCTTTTTTCTTCTTTCATTCTTACCTGCCACATAAGGTTGTTTACTTGTTTACGTTATCCCGCTTACAATGCTACATCAATGATGACATCACGACATCTATAAGAAAATGGGAGTCACTAACATTGCATTTTATAATATGGATTGAGATAAGGCATGAAAGTCTCTACTGACCTATTCACTAGGGTACTTTTGATATGAATTACACAACATAGATTCTTTTTTCAGTTCTTACTTGTTAAGTTATGGTGTCCACGTCTTTACGTTATCACGTTTCAGAGGTCACCTCCGTAATAACGTCACTAGACTCGTCAGGTGACGGCACTTAATAGAATGCTTTGAGACGTGGAGAGAACACTTGTATCAGTGAACTCACAGGGTGTACTTTTGACACAAGTGTTATGGGTGTGCATCTGCACGCTCGGATTGTGTATCACAATATTTCCGCTTTAAGCTTAAGATTGGATTTCTAATTCGTTTTGCGGGGCTACATTTTCTTCTACACAGATCCAGTTTCTTTACTGTTGGCACCCAAAGACATCAGGTAGTCCTCGAAAAGAATTTTATTGAAAGTATTTTCATTTCTATTTCTCTTAATCAGTGATTTTATCTCAATTCGGTTACCATTGTGCTGCTAGATTCTAGCATTCTTTCTGTTTATTTTATTTTGATCTTTCATCTTCAGCACATTGCTTGAATTATTTACCAAGTTACAGCCTTTATTTATGATTGATATCGTTTTTATAAATAATCTCAAAATACATCACGAGCCCTATAGAACTATTGAAACAGTGTAAATTGGTTATTTTATTTTTCAATATAGTTACCCAACCTTCAGCGTACAACCTTGGACATTTCGAGTCGTGAAAGTGGTTGTCTGTATTAAATTAGAATTGATCTATCCTAAACCTGAATACAAAGTTTAAATATGTTATTGTCTCTTACTTGACAGTTTGATTGACTGCTCCTGATGAAGGGAAGTTCTGCCAAAATGTGTTGAGCATTGTGAATACATTTGGATACATACTAAACCATGATGGAGTTGCATGTTCTTATAATTTGTGCGAAGGTTTACTTCAAATGTTGTCTACAATTATTTCTTTGAATGGATTTAGTGACCATTTCTTGAATAAATTGAAGTGAGTAGAACCTGGTAGTTGCTAGTTCCAGGATGTGCAGGGGACGGTGGTCTCTCAAGTTAGAGAGCCCTTTTTTACACCAACTGCTTGATGTCCGTGGTATAGAACAGTTCATGTACAGTATTTCTGGTCTTCTTAATAGCATGGACCCCGAGCAGGTTGAGGTCTCTGAAGAAGGTGTTAGTTGTGTTATTGATTGATGCTGTTGTGATGAGGTCTGTGATTTCATCAAGAAAGGGCTTGTTGGTTTGGGGTGGTCAGTAGATCAGGTGGAAGGTAGCTGTCTGAGCGTGATAGGAAAGGCAGTGACAAGTGAGAAGTTCCATTGATTCACATTTGGGGTGCTCCTAAAAGGTGCATGTCCATGGGATCTTGTGGATAATAGCACACCCTCCGCTAGTCTTCCCTTGCTGATTCTTGTGTTGGATGTTGTAACATGTGAGTTTAAGGACATCCAGAATGATGTGTGGAGGTTGGGGTCTATAATGTCTCTCTGGTAAAGGATCAATCTAGGTTGTAAGTGGTGATGAGGTCAGTACTGTCTGCTGAATGCAGTACTGCAGAAAGAGCATTGATGAGCATGAGGTTGCATTTGTGTTTTGGAGGTAGAGTGTGGGTGGTGATGAGAGGGATGTGAATGTGATTCAGTCAGTGGAAGACCATGGAAGCTGGGTGTGTACTGGGTATTTTTTCATGAGGGTGTGGATTGGAAGGGGTGAGTGGGGTGTGGTGTGCATGCTGCTGGGCTGGCTTGTCTAGGATGTGAAAATCATGGGTTCCTGCCCTTTCCAGGCCCTGACAGGACCAAACAGGAATTGTCTTTGTCTTCATTGCTCTTAATTTCGGATGCCTGTTCGAGAGACACCCTGTGATCTAAGACTTAATAAAAGAAAGAAAGCAGTGGGTTAAAACAGTAAAATACAATCAGGAATGCTCTGCCCGCACACATAACTAACCACCCACCAATCTAGATAGTAATTTCTAAAGCTACAAAATAGAACTCAGTTCACATTTTCAGGAACATTATTGGATAGATATACAAACCATAGCTGGCTCACAAGTCGGTCAAGCAGTGCTTTAAAATGTATTTACCTGTACCATACACAAACCCTCCCACCAAGGGTTAACATTACTCACTAATCTATGCATAGCACGTTCATTGAAAACAGATTCACAAGCCCCAAAAGACAAGTGTTATTTACCAGTAATAGTCTTTCTTGAGCTTGTGTATGTTATTATAATCACACCCTCCCCTCTTTCCGGTACATAAATAAATGTAATATCAACTTGGATTTAAAATTTTGATTGTAGAGCTTTGAATTGATGATTTGTAGTGTCATCATCATTCATTAAGTGCACATATATGAGCACATATTACCTCACAATTTACATACAGGCAAAGAATGAACAATATAAGGGTGTTGCCATTGAGGAGCATTGTGGGTAGCCTACACATGTAGTGCTGGGGTTAATGTATAGACATGTCCCTGTCAACCCTTTTCTTTCAGTTACAGTAAACACGTTTTAAAACTCTAGACCAACCTATAGATGGCAAACTATGCATAGCACGTGATTCTAATTTGGTATCAAGATCCACAGCAACTATTACTGGTAAGTAACATGTGTTGCAAGTGTGTATGTGTACAAATATCTGTAAAGAGTTAAATAAGACACTCAACACTCCAGCAGTGCCGTCTTAAAGCAAACTTCTGGAAATCCTAAAACACTATGGACTGGATTTCTATTCTTATGCTGACGACACCCAGATATTTATACGAATCACCAATTTTCAGGAAGCATTTAACAAATTGGAGCAATGTCTGACAGAAGTGAGCAGGTGGATGTCAAAGAATTATCTACAGCTTAATGCTGCCAAGACGGAACTTATACTATTTGGCCCCAAGCATCTGCTGACGGCTGCTAAGAAATTACCTGTTTCAACATTGCTGGGCAAAATCTTGAAATTCGTATCAAAGATTAAACATTTGGGATGTATGTGGCAAGAAGATCTAGGCAGTGAAACACAGGTAGGAACAAAGAGTAAAGCAGTCCATTTTGTTTTGAGATTGCTACGTCAAGCACTTCCCTACATACCTAAGGAGGATCATGCTTCTGTGTTCTGTGGTAGGGGCACTAACTAGTGCCCATCTTGACTATTGTAATAGCCAACTGCTGGGCATCCCTTCGAAACAGCTTCAGCGGGTTCAGAGAGCTCAGAACGCGGCTGTTAGATTGATTTTTAAATTACATAAATCTATTCATATGTCTCCATACCGTAGGGAGCTACACTGGCTCTCAATCGTTGACCGCATTAAATTTAAGACAGCCTGCATTATCTTCAAATGCATAAATGGAATTGCTCCATCTATATTTAAGAGAGCTAATTCAGCCCTATCATCCTATGAGACAACTACGTTCCAGCGACAGTCATCTTTTGAATATCCCTCACTCAACCTATACATCTCGAGGTGTTAGAAGATTTGCTGTCTTTGGCCCCAAGCTGTGGAACTCTTTACCGCTACAGCTTAGAACCATGAGTACTCTTCTGCAATTTCGTCGAGCACTGACAAATTTTCTCTTCAGGTAGATGGCCCCCTCATCAGGGGACCCTATATTTAGTCATTTCATCTACCTCTGCTGATACCATCTGCGCCAATATACGATTTAGTTCGTTATCTGCGCTTTACAAATGCAAAAAAATCAAATCAACTTAATGGGGCGGCTGTTGGCTGACAACAAAATGAACATAGTATTGGCAAATGTACACTGGTATGTTGGTAAATTCAGTGTCAATTTATGCTCTAGAGCAATACATCATTAACTGTTTGGTGATTATTTCTGATTTCATATCTTTTTCACCATTCAGCTGTGCACACATTCTGAAGACATTCCCCTTTGTCCTTGTGCTTCTATTAAATATGAAATGTTTCTTACATTCTTGAAAAAAAAGCATTGTCCCATGTCTATCAGTCATTAACATGGTTTGTGTGACTGCAATGCTGACATTTACATTGAATATTTCACATCGCACATAGATCTTTTCACTATTATGAGGGTAATGGCAAACAAAGCAAAATATCGCTGGATCTCCAGAAAGTGTGGTGGATCGTGTCTCTCTTTTCAGCACTGCTTGATATATTTCTTGCTTATCTTCTCATCGGGAGACTATGTAGAATTCCGTTACCCAGAATACACAGCAGATGTTAAAATGTATCACTCAGAGATTTGGTTAGTCTAAGCATTGCTCTAGTGTTTGGAAAGGTTTCAAGGGTGTCATACACAAATAATAACTTGTCTGCACAGTTTCTGAAAACAAAATTCTATAAAAATATATGTCCAAGTTAGAGAACAAAGGAGAGCAGGGCTAGTTTTCACACTGCCTCAGACATTATTTGTATATGTTTTAGAGAGTTGCAATTTTTCTTTTCCACTAATACAGGGCTAGAAGTCACAGAATGCATTGAAAAAAGGGTTTGATGACTATCGCTTGATTGACATAATGTAGGTCATGTATTCTCTATTTGATTTGGATGGCTGACCAAGCCCTGTGCAGTATGGTGCGGCATGTCCCTGTGGAGCCTCTGTGGTCAGTTTCAGGGTTAATGATAGCTGCAATGGTGCTGGAGTACTGCTAATGTCACAGTTGCAGACCGACTGTGTGAAATGAGTACTTTGGCGTGACAGGAAGAAGACCAAATTGTGCAGAGTGCTCTAAAGGCACAAACCACTATCCCTTACAGTCAACTAATCACTGGATAGTGTAAGGTCAGTTGGGAAGTCCCGTAGGAAGGTTAGTCAGATAAGGCATTTGGCTTTTGGGGTTCCTTTCAAGTATAAGGCAGAACCTAGACAGTAGGGTGAAACCTTCTTTATACACTAACATGGAGAGAAAGGAATGCCTGGGTTAGGGTGAAATTGGTTCTTATAGAAGACAGTGTGGGATGGCCCTAGAGCCCTGCCTGAAATTACAATAAAAACCTTTCAACTGTCTTCGGGCGTTGCAATCTTCTTTGAGCCATCTGAGACATGTGTCAAAAGTGGGATCCCATAGACTCTGATACAGAGGTCACTGATTGCTATCCAGACTGTTAAGGGTTGAGAGACTCACAAATACATCCCAAATCCTTATGAGAGCAACCCCTGGGGCCATGGGTGTGACTTTTACAGGGATCGCAAAGTCGCCATCCCACCCAGAAGGCCAGCCGTTTTTCGGATCAGGTTACAGATGGAGATACAGGAGGGGCCCTAGGGCAGAGTAGCCCCAAAAGTGGGATTGGCCCATAAGCATTCCGTTGAGGTGGGAGCCAAAGTTATCGATCATGATTACAGAGAAGAAGTGAAAGTGATCCGGCTGAATCTTGGGAACACTTCTTATAGTATGAGACGACGCCAACCCATGGCTTAAATTTCGACTTCAGCTCTCTTAGAATTTTTATCTAATCTCTTCCTTAAAAAGATGAACACTATCTCTAAAGCATAACTCCTGACTAACTCCATACCTAAACGATAACCTATCTAACTAACTTTCCATAGCTAGGAATTCACCGGATCAGAATTGCACTAGCTAATAAAATTCAGTTTAGTTCCTCTAAATTGTTACCACTTTTAGTTTTATCAAGGAATTTCAATTATCTGACCTTCTCTCCACTTTCTTCCACAGAAAAGAGCATGCCCCTGCTGTGTGCACAGCCTGATCAGGAGTAAACAACTATTCTTGCCCTATTGGGATACTTTGAACTATTCAAAGAGTAGAAGTTTCTAAACAGCCATATATCAATATGCATATGAGAAATATTATTTATTTCAGAAAACAAAAACGTATCTTCTGGAAGCACTGCTCTCTGTGCGGAGATACCACCCTCAAGCGCAGATGCTCATAGTGCAGAGCAATGATAATCCCTTTGAAGGCCTTGAGGATTGGTAGACGGAGGAGGCTGGAAAAAGGGAGCAGAGGGAAATGCCTCCCTACATCCCAGCCCAAATCCAAGGTTCAAAGGTGGTTGTTTAAGGCACGTGCACTGCTTTTGAAGTACAGCCTCATGCACCACCTGCACACTTTGACAACTCGCGTCCATACTAGAGCAAGCTACCAGTCCAACGGTTCCATCTCAGGTTCCCTGTAAATATTGTGTTAAGGAAACAGTTGCCGCTCTCCTCTACCGCTCATGCTTTGTGAACAGCTTACTATCTAAGGCAAGACATATATGCCTGGAACCTGTCTCTTCACTCTGATAGGGTTCGGAGAGATGCATATTTACAAATGTGCAAAACAAGGGGGATTCTGGGAGTCCCTCTACCGGCACGAACATGGCCCATTGACCTGTTGTTCGGGGGATGGCCCCCTGGAGAGTCTCAACCAAGTCTTTAGCTCACTGTCC
The DNA here is from genome assembly GCF_040938575.1 of Ambystoma mexicanum. Taxonomy (NCBI): domain Eukaryota; kingdom Metazoa; phylum Chordata; class Amphibia; order Caudata; family Ambystomatidae; genus Ambystoma; species Ambystoma mexicanum. The sequence continues at coordinate 1,432,093,391 of NC_090931.1, forward strand.
CTTATTTACATATGTGCATTCAGAGCTATAAGCTTTGACAGCCTTTCCTTTCAAGCACAAGTAAAAACATACAAATCAGTATTGAGCCTTTTCAATTGCATGATAAAGAAAACCCATGTTCAGTGCAAGTGACAGGTAAACGTGCTGACTTGGAGCCAGACGAACTTGTTTAAAATCTATTTCTTCTATGCGAAAAAGCACATTAATTGAAGAACTACTAAAGGGTCCCCTTCTATCTTGTATTGTTTAATGATCTTTTGCCTTAAAGGATTGCTTTGTGCTGTGCTAAAGTAAACGGGCATATAGTCTGTTATTTCTCTTCCTTTAATATACATATACAGAACAAAGATTCAAAAAGATGCAAAGTGGTTTACTTAAATACGTTATTTTGAAAATAATGTATTACAGTACTGTAATAGAAACCTATGCATGCACATTCCCGTAGACAGCATGGCTTCTTAAATTGTAAAATGGGCAATTAAAATAATTCTTATTTTAAAATATCTAAATGACAGTAAATCTATTGAAATGACGCGATGCAAAGAACAAATGCTGACTCATGCACTGTCGGTCATAAGAAGCAGATACTAATGGGCTGCATTTATAATTGGTGGTTTTACACATCCTGAGCTGAAGTTGCTTATGTAAACCTTTGCCAGCATGCATGAGAAATAGACCGAACGACGGAGATAAGAGGAAAGAACCTGTGGATGGGGTGGAACTGATTTTAGGGGGTGTTTCTAAGATGGCCGACAAGCATGACCATATTTCTGGGACAGGTGCCAGACTAACTATGTTTCAAGTAACAGAGTCAAATTGGCTTCAACGCAATAACAGGACGGCCAGTGCGACCCATTAAATAAATGTCACCCACATATTAGGATTGGCTAAAAGGGAACAGGAGAGGTCTTACACCTCTATAAAAGAGCTGTAAAAGACAACATGGACAGATTTCACAAAAGCAGCTGGAGAGCCATCACTTTAGGTGCAGATGGAGGCAAAGCTTGGTGGACTCAGTTGACCCCACAGGACTTGAATGCCTGGCTGGGTTAGAGCAAGCAGCTAATTTAATGGATAAGTCATGACTGTAGTTCTAGTCTAAGGGCCTAGAATTGGCACTATGAAAGTTTTGCAAAGTTTTGCAAACGTTTTCACAATTGTTTTGCAATGTATATTTTTCTTTTCCATGGTTACACCATTAAGAGACACTGTGATATATGTTTGTTAGGTAAGACTTTTAACTTCCCCTTGCTGGTACAGCACTTGGGCAGATACCCAAGAACATGCGCATCTTAATGAGATGCAAATGGACAATGGTGCAAAGATGCACCTGCGAATTAGTGCATCTCATTGCGCTGCATGCATTCAAGAAAGAAAACAACAAGAAATGCCCTGTGTGCAAGAGTGCATAAATTGCAGTGCGTAAGATGCTCAAATATGTGGGCATTTAATGGCACATCTGACGGGATGCTCATGTTTCTGGGACATCTGTCATAGGCACACTAATTTTGTGCAAATGCCACCCTGACCATCCCTTTGTGCCACAAACATGCGCATCTCATCAGATGCTCTAAAACGGAGTTCATCTAACCTAAAAAACACAAGTAAAGGATTTCAGACCATTTGTTTAAAGTTCGTTCTCTTTTTGTCTTATTGGGATATTGAGTCAGAAAATAAGACAATAATACATATTTTTTAACTTCAGCTGTGTGGTGAATCTGCTTTGTAATGTGGATCACTTCCCATTGGGTAAGTATATATCAATTAAACGCCTCCGGTGGTAGTTATGCCATGTCATTCAAGAATGCCATAGAGCGATGTCTATGACTTTTGATGTAGAGTAGGATTATGCAGTTAATTCACATCACTATGTAAAAACTACTAGTCTGATTTCTAGCCCACCACTTGTAAAGCACTCTACTTACTAATGTCCTCTAATTGTTCTGTCCATATCTTTTGCAAGATGTTGAACCTCTGATATTGCGGCCGGTATGTAGATTGGCATCATGTATTGCCAGAGCACCTCTGAGGACACTTGCTTGTCATGTACACTCACTACCCAGTGGCCTGATCAAGGGGCAACCACCTGTTGGAGTCCTATCAGCCTTAAACTGTTGTGCTATCGCATGATACTGATGGAGGTAACTATCTGGTGTAGCTCCATAATAGTAAGCATAGTATCCATTCATCATTATTTTGCAAACATCACACATGATCTGTACATGCAAGGAATGCCAGTGTCTCCTGACCGCAGGTGTATGAGGGCCACATGGGTGCAATTAATGGCAATGCAAATGCACAGTACGCAGGAATGTCATAAAATGCCCTTACTATTCCTGCCTTGGTACGTGTATAGTGAGGCATACCCATTTATACCCTGGCAGATATAAGGATTACATATCAGATATGGCATATGGCCCGTGACTGTGACGATAATGATATACCACTGTGACGCCACTGATCCTCTGGAAGGAGGCTGTGGCAAGCAATGCAAGGCTGAAAGTACCTTGACTAGTGTGGTTGTATGACCTGGCTCAACTGTGGGTGTAGTAAGGGGTACTGCTAGTGTGACCTCTTCATCAGCCAATTGAAATAAGTCGATCCTCCTCCTATATATCTTTTCCCTCCTCATCAATATCCGCTGCAGCATGATTTCAGAATGTGTTCCTGTCTCTCGACCAAAGTTTGGTCTTATTTTAGTGTGTTTTTGCATCTGCTCTGCACTGCTCTAATCTATAGGCAATTATGCTTGAAGTGAGGGCACAACAAATGCTAGAATAAATGAAGGACTACATAAATAAATGCACAGTTAATTAGCTGCAGAAGAGGCCCAAGACAGGGATACCACTTTAACAGCCTACTCCAAGTTGCATACACTAAGAAAATATATACATTTAAAAAAACATATAAACAGAAATTCATTTGATTAAGCACTATATCTCCAACAAAATAAATTACAATTAACTCCCACACAGAGGGCTTTCTGTAAGTACAATTACTTTCAGCCTATTACACATCCACAATGTCTCTATTAACACTCTGAAAATGTCTTTCTGTATGCACTTTGGCCCGTGCACATGGGCTGTCCCACTAGTGCTAGAATAAATGAATGAGTACATAAATGAATGCATGGTTTCAGAGATGTTGTGTAGGGATAAGAGTTTTATATAGTAGAATCTGTTCAACTTGGGGTAGAAAACTCTTGAATTGTATTTGTCTAGTGCTTTCCACTGTCTGGTTGTGCCGGTAACAACATTAATTTTGCCCATACAAGTTTGTAAATTAAGCATTAAAACGTGATTGATAATGGACATTGGGTGTCTCAGTCAACTCCATAGCTTCTGTCGCATTTTTTAAGCTCAGCAATACATTCAATATCAACTGCGTGTTTCCTCCCCCTTGCAGACGTCGGATAAATCCCAGTCGGGCACTCTTGAAGGGGAAGAGTTTGTCTTCTTTTATAAAGCTTTGACCCAGCGCGATGACATCGTGGAGATCTTCATGGAGTTCTCCAAGGATGGGAAGAAGCTGACTCTGCTGGAGTTTGTGGACTTCCTGAAGGAGGAACAGCTGGAGAAAGACGGTGTGGAGGAATACGCTATGCAACTGATAGCCAGATACGAGCCCTCCGAGACTGGTAGGACCCATACATGTGCACCTTGACTTCCTATCTATTCTCTCTGACTGATATGGGTCGAATGATTTTGAAGCAGTGCCTTGATGACTTACTAGAAATTTACAGTAGCGGGTAATCATCTTTTTTCAGCAATAACATGTGAGGTAGACCCACCTCTGGATTCATAGCTTTTCAAAAACCTGTCTTAATTATTCATTGCATTGTCCCACGCTTTGGAGGCATAAACAGCCCTAGTTCCCTGAACTCCCTGTACATCTGCCAAGCTCTTAGGCAAATGCAAGGGCTGGTTATTGCATAGGACTGGGAGGGTAGGTGCAAAAAAGACTGTAATCTGAAAGCATAGGACTCTGTGTAATGAAGATTACAGGTAAGTAATTAGGGCATTTTCTCCTTACGTATTTTACTTGTCCCAGTCGTAAAATGAGGACGTACTTTGTGCCATGACAGAGGCAAAACAGAAACACTGCAGTAACATTGTTTAAAGAAAATCAGAACACAGATAAGCACCAAAGCAATGTTTGTCAGCCAAGAAAGTGAACGCTGAGTAGCCAAAATGTTAGTGATTAATGAAATTGTACGGAGATGCTTGGGGTAGAAAGCATCTACCTCCAACCTTCAGTGTTACATGGATGACGCAAAGCTTTCCTTCAGGCTACCCTCTGCCGCCTCCTTTTCCTCACTCATCCCTGACTGTCTGTCCACAATTAAGTCATGTTGTGCTGCAAATGACCTCTGCCTCGATGCCAGTAAGACAGAGATTGGCCTCATCGGGACCCCTGCTCCTGCATTCCTTCTTTCTCTCTGGCTGGCCTCCCTTGGCCCTGCACCTCCACCTACCAATGAGGCAAAAAATCTGGTGGTCATTTTTGACTCCACTCTCTCCTTCTCGTCTCACATCGCAGCAATTTCTAAAAAGTCCCACTACCAATTGCACCTTCTCAGAGGTATCCTACATTTTCTCACTTGCCCCCAGAGACTTACTGTTTCCAGAGTCCTGGTCCTCTCTAAGCTGGACTACTGCAACAGCCTCTTTCTTAACCTTCCTTCTTCTACCCTCCGTCCTCTTCAACTCATCCAGAGCAGAACTGCAAGACGTATCCTTGGCCTCAAGCCCAGGGACTGCATCTCTGCGGTGCTGAAAACCCTTCACTGGCTCCCTGTGGCTGCAATGATTAAGTCCAAGACTCTTTGCATTGTCCACAAGTCGTACTGAGGCTTGGGCACACTCTATCTACAGCACTCTCTCCCTAAATACTCTCCTTCCCAAGCCCACTGCTCGCCTGTCTCCAACTCTCTGTGGGTCAGCTGCTTCTGCAAGCAGAGACTTGGGGGGAGATCTTTATCCACTGCAGGTGCCTCCATCTGGAACAGCCTCCCAGCATCTCTCCATTTTGAGCTGGATCTCCTTAAGTTCTGGAAACTCCTCAAGACTTTCCTCTTCGCCTACTCCTTCTCTCTCCCTCTCCCCTGCTAACCACTTCTTTCTGCTCTCTCGCTCTCTCTCCTCTACTTCTGCTCAGTTTCGCTGACTCGCTGCCTGGTGTACCATCAGAGCCTCACAGGTCCCAAGCTTTCCTCTCCAGTCTCCTGCAATGCCCCTGGGCCATGCGCTTGCCACAGTATTACTGCACTTTGGTTATGACCCTAGAGAGTGGTACCTCTCTGCACTTAACCCATGTTCTAACGGTACTGGGTGCACTTGGTCCCTATTCCTCCCCCACACACTTCCTGTTCTGTGCACTGCATGATCTGAATGCACCATGCCTCATAAGATTGTTTGTCTTGTCCTCCTTATGTCTTCCCCTCCCATGCATGGTTGCACTTTGAAACACTTGGGTATAAGTGCATCATAAATATACAATCAATCAATCAATCAATCAATCAATCAATGCCTAACAGCGACACTGCATACTTTGTCCATTAAAACCCCCCGCTCAGTGCAGGATGCATCCCACTGAAATAATGACCCTTGACAACCTTGGGCAAGGGGACCTATTGTTCAATGACAAATGGTGTACTTTAATCTGTCCATCCACCAGCTCAGCCACAAAAAGGACTGAATCAAAGTATCCATTTCCATTGAAGCCGGACCACCATACAGGAAAAGAAATAAGGGCAAATATGCATCTAGGACAGATCAATGTGGGATTCCACCTAAGGGAAAAAGGATGGAAGGGCTGGAAAAAATACCCTCAGGGAGGAAAAGCAGGTGAAGTTCAGTGACAAGGGGGGCACCCACTTCTCCTAAGTAGAGAGCAGTTGTGATTGCTATCAACAGCAAGGCTTTAACAGACGCAAATATACGATCTTCCTCAGAAACAGGGCTGGAAGGGGGTGGGGTGAAGGGCCTCAAGGACTAAAGGAGGATCCAGGATGGAACCATAGAACATACAGATAGAAGAGATAGAAGGAAAGTGTGGAAGAGGTAAGAGGTGCACTGTTCAATATCATCAATATCCTTTAAGGTTCCCTGGCAGCCCACTGGGATCCATAAAAAAGAAAAGTCAATCCCAGTCCCAAAGCTTCCTTGCAAAAATCTCACATTGTAAGAGGCTCACCTATAGTTGACCAAGCACCTAGCTAGCCACCAAGCAGTGATGGCTACATACCGTTAAAGTAAATGGGTGTCTCGACTGCGACACAACAACTTCTCCTGATAAACTGATAGAATTCAGACCACTTCTCTTAGTAGCCCAGTAGAGTGGCAAATACATAGACTAGACTGATTGGAAAGGATCGACCATTTGAAGGAGGGCCTCTATTTGAAAAAAGCAGAATCCAGATTTTCTCCATAGTAGAACTATTATAGGAGCCAGAAGCCCATCCCTCCTGATCTTGTGGAAGAAATCATGGTGCATTGAGAGAGCATCCTCTCCCTATGCCCTACAACCTCTAGATCCAATCTGTAAAGAAGAAAGAGTGCATGTTGCTGAGACAGCTCAGCAAAGGACCTGTGCCTGTGCGTGCCAACTTTTATTCGTAACGGGAGTGTTAACAAGTGGCAGGGGCAGATAGTTAGGATTATGTGCCTGACTCTGCCTGGCCTCATTACAGGGACAGGGCTAGTGCAAGACAGTGGAGGTAATCTGCCTGACCTTATTCCTCATCTTCTTTGGCTCAGTAGTGTTGCAAATGTAACGTGGGGAGGAATTATGGGAGCTGTAGCTTCCTAATAAAATAAGCAGGGATAGGGGTTAGATGGGTTGTGGAAATAGGGGGATACCATGTCTCGCCATCAGGTGTTTCTCCCCCACTACCCGAGGATCCCCTACCAAGGTGATCATCCGTCGTTAGTCCACCCCCATGATTGGGATCCAAAAGCAATGGCCTTTCACTGGCCACCTGAATCTGGAATCCCCGGGGACCAGGTTGTGAAACACCCTCTGGTTTTTCATGTCCCTGACATAAGAAATATTACCCACACTCAATAGATATTAGGAAAACATATCAGAATAAGGCCCATAACAATAGCAAAGGGATCCATTCCTTTCAAAATGAACACCACAGCATGTGTTACAAATGGCTAGAGGACTCAAAGCCTCATGAAGATCCAAATTGCTAAAAGCACAGAAAATACAGAGCTGCAGAGAGTCGAAAGTAGATAGCAGCCAAGGTTATTTACAAAAGGCTGGGGCTTGGGTAAGCCAGGTGCACTACTTGACAACATCAAATAGTAGAATATGTGATTTTCCATGGTGTTGCTCGCAAATGAAGCTGGTGTTAAGTCTGAAAAAGATAAGGGGGGAGAAAGTAGTCAATAAGAGACAAGATAGCTAATCTTTGTCCTTGGTAGGCTGCCTGGAGCAAGGCGTCATCCACACAGCTTCTAAACCAGTTTTTAAAGTTGCAACATATGTCTTATGATTCAGTAAATGTGGAATGGAACCAGTCATGCTGATTAGCAAAATATGAAGTAATTGAATTATTGTGAAATGTTATGCTTTCTATTAAAGTGTGTTAAAAATGGACAAACTCTGAGTCTTTCCGTGTTACTTAATCATCTGTGGCATGAGGAATTCTCCCAGCCGGCTGAACTATAAAAGCTTTTTTGTTGTCTACAAAGTCACATCTCGGAGTGGCTTTCATTGAGTTATGGATGGTAAAAGTACTCTTCAACAAAAGGTTGGCTCAGTACTCTAGACACACCAAGCTCAGGCCCACATCTGGGCCAAGCGATCCCTCTCAGGGTGACCATTGCAAAACTGAAGCGTGATGGCTAGAACGTTTTGAATTAATTATAACCACTAGCATGGCTCTGGAGAACCCTCTAAACCATTGCTCTTAAGTCTGCTGTTCCCTTACATAAGGGGGAAAAACCTTACTCAAATCAGTCTTGTCCCTATTCCAGCCCAAACTGATCTGGAGTCACCATTCAAGGGAATTCTGGAGCCCGTGAGAAATGGGATTCTTCACATAACAGTTTGATATTCAGGTGACCAGATTTGTAGCACCTAATGACCAGTGGTGTGAGGTGCTGCAGTAGTCAGCGTGGCAGCCATTTTCCCATGGGCCTCATGGAAAATTGAAGGGGGGGGAGGGCAGACCTCAGGATAGTCTGCACTGGATTCTGAGACTTGTTGGCTCATCAGGAAGTATGACACAACTTTGCCTAACCTGTATTGAACACTCGCCCTATAAATGTCAACCCCTGGCAAGGAAGAACATTAGAATATGTGATATTGACTATCCATCTAACAGTGGACTGCCCCTGGAGAACCCTGTAGGTTTGTGTTAAGGCAGATGTTTCACAGCCCTCTGGTGAGGACATTACAACCACTAACCCTAAGTGGAAGCTAACAAGAAAGGGAAACAAAGCCTCTCTTAAAACTAGGTAACATTGACTGAGTGACAAGGCTGTACTCTCAAGTAGGGGTAGGAGGCTGAGCTCATAGTTTTGGGGTTTTAGACATCTTGTGGGTATTTCGACCATGTGGTGACTACTGACCCAGTGCTTGTCTAATATCCATAGACTGGTGATCGATTGGGTGGCCTGAGGGATCCTCTATGTACTTCCTCCAGGTCTTGCATCACGGAGACCTGGTGACACCCAGATCCCATGGTCTTCACAGTCCCATCACTTATATAATTTGGTCACAGAGGCGTTTTTTACAGTCAGTTCTCCAAACACCCTCTCATGCTAATCCTATCTATCCAGGCTCTCTGTATAGGTTCTGAGCTTTCCCAGCCACATGGCTCAGCCTGGAAATACCCTACTTGACAATAAAACGGGCAGATGAGTAAAGCCTCTTTCATATCACCCACAGAGTTGCATTCATCAGGTATGCATGCAGAACACCATAGTGGAGTGTCTGAGAGGCCTCAGCATTGGTGGAACAACCACTACACTCCCCAGAACTGTAAGTAATTTCTCTACAGTAAACAGAGACCTCTGCAGGGCTGGAAACTGAAGGAATATATCAAAAAGAGCAGAAACCTCCTGATTGTTTCCGAAATGCTATCATTAGCCTCTGTTTTAACCTGGCACACTGGGTAAACTGCTGCATCAGTACCAGTATCCTGCACAACCAATCAGCTCTGAGCTTTATTCCTTTACTGAAAGAAATAGTTTGGGCTGAGAGAAAACAGGTCCCAAGCCTTGCCAAGAGACAGGCTAGACTTTGCACAGACTAGCCACTGTTGGGCTAAACGTCTAGGGTTACATGAGAGGGACCCTGCAAACACCAGAGGCTGCTCTAGCCCATCAACTGATGCTGGTAAATGTTACACATACCCAGCCCTACAGATAAGGGTTGTATCAGCCCTTTTTACTCCCTAAAAATAGGCATATACTCAAAAAAATTAAAATAGGGTGTTCAAATACAAGAGGAAACAGACACGTAGGACCTTGTGCTGCTGTGTTCACCCACACAGCTCCCTGAACATGCTTGGACCAGTAGTGCACATAGCACCACAGGAAGAAACTATTATTACGCCTGACTGGAAGAAGTAAACGTATCTTTTTCAATGTGTATGAATAACTAGGGTGCAAAGGAATAATTATTACAAAAACCTTTCAATTTTCCAGGTAAAACATTTTTATCCGCTCATAAAATACTCCCATTGGGAATTGGACTTACATTTTTACTCCCTACAAAAATAATTGTACTACCAACTTTAAAAGATAGGGAGTAAAATACTCCCAATTGAAAATCTTATCTCGAGCACTGCACATACCTGCCAAAAAAGAAAAGGAGCAAAGGAAAAATGTCATATGCATCACAGTGACACAATGGTCACTGTGGCACCGATGGAGGAAGGGGCCACGGTAGTTCCATTACGTCTCTCTGCATTCACACAGCACCGTTATAGTTTATTTTCAAGATGGTGCCTGCTGGTCAGGATTTGTAGCAGTGCAATTATTCGGCACGCTGCTTTGCAACCCCCTGGATTTTCTTTTGGGGTAAGACGCTAGTTTTCCTCCTGCTCTCCTCTTGTTTTCTGCTCTTCTTTGGATCTTCCCTTTATCTGTTACCCTCGGGCCTCCTTTGGCTGCTTGCTCTTCCCAGCTGTTTTCCTGGTGCTCTCTCTCTCTCTCTGACAGTCTCTCCCTCTGCTTCCTGTGCATTCCTATTAATTGAGTCGCACTCACAGTGTCTGGCTTTTAGAGCGTACAACGTCCAACATCTGGACATTGCTAATTTCATCCAGGGTTTTTTCTGTCTTTTGGCTTTCCCCCCAAATTCATTGAGGCTCTGTCCCACTAGCCCACCCAAGTGTTTCTCCCTTACACCAGGGATACACCGTGGCGACTGTTAGGAAAGAGTTCTCTTTTGGCAACTTTCCCTCCATAGTTCTATGGACCCCCAAAAGTTGTGCTTTTCAAACCTGTCCTGACTTTTTTGCACGGAAGTGAATCCTTCAGCTTCACTTGCTCAATTTGTTATAGGGAAACTGATCATTCCTTCTGACTATCAGTACTCGAAAACTATGTTTCCCATTTGTTTTCTTACCTTTTACCTATTTGGTAACGTTTTAACAGTGCACACAGTCTCTTACAATGCAGTGCAGTGGGGATACTTTCGTATCACCCTAGTCTTTTACACTTGGGAGCTTTGGTTACTTTTATATGTCTCTAAAGACAAGTTGGTAGCAGCAATTATATTTTTACAATTTTTGTGTTATTTCTAGTGTGCACATTTGCATTTACCGTCTATGGCTATTTTTGCTTGTTCTTAGGCTATGTTGTTGTTTGGCCTTCTTCCTGCCTTCTCAGATCAGGAAATCCCATATAAGGACATGCACTTCACCAAGAAAGCTGTTGCTTTCATGAACTAGTGATGCCTTTGTGTGTGCTTGGCCCAGGAAGGGGATGGGACTGTCTGGTCCCACTCCACACCCATGGTGCCTGAAAGTCTGCGGATGGGACATAAGTGAAATCCACAGTGGTCCCTGATTGGACCACTGACTGGCTGTTTTAATGGTGCAGATCCTTACCATTGGTGGGCTTGGACTTGCCTCCAGGCAGAATCTTGGATAAGAAGAGGGCTCCTGCAGCCATTTCATCAGATCCGCATTGGAGCTAAGTATCCTGTGTAGAAGAGCAGCCGACTGAAGATCCGCGAATGACTCCCAAAGAGACCCAGCATCCCTTTCCTGCTTTTACCCTTAAACTGGTGGGACCAACCATTCTCGACGCGTTCTCAAGGATCCAGGCATTCTGAGCCTTCAGAAGTGTCCCTGGACCACCCGGTGGACTGACCAGCTCTCCAGTGGTCTACCGCACTAGAACTATTGCCATTCCACCTTCCTCACCGGAACTTCGGTAGTTGCCAGCATGTCATCTAAGTCACCTTTGTGATGAATTTCAGCCTCCACGCTTTAAGGATCCTTCTCTGGAAGGTCTTCTTCAACCGCAACTAGAAGGACGCCTACCTGTGTGCAGTGGCTATCACTGGAACTTGCCTTCACCCATCTGGTGAGGTTTCCTGAAGAGGTCTGCATTAGTGCCTTCTGCATTTCTTCCTTGCCATGGGTTGCACTCTGCTCCTGGAACTGACCAGAAGAATCCTTGCACCAGCATCTCCTGGGCACCTCTCAATGGAACCAACAGTGAGAAAGCCTACCTCCAGCAAACCCCCAGTCGACCAATCTAGTCATCTCGGAAAATCTGAGTCAGGGGGGTAAGTAATTGCAATGCATTCAACTCCCCCCGTTCTCCTTAGAATAAACCTTAGACTAAACTTTGGTTATTCCATTCCAAAGCTTTGTGATCATCGCGTCTAAAAACAGCAGTACCTGCAACATAGGGCCATAATTTTACTTACCAGTAACTTTGTTGATTTTCTCTGGAAAATTTCACCAAACAGAAGAATTGTTCCTATATCAGACCCTTTTCCTAAGAAGAAGCTTTGCGACTTTTGGGCACAAACCCCCACTCATCACTGGGGTTGGGCTTATAAAGTTAAGGGATGTTTCTTGACCTTGGTTCCATTCTACTGCATGACTACTTACCTTCCGTTTTGTTGAATACATTATTGAACACATTCCGTAGAATCTAAAGGTGATGGCATATATGTTTATAATTGAGATTTGTGTAACATTATCACCTGCTTGTTTCATTTCCTAGTGTGTGTTTTGGGCCTAGAATAAATATAGTATTTTTGTACTTACCTGTCAAAATTGAATTATTGTTTGCTTCACTGTGTGGACTCATTGTGGACCCCTGACCCCACTCATACTCTGGGGAGAATAGCCTTGACCGATCTCCACGCTTACCTTGATTGGGTTTTGGGTAACCTCTCAGAGTTACCCTGTTCACTATAACTAGGGTGGCCTCCTAAAATCTGTCCACCGGGCGAGATTCTAGAAATCCATCTTAACACCAGCTTATTAGGAGACCAGAATATACATCCACCAGTGGATTTGCCCACTGAGAGCATAAGTCTCCAGTCTCCTGAAGGTTGTTTTTGCACCAAAAAGCAAGCCGGATAAAACCCACGACCCTCCCTTTTTGATCCAATGATTTGGAACATTGCTTCCTTCGCCAAAATATCCTCGCTCCAATGAAACGAATGGTGTGCCTTCACTAGGTTCTTGGGAACAGGTGTTTTCTGCCAGCCTGAGAGAGGACAGAATTGTATAAATGCAATCTGATTACCCTGAGCTACAATGTCCAGACCTCAGCAGTCACAAACAGAAGCTGCACACAGCCCTGAAAAACACTGAATTCTACACCAAACCTCTGTGCTGATTAGAAAACACACCTGTCGGGAGACCTGACGCAGTCGGTACTGCTGTTGATGCAGTTGAGGTGGTTGAGCAAGGACCCTGACCATGACCAGGGGAGGAAAACCACCACTTCAGTTTCATCCTCTAGTAGGCAGTCCGGATGACAACAGTGATGAGAGTAGAAGAGTTGGCCGAAAGAAAAGTACCTCACCATCCTGCTGCCTGGTGGTGAGGATGAAATTGGACCCAAATCCTCTGGTTTCCCACAGCCTGCTTCATCGTCCCGTTGAACTGGGTCCTAGTGATCCTTTGGCCCAGGAAAGGGAGTTTGAAAAAAGACTACTTCTGGGCTTTATCTATTTTTACACCCTGCATTTGTCTTCTTTTCTCAACAGTGAAGGAGCAAACTCATGTGGAGAATCTTAGGTCATCGTAGCCTGAAGCAGAAAGATACCCTGCCAATGTATTCAGCATGAGGAGTAGGCTAGTACAGTCAGCACCTTCTTCAATAGCTGCCCAAGATTTTGGATCAACTCGTAAGCAGAAGCAGCATAATTAGATGTACCATAAGAATTGGGAAGATGCATAATCTGCTGCCCAATGTATCTTGGAGCTGAGCATCATCTCAATCATTTACCGCCATCCCTGACATTCTTGGCAGAAGGGAAGCAACCTAAATGGTTATGGGATAGTTATATCCGAATCTCTCATATGGGTGCACATGAAACAGAAACCGTGCAACAGTCACTTGATCTGTACCTTCCATTCATGAACAAAAACATTATCTGTTCCAAAACTGGGTGACCAGAAGAAAGGGAGGCTTGGAACTCCAATAAGCCTGACCTCTCCATGCACTTGCAAGCTCTTGCAAACCTTAATGAGAGCAAGATTCCAACTCCTCCGCCCATATCCAGAGATATGGTGCCATGTGGATTCCATAGAATCTCCCAGATCAATATAAGTTCACAGGAAACCTCAGATCTCAGTCTAGCTCTCATTGGCCAGAGATTTATCAACAGCGTTATGGATCAATTGTTCAATTTGTAATAAAGAGATGGCAGCAGGGAGGGCTTGATCTTCCCAGGAAATCTGTGTTGGGATTGGCAGGGGATCCATAAGATATTCAAGCACTTTGCCAGAGGATATGCAGGTGAATTTGTGGCAGATGTGCTGGCAATAATTCAGGCTCTGTCATTAACCCTGGGGAATAAACTGCTTTGGAAGCTGGCCGGGTTACAGGAAGGGCAACTAGAGGCACTACTAGGCCAAAGGGTAGAAGAGCTGCAGAATGATACCAGAAATCCAGAGAAATAGTTAAAGAATGATTCTTGTGATTTCCTGGTGTTTATTTTGAGCCCTGTCAGAAGAACCTGGCTGCCTTCCAACCTAAACAGGTAATAGACCCAAAGTGAACAGCAGTAACTTGTATTTTTAGCCCCTGTTCTTTATCCGACTCCAAACGGATGGCATGAACTGCCACGTCACCAGCATGCTACATGTGCAGTGCATGATGGGGTGCATGAGAAGGTTGTACTCACTGCAGTAGGTCACCTGATATCACAACCCTTCTTACCTAAATGTGTCACCAGTAGGACATCATGTGAAGGTCATGTAGTGCATCTGGTACAGAAGGATGGCAGAGTATAACAACAGGGTCTATTAGGGCTTAAAAAGCCAGGGTAGCAACTGCCTTCCCAAACCGTAAGCCTTGCCTCACCCTGCCCTCCTTGTTTTACCCAGAGGCACGGAGTTGCTGAGTGCCTTGTCCACCGCCTCCCCGCTGCCCCCTGGATTCCCATCATTTGTATCCAGGATCTCCATGCAGCCTTCCATCGCTGCCCTATTAAGAGGACAGACATTATTAATTATCTTATGAAGATTGAGTGTGTCCTGAAGAATATGGTCTACAACCACTGAAAAACCATCGAAACCGGTCAGCCTGACCAATTGTGGCTCCACCACAACATTTTACGATATCCCCAAGACCAACAGGGGGTATCGCACAAAATTGAACTCCTAACCCAGACAGCATGGGTTCACAGCACACCCCATAGCCAGTGGGCCTGTGCGGATTTAGAAGAAAAATTTTAGGTAAACTTGATCTGTTCTTGGGGCAACCACCCATTTGCAAAGAGCTGTTGAGTCACCAGGGTGAATAAAATATACAGCTAAAAATCCCGGTGCCTCCAACTCGCAAATGTTAACCAAAGTTTCTTGGTTTTTTGACTACGAGATCCAATCCCCCTCCTGTACTCACCTATTATACTGCTGGTTGCCCCCCCCCCCGTCTCCATCTAGGCTGTTGGTGACCACACCACATGCGGCATAAAGATCCCCGCAGGTATACAGTTGAACTCAGCTCCTCTCTCTCTCCTCCCCAGACAGGCACTAAACCTACTTCAGCCTGTGGTTAGACAACCCAACAAAAAAAAAACTCTTATTTTCTACCTCCGCCAGGGTTTGGGTGTCTCACCAGAGGGCCAGACCAGCTTCCTGTCCAATAATTAGGATCATCTTCCAATTACCACACACCACCTCTTGCGTCTTGCCTTGACCTGCAAGCAGACAAATAATTCCCCCAGTGAACCGTTTTTTGTGTTAACAGAAGGATGGCATACAGCGTGGCACACACCAAGCATGCCATCAACACTCTTAGGTGATAAGTTCCTTAATACGAATGTGAAAGCTACCAGGTGGAGTCCATGAGATAGAAATACAGGAGATTTTAGGCTGGGAGTGGGGTAGGGCTATTTATGCCTCCTGGTGAAGGGGCTCTTAATTGAATTATTAAGAAATGTTTTCTGAAAGTTATGGGCTGTGAATTGTGTTTCTGGAGATGGGGGCACCTCACCAGTGGTGGAGCTGAGGGCAGGTGAGAATGTCACCACTCCTTGGGTCCCTTCCCCATGAACTAGGGCACAGACTGTGCTTCTGAATGGGCTGGCACTTCATTTCACAATCAAATTGCACACTGAAGTGAGCTGAGCGGCACAGTGGCATACAGCCACCACTTGCTGAAGACAGTAGGCTACTTGGCAACCAAGATTTGATTCCTGCTCAGGCTTCTGTTTTCCTTCTATTTCCTGCCATGATCTGGAAATCCTGCTGCCCTGCATGACTGAATAGACGTTTGGGGCACACCACAGCATGCAAAAGGAACTTGAGAAAGGGTTTTATGAGCATGTGCATGTTTTTGAATGTCATGGAATGTGTATGTATGTATGCAAGAGTTTTAATGAGTGTGTTGGTGTCTTAAAAATGATTACACAATTACAATTCTGGCATATATTGTGGGCACATCATTGGGAAACGTTTTACAGTGGCAATGCAGGTATACATTGTTGGTGCACCATCATGAAAGTGCTTTACAGTGACAATGCTGGCATGTATTGTGAGCATAGCATAATGAAAGGGATTTATAGTGGGAATGCTGGCATATAGCTGAGTTGAGCTTTCAACTGCATAGAGTGGAAAAGGGGAAGTATGAGAGTTAGTAAAGCTCTACATAACTTAGTAGCGGAAAAGGACACAAATATTAATCGGAAATGGGGTGTACAGGAGAGCCTTTCATAATTTAGGAGTAAGTAACAGCAAAGATCTGAATCTGGAATGGAGGCATATGGGAGATGGCAATGCCTCTGATAACCTAGGATCCGGAATAAAGATCTGGATCTAGAAAGGAGGCATACAGGAGTTGGCAATACCTCTGATAACTGAGGATCCGAATCTGGAAGAGAAATGTAACAGAGTTCTTAGAAGATCTGAATATAGAAGATAGGCATACACGAGTTGGTAAACCCTTGATAGCTTTAGATCCAGAACCAATAAAGACCTCTGAAATATATAACCAAATTAGGGCCATGATGCCTTTGAGATCTGTCTCCCTCCTCAAGGAGTCTCGATTGGTACCACCACAGGCTATACACGGTCCAACAGCTGGACACATGTTTGAACGGGATTGAGTATGTTATTGTGTGCTACTAACTCTTGTTGACCTTTTTGACCAGTTTTGCTGAGCAGGCCAGGTAAGAAATTGCATGAAAGCTGAAAATAGACACATGACCGCTGGTAATGTTTTCAGAATTGTGTAATCATTGAATATTTGATAGAGTCAGGGGCATTTTCCAAAAAGATAGTGACATTGAGGATATCATGCAGAGATGTTTGATGTCACTGTCAGGGTTTTTTAAACTGCATCTGTGCCTTTGCCTAATGCAGAACCAGACAAATGCATTGCTGGATTTGCAGAGGAACTCAGAATCAGTCAAATGAACAAAGCTGCCCAAGAGAGTCTGTGATGGAGGACAAGGGGTGCAGAAGAGGTGTAGATTGTTCTGGCACCATATCCATCTCCTCAGTATCAGGAATGGGGGGAGATGCCTTGGTGACCAATTAATGTACCTCATCCGTATCAACTGCGCTCCACTGCCCACAAGGCCCCTCTCATCTCATTACATGAACTCAGGAATGGGACATGGTCCTTCAAGACTGCTCTCAACCACTCCTTGTCTCCCATGGTACCTACATTTGCATAACTGTAAATAAAGATTTAAAGGCATTGTCAGTCTGATGTCCCCAGTCCATGTTCCCACTTATGCATTTCCCCTACACCTCCTAAATCATATCCATTTCACTTATCACACTTCCTGATTGCAGCTCACCTGCAAAGGGATTGCTCTGCTACTGCGGCTTTGCTTATGTGCAGTGTTATAAGTGAAGCTTTCATTTCTTTCTTCATCAACATGTAGTCAAATAGAAAACACATGCTGCAACCCCCATACATTAAAGAATGATGCATAATGCTGACCTAAAACATAGGCTACCTTTCCCATACTGGGGTACTCTTACAGCTGTGCAAAGGACGACACTACTCTGCTGTTCTCATATTGAGCCCCTCTTACAGCTCCACCTGTGACCTTCAATCCTGACGTACGCTGCCATCTTATCTTTTATTAGTAGGACTCTCATACAGCTCCCCCTGTGACCATCAGTCTTGAACCATGGAGCCGAAGTATGGGGGTACAATTTAGGTAAATTAGAAGCAAAGATTATGAGATTGCTTTTCCAATGTCTCCTTCTCTCCCCATTGAATTTCCCTCATTAGAAATGTCTCTTATGAAAATCACTGGAGTGTTTGAATACAAAATGTCCATGAGGTATGACAAATTACAATGGGACTCATTATAAGATCGGCGGAATGGGTTAACGGGTTCCGCAAATGGGTGCGGACCCGTTAACTCCATTCTGCACGATTGCAAGCTCCCTTTGCGGGACCGGTAAGGAACGCCTGGTCAAACCAGGCGTCGTTACCGGGTCCTGTGAGGGGAAGAGGGAGCAAACAATGGGCCGCTCGTAATCGGCCCGTATTTTGCACCCATTCCCATTGAGCCCTATGGGGGCTCAGATGGGAATGGGGAAGGTCCGGGCCCGGGTTCTCAGAGGGAGGAATTACTGGGCCCTCCGTACTCGGAATGGCCCGGTAATTCCCCATTCTGGGAACCCCGTAAAGGAGCCCGGTTTGGCGGCAGCCATGGAGCTAATAGCTCCATGACTGCCGCCAAACTCATAATGAGGCCAATGTCTAGATAACAAGACTATCGTGAATGGATAGCTTTATGAAAATGTCTACCCCTACTCAGACAAGGACTTTGGGTTTGCTCTTTGTGAAACACAAGAAATGGGTTACTGAAAATATGTCCATTAATATGACTATGGGCCTCATCACGAGTCTGGCGGTAACCCTTAAATGCGGCGGTAGCGCTATTACCACCACATTTAAGGGCCCGCCAGATCATGACCTTGGCGGATTTCCTCCCAGCTCTGAGCTGGGGGGAAATCTGCATCAAATTTGCCGATTTTTGGCGCGTTTACCGCCAGTGTAAAATCCACCGGCGGTAATAGCGTGAATTTTCCCCATTGGGCCCAATGGGGAATGAGGAAATCCCGAATGGGCCCAAAGGGGAATGGGCAATAACCGTTCTGCCAAACCCGTGATCCAACGCTAATAGCGCCGGGGGGTTTGGCGGTAGGGCTATTAGCGACCGCCCAACTCGTGATGTGGCCCAATGTCTCTAGGACAAAAAAAAACATTGTTGTAAAAACACAATAGACAAACATTATCGTGAGAGAGACATATGTCATTTAGCATCTCTGTCCATCAGTGGAACTTTTATGACATATTGGCTAGAGAGACCAAATCGATGTACTTACCTTGACGCATACAGTAATAGTGAAAGCATGAGAAATTATCTGTTGTGTAAGTTAATCAGGCCGAAGTAATGGAAATCATAGGAGCACGTAAGCACTTGAAACGTGAGGAGCGCTCTTGTCGTCTATGTGGCAATAATGTTTTGGAAACTGTAGAACACGTCTTATGTAGTTGTGAGAGCAAGGTAATCCTGCGAACAAGAACAATGCGAACATACACAAACAGAGGTGATAACTTATCACTAACAGACATGTGGGTTGAGTTGATGTGTGGAAATGATGTCAATTTCATCCATCATGTTATGCGCCTTTTTAAAGAGATTATGGTCATTTTTAAACTGCTATCTGTTTGAGCTATTCAGTGATATTTAAGTATTTATTAAGGCAGATTGGTTTTAATTCATTATTGTTTAACCCCCAGCTGTCATTTAATGATGTATGTACACAAGTGGTTGCGTGTTGTATGTTATGTACTGAGCCCATTGTGGCTATGTGTATTGAAATAAAAAATTAAAAAATAGTGAACCTACACAGCTTCTCCAATAGCTCTTAATCCTTACCTGAAGTGCCCCTACTGTTTAAATACAGAGGCCCTTTAGATGACTTCTTAACATGCATGGATGTGTTTCATTAGCTGCTGTTATTGAATTGATTACTTTTTGTCTGCAGCCAAGAAGCTACATGCCATGAGTTATGATGGGTTCCTGGCCTACCTGCTCTCCCCCGAGGGCGCCATCTTCAACCATGAACACCGCAGGCTCTACCAGGACATGTCCCATCCACTGTGTCACTACTTCATCTCCTCTTCACACAACACCTACCTGATTGAGGACCAATTACGAGGCCAAAGTAGCGTCGAGGGTTACATCAGGTAAGAAGTGGAATTCAGAGGCGCAACAGAGAAGAGTCGAGATGTCAGGTGCCTTTGAGGGAGTAAAGTGCTCTCCAGATGATAGCCGAAAGGCAGGTCTAGATCTTTAAAACTATGAAGATGTTGACTTTTGCATTGGGGCACAGAGGAAGTACATTGTCCAGGTGTGAGAGATTTGTGGACAATCCGTGACTTGACATTATTTGCAGAATTAAGGCGTTTGAGGGGGCAAGAGTTAAATACTTTATGAGCGATGAAGTATTCAAAGCGAGAGAGGTGACATTCATGGATATGGATTTGATGTGATTTAGAGTCAGCTCTGTGGTGTCTTATGATTACAGACAATCAGGATTGTCCCCACTGTGTGTTCACATAAAACACACAGAGACACACACACACAAGCGCGCGCGCGCGCACTCCACCTCATTACTGGAGCATATTGCAAAGGAGATGCCCCTGTGAATCTCTTGTAAGTATTGATGAGTGAAGGTGCATGCTAAGGTCAACTTTAGAACCATGAGTGGTGATGAAAAGCTCACACCCAAGCAACCTGGGGAAACATGGAAATAAGCATTGGTATCAAGTGTAATTATGGTGGCAGGAAACTTGATTGTTAGCGTAAGGAGGCTTCTCAGAACTACAAATGGTGCAAGGCTCTGAGAAGCTAATCTTAGTGCACCTCCCAGATGGAAGATCTGTACAGCATAGCACAAAGATTGGGCTGTCTGGGCACTCTGGTACATAACAAGCAGCCATGCACCCAAGCAGGTCAAATAAAAGTATTACTACCAGCAGTTTGGCTGAACTTCACTTCGCATTTATTATTTTCTTATTTATTTATGTATGTATGCTTTAGTTACTATTGAACCTTTCGTCAGTGTTACAGTTCAGAAATATGAACTCCAAATTATACACAATCCCTTTTCTAAAATGTACATCCCATATTAATCATTAAAACTCCAATAAACATACACATGTTCATATAGTTCATAACAATTAAACAATATTAATGGCATTCACATTCTCAAATTTCAAATCTATTTACTAAAAACTCCCAAAATGCCACCGCTGCTAAGCTTAGCGAATGTTGGTCAGCTCTTAGTGTCTGAAACTGTTACAACTCACCCCACATTCATTTACGATAGTGCGCACATTTTGGCAAAAAAAGGGCATAACGTTCTATGTAAAGATGTTTGAATGATTCTGTTTGACCGGACCGCCTACACAGACGGCATGCTCTTTTGCCAATCCTCTTCTAGCACAAAGTCTGTCCAGGCAGGCTCGTCCATCACATTTAATTGACATACACATGTCATGCTTATTCTCACATGGAAACATCTGTAAGCATTTCTTTATTTACAAAAATTGGGATGCATCCTTATATATTCAGTTGGGGAAGATCTGCAACCCTTTTCTTGATAATCTATCGCATAATACTGTTTTTTTTCTTAAGCAACCCCTTATTTACATCATACCTCAATTCTTCTCTCCAACTGACAATCAGTTTCACTTAAAAAAAAACTCTCACACCCATCTGCCGTATTTTTTAATAAAACTGGGCCTCCCGTGCTCAAGATCTCCCCTGGTAGCAAAATAAATTATTACCCGGAGCTGCCTCTCTTGCCTTTTGCACAAGAGCTGCTTTCCTAATTTGGGCTAGAATATAAAGCAAAGCCAATTATAAAGCCCAAAGAACGGCTTGAAGAGGAAGATTTTGCGGATGATGTTAACGTGTTTTTTATGTCGCCTTTTCTAATCTTTCTAGCAAACCATGATGTGGTCTGTTTCTTAATTAAACACCATAGAGCAATATTTTGGCAAAAAGCCTTTTCTGTAGGAAGTGCTGAATAACCACCAAGTTGACGATCACAATATCCCAAATTTTCTGTCTCTAACCTTCAGTGGTTTTAAAGCATCTCTAAAAATATCTTAGCACTAGCTTTGGTGGTGTCATATATGAAGACCCAAATAAGGATACTCATTGGTCCCCCTGCATGACTGACCCTCAAAACGATATATGATTGAGGCATTTTTAAATTCGACGCACATCATTTTTGTTTTAGCTTTATTAATTTCGAAACTATTTTGACCTAAGTAAACATTCAGTCCCTGTAAACTACGGTGTAATCCTAATTGGGTATGATCGTTCACAATAACACTGGCAAAGTCCAGCCAGTTTAGAGAAGGGTCATTTGTCTTGGGTGGTACATTATTTATTTCCACAAAAATGTATTTGAGGTCCACCAAATCCAAATTAAAAAGACAGAGCACCAAAATGCAACATTGTTTTAGACATTACCATTAATTGGTTTAGACAAAAGTCCATAAATATTATGCCTAATGGAAATGACTGTATTAGTATAAAGAAATATAATAATTACATTTAGCAAGCCCCGGCCCGTACCCCATTCATTCAATATGGCCCAACATCTATATCTACCTTATCAAAGGGAAATTTTAAATCCTTATAAGACAAGAGCAAAGTGGTTTTACCCTTTTTCAAAGCAGCCTGCTTTAGTTCAATATTTTATCATGTAACATACTATAGCCCGCCCTGAATCCAAATGGAAATTGCTAAAAGATATTGGACTTCTCCATCCACAGATGTAACTCTTTTAGTATAATTGATACATAAACTTTACTTGTAAGATCCTGGAGGACTTTTAGACAGTCATTTCTAGGATTTGTGGAGATCACCTCTTTTTAAAACAGGAATTAATAAAGACTAGTCCATGTAGAGGGAATTCAATTTGATACTCTAATCTTCTCAAATAATGCTGCAAATATATCAGGCCACTCAGAAATTTGGGCTTTAGCAGCAATATGTGTAAGCCCACAAGGACCTGAGGATTTTGCCTGCTTTAATGATTTTAAAACATTTGTTGTATCGAACGTACAGAAGAAACCAGAGCATATTTCCTCTGTAGGCAAATCATCACTCGGCAGCCCCATTCTGCGATTGTGTTCAATTGAGGAGAGCATTCCTTACCATGAACATGATTAAATGAATCACGCAACAATATAACCTAATATATCTTGTTAACATCTGACGCCAACGCTCACCCATTTTAAAAAGTTTGTATCATTTACATTTGGTTTAAACTTGTGCTTTATTCCTTTCTTATGGTAAAATCATCATCCAAAGATGGAATGATACTACACCTATGATGCCCTTAATCAGAATGTGTAGCTCTTTTGTAAAATCTACTTTCTCTATCATACTTGTAAGCTCTTCCGCTTAATGAAGGCCATTGTCTAACAAAAACCAATTTAATATGAGAGGACCGTTCTTTCACAATCTGGGAACAGTGCGCTGGAGCAAACAGTCTATCCCAATGAGAATATTTAAATAACCTGCTCCCCATCATATCACAAATATATTGCTGAATGATCGGAATATTGCCGTGTGTCACCCAGACCCCACTTTTTAGTTCTATAATTTACCAATTTAAAGTAAAAAGCGTTTCAGCTCAGATACAACCACCAGCCTTTATTCGTAACTGCATCAGGGATATTCAACAAGGATGAGGCATCAGTACTTCACATGGTAACACAACATCCTCCAAAAAGAATGGGAAAACAAGGATTTTCTGCACCACTCTACTTAAGCAAGGTAGCAGTGCTACAAGAGACATTGGGTGACAGGATCTCCCTGAACTGGTAGCCGTAAGTGGCCAGTGCCCCAAAAACAAAATGAGTTAAACCAGTGAGTGAGTGAATGAAGGTTAAAATGACCTCACCTCCAAAAATCAGGCCATGGTCGCAAAGCAGTCAGCAGATATTCTGGGGGTTCAACTGAAGTGGATTGGGATCTCTAGGGATATTTTCTTATTTGGATAATCTTTCCCTCGCTTCCTTAAGCCTTGCATAACTACTGCTGGACTCTCTAGACTTTTTTTTACTGATGTTTATTTATTTATTTATAGCACTTTTGTAACACCCAGATCCTGGGGTATCACAGCGTTTAGTACAATAGACAGTGGGCGAAAAGTCAAAGCGAAATTAATCATATTTATCAAAAAGCCAAGTTTTTACAAGTTTATTTAAGGCTGGGCAGGATTGTTCATTTCTGATGGTGGCCGGAAGAGAGTTCCAGAGCGTAGGAGCTGTGACACAGAAGCTGACACCCCCTGCTCTTTTGTTCTTGAAGCGGGGAGTGTGCAGAGAGAGACGCTGCAGCTAGATCTTAGTGAAGTAACAAGGTGCCTCTTCATCGATACACCTGTGAGTAATAGTCAGTTTTAAAGTCAAGGCATGCTTGGATTGGTAGCCAGTGGACTTTGCACCTGGACGTAGAGATGTGGTTGGATCGTTTTAGGCCAACGGCAGCATGAAGTGCTATATTCTGCAGTAGTTGAAGTTTGGCAAGATTGGAGGCTGTTGTGCACATGAGTAGGACGTTGCAGGGGTCCAGTTTGGCAAGTATGAGTGCTCGTAAGGCAATTGCTCTCGGAGAGGAACTGCCTGCTCAGGGAGATGAGCCTGGTCGTATAGGCCGTGGCGGAGGCAAGCACAGGTGTGTGCCTGGCCATGGTACGATCCTCTTCAAGGTATACACCCAGTGTTTTTACTTGTTTCAGGACTGAAATAGTGGTGCCATCTATGGAAAAAGTGGAAAAGGCAGTGCCTAAGTTTTTTAGCCGGCATGGGGAGCCCACAATGAGGAGCTCTGTCTTTTCACCTTTAAGACAGAGGTTGGGGTGGCCATCCAGTTTTTGTATCATGCTGTTGACTCTATTGATAGTGACTGTGATGGGGATGAGAATTTGGTTATCATCTGCAAAGTTAGTATAGATGATAATGCAAATCAAGTAAAGGCTTGGTGTATGTTTTGTACAGTGTGGGTGACAGGCAGGAGCCCTGTTATACCCAAGGGCACAGGGATGGGGTCGGCTTTGGCCTCACCAATGAATACTCAAGTGGTCCATTCGCTGTGGAATGATTTGATCCATGCAAAGGATAGCCAGATTGCCAGCCTCATGGATATTGTCCATTTGGATTTTCAAGTCAGTGCAGTTTCTGTGCTATGTTTTGAGCGGAAGCCAGATTGTCTCATCCTAAGTAGAAGGTTTTGCTCAAGGAATTGTTGGTTTTGTGAGTAGGCGAGGTGGCCCAATATTTTAAGTAAAATGGGGACTGTGATGATGAGCGATAGGTGGTGGGGATGGAAGGATCTAGAGAGGGCTTTTTTAGGAGCACTGTGATCCAGGCTGCTTTGATACTTGAGGGTACTCTGCAGGCTGAAAAGGAAGCATTGGAAAAGTGAGTGATGATAGGAGCCTAGGAGGGAGCTCAAAGCTTTACTATGTGAGCTGGGCTTGTGTCTGTTTTGCAGTTTCAGGGTTTCAGAGATGTTATGCTAATTAGGACATGGACATGTGTAACGCATTTAAAATTGAAGGAAGAGGGTGAGAAGGAATGGAAAACTTTGATATGGTCAAAAACATTCTGCGTGAGTGCTTTGGCTGCAAGCATGGCTTTTTTAGCATTGATTTTTGTCACAAAGAGACTCCATTTTGGAAGACAAAATTGGAAGACAGGGCATTTTGTATGGTGGCACACCATGCTTTGTCGTTGGCGGTTGTGGAGATAATGTGTGTAGACGTCCCAAGTTCTCTCAGGATAGGGAAAAGCTCTTTGGAATTGGAGCTCGCACTAGAAATTCTAGCTTCATGGGAGACTATGGTTTTCTTGTAGGCATGGGAGGCAGTGGCGAGCACTTTGCAATTGCTGGGGAGGGGTGCCTTCTACATAGGTGTTCAAGGGCCCTATTTTTCCTGTGCATAGTAATAAGGTCATCTGAAAACCAAGTGCTATTAGGTATGTGGGGTTTGGGTGTTTTCAATTTGACTGGTGCATGAAAGTCAATGGTGTGTTGGGGGCAGGCATGATATTGGTTGGCAAGTTCCTTTGGCTTCTTGTTCAAGAGTGTGGAGCCAGGTTTGAGTGAAGTAATTATTGTAGGCTTAAGGAGCTCATGTGTCAACTAACGGGTATTCCATACTAGGATAAGGCTCAGGGCAGGTGAAGAGACTTTCTGGGGGGCGGCGATGGAGAGCTTGAAGTGAATGAGGCTGTGGTCCGACCAAGGTATTGTGTCAATGCAGGTGATATCAATGCAGGTTCTGGTCATGAGGATGCAATCTAGAATTCCCCCTTTGTTGTGTGTAGGATCGTATACCATTTGGGTGATGTCATATCTTCTAATGCTAGTGCAAGAACAGCAGCTTTGCAGTCGGATGTGTTATTGAATTAGAGAATAAAATCACCCAAGATAATGAAAGTAGTAGTGGGTTTCATGAGTGATGTGACCAAGAGGGGGATGTCCAAATCAGGATGGCTAGGACCGTTGGGATTGCGGTAGAGTAAGAGAAGGTTGTAAGTCATTTGGTGGTCGGTGGAGAGCTTAAGCATTAGTATTTAGAACCATGGGTAGGAGGGATCGGAAAAGATCTGATTGAGAGAGAGGATTTGGCAATGAAGGCTACTCCTCTTACTATGTCTTTAAGGCGGTCAGCCATGAAGATAGTATAGTTGGGAGGGATGGCTAGGGAGAGAAGTGGGCCTGAGGCACTATGAAGCCAGGATTCTGTGGTAGCTAGAATGTCCAGGTGGTAATCCATAGAAGGTTGTGGATGTCAATTACATGTGCTCCTAGCGGGCATACATTTATTAGCACACATTTTAAGGTCTCTGGAAGTATAGCTGGAGGTTGGGGTTTGGTAATGGAGGGGGTCTAGTGCACATCACTACTAGGCAGTGCAATTGGAGCGCTAGTACAGGGTCTCAATCTGACAAGTTTAGGTGTCCCTAGTGCAGGGTTGGTAACCACTGGTGTATTGGTCATCTGGACAGCTGTTCTAGAGAGCATCCTGGATAATCAGGCAGCTGATAGACAGGGCAGGGACGCTCTCTTGTTTAAAGTAGGTAGCGGTGGTGAGGTTAGCTTGCCAACGTGGTATGACACCACCTATATCTGATCACAGGTCACTGCCTCACTGTAACCCAAGGCACAACCTGTACCCATTGTAACTAAGTCTTCCTTACAAGTAACAGTGCCACAATGCCCCTGGGCTGTCTGCGCGCTATATAAATGTAATAAATAAATAAGGTTAATTATAAGGCAGGTAGGAGCCTGGGCTTTAGGGGCACAGTTTGTCTCTCATGTGGAATGGATAGTGGCGGAGGTGAACATGTTGTGCATACGCTCTTTCCTAGTCAGAGCATGGGCACATGGCAGAGTGCTGGGATTGGATGGCGCAGGGCACTGCTTGTTGGTGTGCTTGGAAAAATCAGTGGTTGCTGTGCGGGTCATTGCCTAATCCCAGGTGGGGCCAAGAGGGACAGGCGGAGGAGTGAAAGTGGCAGTGTTGAGGGCGAGTGAGCCTTTTTTATATCACTCCCTCCTGCATTCATTTGGGTTGGGGACACTGGCCTCTACATGTTCCTATGGCAGACTCCTCCCCCACACCCCAGACTATGCGATGTGCTGCCAGAGTGGTTTAACTCAAGTGAGGTTGCAAAAGTGTTGCTTGCCCTAGGTTGGTTTTTTCCAAATTCTA
Organism: Ambystoma mexicanum; assembly: GCF_040938575.1. Classification (NCBI taxonomy): domain Eukaryota; kingdom Metazoa; phylum Chordata; class Amphibia; order Caudata; family Ambystomatidae; genus Ambystoma; species Ambystoma mexicanum. Next base: position 1,432,120,836 of record NC_090931.1, read on the forward strand.
CCCCAGTTAGAACGTTTTTTCTAATTTTTAGGGACATATATCCAAACCCTAGTTATATAAAATGACAGCATTGCTCTCAAAAGGTATAACGGACATGGTAAGGGAAAGAAGGCTAGGTACAGGGGATTAAAGAGAGAAATTAAGAAAATGAATCAAGACAAATATGCAGGAACAAAAACCAGGACAAAAAAAACTAAATCTGTGAAGAAAACTATGGGATTGACTGCAATGCGGGGAGAGAAATTGATTGGGTGTCAGCTTTATACCTTCAGCGGTGCATGCAGCAGGAATTACGGTCGTGTGTGGAGTTTGTAGTGTGTGGCAATGCAGTAACGGCAGGATACGGAGATATCTGTAACTAATCTTGATCCACCTCATTCCAAACTAAAAGTGAAAGTACTGATCTGACCCCTTTCTTTCCGGCTGAAACAATTTAGTTTCTTAACTGACACCGTGCAGCCATCCATACATAACAAAGTCATTAGACATCGAAACTGACATGACATCTCCCCCTTGCTAAAGGAAAACAAAATGTTCTATTCAATTTTTTCATTCCATCTTGAAGGCTGCTAACCACTTGATTGTTACTGACTTTATTTATTTATTTATTGCATTTATTGACAGGGCCCAAACCCATAAGTATCACAGCACTGGTAACTTAAGAAACAGAGCAATGGAAGAATATGATACATAGGCATGATAGTAAGTGTTACAGAGAGACAGGTAGGGACCAAGGGGTGCCCCACAAACAGGATAGTCGTACTTGTCCAACAGCCAGGTTTTTAGCAGTTTTCTGAAGATGAGGTAGGAAGACTTGTCAGTGTATCAGAGTTTTTGACCTTACCATCCACACACTCTTCAGAGAAACAGTCAATTCCAAAGGATCATCAATAACATAAGTAGTCGTCTCGGCAGGGGAATCCAAAGGTGAGACGTCAACAAGATCATAGGTTTTCTAGAAACATGAACATTATAGTGATAAAGGTACTGTCCCTCTCTGCTGTTATCATGGACCCATTACTGTCAGAGATGATCAGAAGGTGTGGGTGCAATGAAATGATAGCTTTCTGTGTTCTTGATAACTGTATGAGAACTTTACCTCCTTTCCCGAAAGGAGGCAGCCTGGCAGAGCCACATTTATAAGCATATGCTTTCCTATTCGCCCAGTCAGTAGTATCTCTCTCTTTAAGATCTCACAGAGTTGCAACAACATTGACATTATGGGGAACTTGGGCGATGCTGGTCCGTATGATTCTTCCAAACATGAGCTCCAACAGGCATTTTTGCTTTGTGTTGTATTTCTACTTCTTGTGTTATATGACAGATCTAAAGAGTCCTTTTGAGGTTTCCCGTAAAGCATTCTTTGGATCCGTTGGATCGAGGCCAATGGGGAGACACTGATGATGGAAACAAAGATACTCTGCGAATAACTTGAAGTCTTGTCTGCTGAACAGGGGGCCATTATCAGTTTTGACTACTTTGGTTATGCAATATACAGCAAATGCTTTGTCTAGAGCTGGAATCGCTGATGTTGCTGCTATGGTCAGAATAACTTGCATCTCAGATTAACGAGAAGATTCATCAAGAAATTCCAGTACATAGCCACCTGTGTGTATTGGTCCAAATAAATAAATTTCAACCTCTTCCCGGGCAGAAGCAAGTAGCAATGTCATCATTAAAGGCTAAGGAAACATGAGAGGTACAATTCTTTGGCTGATGTGACATTTCTTAATGACAGACCCTACCAGGAAATCAATCTTGGTAACCATCCCATCTGTCTTAGTATCTGCTTGTTGGAGACTTTCCTTTGTGTTCTTCCACAAGTGTCGGAATGTTCTCATTCATTGACGTAGGAATGACAATTCTGTTGTTTCTGATTATTATCCCAGAAGTTGCTGTGGTCATTTGGTCTCGGGTCAAAACAAATGTTTGGAGTGGATCATGTACTAAATTTGAAGTGGACTGGGCTACTTGCTTCACTGTGTGCCATCCATTAGACTGGCAGTACTCTTTAATTAATGCCAGGGTGGGGCCTGCACTAGATTCATTGCTTTCGCCTGACAAAGATAGAGACCCAGGTTGTGCAATACAAAGAGACAGTTGGTGGATCCGTGCACTGCTTTGTGTTCTGCCCTGCTGGTAGGAGGTAGCAAGATAAATAGTAAGCAGGGTTTTCATCTTTTCTAGGTTTATGTGCAATTTGAAATTCATATTCCCGCATTCCTAGTCCCCACCATGCTATTCAGTGAGGCAGTAGGGTTGCCATAAACGGTCCTGTGAGTTTGATGATCAGTAATAATAGTGAACGACTTTCCATATGAAAACAGGTGGTAGTGTTCACAGGCACGCACCACAGTCCGACTCTACTTTTCTGCTTGGGTATATGCCTTCTCAGTGTCGGTGAAGCTAATGCAGGTATATGACAATATTTGTAGGACGATACCGAACTTGATTTGTGTTGTGCAGAAATAGTACTGAAACCCACTGGGCTAGCTTCCACAATCAGTTTGGTAGAGACCCGGGTCATAGTAGACGATAACCACCACCTGTGTAATGCTCTACTCAAGAGCTGGCTGTCAATCAGTTGCCCACAGAAATGACTGCATCTTCTTTGTGAGCCAATGTAGTGGAGCTCCGATGGAGGCAAAATCTTTTGTTTAACTTATGCACTAACTTTCCGTTCCCAGGACTGAGTGAAGTGTTGGCAGACTCTTAGGGCTTGGTGCTATTTTGAGGGTAATAAATTGATGGAAATAAATAGAGCGAATGGTAGATTTGACCAAATTCGGTCACTACCATCAATCCGAATTTTTTCTATCAATTTGAATCTGAAAATACCAAACATGAAGAGCAGTGGATGCGAGAGTGGCCCCCAGTCCCAATCTTTCGGTATCTTTGGATTCGGGGGGTTGCAGGGGTGTTGCCCGCATCCTTGACATTGGTGACAGGGGACAAAAATAGCTTGGCCCCTGTTTTTAATGAACAGTCATAATGGGGGTTCGAGCAGTTACACTGTGGCCAGTCCGCCCGCGAACAAAACCTCAAAATCAAATTAGCCACTTGCGACATGAGTGCCTTGATTTGCCCCAAAGAGCAGAATGTTGTCACTGTAATTACTGTAATTATCTAATTCAGACACTAAAGTATATGACATGTGACTTCATGGATTTGTTCTTGAAATAACTCAGTAGCTGATGAGAAACTAATTGAGGCATCTGTTTTCTGAAAAGACCCAGGTGTGTAGCAAACCTGGTAATGTACCTAGAAGTTGTACTCAACTCTAGCTGATGGTATCCCTTGTTGAGATCAAGCTTTGAAAATATGGTTACCCCATAAAAGATGCCTCATATATGTTAACCATGGAGTTTTATCTTGTTCCCACTGTATTGCTTGTTTTTTAAAATTTGGTTTTTGTATTGTTTTGATCAAAAATATGATCTTTCACAAAAAACAGAGTGAATCTACACTAAATTCAAATGCATAATACATAGTACATAAGCTACAAGTTATCTAAAATACACATTTCGATTAATACATCTATAAAAGCTTTGCATATTAAATACAACCATTTATAAAAACATCACAAAACCACAATCATATCAAAATCAATTTCAATCAAATGATACATAAGATTCTCACATTTAAAAAAATGCGATGTGCATGTCAACCTAAAGGCGGATGCACCTCTCATGTCCCTTCTTTAAGACTGGGATGATGAGAGAGACCCAGGGCGTGTATGCTTTGACAGGCTCTATCATGTCTTGATCCAATGGAGCTCTCAATTCATTCTCAACTTCTAATTGAATGTTCAGAGGAATGCCCCTCTAGTGCTGCTCCACAGGTTTGATTGGCTCATCTAAATGTAGCGTTATTTCACAGTTGGCCAATATACTTGCAACAGCAAACAGAATAATTTCTTAATCAAGTCTCCTCCTATGTGTTGGTATATTATCATGCAGAATAAGATCTGTATGATAGTCCTATTTGAATGGCAATTTTGAAGCTTAGAAAGAAGCCACTTTTGATGTCTGTGTGAATCACGTGTATGTCAATTTTTGGAGGCCTGGCCTTTGCATGTGCAATGAAATGCGCTGTGAACTTGGCCAAGCAGGGCTAAGTCAGAACCATGTGGATGAAGGTCAATGGAGATTGGTCAGTGGACGTGCCTTGTCTCAATTGATGGGTATTCATCTTGACAAATAACATTCACTATTGCTGCGCTGTCTATCAGGCTCTCCAAGGGATGGCTATTAATGTGTGAGAATAGTGCCGGGCTGTGTTCAATCGCTCTGGAGTTCCATAGATTGAAAAATTATCCTTTTGTCCTTTCCTCTGTAGATGAGGATTCTGATTTGCTGGGACAAGTCACATGTGAGGCAGTATAGTGGAGATTGTGGTGTGGCTTCCACGTGTCCGTATGATCTGAGCACCTCCCAGAAGAGAATGGCTATAGTCCAGTGATTGTTTGAGGGTACTTCTAGGAAAACTTTGAGTTTCTCGTTGTATGTGATTTAGGGCCTGATTCACAGAGTGTTTTCCAATAGGTTTGCTCTATTATAAAAAGCGTCTGTGAATCAGGCCCTTAGCCTTGAGTCTCTACTCACAGCTCGAAAATGATTTTTTTTGCTGGCAGGTCCTACAGGTTTGCCCCATAGTCGTGCAGGTGATGTCATGATGGAAGTTATACTGGCACCTGAAACATTATTTACCATTTGCTTTGAATGATTTAGGCTGGTCTTCTGACAAATCGATGGTGCCACAGGTTGAGCCACTTTTAGTCTGCCCATGGCTTCTGCTTGCAAATCAATCAAATCACCACAGCCGCCCTGCCATGACTAGACCTTCTTCTAGTGAGCACATTTTTTTTGCCAAATCCAGAGGATTTACTCCCAGCAATAACTAGGAATTTTAGATTGTCCTTGTTGAAATAGCTATGGAAATCACAATGTTTGCGGCATGCTTTGAGGAACATTACACAATCATCTATTGTCTCACCTTTTGCTTTAATCGTGGCGTATAAAATATGGTGCTCGTAGTCAACATTTTTGTGTGGCTCAAAATAATCCTTTGGACTCATCTTTTCTGTGATCTTCTGGTGAGTGCATGAGCAGGCCTTTCATGCATCTGACGTCTTACAAGCCCATTGCCACTCGAAATAATTCCGAGGTTCTCAACCAACAGACTCAGTGAGTGTCAGAATTACTGGAATAAGTGATGTGAAAGGGGAGAGGAGATTGTAGCTGTAGAGTCTCCATGGCAGAACCATTGGGACCGGAAGCCGGTTGCTCCACAGAGATAGAGGGTGAAACCTTGGCATCAGACATTGTAAGAGGGTTGCTGTTGCATGCAAATGCCATGGGAAGATCAGCTACACGCACCAAACAAATCTATGTGTGCCACAGCTAGCCTTTCACAGCACTTCAATTGGCCTTTCACAGCACTTCAGTTGGCATGGACACATGAGGCGTGGGTGTGTGCAGGCACGTACAAGAAAACAGTGCACCTTATTTTGATGGAAGGGTGTATCCTTTGATGAAATTGTTGCTGGCATGTGTGGCATAATGAGGCTGATGAGGTGTTATCATTTTGGCTATATACTTGTATTCAAATAAAGCAAAGAACCTGTCTCTCCCTATTCCTAGAGGGGGTTTCCCTACCTCAACTCAGAATAACTTGGATACTCATCAGGATGCAAATCAAAAACCAAAACACCGTCCTCTGTCCAGACGATTTACTTTATCCCTACCACCAAGAAATAAAACAATTAATGTCTTATCAAAGTCTCTTGGAGAATGGCTCCCTTTTGCAGGTGAAACAATCCAGTCTTAAGCTGGCTCAACAGCAGTCTCTTGCAACAGGGTCTGATTTACCAAATGCATTTAGACCAGGAGAATGACTCCCTTCTTCTAGCCTATCAGGAAGAGTTCTGAACACTATTCCTTGATAGTCCTTCAAAAGTCTCTTTATTTTCTCCCAAGCATTTGCAAACAACTGAGTTAAGGCTGTGTCCACTCTTCTTATTTCTGGCACTTTATCAGGACTTTTTATATCTTGAATATTAGAACTATTGTTCTCTAACAGTTGTTTGTCCTTTTGGTATCTTTCACATGTGTTGGTTTTTTCACTTTGACGAGGAACTCTTGAGATCTATGGTTTTTCATATAACCACTCTGACGAGGGAGATTAATCCAGAGGAATGCTTAACTCTTGGTTCTCTGGATATCACTACTGTTACGAGGGAGTTCACACCTGAGGAATACTTGACTCTTGGTTCTCTGAGTGTCAGTGCTGCGTTGAGAGAGTTCACTCCCAAGGAGAACTTGACGCTTTGGGCTCCCTGGATCCCCATCCAGATCACCCACAACTTCCTGTACCTGTATCTTCACTGGCTAGTGCTACCGGTGGTTATAGGTCAAAGGTTCGACTGAAAAGGATCTAATGACAAAAGGGTCGAATCAAAAGGACCGAAAACAAAAGGGTTGATTTTTTTTTTTTGGTTTTTAATATATATTTTTTTTATTGGGTTGCATCCCCAAACCCCTTTTTTGTGGTATAAACCACTTTTTGTTCCTATACGAAAACCCCCAAAAAATATATATTTTAAAAAAAATGGACCCTTTTGTTTTAGGTCCTATTGACTCGACCCTATGGCATTCGATCCTTTTGGATTCTAAACTTTGACCGGACACCCTACCGGTTCTTCCCTGGGTCTCAAGTCTCTGCTTGCTCTGCATGCATTCAGCTTGTATTCCTTCTTTCCTCCTCTTTGGTCTATGTGACGCCGCAGAGTCCTTGCTACAGCAGTCTCAGTGTGTTTTATGGACCATGCGGTCCACCTCGGAGAGGGCACACCACTGCTGGATACTTCTTGCTTCTGCAGCAAGTTGGGTTTACCCCAGCTCGCGTAATTCCATTCGGTGGCTCGGCACAAAACCAAATTTCTCTCAATGCTTCCGGCAGGGTGGGTTTGAAATTCCCAGGCCCTGCAGGACGGACGCCAGCTTTCCTTGCTTCTCTTCCTGCTCTTGAACACACTTAGTCCCTTGATGTTTACTTTATATTTATGGAACCCTCCCCCCCAGCGTAGCGTCAATGTCTGTCATGAATGCCTCTAAAGTTATCTTCATGCCTCCTAGTAGCCACCTCATCACAGTTCTTGGGTAATACCTTCCACTGCTGTTCTGTATGTTTCTTTGGTTCTTCTTCATCTCAGTCTTATCTGATCCTACAAATAGATGGTAGAGACTTCACAATAACACACAGTAGTAGTTTCACGTTGGGAGGGAGAAGGAGTTAAAAAAGCCATGTCTTCTGGGGACAAGGGTTTAGGAAGGTCTTTCACAGGACAGGAGTCCTTATCGCCATGAGGGGAGTCTCTCCCTATTAGGTCATCCCAGTTTTTACCACACCCAGGGGGACTATTGGGTACCAGCCTCACCTCCCTGTCCCCATAGGGAAGGTCTCTACTCTGCGGAGAACTGATGAGATCCCATGAATTGTCACACATGGGATAGCATGGGCACATGGTTCTGGTAAGAGTAGCTGGCGCTGCAGGCACCGGCAAATAGAGGAACATGCAGAGTGGCTGCTGCTGACAGAGGGTCACATCTTCCTGTGAGTCTAGTGGGAGGACATGTTGCAGCAGTCCATGGCAGGTGAGTTGGGGACGAAGAGCCCTGGGCAGAGCATGTGTGGGCTGACAGAGGACACACGCTGATCAAACAAATCTGGCAAACAGCAAACATGGGTTGTTGGAAAAGCTTCCGTTCACTTCCATGGTAGTGCGCAGCGTGCAGTAATGAGAGGACATGGGATAACTTGTCTTTATTCACCTCATTCCAAACTAAAGGTGAAAGTGCTGACCCAACCGCTCCCTTTCCTGTTGCAACGCTTCTTCCTCTTAGCCGAGCCTCTGAGACCTTCCCTGCTTAACAATGTTAATAGACATAGATTAGGATATCACCAATTTAGACTTCCTCTAGTGCCTGCTCAAAAGGTCTGCTTCATCACCAGAGGTCATTTGTTGGTTATTGTCTTCCACTCTTGAGGGGACTTCTGATATCTGGGTTTTGAGGTCCTCTAGTTAGCCTGCATAATAAGAGCATCTCTGGCTACTAAAAGATGTTTGTCTCACATAAATAGTGTACACACTGTAAGATAGAACATAAGGGCCAAGGGCGAGCTGGCATTAAAATTTGTTATTTATTTATTTATTTATATTTATTTGGTCAAGAAGTAGGAGTAACATACATTAAAGAATATGTATTTTTTATTCACTGTGACTGGTAAGATGTTCCTGCTTGAAGATAGGAAGAGTGTGGCGAATGCTTTGCTACACTAGGTGGTAGGCCAAGACCCAGAGTTTACTTGGCGTGCCAGTTTCCATTCGAGACATAATATAATGTGACGGTATTATAGTGCACGTGGGTACCTTCAAATGCAAGAAAGTACACAAAGCAATACCTCATAGAGCCAGTAGCAGTTACATTGCCCAAATATATTAAGGTTCTTCAGTCAGCCAAGGTAGGGTTCATAAGGCCCCAAAGAGCAGTAAACGTTTCCTTCTTTAGCCCCCTCAGGCTCCAACTGTCCTTACCAGAACCTTTCCTTCCAGAACCCTCTGGAAACCTCTCCCTCCCAGGCTCCATCACCATGCAGGACGATAGAAGATACAGTAAATTAAGCATGGGCCAGAACACAGATAAAACACATTCCCCCCTTTAAAACTCAATTATGGAGACTTCCTTGCAGTGATGTTTCTGTTGTTCAAGACACTGACATCATCTGTTACAATGGCATAAGGAAACACCCTCAACTCGTTTTGTCCCAAAACCCTTGAGCCAGGAAGTGCGCATGTAACGTGGTGTCCTCTCACCACCTTCTCCATACAGCACGTAAGGAGATCAAACCGCGTTTTCCTCCTCTGTGCTTTTTTACTCACTCTCTCCCTCAAGGTCACCAGGTCCCATTCCACTTACTTGGTATGGCCCAGCCACGGTGCTCCTGCTTTGGTATTGCCCTTTCTTTTGTGGTCTGTAAATGGAACCAACCCTGAAGTGGCATGTAGCAGAAGTCAGTATGCCACCTACCTGTTACCTCTCTCCTTCTCCCACTCGGTGTCCACAGTAACCGCCTTCTTCAGAGCATCCTTAATGGGGCAATTGAACCATTTGACTGTCCTATTGGAGTAGTAGAGAGACATCATGTGGTGGTCCACTCGTTTCTGCCACAATAATTCCTCTATCCCACTTGACATCAATTTCACCAGTTTGTCCATGAGTATTTTAAGTTAGCGCCACTTTACCTCAATTTCTCGACACTCTCTAATCATGATATTCAGGGAAAAGTGGAGGAAATACCTACGGCATATTCCACCTTACAGGCAAAAAACAGAAATTACTCTGTGTAGAAATACTGGTGATAATTTGTGATGATGATATTGGCATTCAACCAGAACACAACAGTTCCAGGCTGTGACCTGCTTTCTGGGTTGAAGCCAGATGAGTCGATTAAAACCTAGACAGTCTAATTCGGCAATCCACCCTTGGACGTAGGAGTTGGAGGGATACTCCATTCGATATCCCAAACCATTCTAACTTGGTGGGATTTTGATAGGTGGTACTGAACCAGGTCAATAATCTTGCCAGGGAATGTTGCTGCCAAACACTTGGGGAGGTGGTAGAGGATTGCAGCTACAATGACAGCTACGATGACAGAAGATGTTAAGAAGGGGAGTGTTTGGAACAGTGTACAGCAGAGGGCAGTGGATATACAGAAAATTCCCCCCGCAGAGGTGGCGGGTCCCTGAAGCAGACCACAGCGGAGGTGGTCAATTCGTACAACAAACGTAGGAGAGATGACAGATGTGTGATACAGCCGCTGGAACAGGGCATGGAGGCAATAGTTACAAGAGAAATCAGTATTTCCTGGAAAAGACACTGTTGTGTGGACAAGCGAAGGAAAAGACACCGACCATGGAGACTCTGCAGTACGGTAACAGATACAAAATCGAGGAGACAGGACAGGACGAGTGGTCCTTGTTTACTATTAATTTCTGTCATTTTGTGACCTCAAGATTTTATACTGTTGTTTTCACCACTGCTGCAAAAAGTGAACCTCTTATTTACAACCCTCTAATTTACAATGAGGTCAATCATAGACAAAGGGTGGCATCATTTTTAACCCAGATGATAGGACAGATCCTCAGAGGAAACAAGATAAGACACATAAGAAAAAAGCCTGTTCTCCTGGGTATAGAATGTATGCTGCAGCTGTTGGCAACTAGAACACAGATACTTCTTTTCAGGAATCCCAACCTAAAATGGTTGCATCATAGAATGGAGTAGGTAAAACTCCCAATATCTATGCCATGTCAATTCTTGCAAAAACACACACTCGTGCTCCACTACAGTTTGCCTTTTATTTCATATTTAAGTTAGAATTAATTGTACATGAAAACTCTGAAATAACATTTCGAAATTTTACAAAGAGTTAGATACATGTTTTGAATTTGTTTTTCAAAAGGAATAATTTTGAAATTGTTTGTTAAAAGTTGGCATTGTTTATTAAAAAGAGAGCATTAATGGAAATAGAACTTTAAATGCCTGCACTTGTTGGTAACAAAGTAAACGTATTTTTTTAAATCATTTAAGCATTGTTCTTCTGAGACCAAACCATTACACATATAAAAGTTATGTATAGCTTTTTCACAAACAAGGACACCCTGGCAATGTTTTTAAAAAAAATACAATACGGGATAAAGTACAGTACTTTCTGATAATCTATGTTGGCATTAAAAAAAAAAGGCTTAAATCATGTTTAGAATTATTCTACAAAAGCCCACATTTTCTTAAATCATATCATCCTTTCTAATTCCAAAATACTGTTTATACTGTAGTCTTACCAAAATTGGTCTTGTTTGTTAAACTGTTGTAAACAGAGAAGTATTAATTAAGAGCAAACTTGTAGCAAATGCCTTGAAGTATGTTTTAAAATGTAAGAAACCATGACAACGCAATTTAAGATCAATTTAGAACAAGAGCATATTTTTAGAAGTTATTTTAGATGTTTGAAAAATACACAGCACAGGGATGTTTGTTAAAGTGTATATTGTATATATACGTTGTACAATATTTGATACATTATTTCTGAAATCATTTGTTTTAGACCATTTTTAGACATTTTACCCCAGCAGAAAAAATAATACCTGTGAAAAATCAAAACCCAGAAGAAATCTCACCTATTGACTGACATTCTTCATGGATAATTGGGATTTGTCTTGAAAGCCAGGGACATTAGACATTTGCCACTCTCACTTTAGTTCAGGGATCCCTTCCCTTTCCTCAAAGAACAGACACGTCGAAAAAGGCATTTCTAAAAAAGTGTGCCACTTTAAATTGCGCAATATAATCCAGAGAAGGTTGACAGCTATTGTGATTGGAGTAGAATGAGCATGCTGTGGGCTATGGTTGGTTCAGAGTGTTCCTGAAATCCTGTACTCTGCCCTAGGGCCCTCAGGCGGGGATGTCGGTGCTTGGAACTCGACACCTGGGACGGACCCAATGGGGAGCCAATGATATACCACGGATACACATTGACATCCAAGATTCTCTTCAAAGATGTTGTCTCCACCATCGACAAGTACGCGTTTCAAGTAAGTATGGCCTCATCATATGATTGTCAGCGCCAAAGGAAGCAGATTTGCTCCCAACCAAGTATAATCTTCTACTGAACACTATTAAATAAAGTATTTCAGTTTGGTACTGCTAAAGATATTTAATTATTATTTTTAATAATAGAGGTAAGTCTAAAAAACAAATAGACAAATTAAGCATCTTTACAGAGAGGCACACTTGCCTAGAGGAATATTGGGAGACTTCAGGAAAGACCAATATCAAAATGTTGTATTTTTTTAAGTCTCTGAGAATCCATACAAAATATCTATATTTCTTTCATTCCATAATATGTTTATGAAAAAAGCTAGCCTGTAAAACCTTTTTAATGTTTTGCTCATTGTTCTTCTTTTCTACCTCCAAAGTACAGGCTCACTGCTGTTAATAAGTGTATTCAGAAATAAAGCCCACAACTTCACAATACTTTTGAAACCATAGGTCATGGACAAAATCTCAGTTCAAATCATTGAATTAAAATGGCACCTTTTGTTACTTTTTTTTTAATCAAGCTTGTTTTTCAGTTTTCTGGGGACAGAGGAGGCCATGAGAGTCCCAGTGCCACAGCCCACAACTATGGTATATCTTGTGCCTCTATAGATCCTCTGCCCTTCCCCCAGTCTTACTGTGAAGAGAATTGTTGCTGCTACCCTCCACTAACTTGCTGCCAGCTGTGTGAGCCTGTGGACCTTGCGCACAGGCCGTGGCTTCTTGTTCCCTCCTTGTCTGTTCTAGGACTGATTTATCTCGGCTTCACAGACGTTTTACTGTGGGTCCACCCGATAGGACGCTAGTTTTCCTCCCTCCATTCTTCAGGCTGCTCCTCCATCCTGTCCCCGGATCTTGCACTCCAGTACAGACTCATCGCACCGGCCCTGCTGCCCCTCAGCCCCATGCACCCCTTCAGCCTCCCACTCAGCTCCACGGCTTTCTCCCGGGCGGTCCTCTGCTTGCCTCGAGCGGAAGCTTTGGTCCGCAGGACCACACTCTTCCGCTCACTCCTCTGGTTGCCTCCGGAGCCACCGTGCTCCTCTTTCTCTTCACTGCTGTGGGGGCAGTCGGACCTCTACACAGGTTTGCCTCAGAAATAAGCAACGCTCATTTGGTGCAATCTTAGTCAAAGACCACTCCATCAATACGGTCCCCATAGAGAGACCATATCGGGTCAGAGATTGGCACGAAGATGACCCCTTATACATGGGGCAGGCCCGCTCATGCTTCACTCCATTTAGAGATTGCGCGCCGCCCCTTTACATGAGGGTATTTTGGCCGATGGGCCTGGCTTCGTACAGAGCTCACGGCTACCATGCTCTGCCGCTCGGCCACGCCACGTGCATATGTTATTTTTTAATCAGCATTATGGCACGCGAGGGTGGGGGTGTAAACATTTCCATGCCTCCACTCATGGTGTTCCATTGCCATTGAGTGAAATTGGGTCAAAATAGAATTCTGTTAGATACAAGCTTAAATACCTATCTACTCTTCCCAAACCCTACAGGCCCGACAGCCAACATACCCAACAGACAATCTAAGCATCTCCGAACTATATCGATCCTCATAAACCTCACCATAATCACCCTTCTTCCCCAACATACAGCCTCAAGCCGACAATTAGGAATTTCCTGGGCTCTTGCTTCACGCAAGGGCAGCTTTTTCTCTCCTGCCATCAGTAAAGCAGGCGATTGCTACCAACTTTTGAAATGCTCTAATACTTCTGTTTCTAACACACATTCTTCCAATGTTTCTGACACTAGAAAACGTAGATCGTGGAGACACAAACTTGACAGGATATCCCTGCCTCGGCTGTGACCTTTTACCTTTATCTGCTTTGAAAAGGGTTGTGTTTGATTAGGATTACTGACATCATAAAAGAAAAAGGCATGCAGGAATAGGTAGAGGTCCAGCTCTATGGTGTGTTTATTGGCCCGGAAATAGTGGTGGAGTACATTCAAAAATCTTTCTAAATTGATATTTTTGAGATAGCTACGTTGCACAGCCTAACCCATCATGTCCAACTCCAAGCCTCGAAGGCCGGAATCCTGACGGGCTTTCAGGATATCCCTCATTAATATTTGAGGAAAAATGTGCATACATTTAGAATCAATGTATGCAGATGTATCTTATCAATATTAATGAGGGGTATCCTGAAAACCCGGCGTGGATCCGGCCATCTGGGACTGGAGTTGGACAGGTCAAAGCCGTTTCCAATTCTATTGTGAAAACACTTTACAATCAGTCATTACTCAACATCTTTACGAAAATTAGAATTCAAATGTGTTACCAGGAGCACTATGAAAATGTAGTCCAACCACTGGACTGACAAATTGAATGAGCAAGTGGACAAAAGAGTTTTGGGACTCAGGCCGATGGTGTCCAGGTGACATAGCGCCATATTTCTACGCTAGTCCACTCCTTCCCTGCTTTTAGTGCTTGTTCTTGCAGATCTGTATTCCTTTGTATTGCAGAACTCCGAATACCCGATCATCCTCTCCTTGGAGAACCACTGCAGTGTCGAGCAGCAGGACGTCCTGGCCTACCACCTCAAGAACATCCTGGGAGAGAAGCTCCTGACGAAGACCATCGACGGACACTTGCCCACCAAGCTGCCATCCCCAGAGGTAGGATGGCTAGTCTGAATAAAGATAAGTGTATTGCATGCCACCTCTAAATGGGGATTGACCCTGCCAATCTGCTGCTCGGAAGTGGCAGCAATGGTACCTGAGTATTTCTGAGAGGACCTTAGAACCTGGAAAAGCTGCCAGCACAGCCCTCTGCTCAATCTGCTGACCACTGAGCAACATGCATGCACTCTTTAAATAGTATCATTCATCAAACCCCATAGAGTGTGCAAACGACCCAATGAAAACGGATAAATAAATGTCGAGTCCTTTGCCCCCCCACCCACGTCCTCAAGCATGCATCCAGACAACACACGAGGCGGAGGCAGGAGGGAGGTTTGAACACACCTTTATTGCTAAGCCTCAACTTCCAACTGACTTCCTGCTCCCGTGTCCCGCCCCTCCCCTTCCTGTGTCCCCATGTCCCCTGTCACGTGATGTGAGTCTTTGGTGACGTCACAATAGCAATTTCCTATCTCGCTTGTGCTGGCAAAAACATCAATAGAGGCAACCACCATTAATATAGGTTTTATGCTCATTCTTCAACTGTTTTTTTTACGTGATTCTTTTTGCCGAAAAATGTTTGTAAAAAAAAATCATTACATTATTTTTCTTTATTTGGGGGAGGTCCACCCAATTAGCCCTCCCCTATTATTCATCCCTATACACGACCTCACCCTACCCCTTATATGCCCTACCCCTCATCCCCATATTATTCAAAGTGTTTTCAGCAAAATGATTTAGAAAAAAGTGCTGTGAAAATAAAACGGGGGATAAATGAACGTCGAACTCTAATATAGACTTCCCCAGACGGTACTCACATGAACCATGAACACCCCAGGACACCGGACACATGGACGTCTCAGAGCACCAAACACAAGCGATGCCACCGACAGCACCAGGCCTGGGTAGAGCACCTCTTGCCAGGAAGCACACTTTTGGCTGCCCTTCCTGAGAGGCTGCAAACTTGACAAAGTGAATGAGTGAATGAGTGTGCTGAGCAGGGAGACCACGGAGCAGAGTATAGGGCCCTGGGCCACCAGGCTGGTGAGAGCAGTGGCAGAGCCAGGGGAGGGCTAGGGGGCGGCGGCCGACTCCCCCTTGCTCCCACCTGGTGCCCAGTGTGCCCCCAGCCTGCTGCTGGCACCAGGGATCAAGTCCTAAAAATTAAAGTGGGGGGGACTCATCAACAAACGCAATGGGACGTGACGTCGCCAGAAATTAGAATATCCAGGTGAAATATGCACATTTCATTAAATTGGCTTTGGATAACCTTGAAAATTGAACAGGACAAATGGCATTTGCCTTTCATAAAATCAACTCACACACAAAACCAAGAGAGGATATTTTATTCTAATAGTGTTTTTGAAAACTTTAAAAGATGTACCTTTTTTTAACTCCAAGAACCAATAAAAATGTTTTACCTGGAACTTGCACTACCAAAATGGGATATTTCACCTTGAGTTGTTTGTTATTTTTCATCAGGTTATATAGTGCAGTGGTGAAGTGTCCGGCCGGCAAATCTGCCGACTGCCGGGGATGGTTTTCATTCATCAATTCAAAGAGGATATTCAATGTTTCTCATTTTTGCTGGGGGGGACTGAGTCCACCCTCTGAATAAAGTGGGTGGACTCCGTCCCCCCATGTGTACCCTCGACTTGAGCCCTGGCTGGCACCCTATTAGCTGACCCCCCTGGCACCAAAAGCTGCCTCTGCTACAGGGTGAGAGGCTGTGAGGCTGTTCTTTGAGAATACCATCACCGACCATAGCACAGGGTTATGATTGATATCCAGCACAGAGTGAGGAGTGCTGAAAGGATAACTGTGTGTCCGCTGCGGTTCTGATGCCATACAACCCTCTCTGGATTTGGAGAGCGCCATAGCAAGACAAATCCCATTGCAGCATGGCAAAGCAACAAATGAGGCAGAGGGAGGACACGTGCAGAGGGGCAGATCTAAAGCAAAACCAAAAGGCTGGACGGTTTGAATAAATCATAGCCATGGCCATAGCTCTGGGCAACCCTCCAGACCACTGTTTTTCAGCCTACCAAAAAGCCATTTCAGAAGGGGAAAGACAATATGAAATTCAGGCCTGGTCCCAATCCGAAGGGGCAGTCCAGCTCGAACTGTTAGGTCACATACCTTCTGCACACGACCACAGGCAAGCCCAGAGATGTTTCAGCATCATCAGTAAGGTGTAGCTTGAGTCTCTAAGCCCAGCAGGATTGGGATCCATGTCTGGGCATACCCGTCTCACTTGGCATGACTAAAGCAAAGCCAAAAGGTATTGGCTTTAGGGTTTTGACTAAATCATAACCAGGGGTTATAGCTCTAGGCAACCATCTAGACCATCGTTTTCCAGTTTGCACAGCCATTGCAGAAGAAGAAAGACAATATGCAATCAGGCTTGGCCCTTTCCCAAATGGGCAGTCCAGCCTGAACTGCTAGGCCACATCCCTTCTGCATGAGTCCACAAGCAACCTCAGACATGCTTCAGCCTCATTGGGTGTCATTGGTGAGGAGCAGCTTGGGTCTCCAGGCTCAGCAAGCTTGGGACCCCCGTCTGTGCATACCATCCCATTCGGTGTGACAGTAGCAGAGGCAAAAGTTGATGGCTGGAAGACTGTGAATTCATCATAACCACAGGCACATCTATGGGCAACCCTCCAGACCATAATTTTCCAGCTTGCCTAGCCATTACAGAAGGGGAAAGACCATATACAATCAGGCTTGGTGCCTGAACTGCTAGGTCGCATATGCATGAGACCACAGAAGGATGGGCTAGAGAGTTGCCCAGAGCTAAGCCCGTAGTTATCTTTACATATATAAAAGGGACATTTGTGGATATGTGTGTGTGCCTGTTCAAAATGTTCAGCATACTCCCCAACATGCTACAAACATGAACTTTGGCATGTGGGTAGGTTCCATGGTGTAGACAATGTAAAAAGTATAAACTATAAATCTAGATTTTGGTATTTTGTAACCGGTCTGCAATTCTTACCCCTGCCATGTTGCTCTTCGCGCGGCAGTGTTGCCATAGTTCTACAGCGGGTGATTGTTCCTAAACTTTCCACACTATCAGCATTCTAGCTTACATTAGCGGTGCTCACTTCTGAAGTCATGCGAGTGACACAAAGCGGTACTTCTGTAGTAATGCGGGTGACAGAAAACTGTGTATGTCTCCTAAATAGTGCCCGCAATGACGTTGTCTGTCACATCATGGCAAATCAATCAAGATAATTACAGGAACTTCATTTCCCAGGAGAGTTGATGAATGTATGCCATCTCAACAGTATGAAGCTTACATGCGTAAACTGTAAACATACGACTACAGCACTTCAAGCTTACGCGCTTCAGCCCTACACGTACGGCACTTAAGATGAGATTGATGCTACCTCGGCTGTAGATCGGGCCACCAATAATGTTGCTGCGCAATATCAACGCTCCAACTCAGTGTAGCTGGAACTGATGGACGGGATTCATGCTTTTCTAATGTGGCTGCTCCAGAGTTGGAAACAATGACGATTTGTTCACACTAGCTCCTACAGGAAAGACTAGCAATACTATCTACAAAGAAGCATTGGTATACTTCATTAAATAAACTTCCAACTAGTCAAAAAATAGTCACAAGCGCCCCTCTGCGAAAACGAACACGGCTAAATGACCTGTTCTTTGGGAAGGTACCCACTCAAGAGTCCGCAGCCACACTTAAGCTCACTGTATCTCTCACAGATGGGGAAATATCCATTGGCATATCAGTCTTTGTCCCACTCACATGGGCAGTCCAGCACCAAAATGCTATGGCAATTCTCTTCTGAACAAGAGTACTAAAAGCAACACCAGACACATGTTTCAGCCTTGTTGGGCTTCATCAGTGAGGTGGAGCTGTGCTACTCTGAGCACAGTGAGCAAGGGGTCCACGTGTGGATGACCCTAGGAAGCTTAAGGTGACTAAATCTAAGTCCCTTAAATAATCAAAAAATAGGCATAGGCGCCCCCCTGCGAGAACGAACACGGCTAAACGACCTGTTCTTTGGGAAGGTACCCACTCGAGAGTCCGCAGCCACACTTTAGCTCACTGTACCTTTCACAGAAGGGACATTCCCATTTGCATATCAGTCTTTGTCCCGCCCACATGGGCAGTCCAACACTGGAATGCTATGTCAATTCTCTTCTGAACAAGAGTACGAACAACAACCCCAGACACGTGTTTCAGCCTTGTTGGGCCTCATCAGTGAGGCGGAGCTGTGCCTCTCTGAGCACAATGAGCAAAGGGGTCACGTCTAGATGACCCTAGCAAACGTAAGGTGACTAAACCTAAATTCCCCTTAAATAATCAACAAATAGTCATGGGCGGCACTCTGCGAGAACAAACACGGCTAAATGACAATGGTTTGCGGCTATTAGCACATTATGATAATTTCTGAACTCTTAACCAATCAGAATGATCAGAGTGCAGTCAATAACTACTGGAATTTACTGCATTATGAACATTCTGACTTCAAAAGCTGACAGGGAAACCACAATGCAATATCAAGACAAGGTTCCTTTTAACAAGGCATTTCCTTTCTGGGCGAGGAGGTCTCATTTTTTACGCAGCAACATTCTATTCAACCCACCAGAGAGAAAGCTGAAACAGGGGAATCTGCTTTCACTTTCTTATTAGAAAACTGTTTCATTCTACATATTGCCCCATGCATGCTGATATTAAACCCACTGGAGTTTAGTCAAGTTTGCAATTAAACTACTTAACTAGACACGCTTGCTATCTACAAATTCTATAATAAAACCACATTTAATTTACTAACTCAGTTTCTCTAGTTGCTTTACTCACTATTAGAGTAATGTTTGTACTTCTCCACCAAAACTACAAAACATGTATTGCTACAGCCAATATGTGCAAATAGCTGTGTAGACATCAGGATGTGTCATTATCACTTGGGATAATGACCTTCCCCAAGTTATGGCACGAGGCAAAGGTGGGTCATCATCCAGCAATAATTGCCCCCCCCCACCCCCGCCATCCTGCCTACAAGGCTATAGTAACAAGTTTCCTCCTTAACACTTAACTTACATCTGCTCACTCCGTCATAGCGAGTGCCATTCATGTGTTTTCCTCTGCACTCCAAGTGTTATTTAAAATAAGCAAGACATGTGTAGATCTGAATACTGAAACCGGAAGCAGATCATGCTGACATTAGCCATACATTTCAGCAATGTCACTGGTGATGTTACATGTGATGCCATCTATGATTGGTGGTTCAGCGCGTTTGCAAGAATGTAAATGATTTCGTGGTAATGTAATTTGTTGCAATCACTGAATTGTTTTCTCAATTTTTTAAATTTTTTTTATTTGGGGTCTCCCCCATTCCTTTTCTTCCCATTAACTACACCTTTAACCCAAGCCCGCAAACCCCCCAGGTTTTGCCCCTTAACCCCGAAATACATGTACCAAATTTGAAGTAATTCGAAATGTTTGCAACAAAGTAAATTACCACAAAGTAGCTCACTTCATTGAAACAATGAGAGACCAATTTGCTACGTAGAACACCTGAGATCAAGAAGGACGGAATACTGTTGGTTTAGTGCTTGATTGAATAGTGGCACTATATACAATTAGCAGCCAAATGAAGGGCAAAAGGGTGAACTTTCTGAAAGAAATAATGATGAGACTAATGATAACAAAAGTCAGGATTGTCTTCTACCAAAGAAATGTCTCCTTCCACTCAGCAGTTAGTTGGGCCTCCGAGTCCCGTAGTGCCAAAGTCTTAGTCTACATAGGTCCCGAGCGGTTGCCTCACCGCCCCTCCTCTAGCATTGCGGATTTACAGCCTTCTACAACCCCCCCTTCTTCCTTCTCTGTCTAGCTTTCCAGGGTTCCGTATCACAAGAAGACGCTACCACCATGTCCTACAAGTAGACAGGTCATGATTTTGGCCTAACCAAAAAAGCTAGGGAGGGGTCTCAGGCACAGACCGATTATGCTCTGGACACCTTCCATTGCCCTTAAGTTTACAGTACCTCCCCTTCCTCCACATTCCTTGCATTGATCCTCCCGCCACCGCCCAGGCCTGCCTATGACTGTCCTAGCCCGCTTGAACCTTCCACCGCTTACTATTTAGGCTCTCGCTCGAATATTTTCTCTCAGTATTTCAGTCTTTGCTCTTCCGCGAATCACCTTTACTCCCCTTGTAATTTTATCTGCAACACTTGTTGACTTGTTTCCGCGTGCCAAGCTACTGCCCGTTTATGTTGCTACCTTCATCCATGTTAGTGGAGGAGTTTGGATTAGGGGTAGGACCCACATTTGCATTGGAATTCACAAAGTTATGTGTATTTACGCACAACACCCCATCCAGAACTCATTACTGAAAGCACATGGTGGTAAAATGACTTCTTTAAGAGCTTCTGATAATTGATCATTCTCCAACCCTGTAGTCCAAAACATGTGGAGAGCCTCAGGTTGCAGACTCCTGCATTAGAGTATGCTGGCGTTTTAGCCGGACAGCTAAGGACCATTAAGCCTTGAAGCTGAGCTGTCTCACGCTGGGCTGCCCTGAATAAATACAGGGCGTGATTGGGTATCTTCACTTTCTGTGAATTGCCCGATAACCTTTGAAATCTGTTAAGTATTTTATGTGGTCAAATGTATAACACCTCGCATGTAGGAGTTAGCTGGAAAAAGGCGAATCACCAACCTGAATCAAATTATTTTAATATTACTTCATTAAATGTGTTGGGGCCCTTGAGGCTAAAATTACTGCTATATTTTAGCCATTTTTTTTTAAACTGGTCGACCACACTGGTCAACACCTCTTTTATAAAGATTTTAGGAAGAGTCTGTTGCTCCCCTCAAGCTCTACCAGTTAATGTGCAACATGTTTTGTGCAACATAGAAAGTGTGCAACATGTAATGTACAATAATGCATAGTCACGTAATTCTCAGAGAAGCATAAACGTACCAGACTCTGCAATTATTCAAGAGTCACTGTAAGATATACAGCCAATCGAAATGAAGCTTCCACCCAGTCATAAGTATTAAACAATCATGGTGAATAAACAAGAACCGATGAAGAAACAGCTAGGTTCCAACTAAGCCTTAATGGACCCGGCACGCCACAGAAAGTGCAATGTGCAGCACAGAGTTCACATTACACAATACATACAATCTCGAGGCTCTCCCAGACTCCATGTCTGTCCATGTAGCCACAGAATATTCCTGCAAATGAATAAAGAAACTGTGCTCCAAGCTTTAGTGGCCCCTGGCCGCTCAGCTAAAAGTGCCATGTGCAGTAAGCATCTCACAGTTCACAAGGCACAGTTCACAGTGTGACAAATCAACTTCCGGGACACCAGTGGTCCAGGGATGAATATCGGTTTCCAAACCATCAATCAGCCCCCACCTCTAGTACACCAGAAGGGATCCGAACAGATTGGAAACACAACTCAATTATAAACCGCTTGTCCAATTTTGGTAACGTGGACGGAACGGCAGGCTTATCTCTGCAAGGTCGTGGATCGTTGGTTAGTTGCAACACAGTGAAAATACAATTACCTAATGATAAAAGGGACTGTCCAGTCCAGGTTGTATAAAACAAATCTGGTTAATTATGATCACAACAGACAGTTCTAGCACACTACAAAATACAACCCACCTTGTAAAGGAATGTAGAGGACAGACAATTTCAAGAAGGAAAAGTGATGCACTCTGGATACTGACAGGAGGGTAGTCGCTAAAGTAATCAATCACAATAGTTCAAGGATACCGGATTTCAACACAAAGGAGCAATGAGTCGTAAAATGTTACTAGGAGCCTTTGGAGAAGGATCAGGTCCAATGCTGAGTTGTTCTTGCTACTCCTTGCAAAGTCTTCTGATGATCTTCCCAAAAGAGGGGCTCAGCCCTCTTTTAAAGCTAAATGGGCCACAGTGATTGGTGTAGGCTAAGCCTACCTTAATGAACCAATCCTGGATCCCCACCAGCAACCTCCTGTATGCATGAGGTCATAACCAGAGTGCTTTGCAACAGAAAAGGTAAAGGGGTGGAAACATGCTCTACTAAGTCACACCCATCGTCCTGAGTGTTGTGGATCAAAGGGTCTCTCTGGTCAATGGAGCTCTCTGTGGTTTCTGATTAAAGCGTAAGGTCTCCCTGGAAGCTGCGGCAAGAACAAACTTTCTGTCTCCATTAATCCACATACTCAAACCTTTTGAATGCGGTCCCTCTGCGGGGGATGACTATTGTAATTCCCAGATATGACACTCTAGTGCCCTTGATACTTCGGGCTTCAGTTTGACACAGTGCATATCCAAGGTTGTTGGAGTTTCCTGTCTCTTGTGTTAGTCCTGCGAACATGCCCCCCGTAGTATGCACATCTGCTACCAACAGAGCTTAACAAAGGACAGGGCGGATCAACGGAGCCTTTGTTAGTTAATTAGGCTGGCATAAAAGGGGTTTGTACAGCCCAGAGTGACAGGTAGCAGCGGCGGGCCAATATGGAGAAACTATAACAGATAAGAGTGCTGCTACCAAAGGGTGAGGACACCGAGGCTTATAATTCAGAGCCTATTATGGTCACCCCATATCAATCAAAAAAATGATTTCATCTTAGATCTGAGATACCAAAAAGGAAATACGCAGAAGGCCAAAATAGGTACAATTCAAAAAGTGATTTATATTATTAGCTCAATGTTTGACATCGTGTGACAATTTAGGGGGAGACTTCTCAGAGGAATGTTTTGCCCCCCCCCTTCTGATGCCATGATTAATTCTTGGCTGTCATATCCCAACTATGACCGGGGGGTGGGCAGTGCCTGTAGGCTGTGTCCACCCAGAGTACACGGGTCTATGTGTATGTCGTGCAATGAGCGTAGGACAATGTGTGCAGATTAGCCCCACACGTTTTCCGGAAGTTCATCTACCATCATTTCACTTCTTTTAAAATAAAAAAAAACCCAGGCGAGCGCACACCCACCGTGCGGATGGTCAAATTCCTCACACACAGTATGCAGACATTCTGTGCATGCAGACCTCATCCCTCCCCTGCCCCAATGTCCACACAAGGACAGAGAATCTTGCGGCTGCTACAAAAATATTGAGATGGCACACTAAAGGGTGCTCTCCCATTCACTCACTATGATTAATTAGCGTCAATTAGCAAAAGAAAGGCAGACCCCAGTCACCTGGCTAAAGTGTTCAATGTGCAGTGCATTTAAACAGTGATTGTAGTGAGTGGGGAAAGTCGGGAGTGCTGTTCCACGACTTTTATATTTTTCTGTTTACCATTCCTCTACTTTTTATGACCATGTTCACCATTCTAGAGAGAGGATTTTTCCATTCATGTCCCTGTGCAAGTGTACAGTTGTAATAGGAGCCTTAGTTTCTTGTCGCTTAGACTATTGCAGTGCCTCGGCCGCAACACCTGCTCACATGTTGCACTGTGCTTCCGCCTACACTCTCCGGCCCTGCCGGGTGCCGCTGTTCCACTACTTTTCTTGGTCCACTTCTGCCACTGCATATAGATGATAACTAAGCAGACCTGCAGTCTTGCTTTGCCCAAGAGCACATAACACCACAAAACAGCCAAGGTCCACAAAAAGTGACATATGAAAACCTCTCTCTCAAGGGTATGAACGTAGTACAAAGAGTCTCTTGCCAGGACCTTGCAGCGCAAAACGCCAAATGCCACTCTCCCCCAACAAGCTTCAGGCTCTGAACGCCAGGCTCCAAGGCTTCTGGACATCAACAGTGCCTGCCCTCCTTTCCCGAACTGTTTGCCCATGGGTCAGCAGCAATATTAAAAGCTGTTGTTTCCTGTGCATGTATTTCCCAAAAACACAGATGGAATGCATTTTTTAATTTGTCCAAAAACCGAGCATGGCTTACTTCTGAAATACTGCATTGGATATTTTGGAAATAGCATATATTTGTCATGACTTTGCTGCCCAGCGTTGGCAAATTCAAAATGAGGGGAGGCGGTAGACTTATGCTGCCGAACACGGTGCCGGATCCCTCTTTATTTCAATAATGCTTTCATGAAGCTTTCTGAAATAGTAAGCCTGTCATTAGGACGTCGAATACAGCCCAGCACCCACAATTTATTCTTGGAAACAGTCTGGAGGAGTTCCTAGGAAACTGATTTTTTCATTACACAGTGCATATTATTTTTTCTTCCAGATCGCATACATTCTTATTATTCTTATTAAAAGAAAACTGCATATTATACTGCACCAACAATGTCTGTTGTTGTATAGGATTTAGCCTTGAAAAAGCCTTTCTTGGGCAAAACTCTTGGCCATAAAGTCAGCTAAATTTGATGTTGGTTTCAATTCGATGTTAAGGCTCAATTTGATGTAGGCTGATGTTGGCTTATATTAAGGTTCAATTTAGCGTTGGTTTACTTTGATGTACAACTTAATGGTTATCCTGACACCTTACTAACCTCACCAAAAAATGTTCAATACTGGCAACTGTGTATAAGGGAAGCTGGCAACTGTGTACAATTTCAATACGATGAGTGCATGATAGGGGAAGCTGGCAACTGTGTATAAGGTCAATATGATCAGGATAAGGGAAGCTGGCAACTACGTATAATTTCAATACGATGTGCATGATAAGGGAAGCTGGCAACTGCCTATAATGTCAGTATGATCAGTGCATGATAATGGAAGCTGGCAACTGCGTATAATCTCAATATGATTAGTGCATGATAAAGGAAGCTGGCAACTGCATATAATTTCAATGGTGGTAAGTCAATTTCGAAAAAAAAATGTCGAAAAACAATAATGTCGAAAAAATTATGTCGAAAAAAATATCGAATTCTTTATTTTTTTATTTATATATTTCTTTGGGGGGTTCGCGAGTAAAAAAAAGGTAAAAAAACAAAAAAAGAGGGGTTTGGGGGAACCCCCCCTTTTTTAATAAAAAACATAGTGAAAAAGAAATTCGATATTTTTTTTCGATATTATTTTTTTTAAATTATGACTTTCGACATTTTGGTATTCGAAATTATCACTATAAACCGGGAAGCTGGCAACTGTGTATAATTTCAATACAATTAGTGCATGATAAGGGATGCTGGCAACTGTGTATAATTTCAATACGATCAGTGCATGATAAGGGACGCTGGCAACTGCGTACAACGTCAATACGATCAGTGCATGATAAGGGAAGCTGGCAACTGTGTATAATTTCAATGCGATCAGTGCATGATAAGGGAAGCTGGCAACTGCGTACAATGTCAATACGATCAGTGCATGATAAGGGAAGCTGGCAACTGTGTATAATTTCAATGCGATCAGTGCATGATAAGGGACGCTGGCAACTGTGTATAATTTCAATACGATCAGTGCATGATAATGGAATCTGGCAACTGTGTATAACGTTAATACGATCATTATACATGATAAGGGAAGCTGGCAACTGCTGGCAACTGTGTATAATGTCAATTCTATCAGTGCATGATAAGGGAAGCTGGCAACTGTCTATAATGTCAATACGATCAGTGCATCATAAGGGAAGCTGGCAACTGCATATAATTTCAATACGATCCGTGCATGATAAGGGAAGCAGGCAACTGCGTACAATGTCAATACGATCAGTGCATGATAAGGGAAGCTGGCAACTGCGTATCATTTCGATACAATCAGTTCATGATAAGGGAAGCTGGCAACTGCGTATAATTTCTATACGATCAGTGCATGATAAGGAAAGCTGGCAACTGCTATAATTTCAATATGATCAGTGCATGATAAGGGAAGCTGGCAACTGTGTATAAGGTCAATACGATCAGTGCATAATAAGGGAAGCTCGCAACTGTGTACAATTTCAATACGATCAGTGAATGATAAGAGAAGCTGGTAACTGTGTATAATGTCAATATGATCAGGCAACTGCTGGCAACTGTGTATAATGTCAATACTATCAGTGCATGATAAGGGAAGCTGGCAACTGTGTATAAAATGCAACTAGAGAAGAAAATCGTCTTGCACAATCAGAAAACTCTATTATAATAACACCATTGCCGCAAACAGACCAAAGACTGCAACCTTCTTTAGCAAGAAGAAAATCACCACCAACCCCCTTCTCTACGGACAAGGAGACCACGACAAAAAAAACAGATCTCATTGCAATCATGTCGGCAATGACGATTGCACTGGCACCGTTCACCAAAATGTACGCCGGTATCAACGAAACCACCGTTCACCAAAATGTACGCCGGTATCAACGAAACCTTCAAAGATCACACAACGTTGATAGCCATGATGCATACAAAGCTGATCTACGTAGAGAGTTTCATAACAGCTTTGGATAAAATGAAAGAAGTGGTTGTTTGCGAAAATGTAGAGAGAGAAACAGCTTACAACCAGAAACCAGCTGCGACGGGAAGCAAAGAACAAAGAAAACCAGAAACATCACACGTCAGCACCCAAACGCTTTATGAAACAAAGTAAACCCAGACTACAGACACACATAATGTTTCATATGAAGATGCCACTGACACCATAACTGAAGCACTAAAATCCACAGCAAAAACCGGTAGGACTACACGACCGGCAGTGCATAAGAATCAAAGCAGAAAAGTAACTCAGGGAAGCCCGCTCAAAACTTGCCACACTTGAATATCAAGCTGGCACCCAGATGTATATATTTAAAATCAAGCTAACAAAAGGACCAAAAGTCTTGTCACACTGAAAACTCTAACATCGAGGAAGTTCAAAATCAGACTATTGATGACACTTACCCTTTGTTTAACAAAAAAACATGCTGGAAATCCCTTCTAACACAAAAAACAACATCCACAAATGACAGCCAATTGAACGTGATGTCCTCACTAGAAAAAAAAGAAACGAAGGAAAACAATCGATTCCCTATCCCGGCACCAAGAAAATTAGGACCAATTCTCTGATTAAAAGAAGATGTAATAGTCATACCTGATAATGTTCAGGTCAACTACAAACCATCTGCAAAAAATCGCAGAAGAATCGGTGGAGTCAGTAGACTTGATGGACCTGTCACAGTATTCGATCAAATGATCGGAATCAGAGCTCAATTCAGCAAATGTGAGAAGAAATTTAAGAAACAACAAATAATCAGACAAAGGACAGATCACATTTGGAGAAAATCAATAATACAGAAATCTTTATGACACTAGCAGAAAAATGTGAACAACTAGCAGAGATAGAAAAACGCAGCCTAAATGGTTTCAAATCTCAGAAACCACAAGAGACTCCAAATAAAGAACAAAACAGGGAAAGGGGGAAACAAGAATTAGGAAGAACACACAATAGTTCCTGAACCAAGGAAAATCAGAATCACTTAAGAAAACCAGACTTTACGGAGAACGGAAAAACTGAGGGCCCAAGACAGAAAATAATGTCCAGGAAAGAACGCTGGTTACCTGAAGACCATCATCAGAGAACGAATGAAAGAGCTGAACAGGGCACCGAGCGACGTCTTACATACCTAGAAAAAAACAAAAGTCTCAAAAACTTTAAACTGGAGCAAATTGGTGGGAGACAAGGAGAAACAATCCTAAACAGGAAAAATGTAATGATACTGATCAAATGTATTCGTATTATCCGTCAAATCTGTACGGATGACATAGAAATCGTGGAATTTGGATCCAGCGGGAGAACGGACTGTGTATGGGGTCATTAGGAGGTTGGAGGTAAGTAACTGTCCTTACCGGCATGGAGCAAAAACCGTGTCCGTGTAGGTAAGAGCCAGCTAATAGAGGGTTATTACGACTTCGCGGGCACGAGCTTTGCGCCATGCCGGTAACGACATTGCCGGCATGCCGCAAAAGTCCCGAAAATGGCCCTTAGCCGCATCATGTAAAGCGCAGATTCAACTACCGGCATGAATCAAGGCGGCATTAGCGGTCACCGCTATTAGCAGTGACCCCTAATAACAGTCACCGTAAATAAGCGGAACCGGAAGTAGCGGCATCGCACAGGAACGGGAAAGAGCACGGCGGCCATCTTTAAAAACACAATCCATTGCTTTCCTCAGCAGCCACGACCTGTAGTATATTGCTGTGTGCCAAATTCAGTCCACAACAACAATACAATGCCCAAGGCTGTGAAAAAGGGCGCCAGCGCAAGGAGCGCTTCAATGAAGATGAGCTCACCATGCTGGCGGAGACCCTGGCAGAGAATGCTGATGTCGTGTTTGCCCAGAGCCTCAAGAGGGAGGCTGTCATCAGAAAGAAGGAGATCTGGGCACTATTGGTACAAAAAGTAAGCGCGGTTGGCAACACCCCCTGCACAACTAAGGACTGCAGGAAGAGGTGGGATGACTTGCGCCTGCGAGTCCGCAACATTCTCTCGGCAAACAGGAGCCAGGCCATGGCAACTGGTGGAAGAGCTAGCTCCCCGATAAAGCTGTCCCGGTGGGAGGACATATGTGTCAGCTTGATCGGCATGGAGGCCATTGAAGGCGTGGGAGACATGGAGTGTGGCGCCACCTCAGCGGCGGAAGGAGGTGATGTCCTAAGAAAACACTGTAATGCAGAGTCTGATGATAGTCCACCAATATGTCTGTCTAAAGAGGCAAGCCATGGCCCAATACACACACATTCCCAGCCTAGTTGTCGTACGTAGCACAGACACATGCAGATGCCTGCAGCAAGGCAATGCCATACATCAAACAAACCACACTAAGATGTTAATTGCATAAGTCACACTGCATGCAGGCCACAACAAATATGCATGTCACATAGCATACGTCTGCCCCAACATGAGTGACCCCGACGGATGCCTGCATTACCCACCCATATAGCAAGCAACGTGAACATCCAAAGTCCACTGGCTATTACCCTCTATTGTGTAGATGAGCAATAATACAAATGTATGCATGATGCTTCTCAAACCATCACTCATGCCGTCCCTCTCTTTGACCCCCACAGACTCAGACCATGACAGAGAGGCCCGGAACGCACCCCCACAGCCGAACACACCCCGGAAGAGGGCCCGGGATGAGGGCAACAGGCCTTCAACCTCCAAAGCCCAACACAAGCCTTGCCATGCACCGCAGAGGAAACCACCTCCGGATGCCACGGCACTGGTGCCGCCAAGGTCCGTCGGCACAGAAACCACAACTCCAGTCACACTAGTACAGGACACAGCTGATGCTGCACTCTCAGCAGAGAACAGTTCTGTCGGGGAGGCAGCAGCTACAGCACCCCTAGCTGAGGACAAGGCGCAGGAAGAGGTGTGGGTGCCCGTGGAGGACGACTCCTCCGACATGCCTCGCACACCAAGTCCGCCACCACCCCCCAGCTCACATCAGTAGACTCCGACCACGGCACCACCTCGGAGCAGTCTGGGGGGGAGAACAACCAAGGGGCCATGAGTCCCATAGGGGACCCAATAGGAATTGTGCATGACACCCAAGCACCTTCCACCTCTACAGGTGTACCGGCGGGGGTGCAGCGACAGGAGGAGCTAACTGCCCTGGTGCGACAATTTGTAACTGGCAATGCCCAAGCAGGAGTGGCACGAAAACACTGCCTCTCTGGGCAAGATCATTGCCGATAGCACAAGTAGACTGTGCGAGGAGGTATCAGCCCTGCAGCAGGTCCTCAGCCGCATTGCTGATGCAATGGAGGCTGAGCGTCCGGACCCCCCAAATGGAGCAGGCGGCCACTCCATCATCCTCGAGCTCTACACAGACTAGCCCACTACGCAGGTCAGCGCGCACCCTGCTCCGCCCGGACATGCCACGACCAGGTGCAGGGAGTGGCGGGAAGTAGACTGGCCAGACTGATGAAGGCAATGGACACTTGTTTGGACATGTGTTGGAGAGTTGTGGGGGGAGGGGGAAGGGAGTGAGGGTGTGTGAGGGTGTGTGTGGGAGTTGTGGAGGAGAGGGTGGGGGTGAGGGTGTGTGGGTTGAGGGTGTGTGGGGGAGTTGTGGGGGGAGGGGGTGAGGGTGTGTGGGGGAGTTGTGGGGGGAGACGGAGGGGGGTGAAGGTGTGTGGGGAAGTTGTGGGGGAAGGGGGAGAGGGGGAGGGAGGGGGAGGGTTAGTGTTAGTGCACTTTCATCTTCA
Source organism: Ambystoma mexicanum (assembly GCF_040938575.1). Classification (NCBI taxonomy): domain Eukaryota; kingdom Metazoa; phylum Chordata; class Amphibia; order Caudata; family Ambystomatidae; genus Ambystoma; species Ambystoma mexicanum. Next base: position 1,432,151,174 of record NC_090931.1, read on the forward strand.
TTGGACATTTCAATACACCCGTTGTGTGAAAAATATAACTTGAGTGGACATTCCTCACTGCGCATGTGTCATGTATTCTCATACAGTGCATAGTGTACATGTACTCCCACACCCAGTGCCCTCTGTCCAACTATCATGTCACCCTCTGCAGTCATGTGTGTCAGAAATATTGTACAATCATGTTGTGGGGGGGGGGAAGGGAGTGAGGGTGTGTGAGGGTGTGTGTGGGAGTTGTGGAGGAGAGGGTGGGGGGTGAGGGTGTGTGGGGTGAGGGTGTGTAGGGGAGTTGTGGGGGGAGGGGGGGAGGGTGTGTGGGGGAGTTGTGGGGGGAGACGGAGGGGGGTGAAGGTGTGTGGGGAAGTTGTGGGGGAAGGGGGAGAGGGGGAGGGAGGGGGAGGGTTAGTGCACTTTCATCTTCATTGGACATTTCAATACACCCGTTGTGTGAAAAATATAACTTGAGTGGACATTCCTCATTGCGCATGTGTCATGTATTCTCATACAGTGCATAGTGTACATGTACTCCCACACCCAGTGCCCTCTGTCCAACTATCATGTCACCCTCTGCAGTCATGTGTGTCAGAAATATTGTACAATCACTGACTGACGCACAGCACGTCCCTCCTGTGCATCGGCACTGCGATGATGTGCAGCCACATCTTCTCCATCCCCTTCATCATCACCAGGTGGTAGCAGTTCAATGTCAGGGGGCAGGGGCACGTTCCGTCAGATACACATGTTGTGCAGCATGACACATGCCATGATGATCTTGGCCACCTTTTCATGTCTGTAGAGGAGTGCCCCACCCTGCTAAGGCAGCGAAACCGTGCCTTCAACAGGCCAAAGGTCTGCTCAATGACCACACGGGTACGGGTGTGGGAACGATTGTAGTCCTCCTCGTGCCTGTTCTGTGTGTTTCGGATAGGGGTGAGGAGCCACAGCTTCAAGGGATAGCCACTGTCACCTGCATGGGAGGCAAAAAAAGGTACATGTCAGTCGATTCATGATGGACAGCTGTACTAGTCACACATGCCTGCAGATTATCGTTGGTCACATGCACATGTCCCTGGTTGTATGCACGACATTTTTAGGCCCTCAATGTGTCCTGTGCCATGGAATAATGGTGTGGGTTGCATCTTCAAGATGATACACGGTGTGCACTGCCATCTTGTTGCTCATGCATTGTGTACGCATACAGCTGTGTTCGTGTCTAATTTGTGATGTGCTGTGTTCTATATGATTTTCTGACTGGGAGCGTTGGCAGTAGGCTCTGCAATAGGCATTCAGCACTGATTTTTCCCATGGTGACATGCAGCATTCCTGTGGTAGTGGCGGCCCTGTGACAGACCGTGGATTCCCTTGGTGGTTTTGTTCAATGCACTCCGATGTATGCTTGTCCTGTGTGGTGATTTGCTGGAGACAGCAACATAGTGCATATTCACTGCATGTTGCTGGATGGTGTTACGGAGGGTGAGGTCCGCTTATGAGTGGTGCACGTGTTGTGGTATGTGGGGTGGTTTACTGTTTGTCATGTTGTGATAGGTGTCGACCTTACTTCATTCCTATGGGATTTGGGTGTCATGTTCTGTTTGGGATGCTTTGGGGCACAGTGTTTAGTGATGTGCACATCGTGCTGTCACATCAACATTGACACAATGGTGGTGTGTGCATCTCTCCACCTATTTCAGTGCCATGTGCCTATCATGCAACTTACCAAGCAGCCAGGCACGTCGTCCAGCATGTCACTCCATGTAGCGTGGTAGCGTGGAGTTCCGCAGGACCATAGAGTCATGGGTTGATCCGGGATATCGGGCACAACAATGTGTGATGATCTTGCTGGCGTCACATACCATCTGCACATTGATGGAGTGGTATTGCTTACAGTTGCGGTATGCGAGACCACCAACTCCACGTGGGGGCTGTCGAGGGCACCTACACAATTTGGCATGCCTGCCAGTGCATGGAAGCCAACTTTTGTATCAAAAATCTCCTGGGGAGTCTGTGGTAGGGATATGTAGTCCTCTGTGTGCTTGAGGAGGGCATCCAGCATTTGGTTCAAAATGCGAGAAAATAAGGGTTGTGATATGCCATGCATGTGCCCCACTGTGTGCTGGTAGGTGCCTGTGGCAAAGAAGTGGAGCACCGACACTAACTTCAGTAGAGGGGGGATGGCGGCGCGTATTTCGATGAGGCTGACAATGTCATTGTGTATTGTGTATCATGTCCACGATGGTGGTGATGGTGTCCTGGTCCAGACGGTACAGGGTGTGGATCTGCTCAGGGGCTAGGTTGAATGGACTGGCTCTGATGCGAGGGATTGGGGGCTGCCTGCGTGGTACCGCTGGCTGCACTGGTGGGGCATGCTGGGCCTGTCTCACCCTCCTACGCCTCCTGCATCTCCTCTGTGGTGCCTGCTGTTGTTGTTGTTGCTGGTGTAGCAATGCAAGCATGTCATGCATCCCCAGTATTGCTACTACTATTGGAATCATCTTGGTGTGGGAAGGGGTGTGGTGTGTGGGTGTGCTCCTTTTGTGCTGGCCCAGACTCCATTGCCTCCACCTGTGCTGATTGTGTGCACCTGTGGCAGTTGGGAACACTGCACATAGCATTTTAACGCCTTCATGATGCCGGTATTTGCTTGTCCGCCTGACTTGTGATTTCCTCCCATTAGCGGCATGCCGGTAATGCCGGTATGATGGGCCGCATGCCCACGCCCATGCCGCTATTAGAGGCACCGTTATTAACGGTGCCTCTAATAGCGGGGTCTTAGGTCAGAATAGCCCGGAGCGGTATGCGATGCCGGTAATCCTTTACCGGCATCGTTTTTCCATTACCTCCAACCTCGTAATGACCCCCTATATCTCCACATACCTTCCCTTGTGGTGATGTCGATGCTCACTAAGGCCATAGAGAGCTTTCAAATGTTAGGTTTTGACCTAACTGACTATACTTCGAGCGAGACAGCACCAAAGAAGTCAACCAAAAACGAACACAGGGGCTCCCAAATAAGAACTTCCCTCGTGGATGCTAAATTAAATTCTAGCCATCCGGCGGAAAAAAGGGTAACAAGTCACAGGTCCAGAAAAAAGGAGGAAAGGACAGAGATCAACACAGGCAAAAATCCACAGTAAGTCGATACATACTCATTAGAAGAGGAGAAAACCCCTATACTTGCTGATCATAAGGTCCAGTTCTACCAACAAAATGGAGAACTCAAGACTTTCCAAGATGACTTCAACACAGAGCGTAAACCGCACGTCCCGCTTCCAAAGCTAACAGTGTCTTTCAAAAATAGACAAATTGTCCACTGATCCTGGGGAACAAAATAAATGTAATAAAAATATCGCATTAAATAGAGCTCGAGAAAAATGGGTCTGGATACCCAAAGCTCTGGCTACTTCAACTCGAAGATAGCAATTCAACGAACTAAAGCTCAGACAAGGAATCCAGCAGGAGGTGAAAAACATTACCAAAGAGAGTAGCTAACTAATGCTGGGCTTGTGGAACACCAGAGGGTTCACACATCTCCTTTCTCCAAGCGATGTAAACTTGGTAGAATTTGATATCCTGTGTCTTCAGGAGACCTGGCTTAAAGAAAAAACATATATGGACGGCTATGAGACTTTTATTTCACTGGCTGCAAAGGGTACTCTTTGTCGCCCATCTTCAGGTCTCTTGACTTTGATACAATCAGGCAGTGAAATTTGCCACATACAGACCCTGATGTCAAGCCTCTTTTTTCAATTAATTTACACCTGAAGTGGCAACACCAAGACCACTTAAAACCTGAGGATGAAGGAGACGATAATGTCTTAATCAACACTTATTGGAACCCCCTTGCCATGAGCAACAAAAACTTCTTGGAACTGGCCGAATCGACACTGGACGAAGTCTTTGCAAACTTACAACCAAAGTACGTAATACTGTGTGGAGACTTGAACATGACTTACCCGAAAATTGGGAAAACCGGTAACAACCGAAACCAAAAATCAGCAACACTTCAAAGGAGTATATTATGGCAATCGCTAATGATCCCTAGACACATATTAAAATCTTCATCTGATAGTAAAATCTAAAGAGGACCCGATTCCAACTTGGGAAAGGGATGGTAACTTAGCCATAATAGACCACATTTTCGGTTCAAGAGATCTTCTGGTACATATTACAGCCTTAACAACGGTTCGCACTACTCACAGTGGCCATAACCTACTGATGGTGAAATGGGACAAGAGATGTAAAATGAAAGAAAAGATGAGAGCTGCAATAGAACAATGTGGCGAAAGAACTCATTTGAGACTATCAGCAACAGCACTCAGAAATGTAACACTGACATACACCTCAGTCGCCTCAACGAAAGACGCTGGAGACATTTATAACATCAATTATGAGCCTTTTGGTTGTAGGTCAAAGGATCGACAACCAAAGGGTCGAATGGTCAAAGGATCGACACCAAAGGACTGAAAACCAAAGGATCGAATTTTATTTTATTTATTTTTTACATTTATTTTTTTGGGGGGGGTCCCCCCCCACATCCCCTGTTTTTGTGGTAAAAACCACTTTTTTCACTAAACGAAAACCCCCAAAAAATATATCTAATTAAAATAAAATATTCGATCCTTTGGTTTTCGATCCTTTGGTGTCGATCCTTTGACCATTCAACCCTTTGGATTCGATCCTTTGACCAGACACCGAGCCTTTTCAAACGTCTAACGAGTTAAAAGCAGGAAATTGAATAACTATCAACAAGACTCGAATCGACATCTATATGACAAGAAGGTTGTTATGGAAAGAAGAAAGTTAAGAGCATTGAAACGTCAGGAAACAAAATCGAACAGCATGCAGGCTGTAAAAAAGCAGAAACGGCTCAGAAAACATACAAAAACTGGTTGAGATCATATCGCCTATCACTATATCAATCAGATGCGGAAGGTATGTTGAGAGTGATATGTGGGAGAAAACAGAGAGAATTCTGGTCACTCATCAAGACAACAACGATGGGGACAATGAACCCGCTGCAAAACAGTGTAAGGGAAACCGCTTGGATACCCCTGGCACCTGGTTTGGAATCTCTAGATAACAGGAGCGATAACAACCATTGCCATTTACGAACATAAAGTGGGATATCCCTTGTGATGAGGAATCGACACTGGAGAAAATCTAAAAACTTAATACATCAAGGGCCCCTGGCCCAGATGGCCTGACAAATGCATATCTAAAGGACAATCCTACAGAATGGGCGCTTTCATCTCAGCGCACATCAAAAAAACCACTGAAACAAGAACTATACCATCGTCATGGAGAACAGCCATAGTGGGGCCAATATTTAAAAACGTGCCAAGAGATAACCCAGTAAACTATCGGCCGATAGCGTTACTGGATGTCATCGGCAAGATCTTTGGCCCCTTGCTGCTGGAACGCTTTCAACAGAAAACCGGGCAGACCCCTTCCTTTTGTAAAAAACACAGGAACTTCAGTGAATATTCTATTCTTAAGTGCACTAAAGGATAGAACAAAGGAAAAAAACTCAAAAGTCTATGTGGCGTTCGTTGACCTGGTCCAGGCGTTTGACCAGGTCAACCATGAAATCCTTTGGAAGAAGCTCTCAGCAAGAAGTTGCCCAAGAGAAGACCTAGAGCCAATTCAATCCTTACATAAAGATACGTCCATGAAAGTAAGGCTGAACCAATTTGGAAAATTGTCCAGCACAATCCTCACAGCAAGAGGAGTTAAACAGGGGTACCCCCTAGCACCCACGCTCTTCTGTTCATATCTTTGGGACTTTGGTGAATCAGAAGCTGACGTAAGAGCCTTTCTGTCATCTATGGGAGGAGTAAAAACGTCTCGTCTGCTGTGTGCAGACGATCTGATCTTATTAGTTCAGCGATCTGATCTTATTAGTTCAGACCGCCATAGTTCTGCAGCGTCAGCTGGCTGGACAACCTAACCAACTACATCAAAAACAATAACCTAGAGATAAACAAAAAAAAGACCAAAATCATGATCTTGGAGAGAAATCTAAGTAACAACGACAAATCACAGTGGTACATGAAAGGTGTAAAAATCGAGCGTGTGAAAGAATTTAAATATCTGGGGGTTATGCTGAGTAACAGCTTAAAAGAAACAAATATGCAAGAAACCTTGGTTGACAAAACAAAGAAATTGGCAACTCAAACACGAGCCATAGACAAAACATTCTGCCGCTTCACCATGGCACTGCTGATTCAGTTTTATAAGGCAAAGGTGGTACCCTCCTGATGTACGGGGTGGACGCGAGGCCCAAGATCCCAGATTCAACTTGGCCCAAATTGGAGGGTCACTTTTGGCATCAGGGTTTGAACTTGTCAAAATCAACTCCTCTACCACCAATACATCAAGAACTGTGCATTTTGCCACTCCAATCTACGGTAGATAGAAGCAGCCGCATGCTCTACAGGAAAGTAATCATGCCAGAGCGAATAGAAATCTTTGAAATAATTTATACCGAAATAAAAGGAGGAAAAAACAAACTACTTTTGGAATGGGTCCTGAAAAACCAATCCAAGTTGAAATTAATAAACTCCACAGAAGAAGAACTAAAGACAAATCCAACTAGAGTGAAAAAGAAATTGGAAGAGTGGGACTGGATCAAGATATTGGACAAGAGTACAAAACATAAACTGATGGCTCACCTTCCTCCCTCACCAAAACGACTTAATGAGATTAGAACATATTGGGGAAAATCTCCAAACAAAAATCTGAGAGCTATTTTCATGAGGGTAAGACTAAACCTCCTACCGACTACTGAAATTAGGACCATAAGAGGCTCTTCAAAATCCAACAGATGCCGCTTCTGCACGAATGAAAATCAAGTGGAGCCTTTGAGACATTTACTTTTATCATGCAAGGGATTGAAAGTTGAAAGAGATGTCCACATGGGTCACTTGTTCCAACACGTCAGATATTTGAAGAGGAAGTCTGGTGGAAACATCTAATCGAGGGTGATCGAACCACTGAGGTGATATTGATAGCAGTGACCCAATTCTTTCGATTTACAAAAACTACAGACAAATGAAACGAAATGAAAAAAGATTACGAACCAACTACTTGAGGAACGAGATATGGTGTCAACATCAAGGGACACATAACCACAACTTTAACTTTGACAAAACCATTCAGAATCTGCTTTGCGTATTTTCGCTCTTGTTTTGTTTTTGGTTTCGCTTTTGCTTTCGTGCAACAGGTTTTGTTATCTTTGGATGACACATAAAATTGTAAACCTTGAATGACGTTACCGATGATTCTGTTTTAAGATAACCGAGAGATCTTGTAAAAATTGTTTTAAACAGTTAAATCAAGTTAATAAAAAAAAATTCAAAAATGCAACTATAACTTTAAGAATTGTCAGACTCGTATATTATCTGAACATATATAATATTGGAGCAATTAAAAACACTAAACCAGAATTCTAATTTCATTGTGATTTCACGGAAAAAAATACATCTTTTTGGAGTACGCGCTATTTGCTGCTAGCACCCACTTTCACTTAAATTCAATATGAGACATGCCTCTCAGGATGGGGCTCATTATGAGTTTGGGTGTATCTGGGTGGTAAATCTGCCCAGATTCCGCCAAACTGTTTTACTGTTACCGCCACTGGGTCCGGCGGTATTACTGCCGGATTACCAGTGGCGGTGGTGGTGTAAGCCCCATTTCTTTTTAGTCCTTTGGACTCTATTGGGGATTTCTGGCAGAATTACCTCGGCAGTAATTCCTCCGCAGTAATTCCAACGAAATTTGCCAGAAAGCGGGTGGATTTACCTCCAGCTTAAACCTGGGCGTGAATACACAAACTTTAGGCCAAACCCATAGTTGGGTGGCGCAGTAATGCTGCGGCATATGGTAATATTAACAAAAAGGAGGGCAAAATAAAACCCACTGGGACACTGTACTTGCAGAGTACGTTAACACAGAGGAGGCAGCAGGTGGCTGTAAGTTGTGGGTACGTTGCCCAAGTACTCCACAGAAATAGCAAAGTTTAACAAGTGTTCCAGTCTCACTGCGCCAATGAAAAGATGTTGCAGAAACTGCTTAGATTGCAGAATTGTTTAATGAGAACATATGCAGCCTATCATTCAACACAAACCAAGTTAAATAGAACCAAATAAAGCATTATATAGGTGCAATTAAAGCAAGTGACATGGTAAAAGCAGCCATGTCCGGGGGAGACAAGGGGAGGTAACAATCCACAAAAACAAATTGATCACCCATGGGTTAACACAGGCATAAGTTGAATATCATTGTGCAACAAAACACAAATATATACATCAAAATTCAAGCATGGCGTTGACCAAAATAAAAAGTCAGGAAAAGTAAAAAGGCAAAAAAATATTTTGTATGTAAAGTTTTAAATACAGTAAATATGGTGTACGCCAATTGGAGAAGGAGCCATGGTTGAAAGGGATCAATCCAAAAGTGCAAATGAAGAGAAAGAAAGAAAAGAAGCAACCAACAATGTATCCATTAAGGACAACAACATTCGCCAATACAAAAATGTTCATAGGTCGCATATAAAATGAGATTAGGTACCTTGTATTTGGAATAGATCTGGTAAGGTTGATCGTGTTATTGGCTGATGTGATTGGATGGTTCCAAAATATGAATAAGATGGGAATTGCAATAAGTTATATTATCAATTTTTCCGCCGTAGCGATGTAAACAATATTAGATTTGCAGTTTAGTAATTCAGATATACAAAGTAGCCATACAGTAACGCATACCTTTGATTCTTCGCAAGTGCGGAATACGTATTACTGTTGTCCGAACCATCAAAGGTAAAAATGTGTGGTTGACCGTAACAATGCGAACGATTCCAGAATGTAAATAATCCCGGTTAGGCAAAGGGAAAAGAAAAACAAACATTGCGAATGTCATTAATGATGGACGTCTCGTAGGTTCGTGCCATCAAAGAGTTAACACTTAAAAGAACATCTGTTTGCTGCACAGGGGCTTAGGGACCGTACGCAAATCCTTACCCGGTGGTCTGCTACATGTGAAACTGATCCCCACACGGGCGCCGAGCCGATCAACCTGGTTATATTCCCAGATGACACTAGCTCGTGAACAGCGTTCCTGTGGTCTGCCTTTTAGAGCCGCCATCTTAGGTGAGTGTTAATAGTGATAGAAACTTATAAACGGCAAGTCTAAGCTGTTATAGATTAAAATAAATATTTGAATGCTGAATGAATTAGAGATTGGGCAAAAGAGCTGATGAAATTCTACTGATTTAACAAATTTGTTAACCATGTCTGAATACAATTGCGGCGGTCACAAATAAATAAAAGCCATTGCCATCACCGTTTCTGAAAACAATGAGTAGATTCATCCTGATATAGTTGGTAGATGGAAAACGAACTAAACATCTCATGTTAAATGGACCACAATGGTCCCATGGTCTATAATAGCCTGGAAGGCAACCTGGCTCCGGTGGGCAAGAATCTTCAACGGACTAAAAATAACAAACCGAGGCGTACCTATTGGTAATGAACAGAGGTAGCTCTTTTTTTGTATTGGCGAATGTTGTTGTCCTTAATGGATACATTGTTGGTTGCTTCTTTTCTTTCTTTCTCTTCATTTGCACTTTTGGATTGATCCCTTTCAACCATGGCTCCTTCTCCAATTGGCGTACACCATATTCACTGTATTTAAAACTTTACATACAAAATATGTTTTTGCCTTTTTACTTTTCCTGACTTTTCTTTTGGTCAATGTCATGCTTGAATTTTGATGTATATATTTGTGTTTTGTTGTACAATGATATTCAACTTATGCCTGTGTTAACACATGGGTGATCAATTTGTTTTTGTGGATTGTTACCTACCCTTGTCTCCCCCGGACATGGCTGCTTTTACCATGTCACTTGCTTTAATTGCACCTATATAATGCTTTATTTGGTTCTATTTAACTTGGTTTGTGTTGGATGATAGGCTGCATATGTTCTCATTAAACAATTCTGCAAGCTAAGCAGTTTCTGAAACTTCTTTGTATATGGTAACACGGCCACATTTTACGCACCGTCCCCGGCGTAATGGTAAATAATAACTCAAGAGTTGGTATATGTAGGCGCCTCAACCGTTTGGCGATGCCGCCTCAGAGCATGAATCCTACCTGTGCAGAGATGCATGTATGTGTGCATGGTTCACTACCTGTTAATCGTGGCATGCAGTATGTATGCAGCCGAGTTAAACAACAGATTTTTACTTTTTGATTCATTTTATTGCATAGCCGTCAAAGCACATAATATTCTTTATTCTCTTTGAAGTCAGGCTGCATAATGTAAATGCTGTGCCACCAGTGAAAGGAAGGACATCTAAAGGACATGTATAATGCCACTGCATCCTGGTGGGATGGTCTTTGTCCCTGTCTACTTCTGTCCTCCCCTTTTGCACGCATCTGCACCCTCTGATGCGTAGGAAGTCGGTGTAATTGGTACACCTGACTATGCTCTAATTCGCTCTTGCGACTGGCATATAAGAGGGCCCAGCCAGTCCTCCAGCACCTGCTACACTTGACTCACCCCCACTATATTCTGAAATCCACCTGCATTAAGGTTTTGTTATTCGGTGTGCCAGGCTGTGGTGCATTTTGACTTGGTCTTCACTTGGTTTTGTCACCCATGGGCAGCAGCGCCTTATGCACCAGGTCTAGCGGGAACGCGGTCTTCCTACGCCGTGCATGGCTTGTCTTGGATCGCTGCTTGTGCCAGGGGGTTCAGTTTCTTCTCTTTTCTTTCGTGCACTTAGGAGCTGAGAGGGAAAATCCTTCTCAAGGGGAAGAAGTTCGGAGGTCTGTCCGACTGCCTGAACGGGAACAAGGATGGCTCGTGCCTTGAGGAGGCGGTCTCAGGTGACGAGGAAGCCAATGACATGGAGGAAGAGACTGCTGAGGGCAAAGACAAGGACAAAGGCCAGGCACCATCGCCTACCCCGGACCGTCCACCATCACCGGGAAGCCCTCAGGTGAGATTACCAACCTCAGCAACGCTTCCCCTCCCAGCCTATCATACTCCACCACGAGGCCCATCCCGGTCACCATGAGGCTGTGCAGAAGCATCCTTTTCTTGCTCTTCACCCGCTCCCTTCTCATCTCGGCTAGTCTTCTCAGTCCAAATACCTACCTCCAACTACCCCCCTTGACTAGCTTTTTTCCCAGATTGCCCCTACACCCAGTAAGCAGAACCAGGATCCACAGTTCACAGCAAGCTCCCCCATCACATACAGCACATGGCGCGTCCAGCCATTCTGCGCCACTTTGAATCACCCCTTCCCCTACTGCCTTGATTGCCATCAAGATCACATTACCAACCACCCAGCTGCCTTGCAACCTACGCCTTCTTCAATCGCCCACTGCTTCGCGAATCTGTTGGATTCCTACTGAACAGATTCCTCCATAATCCCCCCCTGGTTATCGCACTCTTCTTTCAAATTCCTCGCTACTTGCTTCCAATCCCCTAAACCTCTCACTATTTTATTTTTATTATTGTTATTTGGTTACTTTTTTTTTAACCTTTAACAAAAAAATTATTGGATGAAAAACAATCATAAATCATTGTCAATTCAAATACAATACGTAAAATACAGAATACAGTTCATTGTCACATTTCATGTTTCAACAAAGAAATAAAAATAAGTAAAACAATGCAAATTTTAAAAAAAGAGACAAAAAACCCTCAGCAGATAAAACTATAAACATTACAAGGGCCACATATTTAAATGTAATTAGCAGAGGACTCTAGAAATTCCCAGATTAAGTATGGTTAAGTGGTTTTTGGTATTACTTCTCTTAGGAAGTGCAATCTAGCAAGACTCCAAGCGCTTGGCCTGTTTATAATATGTTGCCAAATAATTCCACTCTCACTATTGTCTTCCAGAATTACCAGCGTGATGGTCTCCGGGGGTGTTGCTAGGTCTGGAAAAGATCTGGGGCAACACACATGTCGGGACTGTCGGGACTCGGGGCTAGCTACCCTTTTGGTTGTAGCCTCTGAGCTTCTAGCCAAGGCCACAACCAAAAGACCCGGGGCTATAGCGCCCCACCCCCGAGCCTGCCCTTGCAATGACTCTGATGCTCTCGAACATTCCCTCCACTAAGTGCCTTCTACTCCTGGGAGACTTTTTGAGATGCCCGCAAATTCCCAAAGCCAGGAACCCAAGGCCAAGCACATGCAGGGGCTACCCTCTCCCAAGGCCAGCCCTCTCAATTTCCTCTTCCTCAGGACGTCCATAACATTCCCCAATATGACAAGTAAACCACCACCATCCAACCCCTCCCTCCTCCACAAGACTATCAGAGTGCCCAATGATATCATAGTCCTCTGTCCCACATCTCCAAATTCCCATCCAGCCTCAGGATCCTCTGGCCATACTGACAGAACATCCTCCAATACCCCCTCACCGGGCCACCAGCTTCAGAGGTGACAAGAAAAAGTGGGGCAATCTGGCAGGATGTTGCTAGATGACCATCTGGCAAAACATGTGAAGCTCCAAAGTCTGACATAAAATGGAAAAGGCGGAAGGAAAAGTGGACACATTTAAAAAAGAAAAGTTAACAATAAGAATATCACCATTTTATATAGTGCCTCCCTTTGCACCCCTCTTGCTTCTAAGCACTGCAGTGATAGGTGTTGTTAACCAACTTAATTCTACTCAATGTATGGAAGTCAGAGATATGAAGCGGTTGTTGGTACTTGCAAAGTGCAGGATGGCTTCTGTGTGGGGGTTGCACTTAACTAGTGAGCCACTAACCTAGAAAGGAAGAGACAAGGTTTAGTAGGGAGGGAATGGGACTTTGGGGGACCCCCTCCTATTTAGAAAAGCCATAAAGACTATCATCGTCTTCTTTCCTTTATTTAGGCTTTGAGCCATGAAAGTAACATCATAAACAATAACAACACGAAGACATTCACTTCATTGCAGTATTGCAATGACTTAATATAAAATGGACATGCAGAATCCGAGAACATCTATGCAATATAGTCAATGAATAAAAAAGTTCAAAATCTGATCAGTATGCCATCAATCAATAAACACATATCCAGAAAAGAAGGGGCCTGGACATTCCTGCACGTATTGCCGTGGGGGCAAGGCGAGCTTAAATCAAGAAAAGGGGTGCACAGCTCCTAAATACATCCTGACCACTGTCTACCAATTACCGACCCAGCCCAGGGTGCAGGGAAAGGTCCAGAGAAATCAGTTCAACTGCACAGTCACATCCTGCAGTAGGTCTATCCGGCTTGTTGTAATACACGATTTCTTCTTGGCCAAGCACAATGCAGAAAACAATGATGGGATCTTCAGACCGTCTGCACAATGTCACAGCATCTTCTAGTCTGCGAAAATTAAACAGGTTAAGAAAAGTTTAAATAAATAGCTCCCTCTCGGGATCCTCTGCCCCACACATAAAAACCTAAAGGGCCCGATTCATGGCATATTTGCCCGGTTCAAAGTGAATTTGCACTGCTGAAAAGTGACTTTGCAAGGCCAACCCAACCCCTGTCACTACAAAAAGACACTTTGCACGGTTCCATGAATCAGGGTGGAGCAGTGCAAAGTGTATTTTTGAGGTGCGAAGTGACTTTGCACGGCCGACCCAAACCCTAATTCATGGAACCATGCAAACTGTCTTTTTGCCGTGCAAAATAACTTTGCACGGCAAAAAGACACTTTGCACATTTTCATGAATGAGAGTGTTTGTTGGCAGTGCAAAGCCAATTTGCACCAGTGAAAAGTCACTTTGCACCGTGCAAAACATTCCATGTGTTTGATTTAAAAAAATACAAAAGTGCACGTGCATTTGGGGGGGATGCCAGGTCCAAAAGCTTTTCATATCCAAAAATGAGTTTGCATTCAAGGTATTGTTTCCCCAGGGTTAGCTGCAAGCAGGACGCCTCCATCCTGAAACGGCACAGTTTCAAAACTGCCTGTTTAACAATGGTTAAAGACTATCAAAAACAAAATGGTCAACAATCTATAATGCTGATTTGCTACTCTCCAGAGATGTGTTGTGGTCCCAATGTATGTGGGGTAAAACTCAGTGGTTCATACTTGCATTAACTCTCCTTATCTCTGTTAGCCAAGAAAAGCTTACTGGTCTTGAAACTAACGTTTCTGAGTAATCTATGAGAGATGCTATGTTGTAAGAGTTGATTTCTTTTTGTTGATTTTAAGTTGAATGTTCCATAGGTTAATTTAAATTATGCAAAAGATGAATGAATTGTTTTATGAGTTGTAAATGTTACTATTGATATATTTTTTGTTTTTGTTCTACACATATTTGCAAAGGGGCGTTGTGTCAAATACAAATAAATAAAGAAAAAATAGTCACCAATAAGACTAAAACAATAGAAAACATAGGAAGGTGGACTATTAGTGGCCTTATTTTCGGTTGTCTGACTTTTGGGCAGGGACGTCAACTGCGGCCTCTGAGGTCTCCCTTGCGACCTCTGTGGTCTCCCTTGCGACCTCTGAAAAATGTGTAAAAAAAAAAAAAAAAGTTTTTTTTTTTTTTTTGTAAAGCAAGCTCCTGGGCTGTGGCCAGCACCGTGTGGCTCTTTACTTCTGGAGTGGCTGGCTTTCTTGTTCAGGCCCCTTAAAAAAAAGAAGTAAAATAAGATCAGGAGGGCCACAAGTCTAACACTTTCAGCACTGACCCTAAATAAGAAAGAATAGGAATACCAAATAATGTGTCTTTCTGGAATTCTATACAATAATTGCTAGACTTATTAAAGATTTATTTCAGGCACACTTCAGGAGGGGAGTCACTGATTTAGTCTGTTCTTAAATGCCTCAACTCAGCCTTTTATCCTTCTGAGGTCGATAAATGAGTACCAACACAGCTTGTGTGATAGTGGGTGTATATTTTTTCTATATAAAGCGCTTAAGCGTAAGTGCTATATAATAACACATCATTATTATTTGGCCATCGATGTTTGATTGCATTCACAGTAATTTGGTAGTATGGGCCTATACACACTGATCTTAACGATACATATGGCGTTCCATTCTTGTATGAAATGTATATCACATTATAGTGATATCGTAACCATATTTTTCGTAGTGTACAATGCTATGCGATGCCACTTCCCATTTTGTCAACGGGTGAAAGGTTGTGTTCCATCGCTTCCTGTGATATCACTTTGGGGTGGGGTCAAATGACATCACTTCCTCTGATGTCATCAGGGGGTCAAGGGTCATGTGATGTCACTTCCGCTACCCCTTGCATTTTGGTGAAATGACGTCCCTGCTTTTGGGTGTTGCCATTTGGACATGTTGCACTCAAAGGGTGTGTGTGCCAGCAAGCCAGAAACTGAAGCAATCATCATGGCTACCTTTGCGCTCCCTGGTGGACGTCCAATTGGCTGATTCAGTCCTTGATTAACATGTTCTGAAGTCACCATTTCCAGTGATGGTGGTAGACATTTATAAGGCACTGCACTATTCCCTTTAGGCTGCAACAGTGCCTGTGCAGTTAAAATCTACCATGGTGGACCATTAATAAAGAAAGCTGAAGTGGGCCCTGAGAGTTTGTCTAAGTTTGGGCCTATATCAAGAGTTGCGCCTATTTGCTAAACTCGCAGATATTTTGACCAGGAATGAGCGCAGAATGGATGTCAGACACTGGGCACACTACAAAAACAATTAGGCCCTTAGAATACACAATCCTTTTAGAATGCAATATAACATCTTTAATATATTGTAGATCATGATTAGAGATATAGTAGAACATATTTGACAAATTTGCATTGAAGAAGGATCTTCATGCAAAAGTCTTATGATATGATGTTGCATTTATAACATGCCTGTACACAAGTGTTTCTAGATGCAACAAGACAAGGAGGGGGAAACCTAAGGAGGACAAAACAACGACCTTACTAGGCCATGTGTCATTCAGATCACGCAAATGCGGGTAAGAGGGAGGGGAGAAGTGCCAGGGGGGTGTGGAGGGAGGGATGCAGGTAACTGACTAAGTGCTGCCAGAGGGTGGCTCATAAGTGCAGAGATAAGGGACTGAGTTGCAGATACAGACCCTTAAGTGCTGGGGAGCCCGGAGGCAGTGCAAAGGCAACTGGCCATGCAGGAGCCTGGGCCCGAGTTCAGTGGGTGGCCAGGTGAACAGTGCAAGGAGCAGTCAGGGGAGAGAAAGAGAGAAAGCGGAAGCAAAAAGGAAGGTCTTCAGTTGCTTCCGGAACCAGAGGTGGTTCTGCTCAAGTTTGAGAGAGGCAGGGAGGCTGTTCCAGAGTGAGGCCCCAGCCAAGGAAAGATATCTGCCCGACTCTATGGTTGGAGAAGCGTCTGACCCTCAGAGAGTTGGAGGTGGTTGAGCAGAGAGCTCGAGAAGGAAGATGTTTAGGAAGAGAATGTTGGAGGTAATGTGGTCCCAGGCCTCAGAAAGCCTTGTGGACGATGCAGAGGGTCTTGAACTTGATCCTTGCAGCCACAGGGAGCCAGTAAAGAGATGTCAGAGCTGGAGAGATACAATCCCTGGGCTGGAGGCCAAGGACAAGTCTTGCAGTCCTGTTCCGGATGAGTTGTAAAGGTACAGGCAGGCAGATTTAGAAAGAGGCTGTTGTAATTGTCCAGCCAAGAGAGGACCAGGGCTCTGGAGATACTGAGCTTCTGGGGGAAAGTGAGAAAAGGAATACCTTTCAGGAGGTGCAGCTGATAGTGTGACTTCTGAGAGATGTCGGAGATGTGAGGAGAGAAGATGAGGGTGGAGTCGTAGAGTGCTTTCACAAAGACATTTCCAGACCATTATAAATCAGACACATGAAATCACTAGACATATTCCTGATTCATTGCATGAATGTACAACAGTGGTGATCTTGTAACTCACCCTAGTGGCCAACAAACACACTGCACAAGAAGCCAGACAAATGTGACCCCATGTATGATATATGATATATACAAAAGACAAAAGTGCAAATAGTGCCAAAATCACGTCATCTCAGCGGCATGGTCTACCCCAGTGGTGTAGATCAGACACTTGCTCAGTTACATATGTGTCGTCTGAATGTACCTGTTCATGGGTACATGAAACGTCAACCAGGGACTGGCGACACCACATCTCTGGTGCTGCTGAACCTCAGAGGCTTATCACACCATTGGCTCCCTTTGGGCTGAATCCCTGGGCATGGTCCACAAGTGGCAAAGTTCCTATCTGTAAAATTGCCGCAGTCTGTGGTGCTTCCTGCATATGGATCTCCTGAGGGCCAGCTGGCCTGAGGAGTTCCTCAGTGCTCAGCCTTTCTACCACTGTTTTTTAGTTTGGATGTGACACCGCTGGGTAACGTCCTCAAATGTTATGGTTTGAATGGTATAGCCACATATATACAGCATTGCTATGCAGATCATACTCTGGTTGAATAGGGTTGAAAATCAGGCTAGTTATAATGTCCTGCATTATGGGTGCATTGCTCACCTAAAGTTGAATGGTGAAAAGTCACAGATTCTAGTAGCTAAAAAAAACAACAACCTTGTCCAACGATGCGGGGCCCATGTTCGGAAGCTTGTCATGTGCCAGTTCCATTGGTGAAACACCGAGGCATAACCAATAGCGCTGCCTTGACCCTGACGGATCAGATTCCCAATGTTGCCATGGTTGGATTGTTTCACCTTGGACCTCTACGTGGGTTTTGAAATTCCTTTCCCTAAAACACCAAATAATGATCATGTATGACCTCGCCCAGAAGAGCCTGGAGGTATTAGTATAATTGTTTGGTTTTATTTGACAGAATGTTACATTTGACAGAATTTGGTCAGTAATATTCGATCGAATTAAACCGAACAATTAGGCTAATGCATACCAAACATGTGGAGCAGTGGTTGCGAGGGTGTACCCTGCTCCCTATGTTCAGTATGTATTTGCCTTGGGTGTTTGCAGGGGTGTCCCCTGCTTCCTTAATATAAGCTGGTCGAGTGGCACAGCGAGTAGAGCGCTTGCCTTGACATCCGTGCAGAGCCAGGTTCGAATCCCGGCAGGGCCAAACTCAGCCTTTCATCCTTCAGAGGTCGATAAATGAGCACCACACACTGTGCGCTATATAAATGCCAAATTAATTATTATTATTATAGTGGAGGCGATGGACCCTGCGGTGTCGGATCCGACCTGCGTTAGAGGGACGGATCTGACGCTGCAGGGCTGAAGTGCACCAAGCGGCGAGTAAATAGGTAAGTAGGGAAGTGTGTGTTTGATCATATGAGAAGTGATCGCATGCGGGCTGTTTTTTTTCAGCTAGTTTGCCACGATCACTTTTCATACAATCAAACACCCCCACACCTTATTGGAATGTCATATACCTGCTCCTGCCTAAAACAGCCGTACATAGACTCCAAAGAATGCCCAACCTTGCTCCTGGATTATTGTGTATAATGTCAGTATCCTCTGCCTTACTTAAGCTACATATAACTCGATGCCTTTTTCACAAGTACCTTCATGATCAATGCCTCTATTTCTCTGCTAAGGAGTTCCTCTGTTTCTAACCATCACGTGGTGTACGCCTCTCAACGTAATAGCTTATGGTTATACCCCATATTTTGTGATCTCAGCCTGGCAGCAGAATGAATTCTCACCAAGCTGCTAAACCTCTCAACGCCACTCTACCCCAAGCAGACATTACATTGTGTACCGTGTTGCTTCCATTTTACAAACTGTTAAAACATGTCTGTTCACCCAATAAGCTCTTTGGGCCTCATTACGAGTTCAGTGCTGTGGGAATACTCAGCGGTAATGCAGTGGTAATTCTGTTACCGTCACATTACCGGCCGCCGAATTACAGATTTGGCAATGAGGTGGAGGAAAAACCTCCACCAAAATGCTAGAGGTAATTCGACTGCCTTACTGCCAAAATGCAGCCATTTTGGCGGCATTACCACCGGTGGTAATACTGTCAAAATCCACGTGGAGTCCTAAGGACTACATCAATGGGGACTAACACTGCCAAACCACAATTTGTAATCCGGCTCTAATACCGCCAGACCAAGTGGTGGTAACGGTAATTCCCTTTGGTTGTATCTCTGCAGATTTACAGCCAAGTTACCACCAAACTTGGAATGAGGAATGGCTTTTATGTCCTTATCACAGAGTTGCGGTACGGTGACTTCATCATGCTCTACAAATTCAAATATATTAAAAATTCAAAAAGGATTTACCATTTCGAGAATTAGTCAAATAGATTACACAATACCCACTATCCCGTTGCACCTTGTCATCTCTACCTATACCCAAGCTGTGGGTTTCTGGCACCATCCACCACTTGAGGACCCGCATGGCATTATTCCCCCAGAGATGGGGGAAAGTGTTCGCAATCTGCAAACAAGAGTTTGACCCTCTCCTGGCAATCAATAACTAAACATGTCTATCTCTTATTCTCCTCCCGCCATGGCTTATAAACAGTGTCCCAAGCCTACCATTGCTTCCTCACCCAATCCTGCATACTCATTTCTTGAACCCCACTCACGGTTCATCCCTTCACAGCCTTCCTCTTTCCATCCTTATTTCTGATTTGCACTCTTTGCTGTTTTTTGCTTTCACAAGTCCCGTCTCCTGCCCTGCTCTCTATGATATGATATGATAAGTAATTTATAACGTGGCTGTACACAAGTGTTTCTAGGCGCAACAAGACAAGGGAGGGAAGGCAGAGGGAGGACAAGACAAAAGATCTTACTAGCCCTTGTGTCATTCAGATCGTGAAGGAATTGCCCCATCGGAATGCTAGACAAATCTCTTCAGAACAAAGGTATCAACCACCAACCCAGTCAGGTGTTCCTGCCTTGTTAGACGTCATCGGTGAGGAGCAGCGGTCTCATCCAAGTTAACTTAGAGTGAAATACCAAACATTTCAAAATGTACCATTAATGTGAGAGCCCTCTTAAAGAGGAGAATCAAGGCAAAATGATTTGTTCTAAATGATAGTGCTCACTAAAGTGGGTCCATGCTGACATTTTAGCTCACTGTGCTTTGCCAGAGGAGAAATAACCATTTACATATCATGCTCCACCCACAAGGAGAGAGCGCAAACATTCTAGGAAATTGCCCTATGGACAGGAGCATCAACAGCACCTGAGAAACTTGCTTCTTCCTACTTGGATGCAGTGCCGAATTAAACCCTGTAGAGGGCCCTAGGCAGTCGAAATGATGGGGGCCCCCAACGCAAATTATCCCCTAATACTTTTTTAATTTTACCAACCAACAATTTTAATAAACCCATTTTATTACAGTCTGTACATTACACGTATGTAGTTTGCACCAGATTTCTTTGCAAACTGACAGCTGCCAGAAGATGAGCTTTTAAGAGAAAATCTCTAATATGAATCTGATGTCTCTGGTTTATGTACTTTAAGTTGATAAGGGGTACATAACATGAATACAGTATTTTCTCTATATAGTCTTTAATGTGAAGTTTCTTTAAATTGATACATTTATTTCTATCTTTTGGAAACAATTTAAGAAAGCCTGATTGTAATTTTCTTTCAAGATCAAATTAATATTATTTTGATCCGTTGTCGCAGGGCCGCTAAAACGAGTGGGGCCCATAGGCCGGTGCCTACTTTGCCCATTTCGTAAATTAAAAGAACAGACTCGAGAGCTAAAAAGCAAGGTGCTGTGAAGACTTAGCCAGAGGGTAAAGAACAGACTCTAACTAGAGAGCAAAATAGCAATGCGCTGTGAAGACTTAGCCAGAGGGTAAAGAACAGGCTCTAACTAGAGAGCTAAAAAGCAATGCGCTGTGAAGACTTAGGCAGAGGGTGAAGAACAGGCTCTAACTAGAGAGCTAAAAAGCAATGCGCTGTGAAGACTTAGCCAGGGGGTGAAGAATAGGCTCTGACTAGAGAGCTAAAAAGCAATGCGCTGTGAAGACTTAGCCAGAGGGTGAAGAACAGGCTCTAACTAGAGAGCTAAAAAGCAATGCGCTGTGAAGGCTAAGCCAGGGGGTGAAGGACAGGCTCTAACTAGAGAGCTAAAAAGCAATGCGCTGTGAAGACTTAAGCAGAGGGTGAAGGACAGGCTCTAACCAGAGAGCTACAAAGCAATGCGCTGTGAAGACTAAGCCAGGGGGTGAAGGACAGGCTCTAACTAGAGAGCTAAAAAGCAATGTGCTGTGAAGACTTGGGCAGAGGGTGAAAGACAGCCTCTAACTAGAGCGCTAAAAAGCAATGTGCTGTTAAGACTTAGCCAGAGGGTAAAGAACAGGCTCTAACTAGAGAGCTAAAAAGCAATGCGCTGTGAAGACTTAGGCAGAGGGTGAAGGACAGCCTCTAACTAGAGAGCTAAAAAGCAATGCACTGTGAAGACTTAGCCAGAGGGTGAAGAATAGGCTCTAACTAGAGAGCTAAAAAGCAATGCGCTGTGAAGACTTAGGCA
This sequence comes from Ambystoma mexicanum, assembly GCF_040938575.1. Taxonomy (NCBI): domain Eukaryota; kingdom Metazoa; phylum Chordata; class Amphibia; order Caudata; family Ambystomatidae; genus Ambystoma; species Ambystoma mexicanum. Next base: position 1,432,172,567 of record NC_090931.1, read on the forward strand.
GAGGGTGAAGAATAGGCTCTAACTAGAGAGCTAAAAAGCAATGCGCTGTGAAGACTTAGGCAGAGGGTGAAGAACAGGCTCTAACTAGAGAGCTAAAAAGCAATGCGCTGTGAAGACTTACCCAGGGGGTGAAGAATAGGCTCTGACTAGAGAGCTAAAAAGCAATGCGCTGTGAAGACTTAGCCAGAGGGTGAAGAACAGGCTCTAACTAGAGAGCTAAAAAGCAATGCGCTGTGAAGACTAAGCCAGGGGGTGAAGGACAGGCTCTAACTAGAGAGCTAAAAAGCAATGCGCTGTGAAGACTTAAGCAGAGGGTGAAGGACAGGCTCTAACCAGAGAGCTATAAAGCAATGCGCTGTGAAGACTAAGCCAGGGGGTGAAGGAAAGGCTCTAACTAGAGAGCTAAAAAGCAATGTGCTGTGAAGACTTGGGCAGAGGGTGAAGGACAGCCTCTAACTAGAGCGCTAAAAAGCAATGTGCTGTTAAGACTTAGGCAGAGGGTGAAGGACAGCCTCTAACTAGAGAGCTAAAAAGCAATGCGCTGTTAAGACTTAGCCAGAGGGTAAAGAACAGGCTCTAAGTAGAGAGCTAAAAATCAATGCGCTGTGAAGACTTAGCCAAAGGGTGAAGAACAGGCTCTAACTAAAGAGCAAAATAGCAATGCGATGTGAAGACTTAGCCAGAGGGTGAAGAACAGGCTCTAACTAGAGAGCAAAATAGCAATGCACTGTGAAGACTTAGCCAGAGGGTGAATAACAGGCTCTAACTAGAGAGCTAAAAAGCACTGTGCTGTGAAGACTTAGGCAGAGGGTGAAGAACAGGCTCTAACTAGAGAACTAAAAAGCAATGCGCTGTGAAGACTTAGCCAGAGGGTGAGGAACAGGCTCTAACTAGAGAGCTAAAAAGCAATGCGCTGTGAAGACTTAGGCAGAGGGTGAAGAACAGGCTCTAACTAGAGAGCTAAAAAGCAATGCGCTGTGAAGACTTAGCCAGGGGGTGAAGAATAGGCTCTGACTAGAGAGCTAAAAAGCAATGCGCTGTGAAGACTTAGCCAGAGGGTGAAGAACAGGCTCTAACTAGAGCGCTAAAAATCAATGCGCTGTGAAGACTTAGCCAAAGGGTGAAGAACAGGCTCTAACTAAAGAGCAAAATAGCAATGCGATGTGAAGACTTAGCCAGAGGGTGAAGAACAGGCTCTAACTAGAGAGCAAAATAGCAATGCGCTGTGAAGACTTAGCCAGAGGGTGAATAACAGGCTCTAACTAGAGAGCTAAAAAGCACTGCGCTGTGAAGACTTAGGCAGAGGGTGAAGAACAGGCTCTAACTAGAGAACTAAAAAGCAATTCGCTGTGAAGACTTAGCCAGAGGGTGAGGAACAGGCTCTAACTAGAGAGCTAAAAAGCAATGCGCTGTGAAGACTTAGCCAGAGGGTGAAGGATAGGCTCTAACCAGAGAGCTATAAAGCAATGCGCTCTGAAGACTAAGCCAGAGGGTAAAGAACAGGCTCTAACTAGACAGCTAAAAAGCAATGCGCTGTGAAGACTTAGCCAGAGGGTGAAGAACAGGCTCTAACTAGAGAGCTAAAAAGCAATGCGCTGTGAAGACTTAGGCAGAGGGTGAAGAACAGGCTCTGACTAGAGAGCTAAAAAGCAATGCGCTGTGAAGACTTAGCCAGGGGGTGAAGAATAGGCTCTGACTAGAGAGCTAAAAAGCAATGCGCTGTGAAGACTTAGCCAGAGGGTGAAGAACAGGCTCTAACTAGAGAGCTAAAAAGCAATGCGCTGTGAAGACTTAAGCAGAGGGTGAAGGACAGGCTCTAACCAGAGAGCTATAAAGCAATGCGCTGTGAAGACTAAGCCAGGGGGTGAAGGACAGGCTCTAACTAGAGAGCTAAAAAGCAATGTGCTGTGAAGACTTGGGCAGAGGGTGAAGGACAGCCTCTAACTAGAGCACTAAAAAGCAATGTGCTGTTAAGACTTAGCCAGAGGGTAAAGAACAGGCTCTAACTAGAGAGCTAAAAAGCAATGCGCTGTGAAGACTTAGGCAGAGGGTGAAGGACAGCCTCTAACTAGAGAGCTAAAAAGCAATGCGCTGTTAAGACTTAGCCAGAGGGTAAAGAACAGGCTCTAAGTAGAGAGCTAAAAATCAATGCGCTGTGAAGACTTAGCCAAAGGGTGAAGAACAGGCTCTAACTAAAGAGCAAAATAGCAATGCGATGTGAAGACTTAGCCAGAGGGTGAAGAACAGGCTCTAACTAGAGAGCAAAATAGCAATGCACTGTGAAGACTTAGCCAGAGGGTGAATAACAGGCTCTAACTAGAGAGCTAAAAAGCACTGCGCTGTGAAGACTTAGGCAGAGGGTGAAGAACAGGCTCTAACTAGAGAACTAAAAAGCAATGCGCTGTGAAGACTTAGCCAGAGGGTGAGGAACAGGCTCTAACTAGAGAGCTAAAAAGCAATGCGCTGTGAAGACTTAGCCAGAGGGTGAAGGATAGGCTCTAACCAGAGAGCTATAAAGCAATGCGCTGTGAAGACTAAGCCAGGGGGTGAAGGACAGGCTCTAACTAGAGAGCTAAAAAGCAATGCGCTGTGAAGACTTAGCCAGAGGGTGAAGAACAGGCTCTAACTAGAGAGCTAAAAAGCAATGCGCTGTGAAGACTAAGCCACGGGGTGAAGGACAGGCTCTAACTAGAGAGCTAAAAAGCAATGCGCTGTGAAGACTTAAGCAGAGGGTGAAGGACAGGCTCTAACTAGAGAGCTAAAAAGCAATGCGCTGTGAAGACTTGGGCAGAGGGTGAAGGACAGCCTCTAACTAGAGCGCTAAAAAGCAATGTGCTGTTAAGACTTAGCCAGAGGGTAAAGAACAGGCTCTAACTAGAGAGCTAAAAAGCAATGCGCTGTGAAGACTTAGGCAGAGGGTGAAGGATAGCCTCTAACTAGAGAGCTAAAAAGCAATGCGCTGTTAAGACTTAGCCAGAGGGTAAAGAACAGGCTCTAAGTAGAGAGCTAAAAATCAATGCGCTGTGAAGACTTAGCCAAAGGGTGAAGAACAGGCTCTAACTAAAGAGCAAAATAGCAATGCGATGTGAAGACTTAGTCAGAGGGTGAAGAACAGGCTCTAACTAGAGAGCAAAATAGCAATGCACTGTGAAGACTTAGCCAGAGGGTGAAGAACAGGCTCTAACTAGAGAACTAAAAAGCGATGCGCTGTGAAGACTTAGCCAAAAGGTGAAGAACAGGCTCTAACTAGAGAACTAAAAAGCAATGCGCTGTGAAGACTTAGCCAGAAGGTGAAGAACAGGCTCTAACTAGAGAGCTAAAAAGTAATGCTCTGTTAAGACTTAGCCAGAGGGTGAGGAACAGGCTCTAACTAGAGAGCTAAAAAGAAATAAGCTGTGAAGACTTAGCCAGAGGGTGAAGAACAGGCTCAAACTAGAGAGCTAAAAAGCAATGCGCTGTTAAGACTTAGCTAGAGGGTGAAGAACAGGCTCTAACTCGAGAACTAAAAAGCAATGCACTGTGAAGAGTTAGGCAGAGGGTGAATGACAGGCTCTAACTCGAGAGCTAAAAAGCAATGCGCTGTGAAGACTTAGCCAGAGGGTGAAGGACAGGCTCTAACTTGAGAGCTAAAAAGCAATGCGCTGTGAAGACTTAGCCAGAGGGTAAAGAACAGGCTCTAACTAGAGAACTAAAAAGCAATGCGCTGTTAAGACTTATCCAAAGGGTAAAGAACAGGCTCTAACTCGAAAGCTAAAAAGAAATGCGCTGTAAAGACTTAGCCGGAGGGTGAAGAACAGGCTCTAACTAGAGAGCAAAATAGCAATGCGCTGTGAAGACGTAATCAGAGGGTGAAGAACAGGCTTTAACTCGAGAGCTAAAAAGAAATGCGTTGTTAAGACTTAGCCAGAGGGTGAACAACAGGCTCTAACTAGAGAGCTAAAAAGCAATGCGCTGTGAAGACTTAGCCAGAGGGTGCTGTGAAGACTTAGCCAGAGGGATAGACATCAAGGTTACCAGGTCTCTCTGTGGCTGTGGCGTTCTATGCAGCAGGAATCTTCCTACCGTTACCCACGTGTGTGTCGACCGGTTTTGGTGGCCTATATGGTTAAGATTTGGGAAGATTCACCCTCAGCATTGGCTAATAAAGTAATCTTTGCCATAATACTGATCAAGAATTAGCTTGGCCCCACATTTCTATTCCTCACAGATGTGACGTTTCATGCACTGACCACCCTATTTCATGACAGTTTATAAGCAACCTATTACCTGGGCTGTCAACCACCCAGTCACCATCACATGATAGAAAACATATCTGCAAATACAGCTATCTATTTCTTCTGATTCCATCCACAGTTAGACAGGCGGCACACCAGCACTGACCAAGGATACTATGATTGATAGAAAATTCTCTGTCTCTTTTTTGGTCCTCTTGTTTATGACAAGTCCAGGTAATTAGTCTTAATGTACAGACATACTAGGAAGTCACATTTCTCTTCCAGACACGTGACAGGATGAAACCAGTTTTTCCTTTTGCTTCTATATACCTCCAGACACCATAGATCACAGGTTCATTCACAAGCACCTAACATGCTTAGGTGAGTAAATCATTTGTTTGTTTTCATTGATGTCTTTGGGTTTGACGGCCCCATTTACTCTTTGTGTTACAAAGCAGTGCTAGGGTACAACCCGCATTAACGATTGTTAAGCAGAGAAACCCACTCTTGTTTTTTCACACCACAGTTGTCACACAGTGAGAGGATTTTAGTCTGTGACACTGCAGGCAAGTTTCTGGTGCAAAGTGTGAGTCCGCTGTGCGTGATGCAGCTACAGCCACATGGCACTGTATGTCACAGGGGAGGGGGAGGTCATGTGGAGTTGGGTGGAGTAAGAGTCAGTTAGGAGCACAGTGGTGTTGGGCATGGGTGTGAAGCATAACACATCAAATTGTACACATAGGTCCCTGAACCTAATTTGGCCATCACACAGGCTGTGTTGCCTAAGTCAACATCACTCTTGCCACCTGGGGCGGACACAGTGACGTCAGAGTAGGTGAAAGTGTACTATGACCCGTGTGCCATGCCATGCAGTGTGTCAACACTTCCAATACAATGCATATGCTCAGATGTGGGCTTGTAGAAATGTTAAATGAATGTCTGTGGGCTGGATAGAACCGTGGAACATACCAGGATCCAAAGGCCATGCCTCAGAATCCCCCAAAACCATTTGCCACAGTGAGGAACATTCCTACATACTGTGGCCACGTGTCATCTCTATATGCACACAGGGGCGGTATCTCCCATCACAAGCACACGCTTTGAATGTGGGCATGCGTCAGGGAGTGCCAGGGAGCATGCCCCGTCACCCACACAGGTGCTTTAGAACCACTGGAAGCATAAAGGGAGCATGCGCCCCAAGAACTTGCTCAGGATGGGGGTGACCATTCTACATAGTCACCCAGTGCCACCCCCTACATGATGCAGCAGCCACATGTAACGGAAATGAGTCACTTAATCAGTGTGTGGCGTCAGAATGGCTCTCCACCTGGACGTCAGGCCACCATCCGACCAATCGCCATACCCAAGGGGGCTGTGATAGTCACCTGGCATTCTCCAGGGACCCTGACGGCATCACCTTGTGGTGTGACTGACCAGTGGCTCGCATCCCAGGCAGCGGGCATACCTATGGACCGCAAACGGCAGCAGTCCCTGACAAACGTTGCATTCTGCAGCGAGTAAGTGGGCGTTTTTTGCATGTCCAACGGGGAAAGCATGAGATAGCTGGCCAAATAGCACAGTGAGCTAAGCGCTCGCCCCTGATATCTCTGTGCAGCCTGTTGTGGCAGGTTCTAATCCTGGCGGGGTCAAATCAACCTTTCATCCTTCCGGGGTCTATAAATTGAGTACCACTTTGTGGGATAAAAATGTCTTCTGTTATTTCAGCGTTCCGAGACCTATAGGTGTGTAGCTCTATATAAGATAACAATTATTATTATAGATTTGTAGGAGGTGTGACCTCCAGCCAAAGAGTCCTGCAATGGAAAAGGGCAAAGTTTCCCAACAAACCAGGCAAACTCCAGGGTCCCGGCAGCCCATTAGCCACTGACACCACTGCACTGGTCCCTCTGCTTCCTCCACTGCAGCTGGGCAGCAGCGAGTGTGGAGCACCCTGCCAGGCAGGAAATCAGGCACAACAAGGCACCCTCCCCCCTAGGGAAGCATGCTGCCGCACAGGCTATCATTCCAGTTATTAACTCTATGCTGGATCTCCTATAGGCTCCTGAAGATCTCCTCGGAGACCTTCCATTGGCTGACAGTGCGGACCCCTGTGCGTCACGCCCTGGTCACCATCATCAGGATACAGAGCCTGAAGAGAACCTCGAAGACGGTTGTGCTGTTCGGGCCGCTGGGCTAGGGAAGGTTTAGGAATTGCCACTAGGACCAGGGTTGTGGATTGTGGGGTGTTGGGCTAGCGAGGGGCACAGTGTGTAGGGAGACATGGTCTGTTTATTCACTTGGGTTGCGGGCTGTGCAACTTCCTATGGCTTCGTGTAGCTTCCTCTTGCCGCAACAGGTAGAGGATTGACATGTGGATTGCCAGGTGCTGCCAGTTATAGTGGTGGCTCTGAGAGGTGTCGGCACAGATTCTCCATGTGGGCAATGTGTCCTCTGCATCCATCATGCGGGCAGGGTCAGGCTGGCCTGTGACGTTATCCTCCTTGAAGTTAGGTTGTGTGGTATCTTTCGGTGGCACCCTTAATGTACCAGTGAGATGTGGGGTGGGTGGCACAGAGTAGGGAATTATCTCTTTTTGGCCTTGTGTGTTGCTATAAGAATCTGCATGCGATGCTCTGTTTGTGCTGCCCACTTCCCCATCCTATGTCACCTGGTCACACGTCTGACACGGTGGCCCAGAAGAGGAGTGTAAGATGTGTTAACTGCCCCAGAAGAGGAGCGGGAGAGGTGTTGACTGCTGTCTGCCACGGTCTCAGTGTTGTCATACTTCTGGCATAGTGACCCAGCAGAGGAGCGGGAGAGGTGTTGACTGCTGTCTGCCACGGTCTCAGTGTTGTCATACTTCTGGCATGGTGACCCAGCAGAGGAGCGGGAGAGGTGTTGACTGCTGTCTGCCACGGTCTCAGTGTTGTCATACTTCTGGCATGGTGACCCAGCAGAGGAGCGGGAGAGGTGTTGACTGCTGTCTGCCACGGTCTTAGTGTTGTCATATTTCTGGCATGGTGACCCAGAAGAGGAGCGGGAGAGGTGTTGGCTGCTGTCTGCCACGGTCTCAGTGTTGTCATACTTCTGGCATGGTGACCCAGAAGAGGAGCGGAAGAGGTGTTGACTCCTGTCTGCCACGGTCTCAGTGTTGTCATACTTCTGGCATGGTGACCCAGAAGAGGAGTGGAAGAGGTGTTGACTGCTGTCTCCCACGGTCTCAGTGTTGTCACACTTCTGGCATGGTGACCCAGCAGAGGAGCGGGAGAGGTGTTGACTCCTGTCTGCCACGGTCTCAGTGTTGTCATACTTCTGGCATGGTGACCCAGCAGAGGAGCGGGAGAGGTGTTGACTGCTGTCTGCCACGGTCTTAGTGTTGTCATATTTCTGGCATGGTGACCCAGAAGAGGAGCGGGAGAGGTGTTGGCTGCTGTCTCCCACGGTCTCAGTGTTGTCATACTTCTGGCATGGTGACCCAGTAGAGGAGCGGGAGAGGTGTTGACTGCTGTCTGCCACGGTCTCAGTGTTGTCATACTTCTGGCATGGTGACCCAGAAGAGGAGTGGAAGAGGTGTTGACTGCTGTCTCCCACGGTCTCAGTGTTGTCACACTTCTGGCATGGTGACCCAGTAGAGGAGCGGGAGAGGTGTTGACTGCTGTCTGCCACGGTCTCAGTGTTGTCATACTTCTGGCATGGTGACCCAGAAGAGGAGCGGGAGAGGTGTTGACTGCTGTCTGCCACGGTCTCAGTGTTGTCATACTTCTGGCATGGTGACCCAGCAGAGGAGCGGGAGAGGTGTTGACTGCTGTCTGCCACGGTCTTAGTGTTGTCATATTTCTGGCATGGTGACCCAGAAGAGGAGCGGGAGAGGTGTTGGCTGCTGTCTGCCACGGTCTCAGTGTTGTCATACTTCTGGCATGGTGACCCAGAAGAGGAGCGGAAGAGGTGTTGACTCCTGTCTGCCACGGTCTCAGTGTTGTCATACTTCTGGCATGGTGACCCAGAAGAGGAGTGGAAGAGGTGTTGACTGCTGTCTCCCACGGTCTCAGTGTTGTCATACTTCTGGCATGGTGACCCAGCAGAGGAGCGGGAGAGGTGTTGACTGCTGTCTGCCACGGTCTCAGTGTTGTCATACTTCTGGCATGGTGACCCAGAAGAGGAGCGGGAGAGGTGTTGACTGCTGTCTGCCACGGTATCGGTGTTGTCATACTTCTGGCATGGTGACCCAGAAGAGGAGCGGAAGAGGTGTTGACTCCTGTCTGCCACGGTATCAGTGTTGTCATACTTCTGGCATGGTGACCCAGAAGAGGAGCGGAAGAGGTGTTGACTCCTGTCTGCCACGGTCTCGGTGCTGTCAAACTTCTGGCATGGTGACCCAGCAGAGGAGCGGAAGAGGTGTTGACTGCTGTCTGCCACGGTCCCAGTGTTGTCATACTTCTGGCATGGTGACCCAGAAGAGGAGCGGAAGAGGTGTTGACTGCTGTCTGCCACGGTCTCAGTGTTGTCATACTTCTGGCATGGTGACCCAGAAGAGGAGTGGAAGAGGTGTTGACTGCTGTCTGCCATGGAATCATGGAATCAGTGTTGTACGCAACAACCCAATGCAGTTGCGTTGCTTTTTGGACATGTGTCATCTTTTAGATTGCATTCTCTTCCTTTGATGTGTATCAGCACTACAAGCACCATGAGGCTATGGGACACTCCATTTTGTGTACCTCGCACCATGGACTCGTTGGCTCACCCGAAATGTGGGGCTATGGGTGTGGGAATTGTGGTGGCAAGGAAGACAGACGTGATGGGGATGTGTTGCCTTTGGATGTGGTATGTCCTATGTACAGGAGACATGATGTTTGTGTGAAATTGTCTTACCAAGGTGGCACATACCTGGGGCCATGTGTACCTCCATGGCCATTCTTAGTACCTGTTTGGCTCATGTCATCAGGGGGAGCTTTGTGAAGGTTGCCACTGTCCCTGTATGCTCCAATGGTTATGCGATGCTGTCCCAGACATGGCGTCACAGTGTGGATATGAGCTTGGCTGTGGGGCGCCTGTTGGAGTGTCGTATGTGGCACATGGGTTTGCTCCCTGCACTTTCTCTGCAAGGCATGCATCTTCGTGGACGGGCTGTCCCGCTTCCTGGCTCCAGAGATCTCCATGTGTCAGGCCCACACTGTGTGGTAAGGCACTTGGGCACTAAGCATGTTTACCTGTGCTTTGCTTTGGCCTCTTTGCACTGAGGTGCAGGTATGGGCCACACTTATGGCTGTTAATGCGATATGCTTCTGAAGGGCTTGCATCTTCTTCCTGCATGTCTGATGCTGGCTCTTAGGAAGGGGTGTAATTTAGGTGTTACTTAAGAGGTCTTCTTCCAATTCCACCACCGTAGGGGAAGCTGAGGGGGAATAAGTGATCAGAACTCCATCGATCGTGGTCAGGCAAGGCAGAGATAGGGTAGGACTTAATGCCTGTTAAACCCTATGGAGGTAGGGGGTAGAAACAGGTATATTAACTCACCCCATATACGCCGATTCACTCAGGCCCACTTCAGAGGAGCCTGAATTTGCTTGGCCACTGTGCTTTGTGCTTCAGTTCCATTGGAGTGGGTCTAGTAGCCGCAGGTGCAGAGGTCACTTTCGGTATCAAAATCTAGGTCCAGCTAGTCAGTGGTTCCGCTCTCTGTCAGGCAGTTCCTGGCACAGGAGAGCTGAGCAACCCTGGCAGGATGAAAAGAAAAACACAACATTGTCAATTCCCTCTGAGGACCCTCAGGACACGATGTAGGCAGAGTTCAGCTATGGCACTTTGTGGAAATGGCATACGTTGACCCTCAGGGGAGAAACAAAAGAAATGATCCTGCATGGTCCCCTCTTTATGCTGGAGACATGCAACTGCAAGGGGAGTCTTCTTGCTTCACAAGCCGAAGATCTGCTGAGTCCCAAGTCTGAACTCAGGATGATGATCGATACAGCAAGGTAGCCCACGAAGAAACTGGTCAGCCCAGAGAATGGTTCATGGATGCTTCTGGGCAAGATCCGCAAGCAGGGGATAAGGCTGGTTGCTCCCACTGGTCCAGGGATCAAAGCACTGATGAAGTCCTCCTGGAGATCCGCAAAGGAACAAAGCTTTGCTGGGACGTCCGAAGAAGACAATGCTGGATGGCTGCAACCATGAGGTCCGGGTCTTCAGTTAAATGCTCCTCTTGGAAGGGGTCTTGACTCCAACGACGATCTGAAGAATGGCTGAATTCGAGCTGGAGTCTCCCCTGAGCCCACCAATGGTAAGGATCTGCACCATTCAAACAGGCAAGGGCTGTCCATTCCTGGAAGCGTCCAGCCACCACATCTGCCTAGCAACAGACATACCTTGCTCATGATGTGGACTAGAACCAGTGACACTCTCAGCCCCAACATTCAGTCATAAACACATACCACCATTATGCCCAGGAAAGCTGAGGCTTTGCATGGGAAAAGGCATACCGAATATGGCAACTCTGGCGCTGAGAGGGCAGGAACAAGGCCAAACGACAAGAAGGCCAAAGGACAATGTGAAATCTCATGGCACAGCTATTTTAAAGTATATGGTACTCTAAAAGGCAGTGGGCCTCATTACAAGTTTGCCGGTCTGGTAACAACGGTATCGGTAAGCTTGCTGGTACCGTTGTTACTATTGGACTCAATGGGAATGGGGAGTAGAAAATACCAGCACTTGGCAATGGAGAAATACAGGGTCCTCCAAGGCTGTAATAGCCCTGTATTTCCCCATTATTACATATTACAGGCAAGGCTACCTCCAAACTTGTAATGAGGCCCAAAGTATCCCCGCTGCACTGGGCCTCATTACAAGTTTGGAGGTAGCCTGGTCTGTAACACCAGCAGGCTACCTAATTCCGGCACTCGCAAATGGGCAATTACCAGTGTATTCTGGCCCCGCCGGACCCGGTATTTGCCCAATCGCGGGTGTCGGAATAGGATACTCCCCATTCCCATTTGAACCCCAGAGGGATCAATGGGAATGGGGTGTCCGGATGCACGGCACTGTTTATAACGGTGCCGGTGCATCCAACATGTTGTGCTTGCGGGTGCTGCACTGCTCACCAGGTCCAACCTGGTGGGCAGAAAGGAATTCGCGAGCACAACTCGTAGTTTGCCAGTTCAGGAACTACGGTACCGGCAAGTTTACCGGTACTGTAGTTCCTGGACCGGCAAAATCGTAATGAAGCCCATTGTACGGGAATTTCACAATAGAGGACAGTTTCCCTGCACTGACAGCCATAGGGACTTATCAGTGTCCCCAAAACAAATGAGCTAAGCAAGGCAAGTAAAGCAAAATGGCTTTACCTACCTCCAAAATTCAGTTCAGAGAAAGAGAGTGAGAGAGAGTTATGTCTATATGTAGAGACAGTAACTGATTCAGATATGATATGACATGGCATTTATATGCACCTGTACGCAAGATATGTACGTATAAACACACACACATTACGCATACACATCTATAATTCTCTAAGGGTGTCAGTGAAATGGGGACTCTGGACACAATGGCTTACGCACAGACAGGGGAGTTGCTAGGTCTGGAAAAGACCCGGGGCTAAGCTGATGTCGGAACTGTTGAGACTGGGGGCTAGCTGGTCTTTTGGCTGTAGCTCCTGAGATTCTATCCGGGGCTACAACCAAAAGATCAGGGGCTATAGCCCCCTTAGCCCCCCCCTAGCAACGCCCCTGCGCACAGACATCCTCATCCTGACACCCACACCTCCTCTTCTATAATTCTGGGTAGCTCCCGAACTCAACAAGGCTCTTTCGTAAGTGAGAGAAAACATCTCCAGAAAAAAAAAAACACACTTGCACACCAACTGAATGACAGATGTCCCAGCCATTATATCCTTGCCCCTGCACTGCCTCTGGGCCTCCCAACCACTTAGGAACTGTATCTGCAACCCTACCGTCCCCTGACTCTCTACAATTATGAGCCACTTCCCTGGCAGCACTTCCGAGTTCCTTTGCACTCTCCCCTCCCCCTCATCCCCTGGCACTTCTACCCCTCCCTTCCCTCTGGACTTGCGTGATGTGAATGACACAAGGCCTAGTAAAATCGTTGTTTTGTCCTCCTTCTGTCTTCCCTTCCGTGTCTTGTCGCGCCTACAAACAGGCACGTTATGAATGACTTATCATATCATATCCTATGCAGACCCTGAACCTAACTTGTTTAAGTGTTGTGTAAAATGAAAAGAGCACCAAGCCTGTTGTGCATTATGTACTTCATGATTCAAGCATTAATACCTTTTATTATCGACATATTTGTCAAACATAAACATCTGCAGTCATTCTTACGTTTCCAAAATTCTCTTTAATTTTATGCAAAGCAGCTAAGAACCCTCTTTGGTTCTGTTTGATCTCTTCCCCTTTCTCAAAAGAGATATTTTGAAAGAGTGCAATAGGAGTGTACCATACTGTCCATCGTGGAATGTTAGCCAATATCAGAAAGTAATATATATGGTAATTCTAGACTTTGATAATGTGCTTTGCTCAATAAGACGTATAACATTCTTGTTGAGGCAACAATATATAGTGAGAGTGATTATTAGAAATTAACATTTTAAACATTCTAAAAGTGCCAATGTATAAGCTAGTACAATTACATAATTTCCTTTTTTAATGACTTCTTTTGTTGAGAATACACACCATTTTGGGCCTCATTACAAGCATGGCGGTCTGGGAACTACGGTACCGGTAAGCATGCCGGTACCGTAGTTCCCAGACTGCCATACTACGTGCTCTGCTCGCGGGTGCTGTTTCACCTGCCAGGTATTTCCTGGCGGGTGTAACGGCACCCGCGAGCAGAGCACGTCGGATGCGCCGGCACAACTCTGAATGTGCCGGTGGATCCGACGTCCCCATCCCCATTCAGTCCTCTGGGGCAGAATGCGGATCGCAATGTCCTTGTTTCTGGCACCCGAAAATTGGCAATTACTGGGTCCGCCGAGCTCGGCATGACCTGGTTCTTGCCCATTCACAGGTGCCACAAAAAATGCAACTCAGGTGGCAGCCGTGCCCTTAATAAGAGTTGTAATGAAGCCCTTTGTCTCTCTTGTCTCTCAGAATGTCATTAAAACGGATAATGTGCAGATTAAAACCAATGATGCTTTTCTTCTGTGAGCACCAAGCATGTTTAATTTTGCGTGATCTTCACTGACAGGTAGTGCTGCTGAAATAACCACGCATTTGTTACAACATGCAAAAACGAATAAACACAATTGTGCAGCCTGCAGTCAGGTCCACTGCTCCCTTCCAAGGTCTGTCACAATTCCCAACACCCCGCGGAGCCAACCCGTATCCCCCTGCGGAGCCTACCCGTATCCCCCTCACCTCCCACTCTATGGCAACATTCCTGAAGGTCACACGCGATGATAATGTACATCGTCAAATACCAGGCCGGGTCATACGTTGGGAGACGCTTCTGTCGCTGCTGCTCTTTTTCTGTAAACTTAAAAACACAGAGCACCCTCAACACCTCCTGCAACGTATATGTGCTTTTTTCTCTGGTCCCCTACTGACAGCAAAGGCTGGAGCGACTCCAGCAAATGCACAACTGACCGCGCAACTCTTCAGAGGCGTAGACAGGCTAGGGGCTGAGTGGGCAAGGCCCACCCAAAGTATGTAAATGCCCACTGTACAGCGCTGTGTGGCCATTTACAGATATAAATGTCACTGCGATGGGCCCAACTACATTAGCTTCAGGCCCCACTTGTTAGACAATCGTGGCTACGCCACCGAGAGAGAGGGAGAACGAGCAAGCGAGAGAGAGACAAACAGTGAGGCAGAGAGACAAGTAGAGAGAGAAAGCACAGAGACTGACAAACAGAGCGAGAGGGAGGAGAGACCTATGATACTCGAGATACTGCTACTACATATATATGTCTCTTAAAGGCCCATGCGTGACGCTCATGGTCCGATGCTGTGACGCTGTTCCTTTCTGCAGCCATTGTAATTTAAAGCGAAAGATTATCGCTTCCTTTATTTCCATGGAAAATATATGGCCCTTTCTGTTATTTTTTTTGTTGCTCAACTTGACATGTGACCACCATCTGCTGAGGAAGTCTATGGGACCTGGAAAGCTAATGCACCTCACCATCGCAGCAGTTTATTTTCATTTAGTCCCATTTTTATACTCATCACTTTCTAAGGGCTGGAGAAGCTCCGGGCGGGACTGCTCTGCATTTATAAGCTGTGCAAGTGGAAATCTTTGTGCTCAGAACCCTGTAACCCAATCTAGCCTATCACAGGAGCATTGTCTTCAGTGCTGGGGCCAGTCGCACAAACACAAAGGCCCCCTCCACCTTGTCAGCACAGCAAGGAGGCCCAGCTCCCGCGGGTGAGGTTCTTGGGGTTTCCACTGGATGCATCCGCTCAGGTGCTCCTTTGTTCTGCCAAGGTATTGGAAATTCTCTGAGATCAGAATTAATGTCTGTGTTGGAGGGCACGTGCAGGTCATGTCGTCTCGGGAGGATAGCTCAGGGGAAATGCGCTCACCTTGGATGCAAGACACAGAGCAACACAAGTTCGATCCCCGGTACATGCTTAGAAACCTCTGGGCATTAAGCGCGTTATAAATAACCGATTACAATGTGCATTTGGGACATCCGTGGCTTAAAGCTCAACTTTAGTCAAATAGTCAACCCCATAAAACACACGTTTACCATATGCCTCATATCACGGCAGAGCTTGCAGGCAATGCCCAGCCTGCCTGGTGCAGCGCTTCCCTATGATGCCCTCAACATGTGCTCCTCTATGATGCACTCAACGTGTGCTTCCCTATGAGGCACTCAACATGTGCTTCCCTATGAGGCACTCAACATGTGCTTCTCTTCATTATGATGCACTCAACATGTGCTCCCCTATGAGGCACTCAACATGTGCTTCTCTTCCCTATGAGGCACTCAATATGTGCTTCTCTTCCCTATGATGCACTCAACATGTGCTTCTCTTCAATATGATGCACTCAACATGTGCTCCCCTATGAGGCACTCAACATGTGCTTCTCTTCCCTATGAGGCACTCAACATGTGCTTCTCTTCCCTATGAGGCACTCAATATGTGCCCCCCTATGATGCACTCAATGTGTGCTTCCCTATGTTGCACTCAACATGTGCTGCCCTATGAGGCACTCAACGTGTGCTTCCCTATGATGCACTCAACGTGTGCTTCCCTATGAGGCACTCAACATGTGCTTCGCTATGATGCACTCAACGTGTGCTTCCCTATCAGGCACTCAATGTGTGCTTCCCAATGAGGCACTCAACGTGTGCTTCCCTATGATGCACTCAACGTGTGCTTCCCTATGAGGCACTCAACGTGTGCTTCCCTATGAGGCACTCAACGTGTGCTTCCCTATGTTGCACTCAACATGTGCTGCCCTATGAGGCACTCAACATGTGCCCCCCTATGATGCACTCAATGTGTGCTTCCCTATGTTGCACTCAACATGTGCTGCCCTATGAGGCACTCAACGTGTGCTTCCCTATGAAGCACTCAACATGTGCTTTTCTTCCCTATGATGCACTCAACGTGTGCTTCCCTATGATGCACTCAACGTGTGCTTCCCTATGAGGCACTCAACATGTGCTTCGCTATGATGCACTCAACGTGTGCTTCCCTATCAGGCACTCAATGTGTGCTTCCCAATGAGGCACTCAACGTGTGCTTCCCTATGATGCACTCAACGTGTGCTTCCCTATGAGGCACTCAACGTGTGCTTCCCTATGAGGCACTCAACGTGTGCTTCCCTATGAGGCACTCAACGTGTGCTTCCCTATGTTGCACTCAACATGTGCTTCCCTATCAGGCACTCAACATGTGCTCCCCTATGAGCCACTCAACATGTGCTTCTCTTCCCTATGAGGCACTCAACATGTGCTTCCCTATGATGCACTCAACGTGTGCTTCCCTATGATGCACTCAACGTGTGCTTCCCTATGAGGCACTCAACATGTGCTTCCCTGTGATGCACTCAACGTGTGCTTCCCTATGAGGCACTCAACGTGTGCTTCCCTATGAGGCACCAACATGTGCTCCCCTATGATGCACTCAACGTGTGCTTCCCTATGATGCACTCAACATGTGCTTCCCTATGAGGTACTCAACATGTGCTTCTCTTCCCTATGATGCACTCAACCGTCGCTTCCCTATGTGGCACTCAACATGTGCTTCTCTTCCCTATGATGCACTCAACATGTGCTTCCCTATGATGCACTCAACGTGTGCTTCCCTATGATGCACTCAACGTGTGCTTCCCTATGAGGCACTCAACATGTGCTTCCCTGTGATGCACTCAACGTGTGCTTCCCTATGAGGCACTCAACGTGTGCTTCCCTATGAGGCACCAACATGTGCTCCCCTATGATGCACTCAACGTGTGCTTCCCTAAGATGCACTCAACGTGTGCTTCCCTATGAGGTACTCAACATGTGCTTCTCTTCCCTATGATGCACTCAACATTTGCTTCCCTATGTGGCACTCAACATGTGCTTCTCTTCCCTATGATGCACTCAATATGTGCTTCCCTATGATGCACTCAACGTGTGCTTCCCTATGATGCACTCAACGTGTGCTTCCCTATGAGGCACTCAACATGTGCTTCCCTATGATGCACTCAACGTGTCCTTCCCTATGAGGCACTCAACTTGTGCTTCCCTATGATGCACTCAACATGTGCTTCCCTATGAGGCACTCAACGTGTGCTTCCCTATGATGCACTCAACATGTGCTTCCCTATGAGGCACTCAACATGTGCTTCCCTATGTTGCACTCAACATGTGCTTCCCTATCAGACACTCAACATGTGCTCCCCTATGATGCACTCAACGTGTGCTTCCCTATGAGGCACTCAACATGTGCTTCTCTTCCCTATGATGCACTCAACATGTGCTTCCCTATGATGCACTCAACTTGTGCTTCCCTATGAGGCACTCAACATGTGCTTCTCTTCCCTATGATGCACTCAACATTTGCTTCCCTATGTGGCACTCAACATGTGCTTCTCTTCCCTATGATGCACTCAACATGTGCTTCCCTATGATGCACTCAACGTGTGCTTCCCTATGAGGCACTCAACATGTGCTTCCCTATGATGCACATGTGCTTCCCTATGAGGCACTCATCATGTGCTTCTCTTCCCTATGATGCACTCAACATGTGCTTCCCTATGAGGCACTCAACGTGTGCTTCCCTATGATGCACTCAACATGTGCTTCCCTATGAGGCACTCAACGTGTGCTTCCCTATGAGGCACTCAACGTGTGCTTCCCTACGAGGCACTCAACATGTGCTTCCCTATGTTGCACTCAACATGTGCTTCCCTATCAGGCACTCAACGTGTGCTTTCCTATGAGGCACTCAACGTGTGGTTCCCTATGTTGCACTCAACATGTGCTTTCCTATCAGGCACTCAACATGAGCTCCCCTATGATGCACTCAACGTGTGCTTCCCTATGAGGCACTCAACATGTGCTTCTCTTCCCTATGATGCACTCAACATGTGCCTCCCTATGAGGCACTCAACATGTGCTTCCCTATGATGCACTCAACATGTGCTTCTCTTCCCTATGATGCACTCAACATGTGCTTCCCTATGAGGCACTCAACATGTGCTTCCCTATGATGCACTCAACATGTGCTTCTCTTCCCTATGAGGCACTCAACATGTGCTTCTCTTCCCTATGATGCACTCAACATGTGCTTCCCTATGAAGCACTCAACATGTGCTTCCCTATGATGCACTCAACATGTGCTTCCCTATGAGGCACTCAACGTGTGCTTCCCTATGAGGCTCTCAACGTGTGCTTCCCTATGAGGCACTCAACATGTGCTTCTCTTCCCTATGATGCACTCAACATGTGCTTCCCTATGAGGCACTCAACATGTGCTTCCCTATGATGCACTCAACATGTGCTTCCCTATGAGGCACTCAACGTGTGCTTCCCTATGATGCACTCAACGTGTGCTTCCCTATGAGGCACTCAACGTGTGCTTCCCTATGAGGCACTCAACATGTGCTCCCCTATGATGCACTCAACGTGTGCTTCCCTATGAGGCACTCAACATTTGCTTCTCTTCCCTATGATGCACTCAACATGTGCTTCCCTATGATGCACTCAGCGTGTGCTTCCCTATGAGGCACTCAACGTGTGCTTCCCTCTGATGCACTCAACGTGTGCTTCCCTATGAGGCACTCAACGTGTGCTTTCCTATGAGGCACTCAACGTGTGGTTCCCTATGTTGCACTCAACATGTGCTTTCCTATCAGGCACTCAACATGAGCTCCCCTATGATGCACTCAACGTGTGCTTCCCTATGAGGCACTCAACATGTGCTTCTCTTCCCTATGATGCACTCAACATGTGCTTCCCTATGATGCACTCAACATGTGCTTCCCTATGATGCACTCAACATGTGCTTCCCTATGATGCACTCAACGTGTTCTTCCCTATTAGGCACTCAACATGTGCTTCCCTATGAGGCACTCAACGTGTGCTTCCCTATGAGGCACTCAACATGTGCTCCCCTATGAGGCACTCAACGTGTGCTTCCCTATGAGGCACTCAACGTGTGCTTCCCTATGATGCACTTAAGGTGTGCTTCCCTATGATGCACTCAACATGTGCTCCCCTATGATACACTCAACGTGTGCTTCCCTTTGGGGCACTCAACATGTGCTTCCCTATGAGGCACTCAACATGTGCTTCCCTATGAGGCACTCAACATGTGCTCCGCTATGATGCACTCAACGTGTGCTTCCCTATGAGGCACTCAACATGTGCTTCCCTATGAGGAACTCAACATGTGCTTCCCTATGAGGCACTAAACATGTGCTCCCCTATGATGCACTTAATGTGTTCTTCCCTATGAGGCACTCAACATGTGCTCCCCTATGATGCACTCAACATGTGCTCCCCTATGATGCACTCAACGTGTGCTTCCCTCTGATGCACTCAACGTGTGCTTCCCTATGATGCACTCAACAGCACTCCACGTGTGCTTCCCTATGATACACTCAACGTGTTCTTCCCTATGATGCACTCAACGTGTGCTTCCTTATGATGCACTCAACATGTGCTTTCCTATGATGCACTCAACGTGTGCTTCCCTATGATGCACTCAATATGTGCTTCCCTATGAGGCACTCAACATGTGCTTCCCTATGAGGCACTCAACATGTGCTTCCCTATGATGCACTCAACATGTGCTCGATGTGTACTAAAGGCATTGTGATAAGGGAGTCCTGGGGTCGGGACCTCCTGTGTGATGTGAGCCCCCCGGCATATAAAGACACAGGAGGAAAAGAATCACGTCAGGGTTCCAGGCGTTCTATGCTTAAGCGCACATGATCAGCCCCTTTTATTCTGCTGCCACACACGACAGAGTTATATCGCTCTGCCACGTACACAACTTAAAGGGGCCACCACACTCCTCCTTTTTCATAATGAACAAAATAACAGTTTAAGTAACCACCACCCACTCAAACATGTGGCAAACAACTTCAAACACCCCATCATCGCGGGCACGTATAATAGTCTCCACCTGCATGATTCTGGGGTTAAGCACATAGTCACTGAGGTGGGCAGGCCTCCCCCTCCCAGTTTGTTGAGAATACCTCCTGCCCCCTTCCCAGCTCCAACTCTCCTCCCCTGCGTCCCCACGACCCCAGGGAACCTGGGGGTAGGCCGCCCCATCACCTTCATCA
Organism: Ambystoma mexicanum; assembly: GCF_040938575.1. Classification (NCBI taxonomy): domain Eukaryota; kingdom Metazoa; phylum Chordata; class Amphibia; order Caudata; family Ambystomatidae; genus Ambystoma; species Ambystoma mexicanum. The sequence goes on from NC_090931.1 coordinate 1,432,192,519, forward strand.
GGCTCTTCAGCGCAGTCTCGGCCGGGGACACCCCCAGCTGCGTGCCTTCTCCTACTCTCTTGAAAAAACAGGCATTTTTGGTCACTAGCTGCTCCATCGGAGGCCGTCACCATCGACCCCTTCACAGCGACCACGTCTATAGGGCTTGGTTCATATGTTAGTGACAGTTTCCCCTGGGGACGCTGATTCTTTACAATGACCTCATCTCCTGGTGCCAACTGGTACTACCGAAGCCCCATCTCAAACTCTCGCTTTCATTTTGGCATCTCCTTTCTTCTTCCACCTGAGCATTGTCAATGACAGCGGGTTCCCATTCACTTGCATTGGGCAGCAGGCCCCACAGGCATCTCCTGAATATGGCCTTAGCGGGGGCCACCCCAGTCGAGCAGTGTGGAGTTGCTCGATACTCCCGAAGGACCTGGTATAGGGCTCTGTAAAGGCATTGACCTTGCCCGTGGGCGATTCGGAACACCTTGTTAAGCGTTCTCATAAATCGCTCAGCCTTGCCATTAGCACGGGGCAACACAGGGGTAACATTCCTGTAGTGAACCTCATTAACGAATATCTCAATGGAACTATCATGGTCCAGGGTCCTCAACCCAACCTTCTTCTCTTCAAAAGGCTCCTTCCTCACCTCTCTAACCCCACCTGCCCCCGTCCAGGCTCCCTTGCCTTCTGTACCCTCCTTCTCGGTACAGGCGCCCCTGCCTTGCTGTACTTTCCCGCCTCCCTTGTCAGCCTTGGCCCCCTTGTCATCCTCCACTATCCCCCTGGCCCTCTTGCCACCCTCGGGGGTGACCACTGTCCCCTGAACCCCCATATGAAGACGTTCAAAGATGGAAAGATGCTCCACATTGCCACTCTCAGCACTCGCTCTACTGTCAAACACTCATCTGACATCTGCAACCTCCTTAAACTCATGGATCTTGATGGGCTCACCATCACAGAGACCTGGTTCAAGGAGAGCTCAGTCATGAGCTTTGACACACTCCTCCCTGAAGGCTACAAAATCCTCTCTGTGCCCAGGCCTACAAAGACAGGTGGGGGAATGGTGCTTATCTTCCCAGATTGGATACCTGTATCCATCATCCCTACTCAAGTCTACTTCTCCTTCGAGGGCCTAGTTTGCAGACTGTCACTTTCCCCTAAATCTTCTCTCACTATGGCCACCTTCTATCGGCCACCAGGAGAGTCCACTCTCTTCCTCTCAGAATGGGCTGACCTGGCCTCCTCTCTACTCTCCTCCTCCTTTCAACTCCTCTTGATGGGTGATCTAAACATCCATCTGGACTCTCCTGACTCTTCAGGACCCTTCCACAACCTATGTGACTCTCTCTCCCTATCTATCCTACCCACTGGCCCCACGCACACAGCAGGTCACACCTTGGATGTTCTCATCTCTACTGACATCCCTCGGTCTACCCCGCTCACTACCTATCTCTCTCTTGGACAGACCACTCTCTTCTCTCAACACACCTGACACTCTCCTCTCCTCTTGCAGCAACACACCCGGCACTGCCACTCAGCTTCAAAGTCACCAGACTCATGAAAAAAGTGACAGTGGCGGCCTTTGCCTCCGCCTACTCTCCTCCACCCACTCCTTGGGCTGACCCCCACCCTGACACAGCCCTCGCCAACCTCAACCTTTCTATCTCCAATACTCTTGACACATTTGCCCCTGCCATGAGGGTCCGACTGAAGCCTTCCAAAAAGTGCAACTCGTGGTACGACTCCAACCTGGCTGCCCTTAAACGCAAGTGTAGGGCAGCTGAACGAAAATGGAACTCATCGGGTGGACCATCTGCCAAACTGGCCTGCCGCCTCCTTCAGATGCAATATCGACTCTGCATCGCTCCAAGAAAAGAGTCTATATTCAAGCCTGCATCTTTGCGGCATCAAACAACACTGCCGAGCTTTTCAAAGTCTGCAAGGAACTGGCCAATCCTGCAGCAGCCTCTTCTTCTGTCACACCCACCCAGGACCTCTGCTTGGCCCTGGCTGCACACTTCATCACAAAAACCCAAGACATCCTGTCCTCCCTCTCTTCTACACCACAGCATACACCAACACTGGAGCCTCCCTTGGCGCCCCTCCCCTTACCCTCTCCTCTCTCACTCATCTCGCCTGATGAGGTCACCAGACAAGTCCGGTCTATGAAGGCCTCATCCAAACAGGTGGACCCACCCCTCAAAAACCATCAAGGACAATATTGCCACCCTCGCCCCAGCCTTGGCTGATCTCTGCAATCTCTCCTTTTCCACTGGAGTTTTCCCAACTGCCCTTAAGCGCTCCCTTGTGCACACCGTGCTCCAGGAACCCTCTGCCAACCCCTCCATTCTGGCAAACTACCACCCTATCTCCATCACTCCCTTCTTGGGAAAACTCCTGGAGAAGTTGGCTATCACTCAGCTGACCCTCCACACTGAATCCATTGGCTGCTTCCATGACCATCAGTCTGGTTTTAGAGCATACAGAGGCACAGAAACTGCTCTTCTGAACCACCCGTGAAGACCTGTTCTCAAATCTTGACACTAACATTGCCTCTGTTCTCATCCTCCTTGACCTCTCCTCTGTCTTTGACATGGTTAAGCACAACATTCTGATCGTACGTCTCCGTGATACCCTGGGAATCATAGGTCAGGCTCTGGCATGGTTAGTCGCCTTTCTCTCTGACCGCCCGTCCCAGGTGGAACTCAGAGGCTTTCTCTCAACTATTGCTCTCTCAACCTGTGGCGTTTTCCCAGGGATCTAACCTCTTCCCCTGGTTCTTCAGCGTCTATATGGCTGCATTGGCGTGTGTGATTGCCACTTTCACCTCTAACTTTCAGTGTTACGTGGCTGACATGCAACTTTCCTTCAGACTACCCTCAGCCTCCTCCTCCTCGCTCATATCTGACTGTCTATCCACTATTCAGTCATGGTGTGCTGCAAACGACCTCTGTCTCAACGCCAGTAAGACTGAGATGGTTCTCATTGGGACCCTTGCTCCTGCCTTCCCACTTTCGCTCTGGCCGGCCTCCCTTGGCTGGGCGCACGTAACCCCCCTGCGAGGCAAAAAACCTTGGGGTCATCTTTGATTCCACTCTCTCCTTCTCCTCGCACATCTCTGACATCTATAAAAAGTCTAACTATCAGCTACACATCCTCAGAGGTACTCTTCCTTTTCTCACTTTCCCCCAGTGACTCACTGTCTCCAGAGCCTTGGTTCTCTCTAGACTCTTCCTCAACCTCCCTTTTTCAGCCCTGCGCCTCTACAACTCATCCAAAACAGAATCGTGAGACTTATCCTTGGCCTCAAGCCCAGGGACCGCATCTCTCCAGCACTGAAATCTCTGCACTGGCTCCCCATGGCTGCAAGGATCAAGTTCAAGACCCTCTGCATTATCCACAAGGCTTTCTGGGGTCTGGGACCTACCTACCTGCAACCCTGCCTACCGAAATGCTGTCCCTCACAAGCCCTCCGCTCATCTACCGCCAACCTTCTGCGAGTGAGCCGGTTCTCCAAGTAGAGGGCGATCCTTACCCTCAGCAGGTGCCTGCCTCTGGAATAGCCTCCCTGCCGCACTCCGCCTTGAGCCTGATCTTGTTAGGTTCCGGAAACTCCTCAAGACCTTCCTCTTCTCCTCTTCCTTCGCTATCCCTCTACCCTGCTAACCTAGCCCTCTGCTCTCCATCCCTCTCTCCTCTTCCTTGCAGCTTGCTGACTGGCCGCCTGTTGTACCTCAGAGTCTCACCGATCCCTCTCCAGTCCTCTCTCACACTTGCCGCATGGCCCTACTCCTACCACTCCCACCCACCTCACTGCACTTAGAATAACCCTAGAGAATGGCTCTCTCTGCACTTACCCCAGTCTCCACCGACCGGGACCACTTGGACCTCCCCGCCCTGTGACCTTCCATGCACTTGCATGGCCCAAATGCAACATGCCTGATGATCGCCTGTCTGTTCTCCCTTGTCTCCCCCCCGCCCCCTTAATTGCACTGTAAAACTGCAGAATCGCTGTTAGGCCTAGTTGCTGCGTCTCAATTGTTAATTGTATTTCACGCACTTACTCTGCCTGCACAGACTGTTATCGTCTCAGAAATTCAAGGGCTCTGAGCGACTGTTGTTTCTCCCCTTGTTCCCACCCTCCTTGAACACTTTGAAACAGTTTATGTGTATCAGCGCTATATAAATAAACAATACAATACAGTAGTCTTTCAGGAACTCAGCGAACCGCTTGCCCTGAAAGGGCGGTCCAATGTCTGAGCACAAGGTCCGCGGTAGTCCATGGGTCGCAACGATTTTGTCAAATGCCACTGCCACGTCCTCAAATGCCACTGATTCCACAAACTCCACTTCTGGGTACCTAGGCCGCTGGTCCACCACCAACAGGAAGTGGATATCTCAACCCATGGATCCAAATTCTGCATGTTCTGCCTCCCATAGCTGGGTACCTCGAGGCAGTGACTCAATTGAGGGTCCTTCTGCGCCAGGGATGCCGCCTGGAACTATACATAGGCCGCCACAAACTCCTCAACTCTCTTTTCCACGTCCAGGAACCAGACCTTTAGCCTCAGCCTGGCCTTCATCTTGGCCATCCCCTGGCGAACATAGTGCGCAAGCTCAATGACCTGCTGTACCATGTGGGTGGGCACTACCATCTTGTCTCCTCGCAGTAGCAACCCTGTGAACGGTAACTCCTCCCAGGCCCTCCATAGCTGCTCCAGCGTCGTCTGAGCCTCCTGGGTCCTTTTTCCTAGGCCCTCCAGCACAGATTTCCACTCCCCCTTTTGCAGTGTGATCCGAAGGATCCTGAAACATTCGTCCTTCTCTGACAACTTTTTGAGTTACTGTATGGGCATGGAGTTCAGAGTCGCCACCTCCACGACAAGCTGCATGTGCTCCCCGGCCTCTTCAGTACTGGACATGTCTCCTTCCTCGCCAAGAGCCTTGGGATGGCGAGATAAGTAATCCTCTGTATTGGTCGCCCCTGGGCGGTATACCAGGAAGACGCCAAGCTCAATCAGTGCCAGCATCCATCGCTCAATACTGGCAGGTGGTTTGGATGATGATCCTGTCATGATCAGCAGCAGGGGCTTCTGATCTGTTATGACTGTTACCGGCTGTGACGTTCTGATGTAAGTTTGTCAAAGTAAATCATAACGAATAGTGAAGTTATCGAAGACCAGGAAGTCCCCACTGTATGGCCTTTCCTCTAATGCCTGCCAATCTGTTTCTTTTGGTCGTCTAGGAGACGAGGGAGCGTGAGGAGGAAAGCGGAAAAGACGGTTTATTGTGGGCGTATTGAAGAGAGAGAGAAAAACCCATGAACAGCTGAGTGGGAAACGGACCGATGTCTGGGTGAAACCGTCCAGGAGTCTGAGGATGGTTGATGCGAGAGATCATCACTTGTTTTCGGAGTACTGTTCCCCGACAACCGAGGCAGTATAATTACAAGAGGAAAGGGAAACTGACTCGGAGTACATTTCACCGAACCCGATGTGAAGAGAGTTTCACTCGTCAGCTGTTATAAACAAGTCTGACTGAAAACCCGTAGTCAGAGGTGAGTGAGCGAGCGAGAGAGAGAGAGCGAGAGAGGAAAACTATACTGCTTTGCTCGCACGCAGAGTACAGAGGATACGACCGTGGTCGCTCGATAGACAGTAATGAAATTGACGCCGTTGCGTCTGTTTTTTTTTTATCAACCAAGTTGAAGGGTTTACAAAAGTAAATACGCGCCGTTGCGCAATCAACGTTTGGGAGCTATTAAAAGAAAAGAAAAAAAGAAAAGGTTAAAGCTGATATAAGTATGGGGAAATAACACCCCAGGCACCCCAATGTGTACTAGAGAGAATATGTTTAAGAAAAGCGATGAACTGAAAGAGAAGTGATTCATTGTGAAAAGGGGAGAGAGCATTCCCATATGAGACCAGCTGTATACAAAGGGGAAGCTGAATCTCATTACACTCAGAGGCTACATCAACACTCTTTAACAAGAAGTCACACACTCAAACGAAAGAGCTGAGCAAGAGTAAGAAAAGAAGAAAAGAAAAGAAAAAAAATAAATAAAGAGAAATAAGAAATAAATAAGAAAAGGAATCTTGGAGAAGGAGAACTATATGTTTTTGCCTGTTGTTTGAAACTTTGTGAAGAAAACTTACAGACTCTTACCTGAACTGTTGATTAAACCTCCATCTACCTGAAGCTGGAAGACCTCGAAAGAAATTGTATCCTTTTCAATTCCTATTGAGAAAGAGAAAGAAAGTTTATATTAAGTTAATAAAAGAATTGGATTATCGTTATAATCCAAACAACCTACGTATTGGCTCTGAGTATTATTCATCTATTAAAGGTCATTCTCACAATTGGTGTCAGAAGTGGGATCAGAGAACGCTATGGAGGACCTTATTAAAACCCTAAGTGAGGGACAGCAATTATTACAACAGGCCTTACAATTACAGACTCAGCAGGCCCAAGCGGACAGACTAGCATTTCAACAAGCCTTACAAATGCAGCAAGCACAACTGCTTGAGGTTACTAATACCAGGAACAACACTCCAGTACCTACCTCTGTGTTACAAAAATATTCAACAGGAGAAGACCCTGCACATTTTTTTGTGAATTTTGAAAGAGTTGCTCGAAATGCACAGTGGCCAGCCGAGAGATGGTGCCATTACATCGCACCATTGATGACCGGGGAAATGCAGTCAGCTTATCAAACCGCCAACCCAACAGGAGACACCACGTATGGAGATATGAAGAAAGTAGTGTTAGAGAGGATGGGGCACGATGAAGAAACGTATCGCATCAAATTTAGAGACATCAAGTTGGGTGGAGAGGAAACTCCTAGACAGTTGTACTACCGAGTTAAAGAACTGGCCGAGAAATGGTTACAGCCCACTGTGTCCTCTACAAATGAAATAACGGAGAAAGTGATATTAGAACAATTTATTGAGGCTCTTCCCGGACCGGTTCAGAGATGGGTTAAACAACACCATAGACTATCTTTAGGGGAAGCAGTAGATGTGGCCTCAGCATATCAAAAAGCTGGACAGGGTCGGATAATGACATATCCGATAGCTAACAAGTTACATCAGCCTGTGAACAAAGCTATGTCCCAATCGAGATGGCCACATTCTATGTTAAAGAAACCGGAAGGAGAAGTTTTACGGTCTCGACCAAACAGTGAGGGCCCTAGCAATTATCGTCCTTTTGCATCCACAGTTCGAGGCCCTCAATGTTTTGATTGCGGTGAATGGGGTCATCTTGCTAGGTTCTGTCCAAAGAAAGCAAAAACAGAACCAATGGATGTAGGGGTCTTCGACTCCTTGAAAGAGAATGAATATCTGGAATACCTACCTGGAAAACAACCTCAATACCTGTATACGTGTGATGCGGAAGTCGATGGAAAAACCACAACTGCATTGATCGACTCAGGGAGCCTACAGACCGCTGTAACACAAGAGTTGGTAGGTGAACCTTATTGTTCTTCTGGGGAAATTCCAATACGTTGTGTACATGGAGATGTAAAATCTTACCCATCAAAGAATATCCAGATTAAGCTAGGAGGGGAGACCATGGGGGTGAAAGCAGCTGTTCTCCCCAAGCTACCAAAGCCATTATTAGTTGGGTCCGATATACCTGAGTTGCCTAAATTAATACATAAAATTGAGAAGAGCTGGTGGGAAACTGCCCCTTTCTTTGAAGAAGAAATCGACCCTCCAACCAATAAAGCGGTTAAGAGTAAAAAGTTAAAGAAACTTCAGAAAGAAGAATGGAAGAGTAAGAATGTACTTCCCATAGCAGTGGACTGGAAGATAGAGGAAGATGGTGATAGTTTCAGGACAGCTCAGGATCTAGACCCCTTACTTCAGTATGCCAGGGAGCGAGCTTTGGAAGATCCTAAGGGTCAAGGTCCACATTTCATCAAAGAGAAAGGGTTGTTGTACCGAGTGAGCAAATCCCGGACGGGAGATGAGTTGAAGCAACTTGTAGTTCCTCAGAAATATTATCCAACAGTATTAGAAGTCGCGCATGTACAAGTTGGGGAGGGACACCTTGGAACGGAGAAGACGACTAAGAAAATTTTGGACAGATTTTACTGGCCAGGGGTTTATCAACAAGTATTTAGATTCTGTCAAGCCTGTGAGGAATGCCAGAAGAAAAATAGGGCCAACGTAAAGAAAGCTCCACTACAACCAATGCCGCTGGTACAAGAACCATTCAGCAGAATTGGTATCGATATTGTCGGACCTATTGACCCCACGAGAAGAGGTCATAAATACATCCTCGTTGTGGTAGACTATGCCACTCATTACCCAGAAGCTTTCCCCTTAAAGGCCACTAATATACAACAGATATGTGACGTATTAATCCTGTTTATAGGTCGAGTGGGGATTCCCCGAGAAATTGTTACAGACCGAGGAACAAACTTTATGTCCAATGTGATGAAACAAGTCTGTGATACGTTAAAGATAGAGCATCTGAAGACAGCAGTATACCATCCACAAACGGATGGGTTAGTAGAACGATATAACCAGACTATCAAGCAGATGATACGAAAAACCACCTCACCAGAAGACAAAGACTGGGACAGAATACTACCGTGGATACTAATGACACTCAGAAATACTCCACAATCTTCCACAGGCTTCTCACCCTTCGAATTGTTATTTGGAAGACCCGTGAGGAGTTTGTTAGACGTGTTGAAAGAGAATTGGGAGGAACAACCAGAACAGGAGTTGTCCCTAACTGAATATGCCTCACAACTGCAGGAACGAATAGAACGACTACGGGTTGTAGCAAGAGATAATCTTCTCCAAGCTCAGTTGAACCAAGAGAAGTATTACAACCAGAAAGCCCAACTTCGTACCTTTAAGAAAGGAGATCAGGTTCTAATCTTAATGCCAACATCAGACAATAAGATGTTGGCCAGTTGGAAGGGGCCTTTCGAGATCCAAGAAGTTTTGGGACCCTTAACTTATAAAGTGAAACAACCCGGTAGTAGACTTATGTGTCAGACGTATCATGTGAATTTGATTAAGAAGTGGATTCCACCAATACAGAACATCGCTATGATCACTAATGATGTACCATTAGAAGGAAACTTTCCACAGATAAAAGAGAAAATAGGTGTCGAAGGGTTGAATATCAACATGGAATTAACAGTACTACAGAAATCGGAGCTGTCTCATCTTTTACAAGATTTTGATGACGTATTCTCTTCTCTTCCAGGAAGAACTAGTCTAACCTACCATCGTATAGAAACTAAACCAGGGTCTATAGTAAGACTCAGACCCTATCGGATACCTGAGTCAAAAGTAAAAGCTATCAACCAAGAAGTTCAAGAAATGCTAGATTTAGGAATCATCGAACCATCATTTAGCGACTGGAGTTCCCCAGTAGTCCTGGTCCCGAAGCCAGATGGTAGTGTCAGATTCTGCATGGACTTTCGGAAATTGAATGAAATCTCTAAATTTGACGCTTATCCGATGCCACGCATCGAGGATCTCTTAAATAATCTAGGGAAGGCCAAGTTCTTGACTACCATCGATCTGACCAAGGGCTATTGGCAGGTACCATTATCAGCAGCCGACAAAGAGAAAACAGCCTTCGCCACTCCGACCGGACTCTACCAATTTACAGTATTGCCCTTTGGCCTCCATGGCGCACCAGCAACCTTTCAGAGGTTGATGAATCATTTGATAAAAGGGCATGAAGGATATGTTGGTGCGTATCTAGACGATATCATTGTATATAGTAAAACTTGGCAAGAACATATGATTCATCTACGAAAGCTACTCGTAAAACTGAAAGAGGCTGGTTTACATGTAAACCCTAAGAAAACCCATATAGCTGAGTTCCACACGAAGTATTTAGGGTATTATGTTGGACAAGGGATAATTAGACCCCAAGAGGAGAAAGTAAAGGCCATCAAAGAGCTGAAGTTCCCGGAAAATCCAAAACAAATACGGGCCTTCCTTGGTTTTGTGGGATATTACAGAAGATTTATTCCACACTTTTCCACTTTGGCTTCTCCACTAACAAATCTGTTGAGGAAACCCTCCTTACCAAAGAAGGACTGGCAGAGTCCTGAAGCTATTGAAGCCTTTAATGCTTTAAAAGAAGCTCTCACCGGTAAGGCGATGTTACAATGCCCTGATTTTGAATCCCCATTTGTTCTTCAGACGGATGCTTCAGGAACGGGGCTTGGGGCAGTCCTCCTTCAGAATCAAGGGAACGGCGAAAGACCAGTGCTATTCATCAGTCGTAAATTATTACCTCACGAACTCAACTACCCGACAATAGAAAAGGAGTGTTTAGCTGTTAAGTGGGCCATTGATGCCCTCATATACTATCTGTTGGGACGTGAATTTACACTAATGACGGATCATGCACCGTTGGTATGGTTAGCACGCAACAAGGACTCAAATCAAAGAGTACTAAGGTGGTTCCTTTCCCTCCAGCCCTTCTCTTTTAAAACCGTTCACAAACCTGGGAAGCTGCTGTCACAAGCCGATTATTTATCCAGGGCACAAACCCTTCCCGAGCGTAAGGGTTTAGTAGAGGGGGTGTGACGTTCTGATGTAAGTTTGTCAAAGTAAATCATAACGAATAGTGAAGTTATCGAAGACCAGGAAGTCCCCACTGTATGGCCTTTCCTCTAATGCCTGCCAATCTGTTTCTTTTGGTCGTCTAGGAGACGAGGGAGCGTGAGGAGGAAAGCGGAAAAGACGGTTTATTGTGGGCGTATTGAAGAGAGAGAGAAAAACCCATGAACAGCTGAGTGGGAAACGGACCGATGTCTGGGTGAAACCGTCCAGGAGTCTGAGGATGGTTGATGCGAGAGATCATCACTTGTTTTCGGAGTACTGTTCCCCGACAACCGAGGCAGTATAATTACAAGAGGAAAGGGAAACTGACTCGGAGTACATTTCACCGAACCCGATGTGAAGAGAGTTTCACTCGTCAGCTGTTATAAACAAGTCTGACTGAAAACCCGTAGTCAGAGGTGAGTGAGCGAGAGAGAGAGAGCGAGAGAGGAAAACTATACTGCTTTGCTCGCACGCAGAGTACAGAGGATACGACCGTGGTCGCTCGATAGACAGTAATGAAATTGACGCCGTTGCGTCTGTTTTTTTTTTATCAACCAAGTTGACGGGTTTACAAAAGTAAATACGCGCCGTTGCGCAATCAACGTTTGGGAGCTATTAAAAGAAAAGAAAAAAAGAAAAGGTTAAAGCTGATATAAGTATGGTGAAATAACACCCCAGGCACCCCAATGTGTACTAGAGAGAATATGTTTAAGAAAAGCGATGAACTGAAAGAGAAGTGATTCATTGTGAAAAGGGGAGAGAGCATTCCCATATGAGACCAGCTGTATACAAAGGGGAAGCTGAATCTCATTACACTCAGAGGCTACATCAACACTCTTTAACAAGAAGTCACACACTCAAACGAAAGAGCTGAGCAAGAGTAAGAAAAGAAGAAAAGAAAAGAAAAAAAATAAAGAAAGAGAAATAAGAAATAAATAAGAAAAGGAATCTTGGAGAAGGAGAACTATATGTTTTTGCCTGTTGTTTGAAACTTTGTGAAGAAAACTTACAGACTCTTACCTGAACTGTTGATTAAACCTCCATCTACCTGAAGCTGGAAGACCTCGAAAGAAATTGTATCCTTTTCAATTCCTATTGAGAAAGAGAAAGAAAGTTTATATTAAGTTAATAAAAGAATTGGATTATCGTTATAATCCAAACAACCTACGTATTGGCTCTGAGTATTATTCATCTATTAAAGGTCATTCTCACACCGGCCTTCCCATTATGTAGAGACGGAAGTGCCGGCACCACCACAGTACCAAGGCCTTGCGCTCAATCTGTGAATATCTCTCCTCAGTGTGCAACAGAACGTGGCTGGTGAATGCTATGGGTCCTGCTTCCCCTTTTTCATCTGTCTGCATGAGCACAACTCCCAGGCCAAACGGGCTAGCGTCCACCACCACTTCCGATGAGAGCGCAGAGTCAAAATATGCCGTGGTGTCTTCCTCCGTGAGGGCCCCTTTCATGCCCTCAAAAGCCACCTGCTCGAGGGTGCTCCATTGCCAGGTGGAGTCCTTCTTCGTCAGGCTCCTTAGTGGCTCCGACCTCGTGGCAAAATTCTTAATGAATCGGCCACAGTAGATGACCATCCACAGGAAACTATGATCCTCCAATATGTTCTCCAGGGCCCTTGCTTCCATGATGTATTTGACCATGCGGGGATCCGTGGACACCCCCCCCCCTTCCTTGAACATGAATCTGAAGAACTCGATGCTCGCTCGGCAGAACTCGCAATTTTCTCAATGCAGCATCAAACCCAGAGCCTGAATTTGTTCTAGAGTTCTCACCAGCCGTGTCATATGCTTCACCTCAGATTTGACAAAGACCAGGATATCGTCATTAATGTTTGGGATGCATTGCAGGTCAGCCAGGGCTCCTCGTATTATGTTCAGAAAAATCTCAGCAGCTGGCGACACACCGAAGCTGAGCCGCTTGTACCTGTACAGCCCCGGTGTGTCATAAATGCTGTGATGTAACGAGACTCTGGATGCAGCACGACCTCGTGGTAGCCCGCGCGCAAGTCTCGCTTCGAGAAGAATCTCGCACCCTGCAGTTCCGCAATGATGTCTTCAATGGTGGGGGTGAGGAGAAAAGAGTAGAAAAGAAGAGAAAAAAAGAAAGAAAGAAAAATAGCGACATTGATGTCAGTTCATATATGTAGGTGAATAATTCCTGTGATTCCCCACATAATGAGAGACCATGTTTAAAAGGTTCTAACATCTGTACCTCAGCCTTTTTCTCTTCTTTTCTACTATATATTTGAACACGAACCATTGCACTTCCTTGATGATGGTATGTATAGGCGCTATTTTGAAATATTGTTGAATGGACACAACGTTAATTACAATTGATGAATGATGAATTACTAATGTATTGTTATGGATTGAAATATGGACAAATGTAGCCCTGACGATGGTGCTAGGCATCGAAATGCATTGGCAAGAGCCCAAAGTCGTGTGATCGCCGAAACTAATGAAGTGTGATTAAAACACAGATATTTTACATAAAACTTACAATTGAGTTTATGTAATCAATTTTTGGTAATATCAGTGAGCACTTCCCAAATGAAAAAGAAAAGTCTTCGGATATTTTAGTAATCTAAAGGAATGAATTTAGCTCCTAAATGGAGCAATAAGTGAGCACTAGGTTTACTGGGTGGATTGCACCCGGTTCTTCCGGTTACTGCATTACATACTCTGCCACACACTGCTTGCCCATCTGTTACGGTACTGTGCCACGGAATGCATGTACATTACGTACTGTGCCACACACTGCTTGCCCATCTGTTACAGTACTGTGCCACGGAATGCATGTACATTACGTACTGTGCCACACACTGCTTGCCCATCTGTTACAGTACTGTGCCACGAAATGCATGTCCATTACGTACTGTGCCACACACTGCTTGCCCATCTGTTACAGTACTGTGCCACACACTGCTTGCCCATCTGTTACAGTACTGTGCCATGGAATGCATGTCCATTACGTACTGTGCCACACACTGCTTGCCCATCTGTTACAGTACTGTGCCACAGAATGCATGTCCATTACGTACTGTGCCACACACTGCTTGCCCATCTGTTACAGTACTGTGCCACACACTGCTTGCCCATCTGTTACAGTAATATGCTACAGAATGTGTGTCCATTACGTACTGTGCCATACACTGCTTGCCCATCTTTTACAGTACTGTGCCACGGAACAGATGTCCATTACGTACTGTGCCACACACTGCTTGCCCATCTGTTACAGTACTGCGCCACGGAATGCATGTCCATTATGTACTGTGCCACACACTGCTTGCCCATCTGTTACAGTACTGTGCCACAGAATGCATGTCCATTACCTACTGTGCCACACACTGCTTGCCCATCTGTTACAGTACTGTGCCACACACTGCTTGCCCATCTGTTACAGTACTGTGCCACAGAATGCATGTCCATTTTGTGTCATGCCAAACACCAGGCCACTGGTAGAAGCTACTTTATCAGCGACTGCTGTATACTATTCCTACCCATCGTGAGCCTAAAGCAAACATAGTGCCTTGAAGTCCCTACAAGTCCTCCCCGTCAACAAGGCGTGCAACAGGCGGCCAGATAGCACTTGCCGCTCTTTTACGATACACGTGTATTGGTATATAAAATAACATACTATTACATAACAGGGATCACAGTTATTAGCATGTAATATGCAGGTCACTGACATATACCCATAATGAACACCAATGCCACATCCAGCATGTTCCCCCTACCCAGCCTCAAGCAAGATTCAATATCGCGAACATTATGAAGTCCAAGTGTCAAACAAGCATTGGAAGCATGGGTAGCGTGCATTGCACGTGTGCACGCCCAGCATCCATCCAACGGTCTCACAACAATGGCAGATCAGTCTGAAGGCCAGCAGCGGTAGAAGTGTAACAACAAAAGGAGTGTAACTGTGCCCCGGCGGGGGGCCAGGTAGGCAGGAAGGGAGCAATGTGCAGACCATTTTCCAAGGGTTGCGGCCATGCTGGTTGACAGCCAATTGATTTGAAACAGCTTTCAGTTTAGCTGTAACTGCTATCCAGTGGTAAAGTGGAGAAGTGTGCTTTAACTTCTCAAAGATCAGTTCCAGAATGGTGAAAATGGTTGCAGAAAGCAGCAGCACTGTTAACAGTAAAAAAATAAGGGCTGTGGAATGGCGCTCCCGGCCGTTCCCGCTCACTTTGACCACTGCACGACATTCCAGATAACCTCGGTGGGCATCAGCAATGAATGAAATGGCAGAAGTCACCTTCTAACATGCGAGTATGGATCACGTCATTCAGCCAATCACCAAATAAGGAGGGAGGGGAATAATCCCAACAAACAACCCAGAGGGGATAGTGGAATGGTTGCACCTACTATTAAGCCTAGTGCTTGCCTTATATCAGTCCAGAGCTGCAGAAATGATTTACCGGACCAGGCAAGCTGCAGAAAATATCCGCCTGTCTGCCTGCATCTAGGGCAAAGCTTGGGCTTAGCAGGGTCTACTCTGTGAAGTTTGAAGGGGGTGTAGCAGGTCTAGCACAGCTGGCTCAGGCTGTTATAATAAATCATGTACAACGTTAGGCCCAGGGGCCAAGGGAAATGTCTCGTGCAAGAGAACTGATTTATCACCTGAGTCAGGTTGTAGGTTAAGCCTCCTTTTTACAAGTGCTGAGAAGCCCGTGATTGGGAAAACAGCACCTGCTACATGTAAACAAACTCAACGGTGTATGAAACACCGATTTAAATAACAAGCATCAAAATATTTAGATTTCAATACATTTCATTTTTGAAAAACATAGAGTTGAATAGCCCTGATTACGAGTTTGGGGGTATTGCGGCAGTAAATCCACCAGAATACTGCCAAACAGATTTACCGTTACTACCACTTGGTCCCACGGACCTACCACGGGATTGCGAATGGTGGCAGACGGTGTTAGTCCCCATTTTTTGGACTCCATGGGGATTTTGGCAGACCATCCACATACGGTGCCTTAAGCATATCTGAGCCTAATACTCCCACCGGGAGCTCTGCCACACGCTCTCCAGATCCCAGCGCTCTCAATCTCCATGCCACAGATGGCATCTCTAAGACCAACGCTCATAATTATAGCAACACCTCAGTCAAGCTAACCACTCCAGCAACAGCCCATAACACCACCACAACAGAGACAGATCCTAAACTCCTGCCACAGCCCCTGCCCTACCCAAACCACCAACCACTCCATCTGAGATCACAATGCAAAAGAAATTACCTCCTTGGATGATATTAAAGGAAACACCATAACATACCTCAATGGAGCCCTCATCAATGCTAGATCCCTCCTTGTCCACACCCTCGACATAGCCAACCTCATCACCTCTAAGAAACTTGATTTCCTAGCAATCACAGACGCATGGCTACATCTAGCTGCTGGCCCTGCACTCTCCTTAGCCATCCCAGATGGATACACTATCCTGACTAGTATCGAAAGGATGCAGAGTAGCTGTTATCGCCAAAAACCTCTTACCCATTAGAGACATCCCTATCCAATCTATCCCGTCAGCTGAACGCCTCTCAACCAAAATCTCGTTATCTGCCATGGCCACCCTCACAATCCACCTAATTTACAGACTTCCAGGCCAAATACTCTCCTTTGATGAAGATATTGCGCAACTCATCTCAGCTAACATTAAGCCCTCGTTCAAAATCATCCTTTTAGGAGATGTCAACCTAGGCCTCAACAATTCGTTTGACCCCCTTGCACTGGCCATCGCTAACTCTATTGTAACTCAAGGCCTCTCCCACCAACTCTTAAGCCCTACTCACAACAAAGGCTGCATGCTAGACTGGCTTGCAGATCTTAATTGCAACACCAATATTCTATCCAACATGCGCTGCCCTTGGTCTGACCATAACATCATCACATTCACCATCAACAAAACAGCCCAAATGGATGCTTCTACCCTACTAGCCCTGCCCTCCCTCTCAAGGAACTCACACAACATCACTTCAGACAACCTTCTGACCTTGCTATCACCCCTAACAACTTATGCACACGCCAACTCGGATCCTACATCCATGGTCATGTTATATAACCAAACACAACTCGAAGCCATCAGCAAGGTAGCATCCTAAGCAACCGTAAACCTATACAAATAGCCCACCTAAATACTTGGTACACCCCTAGTCTCAAAGCCTTACGATGCTCAAAAAGAACTGCTGAGAATGTCTGGATAAAAATACCTTCAGATGAGAACAAACAGCACTTCACTGCCCTCTCCAAAACATACAGACAAGCCATTCTTCAATCCAAAAGTGATACTTTTGAAGACCAACAGCCCTCATCCCCTCTCTCTATCCCACCCCCCTGTTTGACTTCACATCGATCACCACCACTGAAACCACCAAAATTATCAAAGGTTTCAAACAATCCAAATGCCAAGGAAACATATGTCCAGCCTCTCTCATAAAAAGACTGTGCCGAAGAGCTTGACCCATTCATCGCAGCACTGATCAATAGCTCCTTCTCAAGCGGCAATGTACCATAGAACCTAAAAGAAGCCTGGGTACTCCCACTCCTCAAAGAGCCCACGTTAGATCCCATCATCCCTACCAACTACCGCCCTATCACAACTGTGCCATTCCTCCTAAAAGTACTTGACAGAGTGACATATTTTCAAATTCAAAAATTCTTGGAAACCCACAACCTTCTTGGCCTATGCCAATTGGGCTTCCACCCCAGCCATTGAATGGAAACTGCCCTCCTGGACCTAAAAATCCAAATGGATGAAATTAGAGACAATGGTAAACTGGTAATTCACCTCTTACTTGACCTCTCAGCTGCCTTTGACATGGTAAAACACAAAATACTTATCTCCTCAGATGCACACTTCTCGACCAAAGCCTTAACGTG
Source organism: Ambystoma mexicanum (assembly GCF_040938575.1). Taxonomy (NCBI): domain Eukaryota; kingdom Metazoa; phylum Chordata; class Amphibia; order Caudata; family Ambystomatidae; genus Ambystoma; species Ambystoma mexicanum. Next base: position 1,432,210,000 of record NC_090931.1, read on the forward strand.
GATAGAGTCTTTCTTGTCTAACTATACAATAAGAGTGTTCTCTACTGCCCCAGCAGCCCCCTGCCCCCGAGCCCCAGTCACCTAAGAAGTGACTTAAGGCTCCTGTGTCTCACCAACACTTTACAATATCTTTACCAAGCCACTCTTTGACCTCCTTGATGACTGCCTGTCACCTACACCATTTATGCGGATGACACCCAAATCCTCCTTCCCATCACCGGCAACCACGACACTGACTCCAACACACTGAACAAAATATACCAAACCATTCAGGTTTGGATGGCACAACACGAGCTCTGCCTAAACAATGAGAAAACCAAACTGCTTATCATCAGAGCACATCTGTGGCTAAACAAACTCTCTGACGCCTACAAATCATTTACTATTGACGGAAACATTATCACTGTGGCCAAATAGGTAAAAACCCTAGGAGTATACTTAGACTCAACTCTCTCCCTAACGAGACAGGTAAACACAGTCGCATCAGCTGCAGCTTACATCGCTAAACTTATCAGCGCCTGCAGACCCTTCCTGACCACTGACAACTGCATCACATTCACCAAGGCCTTTACACTATCCAGTATTGACTATTGCAAGGCTCTAACGCTCACAACATAAAAGAATGACAAATTATTCAGAACAACGCCATAAGAGCCGCACTTAACATCCAAAAAAGAGACCACATCACCATAGCTAGACAAAATATCCACTGGATCCCGGTCCGTGAACGTATCATGTTCAAAGCACTATCCCTGACCCACAAATGCCTTTTGAACAGTGCCCGATCTACCTAGCCAGACACATCTCCAGCGTACACTCCAATAGACCCACACGGGCAGCGTATTTTCACCTTCTTGCCATCCCCAGTTACAGACGTCAGAGAGCCAGAGGTAGCAGTTTCCCTGTAGCAGCCAAACAACGGAACCACCTGCCTCTAGCGCTAAGATGAGAACCGTCCTTATGCTCCTTCCACAAAGAGCTCAAAACCGGTCTCTTTTCCCAAGAAATCTAGAGGAAGTGAAGTCACACAATTCCCTAAGCAGCTGGCAACTTCCCTCTTTACTAACTGGCAACCTTGCACCTTTAAATACCTCCTATGTTTGTAACTATTCTCGAATCACCACTCGTACGTTCTTTGTATGTCTGTAAACAACTGTAATCCTTTCTCTACATAAACCACCTCTGGTTTGCAACCAGTGTAACCAGCATGTGTACTTAAACCAGTGCCCAGATGCCTCCGGGTTCGGTGCACTTTACAAATGTCCAAAGAAATGAATAAATACCATGGGCGGGAATTCCGCCTATGGTAATTACTCTAATTTTGCCTATTTTTTGGCAGTAGGGAGGCGGATTCCCCTACAGCTTTTTGCTGGAAGAAAATCCTCCACCTCACTACCAAACCAGTAGTACAGCGATGCGGTAAAGGGATTGGTAGATTACTCCACTGGAGATTTGTCGCAGGAGAATTGGTTGCAATATGTGTGTGCATTTTGGCGCATATATCTTTGAGGGGGTGGGTTTAGGGATAATCATTAATGTAGTGGGTGAAGAGGGGGCTGCGGAGGATCTCGGTCTCTAGAATATCCATCGAAAATGGATTCATCTAATTCATATCCATCGAATTTTATTCATTGAAAATACTTTCCATCGAAATGCATTTTCATTGAACAAAATTTGATAGAATTTTTAAATTGAAAATTAGAGTTAGAGTTAGGGTTAGGGTTAGGGTTAGGGTTAGGGTTAGGGTTAGGGTTAGGGTTAGGGTTTGGGTTTGGGTTAGCGTTAGGGTTAGGGTTAGGGTTTGGGTTAGCATTAGGGTTAGGATTAGGGTTTGGGTTTGGGTTAGCGTTAGGGTTAGGGTTTGGGTTAGCATTAGGGTTAGGATTAGGGTTTGGGTTTGGGTTTGGGTTAGCGTTAGGGTTAGGGTTTGGGTTAGCATTAGGGTTAGGATTAGGGTTTGGGTTTGGGTTTGGGTTAGCGTTAGGGTTAGGGTTTGGGTTAGCATTAGGGTTAGGATTAGGGTTTGGGTTAGGGTTAGGGTTAGTGTTAGGGTTAGCATTAGGGTTAGGATTAGCGTTTGGGTTTGGGTTTGGGTTAGCGTTAGGGTTAGGGTTAGTATTAGGGTTAGGATTAGTGTTAGGGTTTGGGTTAGCGTTAGGGTTAGGGTTTGGGTTAGCATTAGGGTTAGGATTAGGGTTTGGGTTAGGGTTAGTGTTAGGGTTAGCATTAGGGTTAGGATTAGCGTTTGGGTTTGGGTTTGGGTTAGGGTTAGGGTTAGGGTTAGCATTAGGGTTAGGATTAGGCTTTGGGTTTGGGTTAGCGTTAGGGTTAGGGTTTGGGTTAGCATTAGGGTTAGGATTAGGGTTTGGGTTAGGGTTAGGGTTAGGGTTAGGGTTTGGGTTAGCATTGGGGTTAGGATTAGGGTTTGGGTTAGTGTTAGGGTTAGGGTTAGCATTAGGGTTAGGATTAGGGTTTGGGTTTGGGTTAGCTTTAGGGTTAGGGTTTGGGGTTTGGGTTAGGGTTAGTGTGGTGTCCATGGGGGTTGGGAAGGACCCCCCATTAAATAATAAACACCAAAATGTCCAGTGCCAAAAAACTTTGAAGATTTCAGCACTTGACAGCTCAATGTAATGTTTTAACGTAAGAAAATAAATGCATGGAAATGCTGTCTTTTGCATTTAAAAGTACATATCCATCGAAATGTGTCCATTCCTATATTCGATGGACAAGTGTTGATGTACTTTAAATGGTAAAGATAGCATTTCGATGCATTTATCTCCGTTGGATTTTTTTCCGATTGTTTTCCTTTTTAATGGTTCTTTTTCGATGAAAAGACCATAAACCGAGGCTCTCCCCCACGTATATATGCGGTAAAATGAACCTGATAAATCAATCGACCAATTCTCCAACAACCAAATAGATTTGATGAAATCAACCTAAACCTGCGGTAAATGCAGCCGTAACGGAATTACCGCCCCCTTACCGCTGTTTTTTACTGCACCGCCATACTCATAATGAGGCCTAATGTGCATTCAGGAGTAACATTTATTATAAAGGTAAAGGGAAGTGGGGGGAGGAGGGTAGTTGGGGTTAATATGTATGTGAAATATAGAGAATATAAGTAGCATTAGTGTTCGGTGTGGTATTTCAAAGATAGAGCACTTATTGTTTGTTCACTCGTGATATTCTGTAAAATGCCAATAGATGGCGCTCCAGGACCGACGAGAAACAATATGTTGTTCACAAATCAAAACAGACTGTCAAGAGAACGGAGAGAACTGGCGGTGACTGTATGCCGATATAAAGGTCTGGGAAAAAAAGCTTTACAAAGATAACTCGTTACCTTACTAGGATCGACCATATTTGTGCTTTTTTTAATTGCAAAGTTATTTGTCTGTTCTTGTAAAGCTATAAAACCGATTTGGGGGCAGAATCTTAGGAAGCAGTGGGTGTAATTGCATGAAACATGCTGGACCCAACCTTCCAGCCATAAAGGGTCCACTTCAGGTCCTGAAAGCATCCGAAAAAGACATTTCCACCGGTCCCTTCGCGGCCTAACTTAAACAGCTACGAGTGAGTACAGAGGTAGCGGGTCTCTGTTACACCTGCCCAACCCTGCCCACTTGAAACAGGACCTGTGGGGTGGTTTAACCCAAGATTTGCACTCATCTGGTCCTACTTTCTTTAGGTCTGGCTCAGCAGGGGTTAATTGCCGAGACCGGGTTGACGCCATTCAATTCTAGAACCTCTGGCAGTGCCCCAATGTGCACACTAGAGGGCAGTAATAGGATCCCAGGGCATGCCTTTGCCAAATTCCTGGGCTATTCCTTGTAAAATGAAAGAAGTGGGCATAGCGGGTGTGATGCCGTAAGGATTAGCTTTGGTGATTTGCTATCAACTTGTGCCTGTTGCCCCATGGGTATTCCTATGCAGTCCCTTTTTGGCGATTCTGACGGTATCAGGTAATAATGTCCCCATGCATAATGTCCCCATACATAATGTCCCCATGCATAATGTCCCCGTACATAATGTCCCCATGCATAATGTCCCCATACATAATGTCCCCGTACATAATGTCCCCATACATAATGTCCCCGTGCATAAGGTCCCCGTACATGATGTCCCCATACATAATGTCCCCATGCATAATGTCCCCGTACATAATGTCCCCATACATAGGGGTAGGTGAGAGGTGGTAATGGCTGGTTATCTACTGGCCCTGTCGATGGGGCTGCGTTCATAGTCCCAGGTTTAATGTTGGTCATAGTGCGTTGTAAATCCTATATCTATGTTCAGCTAATATTTCTTTCTGGTTGAGCATCTTCAAGTGCATCGTATTTCAAGAACCTACATTGTTGTGTGCAAAGAGGGGCCAATACCATCACTGACCGGTCCTGCAGCGTGTGCCTGTCTTGTGTGAAGTTGTGACCAACTAATATTTCTGTTTTGTGGTTCAAGATGGTATATCTATGGCCATTCATTCTTTCGCATACTCCCGGGAAGGTATGACCTACACACTTTCCTTGTGGACATTCTTGCATTGGATGATGTATACAACTTTGGACGGTTTGCAGTTGTATAGCCTTTGTCTTTGTATTGTTTGGTTTTGTGGGGTTATTACAACAGTTTGACACAGGTTTGTTATTATGTTTTATATCTCCTAACATTGTATGTGCATGTTCTCTGCCTTATATGTTCTTGAACTGGTAGACATGAACTTCTGGTGAGGGACAAGGCTAGATTTTTTTGCTTGCTTGCGTGCAATTAAAGGGGTTTCCTTCAACATACCCCTCAGCGTCTCATCCGCGTCGCATATTGATTGTACGCCGTTAACATTTCTAATCAGTTGTGTTAATGCTGACGATAAGTGATAACCAAGGATATTCATTACGCAGTTTTCCTGTTATCTTACTCGTGCACGTTATTGCTGAGTTTTTCCGATGCTCCATCAAATTCCCAGTCACGTTGTCTGGCTGAGGGACTCTTGCAAGACGTATGCACAGAGTAGAACAAGTTGATTGTCCCTTCTCTACTTTTTGGGGTTCAATTGTTCGTATTGGATAGCCTGGCTCTATATAATAGATCATTTTGTCTGACTCGCATGGAAACGTATGCAGGGCTGGTATTTGTCCCCGTCCGTCAGTTGTTTCTGGGAGGCTGCTCCTTCCAAAGGAAATACTGGTATCCAAGAAATGTTTATTCTTCTTGGAGCATTCCATAGTGAACTTAATGAATTGGTGGAAGTCGTCCAGGCATTTATGGGATTGTCTTGGGTAATCTTCAACTTCTGTCTAAATCAAGGACATGTCATTGGTATAGTGCATATGTATATTGGTGTTTTCTAGATTTCTTTTTGAGAAAATCGCTGCTCGAAGCCTTGAAAAGTTATGAATACGGATTATTAATGTTTGTGTCCATGGCCATTCCGTCCTTTTGTAGCAGATCTCTTCGATTGAAGAAAATATGGTTGCGATGAGTATGAGCCTCATGAGATATGGAATGACTCTGATTGGCGCTGCTGTCTTGCAGGTTGTGTTTTGCAGTAATCTCCAGCATGCAGCCAGGGCTCAAAACGATTTGCACTAGCCCTTCCCAAGTGATTGGCGAGTAAGACATCGGGCCTCATTACGAGTCCGGCGGTAACCGTGCCGGAAAAACTGGCAGGCTAGCGCCAGATCCGTATTACCATTCCGCCTTCGTGATTCCCGGAATCCCCGGGGCATTACGACCCCGGTGACCCGGGAATTCCAGAGGCGGAATTCTGTAAGTCCCCATTCCCATGGCGTCCAATATCTTTATGAGTAAAAGTGTTGTATCCCGTACAAAGCATTTTGTGTCCATTACCAGAATTTTCAGAATGCATTCAATGTATCCTGATACTAGCAGTTGTACCCATGATTCGCACAGTAATTCCTACTTAAAAAACAAAATTAGACAAAGGTATGTTTATACTTCATACTTTTTACCTTGTCAACACCATGTAACCTACCCACATGCCACATTTCAGGTTTGTAGCATGTTGGGAAGTATGCAGAATTTATTTTTATTTTTTGGGTATTCATGATGCCCCTATACAGCAAATGGTGTTTCAAGGCACCAAAAGACAAAAGAGGGAGGGCGGGGGACAGGGATGAAGAATCACAAAAATGGTCCTATTAGGCCTTGTGTCATTCGGATCGTGCAAGTGCAACAACTGCACGGAGCACATTCAAATCCCTCTGCATCATCCGCTAGGCTCTCTGGGGCCGGGGACCACAGTATCTACAACTTGCTCTCACTAAATATTCTCACTTCAGATCTTTACGTTCCTCCGGTACCAACTCTCTGTGTGTTAAGCGTTTCTCTAAACAGCGAGCTGGTGGCCAATCGCTTTCCTAAGCAGACTCCCTCCTATGGAACAACCTCCCCCTTCCTCTTTGTCTTGAACCGGATCTCCTCAAATTCCGGAAGCTCCCCAGGACCTTCCTTTTCACCTCCTCGTTCCCTTCCTCTCTCCTCTGATAAACCTCCTCTGCATTCCGATTTACCACGTGCGATAATTACCAATTCCAAAATGAGTTTTATGCATCTCAAAAATGGGAAATAAGTGAAGGGTCTGGATGACCCTTGATCATGCAGAACCTGCGGGGATGGTAATCGAGTTTGGCGGCTTGCATGACGCCCTTAGTAGACCCTTTTGTGCTTCAATGTTTGGACACATTACATATCACATACAGAAATGTGGGTGATTAATAGTGGCCCTGCAGAAAATGTCCTTTTCAACCATTGCTGGAACAGAAAACTGTGTTCCAATGGATGCAAGTATGTGTCTGTTTCTTATTCCAAATGCATTGCTCTGTAGAGAAGGGGGTCATCTAACGACTGAACTCCTTGCATACCTTTTTCCCGCAGCCAACGGAGATTAAAGTGAAAGATCCGCCCTTCTTTTTTCTCTATGTAGTAGATATGCCCAGCAGTGCAGAGTTCTTTTTCTTGGTTGCTCGTTTGATTGTGTGACCACCATCTGATTAAGAAGCCTCTAGGACTTTGAAAGCTAATGCATTCTACCATCTCAGCATACTATGTTCAGCTAGTCCAATAAATAGTATAACACGAGAATAAGGCAAGGTACAAAACATTGCAGAATCCTAGCTCTATTTGATACTCCTGCAAAGATCTTTCTGAATCCCTTGTTAATAGAACTGACCAGTTGGGCCAGGGACAATCAAATTGTAATAATAACGTATCTGACAGGCCGGGTCTCTCCACTTCTTTAAATATATAAACTCTGGCACAGATAATTGCTAGTTCTCTAGAAGTAAAAATATTACATCTGCACATCCCTTTTGTGGATTACACTGCTGCATTTGGCAGTCTAAACCATATCAAACCTTGGCATATTGCATTGGGGGTTGGCGATTCCACGGCACTATTAAAATTGATAGTGAATTTTGACCCAACACATCTAGAACAAGTTTCTGCACTAGTTTATACATGCATATAATTGATTTTATGAATTAAGAATGTATTTTAATGTGGAATTTTGATTGTTTGATCAATTTCTATTGTGTCTATAATGTTTTTATCCGCATAAACATATTTTGATTGATAAAAGTGATAGTTGCCGAGTATGACAATAGTAAAGCATGGTTAGAATTGATACTTATGCATCAATCCCACAGCATACTCCCACAAATGCAGGGTTAAAGCAGGCTGTGGCATGGGTCCACTATTATTTAACCTGCACAGAACAGATGTGTGTGTGTGTGTGGCCTTATCGCAAGCATGTACATTTACCTCCAAAAGTGGCCTCTAATTCTCTACGCTGTCTTGCTTAGATGGACAATTTGGTGATACTGAAGCCATTGGGCTGCAAAGAGCAATTAGGGCCTGGGTCAACTTTCTAAAAATAATATAATTCGAAATAAATGTCACCAAAAATAACCTGATGTGTTTCTTAAGCAAACGCTCCAGCAATGACCCCCATGGTATATGGAAAGATGATGTCGTAAGGTTGTACATAGCCATCTTTATAAACGTCGAGGAATCCCCAGGTTCGCCGAGGGTTAAAGACGCCTCGGCGACCTGGGGAAACAAAGGGACAGTAACTGCCTCTGGTGACCTCTCGCGCGAGGGGTCACCAGAGACTGACTCACTATGACTGACAGAAGTGGCAGCCAGTCACAGCGTCGCTGTGGCTGGCTGCCACTTCTGTCGGCTCGCCTGACTTCATGGCGGGCGCATCTCCCGTCGCGGCTGCGGCCGCGACGGGATAATGCATTCCGCCAATGTTGCGGTTGGACGGGGGCCCCGGCAGGGCCCCGGCTCAGTCCCATTTTTTGGAGACTGCCGGGGCCCGGCCCCGGCAGGCCCCGGCCCACTTTAAGCACTGGGCCTAGGGATGTCAAGCTGCAGTCTGAACAAGCACAGATGTGTTCAGTGCAGTCGGGGGAGGAGTCAGAAAGTAGGCCACCCTGGGGAATGGATCCCAAGATGCTTTGTAGGTGCCCAATGCTTGCCATGCTTCCAACAGTTGCGTGCATCTTTGCATCCCAACAGGCTTCCGGAGAACCTCACAAACACTCTATACTCCAGTCATATATATATATATATATATATCTACCTGGTGTCATGCACCTCCACCAGTCACACACTAACAAACATCACGCGGAGCTGTTCTGCAGCAAAGTCTTCTTCCTGTTCATGAACCATACCAAGGTTGTTGTGCCGATTAGTGCCTTAGGCAAACTGCAATGTCCAATCTCCTGAATGATCAGAAGCTTAATTCTTAAGGCGATGACCTTACTGTAGTTCTGCCTTTCTGATGGGACTGCCTATTATGTTAATGCTGTTGAATTTAGATAAAGATGCCTTCTCAGTTTCGGACAAGGAGAATTGAGTTACTGTGAGGCTTTGACTCACCGAGGGCACACAGCAACTGTTGTGAACTGGCATCAACCATCTCATCTTACAAATACTCCCCCAAAGATAGCGACATACGTTGGAAAGGCTAGTAGGCCGGGACCACCCTGGCCGGACAGGAGCAGGCGTGTGCCCTCATGTGTGTGGCATGGAGGTAATGAGGGCTGAGGCAACTACACAGTGGGGCACACGTGGGTCTAGGGAGAGACAAAAGAAGTAATCAGTAACTGGTGTTTCCTATGTCCTCCCAGCACCCAGGTGCTCTTGCTCCCTGCTGATTCCAGATTCATCCAGTTTGGACGGACCAGTGAGCCGCCTTACTGGAAAGGGATGCACTGAAGACACCAGGCGGGTACTTGAGTACCAGGAAATGGGCTCGGCTCAAGGCAGCAGCAGGAACGGCTCATGAAAACCAAGCACTGGCAGGTGATGTTCTCCATGGGATCACAGCAGGCCAACGGGATACACATGGCAAACAGCAATAAAAGGCAAAGGGGGGGAAGCAATATGCATACTTTTGTAGACAGCTGCACACACAGGTAGACTGCATCCGGTAATTAGCATGGCACATGGAAACATACTCAGAGTTGCAGCGCCTCCAGGGATGCCAGGACCTGTTTGACAATTAATCTGTGCCAGAACCTGATCTGATTCCTGACAGTCCCCAAAGAGATGCCCACTATATTCACAATTCCCATCTGAAGGAGCAACCTTCTGCCATGGCCTTACTGAGATCTAGTTCCTAATCTTGAGCTACCTATCTAGGCGTATATAACCATAAACATATAAATACAGAGTACAATTCTGGCACACAGGGACAAAAGCCATAGAGATATACACACAGTGCTTGGATGTTATGTAGAGTGTAAACATACACCAACAGTCTGAAACCATCAGATACAAGAATGCATACCCCCTCAAGCTATCATAGCCAACCTGCAAGTCATACAGCACAATGAAGGGAAACGTGCGTTCAAATCATATACATTTAGTCAAGATACCAGGCACTAGTCCAAGAGCTGACTTTTAAATTGGAGAGACTTTCACATATGTTTTATGGCCATTGATCAGAAAAAAGCCAACGATGCAGTGGACACGAAAGTATGATTCTGTTCTAGCTAAAAAAGCCCTCTTCAGATTGCTTGTGGAAGGGAACAAGGACTTATATCCCTTATCTGCCGTTCAATGCAGACTGGCCTCCCCTGTGCCCTAAAGAAGCAATCTACAAGCCAAGGCGTGCTGGAGCCTGGAGCCTGACCACCCTTTGCCGTAAAAGAGTGTGGACATTCAGGTAGGACAAAGGTTGGAGAAGTACATCCGCTGACCTCATTATCAGCCAGAAAAAGGATGCATGTGGTTTGCACTTGTCCCCCAAAGAATTTACTCAGTCAGAGATAAACTGAGAGTCGGATGAGTATGGATTCTGTCCTTGCTTGTTCCCCAAAGTCATTATGCGGCCAGCTATACACTAAGGGTTGTAATGGCACAGAGACTAGATTTGCTAGTCCCCCGAAGGTGTTATTCATTTACAGATAAGACAAAAGATGAAGTAGCATGTAGCTTGTCCTGCCAATGTGCTCTGGAGAGGTTATCCATCCAGGCATGTCACGGCTCGGAGGGGTTTGTATCATAACGTTCCATTCATGTCCTCTGGAGAGGTTGTCCATTCCGGCATTGGGCAACTTTTGCCATTTAGCCTGGCCTTCCTTTCCCCTAAAGGGTTTTGTTACGCTCACCTGGTATCCACAGGGATACCACCCAACCCTGGTTGGATGATTTGCACTCTCGAACCCTCTCCCGGTCCCTTGGTAAGGCCTCTGGTTAAAGATGGGTCTGCAATATAGGAGAGCTGGATTCAATACCAGATTGTCTTTATGTTTTCCCACCTCTCTTGGCCTCAACTCCTTCCTCCCCCTTGGCCTTCTCTTCACCTTAATATTGTAAAAATTGGATTCTCCGTCCTGCTCCTTGTGGCAGGAGCGCATAGATGTGGGGGGCGAGCAGCGACCAAGTTACTTCACTTGTGAAAGCCCCCTGTGGGAATCCAGGCCTGCTGCGACTCCGTAGGTTTGCTGCTTTGCAATCTTTATATGTAGTTCCTATGTTCCTCTTAGTTCGAATAATAATGTCTTGCTTCTTTCCTTTTAGGTATGGAAAGGTATTTTGGTGTTGTCATGCAGTTTGAAGAAGAGCATGGGCCGTTAGGCGAAAGCGCGGTGTGCGCGATGATGTCTGGTGAGTAATGCGCGATGCGCTGCGCTGTTTCGCCTTTTATTTTGCTAAACTGTGTCTTTTCTCTCCTTGCAGGTTGCGATGTTCCTCGCTGAGCGCTGTAATGTTCCAGCAATGATACTGACCAGGAGATGGCTACCCAGGTAAGAATTGTGTGGCTTTCTTCATTTCAGGAGGAAACGTGAGTAAACGCTTACTAATGCTGTCTTTCTTTCTCCTCTTTCCAGGTTATGGTATTCCAGAATGCATGCCGGATGATTGAGTTCGTACCTTCAGGTGAGTGGAACTGAAGTCAGCGATGGATTGAAGACAGGATACTATTCCAGGTAAGTTTCGTAGTGTTCTTTCTCTCTCTGCAGGTCCTTGGTTTCAGGTAAACTGGCATCAAAGAACTGGACACGGTGAGCATTACGCTGCCCACAGCCGAATAACGCTAAGCATGTGCTGCTGTTTGGGTGTGGTTTAAATAGTCTCAGGTAAAGTAGTCCAGGTAAAATAGTCCCAGGCCTGCCTCACCCAAAGTAGTCCAGGTAAAGTAGTCACCCACCCAAAAGACTAGACCGCATAGCTCAGTTCCTTGTAACTGAGCTATATGTGTGCCTCCATGTTGGCTGAACCCCCCCCCCCAAGTCAAATAGTCTCAAGTAAATAGGCCCATTCTAATGTTGGACTTCATGATGGTTATGTGCCTGGCGCCAAAAGTGCCAGGACTGACTCCAAGAGAGTCTTGGATGAGGTTTTAAGGCCTTTGACCTGGCCCTAACTGTAAGGCTGACTTGCCAGTGAGGGCCAGGGGCAAGGGTCATGACACAACAACGCACATCCACCTAATGGATTCTGCCATTATAAGTCAATTAGAGTAAATGACCCACACCTGAGGTCACTTAACACTCCAAATGGATATAAAAACCCTTGCCACACAACACAAGGAGGAACAGGATGGAGAGAAGGAAGCTGGAGACACCAGAGCCTAGAGCCGTGTCAAGCACGAGAGAGAGATGCTGAGACCAAGGCCAGCCAAGAGAGGGTCTGGAAGTCCTGCCGAACTGTGGTACACCGGAGGACCCCAGCCGCCATGGGAAACCAGGAGAGCAAGCAGTGCTCTCTGTTGCTGCCACGAAGGAGGCGAAGCTCATGGAAGCCAGAGAGCCAAACGAGGAGTGAAAGAAACAAAAGGGAGTTGCCGTGTGCAACCAGTGAGTGGAAACAAGAGAAACACTCCTACTTGGGTGCCCCAGGAACTTGAAACAAGTACTTTTGAATACTGAATGAACTGAAAGACATTATAAGCACTTTTAAATGCCGCCCAGATCAAAAGCAAGTTTTGAACATTTTTGAATAGAGTAAGAGAAAGGTGGTGCATGGAGCAGATATGACGGAATGTATTGTTTGAGACACAAGTATTGGCAAAGCCAAGAGAATACCAAGAAAGGTATGAGATGAGAAACCAACTATTGGTAAAAGCTAAAAGAGTTTTAGGAACTGCAGGTTAGGAGGGCACCTCTATTGTCAAGAGCCAGAAGAATACAGAAGGTGTAACCAAGTGCATGGTGGCCAAGAAAGCCACGGAACAGTGTTAGAAGAGTGTGGCACTGATGAAAAAACCAAGCTTCACAGTTAAAGGAAAACAAGCCAAATGTTGATGGAAAGCAGTCAATAAAGGGTATTGGTTGTGTGATCTGTAATGGGTGGACCATGTGGTACGATAACCCCCTTTACGACCCCCTTTATGAAAAAGCCAATTAAAGTATCCATAAAGAAGCTTATGTTCTGCAGCAGCCACTTATGTGATTTTGAAGTTATGAAACCAAACTACATATGTTTACTAGTGAAAGGTACTGATGACATGAGAGCTGGGCAGTGTCCCAAGGAATTGTGTTGTTTTGAACTGATGTCAAAAGAGTTGGAAAGGGTCTCAAGGAATTGTGTTGTTTTGAAAAGCTGGAAGATGTTGATCTCTTGGGGGAAGGAAACCCCTTTTGTTGTTTTGTTGAAAGCTGGAAGATTTGAACTATTGGGGAAGGGAACCCTGATACCTTGTGAACTGTGCTGAACTTGGAGAGGGGAAGCTTATTACAAGCCAAGAGCTGGAAGAAGCTCAGGACTTTATTTTGAACACTATTCTTTTTGCTGCAGACATCCCCACACATTGTATGCAGGTAGTTGTGAGGGCAAGTATAGGTTTTGGGCATAGACAGACATTTGATTTGGACTTCCTGTCACAGACTCTCCTTAGTTTTCTTTAGGTAGGGAAATCCCACCGTAGCATAGGGCAAGTTAGGCCTTACTCCATCCTGCCTTTTAAGTTAATACAAATATTGAGAACCAATCTTGAACCTGTTGTCTGTGTCTACATCATGATGCCTCCACAGTACCCTGACCGTACTTGTCCTTTAATAAGGTTATCCATTCCATGTCAAATATTGGTGGGCCATGCAGCCTGGCATTTCTTTCTTTTCCCACAGATTTGAACTCTTCATAGCGGCTGTGCTGCCTGCACATTAATGGCATGGTAACCAGCCTCACGTTTAGCCCTAAGGGTATTTCCCCACAGTGAGGCTAGTAATGAAGTAGGACCAGAGTCGGAAGGGCACTGTATTGGCGTTAACTTCCTTCCCATATATGAAAGGGATGCCTCACAAGACAACTCAATATGAAGTAGACATGATAACATAACTGTCTCTCACATATCTGGAAGTAATCCTTCCTAAGGATCAAGCAGCCACACACACTGGTCCCCAGAATCAAGGGGTCACACAGACGGGACCCTTCTCACCAACCTCTCAGTTAACCGTACATTAATTCCTGATAGATAGGCCAATGGCTGGATGCCATTGGAGACTTTATTTCACTTTCCTCTATCAAGGGTATCATTCCTGAGAAAGCCCCAGTATTGATTGTCTCAGAGTCAAACCTCCACCATCTACTCCAAGAGTTGATGAATCTAGAAATATGTACAGGGTATAATGACAACAGAGGCTGAATACTCCTCTCGTATCTAAAACTGGTCCTCCTGACACCAATAATTACTTACGCATGGAGTATAACCTGGCTCCAAACTTCCAGCTATATTGGCTATGTATACCTTTATTCACAAGGTGTTACATGATTGCTTATTTGGACTGAAAGAAACATAGGTGATATCCTGTGACATCAACTATTGAAACTATTGACTAAACCCTGTGCCCTGAAGAAGCACTATGTTTTTGGTCTGAAACAGATGTCGGTGAATTCATTTCTTGAAGAAACAACTCTGTCTAGAAAAAGCTGAGAGGTTATCTTTTTTTGCAGAGACCCTACCAGTGCTAGGGAAATCTTTTCTGTCCACAGGTTAGACACAAACTGGGTAGAACAACACAGAAACACTTGTTACTTTTAATGGGATTTGATTATGTTGCCTTCGATTGATCTCTCTTGAAATATCCGATATTTAATGTTGAACAGTTACAATCTAGGGTCATAGGTATAACACAGAAAATGGAGAATTGATGGTTTAGAGTTAATTAAGAGGTAAAGGCAGTGGGAGATGCAAGATCACCATGAGGTCCCCTCTGCAGCTTTAGGGCTTGTTATTTTCCCTTATTCCAATTCCATATACAGCACCTTACAGTGACTTCTCAGTGATTCAATATCCTCAAAGAGGCTTAAGGTGTAATTATCATTTTAAAGAGTTGACATATTCTACAAGCAAAGAGAGGCAATTGTTGTCTCAGTCGGATGTGTGTCCATCCACAGGAGAAGGCCGCTGTGATTCTATACTATTTGTGATTTGTCATACTATAGACGTGGGCTGCAGACGACATCTCCCCAGAAGGATGAGGCATTCTGCTGGTGAGGGCTGTAGGGGTTGAGATGTCCATGTTTTGTGCTATTCTCTTCCACTGGTTATCTTGCCTAATGAACCCCCTCTTCCGCTCCCAGAGTGGCATGAGGCCTCCACTGGAACGTTGACATGCCCCCTTTAGTTGAGCTCAGAGAGACTAGCCCTGTGGCATGACCATGCATCAAGCACTGCCATGGAGTCACACGGCTACAACTCTGGGTACCACTGACTCCTCTGGGGAACCATCTTCCATGTATATGCATCCTAACCTACATTTCCATCCCCTTTGTTTCAGAAATCCAAGGTGCATATTTCTCAGGCACTCTCAGACTGTGTCATTTACTGCAAGACGGTTTCCTTCGTCAGTTTCAAGAACTCTGCCACCAATGGGAGACCCTACGAGATGTCCTCGTTCCCAGAAAGCAAGGCCCGGAAGCTGGCGAAAGAGGCTGGTAAGAGGTGATGAACCCATAGTTGGTAAAGTTTGGGCGAAGTGCATGTGAGTATGAAATGGGGAGCAGAGATCTAAATCACCAAGGTCGCACAATTGCAGGTTAAAGGGCTTTGGATCAAAGGATGAGATACTTACAGTACATAATCTGGTTGGGGGATTCTTTAACATGTAAGGTATCTTGGAGGCTGATGAGGCCTGATGTGCCATTTATTTATATGCAGTGATTTAGATAAGCTAGCGGTGGGACTAATAGTCTCTTTTTATTCGTGCAAGCCGCAATACTGTCCATATGGTTGCTCAGGATTGCGACTAAAGTAAAATGAATTGATCCATGAAGGCTGGCCCTGGAATGATCCTTCATTAGTCTACAGGACCAATGACGCGCACTGGAAGTCAGATCCCATTGAGGTCTGTAGGATTACTGCAGCAGGTCAGGAGAAACTATCCCTTAACATCTATGAAGCTAGTAATGCATGCCAAGAACGGTAATCAATTAAACTATATTGTTTAATTTAGGTTGGCTATGGCCTAGAATCCATTAGTGCCTGTGGAATCATTTGGTCTAGCCAGGAGTGCAACCCCACCCTGTTAACAATCTCAGCATTCTAAGGAACTTTGGTGCAGAGTGAATACTCACGCTGATCCTCAGTGATATCAGATCCTGCACAGGAGTCCTCCAGGGTTCTGATCAACATTCTGATTCCTGTGAAATAGATACATTTGCCCAGACTGTGCCCAGTTTTCCTGAGCTCGCTGGAGCTTGCCGGAATCCATTTCTATCAATGGGGCAATGATACATGCTATTCTTGCAATGGTGGCCGCCGTTACGGATCTTTGTTGTGTGCACATAGGAATATCTACGCACAAGTGATGAGTGCGGAAACCTGGGTGGATCCCGGCTTTCCTCGCCCTTGCCTGCATGCATGCAGACATTCAGTGATCTATCCCTGCCATGTGCTGGGATGAATCAGAATCACAGGAAAGAGCCGGGCTGCGCACATGAACTAGTGTACGACTCTTTCCTGCAATTTCACTTTCCCCATTAGAAAAAGGGACTTAGAATTTAGCACCATCTAAGAAGGCCAAGAATGCCAGTTTCTAACCTTTTATAGGTGTGACAAGGCCAGTACTCTGGCCTTGGCAAAGGGGACTGGAACCCCTTTCATCCGGGGGTGGAAGGCCTACCAGGGAAAAAATAAAAGAAAGCCTGTCCCCACCCCAGAGAAGGAGGGTGGTAGTTGAGAGCCCCCAATCCTGTCCCCCTTATGCCAGTTTGATTATTAGCAGTATACCTTTGTCTCCCGTAATACAATATCTCTTAAACAATTTTTTCGCCAGTGTCTTTGTGTTTTTTCTAATGATGAAACACCAGACCGCAGAAACAGCGAGAAGCATCAGAGAGAGAGTGGTCATCAAGCACTGCCTGCCAGCTGCAGAAAGAGATCCAGACACCGGGATCTGACTACCAGCAAGCAACCCTCCAGTGGCCATTACTCCACCACAGGCAGAGAAGAACCAACAGAGAGGTTGCCTTGGCAGCACCAACACTATGTGGCAGACAGAGAAGCCATGCTGTGCCACAAAGCAATAGTGGCAAACACTTGCAGCTGCTACCAGTACCCTAGAGCACTAGGGACTAAAACGAGGGACACACAGCCTCACACTAATCCGACTTACTTTAGGCGTGCCAGGAACAAGGCCCCCTAACACAAGCGGGACATTAAACTTTGCTGGGGCCACCATTGCCATTAACCCACTACTTGTAAATCTTACTATTTTCAACACTTCCCGGGTGGGGAAGACAGGGCCAATGATCTACTGGAGGGAGGAGGAGTATAAAAAGGACAGCAGGAAACAGGATGTTGTGGATTATTCAGGTGAAGTCAGAGGAGGAGAAGATCGTAGACGAAGAGACCAGCAGGAGGGAGGAATGAGTGTAGAGGACATTTCTGTAAAGGGTGAGGTATTGGCTAGTGAGTGAGTGAAAATTGTACTGTGTGAAAGTGTGGTAAGTGCGGTTAGGAGACGGATAGTAGGAGTGATTGTGAAGTGATTGTGTGAGTAAAAGTAGCATGTCTGACTAAGAGGTGGGTGGAATTATAGTAGTGTGGAAGAGGCAGTAGTAGTGTGGAGGATTTAGTAGCCAGGAGGAAGGAGGAGTAACATCAAAGGGTGTATGCAAGACCTAGAAAGTACGAGAGAGACTGTAGGGACAGAAGAGAAGAGGGTAAAGGGAGGTGGACTTGGAGAGGGGGTGTAGCAAGAGGTAAGGAAGGAGGGGAAAAGTGAGCGTGATAGGAGAAATACTATAGCTAGCTGGAAGGCACAATTCCATAACCCTGTCGAGCACTAACAACTTGGTAGCGTAGGGAAAGCTAGGAAGTACCTGGGGGAGTTTAGTGAGACAAGTACAAGGGCCTTTGGGTTGACATCATAGCTAATTTAGCTTATTAGTGTACCGACGGCATACCAATCGCTATCTACTAACGGGAGACTAAGAGCGCCTGGGTTACGAAGGAGGTGCTTACAGTCGAGAGAGAGTAGGATGGTCATAGGGTCAAGTGAACGTTCAATAAAACCCCTTGAACTGTCCTTGAGCAGTGAAGTGTTTTGTGAGCCATCTGTGACACGTGGTGTCATCGTGGGATCCTACAGGCCTGATACCAAAGTCACCCACTGCCATCCAGCATGTTGAATAGTAAGGTTGTCAAATACAGCTTGAACCCCTATAAGAGTAATCCCGGGAGCAGCAGGGTGTGACTTGTATCGGGACGGAGAAGTAACCATCCTGCCCAGCCATGGTTCGGACCAGATTACGGATAGAGATACTGGTGGTAACCTATGGGAGTGTGGATCCGAAATCTGGGTTTCCTGGAGGAAGGAGCAGGAGTTATTGACAGAGTCTATAGAGGAGAATGGAAAGTAATTGTGTTAAAACCCAGGAACACCTCACATGTCGTAAAGCGGGGCTAGCCAATAGCACAACTGATATGTGAAAATGTCCTGATTCCAGAAATTGAAGCAGTGGAAACCATTGAACCCACTGAGTGTACCTAGGCAGGGTTTGGTGCAATTACCGGAGCACAGGAAGAAATGGTTCAGAATCAAGGCTTCCCAGGACCTGCAGCCATCAAGTTTGCAGAAGCCCAAAGGATGAATCTGCTTCTTGAATAGGCTCGTAAGAATATAGTGTCAGTGGCAGAGTGCTGCAGCCTGAAACCTCGGTATTTCATAGAAAAAGTCAATGTCAATCCCCGGGGAGATGGTGTCAAACACCATCAGCTACTGGTACCAAAGAATTTCTGGAATGCTGTATTGAAACTAGCCCACATCAATTTTACTGCAGGTCCTCTGGGCTAAAAGAAACCCCAAAATGTTACTCACATGATTCGACTGGCCAAGTATTTATGCTGCAACCAAGCAGTTCTGTGCCTGCTGCCCTATCAGCCAGAAGATCTGCCCAGATGATGGTCCGAGAGAACCCTACAGCCTCTTCCCATCATAGAGGTGCCCTTTTTCTGAATCGGCATGGACATAGTCTCCCTCATGGAACCATCCAAATGAGAAATAAGTACATACTGGTAATCATCGACTATGTGACGCGATACGCTAAAGCATTCCCAGTGAGAACACCACCAAGTCCATCCTAAATGTCCTCATACCCTTCTTTACAAGAGTAGGGTTTGTGGATTGGGGTTTGCTAGAACCATTGTAAGTACCCATTTGTAAGAAGGTGATGCCTGAACAGGTGTGACGTTGGACAGTACACAATTATTTTCCAGGCCCATTACACATGAAGCCATACTTTTAGGATTAGAAATTCAAGGAGTCCATTGCGAGGAGATGGTGTTTTAGCTGATGCTCCTCAGTTCCGAATCATGGAAATGCCTTGGTGTACCTTTCACAATCCTAGTATTGATTGGGGTAGGAGGATTGTAGAGCTTAGGACTGAGATGTGTCAGAGGTTATGTTTGGAGAAGCGGCAAAGAGAACGAGGAAGCAAGGTTGCAGCATGTTTGGTAGAAGCGTTAGGCAGTGGACCTTTTTTTGGAGCGGAAGCAGGGTTTTTAATGGAGTGTTACCAATATTCCATGAATGTGTTTGATGGTTCAGCAGCAGAACAATTGCCCACCAACCCCCATCGTCCTTATGACTGTGAGAACGAACTTTAGGTGGGAGCGCCAGTAACCTGTAGCAGAATGTATGCCCTGACGGAAAAGGAGAATGAACACCTGAAGAAATATTTACAAGAGAATCTGGCTACAGGTTTTATTAGACATTCTCAGTATCCAGCTGCATCTCCATTATTTTGTGTTACCGAAAAAGGGCAGTATCATGTGCACCTGTATTGATTATAGAGCCCTCAATAATATCACAATTAACAATCAATACTCTCTACCCTTGATTCAATTATTGCTCAATCAGATTCAAGGGGCTACTATACTCACTAAGCTCGACCTGCAAGGGGCTTATCTTGTAAGTGTTAGAGAAGGCGATATATGGAAGAACGCATCCAGGACCAAATTTAGGTTGTCTCAATACCAAGTAATGACATTTGGGCTCTGCAATGCTCCAGCAACTTTTCAGTCCTTCGTTAATTAAATATTTAGAGAATTCCATGTCTTTGTGATTGTTTATATTGATGACATTTTGATTTTTTTGCATAGAATTGATCAGCACCAAGGGCATGTTTGGCAAATTTTACTATGCCTTTATGAGAGCTATCATTTGCAAAACTAGAAAAGAGATAATTTCATACAGCAGAGGTAGAAGTTCTGGTGTTTGTAATTTCACCAAAAGGACACTACCGGTTATGGAATGGACAATCCCAAAAGCAGAGAAGGATATAGAGTTTCTAGAGTATCTAGGTTTCTCGAATTTTTATCATGGATTCATTAGACATTTTTCACAGATAAGCACGCCTATTACCAAACTGTAAAAGAAGGGAGATAAGTTTGAATGGAGTCTTGGAACTGTCGGGGCCTTTCAGCATTTAAAGGAATGTTTTACCACTGGGCCAATTCCTTTAGACCTGGATCCAGCACAACTGTTTTTCATTGAAGCTGATGCTCCCTTTATAGCCATGGGAGATGTCTTATGACAGTGGTACCGATCGACTGGCCAGTTGCACCCAGTGCCATTTTATTTTCAGAAAATGTACTCCCACTGATGTAAATTATACAATTTCAGACTGGGAATTGTTGGCTATAAAAGCGGCCTTTGAGGAATGAGACACCATTTATTGGAAGCGAGACACACTGATATAGTAGTAACTGATCGTCAGAACTTATTATTTTTCAAATCTGCAAATGCTGTAACCCATAGACAACTTTTCTGGTCATTATTCCTTTCGGACACCAGGTAACCAGAATGGGAAGGCTGACACCCTATCCAGATGTCTCCCTGGAAGGACAAAATATTTGTTATTGGAAGAAATCTAGGGGATTTAAATCTTCAACAAGAAATCTAGCAAACGATATCTCCAGAAGCGATGCAGAGTTGGGCATATCAAGACCCCACTAGAAAGGTGCAAGAAGGGTTACCGTATGTCGATAACATTGTTTTTACCTACAGAAGATCTACGATTAAGAGTGTTGAAGGAATGTCACAAATCACCTTGAGCGGGACATTCAGGTTACCACAAGAAAGTAGAATTAGTTAGAAGTTTCTGGTGGGACGACATTAGAATAGATGTGTTGAATTTTGTAAAGACATGCAAGACTTGCGTGAGTAAAATCAGAAAATCAAAAACCAGCAGGTTTGTTAAGACTTTATTCCCATGGCACACTGCATCTATGCATCTATGGAGTTCATAGTAGATCTTCAAAAAGATAAAGGTTGTTATGACATACTAGTGGTAGTGGATATGTTAAGCAGGGATGGGTATTTTATGCCAATTCAATAAAAGGTTACTGCCACGAGTTTAGTCCAAATGTTCTTTCAAAATGTTCTTTCAAAATGCTGTGCCGTTGCACAGATTGCCTTAGCAAATTCTATCCAATAGGGGTTCCCAATTTGTTTGAGTCTACATTTTGGCAAGCCTTTTGTGCTTGGAATTAAGGTCACACTGACCACCAATTATCCTCCAGAGACTAATGGACAGAGAGAAAGGGTGAATCAGGAGTTGAAGAAATATCTCAGGGGTTGTTTGTTTGAAGTCAGGAAATAGTTGGGTGGGTCTGGTGTGGTTGGCTGAATTTAGTTATAACAATTCGACAAATCTCCTTTTTTTGGAATCATGGGTATCAACCACATTTCCTTCCAGGTTATGGAACAAAACTTGAACAGGGCAATTAAGGCTTTACAGAAATGTGCAGAACCTCATCGATGACCAGCCCTTAAATATCACAAGGGGGAATTAGTCTGGTTATCAACTAGTTATATTAAATTAAAGGGAAGGAGAACATTTGATCCACGCTTTATAGGTCCTTTCACAATTGAACAAGTGATTACTCCAGTTAATATGAAGCTGACATTACCTTCTCATATGAAAATCCACCCCATTTTCCATGTCAGTTTATTAAAACCCTGTAACAAGGAAATGAATAATTATGGAGAAATAGGAGGAGGAATTTGAAGTTCAGGCCGTATTCATTCTAAAAAGTACCAGAGAAAATTACAGTACATGGTGGACTGGAAGGGCTTTGGGCCTTAAGAAAGATCCTGGGAAGATGCTACAGATGTTCATGCCCTGAGACTAATAGCTAGGTTCCACACTCAATACCCACGCATGGCAGGCCCCTGGGACAGGGCTTTAAGGATGCGCTACTGTCAGGTCTGTGGGTGGCGGGACCTTAAGGTCATATCAATGTAAAAGAAGGGATATACACCACAAGCTGGCGCACAGAGTGGGTGGATGTTTTTCTTGGATGAAGTTTTTAAGAAGAGAGGAGCGGGCATGCATGGCTGGATGGACTTTTAGTGCAATGTTTTAGGTTACTTAAGGAGGATTGGCAAAGTGTTTTCCGCAACCAAATCCTCTATTAGGAATCTGCTAATGTCCCTTTCCAAGATGGAGGAAAGACAGGGGAAGAATGATTGGTTAAGATCTCATTGTTATGTAATGTAATTAATAGTCTTCACTGTACATAGTTCAAGTTGCCAGTGATTCTGTGATCTCATACCATTCTGCATAGAGCACTTTCCTTAAACAATTAGAATGTAGAGGCATTAGAATGTTATTGTAGGAACTGAATGAGTTGAAGTGCTGGCCAAAGGCAGAGAGCTGCAGCCTTACCTGAGTTCCCGAATAATGCTTCATCAACCCATCCAGTTGTGTGGACATTTACTTGGAATATAATACTCTGCCGTTTGGAATGTGTAAAACATTCTGAACTGCCTTTCATCTGCAATCTTTGATCAAGCGGGTCCCTTGTCAGGGAGCTCCTGCATTACGCCTTTCTGAGAAAAAGAATTGGGAGAAAACTGCAGGAAGTAACTGAAGTTAGGAACCAAGCAGCATGAGCACTCAATGAAGCTACTAGTGCGAACTATCCTTACTTTAAAAAAAAAAAAGTTTGATATGCTTTACTGAAACAAAGTACTTTTTTTTAATGGTATGAAAAAAATGTTACCTCTCTGAGGCAGAAATAAAGCTATTGACGGGGAGCAAACTCATAGTTTTATCTTTTTGAGGAGCGAGTGATTGGGCTCTATCTGCTTTTTGGCGTGGCTCTCAGTATAAAGGGAGAGGCACAGGCTGAGCACGAAGAGCAGTGTTTTCATTTGGGATAGTGAGACGTGGAGCACGTTTCAAACCTGCAGCGACAGTCGAGCACACAGAGAGGATCCACAGGAGTTTTGAGGAAAAAAAACCTGCAGTGTGAACTGCGTGCGCCGGGCCTGCTTAGCTGGCGGACATCTCTTGTTGCCATAGCAACGTGGGAAACATTTCAGGACAATGTTTTTTGATGCAGTTTTGCGCACCAGAGCTTTTAATCAACGTGAGAACTCCTTCATCAATCTTTATGCTGGAACAGTATAAGCATGTTTAATAAACACAATGAACCGCAAGGAAGAATTAAATACTAGTTAAGGTCTCTTGGTTGGAGTAATTGGAGAACATTTATTGAAGATAGTCAATTGAACCAGAGGTTTTTGAAAATAACACGTCTTTTAGTTTTGAGAGGAGATGTAGATAGTTAACAGTTTATAATTCATGACCCATATGAAAATTGAATTCTGAGTATTTAAATAAGAAGACAAGGTAGATCTGAAGAAGCAAGAAGAAGAAAATTAAGAATAATCACAAATCCTTGCCTCAACGAGTCAAATGTCTATCTTTCATTCTGCAGAGGCTATCAGGTAATGAGAATTTAGTTGCAAAATCCTTATAGTATAGAAAGGAATTATGCTCAATATTAAATATAATGTACGTGTATTTTGTAGGTTTAGCGTGAAGGTGAATCGCCTGAACAAGAGTTACACTGCCTGACGTTTGTTATTTAGTCCAATTTAACTTTCCCTCCAGGGGTGTCGTGAATGCTACTATATTTGATAGGGGCAGGCGGGACGCGCAAAGGGGGCTAGTGGAGCTGACAACTCCTGTGAGACAGAATACTGGCACCTGGCACCAACCACGCTCTGCTAGTTTGACTATCTGAAACTAAGGATACTAATGCACACGTCCTCAGGTGGTTCTTGGCCGTACAGTCTTTTTCCTTTAAGGCAAATGTTTACTTTCTTTCTCGTTATCCTCAGCCAGTCATTGGACAGGGAGAGGAGGAAGCAGAAAGGGTGAAGGTGTGTGACACGGCCAGTACACTGGCTTTGTGAAGAGGGAATGGAAACTCCTCCTAGCTGTGGGTGGGAGGCATATCAGGGAGAACTCCAGAGCCAGCCCTACCCCTGAGGAGGATGGTGGCAGTTGAAAGGCCCCCAATCCCTGTCCCTCCCCCTTGTGCCAGTTTGTTTATGAGCAGTTCCACCTTTGTCTCACGCCAAACCTCTTAAGAAAAATGCTCGCCAGTTTCTTTGTGTTTTTCTAGTGAGGAAACCGCAGACCGGGAAAACAGCGTGAAGCATCAGTGAGAGAGCAGTTATCAAGCGCTGCATGCCAGCTGCAGAAAGAGACCAGAGACCGGGACCCGACCTTCAGCAAACAACCCTGTAGTGATCCTTACCCTGCCACAAGCAGAGAAGAACCAATGGAGAGAGAGGGGTTTGGCAGCATCAACACAATGCAGCGGACAGAGAAGCCACGCTGCACTACAAAGCAATAGCGGCAAACACTTGCAGCAACTGCACAATACCCTAGACTACCAGGGAGTAAAACAAGGTCACAATCCCTCCCACCCATGGGACTTACCTTAGGTATGCCAAGAACAAGGCCCCTACCACGAACAGGAATATTCAACTTCCCGGGCCACCAATGCCTGTCCACAGCAGGCACACACAGAGAAACAGAGAAGGTTGGCAGGGCTTAACCCACTTTTTGTAACCTTTACTAATTACAACAATTCACAGGTGGGGAGATCAGGACCAGATAGGCTAGGGCCAGTGATCCAATGGAGAGATGAGGGGGGTGCATAAAAATGACAGCAGGAAACCAGAAGTTGGGAGTTATTCAGGTGAGGTTAGAGGAGGAGGTGGAAGAACAAGAGACCGACAGGAAGGAGTAATGAGCAGCGGAGTGTGGAGACATGGGCCTCATCACGACTTGGGCGGTAACGGTAACGCTATTAGCGCGGGCGGTATGCGTCTGCAGGAGATGCTGAGCCCCACAGATCTCTCAAGAACGTTTGATCAACAACTGTCTTTAACCCAGTTGAAGAACTAACACTCCCAAGGGAAAAGGGGAAGTGGAGAAAATAACAAACGACAGACGCCTACTTCTGGTGGGCTGCAATCTGTAGAAGGAGACATTAATGTTTATTAAATAATTAAGACATGCATTAAATTAACTCAATCTCTAAATATCAAATAATTTAATATCTAAACCCATACCTGTCCAATCTCCGAAATAAACTTGGAGATTAATTAACTTCTTTTTCACAAAGACCCATTGAGATTTTTATCTTGCACAGTCAATGTTCAATTTCAGAAGGGCAATGTGAATTTAAGAATTCATTTTGTTCCTTAACAATATTGCTCAAAATAATGAGTTCAATAATATGAAATCTTCTTAAAATAAGCAGGAATTCACTTTAGAGTGTTCATTCATTCAAATGCATTTCATCCTTTCTCAAGCACATTGTATTCCTGTTCAGATGTTTCTTCAACTTTAGTAAACAAATGCACAATTAAGAGTTCAGATGCTATTTTAAACTTTTGACATGAACAATAAGAATGAATTCAGATCCTGCTTAACCTTTGAAGCACATGCGCAATGCTAATGGAATCCGATGCTTTGCTTTTGACATAAGCACTGTAAATAAGTTCAGATGCTGTTTAACCTTTAGAGCACATGCGCAATGCTTATGAAATCCGATGCTTTGCTTTTGACATGAGCGCTGTAAATGAGTTCAGGTGCTGCCTTATTCTTTAGAACACATGCACAATGCTAATGAAAACAACTGCTTCTGCTTTTGACATGCGCACAGTAAATAAGTTCAGGTGCTGCCTTATCCTTCAGAAAACATGCGCAATGCTCATGAAATCAATGTGTCTTTACATTCCACATGCGCACAGTGAAGTAATTCAGATGTCACCTTATCTCATGCGAACTCAAGTTAAATAACATCAAAAGCTTAGACTCCGGTTTTCCTTAAGCAATCTTCACTCACGCGACCGTACTGAAACTGACAGACTTGAAATCAGATCAGATACGAGACACGGCAATAAAACTCAGACACTTCTCCTTCGCGCATGCGTGAAACAAAAAATGAATGCTCTGAAGCACTGATCAAAGAAAACTGTGCAGTTAAAATTCTAAACGCTTCTTCCTTCAGTACAACATCAGAACTTCAAAACCGTGTCAATTACACTGAGTCATAAAAAGCCAAGCAGATTCTTGAAGTAAAATGAAACGAATCTAAATACCTAAACTAAATAAATACCTAACATGAATAGAGTGATAAAAAATAAAGCAGCTTTTCTCCAGCTTGAGAAAAAGCGACGCTCCCACCAACTTATCAGCTGAGCTTGTCCCACGTTGACCAGCTTCTCAGGAAAAAAAATATTTATCTCTGTAAACTTCACCAGAATCTCATCAAAAGGCCTTGAAGCAGGAACTTAATCAAAACAGGACCTTCCTTCTTGAAGGTGAACAATGAAAGGCAGTTTAGAATTGTATGGAAGGTCAGAGGTTCATGAAACTTCCAATCAGGAACTGGCACTACTGCCACCATGTTGGTTTGGGGAGTTAGCACTCTGATGAACAGAAGTTAAGATCAACAACCCAAAATCAGATTAAAACAATAAATTATTTAATTCTATAATCTAATTTCATTTACAAAGTACACCTACCTAACCTGGGACCTGACAGTACCCCCTCCTTAAGCCCTGACCTCAGGGCCAGGTTTATTTGGATTTTTTCTGTGAAACTTAGATACCAATCTTTTCGCATGAATATCAGATCTGACTCCCAACTTCTTTCCTCAGGACCAAACCCCTTCCAATCAATAAGATATTGAATCTTCCCCCTTACTTTTCTAGAATCAAGTATTCTTTTCACCTCAAATTCTTCTGAATTAGTTTCCAAAACAATTGGTTTAGGAACTGGTCTCATTCTGATTCCTTTTGACACTGGTTTTAATAAACTTACATGAAATACTGGATGAATTTTCAAATTTGTAGTCAATTTAAGTTTGACTGATACTGGTCCTATCACTTCCTCAATCTCAAAGGTACCCAAAAACTTAGGACAAAATTTATTTTTTCCTTTCAATTTAATATTTTTTGCTGATAACCAGACTAAATCACCTTTAGCATAACTTGGACTTTTCTTTCTTTTGAAATCTGCAAATCTTTTATACTCAGACTTACTTTTCTGTAACATTTCTTTTGCTTTAGTCCAACTTTTCTGAATTATTTCAGTTATATCTTTCACAGCTGGACATGTCTCATTTACTCCATCATTCTCACATAGAAATCGAGGATTATAACCTCTTCCACAAAAAAAAGGTGACATGGAAGTAGAAGTTTTAGTAGAATTATTATATGCAAATTCCGCTGTCCACAACAAATCCACCCACTCAAACTCTCCTTCAACAAAACATCTTAAATATTTTTCTAATTCCTGATTGATTCTTTCTACTTGACCATTAGCCTCTGGGTGATATCCTGATGTTAATTTTATCTTCAAACCCAATCTCCTACAAAATTCCTTCCAAAATCTCGACACAAATTGAGGCCCCCTATCTGAAATAACTTGACTGGGAACTCCATGCAATCGTACAATTTCTTGAATGAATTTTTTAGCTAGACTTGAAGCTGTAACTCCTCCTTTCATGGGAATAAAATGACTCTCTTTAGAGAAACAATCTACCACTACCAGAATTGTGGAGAATCCTCTATCTTTAGGTAAATCTACAATAAAATCTAAACAAATTGTATGCCAAGGCCGAGGAGGAATAGGCAAGGGTTCAAGAAGTCCAGCAGGTTTTCCAGTCTCATGTTTTGACTTAGCACAGACTTCACAAGTCTTTACATAATTTAAGACATCTTTCTTAATACTTTCCCACCAGAAATGTCGTAGAACTAAATCCAAAGTCTTATGAAAACCCGGATGTCCAGCTAAGACTGAATCATGACAATCTTGTAAAATTTTCTCTCTAAGGTCCTCACTCGGGAGATACAACTTATCCTCAAAATAAGGTAAACCATTTTTAATAGTTCTTTTGACATCCAACTGTGCCCATTCTTTCATCTTCTGAAAATTCAGATTTATTTTAATTAACTCCTGCAAATCTTCTTTTTTAGAAGAGTTTGCTGAAACAAAATGTTCTTCAGGAATTACAGGTTCAGGTCTTAACTCCAATTCTTTTTCACAACCAGGAAATTGTCTGGATAAAGCATCCGCTTTACCATTTAATTTCCCAGGTCTGTATGTCACTACAAAGTCAAAATCAGCAAAAAATAATGACCAGCGTAACTGTCTGGGAGTAAGGGTCTTAGCTGACTTAAGAAAAAGTAAATTTCGATGATCAGTAAGCACCGTGACAGGATTTCTGGCACCCATCAAAAAATGTCGCCATTCTTGAAATGCAGCTTTTATAGCGAGTAATTCTTTATCCATTATTGTATAGTTACTTTCTGCTGCAGAAAATTTCTTTGAGAAGAATGCTATTGGATGAAGCTGACCAGTTTCTTTATGTCTTTGAGATAAAATAGCTCCAACTGCAAAATTAGAAGCGTCTGCTTCTACAAAGAATGGTTGTGTTGGATCTGGGTGTAAAAGAATAGGACCAGAAATAAATCTATTCTTCAAGGTGTTAAAAGCCTCTTCCGTTTCTTGATTCCAAAGAAAAGGTACACCTTTTTTTAAAAGTCTAGTGATAGGAGGAATAATGGATGAAAAATCTTTGATAAATCTCCGATAAAAATTAGCAAAACCTAAAAAACTTTGCACTTCCTTGATCTTAGTGGGAGTCGGCCAATCTTTCACTGCTCTGACTTTTTTTTGATCCATTTCCAAACCTTGAGGAGAAATCACGAAACCCAGAAACTCCACCACTTCAGTATGAAATTGACTCTCATCAAGACTAGCAAAAAGATGATGATCGTGTAACTTCTTCAAAACTTGTCTTACATGTTGATAATGTTGCTCCAAATTATGTGAAAAAATCAAAATGTCATCAATATAAACTACGACAAAAAGATCTAGAAATTCTTTCAAAACATCATTAATAAAGAATTGAAAAGCCGCTGGGGCATTACATAATCCGAATGGCATTACAAGGTATTCAAATAAACCAAAACGTGTTTTGAAAGCAGTTTTCCACTCGTCTCCTTCTCTAACCCTAATCAAATGGTAAGCTCCTCTCAAATCTAATTTAGTAAAAATGGTTGCTCCTGTAATTTGATTTAACATTTCTGGAATTAATGGCAAAGGATAGCGATTTTTAACAGTGACTTTATTCAAAGATCTATAATCAATGCAAGCTCTGAGCTTCCCTTCCTTCTTGGGTACAAAAAACAATGGTGAAGCTGCAGGAGATTGTGAGTGTCTAATAAACCCTTTATTGAGATTTTCCTCAATGTATTCCTTCAAATAATCATTTTCCTTCTCGGTCAAGGCATACACCCTACTACTAGGTAAGATTGCTCCATCCTCTAAATCAATTTTGCAATCATATGATCGATGTGGAGGTAACTCCCCTGCTTCAACCTCATCAAACACACAAGTAAACTCTTTATAACACTCAGGCAGAAAACCCATCACAGCTCCAATAGAATGTTCTTCAAATCCATTTTGAGCTAAAGCCACTACTCTTCCACTTTCAATACTCTCATCTCTGATCTCATACTTACAATTGAAACAATGTTCCTTACAAATTTCTGATTGAAAATCTAATATTCTTCTTCCCCAGTCAATTGTGGGATTATGATTAGTCAACCAAGGCATTCCCAAAATGATTTGTAGTTGAGGAGCATCAATAAGTTCAAAGACAATATACTCAGAATGATCTTTAACCAGTGTCATAAACAAAGGAACAGTTTCATGAGTGATGGGTCCCGAGGTTAACTGAGATCCATCTACTGCTCTTACTTGCTCTACTGCTATTTTTTCAACTAATGGAATTTTCATAGACCGAGCCAATCCCCAATCCATAAAATTACCAGTTGCCCCTGAATCAATCATGGCTGGTCCTGATCCTTTTAAAACATCATCCAAAAATAAGGATACGTTAATTGTTACATGAGGTACAGCAGCTTGAAGGGTATTCGCCACCTGTTGAGATCGAGAAACATTTGACTGCCCTCTCTTGGGAGTGTAAGGACAATTCCCTAGAAAATGACCACTACGCCCACAATATAAACACAAGTGATTAGCTCTTCTCCTATCCTTCTCCTCTTTAGATAATGGTCCTCTTATTTTGCCTGACTGTTCATTGACTTTACTTCTTTCTTCCATTCTAGGTTTTTCAAAACGCTGAACCACCTTGACCTCTCCAAAACCCTTTCTACGTTCATTTCTTCTTTCTCCCAATCGAAAATCTATTCGCATAACTAAGTCAATTAAGGCATCACAAGAAGTGGGACGATCAACCATGGTTGATAAAGCGTCTTTAAATTTGTCCCTTAAACCTCTGTAAAATAAGGACGATCTCTTGTCCTCTGGCCACCCTGTCTCCAAAACTAAAGCTCTAAAAGCTGTTACATAACTCACTAAGTCCTTATTTCCTTGTTTTAAATCTAACAGTTCCCCATCTAACTCTTGTGAAATCATTCTTCTTCCAAACATCTTTCGAAACTCTTCTTTAAATAGAACAACATCTTTCAAAATTGGATTCTCTTGAGCAACCAAAAGAACTGCCCAAGATGATGCATCCCCAGTTAAATAAGATAACATAAATGCAACTTTTGCCATGTCAGTTCTAAAACTCTCAGGACGACACAAGAAATGTAACTCACACTGTGTAACAAAAGTTGAAAATGTTTTAACATCTCCACTAAAACGTTCTGGGGATGCTAAAGGAACTGATGTCTGACTCCAAATGTGTCTTCCTACTCTATCTTCATCTCTCCCATCTGCTCTTTCCAGAACTGGGGGTTGTTGTTCACTGTTCCCTGTGGCTCCCAACTCCGAAGACAATCCTTCACCAGAATACCCTACTCTCTGTGTTCTAGATTCCCCAATGGATTCTTGAATCCGAGTCATCTTAACTCCCAACTCCTCCACCTTTTTATGCAATTTTGAATTCTCTAAATGAGCAACTCTTAATTCTTCTCTCAATTCTTGGATTACATCTCCTAACTGTTCCATGATGAAATCTGTGAGACTCAACAACCCAGGCAGACTATTTTTTGGCCTTTTATCTGTCCGGTCCCGAAGCCTGCGTCTGCAGGAGATGCTGAGCCCCACAGATCTCTCAAGAACGTTTGATCAACAACTGTCTTTAACCCAGTTGAAGAACTAACACTCCCAAGGGAAAAGGGGAAGTGGAGAAAATAACAAACGACAGACGCCTACTTCTGGTGGGCTGCAATCTGTAGAAGGAGACATTAATGTTTATTAAATAATTAAGACATGCATTAAATTAACTCAATCTCTAAATTTCAAATAATTTAATATCTAAACCCATACCTGTCCAATCTCCGAAATAAACTTGGAGATTAATTAACTTCTTTTTCACAAAAACCCATTGAGATTTTTATCTTGCACAGTCAATGTTCAATTTCAGAAGGGCAATGTGAATTTAAGAATTCATTTTGTTCCTTAACAATATTGCTCAAAATAATGAGTTCAATAATATGAAATCTTCTTAAAATAAGCAGGAATTCACTTTAGAGTGTTCATTCATTCAAATGCATTTCATCCTTTCTCAAGCACATTGTATTCCTGTTCAGATGTTTCTTCAACTTTAGTAAACAAATGCGCAATTAAGAGTTCAGGTGCTATTTTAAAACTTTTGACATGAACCATAAGAATGAATTCAGATCCTGCTTAACCTTTGAAGCACATGCGCAATGCTAATGGAATCCGATGCTTTGCTTTTGACATAAGCACTGTAAATAAGTTCAGATGCTGTTTAACCTTTAGAGCACATGCGCAATGCTTATGAAATCCGATGCTTTGCTTTTGACATGAGCGCTGTAAATGAGTTCAGGTGCTGCCTTATTCTTTAGAACACATGCACAATGCTAATGAAAACAACTGCTTCTGCTTTTGACATGCGCACAGTAAATAAGTTCAGGTGCTGCCTTATCCTTCAGAAAACATGCGCAATGCTCATGAAATCAATGTGTCTTTACATTCCACATGCGCACAGTGAAGTAATTCAGATGTCACCTTATCTCATGCGAACTCAAGTTAAATAACATCAAAAGCTTAGACTCCGGTTTTCCTTAAGCAATCTTCACTCACGCGACCGTACTGAAACTGACAGACTTGAAATCAGATCAGATACGAGACACGGCAATAAAACTCAGACACTTCTCCTTCGCGCATGCGTGAAACAAAAAATGAATGCTCTGAAGCACTGATCAAAGAAAACTGCGCAGTTAAAATTCCAAACGCTTCTTCCTTCAGTACAACATCAGAACTTCAAAACCGTGTCAATTACACTGAGTCATAAAAAGCCAAGCAGATTCTTGAAGTAAAATGAAACGAATCTAAATACCTAAACTAAATAAATACCTAACATGAATAGAGTGATAAAAAATAAAGCAGCTTTTCTCCAGCTTGAGAAAAAGCGACGCTCCCACCAACTTATCAGCTGAGCTTGTCCCACGTTGACCTGCTTCTCAGGAAAAAAAATATTTATCTCTGTAAACTTCACCAGAATCTCATCAAAAGGCCTTGAAGCAGGAACTTAATCAAAACAGGACCTTCCTTCTTGAAGGTGAACAATGAAAGGCAGTTTAGAATTGTATGGAAGGTCAGAGGTTCATGAAACTTCCAATCAGGAACTGGCACTACTGCCACCATGTTGGTTTGGGGAGTTAGCACTCTGATGAACAGAAGTTAAGATCAACAACCCAAAATCAGATTAAAACAATAAATTATTTAATTCTATAATCTAATTTCATTTACAAAGTACACCTACCTAACCTGGGACCTGACAATTAGCCCTACTGCCGAACTCCCCGGCGCTAATAGCGCCGGATCACAAGTTTGGCGGTAATGTAAGTCCCCATTCCCCACTGAGCCCATTCGGGAATGCCCCAATCTTCCCGCTAATACCGCATTTAAGGGTTACCGCCGAAGTCGTGATGAGAATGTCTGCAGAATGTGAGGTGGTTAGTGAGTGGAACGGTACTGTGTTGTGAGTGTGCTTGAATGTATGGGTAGGAGAAGGAGAGCTGGGAGTGATTGTGAAGTAACTGTGTGGGGGAAAGGAGAGTGTCTGAATAAGAGCTGGGTGGAGAGTTGTAGTAGCGTGGATGAGAGGGTGAGGCGGGAGCAGTAGAGTGGAGGCATGAATAGTAGTGCAGAAGAGGGAATAGTAGCCAGGAGGAGGGAGGAGTAAAATCAAAGGGTGGAGGCAAGGCCTAGGAAGTATGAGAGACATAGAAGGGACACAGAGGAGGGGAGAGAGTAAAGGCAGGTGGGCGTGGAGAGGGAGTCTATCTAGAGATAAGGAAAAAGGAGAGGAAAGGGTGAGAGTAATAGGAGAAAGACTGCATCAAGCAGGGTGTCTGTAAGGTACAATCCCACACCCTTTAGAAACTAAACACTTTGTAGAGTAGGGAAAGCTGCAAAGTCAGGGAGTTTAGTGAGATAAGGCCAAGGGCTTTTAGGTTGACATTGCAGCCTTTTAGTAAATTGGTGTATTGAGGGTGCAATAACCACTATCTACTAACTGGGGGTTAAGGATGCCTGGAATCGGGATGAGGCACTTCCAGACAAGAGGGACGGCCATAAGATCCATTGAAAGCTCAATAAAAACCCTTGAACTGTCCTTGAATGTTGGAGTGTTTCTTGAGCCATCTGTGACACGGGACAACTGACACAGGCCGTCACTGTCGCTCTGTTATAGTCTGTTGGGCCATTGACGTGGGAAAAGAGGGAGTCACCATAAAGGACTATGAATCATTGAAACCGACCGGGAGTTTGAGTTTATTGAAGTCTAGGAGAGCACTGATCCATGCTGCTTTAAAGTTTGCAGGGTCACTGAGTCAGGTCAGGAGCAAGAGTCCTTTTTAAACCTATGGTAGAAAAGAGGCTGTCCATGAACTTTGCTGCATTAATTTCTGTGGGTCAGGCAAGCAACCTATCCCCTAGGACTTTTATCTCCAAGCCCTGAGGGTCTTTGTCCACAGCAAGCAGAAGTCCCAAAAGCTAAGCACACATGTTCTGTTACAGAAACCTGCTCTGAGACCCCAAGCAAACTTTCTGTTCTGTGATTCAATGGCTAACCATGCCTCTCTCTCTTCTCTCTCCAGGCACCGAGTTTGTCTGCTATAATGCCCGGCAGCTCTGCAGGATCTACCCCAGCGGCCTAAGGACAGACTCCTCAAATTACCACCCGCAGGACATGTGGAACGTTGGGTGCCAAATGGGTGGGTATTCCGATCGTCTCAGAAAGGAAGCTGTGCAGCGGCCTTTGAATGTGCAGGGAAATAAGATGGCCACACAGGACAGGCAGGGCACAGTTCCATCCTGTGAGTGTCACCAGGCTTCCCTTTGATTGCATGGATTCCACTTTCAAAGGGCAATAAGACAGAATTGGAGATAAGAATAAGACCCCTGTCCCCGAGCTGTGATGTTTGCCGATGCATCTTCAGGTCAACTTGACAAGCATCAGTGAAAGAATACCCATTGAATAGCAATCAGGTTTTTCATTTTTGTGCTCTTCGGGTGACAAGTGTGGGTGCTGTTAGAAGGGATTCACTACTGGTGGAGGGTTCTGGGAAGCCAACCTTTGTGCACCAGACAAGGTTCAATACTGAGCCTAAACAAACTCTCATTTGGTAATGAGGCTGAGCAGTAAGGCTGAGACTCGGCAGGGAAGAGGACTGGTGTACGGTACAACTACCAGAATAGTAACAATGGATTTTCTAAACAGGTAAGTAACAAAAGTATACTTATTTATTAAACAGTTGACTTAAGCAGAGATCACTACACAGGACACTAAAAGCATTATGCACATACATCCATTCACAGTTGGGTACTGTCACAGGGTCGTCTTGCTCCCCACCACGGAGTCGTGCACTCAGGCACCAGAATACGGCACCAGAGACCCGAAGTAGAAGAATAAGCATTTAATGCAAGCAGGAGCCGCCACCGGGAGGACTGTTTCTGCCTCTCCCCTCGAGCCGTGCATCCTTATATACAAGAGGAGTGGCTATCCGAGTCTCCACCAATCATATGCGTATGTCTATATATGGATATATTCTGGCTGATGGGGACCTTGTATCACGTGATAGGCGCGGTTTGTCCATCAGGTTTCCTTTGTCTCAGACCGTTTGTGAATCGTGCCGTCAGTCACCTAGGCCATGTACTTCTCAGATAGCCTAGGCGTTACCCGTGCCAACCAAGGTGTGGTGCGCACACATTCCACAGCATCTGTAACTGCGCACATGCTCAGATCTGTTTGCGTAGGGTACAAAAGACAAAAGATAGCAACATTAGATAACAATATAAATCCTGGTAGCAGGTACCCAGTTGGGTCAGCCACAAGACTTTTGATTCAACAGTTTAAACCAACACTGTTACAATAGGTAAAGTGGGGGGAAACAGATGGGAGCCAATATACCATGTACCTTTTTCCCCATTTTGAGAGGGCATGGACAAACACTTTCTTCACTCACTTTTGCTGCAAATGTATAATGTTCCACTTTACCCCCTTCTCCAGTGTGGTCTCTCTCTGAACTCTTTTGGAGATGGACTGCACACAGCTTATGTTTATTATACCCGCAGTTTTAGTAAACATTCTTTTTCAATCAACATTAATTCATGTTTGCATACCAGCACTTTAAGGTCAAGAAGGCTATACCATATATGAATGCTATCTAATTAACCTAACCACAACTTGGTAAGGACAGTGCTGCACTCTCCAACGTTAATTCACTCCTAAACCTCACACAATTAAATATAAAAATGTGACACTTGAAGAATGTATTGACATAATTATGTAAGATGCATTTCTTAATGAAAGGGTATTGTATCTTTCTCAAAGGAAACCCACCAGTAGTAACAAAAGGGGTATTTGCTGATATTTATTTAGAGATATTAATTTGACAATTTACTCTACATTTTGCTGATTATACTGTGTCGAATGTTTTCTTCTACGTTTGATCTAATACACATTATTGAACTCATCAACAAACCTACAAGTACACAATTCGTTATTTTATTTTTACGGATTTCTGTTTGTAGAAAACTCATTTGAGATTCTGAAAAACACTGCCATACTGAATTTACTCTGACTCTATAAGAATAAGTAGGGTTAAATTAAATTACAACAGACGGCATGAAGATACAATGTAACTTTGGAGTGGGATTTATCCCGTGAACTTTATGGTTTCTTCAGACGGAATAAATCTTTTTTGGAACACAGCTATCAGCCCTGATTTGAAAAAGACACTGGTGTGTCGAAACACGTGTCATCTTGAAAGGGCATCGCGAGTCAATTTATGTTAGTGACTCAAACTACATAATTACAACAATCAGTTTCTTATACAAGTGTGGCACATTTTTTCAAGTGTGTGGCAAATACATTTTTTCATTAAATTAAATTACACCGACTACTACATGGATATTTAGTGTAAGGGATCAAGAGTAAGACTCAGACACAAGGATTGTTCAGGTGATTAATAGAGACTTTTATTAAAGTAAGAGAATGGTTGGAGGAAGACCTATCTCAGGGGTTTCCCTGCCTCAACAAAACTAAAGGATGTCAGTGTCAAAATGTCCTGTGTCCAAAATCCTATCCTGACCCTTGCCAGCAAAACCTGGGAAAAGGGATAAATGTTCCAACATAAATTTCCAACACGGTGCCCAAATAAACAAATGATCAAAGATCCAGAAGGTTTCACGATTCTCAAAGGAGGGGATGTTCCCTTCCCCTGAGCCTCTCGACTTCTTCTTAACCTTCAATCATAGTTCCTTTGCTTGTTAAAGGTAATTTCCTATTCCAGGGGGTATGGGTTCCTTCCCTAGATTCACACACTCAACGGTCCTTCCTCACCCCTTGATTTGTATGCCTCCCTTCCCCTGGGTTCCACACACTTTCAAGGGGCTGTCTTGAATGTCTTTCTTTATAACTGGTTGTGGGTCCTCGACTTTGCAACCACCTTCCTGGTATATTTATTTATTTTATTTATTGGTTATTTGTAATGCGCTGATACAGCAAAAAGGTGTTTCAAGGCGCATCATTACAAGGGGAGGGGACAGGAAAATAAAACAGTCACATTCCTACTAGTGTCTTGATACATTCGGATCATCATGCAAGTACTATAATAGAATGAGTGGAGAGGGGGAGGAGGGGAGGTGAAGGAAGGAGACGAACGGGATAGACAGACAGTAACATCCTTACTAGGTTGTGCGATGATTCAGGGCGTGCAAGGTCTATAACAGAAGAAGGGAGAGGGGATCAAGGCTACTGTAGGAAGAAGATGGCAAGGGGAAGAGACAGACAGTAACGTCTTGACTAGGTCGTGAGACAATTCAGAGCGTGTAAGTGCAAAACATAAAGTGGGAAGAGGGGGATGAGCAGAGGTTCAGGAAGGGAGGAAGGAGAGAGACAGGGGGAGGGAATGAAGGGGTCGTTAATTGCAGGTGAACAGGTTCAAACCGCAAAGTCTGGCATGAAGAAACGGCATTGGAGTGGGTGTACAATGGAAGGCCTCATCCTATGGAGCGGGGAGATACATCACATATGCCAGTGTAAGATAAATAACATACAACAATGGAAAATCTCACCCTATGGAAGGGGGCTACATCACATATGCAGGTGTAAGGTAAGTAACATGCAACAACGGAAACCCTCACCCTATGGAAGGGGGCTACATCACATATGCAGGTGTACGATAAATAACATACAACAATGGAAAATCTCACCCTATGGAAGGGGGCTACATCACATATGCAGGTGTAAGATAAATAACATACAACAATGGAAAATCTCACCCTATGGAAGGGGGCTACATCACATATGCAGGTGCAAGGTAAGTAACATGCAACAACGGAAACCCTCACCCTATGGAAGGGGGCTACATCACATATGCAGGTGTAAGGTAAGTAACATACAACAATGGAAAATCTCACCCTATGGAAGGGGGCTACATCACATATGCAGGTGTAAGGTTAGTAACAAGCAACAATGGAAAGCCTCACCCTATGGAAGGGGGCTACATCACATATGCAGGTGTAAGGTAAGTGACATGCAACAACGGAAACCCTCACCCTATGGAAGGGGGCTACATTACATATGCAGGTGTAAGGTAAGTAACATGCAACAACGGAAACCCTCACCCTATGGAAGGGGGCTACATCACATATGCAGGTGTGAGGTAAGTAACAAGCAACAATGGGAAGCGTCACCCTATGGAAGGGGGCTACATCACATATGCAGGTGTAAGGTAAGTAACATGCAACAACGGAAAGCCTCACCATATGGAAGGGGGCTACATCACATATGCAGGTGTAAGGTAAGTAACATGCAACAACGGAAAGCCTCACCCTATGGAAGGGGGCTACATCACATATGCAGATGTGAGGTAAGTAACAAGCAACAATGGGAAGCGTCACCCTATGGAAGGGGGCTACATCACATATGCAGGTGTAAGGTAAGTAACATGCAACAACGGAAAGCCTCACCATATGGAAGGGGGCTACATCACATATGCAGGTGTAAGGTAAGTAACATGCAACAACGGAAAGCCTCACCCTATGGAAGGGGGCTACATCACATATGCAGATGTGAGGTAAGTAACAAGCAACAATGGGAAGCGTCACCCTATGGAAGGGGGCTACATCACATATGCAGGTGTAAGATAAATAACATACAACAATGGAAAATCTCACCCTATGGAAGGGGGCTACATCACATATGCAGGTGGAAGGTAAGTAACATGCAACAACGGAAACCCTCACCCTATGGAAGGGGGCTACATCACATATGCAGGTGTAAGGTAAGTAACATACAACAATCGAAAATCTCACCCTATGGAAGGGGGCTACATCACATATGCAGGTGTAAGGTTAGTAACAAGCAACAATGGAAAGCCTCACCCTATGGAAGGGGGCTACATCACATATGCAGGTGTAAGGTAAGTGACATGCAACAACGGAAACCCTCACCCTATGGAAGGGGGCTACATTACATATGCAGGTGTAAGGTAAGTAACATGCAACAACGGAAACCCTCACCCTATGGAAGGGGGCTACATCACATATGCAGGTGTGAGGTAAGTAACAAGCAACAATGGGAAGCGTCACCCTATGGAAGGGGGCTACATCACATATGCAGGTGTGAGGTAAGTAACAAGCAACAATGGGAAGCGTCACCCTATGGAAGGGGGCTACATCACATATGCAGGTGTAAGGTAAGTAACATGCAACAACGGAAAGCCTCACCATATGGAAGGGGGCTACATCACATATGCAGGTGTAAGGTAAGTAACATGCAACAACGGAAACCCTCACCCTATGGAAGGGGGCTACATCACATATGCAGATGTGAGGTAAGTAACAAGCAACAATGGGAAGCGTCACCCTATGGAAGGGGGCTACATCACATATGCAGGTGTAAGGTAAGTAACATGCAACAACGGAAAGCCTCACCATATGGAAGGGGGCTACATCACATATGCAGGTGTAAGGTAAGTAACATGCAACAACGGAAAGCCTCACCCTATGGAAGGGGGCTACATCACATATGCAGATGTGAGGTAAGTAACAAGCAACAATGGGAAGCGTCACCCTATGGAAGGGGGCTACATCACATATGCAGGTGTAAGGTAAGTAACATGCAACAATGGAAAGCCTCAGCCTATGGAAGGGGGCTACATCACATAAGAGGGTAGAGTCAGTCACATGCAACAGTAGACTGCCTCACCCCAAATTGCGGCGGGAAACAACAATGCAGTAATAAAGGGGTAGAAGAAGGGCATATTAGGTAATTGAAAGTCTGGCAGTATCACGCCTCACAGAGCAGGGTGGTTGTTGGCTCAGAAGAGTGTAGAGTTTCTGTGGGAGTTTGCATGAGGTAGTGCACTGCTGTAAAACAAGGTGAGTGCAAGAGAGTAAAAGTATGAAGTCACAAAGACAGAGATCCAGGGTAGAACACACTGCAGCCGAGTCTAAGGTGTGGGATAGGGCGCATGGCATGAAGCACTCAGTCAGCAAGAAAAGAACCGGCCCGAAGGGGGATCATCCTTCCTACCTTGAATGTGGCGATGAGGATGGGCAATGTCTCGGGTAGAAACAAGGATCAGCAAGGTGCAGAGGGGACGATCAGGGCAGAGATGTGTAGCAGTAGCCACCATAGGCCCCGGACAGGCCCAGACAGGTGATGTTCCAGGCCCATGGATGCGGCCCTTGGATGTGAGCTGGCTTCGCCATGCCGGCTCACTAGTAGTGGATGCAGTCATCTGGGTCCTGGCCAATCCTCATATAGTGGAGGCAGGATTCCATATCAGCAAAGGCAGTAACAAAGGAGGAGGCCCAAGGCGGCTCACAATGGACTGACTGGTCTGCTCTCTTACCAGAACTTATTCCACAAACTAAAATTCAGTCCTGATAGGTATTGGGTCCTCGACCCTCTTTGCTTTACCTCCTTTTCAAAGGCACCCGTTATCCCAGCTCCCCTGACTGGGCTTGCCTTACAATAGTCTTTACCTTCTCTCGGCACACGGTATATGCCATGAAGCACTGCAGTGTCTCATTTCCCTTCCCTGTGCTCACCGAAGTTGCTTAGCTGTTTCTGTGTTCTCTGCGACTCTCCTTCACTCCAGCAAGGCACATTTTCCTTCTCTTGGTGTCCCGTCTGTCCTCTGGTGCTCGCTGTGCGTGGACCGCCTCTCGCCAGAGTCCCTCGCTGTCGGTCTGCTTACAGCGAACTTTTTCCCTCTGGGACTCTCGCGACAGTGCCAGTGGAAGCGTTTCAACTTCCTGCTGCAGCTGCTCTGCCTCTCGCTTACCGACCCACGTCGGGAATAGTGGAACTCCCTCTTCCTTGCAGTGCTGGGATTTTACATGTCCTGGCACCAATTGAATGCTTCAAAACATTAGAGCGTGCCTTCTAGTCCCAGGACTCTAGCACTCTGCATTACTCCCGGACTCTTCCTCGTCTCAGTGTTTTGGCACCGGTTGTCAAACAGATCCCTGCTATCAGTATAAGGCGGTTGGATTTGTTCAGTATCACAGTAGGCCATTGTGGTTTGTGGAGCCTATGTGGAAAGGGGAATACCACGTTTCTACCAGCAAGTCTGCTTCCCTCGCACGAGGATCCTCTCCCTCCATATGATCCTCCCTTGCGCAGTCACCCCGAGGGTCTGGATCAGGTAGCAGCTGCCTTCTGCTCGCCACCTGGGATGAGAGTTTCTGCAGAGAGGAAGTGATGACATCAATGAATTCATCCCATTATGTATTGGCTAAAGAGTTCTGAAAACATTTCAAAGAGGTGAAACAAACGGAAACAGTACGGCTACCGCTAAAAGAACCAAGTCTGATTGTAATGATGGTATTGTCAAAGGTTTCCCCCCGGCTCACCTGAGTTCTCTTCTTGTGGCGTTCCGCGGAGGACTCCTTCTCCCGTCCGGACCGGGACTTGTATAAGTGCGCGCGAGTCGAGTCTGACTCCAGCGCGAGCGTTCAAAGTTCCAGGAAGTCGCGTGTTCCAGGACGTCCAGGAAGAGGATCGAAGAAAGGTAAGAGATACTGGAAACAGGGGAAAAGGGAAGAAAGAATAAGGGAGTTGGCCAGGAACCTGGAAGGGTAACGCCGAGCAGCACACACACGTCCAGACACTACCTAGAGATAGCGTTAAGACGCGTGGAGGCGCGGGGGCGTGGCCCATTTATAGAACTTGCCGTGTCCGACGTACATGCTAGTACGGAACACGGCACTGGGCACGGCATTGTTGGAAGTATCAAGGA
The DNA here is from genome assembly GCF_040938575.1 of Ambystoma mexicanum. Lineage (NCBI taxonomy): Eukaryota > Metazoa > Chordata > Amphibia > Caudata > Ambystomatidae > Ambystoma > Ambystoma mexicanum. The sequence goes on from NC_090931.1 coordinate 1,432,252,059, forward strand.
GCACACTCTCCGTCTGGACCAGGACCAGGAAGACCAGAAGGGGCTATGTCCATGGTTCATGACAGCTATATCACCTCAACAACAAGACGCATACAACCAAAATCATTATAACTTAGCACTTTGATATGGAATCGTAATGTATTGTTTTACTAATTGCTGCTTCTTGTGTTTATACATCTTTTTATTGATTTTATAATAAGCAAACACAAAACAGTAATGAAAACAGAGTAAACACAAAAATCAAGCTTCCAAGGTAAATCGTTCAGTAGCACAAACGAAAATATTGACAAGAATGGCAAAAAGCACCTGCTGTACCACATTAAGAGCAAGGCAGCAAGATCTGTTAGCTGTATATTGGTGTGTGTGTGATGGTAGTTTCGGGATTACGCAGTACTCCCCAACGTGTCCCATATCTTAACGAATTTGTAGGGGCAGCCCCGAGGTCTGTATGCCCGTTCCTCAATCGCCATGCAGTTATCCATATCCAATACCCACTCAGGTAACTTGGGCGCCTCTCTTGCACCCCAGTTCATGGCAATATTCCTTTTGACCACTATCAAAGCTTTGGATAGGAAATGTTTTTCATGGCACAAGCAGGCCGTCTCCCCCCACATTCCAAGCAAGACCAACTTCGGAGCCAGAGGAACAGGCTGCAAAACCATTGTGGACACCCTTCTCAGGATCTTTAGAAAGAAATTGTGGATTTTCAGGCATAACCCTAGTGTATGATAGAACATACCCAGCGCAGTGTGACAGCATAAACAGTTGGAATCTGCAGCATGACCACACTATATAGTAGTTCCCGAGTGTGATATAGTCTGTGCAGAGTTTTTAATTGAATAAATCTAAAACGAGCTGGGGTTGTTATCTCTCATGGGGCCATTAAGGCCTCTTGCCACTGTTACGCCTCAACGGGGCCAATGTCTGTCTCCTATTTCTGTTGAATTTTTGGTAGGGTTGTGTAGTAAAGCTATAGATGATTTGATACAATCTGAAATCGCCTTTCTCGAGAGGAGTACTGTATAGATGTTGGCTTCCATCAGGGTCTGTTACGGGCAGTCATACCTCTCCCAGAATGGCGAACACATGGCGTGCCTGAACACACACACACACACACACACTCTCTCTCTCTCTCTCTCTCTCTCTCTCTCTCTCTCTCTCTCTCTCTCTCTCTCTCTCTCTCTCTCTCTCTCTCTCTCTCTCTATATATATATATATATATATATATATATGTCCAAAGTCGACCGCTGCGAGCACCGTTGCAGTTCCTGGAATCAACTAAGGGGCCCTCTGAGAACACATCTCCCAGGACTCGTATATTGTTGGCGTGCCGTTGAGTTGCAAAAGTCAGTTTCCAGAGTTCAGGGTTATTCCACAGTGGGTTCTTCAAGGACACGACTCCTTCCCAGCCCATCTCCCTAGTGGCTGTCTTACATACAAGCACTACCTGTTGCGAGATTAATGGCAGCCCAATTGTATTTACGTCACTGTGTAGTGTTTGCAGCAGATCTGCATGAACCAAGAAAGCACGCTCGAGCCTGATATGTGGATGGGACGGATCTCCCTGCAGCCAATCATTTGCAACTGCCAGTTGGGAGGCTCAGTAAAATGTCCTGAGATCGAGAAGACCGATCCCTCTATCCCACACTGTACTGTCTAGGGACTGCAGAGCCATTCTAGGTTGGGAGTCCCGCCAACGCAGTCTCCACAGAGCCCTTTCGAGGTTCTGGAATTCCTGTTTGAGGACTCTAACAGGGGTATTATGGAGAATACAAAGAAATCTGGATAATGACATCATCTTGAACATTGCTGCTCGTTCCAATAGGGAAAGGGGCAGAGCCGACCAATTGTGTCGTCCATAAATCTGTAAGATCTCCATTATTCTGGGGATCGACTTCTGTGGCTCCCCAGCGTACAATCTGCATACAACGACACATGGTCCCCCTGTCCCGACAGCCACACAAATCCCTTCATGAGAGGATATCCCTTAGTCAGATTGCCTGGGGCTCAATGGCTAGGATAAAAGGTGATGGGAGAGAGGGCAGCCTTGTTGCCTGCCTCTTTTTAGCTGGAAATACTGAAAAGCCACCCCATTAACCTGACCCGCCACCAGGAGCTGTTCATATAGCAGTTTAACCCATCGCAGAAATGTTGGTCCGGAGCCCATACCGATCAATACCGACCAGGCAATGTCCCAGTATATTGAATCAAAGCTCCTTCCAAAATCAATAGCCACGCCAGCCAGCAGATCCAGAATACAGTCCACTTTGTCCAGAGCCACCTGGAGCCTGTGGATATTCATTTGTGCCGCCCTGTCCGGCAGGAAACCATTTTGGTAATGGTGGATCAGAGTGGAAGGAATTTAACTAGTATTTTGGATTCTATGTGAAGGGGCAAGATTGGTTGATATGAAGCCGACTCTTCTGGCGATTTATCTTTTTTCGGTATGGCTATGATGGTGGCTTGATACAGGCCACTGGGCAGTCTCCCTTCACCTCTGCTATTCTGAAGCATCGATAACATGGGTCCAGATACATTGTCGCTTAGCCTTTTCCACATCCACGGTGCCACTATTGACGCTGCCACTTCCTCTTTCGTAATTCCGGATCTTGGGGAGGGGCATTTCCTCTAAAGGATCTGTGCATGTCAGCATGGCTTGATCCTCAGCGATCGCACACAACTGTTTATAATAAGCCACAAAAGTCTTTCAGATTTTGCTGCTCTCAGTTACTATGTCTCAGGGATAAATCACGCTTTCCCACTCATGCCAGCAGTTTTCCAGCCATATCACCTGCTTGGTATAGTCTAGCACGGGACTACGGATAGGCTTGTCTCGCTGTGTCCGTTGCAAAGGTGCAGTACAAGTCCCTTGATTGCAGCAACGGGCGCTGTTTGCCCTGGGAGCGGTCGGTAAGAAACTGTCCTATCGCTATGTCAGTCAGCTTTGCTTGCCTCTCGCGGTCTCTGGCTGCAAGGACTGCCGTTGCCGCCGCGCGGAAAATCCCCTTATAGCCTGGACTATTCACTGATGGGGTGTTTAGTTGAAAATATTCTGACGTTTTATCATTCAATTTGCTCATCACCCCCGGGAAACCCCAAAACTATGGATTCAGTCGCCAGGATAATTGGTTATGTTTTGGCGCCCTACCTACAGAGATCAACGGCGGGGATTGGTCGGCTACAACTTTATATGAGTCTGAGTTTGGCATGAAAACATAATCCTCGATAGGGGGGTAGGGGGGTGCACCCTCAAGTGGAAGGAGTAACCTTGCTTGTGTTGGTGTACTATATGCCATGCACCCACCAGACCGTTCACACTCACAAAAGCGCTGAGGCTTGTCTGTTTCTGATTTTTTTACATTTGGGCCTGGAAGCCTTTCTTGGTTACTCTCCATCACATCATTACAATCAAATCTCCACACATGAGCCACAAAATCCACAGTGTATCGAATAAAGGACCCCAAGAGCTCATGGAGGAGATACATACCCAATGGCGGAGGCGCATCCACACAGAGAGGTCCCACTGACTCTCCTCTGAATAAACCCATTAACAACACACATGGCCCCCTGGAGTCACGGATCACTGTCATAGCTGTAAAGGGCAGGTGCCTTCAAATTAGCACCATCACTCCTCTGATTGCCCTCATAAAACCTGCATGCAAATTCATTTCATAGTTAGTTTTCTTAAAAAAACATACAATTAGTTCCCATCAAATGCGTAGGATTGAGTATGTTCAGTGTCTGCAACACTGTACCACGTTTAATCTTATTGCATAGACCGTAGATGTTCCAAGACATACACACCACCTTCTTATCCATAGCCTCATTCATTCAACCGGCTCAAGATAGATATCGGAAGTTTGGACTGCGTGACTGCAGGTGTAGTATGCATCCTGCGTTTGAGAACCAAATCACATGTGCTTTGGTTGTAAAAGAAATGTACCCTTATCCCCAACAAAGTTTACCCACCTGTGAACTTGGTGTATCCGTCACCCAACTTTTAACAATCAACATTGCATAACTATATCGAGGATAGGGAGGGAGAGAAATCCTCCTGTGTTCTTTTTAGTATGCGGCATCCAACCGGTTGCGCCCCATTACACCGCACCAGCGTCTGAGGAGGCAGACACTCTAGGTGCAGCGTAGCTTGATGCTCCTCTCCTCCCATAGTTGGGTTGCTTTCTCTAACACCTCTGCGAGCAAGGCGTGTGCACGGCGGTAACCGGCGTGGCTGCTGGCTCTCTGCTGGCCGAGCGGACGGAGGCTGCTGTGCACGTATCCAGGTTGAGTGACGGGCTCGGAAGGGGGCTCCTGTTTCGATCGGTGAGCCAATGTTTTTGCTGTCTGTCTCGCCGCCTGTCTCCTGTTGAAAACCCTGTTGGGCGTTCCTTCGCAAGTAATGGAATACTCCCACAAGTGTTTCCATTCCCTGTATGCAACACGCTTGAGGGGAAGAAAAAAGGGAACAATGCCACCACCAAAAAGCCTGCGGCCCCCCTGACTAAGGGTACACCCACCATGGCAAGTCTTAGGAAATGTATTTCCTTGCACTATGCCTATTATCCCCGTTACTTTTCCAGCTGCAATTGGGGGTGGGGCTATGGAGATTATGGCTGCCACCCCCAGGGCCTCTTTTATGACAATAAAGGGGGATAGTCTGCCTGAGGTTCGGGCATTGAGCCTGCGCAGGAGGCAACGGCTTTGCTCGGAAAGGGCAGATCTGTCCCCGGGTTGTTAGTACTATCAAAATGAACAGGCCGGCATTAATGCCAACCTGACAATTGACGAGGCTTCCATCTCTTCCGATTCATTATGTAATCCAGGGGAGACTCCCCGATCTTCTTGTCTATAACAGCCACCTTAGACACAGAGGGGTTCAGAAACAATCCACAGCTTCATACTACTTCTGCATTTGTCGCACCGACCAATTCGGAGGATAACTCCCAGGAGCAGATCAGCCCAGATCAATGGATGGTGGTAAAGGACAATATAATTAAACAACTAAATCTGTGCCAAAGCTTTGATGAATTTAGTAATTGGATGGACTCCTTGGATAACTGTGAAGGGAACTATCACATTGTGAAAGTGGATACATTTTGGCAGACGGATCCGATAACCATTCCGCTGATGCAACAACATATGTCCAATTCTGATGTCTCTGTCCTGTCTACCCCTCCATCTAGGGATGGGAATCGGGCTCCACCAATTACAAAGCTAACACCCAATGATTTGGTTCCTATCATTGGTTCCAAACCTTCAGCGTGGCCTTTCACTCCTCCTATTGGAGTAGATGAGAGGTTGAGAGATCTACACCCTCCATTATTGATGGTCCATGGGAAGTCCATGCTAGGACCTGGGGGCGCAGGTTGTCCTGTGAAAGGCAGCAACCAGTTCGTTTAAAAAAACTTTATAGCAAGGAAGTCTACTGTGCCACAGCCTAGGGACATGACTATATGAGACTTTGTCATGGACAATAGGAATTTTATCATTACCAACATTGAAAAGCCAACTGGGAATAAACCCAGAGATGCACTAAGGAACAACGTCGTGGCCTGGCTCCCTCAACAAACTGGGCATGCAGTGGTTAGACACATAGCTCTGAAAATGTTACATAGGTTGGAAATTGACGAAGGTGCACCCAGGAAAATAGGGACTGTGTTCTGGTCGGATGTGAGGCTAGAAACCTACCAACTTACCTTAGTAAATGTAAATATGAGCCCAGAGGTTCATCAAATTTGAAACTTATGGTGGACTAGGCCGAAGGCTTGTATTCTCGTTGAGAAGGCTGGCTGCATTAAGATGAATTTTGTAAGGTTATACCTATTGTACTGAAGGTGTGTTGTCTCTTTTTGTATTTCATGTTGTAAGATATGTTTTGTTACAGCGCTCTGATGCCTTCAGGACCTTATAAATAAATAAATAAATAAATGGTGAGTCACCAATGTAAGTGGCTCTAAAAGGCTGTCATAGCCCCTCCATATTAGTGGAGCACAGTCCCACTGTACCTGCCCTTCCACCTCAAAGATTGCTAGTATATCCCTTCATAGGGGAGCCTTGGCGACCGCTATGGCGTTACTCTCATCCTGACTACAGTCAGAAGTCACGACCTCCATGGTAGAGAGGATCTCATCCATGCCAATGGGGCGTTTCTTCATCCGTTGGCGGTCCATCCCCTGGCGTTGTTGCCATTACAGCCATTCCCAAGCGTGTTTGTGGTCAGGGAAAATAATGATGTGGCCTTCATGGTAGATTTTCAAATTGGCTGGGAAGTATAGGGCGTTCATGGCCAGCAGTTTTTTCTTGAAACATTCAAATGATTGCCTAGCATTTTGGACAGAGAGAGTAAAGATGGGCAATATAGCCACCTCGGACTCCTGCCCCTCCAAAGCCCCTTTTGTTCCTGCTGTTTGTGGAATGGTGTCCCGATCCCAATAGATAGGATCTTAGCTACGATCACCCTCGGTGGAGTTCTGGCAGGTAGTGGTTTAGCTGGGACATGGTGTGTTCTTTCGATCGAAAAGAAATTAGATATACCAGTAGGCCCCATCAAAGATTGAAACCAGGATTCCAAACATAGCTCCGGGGTCTTCCCCTTTTTCCTGGAGACTAAGCACTTGGACGTTACACTCCCTAGACCTCCCCTCTGCCTCCTCCTTTTTTTCTTCCAAGATCTTGATTTGCTTCAAGGAGTTTGTTAAGTGTGTCTAAATTAAATGGCATCCCCCAGATCTGACACCCTGTGTTCCACTTTTCCCATGGGGCCTGAGATCTAATGCAAGTCTTGTCTGAGCAGCCCGACATCAATTCACAGATTGTCCGTTTTGTTCTCTATAGAGTTCTGCGACTCAGTTATGGCTTGCATAATGTCTTGCATGGAGGGAGGTCCATGCACTTTAGAGATTGTCCTCAGCACCACTTTGGGTGGGATTTTTGGGTAGATGACAAAGCATAAGCCTCTATCTAGCTTTGCACGTACGTTCTGTGTGTGGATCTCGCTCTTAGTCATGGTCCTGAGTGGGTCTGGCCTCTATATTGGAGGTGTCCTTGAAGCGCGAGCCTTCTACCAATCTGTCGTTATCTCCTGTGCCTCAGGAAGAGCTTGTCAGAGGCCGTCACAGCGACCCTCATCTATCAGGCACCCAGATCTTGGGGGCACTCTGTTCCTCAATGGACAGAAGCTGCTAGATCAGATCATTCAACCATCTCTGCACGTTTTCACCTCACTCCTCTCCCCCCCGCCATTCTTCCACTGAAATATGAAGGGGTATGGGTAGTGGACTCACCCCGCGTTGAGGCCTATGGTGCACCCTCCTCTATTACCTCCTGAAATGGGCACATCTCAACTTAATGGCATTGAGGTAGAAGGTGCGGGGGCTTCATCACCGGATCCCACTCTGCTCTCAGCCCCGTATCCACCACGGCACACTCCTCCAGCATATGACTCGCCGGCAGTTGACCAACTCCAAAGCTTCCTCTCCTGTGTCCATGCCGAATTGGTGTGGTTTCCTCAGTGGGCCGCACATCCACTCTCATCGCCCCACAGCCAATATTAGCTCGGGGAGGATACCGTACCTCCCCGCCGCGGTCCAACGCTTTTCGGCGGATCACCATCATAATCCTCCTTACTGCAAGCCCCAGGCCACACCACCATTGAAACTGCAAGATCTTCCGCACTCAGCAGCGAGGGAGAGCGCTGCTCTGCCTCACAGGGCCGCGACTCTCTAATGCGGCGCACTTCTCTGGCGTGTGCACCCACTTCCCCCGAGTCCAACAGTACACTCTAAGGCTTAACTGCGTGTGCCCCCGCCCTGTTCCTTCGGCAGCCAGCGCGTCTGATTCCATTGGCCCGCAGCCGGTAACATCTCTTAGCAGACCATACCCAGAGGCCAACACTATCTGACACAAGTCTCCAAAGGTTGCCCACAATTGATGGTGAATCGCTTATTTGAAGCAGGATCTTGCCAGGGTCAAACGAATGAAACAATCTGCTACTACATCGCGTCATGCTCTCTAACGCCCTTGAAGAAAAGTGACTTTAGAGCAGTAAATGTCGGCTACCTTAAGGTGAATAATTTTACAGACGGGAGTATTGTACAACTACATTGGGCCTCATTACGACCCAGGCGGTAACTTACCGCCTGGGTCGTACCCTTACCACCATGGCGTAAACTACGTTTACACCATGGTGGTTGGCGGATTTACCGCCCCATTCCAAAATGAGTGGGGCGGTAAATCCCCATTTCCCATTTTACCCTTCCCCATTCCCATTTTTGCCCCATAGGGCATAATGGGAATGGGGAAAGGCGATAATTACGGCACCGTAAATTACGGTGCCGTAATTATCGCCAAGGTCCCTTTGCGGCATGGATTTTAACGGCTGCAAAAAGCAGCCGTTAAAAGCCATCCCGCAAAGGGAACCTTGTAATCAGGCGTTAAGGGTCGGCGCCGTTTACGGCGCCGTAAACCCCTTAACGCCTGAGTCAGAATGAGGCCCATTGTCTTGAATATTAAATACAAGACAGCAACAGATAGAGATGCGTTTTACAATACAATTTCATTGGCTATAGTATTCAAATGCTGTTTAACATGCTGATAAAAACAATTATTCATCAGATAGCTACTAATGCATTTAGCATGTAATTTTTAATAATATATAATTGTGTTCTCTTGTTTAAAGCTGTAGGATTTCATCGTGCAACACAATTATGCAATTGAGATATTTGAACTTGGGTTTTCAGTGATTGAGCGAGTTATTCTTGTGATTAAAATGTCTCATGACATCCCTTTAGTGTTAGTGAGCTAAAATTACATAATTAAGGATTGAGTATTTGAACAATTGTGTATTATGTATGATAGTGACCCTAAATATTAATTATATTTACGGGAAGTAGAGAATGGTCCACAAGGAGGTATGATAGGAACATCATTAAATATCTACCTGATGTGAGGACTGCTGCAGATGTATATCATTACTGTAAATTATGTAATTTGAATGTTCTCATTTTGCAACAATATTCATTTTGTTTCTGTTAAATTTATAAAAGCACCTCTTGCTTTGATGTTGAATTGTGTGACGTTTTTAAACAAAGTTTTTTTTGGGCAAATGAGTCTTTCCCTTACGCAGCACTATCCTTACCATGTTGTGAACAGGTACATTAAATATTGGGGGTCATTATGAGTTTGGAGGTAGCCATGGTGCTATTAGCGCCATGGCTGCCTCCAAAGTCGTGTCCAGGTCTGGGTTCCCTGAATGGGGAATTACCAGGTCATTCCAACTTTGGAGGGCCTGGTAAGTCCCCATTCAAAAAACCCATCCCCATTCCCATTCGAGCCCCCATAGGTCTCAATGGGAATGGGCAGGGAGCTAATAACGGGCCCCGTAAATTACAGGCCCGTTATTAGCTCCCTGGTCCCTTAGCGGCTGCCTCTAAGGACGTGTAATGCTTACCTTGACTCCGCGGGGACACCCAGGAAGCTATTCCAAACCTCTTCTTAGTTAGCGCTGTTCACTTTCTACAATTTCTTTATTGTCAGGTAAACCTATGAACACACGGAAAATTCCCTTAAGTGAAGTGGAAGCTACCCAAAAGTGCACAGGAAATGTATTTAATCTTCTGGCAATATTTCCCCTAGAGTCTCACCTAGTATGTTTTTTTAATGAGCTCTCCATCCTGCATCTGTGCAGGGGCGCAGTGTTCTGAAGAAGGATGCTGATGGTATGAGCGCCAGGCACGGAAGGTGATATTATATGAACTTTGAACATGTGAGGGAAGTGGAAACCTATGAGGTAGCTATAGGGCTTACTCTATGTGCTTAAAGAGTATAGGGAAATGTAAGAATCTGGTGGAAGAACCATGAATGAAAAGTGGTGCCTAACTGGGACTGAGTAAATCCAGCCAACAATGGTACCACAACAAATGCAACATCCAAAATACGTCAAGCTACCAATAGCACATGCAAGAGAACAATTGGAACACAAGAATGACCCTCCTTCAAACTAGTGCTGGCGTAATTCGCTAGTACAGTTTTCAACTCTCCACAACTTTAAAAACGTTGCACCCATACACAACTTAAAACAATGAATAACGTGTCGTGACAAGAAAGGGCTGAGATAATTGCAGTGCTGTCGCCTCAGGAGGAATGGGAATACTGGCAAGTTCAAGCAGGCTGTGGAGAATGAGCGAAACGCTAGGACACTGGCGCCTGACAGGAAACAAGGCGCAAGTTGCACTTGCTCCGGAATTGGGTTGTTGAGGAGAATTCAAGCAGGGCTGTAGACGAAGAGCGAGAGGCTCGGAGACTGCCGCCAAACTGGAACAAGAGGTGCGTAATATACTCGCTTCAGGTAAACTTTGAAAACGCGAGTTTAGGCGGAGGCTCGCTAGAGCAATACGCTCGTCACAACGCCACCAATGTCTGCTATGACTTGACAGGAGTAAAGGAGGGAATTTTCCGAAGGTTTCCGTCACAAAATCAGTTAAGCTAATGTGAGAGGGAAGTGGCTATAAACTATGGTTGCTAAACTGTTGCTTCTAAGAACTATGAAAGTACGAGCCTGACAGGAATCACAGGCATAGGTAAGCGTCGGCAAAACTGACTAGACGCGAAGCAGGGAGCGCACGATGGGAGGGGCTTAAATACCAATGGAGTGACAACAGCTATACCGCACAACACTGACTGGAGAACAACTAGGGCAGCCATGCTAGGTAGTCAGGAAGTGTTAGTCTAAGTCCACCCACTCACTGTGTTGCTGTTCCACTAACCAACAATGATAAGCTGATGTCCAGTCCCTTTTTGGGATACCCCTGGAACAGTTTGCTGTGATCATGACAGTATTCCCCCCCAAGGCCCCTCCTATGCTGGAACCCCTTCTTCCTGGTTTATTGGGGTTATTCATATGGAATGCCCTTATCAATCTGGGAGCGTGAATGTTCTCAATGGGTTCCGAAGTTCTATCGTGTGGCCCATAACCCTTCCAATCCACTAAGTAGAACAACTTCTTTCGAACCACTTTGGAGTCTAGGATGGCCTTGACCTCAAACTCGGGCTGATCCCCTTCCACAATGACTGGAGCCGGAGGTTCTTGAATTCATGTATTGGGATTGACAGCCTTCAATAAAGACACATGTAACACAGAATTAATTTTCATGTTTTTTTCGGAGTGTCAATTTCATAGCCAATGGGTTGATGATCTTTTCGATTTTGAAGGGCCCCAAAAATCTTGGAAGAATTTTCCGAGCTCCTCTCAATGCAAGATTCTTGGTTGCTAACCAAACTGAATCTCCCACCTTGTATTCTGGAGAATCCTTGCGTTTGCGATCCGCAAATCTTTTCTGAGAAGCCTTTACTAAGGACAGTTGTTCTCTTGCTTTTGCAAGGGCGGTCACAATGTTGTTGTGCAGGGAGCTTACTGCTGGCATTTCCAACGATTCTGGCGGGTCATACACCGATGTTCGAGGATGCCGACCATATTGTGTGAAAAATGGGCTCAATCCAGTGGAAGAGTGCATCGAATTGTTGTAAGCGTATTCAGCAATCCATAGAATTTCAACCCAAGTTTCTTCAGTCTGGTGGAGCATGCACCTGAGGTATTGTTCTAATGTTTGATTTGTGCGCTCCGTTTGCCCATCCGTTTGTGGATGATAACTGGTGGACAAAGGTACATCTATCTTGGCCATCTTGCAGCATTTTTTCCAAAACTCAGAAACAAATTGGCTTCGCCGATCCGATACCACAACGAAAGGAAAACCATGTAACCTTACTACATTCTCCAAAAATATCTTCGCCAGACCTGATGCAGTAGGTAATCCTTTCAAGGCCACAAAGTGCGCCATTTTAGAAAAAAGGTCTACCACCACTAGGATGGTGTCAAATCCATTGTTCCTTGGTAAGTCAGTGATGAAATCTAACGAGAGAGTGTGCCAAGGGAGAGGTGGCACTTCCAATGGTTGCAACAACCCTGCAGGTTTAGTTTTCTGGGATTTCTTTTTAGCGCAATTTCTGCAGGTCTTGATAAACTGAATAACATCCTTTCGCCAAGTAGGCCACCAATAAGATCGCTTGATTTTTTCCAATGTTTTTGCCACACCCGGATGACCTTCTATTAATGTACTTTGGTAATTTTCGATAACTTGTTCTTGCAATTTCCGAGTAGGCAAAAATAGTCGCTCTTGATAGAATGGCAACCCATCTTGTACTCTGCCATGTTCAATTCCAGACTCCCATTCCTGCATTTATTCAACACTCATGCTTGCTTTAATTTCTTCTCTCAGTTTTTCAAACAAGATGTCAGTTGTGTTCACAAGCATTTTTTCACCTGCAATTATTTCCACAGGGTGAGAGGCAACATAAGCTTCTTCTCCTTTACCTATTCTGGACAGGGCATCAGCCTTTCCATTGCGAATTCCAGGCCGGAATGTGATGACAAAATCATATTCCGCGAAGAAGAGAGCCCACCTTAATTGTCGTGAAGATTGTGCCTTAGCAGAACGCAAATACTGTAAATTCCGGTGATCGGTGAAAATGGTGACTGTGTGCCGTGCCCCAAGCAGATAATGCCTCCATTCTTTCAATGCACTTTTGATTGCCAACAACTCCTTGTCAGTGACTGTATAATTTAACTCTGCAGTGGAAAACTTCTTTGCCCAGAATGCCACTGGATGCAACTCTTGAGAGACTGGATCACGCTGTGATAGCACTGCACCCATGGCCACATTAGATGCGTCGGTTTCCACTACAAAGGGAAGATCTGGCCTAGGATGTTGTAACACTGGAGCTGCAGTGAATCTCTCTTTCAATTGCTCGAAGGCCTCCTCAGCTTCTTTTGTCCAAGCAAAGGTCTTGTTTTTAGGGAGTAGGGACGTGATTGGATGAACCAGTTGAGAAAAGTCTGACATAAATCGTTGGTAGAAGTTTTTGAACCCCAAAAAACGTTGTACTCCTTTAACTGATGAGGGGCTGGCCAGGAGAGGATTGCGTCCACTTTTCTATTGTCCATTTTCACTCCTTGTGATGATAATACAAATCCCAAGAACTCAACCTTGGAAACGTGGAATTGACATTTCTCAAACTTTACATACAAAGAGTTTTCCTTGAGTATTTGGAGAACTGAAGTTACATGTCTCACATGTGCCATGGGATTAGTTGATAAAATCAGAATGTCATCTACATAGACCACCACGCAGATGTCCAGAAGTTCACGGAAGATGTCATTCATGAAGCACTGAAAGGCTCCCGGTGCATTGCATAGCCCGAAGGGCATAATCTGGTATTCGAAGAGTCCATAAAGTGTGCGGAAGGCTGTTTTCCACTCGTCACCCTCTTTTATACGGATAAGGTGGTAAGCTCCTCGGAGATCTAGTTTTGTGAAAATTTTGGCTCCTTTCACCTGGTCCAATAGTGTGGAGATGAGGGGCAGAGGGTAATGGTTCTTCACTGTGATTTGATTTAATGCTCGATAATCAATGCAAGTTCTTAATTCTCCTTCCTTTTTCGGCACAAAGAACAAGGGTGACGCAGCTGGGGACTTAGACGGTCTAATAAAACCATTAGCTAGGTACCGCTCGAGGTAGGTTTTCAGATGGATGTTCTCTTTCTCCGTTAATGCATATATACGATGGTAAGGAAGCTGAGCTCCCGAAACAAGGTCGATCTGACAATCATATGGTCTGTGAGGGGGTAAAATCTCAGCCTGCCTTTCCTCCTGGAAAACTTCCTGGAACTTCCTATACTCCAATGGCAGTGCACTGAGGAGACCTAAAGTAATGTCGATTGCTCTCTCAGGTCTTTCCAGTTCTGCTGAATCTTCTGTGGAACTACAAGTCTTCTTGCACCCAGAACTGAACGTCAAGGTTCTTGAACACCAATCAATGACTGGATTGTGTTTCTCCAACCAAGGTATTCCCAAAATTATCTGAAATTGGGTGCTTGAATAAGGTCGAAGGAGATCCCCTCCTTGTGTCCTCCTTGGCAAAGCATTATAAGGTTGTTGGTGCACTGTGTTACTGGGCCTGACACTAATGGAGTGCCATCCACCCTGGAAACATTTTCAGCTTCCAACTTTTCCGTTAAGGAAATTTCCAACTTGCTAGCCAACTGTTGATCCATGTAGTTGTCTGTAGCCCCACTGTCAATGTAAGTGTTCAACGCAAATCTTTTTAGGGGCTGATGCATACTAAACAGGATGATTGGAAACACAAAGTGTGAGGTCACCGAAACCTTCCTGACACTCGACAAGCTGACCTCTATACTTGTCGGGCATGTATGTTTTCCGGACTCGGATCTTTCTTCTCCTGGCCAATACCTCCCAAAGGCTTTCTTGAAGGTTTCACTGGACAGTCCTTCAGGAAGTGGCCACTCTTTCCGCAATACGAACATAACTGTTGTTGCCGTCTCTTATCTCTTTCAGCCTGAGAGATTGGGCCTCGAATGCCCCACAACTGCATGGGTTCAGAATGAGTTTCAGACGACGATCTTCCAACTGGTTCCTTTGCGCGAACAAAATATGCCCGACTCTCTGGGCGAGCACGATCGGTTCGCTGATCTTGTAGGCGGTGATCTAATTGGATGGTTAAATCAATTAATTCAGAGATACCCTCAGGGGGATTCACCACCTGTGCCAAGACATCCTTCAACTCACTCCGCAACCTACAGTAAAATATAGTGGTTCTTTTCTCCGAGGGCCAGTTGGTCTCTGCCACCAACCTATTAAAGGTAGCCACGTAAGCCAGTAAGTCTTGATTGCCCTGTCGGAGTGACAACAATTCATTATCTAAGGCTTGTCCTTGAGTATGGCGAGCAAATAGTTTTTCCAACTCCTGTTGGAATTCCTGAAAATTTCTCAGCACTGGATCGTCTCGATTCACAAGGGGTATGGACCAGTCCACAGCATAACCCCCCAGGTAAAATAGAACAAATGCCACCTTGGATTGATATGTGGTGAAAAGTCCTGGTCTGCACAGAAAGTGTAACCTGCATTGGTTTAAAAACACTGCAAATTTTTTTGGATCCCCAGTAAAGCGCTCCAGAGGAGCCAAGGGAATGTTTCCCGGAACAACTACTTGTACTAGAACTGGTGGGGCGGTGGAGGCTGATGCTTGTGGAGTACCCAAGGGCAAGGGAACCTGTCCAGCTTGAGTTTGCAAAAGTTGGCGAGCTAGTTCCTCAGTTCTGTCTCTTTCCTAAGGGCATTGGTCTCTGACCGAGCTGCATGAACCTCAGCTCTCAACTCCCCCAACAATTGTACTAGCTGATCAACCTCTGTGGTTCCCATGATGTCCAGGAAGAGTATGTTTCTGAACGGCTTCGCGTTCTGTAACGCTTACCTTGACTCTGCGGGGACACCCAGGAAGCTATTCCAAACCTCTTCTTAGTTAGCGCTGTTCACTTTCTACAATTTCTTTATTATCAGGTAAACCTATGAACACACGGAAAATTCCCTTAAGTGAAGTGGAAGCTACCCAAAAGTGCACAGGAAATGTATTTAATCTTCTGGCAATATTTCCCCTAGAGTCTCACCTAGTATGTTTTTTTAATGAGCTCTCCATCCTGCATCTGTGCAGGGGCGCAGTGTTCTGAAGAAGGATGCTGATGGTATGAGCGCCAGGCACGGAAGGTGATATTATATGAACTTTGAACATGTGAGGGAAGTGGAAACCTATGAGGTAGCTATAGAGCTTACTCTATGTGCTTAAAGAGTATAGGGAAATGTAAGAATGCGGTGGAAGAACCATGAATGAAAAGTGGTGCCTAACTGGGACTGAGTAAATCCAGCCAACAATGGTACCACAACAAATGCAACATCCAAAATACGTCAAGCTACCAATAGCACATGCAAGAGAACAATTGGAACACAAGAATGACCCTCCTTCAAACTAGTGCTGGCGTAATTCGCTAGTACAGTTTTCAACTCTCCACAACTTTAAAAACGTTGCACCCGTACACAACTTAAAACAATGAATAACGTGTCGTGACAAGAAAGGGCTGAGATACTTGCGGTGCTGTCGCCTCAGGAGGAATGGGAATGCTGGCAAGTTGAAGCAGGCTGTGGAGAATGAGCGAAACGCTAGGACACTGGCGCCTGACAGGAAGCAAGGCGCAAGTTGCACTTGCTCCGGAATTGGGTTGTTGAGGAGAATTCAAGCAGGGCTGTAGACGAAGAGCGAGAGGCTCGGAGACTGCCGCCAAACTGGCACAAGAGGTGCGTAATATACTCGCTTCAGGTAAACTTTGAAAACGCAAGTTTAGGCGGAGGCTCGCTAGAGCAATACGCTCGTCACAACGCCACCAATGTCTGCTATGACTTGACAGGAGTAAAGGAGGGAATTTTCTGAAGGTTTCCGTCACAAAATCAGTTAAGCTAATGTGAGAGGGAAGTGGCTATAAACTATGGTCGCTAAACTGTTGCTTCTAAGAACTATGAAAGTACGAGCCTGACAGGAATCACAGGCATAGGTAAGCGTCGGCAAAACTGACTAGACGCGAAGCAGGGAGCGCACGATGGGAGGGACTTAAATACCAATGGAGTGACAACAGCTAGACCGCACAACACTGACTGGAGAACAACTAGGGCAGCCATGCTAGGTAGTCAGGAAGTGTTAGTCTAAGTCCACCCACTCACTGTGTTGCTGTTCCACTAACCAACAATGATAAGCTGATGTCCAGTCCCTTTTTGGGATACCCCTGGAACCTTTTGCTGTGATCATGACAGGAGGGCTAGTTTTACCAGTCGGCCATATTGGGACCCGCTAAGGGACCTCAGAATGCATCGGTAAGGGGTTAACGGCACCGGCATCCTTACCGGCGCCTTTAACCCCTTACAGCCAGCCTCGTAATGAGGCCCATAGTCTGTCTTGAATGGGCCTTTCTTTGGAGGCCTTGAGAAGGTCAAAGAACAATGGTCTTATCTCAGATTTGCCACGGGTGATTAAGCTGGCCTTTATGTTTTGTCATTATGTACTCTTCCAGGTCTCTGGGCTTTTTCTGCTGCCTTCATCTCAGGTTCTCAGACCTGAGAACCACTGTTGTTGCAGCCTCAGAATGAGATGCCAGCAGGAAGATACCGTGATTCCACTACTGGGAGCAGTGGGGCCAAAAAAATGCTCAAACTTGTAAGCTCACTTTCTTGTTGAAGGAGCCCCCTATTTTCAAGAGGGATTCCGTCAGCCATTTCAGCGTTCTTTTTCTTGCATCTCCTGCTTTGCCAGAGATTGAAACAAAACGTGTTTAGTTCCCCCATCTGACTGGTGCCCTAGGCAGCAGCCTAGTTCGCCTAGTGCTTGTACCGGTCTTGCCGAAGGCTGATCTACTGTAGATAAAATCTAGATTACATGTGCTTGGGACTTATCTGCTCCTGCATCATCTGTCTTTTAGGGGTAGGCTTTCCGTAAAGTGAGTTTTCTCTACAGAAAATTCCACTGCTAAAGTACACTTCCTATACCCACACAAACGAAGATGTCAGAGAAACCAGGCTCACATATCAATTTGTTAAGTAAAGGTGATTTATTAATTTGAAACACAGCAACCTGCACCTGATTGGGACCCACCTATCTGACCTGCACTCCAGACCTATCACCTTTATAGATCATTGGTCACCTGACATGTGATGTTTAGAGAACTCTATCACTATGCCCTCTGGCAGACTTATCCCACCTCCTGCCAAAACAACAGTCTCGTTCATAAACTTCCTGTGTCCATCCTTAATGTTCAGAGACAGACTGATGTGCTATGCGTTCTTCTAGGTCAAGCATTGTGAGGGGCAGGGACCTCTTCCTATGAGGGCACTTCTGTCTTCGCCCCCCTCAGATGAAGGGAGTAGGTCCTCCACCCTCTGGACGACTTCCATTTTCCATTTTCCATCAACAACCCATTGAACCACCATTTGCTGTATAGGCACTTTATTAATACCCAATAAAATAAATTGTTCTATCCAGTTCATGACGGATTGTTCCGCTACTATCAGGCCTTGCTCCAGTAACCCTGGAGGGGCTGGAGCCTACAACTCTCATTCCTTGTACACATGCGTTCTTCAGTGCATGGCCAAACGCGTATTGCCTTCTGCCAATATAGGGAGGTATGACCTAACAAAACTCTGCTAGAAAAGAAAATAATAAGCGCATACCAGTGATTCGATATCATAGTGATGGGGTGGATTTTGCCACAGTTTATTTCCAGCCCCATTGTCTCTCCCCGATATATATTTGATTTAAATTCATTTACTAAAACTATATGCTCCTACAATCCTCCCTTTAGCACTCTATTGCAACAACTCCCTAACCAACTATCTTTCACACTACAGTTCCTCTTTTGTTTACATGAGCAACACGTTGCAAGGGAACCGGGCCAATGCGGAGAGGCTTTTAACACTCCCCTAAAATACATTCTAATAAAAAAAATAAGAATGTATTGAATTGGGATATTCATTAGAACTTCCAACTCTTGCTGCAATTGGACACATTTACATTTAATATACATCTTTTTCAGCATAATATATGGATACAAAATATAGTTTCCCAAGGAGACTGAAGGGCCCAGTATTTACCCACCACCTTACTCTTTCCACAGCAGCATCTGCGACAGAAAGCAAAGTATTACACACACAGTAGTGGTGAGGTACAGCTGTTCACAGATTTAATTACCAATCAAACAAACGACATCCCATAGGGAGTGCCCATGGTGGCAGTATGGCGGACTACTTCAAAAGCTTTCTTCTCCACATTAGATACAACTTCCAACACCTGAAAACCTTTCCTTGCATCAGTTATCTTCCTTACCTCCTGCAACAGCCCAAACAGATATATGCACCGTCTGGGAGCAATCTAAGGCATCTCTGCTGGAACTCTATGTGTAAGCTCGCCGACCTTTCCTTTGCCGGCCAGAAACCATCATACTGCTGTGTCCTTGTCTGTAAAATAAAAAGCATATCTACTGATGGGACAGATACCTACTCTACACATGTATCCTCCTTTTGAAACGATAGCTTACTATTCAAAGTAATGCCTGTCGCCTTCCCTTCCCAGCATATTCTGCTCCCTACTTCCCCAGCAGCACCACATGACCACTAGCTAGCTTACTAAGGCATTGCAGCTGGAGTGCTGGCAGGGGCCATCCTTTTCAGCTGGAACCAATAGCTAATCACAGATCCAAGGTTGCCCCTGGGACATAAGTTGGGTATTGGGCACCTCCTATACGCCTCGATGAGTGGCCCAGTCCTATTTACAGTCTGCCCAGTGACCTGGCACAATCGTGATAGTTATTGCCCACACTTCCTTCACCAGACCTTTAGCCTTGGAAGTGCACACTTATTTGTGCATCTCCACTCCACTTCCACAGGTCTCTCCAGAGCCAAAGCTCTTCCAGAATTTCAGAATCATTGCCAAGGATTCTTGGACAGCTGTTGTGCAGTACATCTTCTCTGATGCTTAAGAGCTCATTGTTCAGATATTCGTGCACATCCACAAGGCAATGTCCCACTGTAACATCTGCCCAATGATAGAACTCCTTTGATCCGTTGGACTAGTGTATCTCTAGTGATAGTGCTGAGAGTTTCGATCACATTAAGCTTGCCAATATTAGTATCTGTATTGGTTAAGTTGTGATAATTCCTGTTGTTCGTTCTAATCGACCCAATCGGACATTTAATCCTTGGCCCTGGTAAACCTACAGGGGCTGTATTCTCACCATCCCAAACTCGGTCAATCACTTCCATCTTACCACTTGTAGTAAATAATTCTTAAACTTTCTGCTACAATCTTATTGTGGCTCTCTCCAAACAATTGGGAAACTGTGTTGTGACCTAAAATGCAGGCAAAGGAATTGAAAAACAATAGATTGAAAATAAGATATCGCAACTCAGACCTGTCAATCTGACTAACAGTGTCATACCACAGAGACTGTCCACCAATCTTACTGTGGTTCGCATACTGTAATAGTATACTATTTGAGGCACATTGGAACAAAACTCGGTTACCTCTGTGTTGTTCCTGAAACTCAAGGTCGTTATTACAAAGCAAAACAATACAACCGCTTCAATGAAATCTGTTCCTAACTCTAGCTCCAGTTCTTCCATACTACACCTACCCGGTTCATTCTCACGTGCTCTCAGAGCAGTTACATTCTCCACTGCTGCGGCAACAGAACCATTGTGGAACCAGAAGACCTTCGGATGCAGTTTCCATTTCCATTGCCTAAAGTGTAAAACAGAAAAACAATGATGCATTAGATCAGAGATGTATGTTATCTCTGGCAAAAGTACAGTTGCATCAGTCGGATCAACAAAACTAGTTATAGGGTCTCATTACGAGTCCAGCGGTAGCCGTGCCGGTAAAACCGACAGCCTGCCGCTGGACCCGTAGTGATTTACCGGCGCCAGACTTGCCAGATTAACCAGGGCATTACAGCCCCGGTGTTCCTGTAAATCCAGCACCAGCAATTCTGTTAATACCCATTCCCGTGGAGTCCAGGAGGACTCCACGGGAATGGGGAGGACGGAAGCACTGGCACTGTGCGCAACAGAGTGCAGGTGCTTCCATGAAACTCTGCGGGTGAGGTCTGACCTAGCAGGCAGGACGGCACCCACCCGCAACACTCGTAGTTTGCCGGTCCGGAAACAACAGTGTCGGTAAGCTAATGAGGGCCATAGTCTCATTCTGAAAACCTGGACTGGAAGTTAATATCTGTTGCTCAGCTGCTAAAGCTTGGGTATAGCTTTCATCTAAGAGGCAATTTGGGAGTGTTTTACGTGGGTAAGCGACCACACATAGCTGGCACGGTGCTGCATTAGCTACACATCTCAAAGGAAGGTAAATGCCACATTCCCAACGTCGATTAAAATCGGAAGGGCCCCCCCTTGTCATGCACCTCCGACAATACCAAGGCCATGATTCAACATCTGCAGTGGTCAAGCGCGAGATAGATTGCCTTTTTGTTCTGGCCCATGCGGAGTAGGAATAGGCTTTAAAGAAAGGGAACAGTTTGAAGCAGAGAACGGGCAGGAAAGGATCAGTGATTTGATAGCCCATGCTTCTCCCACTCATTTATCTGGAGCCAGAGCGTGTTTGCACTGGGTAGCATGCACCCAAGTTTGGAATTTGCTTAACCTTAAATCACAGAATTTGTAGTGAGCAATATCTAGAAAGTTCAATGCCAATGCAGTGACAATGCAGATTTCTGCTGATAGCTCTTGATCATCACATACTCACCTAGCTCCGAGTGGCAAGCTTCCGTGGGCATCTTCGGAAGGGACTTCAGATGCTCATGAATAGAACTGATAGAGATGAGTGAACTCACATAGTTAAGGAGATTATTATTCCACAAAACAAGATACACATCAACATTCCTTGCAGGAGGAGGTGAGGGCAGTATCGTTGATCACCCATATAACACTTCCTGAGGACTCAACCCTGTGCTCCGACTACGTTTGATGCACATATTAGGAAAAATAAAGTGAGACTGTCTGGGCTCTTCAACCCACTTTCTTGGTACAGCTTGGACAATTTATTTTGTAGCTCTACCACACCCGCTGACTGTGGATGGTGTAGGTAGTGGAGATTATGGTGCACATTAAGAGGAGTGAAGAGCTCCTTTATTATCTTGTTTACAAAGTGGGTACCCTGATCACTGTTTACAGTGATAGGTTTCTCAAACCTTGGCAAACCATCCTTTATGGAAACCTTAGCAAAGGTTACGGCATCAGTGATCCTGCATGGAATCCGCAGAAAAAGTCGTAAAAAGAAATCATATTGCCAAAAATGCTGAATTCGGCATTGGAAGAAAAACTGTCAATCCATATTGATCGACAATATAGTACTATGGGGTTGCGGGGGTGTTCCCCGGCTTACATTAAAAGTAAAGCAGGGGTCAAAGAGTGTAAAAAAAAAAAAAGGACCCTGCGGTGGAAGTTCCGTCTCTCAATGGGGGTGAGCATAGCAGAGAAGGAGAACTGGTAAGTTGGGTGTCGGAGGTAAGTATGGTAGTATTAAGGGTTAGGGAGATGGACGGAGGGGAGATGGCGGGCGGTGTCAATGTGCGTGATTTTTTCCTTTACGAAAATTTCAAATTTGTAATTTTCGAATTTGAAATCTTCAGAAACGAAATAATCACGTATATGCCCCTGCATGGGTACGCCTTCACCCACCCAGAAAAAAACGTCCAATACTACCCGGACATATTGAAAATTATTGCACTGTGGTAGTTGAATAAAGTCTGCCTGATAGTTAACAAAAGGCACTATAAGGCAGCCGGTGTGCTAATGTATGGTTGGTTTCCTACATTGTTCTGGAGGCAGATAACACAGCTTTTACAATAGCCGTGGGCCAGAGCAGCAAACTCAGCGGTGTCCCAGTGCTTGCCCAAGGTGATCAGTCCTCTTTTTCCTACACGTGCTTATCCATGATCCAGTCTAACTAAACATGCCAGCGATATTGTCTGAGCTAGCAGTTCACCCGATTTATCTCTGAATAGAGAGTCCTCATGCAGTCTGCACCCTTTTCATGCCCAGTACTCTTTCTCACGTGGAGAAGCGGTCTCCTGCATTTGTGCCAATTCCTCCCATGTTAAAGGGAGATGGTCCCGGGACCTTTCTCACTGGAAGAGTGTACTCATCCTGGCACTCATGAACCGCTGCTAGTTTTGCAGTAAAGTCCGACTTATTTCATTGCCCAATAACTGTTGGGCTGCACACCTAACCATGGCTATCTGCCTAGGGAGCATGTGTTATCCAAAAGTGCTTTCACATATTGGTGGTTCTCAATAGGAGTCGGAGTGAAGATCAGAAACCCTTGTTGACTCCACAAGTGTCCGAAATCGTGGGCAACTTCAAAGGCGTACCTTGAGCCAGTGTTTGTATTCACAGATTGCCTTCCTGCTAATTTACATGCCCTTGTGAGTGCCACAGGCTCAGCCGCTAGAGCTGAGGTAATGGGTAATTTCTCACTCCCCACAGTTTCCCTGGGACACATCTTCCCAGACACCAATTTACCATTTTGGTCTCAGTAACCAGATCTATCCACGAAGTATGTCCAGTCTGCATTGTGTAGGGGAGTGTCAGTTAAACCCCTTTGTGGCATTAACAGAAAGTCAGTGATAGCCATGCAGTCATGGGGCTCTGTTTTGTGGCTTTCACCACCCTGCGAAATCACTGGTGCGTCTACTGTAGCCCTTTTGCATGTGTCTGTGCGCCTCCCGGGGTCAGGGCATTCATGCCTGCTCTTGCCCCTAGCCCCTGCCCGGTGTTGAAGTACGAACACTAGTAAAGAAGTCAATCATATCCGCTGCAGATTCTTCGTCCTGCTTGCCTTCCTGTTTTTCGTCTACTATTTGGGGGCACAATCGAGTGGATGACCCACTAGCCCCTTATGCCCTCAGGAATCCAATCTGTCCCCTTAATCGATGATTCAAGTCCTTCAGCCCCCTTATCTTTGATGCATTTTGCCTGGTTCTTGCTTCATCTAATCATGTAAGGTATGCTGCCCACTGCCTCAGGCTCCCCTGACCCTTCTGCTCCTCTGCTCCTCTAATGTAAGGTATTCTGCCCGCTGCCTCAGGCTCCCCTGGCCCTTCTGCTCCTCTAATGTAAGGCATGCTGCCCGCTGCCTCAGGCTCACCTGGCCCTTCTGCTCCTCTAATGTAAGGCATGCTGCCCGCTGCCCCAGGCTCACCTGGCCCTTCTGCTCCTGTAATGTAAGGTATGCTGCCCGCTGCCCCAGGCTCACCTGGCCCTTCTGCTCCTCTAATGTAAGGCATGCTGCCCGCTGCCCCAGGCTCACCTGGCCCTTCTGCTCCTCTAATGTAAGGCATGCTGCCCGCTGCCTCAGGCTCACCTGGCCCTTCTGCTCCTCTAATGTAAGGCATGCTGCCCGCTGCCCCAGGCTCACCTGGCCCTTCTGCTCCTCTAATGTAAGGTATGCTGCCCGCTGCCCCAGGCTCACCTGGCCCTTCTGCTCCTCTAATGTAAGGCATGCTGCCCGCTGCCTCAGGCTCACCTGGCCCTTCTGCTCCTCTAATGTAAGGCATGCTGCCCGCTGCCTCAGGCTCACCTGGCCCTTCTGCTCCTCTAATGTAAGGTATGCTTCCCCCTGCCTCAGGCTCACCTGGCCCTTCTGCTCCTCTAATGTAAGGCATGCTGCCCGCTGCCTCAGGCTCACCTGGCCCTTCTGCTCCTCTAATGTAAGGCATGCTGCCAGCTGCCTCAGGCTCACCTGGCCCTTCTGCTCCTCTAATGTAAGGCATGCTGCCCGCTGCCCCAGGCTCACCTGGCCCTTCTGCTCCTCTAATGTAAGGCATGCTGCCCGCTGCCCCAGGCTCACCTGGCCCTTCTGCTCCTCTAATGTAAGGCATGCTGCCCGCTGCCTCAGGCTCACCTGGCCCTTCTGCTCCTCTAATGTAAGGCATGCTGCCCGCTGCCTCAGGCTCACCTGGCCCTTCTGCTCCTCTAATGTAAGGTATTCTGCCCGCTGCCTCAGGCTCACCTGGCCCTTCTGCTCCTCTAATGTAAGGTATGCTGCCCGCTGCCTCAGGCTCACCTGGCCCTTCTGCTCCTCTAATGTAAGGTATGCTGCCCACTGCCTCAGGTTCACCTGCCCCTTCTGCTCCTCTAATGTAAGGTATGCTGCCCACTGCCACAGGCTCACCTGGCCCTTCTGCTCCTCTAATGTAAGGTATGCTGCCCACACCTGGCCCTTCTGCTCCTCTAATGTAAGGTATGCTGCCCACTGCCTCAGGTTCACCTGCCCCTTCTGCTCCTCTAATGTAAGGTATGCTGCCCACTGCCACAGGCTCACCTGGCCCTTCTGCTCCTCCAATGTAAGGTATGCTGCCCACTGTCTCAGGCTCACCTGGCCCTTCTGCTCCTCTAATGTAAGGTATGCTGCCCACTGTCTCAGGCTCACCTGGCTCCTCTAATGTACGTCTCATGTCACTAGCTTGTCCAGATTAAAGGTGCCCTCTACCAGAAACCCAGTATGTCGGTTATCTTGCGTTAAAAGGTGCCAGACCTCAGAAAACCTGCACATGGCACTGTTGTAGTTAGCATACATAAAGTAGGCAGGTGTGCCATTAGGTGGGGCTTCCACCCGCTTAGACTGTCCCTTGACCATGCCTGTGCCTCATTTTAGTACCAGTCACACAGCTTCACCTGTCCTTGTACAAGCCACGCTATGACTCCACTTGTATGTGGTCATGAGAAGGAATGGGGATATAATGAGACTCTGCAGCAGGATCCTGAAAGATCTATAGGGCACGTCCCCTGTACTCATCCCAGCTGACCCTATTTATTTCAAGCAATTCAACTTCTCCCTTTCTAACATGTCCCATTTCATCATCCCTCTTTTTATAAATACGACCTAATTATATCAGAGTAACAGGTATTTGTTTGGGATCCACAAACATTCAAAATACCAGAAACTAGAATATACTAGAGAGCCTATCAGCCCTTACCAGACCAGCCATAACTATCCTAAAACTGCCAGTATTTTTCCAGATTTATACCAGGACATAATAAATATATCACTCTGATGATAATAAGCCAGTCTACAATAAACAGTAGTAGCAGATAACCAACCCAGAATGTCCCCCCCCACCCATGTTCAAGTTACCCTGAAGGAAATCAATGTCTTGTTTAAGCATCATGAAAATTCTTGGCTCCCCTGAGCGGCCCATGCAAGCGTACCATTTATGACCACCTTTCTCCTGACCACCTCCTTCCCCCTTGGAGTTTTTTAACCAGGTCTCCTTACCTTTATCTGTCAGTCGCGCACTTGGGCATACGAGAGGAGGGGGTCCACAAGTGTTATGGTGCGCCTCACTTGCACGACAGGTCTGAGTCGCTGGCCCCAACTGTCCACCTGACCGGGATCCACCTAACTGAACTGACCCGCCCTCCAGATCCATTACCTTTATAGATAATTGGTCACCTGACCTGGGAAAGTTTGAGAACGCGATCACTAGGCCTTCCGCCACACTTATCCGGTCACCCACCAAAACATTACTCCCATTCATACAATGCCTGTGTCTGACCTTACTGTTCATAGACGGAAGTGACGTGCGATGATGTCTTTCCAGGCAAGCATGAACTGATAAGGTTTCCTATGAGGTCACTTCCAGTCTCGCGCCCTCAGCCGAGGGGCGTAGCCCCCCGCCCCAACCCACTGTTCCATCCATTTCATGCAGAATTGTTCCACCAGGCTCAGTCCTGCGCATATGGGTGAAACGATAGCGTAGGGGCAGTTCAGATTTTGCCCCATTCAATATAGGTTTTCCCCAGAGCTCTCCTGCTCCCCCATATCTTCTCTCCCAAATATGTTTTTTTAAATGTATTTACTAAAACGATATGTTCCTAATGAGTGATGGATCTCACACTTATATAGTCCAGATGACAGTGATGTAATGTTAAAATAGCTAAAAGCAGAAGCTGGGGTCAGTATCTGGTATTAGGTTCGAAAGTAAAGGTTTGAAGTAGAAGTTTGAAATGAAATGAAAATAAAAAAGTTTGAATGTGATGCCCAAAATGTTTTTTAAATTGTTAAGTGACACAAGTAGGTAATAAAATAGGGCAAGGAAGGAATAGGAGTGTGAAAGGAAAACTCTATGATACACAGTGAGGCAAACGGTACCCCAGATGGTCTCCAGAAGCCCACTCTGGATTCTGAATGCCCAATCTTTAGCGGAAGAGATGCAGTCAAAGTCATTGCCATCATGCATGAGACAGTATTGAACACGCTCTCAGCGGGACACAGGCTCGGTATGCCTGAGTGGCTAGTCGCTCTAGGGAGTTGATAGGTATTGCCATTGGTGTACAACAAACACAGGCTTGATGGCAAATGACTGCAGTGTCTGGACACTATGGAGGCCTTCCTCCCTGACATTGAGAGATGGCGGTCTAAAAGTGTGGAGAAGTCTACTGAAATATTTTGATGCAGATATTATCTGGCTGTAAATGAAAGAAAAGGCGGGAACAGTATTACCACCTGTTTTTTTCATTTTGCCAGATTTTGGGGTTGAAAACTCATGAATCGGAAAATTGCCTGCCTGTGCCTGGTGGAACCACCTCCAAAAATGTGTGGTAATAGCCCAGTGGTATTACCATCCCCGATAACACCTACATTCCCCAATAATATCCAATGAGACTACGGATGGAAAATAACAATATTTAACAATTAGGTAAAGACACTACTGTTACCACTGATGGTAGCAATAATTCAGTTTGGCGGTATTAGCGCTACTTACACCACCAACCTCATAATGAAGCCCGATGTACATTTGGTATTTGAGAGGACTCATGTTGTGCAACCATCAAGAAACACATGTAGTGCAGCCATGCGATATTGCCTCTTAAGGAGGATTGTATATGTGAGGTTGAAAGGGTGGTGTGTCTGTGAAGTTGAGCTTGCATGATTCTTTTCTTGAAGTCCCCTTAGCCTAGAGATTCAGGAAAAGATGAACGTTGAAGGCAAACTCTAACAATGTACATTTTCAGACATTGGTCTCAAACAGAGTTAGCAGGACAACTCAACTGTGTGCTTACGGTGAAGGTTGTGGTCTTAAGTGTGTTATCTGAAGAACGGCAGGGGATTTGAAACTCTCTTTCTTGCTTTGCTTGCAGTTGCCTTAAATTTCCAGACGGCTGGTACCGACATGGACCTATGCGACGGTCTCTTTAAGCAGAACGCTAACTGTGGTTACGTTCTGAAACCAAGATTCCTTCGGTGTGCGAGCAGCGACTTCAACCCTGAACAGCCAAAAGGAAAGAGTGGGTTCTCCCCTGTTCATCTGGACATAAACGTAAGATTATGTTCACTAGACCAGTTGTAAGCTTTTTGCAAGTATTCTTTCATATGCTACAAATAAACCATCAGCAAGAAACTCGCCTGTAACACTTCCTGACGCCTCATAGGCATCCTGCCCTACTCATTGCTTCTCTTTGCACACAGTCTTTCTTATAGGACAGCATGTAGCCCAGCACATCCCTTATTCCATATATGGTTCTACAGAGTCACAATCTACAGTATCAAATATTTGCCAGATGTCATTCTTGCATAGCAACAGTTTCTTCCTTTTGATGAACACAATTGAACTTTCACTCTTCGCATTTTCTATCAAGTCCTTTAACCACTGTGCACACAAATCCGCTGTTTTGTTTTTAATGATTGTGTTTGATGGTGGCCGCCAGTGTTCCCTCTAAGCTGTGCGCATGTGCGCTTGCCCAGCTTCCTTCTGGGTGCCGATCAGAAGAATTTTTGCAGCGCACCCAGACAATTCTCACCTATTCAAAAATATTTAATAAGCCACAAGTCACAGCAGTTAATTGAAATTAGCTTTCTCTTAAAATAAGCAACTAGTATTGATATTCTGATAATTTGCATAAACTACTATGCAAGGGTGATCGTAAATGCCTAAAATCCCTAACAGCACTTTTACCTTGTGACTCTAACTTCTGCCCCAGAACACAGGACAACCTTGACTCTTCCTCTTGGCTTTGCGAAAGGTTAGCAGACGTGTACCTACATCCACTTGTTTTATGTTTGTTGTAATATGACTAATATGAATAACGTTCACATGCCAGAATTTCTGTTACTCATTGTGCGTTACCAAAAGCGTCACCCACACGATACAATCGAACTACCAGCTAAAATATTGGATACTGACTGAGTAAGCAGGCTACCTGGATGTGTAACCTTATCCCATACTTCCTCTTCTTTGTACATATGTCACACAAGTACTTTGAAGCAGCCCCCTTACAAGTTAATGCATTATAAAACTCAAATATTAATTTGCCCTGTAAGGATTTTGAGAAGACAAATGTGATGCTCATTATCTCCTACTTTAGCATTACTAACAATACCTTATAAGTGGAGAACAACATTACAATATAATTTACTTTGCCTACAAGGGATAATGGGTATGGACTATGCCTGGGATTACTTGTCCATAGTATCAGGGCACTGGATATTCAGACAGGAGAATGCTTTTCACACAATCTGCCTCGTGTCCAAGTGTTCAGAGTTTCTTTGGGCATAGACCTTCACACACATGGTAGCTCGCTGCCAGGCAAAAACTGTTTCACTAAGCACTGTGTAATCCTACACAATGATATAAGGGTGGGGTATGTTGCAAACAATCTTACATGCACTGCAAAAGAATTGCGTACATGCAGAGTCATGACATTCTTAAAATGCACATAATATGCTGAGGCATTAAATATGCCTTGCTTGCAAAGTATTGTGGGTCTGAACATTTCCCAGTGAGTGTTCACTGCTACAATCTCTCACTTTTTACAGTGCTCTATCAACTAGTATTGGTGGCAAGCACACAGGGGCCGGGGAAGGGTATGGGTGGAAGAGCTCAGGTCATCACTCCTTGCGGTTGATGAACACAGCAGCAAATTTCAAAAACCAAGTCATACGTTTCAGCAGTACACTGAAGAAAATGTGGTGCTTGTTTGCTAACGGATAGGAAATTCTAGTACCAGTCTAGACAACAGCACCTTCTTTTTCTTTCTATGCTCAGCTGCTGAGGGCTTTTCAATATGACCATGTGTTCTGTGTGTATCGTCTCTAGCATCCCCCTGTATCTTATTTAACTGATAAAGAATTACAGAAGAGGGATTCATAAGTACAGAAGAAGACACTTAATCAGTTGTATCTCTGATGAATTGATGCTATTAACTTAAAAGGCATATATATGCGATCTTCAGCAGGGCTCCATAACCAACCTCAGTAAGGCTCTTATTTAATTTTATCTAAGCTGTGGTGTGGAAGCGTGGGCCAAACTATAGACTTTATTATGTGCCCTGTCATTTAACTTCCTATGTCAGCGGTATAAGTAGGGCTCTAATCAGATTTGTCTCCCTACATGGAGTCAAATGATTTTTCAGGGAGTAAAAAGTAATTAGCTTTGCCAATTGGGATACTTTCTGCTTATTAAAAGATGTTCTTCCGCTTACAATTCCTGTTTAGATCAGGCATTAATATTATAAGAGTTCCTTCCTATGCCACTGCTCTACTGGTCACTAATTCGGAAAAATATCAGTGGAGCTTTGTGGGTTGAAGCAACAAAATGTTCATTGTTTCTCGTTGTTGTTGGCCACATTTTCACTTTTTAGAGAGTGAAAATGGATGGTGCATATGTCTCTTAGCTCTAAGGCTGGTGTTATAATTACCCACAGGAGAACGTAATGTGGATAGTAAGCGGAGGCACAGGAATGTTTGATCATCAGTTATTCTGATGCAATTATCATCCTTAGAGAAGTTATTAGAAGCATGTTCTCCTGGCCATTGAATTACTTTATTAAAGTAGCACTTGAACTCCTATAAGCATTTGACACATTGTTTTTAATTGCCATCAATCCATCGGAAAATGTATTCTGTCTGAATTTCTTGACAGCCACATCAGTTTATGACAAGAGATATTTGTGTTTTGTAGTACACGAGTGATTTTCCAGTGGCATAAAACATTTGCAAGGTACTGTGGCAGATGTTGAAGTTTTGGACTGGTTGATGAGTTTTCTGTTTAATCACATATGACATATTCCATGTTAACCTATGTGTTTTGAAAAAGTGTTGTAAGATTTGCCAAGAATTTCTGTGGCTTGGAAGAGGAAATTCCTTTCTAAACTCTCTTCTGCAACGGCAGTTCACTAAATACGCATGCTCACAAAGTGGCTTACCTCATTAGTCAGCTGCGCACATGGAAAATAATGTGCGCACAACAGCAAATCAGTTCCGCACATAGAGAAAAATAATTAGAGGGAACATTGGTGGCCGCTGTGCTTTGCTGGCGCACAGGTAAATGTGTGGGAGGGCGTCATTATGTTTGTTACCTGAATTTCGTCTGGTTTGGTCCTCAAGATGATATTTGGCTCTAGGATGAATGAGATCTCCAGCATGCCACATAAGGCCAAGATTCCACGTCTCTGGTGTTGACCAACACAACACCCCCGATGCTTCATACCAGCTTGGGCTGCTGGTAGCTCCTGTCTGTCTTCAGCAGTGCATTTTGATTCCTGTATTGATCACCTGGCACAAGATGAGATCGTTGGCATCACTCCCCATGCTGGCCAATCAGAACACGTCATTGTGATCAGAGGGAAAATGTCATGCTGGGGAGAAAGTAGCTCTGCAGAGAATGAAGAAGACAGAAGAAGAAATAGGCTAAGGGGAGCGATAACAACACAGAGTCCAGAAATAATGTACGGCTTATAATATCCATGAAACACAGAAATAGACTTTGTGGAATCAGATGTAATTGTTCAGTTAACATTGGTAAGATAGTTACTTCTCAAACCTACACAGAGCTCCACCTAAAGAGGTACTGAGAAGAGTATAGGCTCTACTGTACTTGCCTCTTAAGGAATTTACAAAAGACAAATGGAACCTCTTCGCATATAAAAAACAATAATAATCTTACTTTTTAAACATTTAAAATGGTATTATTCCTTGAATATTTGCTACATACGTTTAATCATTCAGTAAAAATCCTTATACTCTCAACTTCATATGTTTGTTTTTAGCACCATTTACTTTTTTCTCATTCTCATCTGAATACCAGTTTCTTCATTTCCTAGTGATTTTTCTGTGTCACATCAGTATGAGTATCAAGCATGTGTCGCAATATCGATCACCTCCCTTTCATGAATTCGCCCCACAGTGAACTTCTAGATTCCAACTATCCAAGGAGAAAGTGCCTTGTGAGACAGTTCATACCACAAGCTCACAGGTTCTACACTCGCATGTTTGACTCAGTCTTTCATCCAGAAAGGTAAATGAATTTAGTCTCCTTCCACGGGGAGTAGTTTGTAGGATTTCATCATTTCACAGAATTCAATGTAGCCCAAGGTGGTTCTATGTTCACGTGATTTTGTGGAGTATTCTTTCCCGAAGTCGATTTCATTGGGAAAAAAATCAAATGGGTGTTTTGCTGACAATATATGCGGGGTGGAAAACCCTGCATGCCCAACGCACACTACCTTACAATAATTGTTCACCTAAACCCACCCCCCACATATATTGTTGGCAAAATCCATTGGAAAAAACATTGATGAAATTACTTGGACGCAAAAATGCTGCAGCAAAAACTCCTTTGAGGAGAGATTACAAACCTAAGAAATTCAACAACTTGAGTGTGAAATTGGCTTTTTTCTAATTTGGCAAATAGATGATGCTCTCTCAAT
Source organism: Ambystoma mexicanum (assembly GCF_040938575.1). NCBI lineage: Eukaryota > Metazoa > Chordata > Amphibia > Caudata > Ambystomatidae > Ambystoma > Ambystoma mexicanum. The sequence goes on from NC_090931.1 coordinate 1,432,284,220, forward strand.
TTCTCTAAAACCATTCTAACATGTGCCTGATGTTGTTCTTCATCTTGGGAAAAAAAATCAAAATAGCATCTATATAGACGAATACAAAAATATCTAGAAATTTGAATGCAGCAGGGACATTACCTAATCTGAAGGGCATTACTTGATACTAAACTCAAATCTAGTTTTAAACTCTGTTTTTCACTCATCTCCTTGCTTAACAGAGGGTAACAATTCTTAAGTGTAACCTTATTTAAGGAGGGATAATCAATGCAAGTCCTCAATTTACCATCCTTCTTAGGGACAAAAAACAAAGGTGAAGCTGCTGGGGACTTCAAATGCCTTATAAACCCCATCTGCAAGATTCTCATGAAGGTATTCTTTCAAATACTAATTCTCCTTCTCAGTTAACGAATACACCCTACTACAATACAACAATGCCCCATCAACCAAATCAATGTAGCAATCTTAAGAAGGGTCTGGTGGCAACCCCCCCTGCCTCAGTCTTATCAAAAATATCTTCAAAATCATTATAAATCTCTGGAAGAACTCCTGGAACTGTGCCAATGGAATGAGTCCAACCCCCATCCGGAGATAACACAACAGTCTTCCCCCTGCCCTCATTACTCTCTTCCTTGTAAGCCACATTTTCAAAGTAATGTTCCTTACAAAACTCAGATTTGAACTCCACCACTCTCCTGCCCCAGTCAATAGTTGAATTATAGGGTGTTAACCAAGTCATCCCCAAAATAATTTGTAACTGAGGTGCATCAATTAACTCCAAAACCATGTCTTCTCCATGATTCCCAACCATGAATATCTCAAAGGAAACAGTCTTGTGAGTGATAGGTCCAGAAGTCAAACATTTAGCCATCTACCGCCCTTACCTAACCAATCCTAAGAGGAATGCCCAAAGATTTAGCTAACCCCCAATCCACGAAATTTCTCATGGCACCTGAGTCAATCATAGCCAGACCAGAACCATTCAACATACCCAAATAATGCAAGGATACAGTTACAGTAATGTGCGCAACTGCTGCTTGGAGAGTATTAGCGACCTGTTGTATTCCTTGTGGCATTTTGTTACTGATGCCTGAAATTTCTTGGGGGCGTACGGGCAATTTCCTAAAAAATGCCCACTCCTACTGCAATATAAAAATAAATTGTTAGTTCTACGTCTGTCCTTTTCTTCCTTAGACAAGGGACCCAACATTTGACTACCCTGAACCACCACCTAACTTTCCTCCTCTTTATTGGACAATTTCACTCTAGATCCATCAAATCGTTGATGCATCCTACCATCTCCCAACCCTCTCCTACTCTCATTCTTCCTTTCCCCAGACATAAATCCACCTGCATAACTGTGGCTGGTGGTCCTACAAGCCCATCAGTTATGGCCCATGATGTTCTGGTGCTGCGATTGTGGTAGTTTGACTACAGGTGATCGTCCTCTCGGGTGCACTAGCTGGTCTAGGTGGATGCTGGTTTCCAGATGACTTGCCCACTGATGTTGTCACTGCAGCCTTAGGCCTGCTTGAAGGTGCAGACTTGTTGTGTGTCTCTAATCGGTTAGAGCATAGTAGTATTGAGGATTCAGGTGCTCCGCTTCCTAGTCCTTGCTGGCATTTCCCACCATTGTGAGTGTTAGAGTGTTCAAGGCCTGGAACCTTGCTGCGACTTGCATATAATCCAAAGTGTTCATGCACATATAGAAGGTATGGCCCTCCTATTCACGCCTGTAGCAGAACTGCCAAGGCTGGAGCGGTTCAGTATGCTGTTGGTTCACTTGGGGCTGTCATGGCTCTTGAGAGCACCGGAAGAGCTGGTGTTCTCTCTCTCGGGATGCTGATGTAGAGCCTCTTCTTCGCTCTGGTGCCCTTGATGTCATTACAGGTCGTGGCTTTGTCAGCAGCCTATGCAGCTTCATCGCCTGGATGGTTTGGTTAAACTCCTTCACTTGATGTGGCAAGTCACACCCTGGGGCAGTATATGGAGACACCAGTTGACTTGGTCAACTGCACACTGCATCCTCCATCTCACCTTTCAGAGTGAAGACCTCTCGGACCAGTTAATCAAAGGTTGGTGGTTTCTGGGTTTTTTCCATTCTCTGAGTCATAGCTCCAGAAGCAACTGTGGCAGCGATTTGGCTCCACGCATGAACTGTTGCAGCCTGACCAGGTTAAGGCTGTTCAGCTCAAACCTCTTCCAATCTAAAGCCAGCTGAAGAATCAGCTCAGTCATAGCCACATATGCTGAGAGTCGCTCACCCTGATCGAGGTGGTGACATAGTATTTAATTCACCATCAGCTCTGAACCAGACTTGGTAGCTCCAAACACTCCATCCAGCGTGTACAAGATGTCCTTGGCTGTTGGGTCTGTATCTATGGTATAGTGCACATGGATGACTCCCAACGCAGGACTGTGCAGACGCTCAATGGCCCGATGCCTCTAGCTTTCCAGTCATGTATCATCTCGTTGGTCTGGTCTGCCCAAAGTAGGTATTCTTCTTCACCCCTCTGAGTTGGTTTCTCTCTGGAAAAGAGTCTCATGCGGACATAAGGGTCATGCGCAGACGATGTTGCAATGGTCTCATGCAACACATCCTTGAAGGCATCCGCCATGGAGGAAGTGATTAGTTCAGCATCTCCATCCTCTGCTGTAGCACTGATGCACAATCTAGATACCGGTAAAATAGGGGTGCTTATGGCTACAGCCATGATGGTACCTACGGTGGATGGTGCAGGATGACTGGGCGCAGCACTGGGCAAGGCAGAATTTGAACTAAGCATAGGTGGTGTAACTGGTGCACTAGCCTGCAACCCTGTCCAGGTAGTCAGTGCCCGGAGAGGATATGACACTATTGGGTCTCCCCCATGGATGGTAAGGGGCAATCTCTCAAGGTAGACTTCCCTAGGCACATAGCCGACCAGGATACTGGCTCCTGCTGGGCCAGGGGATTTACACATGCATATGACCTGGCCGGTGAAGGACTCTAGGGACTCAGTCAAACTGATCACCTGGTGTAGAGGTGGACTCCAAGGGACATCACCTGTGATAAAGACATGGATAGACTTAACCCCCTCACCCTCATGCCAGCTGGCTACCTGAAGTCGATCCATGAGGATGGTACCTGTTTATCAGATGGGGTGGCAAATCCGGTAAAATCAAAAACATAATGATTATAACAATATATACAAATTCCTATCCAAAATCTGCACACAAAAACTGATCGGAAATGTATGCAAACGTACAGTACCCCAGGAAAGAAAAGGGGTAGGTATGAGGTAAGGAGGTAGGATAGGGAGAGTATAGGCACATCAAAGGTGATCTCAGCAGTGCCACCAAAAATGTAGCAGGGTGATTGTATTATACACCTTATTGGGAACAGATGTAGGCACCCAACATACATCCTATGTCTTAACTTCTAAAATGACCTGCCTATTACCTGTCCCCAAACTCTGCTTCCCTAGGTTTAAGATCACCCCGGTGAGCCCTGCTGTGAATGTGGAGAAGGTAGGAAAAATCAGAAGGTTAGGGCAGGATCCCTGAATACCACTAAGGAAGAAGACACACGGTTAAAGTGACTGGCACACAAAAGGAAAAGCGGACAAAGGAAGGCTGGTGTACGCTTCTTTTAGTTGTTATATGCACACTTATTCTTTTTCTCTTCCAGTACGCCAGCAGGGTTTTGAGAGTTTTTTTACAAAAGGGAAAATCACGAGACTCTACATATAATATCGTAAGCAGCTGTGTATCTAAACAACAATATAAAAAGAGTCCTTTACAGATAAAAAGTATAGAAAAGTAATTAAATAATATATTCAAAGTCCATACAGTACACTGTATCAAAAACTATATATAAATACCTTACTTTTGAGACAATCTGGCCCGGGACTCCCTCAAGGTCTTGGCTGCTGTGCTCTCGATGTTCTTTTTGGTCTCAGTCTTCACGCTCTCTGAAGATGGTCCTGGCACTCAGTGTGCAACAGCAGCAGCAATGTGTGGGGCCCCCAAAATCTTTACATGGGCTGGGCTGAGTATAGAAGATGAAGCCCAGCAATCAGTTGCAGCATGGGGGGACCCCAGAACTTTCTTACACCAAGGCCACGTCTGCCAGGTGTGGCCCAGGGCATCTTGGTGGGCCACCTGTCAAGGGGGCGGCCCCTTTATTTATATCCAGGCCAGGACAGCTGGAAACGTTGGGTGCTCCCCTGCCTGTTAGGGAAGCGCTTACAGGCCCGGGCAGTGGCAGTGAACTGGGACCTAAGCGGAGCACCTCTAACCTGCTAGAGGGTTGAAACTGCTGTGTCCTCTGTGCTCTGCCCACGCCTGCAGGTTTTTCTTTCTCCAATGATTAAAAGAATCCTCATGCAAGGGTCATATACTTGACATTTCTTTCCCAAACCTCAGCTCGCACAGAGGCTCTGATTATTTTTATATTTCATTTTACCCAAACACAGCATTACACTGTCCTTGTGGGCAGGAACAGACTGATATATAGATTAATATTTCTCCTCTGGTAAGGCACAGTGAGCTAAAAAAACGATTGTAGACCCCCCCCAAACCCCCTCTGAGTGTGCACCTCAACTGAGAACAGGCTATTTAAGCGATGTTCCTCCTAAGTAGAGGGGCTCTCATGGTTTTGCCTGATTCTGAAACAGCTGGGGTTTCACCTAAAGGTAATGCTGACGTGGACCCCTTGCTCTCTGCACCTAGACAGACATGGCTTTACCTCACTGGTAATGCCCAACAAGGTAAACACATGTATCTGTGCTTGCTTTTGGTACTCTTGCTCAGAGAAGAGACGCCTAGCATATCCGTGCTGGACTGTCCTTGCGTGCCAGACCAGACTGATGTGCAAATTGATATTTCTCCTCTGGTAAGGCAGACCCTTCTGAGAACAGTCTATTTAAGGCAATATCGTACTCGGTAGAGGTGTTCTTACCGTTTTGGCTAAGTTAGAAACATACTTCTGAGGTGTCAGGACTGGCTTGCTGGAATCCGCAGGAGCTGATGCTGATCCCACAGACCCTCACCAGGAGTTCCCTGCTCAACCCTATGTTTACAGCTGAGTCGAGAACCGCAAGGAAGGGAAAGGGGTAGTGGATAAAATAATAAATGAGATACAGCCAACTCTTAACCTCTGGTATATGTAGTGAGACAAATGACCTGGTTTACTGTGTAGGGCCTATGCATTTTGAATACACTTGTAGTCATAAAATCCTTTACCTGCTGGTAATTCCCATGGAAATATCACAAATGACTGACACTTGTATTCACAGTATTATTATACAAACTAAATGAGTTCTATAACTAGACTCTTCCTGACTTCAGCAATGGTAGTTGCAAACAATGTCAATTCTATTTACTAGCAATGAGTATTTTTAATATTAAGGGCCTCATTACATGGTAGGCGGTAAGGGTTAACGGTCACCGCTAATGGTACCGGTGACCGTTAACCCTTACCGCCTTACTACGAGGTCCCTTAGCGGGTTGGTACTTTAACGCCTGCTTTTAGCAGGTGTTAAAAACCAACCCGCTAAGGGACCTTGGTGCTAATTACGGCACCGCAAATTTGCGGTACCATAATTAGCACCTTCCCCATTCCCATTATGCCCTATGGGCCAAAAATGGGAATGGGGAAGGGCAATGGTGGAATGGGGAATTACCGCCCCGCCAAACAACATGCAGCTGCTGACTGTTGAAATAATCTTTTGTACACTTACTGCTTGGTTTGTGGCTCCTGCATAAAAATAAAATCATAGAACTAAACTAGGAACACCTTTCTAGTGTTCCCATTGAAGAGCGTAGTCCACTTTCTACCTCAATGAATTCCTCCTATCTGCTTTCACTTGTGAACATGACAATAAGATCTTTTGTAATTTGATTGACTTCAAAATATTGCAACGCTTGCCGCCATAACCTCAAGGTACTACAAGCAGTTCTGTACCTAGTACCAGTACACGCGCATTAACACACTGTGACTTGCAATTACAATGCGTGCCCGCTATTCGACGCTGCTTTACTTTTAAACGATCGCCGCCGTGCCCCCAGAGTTTCATCCACCAGCGCTCCACTTGTGATTAACTCAACGTTGACTACTTCTTTAGCATTATGTGCCGTGTAACTTGTACAGATACATTAACACGCTGCTTAAACTCATGCTGCTTCACTTCTGAAATATCCTAGAATATCTCTGGCATAGCGCGCTTGTAAATACATTAAACTCCAACTATTCAAAAAGGATATGCAGTGAAACAGTAATTCACTTTTGTTACTTGATAAGATTACCTCTACAGCATGTCCACTCTTAAATTAATATACAGTTCTCTTCTTCTAGAGTTCTAAAATGAATCCAACCTTAAGTTTGATGTATCCTCTGTCATTTAGACATTAAAACTGAAACACTCCCACCTGTGGTCTTCTAAGGAAAGACTCTCTCTGCTAACGATATCTTCTTACTTCTAAGTGTTGTTTTCAGGATTCTAGATAAGCCCTAAATTAAGGAACTATAATTACACAACCAGTCTCTAATCATTGCTGGATGAAAGGAAGTTATAGAAACCTGTTCCCTTGCCAAGTACCCAAGCCATTGTTCTCCCAACCAATCAGATACGCCCAGCATTCCAGCCCGTAATGCTCAGCCTTATGAAAACACCCTCCAATTCTATGAACCACCACAGGCCAACTCCACCTACCAGACCACCTGCCCCTGCCAGCCCTGGCATGAGGTTGCTGGTGGTATTCATGTTCACACCTGACATTTCGATGCTTGACTGTCCTAGTGGGTGGGATCATATGTGCAAATTAATATTTCTCCTCTGTTAAGGTAAAGTGGGCTAAGAAGTGGTTGTAGATCCCCCCCAGGGTAGGAACCATGCCATAGATCAGGGTATGTAGCTAAGTTTAGGGGCGTCCACATTTTTGGGTAGAGTACTGCTTATATCAGAAGATGGGTGATATTTGACAATTAAATCCAGTATTTTACAGAAATGTACACTGCTTCCACCGGTTGTAACAATAACGAAACACCTTGATTCTTTTCTTAGCATTTGCTGACACAGTCTTATGGGGTGTAGCTGTCCTCTAAATTTCATATTTTGGATTACAGGTTGTGCGGGGATAGCTACACCATGTGCATTAACCCACAGAGCTGTCATACAGGATGCTATTTTATCAGCCGTTCCATCGACAACAATCTTAGCCATTAGATTATTGACCTTAAGGTCCACAATGGTTGTGCTTTGTCCTTCCAGGTCATCAGTGCCCAGCAGCTTCCGAAAGATGAGGACAGTAAAGATGAAATTGTGGACCCTCTTGTGCGGGTGGAGATATATGGCATTCCTGCAGACCATGCAAAGCATGAGACCAAGCATATAGACAATAATGGTGAGTCAACTGGTTCTACTGGAGGTGGGCCAATGATGCACTGACCAGAAAGAGCTAAGAGCTTAACCTGGACTCATTGCTTTATCATTGTTTTTTCAAATGCTGGCAATACCATTATATTCTTATATTTTGTCTCAGGCCACTGCATAATAAGTTATCCTTTTATACATTGCTTGGCAAGGTAAATTGCAATGTTTTGTGGAGCGCTAAATTACTAATCCTCTTACTCAAAAGGTATGCCTTTTTCCAGGGTCGGATTGGACCATCTGCCAATCGGCCCGTGGCCGGGCCGAAATCATGTGTAGTCCCTGGGGGCCGGTTTCTGCTCACGCCTGGTCCGGTTTTAAAAAAATGAAAAGGTTTGCATTTTTTTTTAACAAACAAAAAGCACCCGCAACAGCATTATTCTTCAAAGCAAGGTAACACGTTGCCTTGCTTTGATGATTGATTTGCATGCATGATGTGTGCATCATAAATTATGATGCATGTATCATTCACATGCTGCTGCAGCACGCGGACAACTTTGCAGATGAAATGAACTGGTCTGCTGTTAAATCTCAGTTACCAGTTTAATGGTACCCACTACAGAATAATTGCTCATTTTACTTTAGCCGATATGATAGCTCAGTGGGTTAAGCGCTCGCTGCTGCGATGTGTGTGTGATCTGCAGGTTGCAGGTTTGAATCCCAGCAAGGCCATCTCAGCCTTTCATCCTTCTGCGGTTGATAAATGAGTACCAACACAGGTTGGGTGATATTGTGTGCATATTTGTTCCATAAAAATGAGCTTAAGCGTAAGGGCTATGCAATAACATATTATCATTTGGCCTTGGATGTCTGCTTACATTCACAGTAATATGACAATATGGATCTATACACACAGATGTTAATGGTACATATGGTGATCCATTCTTGTATGAAATGTATATCACATTAGTGAAATCATAACCATATTGTTCGTAGTGTACTTAGGAACAATGCTATTTGATATCACTTCCTGTTTTGTCATGGGGTGCAAGGTCGTGTTTCATCACATCCGGTGATGTCATCAGAGATCAAGGGTTGCGAGGCGAGGAGTGGGCCACTTTTTTGAGTCGAGGGGTGCGCCACTTTTTCTTGGGTATCCGGGCCTATTTCCTGTCCCAGTCCAACCCTGGCTTTTTCCAAACTCACGAGGATGAAAAGTTTCTACCATATGAACCTGCAGTTTTTAACCAGAGTTATGTATAGGAGTATTAAAACTGAGCTATCTTCATGACATGTAGCACACGACTACTGTGTATACCTAAGACTGGGGTGAAATGTTAGTTTAGATGCCCCTGTCCTGTGGCCATTATAACAGGACAGGAGGCAAGCATCCTGCTTTGACTCTCTGATCTGATCTGTTTTCTGTAGCATTACCAACTGTTCAATACATCACACTCAAGAGTAATGCTAAACAAAAATTAACTGGACAGAGACAGTTGTTGGTTTCCTTTTGAAAATGTCAGCCACTAGCCAATATGTTATAAAGATAGAGGGTAGAATTGGCAGATAATAACACCTGTATTCAAGAATGTCTCTTTTTAATCTATCACAAAAAGAGTGACTGCCTCAGTTGATGCCAAGGATCTGTTGGTTCACATGGACATGCAGGCTTGGTCAGTTACACACTCGTCGCCCAGACAGCTAGACCACTCCTGAGTGTTGTTGGAGGAGGTCGGAAATATTAACAAAGCGGTGGGAAGGTTGTTGGAGGAGGGTGATGAGAAGCAGGTGGAAAGTGGTGAAGCTAAGGAGGAGGTAAAGGAACATCAAGTGGTAGGAGGAGATGAGGTCAATCGAGGAGGCAAAACCAAGAAGGTGGTGGTTATATAAGATCAGGAGGTGGAGAGAGGAGAAGTCATCGAAGGATAGGTGGAGTTAGTAGGGAGTGGTTGGAGAATTCAAGGAGGCACCACAGCAGCAGGAGATGGAAGGAGGGAAAGATATAGAGGGAAGTGGATTTGGGAAGGAAGTGGTCAGAAGTTACACAGGAAGTGGTTGAGCAAGGTCAGTGAGTGAAGAAGGATGTAGTGAAAGTTGACTGACAGGAGAAAGAGGGAGATAGGGTAAATAGAGATGAAGATCAGAGATGTTGGTGGACAAGGTTGGATCAGGGGTGAGATCATGATCAAAAGGTGTTGGACCCTTGCTGGGAGGAGGTATGAGCTCATGGAGTGGTGGCAAGGAGGTCAGGACTTTAGTAGTGCCTGGGCCTCATTTTGTGGTCAAGGAATCCATGAGTTGGACCTCAGTGTCAGCCCAAACCGCTGTACTCCGCTGAACCAGAGACCATCCCAGCCGAGACCCATGATCACCATCTGCCCCACAGAAGGACTACTGGCGTCTACCGGGAGGCCAACCTCAACCTCTCACGTCAAGTGAATTCGATCGCCTCAGCTGCGGCTTATACAGCCAATCTGCTTTCTGCCAGCAGGTCCTTCCTCTCCATTCTCAACCGCCTAACAATTGCAAGAGCTATCACAGGAGCCAGGCTCGAATACTGTAACGCCCTATTTACCAGTACTTCTGAACGCGACCTGAACATACTCCAGACAATTCAGAACAATGCTCTCCAAGTAGCCATTGGTCTCTCCAAATCTGACCATATGTCCAAAGCCAGGAGAGATGCACACTGGTTGCCCATCTAGCAATTTATTAAGTTCAAAACATTGTCCCTGGTCCACCGATGTCTCTCTAACACTGCCCTGACCTACCTCTCACGCTGCGTGGAGAAATACCCTACCTCTTAGATCAACAAACTCTCACTTCCTGAAGATCCCCTATTTCAATTACCTCTCAGTAGGGGGGCAAGAGCCTCCCAGTCGTGGCCGCCCAACTCTGGAATAATCTACCACCAGCACTCAGAAAAGAACAGGCCTACTGGACCTTCTGCAGAAACCTAAAGACTTGGCGGTTCAACTAACTTTGTTCCTCATAAGACCCTTATATCCCTCTACTACATCTCCCCACCCCTTCTTCTCTTTTTACCTTAATGTAACTAGCGCCTAGATACCCGAGGGTTTTGTGTGCTGTAAGAAATGCAAAAATAAATAAATAAATACTGAAAGGCAGAGTTGTATCAAACTGAGGATGATAGCTGCACTAGAAATATTCAGGGTAATTCATAGAATTCAGCGCACAAGTGGCACACGCTGCTGGCTGTCAGGTTTCCTTCCCCTATTCAGGCTATTTTCCCTTATTCCCTTATTCAAGTTTCCTTCTCATTATTTCTCTTTATTAATCCTTTTTAGATTAGCCTTATTTGGGTGGGAAGTTTTCTATTGTAGTTGGTTTGGCCTTAACTTGCTGATTCAGAATCCTGGTTCTGACCCAAGGCAAAATGGAGTCTCACAGTGACAGCTCTGATTGGTTAGAAGACACTGCAGAACAACAATGAACATTCTAAACTGTCACTCTGTGCCTTTCATCATCTAAACCCCAGCTGAGAGGACGTGTTTAGTGGCTGCTCCTGCTTTAGACTTGGGCCTGGTGGATTTTATCCTTCAGGCGTTAGCAGTTGAGCGGCTACTTTCTTGGGGGTTTCTGGAGAAGCTATCAGTTGTCAGGAATTCGTTTTTGAAGACAGGAAACTCTGAAGATCCTTATGAATTCGCTCTGGAGATAAGTGACTTTGTTTGTACTGCAGCTCTGTTCATCTTAATGACATTTTCTTGAAAATTCGTAAAAAGTTATCTTTGTACTTGTACTATTGAACTCCCTGAGTGCGCTTGAACGCTATTTGAAAATACGCGTACTACTTGTAATCTGAAAATATGGTTGAACCTTTGCGCGTGCGAGTGTATTCAACTGCGCGTGTGCTCCTTAGCGCGAGAATCTGTTCGTCGCGTGAGAATTCAAGAGCGCGTGTGTTTTCCAGCGCGGGTGCTCCTTAGCGCGAGAATCTGTTCGTCACGTGAGAACTCAAGAGCGCGTGTGTTTTCCAGCGCGGGTGCTCCTAGCGTGAGATTCATTTCGTCGCGCGAGAACTTTAAAGCGTGTGTGTTTCCAGCGCGTGTGCTTCCTGACGCGATAATCTGATTGCTGCGTGAGAACTTTATTGCGCGTGTGGTTTCTTGCGCGTGTCTTTTTAAACGCGTGTATTCGATCGCGAGTGAACTCATTGCGTCTGGATTATAAGGCGCGTGTGAATAGGCGCGTAAGTTCATCAACACGGAAATCTTTTAGCGCATGTGCTTTTTCTGCGCGTGTTCTCGTTTGCGCGTGAATTCTACTTTACGTGGTTAGGCAAGCGCGTGTGTTTTCTGCGCGTGGATTTTGCTTTCCGTGCGCGTGTTCTTCAACGCAGGAAGTTTTCAACGTGAACTTCATCTGTATGGAAATAACCCGCGTGTGAGTTAAACATGTGTTTCTTCAAGAATTCACAAACTCAATTGAATTGTAAATAGTTTGAAAAAACAAAAGAAAAGTTTGAAAGAAAAGGAAAGAATAAATAAAGACAATTTAACTGGACATCTAGTGCATTTTGGAAAAGAGACAAAGAACTAAACTTTCCAGATTTGCCCAAAGTAAGAAGTTGCTGTGAATTTCAAGAGTCTCAAGTAAGAGAGATTTTCAGCTTCTTTACAAGCTTCTCTAAGAAATTTCAAGAGAAGAGCCAGGTATGATTCTTAATTATTAGTTAAGGATTTAAAGTCTTTCCCATTCCTAAGGTTAAGTAAGTAAATAAAGGAATTGTATCTGCTTTTCTTATATCCTCTGCAGGTTCAGCTCTGGTTAGCCTTGACGCGGTCTGCCTGGTGTTGTTTTGTTATCCACTTCCCCCTTTCCCTTTGGGGTGTAGTTTACAGAGCTGAATTGAAATCTAGTTCTGGGAATTACATTTCAGGGGGATCGTTGGGGGTTCAGCAGCTTCCGCGGACACAGGACCTCTCAGCCTGACACTGGCGCACAGTGTGCGCTTGCGACTTTCTGCGCCAGCCGCTTGTGCTAAAATCCATTTCCGCGCACAGCGTATTCATGGATTTTAGCCTCCAAAAACAGCCGTGGCGCAGAGTGGCGCAGCGACCCTGCAGCAGCGCCAGTTACGCCCCCAACCCCTCCCCGTGCACCATGCACAGCGCACAAATCCCATACATGGCGCACAGGCCCCGAACCACGAAAACGCCAGTAAAACTCCCCGCGCACCCCTCCGAATACATGTACACCACGGCGTGGGGAGTTTCCCACGCGATTGGGCCTGTGCGAGCGGGGTACGTGTGTTACTGGGGTGCGCAGGAACTTTCACACGCGATTGGCCCTGTGCAAGCAGGCTACGTGTGTTACTGGGGTGCGCGGGAACTTTCACACGCGATTGGACCTGTCCGAGCGTGGTACGTGTGTTACTGGGGTGTGTGGGTACTTTCACACGCAATTGGCCCTGTGCGAGCGGGGTACGTGTATTACTGGGATGCGTGGGAACTTTCACAGGCGATTGGCCCTGTGTGAGCGCGGTACGTGTGTTACTGGGGTGCGTGGGAACTTTCACACGTGATTGGCCCTGTGCAGGCAGGGTACGTGTGTTACTGGGGTGCGTGGGAACTTTCACACGCGATTGGCCCTATGCGAGCAGGGTACGTGTATTACTGGGGTGCGCGAGAACTTTCACACGCGATTGGCCCTGTGCGAGCGGGGTACGTGTGTTACTAGGGTGCGTGGGAACTTTCACACGCGATTGGCCCTGTGCGAGCGGGGTACGTGTGTTACTGGGGTGCACAGGAACTTTCACACGCGATTGGCCCTGTGCAAGCGGGGTACGTGTATTACTGGGGTGCGCGGGAACTTTCACACACGATTGGCCCTGTGCGAGCGGGGTACGTGTGTTACTGGGGTGCACGGGAACTTTCACACGCAATTGGCCCTGTGCGAGTGGGGTACGTGTGTTACTGGGGTGCACGGGAACTTTCACACGCGATTGGTCCTGTGCGAGCGGGGTACGTGTATTACTGGGGTGCGCGGAAACTTTCACATGCGATTGGCCCTGTGTGAGCGGGGTATGTGTGTTACTAGGGTGCGCAGGAACTTTCACACACAATTGGCCCTGTGCGAGCGGGGTACGTGTGTTACTGGGGTGCGTGGGAACTTTCACACACGATTGGCCCTGTGCGAGCGGGGTACATGTGTTACTGGGGTGCGCAGGTACTTTCACACGCGATTGGCCCTGTGCGAGCGGGGTACATGTAATACTGGGGTGCGTGGGAACTTTCACATGTGATTGGCCCTGTGCGAGCGGGGTACGTGTGTTACTGGGGTGCGCGGGAACTTTCACACGCGAATTTGCTGTCAGAGCGGGTTACGTGTATCCAGTGTGGTGCGCGGGGAGTCCTACACGTGAATTGGCAGTGTGGGTCCTCCCAGGTGTTCCCTCTACCCCCTCCACGGCCCCTGCAGGCAGCCCACACCACAGGGCACTGCCCTGCACCCCTGGACATGTCCCGCAGGCACCCTGTCCACCATGGCCATGCCCCCCAGCCAGGCCACGTGTCACATTGCACTAGTGATCACCAACTCATGTCCCACAGCACCCCCACCCCCCATCAGTGAGGGGCACCTGCCAGCAGGCCCCCACTCATGTCCCCCAGCACCCCCACCCTCCAGCAGTGAGGGGCACCTGCCAGCAGGCCCCCACTCATGTCCCCCAGCACCCCCACCCCCCATCAGTGAGGGGCACCTGACAGCAGGCCCCCACTCATGTCTCCCAGCACCCCCATCCCAGCAGTGTGGGGCACCTGCCAGCAGGCCCCCACTCATGTCCCACTCATGTCCCCCAGCACCCCCATCCCCCAGCAGTGTGGGGCACCTGCCAGCAGGCCCCCACTCATGTCCCACTCATGTCCCCCAGGACCCCCACCCCCCATCAGTGAGGGGCACCTGCCAGCAGGCCCCCACTCATGTCCCAATCATGTCCCCAGCACCCCCACCCCCCATCAGTGAGGGGCACCTGCCAGCAGGCCCCCACTCATGTCCCCCAGCACCCCCACCCCTCCAGCAGTGAAGGGCACCTGCCAGCAGGCACCCACTCATGTCCCACTCATGTCCCCCAGCACCCCCATCCCCCATCAGTGAGGGGCACCTGCCAGCAGGCCCCCACTCATGTCCCCCAGCACCCCCATCCCCCAGCAGTGTGGGGCACCTGGCAGCAGGCCCCCACTCATGTCTCACTCATGTCCCCCAGGACCCCCACCCCCCATCAGTGAGGGGCACCTGCCAGCAGGCCCCCACTCATGTCCCAATCATGTCCCCAGCACCCCTACCCCTCCAGCAGTGAAGGGCACCTGCCAGCAGGCCCCCACTCATGTCCCCCAGCACCCCCACCCTCCAGCAGTGAGGGGCACCTGCCAGCAGGCCCCCACTCATGTCCCCCAGCACCCCCACCCCCCATCAGTGAGGGGCACCTGACAGCAGGCCCCCACTCATGTCTCCCAGCACCCCCATCCCCCAGCAGTGTGGGGCACCTGCCAGCAGGCCCTCACTCATGTCCCACTCATGTCCCCCAGCACCCCCATCCCCCAGCAGTGTGGGGCACCTGCCAGCAGACCCCCACTCATGTCCCACTCATGTCCCCCAGGACCCCACCCCCCATCAGTGAGGGGCACCTGCCAGCAGGCCCCCACTCATGTCCCAATCATGTCCCCAGCACCCCCACCCCCTATCAGTGAGGGGCACCTGCCAGCAGGCCCCCACTCATGTCCCCCAGCACCCCCACCCCTCCAGCAGTGAAGGGCACCTGCCAGCAGGCCCCCACTCATGTCCCACTCATGTCCCCCAGCACCCCCACCCCCCATCAGTGAGGGGCACCTGCCAGCAGGCCCCCACTCATGTCCCCCAGCACCCCCATCCCCCAGCAGTGTGGGGCACCTGCCAGCAGGCCCCCACTCATGTCCCACTCATGTCCCCCAGGACCCCCACCCCCCATCAGTGAGGGGCACCTGCCAGCAGGCCCCCACTCATGTCCCAATCATGTCCCCAGCACCCCTACCCCTCCAGCAGTGAAAGGCACCTGCCAGCAGGCCCTCACTCATGTCCCCCAGCACCCCCACCCCCCATCAGTGAGGGGCACCTGCCAGCAGGCCCCCACTCATGTCCCAATCATGTCCCCCAGTACCCTCACCCCTCTTTCAGTGAGGGGCACCTGCCAGCAGGCCCCCACTCATGTCCCCCAGCACCCCCACAACTCCAGCAGTGAAGGGCACCTGCCAGCCGGCCCCCACTCATGTCCCCCAGCACCCCCACCCCCCAGCAGTGAGGGGCACCTGCCAGCAGACCCCCACTCATTTCCCCCCCAACATGTCAACATGACCCACAATCATGGCCCTCATGGCCACCAAAATCCCATGGCACGCCACCCCTTCCCAAATAACCAACCAAGCATAACATACACCCCACATTCAAATGCCCATTACATGAAACAACCGAAATGGCATGTATGTACATCAACACATGTCCGTCACACACACACACACTGGTTGTCATTGATTGTGTAAACCCACATTTTCACATGGATTAACCCAATGAGCGAATCCAACACATGGAACTAAAATATGAAAATGTATTATGTACAAAAATAAAGCAATGAAATGAAAGCATAACAAAACAGCAAACATGAAATGAAAAGCGTGTGCAAAAGATGAGTAAATGAAAAGTACAACCAATCCAAAGTAATCCTAAAGAAAAATAGTCAAAACTCTACCTCCACCAACGCAAATCCAAAGGAAACGTAAAAAGGAAAATCCATTGATCCATGGTGAAATCAAAAGTAAAAGTTCAAAATAATCCATTGTCCAACTATGTACAATCCATTGTCCAAAATAAAAATCCATTAATCCATATTCAAAATCAAATAAAAAGTTCAAATAAATCCATTGTCCAACTATGTACAATCCATTGTCAAGGGTCCATGAGCCCAACGAAAGAAATGAAACCTACCTAAGAAACTACCTAATAAAAAAAATATATACAAATGTGTGTGGCATAGTCCATTCACCACAAATCAAAGGAAAAGGGAACCCTAACTCTAAAAACTATTTACAATGGCAGCGGGCTAGTCCGACGGCTCACTTTTCGATGTCCCGGGCCAGGGCATCATCGAACTCCCGCTCAATGTCCCGGAGGCAGTCCTCTTCCATGGCCCTGAGGGTTCGCAGGGACGATGACATGTTCACCTCCAACTCCCTGCAAATTGCCTCGATGCACTCGGCCCGCCTCAGTGCCCTCCGCATGGAGTTCTCCGCCCTGGACATCGTGAGCCATGCCTCTTCTGCTCTGCATCTATGGCGTGGCCCAACCGCTGCCACACGGAAGACACTTCCAATCCTGGGTCCTCCTGCCCTCTGGCCGATGCCTGCCCCTCGGATGTTGAAGGCCCTGAGCCATCATGGCTCCCACCTTGTTGCTGCTGCTGCTGCTGCTGTGCCTGTGCCCCTGCTCTTGCTGCTTGCACGTTCTCCTCTGGCTGGGGTGCAGTTGTTGAGGTGGCCACCCCTGCTGGACGTCCGACTCCCGACTGTGGCAGGGATGTGTCCTCCACCAGCCTGACCGCAGGGTCAGAGGCAGCTCCACAGGGTACCCAGGTGATACATGGGTGGGAAGATGGCATGGAGGACGACTGGCGCATAGGGGGTTCAGGTGAGGAGGGGGTCGGAACAAGGTCCAGCAAACGGAGGAATCGGGCCGTGGTGACCCGTCCCAGTAGGTCAACGCGGTCGAGGCATTCGAGATGACGTGCAGTGTCCTCACGAAAACACTGCAGGTCACCTCGCATGCCCCGTTGACGCAACGCCATCCCACTCAGGACAGGCTCAACCCGGTCCCGGATAGCCACGTCCACAGGGAGAGGAAGGCCAGTTGTTGTAAACCAGGGGTCTCCAACCTTTACGTTAGCTAGAGCTACTTGTAGTGGAGGCCAACAGTGGAGAGCTACTAGCGGGCGATATCGGGGTGGGGATATTTATAAACCTCGGAATTTTTACCAATATTTTTTTGGCTCGATTATTTCCCCTCTATAAACAGATGGAATAACATATGCCTTCACAAATATATTAAGAACTTCAAAAACCTCTTTGTTGCATTATTTATTTATTAGTAGCTGTCTCAAAAAGACAGATATTTGTTGGACTACCACACAAATATCCTGTAATTTTTGTGCCCCTTCCATTGTGTTTTATGCAGGCTTTGTACATGCTAGGCACACTATTGTTTACCAAATGTGCATTTCACACTTACATTAAAAAAAAAAGTAATTTCCAAATTGAAAAATGTTGCTTGCGTTCACAAGTTTTCTTTGAAATGTTTTTTTTTGTCAGACACAGACATACTCTGTTATTTGCCAGTAAGATAGCTCACCGGGTTGAGCACTCGCTGCTGCGATCTGAGCGTGATCTGCAGGTCGCAGGTTAAAATCCCGGCAAGGCTAACTCAGCCTTACATCCTCCTGAGGTCGATACATGAGTACCAATTTCAGTTGGGTGATATTGCATGTAAATATGTGCTCTGTTAAGCGCTTTGGATTAAGGCGCTATATAAATAACACATCATTATCATTATTTGTGTGCCCCTCTGTGTTTTATTTTATAGAGATGTTATATGCTTGTCAAACTGGTTAATCACAAATAAATGCTTCTGTTATGCTGACAGCAGTTTTTAGGAAATTAAACTGTGGGTTCATGGGTGCCAACTTTTGATTTTCACAGGGGCAGAAATATCCCCACCTCAACCCTGAATATAAGCAAGCAACCAGCCAACCCATACCCTGGCCAAACACATTGTATAGCACTTTTTTTATAATGCATTGCAAAAAGTCATACGATTAACAACCTGTAGTTTTGAATATATAACATCTCAGCATCGGTCTGTCAACCTGCTGAACTACCCTGGTAGGCTTCTACTGTACAGCGTGTCTATGGATTGCTTAATGTACTAAAAGTGGGTGTACTTGTGTCATAGAAGTGATTTAAAGTGGAAATGTACGGTGTGGAATTTGGAAAGAAACCACCTGAAAGAAATGGCACCATTTTTTAAATATTATTTTGAACATTTCCAGGCGAGCGGCAGTGCTACTGTGATATTTTCATTGTGTGGTCACAATGATCCTGATCCTGCCCCAGCCCCTCCAACATCTCTGGCAAACAAGAGCAGCTTGCTTAAGAAAGACTGTCGTGGGGGCGCACAAGGCCAACTGTGGTACTACAGGCGGCCTGCAGAAGCATAACGTGATACTGAAATTTGTCAGTGGACTTACAAGCAGTTCCAAGTGGCACAGTAGCCAAGCTCTCTGCCTGCAATTGGGCTGACTAGGGCTCGGATCCTGAACACGGAAAAAGCACCATTAAATAATATAACTTAGGATAAATGTTTATTTTTCGGTATCTCAGGCGAGCCTGTTTGGCGACCTCTGCAAACAGATCCCTTCCCTGAAAACGGGTCTGGACGTAGGCATCCCTGCTGGTGCAGGATGATGCAGTCACAGGATCGGGGACAGGATTACACACAGGCACCACCGCAGCGGCCTGTGCTGCCTCCTGTCCCTGCCCCTGCACTGCACCACTAGCACCAGTGGAATCCCCACCTCCAGACCCCGTGTCTGTCCCTTCCATGGCCTCCTCCTCCACCAAACCCCCCACCAACCTGGATGACAGCTGCCCCTTCTGCTGCAGAAGAGTCCAACTCCGACCTCCGCCTCTTGGACCTACCCTCGGCAGCTGCGGCCTGAGACGCGGCACCGGACTCCTCACTCCCTGCGAGATGGCCTTGCGTCTCCGGCTGACGGTGCGATCCCTGCTGCCTTGCTCCACAGCACCCTCTCTGCCCTCTTCATCAGTTGACGCTGCAGACAGGGAGAGATAGGACACAGGCATCAGGGCACTGTACAATGGACTGATACACACATGACAGTTGCACATGAGTGGCAGTGTCACACTTCAGATATGGCATCACAATCCCCAACACACATGTCATTTCAACTCACACACATGAGTAATTCCACAGCAATGTTGCACCAGGCAGCACCATCCATACACATACAACAGCATGAGCAGCCGAAGGTGAGCCTTCCATCACATGAAACACGGGGAGTGCACAAGACATGCACACATGCCACCACACTTACATACACTTGTACATCTCCACCAACTGTCGCAGTGATTAGATCACCATCCATGTCACATCTGGCATTCAGCCTTCTACATATCAGTGTCACATGCATCCATGTTGCATCACAGTTGCACACTTGTCAAATACACACACATGCACATGTACACAGTGCAGATACATGCAGCTGGAACCACCATCCATGTGTGACACCACAACCATGCCAACGTACATACACAGAAATTCAAACATGTGTGCTCCCACATCTGCATTTTGCCTGCATGCTTACCAACACATACACCATCGATGTGTCTCACACCTGAGAGGACACACATGTGTCAGCCTCACGCCCCTGTACATACACATCCCTACATAGCTCTACAAAAACACATGTGCAACCTGCACACTACTGGCACACCACGACACGCACAGCGTCCAATCAGTATGCATGTACACTTACCGCTCAACTCCAGATGGGTCTGCCTCTCAAGGACCTGGACGTGGAGCGCTGGGTGTATGCGTTCCAGGACCCTCATTTGGTGGTCGGACAGGTGGCCCCGGCGCCCCTTGGCATCCGCTGCCTTCAAGAGGCGCCGGGCCTTGTTGAGGGTCCTGGACCTGAAGTCCTCCCAGCGCTTCTTGACATGTTGTAAGTCGCGGACTGCCACCCCCTCCGTGTGGATGGCAGTCACGATGTCCATCCAGATCCTGGTCCATCCTTCATAGTCGGCGCGCAAACTTCCAAAGAGGGCATCATACTGCCCCAGGACTTGCTCCACCAGGACACCAGCTTCCCTGGCAGTGAAACTGGTGGCCCTCTGCCTCTCTGACTGGGGGTTGCCAGTGGTGCTAGATGGTGTTGTGCCCAACATGGCAACCCCAGAGGCAGGAGTGGGTGGGCAACTGGGTCCTGAGGCTGGGCTGTGGAGCGATGGTATCCCAGTTGGGTTTATTTGGTTCCAGCAGGGGTGGTCACAGCAACTGCACCCCTGGCTGACGTGCAGGCAGCAAATAGCAGGGCACGTGGGCAGCAGGCAGTCAGGCAGCAGCAGATGGCAGGTGGGAGCGTGCTTGGGGCTCTGGGGGGGCAGTAATTCGGCCTTCTGGGCAGGAGTGTGGTCTTCCGTGTGTTGTTGCGTGGCCAGCTTGATACGGAGTGATTTGGCACGTGAAAAAAGTGCACGTCAGCGTGTAATTGGAGGAAAGGCCCTTAGCGCGTAAAAGCGTCAGCACACATACGCGATTTCATTGGACCAAAGGCCGTTAGCGCGTAAGCGCTTCTGTGACATTACGCGTGCAGGCGTTTCCCTCGTGACATGGGCATAGTGATTCAGCGCGTGTGAAAAAACTGCACGTACGCGTGTGAATGCATGTAATCCAAGGAAAGGGCCTATGCGCGTAAGTGATGTGACGCACGCGGGCGTTTCCATCAACACGGGTGCATGTTCATCGTACACGTCCAAAAACTGCACGTCCGAGTGTCAACTCGTGTAATTGGAGGAAAGGGCCTTAGCGCATACACGCCACTTTAAAAGGTACGTGTAGGACCCCATTTCCTTGTACGTGCTTTTCGTGGAGAGTGAGTGGATGAATTCTGTACTTCTTGTCAGTTCACACGCGATTACTTCACAGCGTTTCAAGTTCGTACTCCCTGTTGCCTCTGACAGCGTTAATTTTTTTTTTTGGGCCTGTTTCCTCAAACAGCGTTCACTTCTTCTTTTGTCCTGTCTCCTCAGACAATGTACAATTCTTCTTTTGGCGGGGGTGTTGCCAACACGCACACGCACGTTTTTTTCACGTTCTTTTTCCAGGCAGACGGTGAGTCGCACACGCATTTACCAACTGTGCTTGCCCAGTGTGTCGCGTACCCCTTCAGAGGTCATTGTAGGCTGCGTGTAACACACGTACGCTTATTTTTGTGTTTCTGGGTGCCACAGTGTAGTGCGGGCTCAATTTTCCACGCACGTGGTCTACGAGGGGTTGCGTGCACATTACTTTTTGTTTTTGGGGTGCCTGTGCATTGCGTGACCCGTCATCTTCCCCCAGGGGTCACAGACAGCCATGCTAGAGCACTAGGGTACGAATTCCATCGAGTACCCTACCCCTTTCACCCCCAATTGCCCAGGACAATTGTTTACTGGAACTCCCATATGCACAACAACATCAGTGCCATGGTTGGGAGGCGACCAAGCGGTAAGGGAGGCAAAGGTGGCTGACCTCCAAAAGGTGGCCGTGGTGAGCGCAGTAGGGGACATCGCCAGGATTTGCAGGGTGCCTCTAGACCCCGATGTGTGGAGGACCAATCAGGGACACCCATGCTCCCCCCCCATGGTTGAGGAAAACATGGCTGACACCATCCCAGCTCAGCCCTTGTTAGACCAGCCCATTGTGGCACCTGACCCGGCACGGGATGGCTCCCAGGCTGACTTCCAGGTCAGCAAGTCTAAGCCACGTGTGCCGGTGCAAGTTGGTGTCACCAGGCCACGTGGATGTGGGGCAGCGATGTCATCTGCTGCCCCAAGTAGGCAGGGTGGGGAGGCTGCAGGGGCAGCTGCAGCTCTATCCACCCCAGCTCTGAGTCTCCCAGCCGGGACAGTGTCGGTCCTGGTCCATCAAACTGACATTGCCCCAGCCAACATCACACATCAGCCAATGCCTGCACCAAGACCTATGGTCATTGTGCCTTCGCACACTCCCAGTACCCAGTCCACCTGCGCTTCTTCCCCTACTGACCAGAGCGGCGCAAGCCACTCAGGCTCTGCTCCACCTTTGAAAAAGAGGAAAAAGGGTGCTCTGGCACTACAGGCTGAGACCCCAGACACGGCTACACAGTCCGGCACGTCAAGGAAGCCTAGCTTTAATGACCCTGAACTTGATGCACTTGTGACCTATGTGTCGGCACATAGCCGCGAAATGGTGGTGACTGCAGGGTGCAAGACCACACCTGGTCAACGTAGGGCACACTGGCAGACCATCGCGGACCGCATAAGTGCCCTTGGATTTGTGAGGCGCACAGATTGATGATTTCTACAAGCGGTGGAATGACCTGAAACGCAGAGCAAAGAACAAGCTGGCCTCAAATCATGCTGCTACTCTGGTGACTGGCGGTGGGTCTCCACCAGAGGACAACGAACTCACTGAACATGAGTCTGTTGCTGGGACCTTCTTCACAGAGGAACAGATCCAAGGTGTGGGAGAGCTACCTGATTACGACGCATTGTCCGGTGAGTGCCCATGCATGTGTGTGTAATCCATGTGTATGTTGTTTGGGTGACGGGTTCTGATTGAATGCCAGGTGAGGGTGTGTACTCCTGAGTGTTATGGGTCACCCATGTGCTTCCTCCAATACATTCATGTGCCTTTGATTTGGGTATGACAGTATCCCTTCTGCCCACAGTAGCCAATTAGCCCCACATTACTGCTGTTGCACTTGAACTATCATCTTGCAACAACATTGTTCTGATTTTTCTGTGTTCATTCAGGCTGATTGTTTAGATTATCCCATTTTTCATATGCTTTTTTCATCCCTAATGCCACATATGTGACATGCTTCTGTCATTGTTTACACCCCGCATTGTGAATTATTAAACCATTCAGAGCAAGGGAGTATTGGCCTGCTGAAATTTATTTTTAGGGCCTGTTTGCATGTGGAACATGATAGTTGTTTCCTGTCATGTTGAAGTGACCAACCATTGATGTGTACATCTGCCTACAATCACTGTCTAATTGTACACTGGATGTGTTGCAGTGTGCGGCACATGCATATTTTGCAACACTATTCTGCATTAATCTTCTCATCATATCCATGTGACATGGATGTGTGACAGTACTCATTCACTGACATATCGCTGTAGTTGTCTAATTTACCATGGCTATGCTACATGACATCTGTGTGCTGGCATGTGTCATGTATGTGTATTGGACATGCCACTCACAGGCTGATGTGTGATGCCAGTGCTACACGACATGCTGTCCTCATTGTCTGCCTTTTTGACTCCTCTTCAAAATCATTGACAGTGCATGCATGCCAGGGTTATAGTCATGTGGGACATGTGTAAACCATGTACAGGATCTCTGTCTTGTCAGGCCTATGTGTGTGCTATGGTGCTCATGCCTGTTTCCATTTCTTGTATTTCATGTTTTTGCAGGTGACGACGCACTTGATGCTGGTGAGGTTCAGGAGATGGTGCAGACCCAGGAGGATTCTCAGCCACGACCAGGCACCAGTGGGGGACGTGGTGTGGTGGTGGGTGAAAATAATTTGGTACTGCAGACCATACTGTCGAGGGGTGCCTCTGGGTGCAGCTCCCCAGACCTCTATTCAGGTGCTGAGTCGGATGATGAGACTTATGTGCTGTCGCAGGTCAGTGCTTCTGGCAGGGATTCTGTTCTGTCCAACCCACCTGCACCAGGGGTAGAACCCTCTATGGGGATGTCAGTGTTGGTAGGTCCACCTTTGGCGGTTACGGATGCAGGGTCACACTCAACAGCATCTAATCCTGTTCCTGGGCCAGCAGATCAGAGGGGGAATGCAGTCCTGCAGCCTCAGGCAGTGCCAGCACAGCAAGGTGCAGATCGCCTTGCCCCAAACAGGTGTGGTGCCCGCCGACGCAGTGGCCGTGCGCCACCAGGCAAAACTGTATGGGAAAACTCCATGTACGGTATGGCAACCCAACAGACAGCATCAGTAGAAATGATAGCTCAGGCAATGGAGAGGGTGGCCATTTCCATTATCCCCCCTGAAAGGCAGATGGAGCAACAACAGCAGACAACAGACTCCATTTGCCAATCACACAGGGAAGACATGTTGGCGTCCAACAGGGACCGACGGGCGGCACTGGAGACTCTGCGCGAATCCATATCAATAGAGTCACAGGGCCACAGGGAAGCCCTGAGGGTGGAACTCCATAACCTCAGGCAGAGTCTGCTTGAACTTGAGGCTTCCCGAAATGTTAGGGCAGTACAGCAGCTGGAGCAGCTCACACGTTCACTCTCAGCTGAGCTGCAGGCAACACGTGAGGATATCCGGGCATCCCGCGAGGCCATGCCTGCAGAAGTGCAGGCAACCCATGACGTGCTGCATGGGGATCACCGCACTTTAATCCTCCAGAATCAGACCTTCCAGACCCGCATGCTTGCTGCCATGGAGGACCATACCAGGGCTTTGCATGGGCTGCCTCCCATAGTGCCACCACCTCCTGATGCAGCAGCAGAGGGTGAAGAGAGTGACAGCAGTTCTCCCACAATGGCATAGCCGTGCAGGCCATGAGCCCATGGAGGTATTTTTTTTGCAACATCCATGCAGGTGGGTGTTGGTGTGCACCCTGTCCTCGAACCTCCTGGGTGGTCTCCCCCCCCTGGCCCCCACATCGCCATTTTGGATTTTTTTATTTTTACAGTGTGTTGCCTTGTGTGGCTCCCGTGGGCATCCACTGTATTCCGGCTGGGCACATGCAGGTTTGTCCTGAGTTTGGGTTAGATGCTTGGGTTCGTGACACACACACCCCTCCTGCTTCCCATTTCCATGGGCTTGCAAAAGGTGTGACCAAGTGACAGTGACTTACACAGTGACATTGGGCTCCCATGAGCTGTGTGGGCAGTCTGTAGTCAATACTGTGTGTACATCCCTAGTGGGTATTGTTGTTGTATTGTACACTGCATGGTGTATTGATATGCTCTTGTGCATCCATGTCTTCCTCCTAATTTGCAGGTTCCTTCCTCATGTCTTCACAAGGCCGTCTCCTTTGGAGATGGAGTTCATGTTGTATGCAGTACACTGACACATTTGCGTGGCAGCAACACTCTACAGTTGGAAGGGGTTGATATGCTGGCTTATTCAGGTTGTAAGACTACCACTACTTTGACTTAGTACTGTCATGTTTTTGCAATGTTTCATGGTGTGTTGCTGTATTGTGTTGGTGGTAAATATTTGTTCATGCGTGCTGTTTGTTATTGATTACTGGGAGCATATTGTCTGTGGGCAGTTTCCAATTGGGAGAGTGCACTTTGTGACACTTGTGTCAGGTCTTGTGCATTGCTTTGTTTGCTTTCACATTGCATGACATGCCATGGTGTGTTGGGTGGCGGAGCTGGGGAGGGGTTGGGTGACATGGCGCTATTTTCATGTTGTATTTTGCAAGGGGGTAGTCATTCATGCAGCATAAATGTGTTTTTTTTGTGACACAGCATTGGTTGTCTTTCGGCAGGTAAGGATGCACACAATGTAACAATTCCAGGTGACCAATCTCAGGCTGGTATGGTTGTGACAGTTGACTGTCCCTTATGTCATCATCATTGATTGTCAGCTGGTATGTGCCAGGGCTGTGTGCACTCCACAGGGGTGTGATTTTAGGTGAAGTGATTAGCCACTAGCTGCGTATGGGCTGCCTCACCACGTGCCTTTTCCCCTCCCATGCGCAGCGGCCGTGCTTGTGGTTGGGGATGTGGGAGCACGTTGTGCAGGACACATGCTGCCACTATGATCCTGCACACTACTGGGTGGCGCGTATAGCAGCTGCCCACCAGAGCGGTCAAGAGAGCCAAAGCATGACTTGAGCACTCCGAATGTGCGCTCCACTATGCCCTGGGTTGCAATATGGGCTGTGTTGTATCTTACCTCGGGTGGTGTGGTGGGGTTCCAAATTGGCATCATCATGTGGGTGTTCAGTGGGTAGGCACTGTCCCCTGGGGAGGTGATGATGGGTATCATTAGTGGGGATGTGACATTACTCAGCATCTGACATGCATGGATGTGCAGGGGCATTTATACTCACCAAGCAGCCATGTATCGCCATGCCGCGCAACTTCTAGGTCCCGGTTTAGGGTTGACATTCTGTAAATTAAACTGTCATGGGTGGACCCTGGATAGTTGGCATATACTGAGATGATGATTCCATTGGCATCACATACTACCTGCAGGTTGATGGAATGCCAGTGCTTGCGGTTTCTATAGATGTGCTCAGTTGCCCTGGGAGCACGTAGAGCCACATGAGTGCAATCAATGGCACCTAGCACTTTGGGGAAGTGTGCCACCCTGTAAAAATCATGGCAGACAGCCTGCCTTTCTGCAGGTGTTCTGGGCAGGTATATGTGCCTGCGGACTGATGGGCGTGCAGTCATGATGGCCAACACCTGGTGCAGGCAGCGTGACTGCGTGGCCTGTGAGACCCCCCCCACTATGGCAGTTGTCCGCTGAAATGAACCAGTGGCCAAGAAGTGAAGTACATTGAGCACCTTTTCCAAGGGGCTCAGTGCTTGGGAGCACAGGGTGGGTGATGTGAGGTCATCCTCCCACTCACTCACCAGGTCGAGTATTATGTGAGGTGGAAACCTGTACCTCCCATACACCTGGTCATCAGGCATCCCTAAAAGGCTGGTTCTGGGTGTAAAAATTCTGGCCCTGACTATCCTCCTCCTCCTCCTGTGGTATCTCAGGCCCACTGCTGCGAGGAACGGTATATTCATCTTGGCGTCTGAGCTTGTTTGTTGTTTGCGTGCACTTTTATGCTGCGCGGGTCCAGGTACGCCTGCTTCCTGCTGGCGTACGTGTTTCTGGATTAGCGCGTCTTTTTTGGCGCACGCGTTAGCCCCGTTCGATTACATGAATACGTGTTGTAGGTGTCAGGGTCTGGCTTGACTGAATTCCACAGGAGCTGATGCTGGCCCCACAGACCCTCACCAGGAGTTCACCTCTCAACCCTTAAATATAAGCTGAGCTGAAAACCCCAAGAAAGGGAAAGGGGAATTTGGAGAAAATAACAACGGAGACACTGCAGCCCTGCAACCGTCTGGTAGGCTCTGGTATCTGTGGTAAACAAATACACCTGGTTACTTATATGATAAGATAAACTTCTTTTCTAAAATTATTCTAAATAAACTCTAAACTCTTTACCTCTTAAACCTCAGTAAAAGACTTAGAGGCTAGTAATCTGTGTGGAATATCTTGTAAATAATATCTTGTGTTGTGCATATAGTTCAAGCCACTCAAGTATCTTTAGAATCCTAAAGTGATGGCCCTTACAAACACCTTTTCAGAACTAGATATTCTGCTTGCTTTAAAGTTCTTTTAACTTTATGTAGCTTTCTATGCTTTTATAAATTGCAGTCTTTCTCTGAAGTATTGAATTCCATTTGCATAAATTACATTAAATAAATATTCTTTAACTTCCTGGAATGGTGCTTTCCTTCTGCGTGTGAATTGTTTCCTTATTTACACAAAGAACGTATAGTTTCTTCTTTGATAAGCGTGTGTGATAAACACGTGAAATCAGAAGACGTGAAGAATTGTCCTCGCGTTTAAAATACACACGCGATTCTTAACCAAACCCGCGCGCGTGAAAAAATACGTAAACGCGATAAAAATAACACGCGCTAGTTAAAATGGACTCGCGCTCTATCGCTACTGAACTCACGTGGAGAAACGAAACGTATTTCACGTAAAATAGTTCACGCGTTTAAAACAACTCGCGCTTCATCAAAATGGACCCGCACTCTATTGCAAACCAACACGCGCTTTCTCATGAGACGTCTTTCACGTAAAAAATGTACACGCGCTAAAATTCACTCGCGCAATTCATTTGGGCACGCGCTCTATCGCAAAACAACACGCGCTTTCTCATGAAATGTCTTTCACGTTAAAAATGTACACGCGCTAAAATTCGCTCGCGCAATTCATTTGGGCACGCGCTCTATCGCTCTGAATGCCCGCGTGCTTTCAAAAACACGTAAACGACGACTTGCGAGCTCGCGCACACATTAAACAGTCTTGAAGAACATTACACGCAGTTAATTAACTTTAAACTCCTACGCACTATCTTCAAGCTTGTTTTCCTTATAATAACTTTAACTGTAAATGTCTCTTTTTCTCAAATGATTTTGAAACTTGTTAACTCTTTAAGTTTTCTTATAAAAGAAAATGAAAGTTCACTGTGACAATCTTAAAATCTTTAAAAGAACGATCCCACCTGATGTCTTCTTGTTCAAACTGGATCAGCTAACGATATTCTTACTTCTTTGGTAGATTTCCTGAGCTCTGAAAAGGCCTTACTTAAGGAGCTTAACTAATGTACAACCAGCCACTGAATTTCTTTGGATGAAAGGCTGTTTAGAATCTTGCTCACCGCCCAAGAATCAAACCCATTGTCCTTTCCACCAATCAGGCAAACCAAACATATCATTGTTCCTTTAACCAATCAGATTAAGTTTCTTTCGCTCCATCTTGACTTAGGCAAGCACAATGTTAATTCTATGTACAAACTCTTCCTGTTACTAACCCAGCCAGCTCTGAAAGCACAATGTTAATCTTGTTACTCTTCCTGTTACTAACCCAGCCAGTCCTGACAGTACCCCCCTCTTCAAAGCCCTGTCCCAGGGCCTGGCTTAGCAGGGAACCTTTTGTGAAACTGTTTTACCAATTAAGGGGCACATCTGCTTGATCCTCCCAAGATCTTTCCTCAGGCCCATATCCCTTCCAGTCAATAAGATACTGCAAGGTACCTCTAACAATCCTAGAATCTAAGATTTTCTTAACTTCAAACTCTTCGTCATTTTCCTCTGTGTAAACTGCTGGTGGTGGTTTTCCCAATCTAGTTCCTGACACACAAGGTTTCACTAAGCTGACATGAAATGTAGGGTGACTTTTGATACTTGCGGGTAATTTCAGTTTGATTGCTACGGGATTTATTATTCTTTCTATTTCAAATGGACCAATAAATCTCGGACTAAATTTAGTTCTTCCCTTTAAACGTAGGTTTTTTGTGGACAGCCAAACTTTTTGACCCACCTGATAATGTGGTGCTTTTCGACGTTTCCTATCAGCAAATGTCCTAAATCTTAGCTTACTTTTCTCCAAAGTTTCTTTAGCTTTCACTAAACCATCTCTAATACAAGTCAATCGCTGCTCAACAATTCCTCTGGATTGGAATATTCAGATGGCAACACTTCTTTCAAAAATCGTGGGTGGAAACCATAATTGCTAAAAAATGGAGAATACTTAGTAGAAACCTTGACAGAATTGTTATAACTAAACTCTGCTAGCCAAAGAAGATCTACCCAACTTCCTCTTTCTTGCCAAAAAGCTCTAATATATTTTTCCAACTCCTGATTTACTCGCTCTGTTTGGCCGTTGGTCTGTGGATGATAACCTGAAGAAAGCTTTACCTCAATTCCCAACTCTGTACAGAAAGCTCGCCAAAACGTAGAAATGAACTGAGACCCTCGATCTGATACAATTTGTGTTGGTAGACCATGTAATCGTACCACTTCTTGCAAAAACCTTTTTGCCAGATTCCTTGCAGAAGCCTCTCCTTTCATGGGAATGAAATGCCCAGCTTTAGTTAGTAATACACAACTACTAATACTGTAGTGTAACTTTGATCTTTAGGAAGATCTACAATATAATCCATAGAGATTGTAAACCAAGGACTAGGGGCTACTGGTAACGTATTTAATAACCCAGATGGTTTTCCTCCTCCTGACTTTACTCGAGCACAGACTTCACATGTTTTCACATAGTCTTCAATATCTTTTTTCATTTCTTTCCACCAAAACTTCCTTTCAACCAGTTCAATAGTCTTACGAATTCCAGGGTGACCCACCAACTTGGATTCATGACATTCTTGCATAATTTCCTTTTGCAGTTCCTTGCTTGGAAGATAAATTTTAGAATGGACACATGGAAATCCTTCAATTAAATGTCTTCCAGAATCCTCCGCTAACCAAGATTGAATCTCCTCTTCTGGTAATTCCTTTTGAATCTTTTTAAGAAGCTGATTCTCTTCCTTTGTAGTACTTAGAATAAACTTGTCTTCTGCAATCACTGGTTCTGGTAATAATTGATTTTCAACTTCTCCCGAAGATCCTTGTCGCTATAAAGCATCCGCTTTACTGTTTAACCGCCCAGGCTTGAATGTTATCACAAAATCGTATTCTGAAAAGAAGAGTGACCACCTAAGTTGTCGAGGTGATAGTGTTCGAGCAGATTTCAAAAACAGAAGATTTCTATGATCGGTTAAAACGGTTACTGTGAATCTTGCTCCTAACAGATAATGCCTCCATTCCTGAAATGCCCTCTTGATTGCCAGGAGTTCTCTGTCAGTAATTGT
Source organism: Ambystoma mexicanum (assembly GCF_040938575.1). NCBI lineage: Eukaryota > Metazoa > Chordata > Amphibia > Caudata > Ambystomatidae > Ambystoma > Ambystoma mexicanum. Next base: position 1,432,314,794 of record NC_090931.1, read on the forward strand.
GTAGTTCACTTCTGCTGGAAGCAATTTCTTAGATAGATAGGCCACAGGATGCAACTGTCCAGTTTCAGGATGCCGTTGAGAAAGCACTGCTCCAATTGCAACATTAGAAGCATCTGCCTCCACAAAAAATGGTTGTGAAGGATCTGGGTGTAATAAGATCGGTCCAGATGTAAAACAGTTCTTCAATGTTTTGAAAGCTTGATCCGCTTCATCTTTCCACTCAAATTTCATTCCTTTCTTCAATAATTTGGTGATAGGAGCAACAGTTTGAGAGACATTTTTAATGAATCTCCTGTAAAAGTTTGCAAAGCCCAGGAAGCTTTGGATATCTTTAACACAAGTTGGAGTTGGCCACTGTTCAACTGCTTTAATTTTCTTCATATCCATTTCCAAACCTTTGGGAGAAATCATAAAACCTAAAAATTCCACTTCCATGGTATGAAATTGGCTCTTTTCTAACTTAGCAAATAGTTTATTCTCCCTTAGTCGCTGTAACACTTTCTTTACATGTTCTTCATGTTGCAGTAGATCCTTAGAATAAATGAGAATGTCATCTATGTATACTACTACAAAGATGTCAATAAAATCTCTTAATACCTCATTTATAAAAGATTGAAAGGCCGCGGGAGCGTTACACAATCCGAATGGCATTACTTGATATTCGAAAAGACCACATTTTGTTCTAAATGCCGTTTTCCATTCATCACCTTGACGTACCCGCACTAAATGATATGCACCACGAAGATCTAGTTTGGTAAATACTGAGGCTCCTTGAATCTGGTCTAACATTACTGATATTAAGGGCAGAGGATATCTGTTTTTAATTGTTATCTTATTTAATGCCCTATAATCTATGCATGTTCGTAAAGTGACTTCCTTTTTGGGAACAAAAAATAGTGGAGAAGCTGCTGGCGATTGAGAGTGCCTAATGAACCCCTTATTCAAATTTTCTTGGATGTAATCTTTCAAATGTTGATTCTCTTTTTCTGTTAAGGCATAGATGCGACTGCATGGAATGTGGGCCCCTGGTTCTAAATCAATGTTACAGTCATACTCTCTATGAGGAGGTAATTCATCAGCTTCCTTTTCACTAAACACATCATTGAAATCATGGTAACACTTTGGTAATTCTCCCATTACAGCCCCTATAGAATGTACTATAGTTCCCAAATTCACCAAACCTTCCACTACTTCTGAACAATTACCACTAGAAACATTTTCCTGAACTACTTCTTTACAACAATTTGTAACACAAAAAGCAGAATCCAATTTCACCACTCTTCTTCCCCAATCAATCTGAGGGTTATGATACGTCAGCCATGGCATTTCCAAAATTATTTTCAACTGTGGAGTATCAATTAATTCAAACACAATTTCCTCCCAGTGTCCTCCAATTTCCATTTCCAATGGGATTGTTTCGTGTGTAATTAAACCTGATGTCAGTTGAGACCCATCCACCGCTCTCACATACTCTGGTATATTTTTTACAACGTAAGGCACATTCACATCTTCAACCACATTCCAATCCATGAAGTTACCAATGGCTCCTGAATCTATTACTACTGGACCGCTTCCCTTTAATTCCTCTTTAATATACAAGGATACATTCAATGTAATATGTGGTACCGCTGCTTGGATTGTATTTGCCACTTGCTGATTTCTGGAGCTGTTAGTAGATGCAGAAGTTTTTGGACACCAAGGGCAATTTCCAACAAAGTGTCCTGATTTCCTACAATATAAACATAAATTATTCTGTCTTCGCCTATCCTTCTCCTCCTTAGTTAAAGGACCTCTCACTTTATTTACTCTCTCTGCATTCCCAGTTCTCAATTCTTTATTTACAAATTCTAATCTTCCTTTATCAACTCTAGGGAAAACTCTGGATTGCTCAACTCCTCCTCTTCTACGCTCAGCCTTGCGTTCCCCTAATCTATAGTCAATTTGTATGACAAGATTAATTAAATCCTCACATGAAGTGGGTCTATTAACAATTGTAGATAAGGCATCTTTCAATTCCTGCTTCAAGCCTCTACAGAACAAAGAGGATTGCTTCTCTTCTGGCCAATTGCTCTCTAATATTAAAGATCTGAACTGTGTGATGTAAGGCACTAAATCTTTGGTTCCCTGTTTTAACTCTAATAGTTCTCCATCAACTTCTTGAGATAATTGGCGTCTGTCAAACATCTTTTTAAATTCTAACTTGAAAGCTAACAAGTTCTTTAGTATAGGATTCTCTTGACCAACTAATAATACTGACCAAGTTGCCGCCTCACCAGTAAGGTAAGAGCATAAAAGCTATTTTAGAAGCATCTGTATTAAAAGCTTCAGGTCTACAAAGGAAATGAAGTTCACACTGTGTAAGGAAAATCTGGCATTTCTTGGCATCTCCCCCAAAACGCTCTGGTGGTGCTAAGGGGACTGGACCTATAGGTATATTCAAACTTCCCCTACTTCTTCCCTGAGAACTCGTTCCTTCACCCAAATCCTCTCTAATTAACACTGGTAATTCTCTACTAGGATCCTCTGAATCTCTTGACTCCAAAGAAATGTCTTCACCCTTACGGATAACCTTAGAGTTTTACTCTTCAAACTTGACTTGTAATTCCTGGTTTTCTTTTCGCACAGCCCTCATTTCCTCCCTTAACTCTGAAAACATGTCCCTTATGGAACTTGCTAGTGCCTCTGTGGGATCCATATCAGCTCAGGTGGAAAATATTATCGTGGGCCTTTCATCCTGTCAGGGTCCGGCTTGACTGAATTCCACAGGAGCTGATGCTGGCCCCACAGACCCTCACCAGGAGTTCACCTCTCAACCCTTAAATATAAGCTGAGCTGAAAACCCCAAGAAAGGGAAAGGGGAATTTGGAGAAAATAACAACGGAGACACTGCAGCCCTGCAACCGTCTGGTAGGCTCTGGTATCTGTGGTAAACAAATACACCTGGTTACTTATATGATAAGATAAACTTCTTTTCTAAAAATTATTCTAAATAAACTCTAAACTCTTTACCTCTTAAACCTCAGTAAAAGACTTAGAGGCTAGTAATCTGTGTGGAATATCTTGTAAATAATATCTTGGGTTGTGCATATAGTTCAAGCCACTTAAGTCTCTTTAGAATCCTAAAGTGATGGCCCTTACAAACACCTTTTCAGAACTAGATATTCTTCTTGCTTTAAAGTTCTTTTAACTTTATGTAGTTTTCAATGCTTTTATAAATTGCAGTCTTTCTCTGAAGTATTGAATACCATTTGCATAAATTACATTAAATAAATATTCTTTAACTTCCTGGAATGCTGCTTTCCTTCTGCGTGTGAATTGTTTCCTTATTTACACAAAGAACGTATAGTTTCTTCCTTGATAAGCGTGTGCGATAAACACGTGAAATCAGAAGACGTGAAGAATTGTCCTCGTGTTTAAAATACACACGCGATTCTTAACCAAACCCGCGCGTGTGAAAAAATACGTAAACGCAATAAAAATAACACGCGCTAGTTAAAATGGACTTGCGCTCTATCGCTACCGAACTCATATGGAGAAACGAAACGTATTTCACGTAAAATAGTTCACGCGTTTAAAACAACTCGCGCTTCATCAAAATGGACTCGCGCTCTATCGCAAACCAACACGCGCTTTCTCATGAGACGTCTTTCACGTAAAAAATGTACATGCACTAAAATTCACTTGCGCAATTCATTTGGGCACGCGCTCTATCGCAAAACAACATGCGCTTTCTCATGAAACGTCTTTCACGTTAAAAATGTACACGCGCTAAAATTCGCTCGCGCAATTCATTTGGGCACGCGCTCTATCGCTCTGAATACCCGCGCGCTTTCAAAAACACGTAAACGACGACTTGCGAGCTTGCGCACACATTAAACAGTCTTGAAGAACATTACACGCAGTTAATTAACTTTAAACTCCTTACCACTATCTTCAAGCTTGTTTTCCTTATAATAACTTTAACTGTAAATGTCTCTTTTCTCAAATGATTTTGAAACTTATTAACTCTGGACTTTTTTTTTTATTGTCCCTACAGTTCGGCCATGTGTTTTTAAGCATAAATCGGTAGATCGTAGAAAACTTTCCTATGGACCTTACCCGACTTTTCGTCCATTATCGCACTCGAAATCAGCCGCCATTTTGTGAAAATCCTATCACTTGCCGCATCGCCCTGGCTCACCTGCCTTTGCGGCACTAAATCAAATCCCCCGCCCCTGAGCCTGACATCAGCAGACGCGTACCGCCCATTTCCCAACGCCAAAGCACGTCTCGTGTCAACAATCGCTGCGCCTCAGCTAATGAAGTGTCGCCATGGAAATGGCAGGACGCCTCTTTCCTCAATAAGTATAAACAGACCATTTCACAACACACAGCAGCAGATTTTCGATTCCATTCCTCTCTCTGTGTTACTTTGAGTATTCTGTGACTCGTTTCTGTGCTCTGGTCAGCTACCTTCGCCGCTTGTAGCCCGTGTGAACACCTGTACCATCTCTGTAAATTATTTTACTTACTTTACCACACAATGGCTACAATAATGCTGTATATGTACGAGCCCGAGTACACCGAGGAGGAACTACTGGAAAGGCAAGCACGCAAAAACGATGGTGATTCGGACGGCAGTTGGGAGGACCAGTCAACGGATGAAGAGCCTGGACCATGTCGCATGGACGGCGTCTCCACCTGGTGCACGTGCAATCGGTGCGAGCTAATGCCAACTGAGGAGGAGAACTGCTGCTGCCGTGAAAATTCCGGGTGCTTGGCCTACATTTCGGAAGGCGAGCCAAGTCCGCAATGCATCACCGAGCTGCCAGAGTTCAGGGAAGCCTGCCTCTCACGGACCGTGTTGAGGATGATGATGGTGCTTATGCACGAACTTCGCGGCACTGTTCGTCCGCGTAATCCGAGTAACGAGTAAGTATACTCTGGTTGTGATGTCAGTGATGCCACTACTATTTCATGGTCGTCTCCCACATATAAAATTACATCTACATATCATTCGAACGCATGTAAATTGGTTCCATATTGTGCATTTTCTAGATAGAATTTTTTTCAAAGCAGAATGACATTTTTTACCTGAATCGACATTGATAAGAAGGTTTTGTCATTTTAATACAGTTTGCATCTTTCTTTTTCACAGGTGGTACAGGCTGGTGGCCTATCGTTGCTTCACTTGGTGGCTTCACGGGAGGCTCGGACACCGCGTTCGGAGAGTAATACCTGCCTGTGCGGTACTTGCCATTAGACAAGATTTCCCCAGCGACAGTGGACAATACCGCGGATTTTCCCTCGATGTGCTGCAACCGGAACTTTACAATGTGTAATGTTTATTATTTATGTTCAATTAAAATTAAGATCTAAAATAAAACCCAACATATATTTTAACAATGGCTGTTTTTATTTTTTAAATGAATCTAGTGTGTCTCCATTGAATAGTCTTCCTGTGCCTTGTCTTGTCACACCACATGTCTCCGGCCAGCATCCTCCCTCACGCTGGCCGCCCACCTTCAATCCACATAACCGTTGAACCCATATGCAGCAGACATACATATGTTATTTTGCGGGTTGGCATCAAGCCTCCTGGCCTTGCCTCCTCCCCCAAAAATACTTACCACACCACTTTGTTCAAGCGTTGGCAATAAAAGGCCGTTGGATTTTATTGATACAAAACATGGTTATAGGTAAATAATCAATATGGTTGATCATAATAAATCATCCTTTTGGGCACCGGGTACAGAGATGACCCCCTCTGGCCCGTGCCGCCTTGCCACCACAGGCCAGCCTGCTGCTGACTAACTGCCTAGGCAACCAGGGTCTCCAGGGTGAACTGCACCCATATATTCTCCTGGGAGGGTGAGGTATTTATAAACTCACCCCCCTGCCTTCCATGTACTAGATCCTGCAGCCTGCCTCTTACATGCAGTTAGATGGCCTCTCCTTGGTGAGGCCCTGTGGCAAACGAGTCTTGTCTGCACGACCACCGCCCCAATCCACCCCCCGCCCTATCAAAGGCAGTTCGCACCGGGGTACTTGCGCTGGCAAGTGGAGCTGTCAGGGAGCGATAAAGGCCAAGAGGTGCCAAAGACCATGTACACTTCAAAGTGGTCTATAGAGCATGGGTTGTTGTTCCCATGTCTACCTCCAGACCCCGTGTCTCCTGCCAAGCATCCCCCCTCACGCTGGACGCCCCCCTACAATCCACATAAGTGTGTCTCCATTCACAAGTCTTCCTGTGTCTTGTCTGCACGACCACCGCCCCAATCCACCCCCCGCCCTATCAAAGGCAGTTCGCACCGGGGTACTTGCGCTGGCAAGTGGAGCTGTCAGGGAGCGATAAAGGCCAAGAGGTGCCAAAGACCATGTACACTTCAAAGTGGTCTATAGAGCATGGGTTGTTGTTCCCATGTCTACCTCCAGACCCCGTGTCTCCTGCCAAGCATCCCCCCTCACGCTGGACGCCCCCCTGCAATCCACATAAGTGTGTCTCCATTCACGAGTCTTCCTGTGTCTTGTCTGCACGACCACCGCCCCAATCCACCCCCCGCCCTATCAAAGGCAGTTCGCACCGGGGTACTTGCGCTGGCAAGTGGAGCTGTCAGGGAGCGATAAAGGCCAAGAGGTGCCAAAGACCATGTACACTTCAAAGTGGTCTATAGAGCATGGGTTGTTCTCCAGACCCCATGTCTCCTGCCAAGCATCCCCCCTCACGCTGGACGCCCCCCTGCAATCCACATAATGCCACGACATATACACGTCATTCATTCACAAACACACCCCTGTTTCGAATTCTTTATAACCCACTTCATATTTCTAATGAGAACTTCTTTGCGCTTTGCTAGTCAACCCGTGAAGGTGCTGGTTATCTGCTCTTCGTCTCTGTGAACTTCCGTGACCACTTCGAGCAAACTCGTCAGTTTGCAACCTGTGAACTGCTCCCTGTTCTACGACAAGAAACTACTCTGATCCCTGCATCTAACTGTTTGTTCGTCAAGGTAAGGCCATGTACCATAATCATTTTGCGTCCAATTTTTTAATTTATATCTATTTGCTAGTAGTCATCAAATTGCATCCATGTTTTCTTTTCGTTCACGACAGTACATGCAAGGAACTAGTCACATGTTCTGAGTTTAGTCAAATTATTTTTCTATTTTTTTAAAGTTATTCAAATACTTATCCGCATGTGAATAACGTGTATAGTTCCAAGAACCAAAACGAACCTTGCATTGAACCTTTTATGTGTCATTTAATTTTTTAACACATTGGTATTCATAAAATAATAATAATTTGGCATTTATATAGCGCTACGAACCCTCAGGTATCTGAGCGCTGCTTATTATTACCCACGGTGTGTGGTGCTCATTTATCGACCTCGGAAGGATGAAAGGCTGAGTTTGGCCCCGCCGGGATTCGAACCTGCGTGCACGGGTGTCAAAGCGAGCGCTCTACTCGCTGTGCCACTTGACCGGCTGTGTTTCATAGACTATTGTTGATCTTTACTTTTCAGAACTTTCCACAATGCCTGCCTGTTCCATTGGCGGTTGCCCTTCGAAGACCCATAACAAATCTGAAGGTACTATAATGCATGTTTTCCCTAAGACAATAGATCAGATAAGAGAATGGGTCCGATATTGCGGATATCCACCGTCTGAGCTTGAAAGTGGAGTCCTAGAAGTCTTTGCGGACAAGAGGGGTGATCGATACCGCATCTGCAGCAGGCACTTTAGCTCAGACATGTACTCCACATCATTGCTAATAAAGAAGAAAACACAGCGAGCGAAGCGAAAATTGCTCTCAACCGCTATTCCCACTCTATTCGTCCACATCCTTCCACTGGTGAGTCAAGTTTACGGATTTAGCTCTCGGCCTTGCGGTAGTGTGTAGCATTAGCTAACCATAATTTCCCCATTTATGTATCCACTCAATATGAAGGCGGAAGATTCTCCATCCGTGTCGTTATTGCAGTCATCAGCCACTTCAAGCGCCTATCGGGTAATCTTACTTAGCTATTCTGACACTGACTTGTTTTAGGCATGTAAATCAATAGTTTTAATTTATTGTGTAATTATTTTACCTAATGGTACACCCTAGTACTCGTCCTCTAGTCTTTGTTTTCAGTTATAATTATGGTTATCCAAAATAATGCAAGTACTGTCTTTCAGGGAGATGCTGAGGAGTCCAACGCATTGACGACAACCGTTGATGTCACTCAGATGCTCGAGGTACTTTTCCGGACAGTTCTATCGATGGAGATCATCAGATCTTGCATTCTTGTAGCGTGATTGTTACACACAATGTTTCTTTCGTTTTTAGCCATTGATATGTCCTTCTGTCGTCGCCCTCCTATGTGTCTTCTTTTTTCAATATTGTGTTCATTACTAATGAAAGTCCTATGTTTCAGGGAGTCGATGGAGCATTAGTCCAAGAAGAAGGGGGAGCATGCAGGTACGGGTCGGCGCAACAGCTTGCAGAAGTGTGCACCGCAGTTACAGCGTCCCTTGATGTTCTTATGCATTTCGAGGTATGTATACTGACAGTTCGATCAAGCGAGATCATATGACGTGATTACATCCGCTATACTTCCTTCTTTATTAACGCAAGTACTATGTTTCAGGGAGATGACGGAGCTTCTTCTACAAGAACATCAGCCCTAGTAGTTGATGCAGATCTCTGGGTGGTGACACTTCCAACGATCGAGCAAATCGAATCATATTTAGATATCCATTATTTATTTTAGACAACTGATCATTTGTGCAGGTCTATTTAGATGAGCCGTTGACGCCTGCACAAAGTTTATGTTCTTTTTAACAAAATAGAAAACCATACTAATGCAATTACCGTGTTTCAGGGAGTTGCTGAAGCGTCATCTTCAATAATATCATCAATGGAAGTCTATGCGGAGCCCGAGGTATGGATCTTGACAGTTCCATCTAACTAGATCAACAATGCGTGAATAATTGTCGTTTGAATGTTCTACACAATGCGTTCATTTGTGTTTTGCTATTGAGATGTACGTGGGTATTGGTCCCCAAGTACATTTTGTGTTTTCATTATTATTATACATACTAATGAAAGTTCTATGTTTCAGGGAGTCGATGGAGCATCAGTGCGTGATGGATGTGCTTATCATGAAAATATAGTCGTTGTAGCGCAAGAGGAAGTGGAGACATGCACACACGAGTCAGAGCAACAGCGTCCAGATGTTGAAGTTCGAGGCAAGAAAGTTTCAAAGAAAAGAAAACAAAAGAAGGTTAGTGTCCTGGTCACTATATTATGTTGTTTGTCACTGTTAATAGTTCAATACTGTAAGTTGTGTTTAAACTGAACATCCCTTTTCCAATCTGTCCTCTAGTTGCGAGTGGGTGTACGAACTAGATCTACACAGACAGTGAAGCGAACGAGAGATGTTGCTTGTCAAACCTTTTGGCAGGGACTTGAGACTGGAGATGCATCGTGCCAATGGGAAGAATATGAAGTGATTGACAACGGAGCTATACCACCACCAGCCATTGATAGTGAATGTCCTCCTGGTAGTTCGGATGCAGTCGGAGATCAATTCACAGAATCCACACCCGCAAAAACTAAGACCGCGAGAAAGTTGAAGAAATTGTTTTATTCTCCCATCGCCGGAGAAGCAACAGATGTTGCAATGGAAGAGAAGGAAATGGACGACAATGAAACACCATCAATATCACTGAACATAGCGGAAGACGATATCAGAGATTGTACCTTTCATGTGAGTGACATGTCCTCAACGTTACAGGCCGAACCAGCTGGGATGCAGAGTGACAGTATAAGGAAAGAGGTCAAATTCATTGTATTCGATAGTTGTTTGATGGATATTATTATGATGATGAAATGTGGGCATTCGGTTGGTGGGGAAGTATGTGGGGAGCCATTGATTAATGTGACTCGTGCAATTCGAGGCACTAACCTTAAAATACATGCCACCTGTACACAATATCATTCGTTGTCATGGTCTGCACAACCCATGCTGGGGCAACTGCCAGCAGGCAATCTACTTTGTGCAGCGGCCGCACTTTTTAGTGGTTCAAGTTTTAAAAAGTTACAGTATTTCTTTCAGTTTGTGGGAATCCATTTCATTGCGAAAACTCAGTTCTACAAACACCAAACCGATTATCTATTTCCAGCCATTGGCGAAGCTTGGAGAATGGAAAAAATGTCTATTGAAAGTACATTCGCGGGCAAACGGTTCAGGCTAGCCGGTGATGGACAGTGCGACAGCCCAGGATTTTCAGCCAAGTACTGCACCTACCACTTTCAGGACATGGAAAGTAAGAAAATTGTGAGTTCGGTGGTCGTGCAGGTGTCACAAAGTACATCCTCAGTGGCCATGGAGATAGTTGCCTTGGTAGCATCATTGCAAGAACTACAATCGCGGGGAATGGTGATCGACCTGATAGCCACGGACAGACACGTTTCAATTGCCAAGACAATGAGAGAAGAGTACAAAAATATAAATCACCAATTTGACGTATGGCATCTTGCAAAAACAATCAATAAGAAAATGTCGGCTGCAGGTAAAAAAAAAGATATGCAAGGTATTTCACAGTGGTCCAAGTCAATCAGCAACCATCTTTGGTGGAGCTCAAAAACATGTGAAGGGTCGTTGGAAATTCTACTGGAAAAATGGCGGTCAGTAATGTTGCACTGCACCAACGTTCACCAATGGACCACAAACCAACATTTCCACAATTGTGAACATGGCCATTTGTCCACAGAGGAGGCACGGAAGAAGAAGTGGTTGATTCCTTCATCACCCACTCACAAAGCCATTGAAAAGATTGTATTTGATAAAACTATAACAAGAGATTTGAGGGGACTCACGGAATTCTGCCACACAGGAGATTTGGAGGTGTTCCACAATATGTGCCTAAAGTACAGGCCAAAACGATTGCATTTTGGCATGGAGGGCATGAAAAATCGGACTCTTCTAGCGGTCTTGGCACATAACCATAATGTTGGCCGTCAACAAAGTAGGACGACCGGAACTTTAGGGACGCTTCGCTACAATAAGGCCTTCACTAAAAGAAGTAAACAATGGGTGATGAAACCAGTGTTTGAGGATATGCAATATGAGTTTATTGAGAGACTTATCGTAGATGTCCTCGATAGGCACATACATGGAGTTGTGAACGAACCTGTGCAGGGGGCAACTGCATTGCCACCCAACATTGCCTCTGTTCCATGTCCACCTAAAGCAGAGCTCATTGAGAAATACACATCACGGTTTAAATGATTGTAATTTGATTGTCTGTTCTCTCGAGTCTCCTCATGTTGCAGGCCCATTGAATATGTGTATCTATGGAATGTGTAAATGAAAGTGATTGCTCATTGTACATGCAATGTGTCTCTCCACCCTTGCCCCTCCCTTCACCGTGCAGTAGTGCGAACCACCCGGGTGTCACCTGTGACTTTGCTCTCGAGTCTCCTCATGTCGCAGGCCCATTGAATATGTGTATCTATGGAATGTGTAAATGAAAGTGATTGCTCATTGTACATGCAATGTGTCTATCCAACCTTGTTCATAAATAATTTTTCAAAAAATATTTATGTTTCTCTGGGGCTGCAAAGCACGCAGACAAAATGCAAAGATGGAGTGGAAATTTCAAGTCCTGTGAGATGCCCTTGCACTGAATGTATGTATGTAGCTAACTTGGAATGTGTGCTCGTTCAAAGTGAAGGTCAGCTGCTTTGATTTTTTGCTCGGGTGCCGGAATGGCCCACGACTCAGTATAAGGTTCTATTGTTATTTGACCTTGACAGGCCGGGACCATCCCGAAAGACTTCTTTTTGGGGGTGTGGTACAATAACGTAAGAAACGAAAGTGAATAAAATTTCAGAAACGATAGCCACGTTCATTAGAAGAAATAACGTCGGCATACAAGGAGTGGTATTTTGGGGCTGCCCTACGCACAGACACAATGGAAAATGCAAATATAATGTAAGTAACTCTTTAGATGAGTTTATACCGCAATTTAATTACTATACAGTGGCTTTAAAGACGGGTTAAGTTGTACTTGTTCGTTCTATGTGGCATATTGTTTTGTACCGCGTACTATCTATCTTTTACGGAAGCACCTCAAAACCTTCATCTTTGCTTCTGGTTTCTCTCTCCCTCTCCCCTGCTACAACTGGTCCACTGTCTGCGACCTCGGTCCTGGGCCCTTCCACTCTCCACCTGCACTGCCTCCCTGTCAACCCCTGCACTGGGGGACTGTCTCAGTATCCTACAGCCCCCCCTTCCCAGCACTTGTTCTGCACTTACCTTGCACTTGCCACCAGCTGGCCCTATGTATTTATTATTTTATGCTACTTACCTTGTACTCCACCTCCCCCTACCCCTGCACTTGCGCGATCTGAATGACACCTGGACTAGTAGGATCGTTGTCTGTCTTCTCCTTGTCCCCCCACCCCCCTCCCTGCCTCGCCACGCCTTCAAACACTTGTGTATAGGCGCGTTGCAAATGCCATATTATATCATATCAGTGACGAAGTGGTCCACTGGCGCTCAGGCGGCTCTGAAAAAGGCAGAGGAGAGGGGGTGGGTTACTGGAAATGACAATACCCAGTAGCGCTGTCCTAGCTATGAAATGAATAATTGTAATAAAGATCTGATGGTGAGACTAATTTCATTTTTTATGTTTTTAAAACAGGTACATACTGCATTATTGTCTGTGTCACGAGTACCAGACACCGGCGGATGGCTTTTACAACCGCCAGTTGCTTCTCCGCGTGAACAACGTTACCACCCTGACCATTTTATGGGACGATCGCCAAGTACAAGTATGCCCTTACGCGGTACTAACGGCTAGATGCAACATAAATACCGTGGTGGTGGCCTAGTGCCTCGTTGTTGGAACAGCCATGCGATTATCAGTGCGACCGAAGAGCTTATTTTATCGTAAACCAACACCCTGTGTACTGCACACGAACATCGCTTGCATCAAGACGAACTATTTTGGATCGAGAGCAAAGAAAAATGCAAATCGCTGAATATTCTCTAAACATTTGATGTCCAATAAATGTACTTTGCCAAATGTACAATCTTGCCGTTTGCTTTTAAACCACAGTTTCATATTCCGAATTGTGGCGCTGTATTGTGAGATGATCTAAGACCCTGTGTACAGCAAAGGAACATCGCGTGCCCCAAAACGAACTTTTTGGAACGTGAGCAAATAAAAATGCAAATCGCTGAATATTCTCTAAACATTTGATGTCAAATAAATGTACTTTACCAAATTTACAATCTTGCGTTTTGATTTAAAAGTACAGTTTCATATTCCGAATTGTGGCGCGCTGTGTTGTGAGCTGATCTGTGTTGATTTCCGGGTTCTGTGTGGAGTCGCGTAGAAGACGCCTGGGCGCGTTTGCCTACGCAGCACAGTCACGTCACGGATAGAGGCGGGGAATATGAATGTTTTGATAAAGTCTGTTTCAGGGGCGGGGGATTTGATTTAGTGCCGCAAAGGCAGGTGAGCCAGGGCGATGCGGCAAGTGATAGGATTATCACAAAATGGCGGCTGATTTCGAGTGCGATAATGGACGAAAAGTCGGGTAAGGTCCATAGGAAAGTTTTCTACGATCTACCGATTTATGCTTAAAAACACATGGCCGAACCGTAGGGACAATAAAAAAAAAGTCCCGGAACTATCCTTTAAGTTTTCTTATAAAAGAAAATGAAAGTTCACTGTGACAATCTTAAAATCTTTAAAAGAACGAGCCCACCTGATGTCTTCTTGTTCAAACTGGATCAGCTAACGATATTCTTACTTCTTTGGTAGATTTTCTGAGCTCTGAAAAGGCCTTACTTAAGGAGCTTAACTAATGTACAACCAGCCACTGAATTTCTTTGGATGAAAGGCAGTTTAGAATCTTGCTCACCTCCCAAGAATCAAACCCATTGTCCTTTCCACCAATCAGGCAAACCAAACATATCATTGTTCCTTTAACCAATCAGATTAAGTTTCTTTCGCTCCATCTTGACTTGGGCAAGCACAATGTTAATTCTATGTACAAACTCTTCCTGTTACTAACCCAGCCAGCTCTGAAAGCACAACTAACCCAGCCAGCTCTGAAAGCACAATGTTCATCCTGTTACTCTTCCTGTTACTAACCCAGCCAGTCCTGACAGTAGGCGCATGTGTGGGCGTTCCGCGCATTTGCCTCCTGTACTTCCCCTGTGATGTCCACATTTTCACGCTTTGTTCCTCATTCCACGTGTTACGCCCCGTGTTACGCCTACTTTTGTTGTGTGCGCTTCGCTATGTGCGCTTTTGCTGTGTGCGTAGCGCACGCTGTTTGAAGACGTGTGCGCCAGCGTGCGCCACACAGGATTTTAGCTCACATCCATGGATTTACACGCGCACGGACTTCCATGAATCGCTGTGCGCGGGTTTCGCTGCGATTTTCGCACTTGCGCTGCGATTCGCACGCTTTCGCACGCTTGCGCTGGAATTTTCAGTGCACATTAATTCCATGAATCGGCCTCATTGTCATTTAAGGGGGATTTGTGACCTCTGCCAGGAAGCATTTTGAGAGAGAATGGCTCAGTTGACTGGTCATGGAAGAAGGGGCACAGAATTCTACCATTAAGAGACTATTTGGAGAAATATTTCAGTTGGAAAACACATATGAGACTTTCTGTTGAGCTCTGCCCTTTTACTTTGGTGTAGGGAGCCAGTGGTACATTGAAGAACACAGTTACCCAACTCCTTATTTTGGCAGCACTGTTAAATTTGTCCCTAAGAAACCACTTGAAAAGAGAACCTTGTTTTGTGTCTAGTGTGTGATGCTCACGCCCATTCTGACAGCAACACGGGCTATCTGTGCTTGAGGATGGTGTGGACTCGGTATGAGGTTATGCACGGTTCTGTGTGACATTCTCGACTACTGAGGGTCACACACAAAAATACATTTTTTTTGGCCGAATTTGGTGCGACCTCAATATTCTGGAATTTACCTTTTTTTCACCCATACCTTCTTTTCCCACCTATCCTGCTCCTTTACTCTTTATTTCGGTGGAGTGTCTCACACACACACACACACACAACTTACCTGAGTTATCCATGGCTTCTGTCTGGCCTGGACGTGCCTGTCAGCCCTTGTGCGCACTCATGTACAGCAAGAGTGTGATGGTTCGCTTTAGAAAGACAGCGCTGAGCAGTCTCAGCGCTGTCTTTTTAAAGCCATATTTTTTATAGTCAGAAATAATAAAAATACATGTTCACTCTGTACCACTGGGCACATATATCTCATGTGTTGGTCGCATTGGATGACATGTTTAGGGTCCTCTGGTCAGGGGATGGGGTGGAGTGGGGATCATTTGATTGATTGGGACCTGGATAGGGCAGTTCACAGGTGGGAGTGGGGTTATTAATGTCAGGGACGTGATTTACAGCTGGGGATCAAAGAACCATATTTACTACTGCTGGAAGGCATTGGGACAAGTGTTCCAGTCTGTTGAGTGATAAAGCAGTAGGTAAGCACTAGCTCAAGCCCAAGTATCCAGTACATTTATTATGATGCATTATACAATTAAGTATCTGACCAGGAATGTGGGGGCTCCACCAATGGAGAAAGCAGGGAAGGGTGGAGGCATATGCAAATAGACATGGGGTCCAGCTGCTGCTGGTGCACAAACACATCTGCCAGTGACATTTTGTTTGAAGTTAACTTGTTTTACAGGAGATCATCACACTTATGCATAAAACATTAAAATTCAAGCTGTCGAGCTACAAATTAGAAACTGATAGCATATGGGTGATGGTTAACGGTATTTTGGACGAACATTAGATTTTGTTTCAACAAGACACTTCCTCTCTGGCTGGACCTTTTACTTTGCTGCAATAAGAGAAAGATAAAACATTGGGAAAAGCTTTCCCTTTCTTATAGAGAAATCGTTAAACTTTTACATGACACCTGACATGTTAAACCTGTTCCAGTTCAACCAACTTACAATTAAAATGAAGACAACCATGTTATTGAAATGCTACAAAATAAGGATATGGGTTGTTGAGCGAGGTCAAATAGATTTGCGGCGGACTTGACCGTAGTTGATTTCGCTGCAAATCTATTTGACCCTAAACCCCTGTCCCGCCAGCAGCCCTATATCAATCCCCCCTCCCCTACTTACCTTTTTCGCTGGCGACCGGCACTTCTGCATTACCCCTGCGGCGTCAGTTCCGTCCCTGCAACGCGGGTTGGAGTTGATGCTGCAGGGTCCCATTTTCCTCTTTTTTTTTGTAGTCCCCCGCTTACAATGTCTTGGTAGCAGGGGGCACCCTTGCAGCCCCCTAAGCTCATAATATCGAACATGGGGGTTGGGGGACACCCTCGCAACCGCCGCTCCTCATGTTTGGTATAATGGGTTTTGAGTTTTTTGTTGTGACCGAATTCGGCCAATCTGTCCATACGGACACATTTTTTCAATTAAATTGGGAGTTTCCCAAAATAATACCACATTTAATTTACTAACTCAGTTTGACCATTTTTTACTTCACTACGAAAACTCCAAGACGTGTATTGCTACTACCAGCATGTGCATAGACCTCAGGAGGGGTCATTATCTCTTGGGATAATGACTGATCCCCAAATAACTTGACAGCGGGTCATTATCACACGATAACAACCCCTCACTCAGTCTATAAGGCTATAATAGCAAATGTCTAGGGACCTTGTTAGGAAAGATTTTCTTTTTGCTGCTTTCCTCCCATAGACTTCTATGGGACACCCTATCCTTTTTTCTTTGTTTTAACTGATGACCTGACTTTTTGGAGGTAAATAAATCCTTCTGCTTTACTTCCCTCGTCTTTTTGCTCAATCTTATGGGGAAACTGATAAGTCCATCTGACTCTCAGTACTGAGACACTATGGGCCTCATTACGAGTTTGGAGACAGTCATGCCCTTAATAAGGGCATGGCTGCCTCCAAACTCGGGTCCGGGTTCCTTGAATGAGGAATTACCGGGCCATTCCAACCTTGGAGGACCCGGTAATTCCTCATTCAGTAAACCATTCCCCATTCCCATTTGAGCTCCCATAGGGCTCAATGGGAATAGGGAGGGAGCTTATAACGGGCCCGTTCATAATGGGCCCGTTATTAGCTCCCTGGTCCCCTTGCGGGACCCGCGCAAGGACGTCTGGTCTGACCAGACGTTCAGAGCGGGTCCCGCGAAGGAACCTCGTAATTGGGCGGAATGGGTTTACCGGCACCAGCACCATTACCGGCGCCGTTAAACCCATTCCACCCACCTCGTGATGAGGCCCATTGTCTCTCTTTATGAATTTCTTGTATTGTTACGTTATGTTGTTGAGATTTATACTACGCACCGCAGCCATTTTCAGATGCTCAGGGGGATCTAAAAAGGAAGGAGGTTTGGGCGCGGGGATGTCGGGGGTTAGTTAGTGGGATGGAGAGGGAACGCGCAAAATAGCTTTTTGCTGTGCTGTTGGTAGCTTCAGTTCAGAAAAAAACAGTCACTGTGTGTTGGGTTTGCTTCTAGATGATATGATTAAGGAGTTGTTTTGGTGTATGGGTCTATGTGGGATTGTTTTGTGTGTCTGTTGCATATTGCTGGAGATTTTGTGAGTTGGGTTGAAGGAGATTAGGGAGGGGGGTGCCGTCTGCTGTGTAATTTCCGGTTTGGCTGTGGTAGGGGTATGTGAGTGTTGTATTTGGTGGTTGAAAGGTGAGCTTGTAGGAAAGTTGAAGGTTTTTAGTAGGGTTAGTGGTGAGAGAGGTCTGTGCGTTCTTGCAACATTGTTCTTGTTATAACTGTACACACTGCACACATCACCGCAAAGTTAAGTGCGGTTAGAAACCTTTTCTTTTGTGGTTTTTGGTACATTTGCAATATGTCCACGATGGGCTGGTGGCAGTGGATGGTTTATTACTGTGTTTTGCACTTTTTACTCATGCACATTTACATTTTCTGCAAATGGCTACTAAGTGTGGCTAGCAATCTAAAATGGCCGTTCCACAAAATGTCCACCTGTCCTTTGACCATATTGTTCTTTTGACTTCTTCCTGCCCTCTCAGGTCCAGAATTGCCATATATGGGAAGCCCTTTCCCAGGTTTAGCTGCTACTTTCCGGGGCAAAGTGGCAGTTGGAGTGTGAACCCTGATGGGTGGTTTGGGACTGTCTGGTTCTCCCCTCCCAAGGACTTCCCCCTTATTTATTCTTCTGAAATACTTTCTGCTGTCTTTCTAACAGTTTGACTCCCTACTATTTCCTACAGCACTATGACAGTTTTTTCCTTGGCTTGACATGTACTTGCCCTACCAAGGTCTTGCCTTCACCTTGTTTGTTCGCGTCCTGCTGTCCCCCCATGTCTCTCCCGTTCTTGAACTGCATCCCCCACCATTTCTTCCTCTTCCACATATCAATCTTGTTCATCACCTCAAACACAACTTCCATGTCCTTATTTTCTTTCCAAGATCTTCCATCCGCTGTTCTAACTTTAACACCCTCTCTGCAGTCTTGTCCCCCCAACTGTTCATATCGAGTGCTGCACTTTTACGCTCAGTTCTGTTAAAGTTGCTGCATTTGCCATGCAAAGGTATATTCATTGCCCTCTAAACTTGGTACATGCCCTGTCCTCTTAAAATACTGGGGGATCACTGCTCCACTTTTAAGTCGGCTAATCCCTGTAACCCACTTGGAATATAAAAGATCCAACTTTAGTATGTTTCTCTAGTCGCTTGCGGCCCCACCCATCTTTTGCTGTCTTCCTGCTCTTCATTTCTATATACCCCCAGGCTGTATCAGCAGCATTCTTTGCTGCAACACCATTCCACTATGGGCATTCTTACTACTGCATCTGTTACCCTTGCTTAATGTTAGCCCTAACATAAAACGTAAGCAACCCTTATGCATCAGTGGGGTCCTGGTCTAAACATCTGAGGCACTACAGGCCATAGACCTAGCTTATCCTTTAGTGTCTGGAGGTGGAGGTATCATTAGGGCAACAGAGGCCTGGCATGCCCTAATGCTACTCTTCTATAATCAGCATATTCAAACCATTAACACGCTTAGGTGCAGTGTTTGGCAGCTGGACAAGGGCCTGGTCTGTCTGGCTGTGGGCCCACAATGATTGGGCTTTTGGGATGCATTATGTGTTAGCTTCTGAGGAAGGAAGCAGTGTGCTCAGCAAAGGATTGCCCTGTTTTGGTTGCAGCCCAACAGGAACCAGTCTGTCTGGGACCCTACCTGCCCTTACGTGCTGGATAGTAGTTGAGGGACTGGGTCTCTTTGGCCTCCATCTTTCTTATCCAAGGCTAACTTCGTATCTATTCCCTGAAACCCATAGTTGTCTGGGTCAATCCAAATTCCTTCTTCTTAGTGACCTAGTGGCCCATACAACTTGCTTCAGGACTTCTCCTGGGTCTGGAAAACATGTAGGGGATGGCCCTCGCCTAGTAAAGGCCTTTCTACACCCCAAGCTAACTGTCCACTTTGTCATATGGATCTGTCTATTCATGCCTCCTGTACCTTCTCTTTAGTGTTCCACATCATGTGAGGCCTGTCGAGTTTGCAATTATTGCATTGTCAAGTCATCCCAACCTACCTCCACACTGTCCCTCTCCCCTCTGGCTTCCTGCATCAGATCTGCACATCTTCTGGTCCTCGTCCCTGAAATCTGCAACCACCTCTGAATGCTGCCCGGCTGGCAAGCAAAACCCTATCAAACAGGATATGCCCTTACATCATCACCTCTCATGCACGTCAACACAGTGAAGGCAACTGCATCAGTACACATCATCGTAGAGATGCGCTGGTGTGCTAGCCTGACTCGAGGCAGCACTCCGCCCCCTGACCCCATCTAACTGTCCTCCCTCAGATGGGAGGCTTCATATCCCTGGTCTCGAGGACAATAGGAGTGTGTTTTCTATGTATATGTGTGTTTTCTAGACAGGGGCCCTGTCTTAAGTCAAACTGCACACTTTTCTCATGATTGTGATGTAACACAATCCTGATATGGTATTTGACACAAGCATACCACACGGGGCTCCATGAGATATAGGCCTAACAAATAACTGGTTGTGTCTCCCCTGTTTTGGCCTTCTAGAGGTACAAGGCTCATATGTGGATGGTTGAGCCACCACTAATCTTGCAAAGAGACTGGCCTGACATACTGAGTTTTGACTGCACTACACCTACTAAGGCTGACAGTAACCCATCCCCTCGTGCTATCCTCAAAGCACTATAACATGGTGGGCTGCCTTTTTACTTCCCCCCCCCCTTTTCTTTGGTTAAACTGACCCTTGCCCTACTTAATGCAATACTGTTTAAACCTTGAAGAATGCAATGTGTGGGGTAGTTCAACATCTAATGCATTCCTCTCTGAGTAAAACTACAAATCAGGGAGGCCACCAGGGGGCGCAGGCAACATGGCTGCCTGAGCTGAGAGCTCCGTACCCAGCCCCGGGTAATTGCTGGCAGCTAAGAAGAGTGGGGGCCCCATCCTCCTCGAGACCCCCCCATGAGATTGTGGGAACCCTCGGCCCCCAGCTGGGTCCAACTCCGACGCTCAGCCGTGAAGGCTTCGCCGAGTTCGGCCGCCCGAGGGATTCGCCGGCCCCTCCCCCCGCTCCCTGGAGTGGAGCTCTGTTGTAGGCCACGGCGGCCGCGCCAGACTCGGAGAAGGAGGGACCCGACGCGACGTGGAGAGTGAGGAGCCTGAAGCGGAGATTGGATGCGGGACCTGCGGCCGAGCGAGGAGATAACCTGAAGCCCGGCCCGCAGTGCAGCGCGTCGGCTCAGCGCGAGAGGTGAGATCGCCCTCGGCACATCCACAGACCCAGAGGGGCGACGCAGGAACGCGCCCCTCCCCCGGCTTCAACTTCCTTCCCTGAGGACGGCCGGGGCTCGGCGTGGGACAGCGACCCCAGACACCCCCACGAACCCGGGAGGCCGACGCGGGAGCGCGCCCCCCCCCTTTAGCCTTGACCCCCCCTCTTGGGGGACGAACAGGGCCCGAAGCGGGTCCGTGGTGGCCCTAGCCCCCACCACACCAGTGAACCCCGGGGGGCTGACGCGGGAGCGCGCCCCCCCCCCCAATCTTGACTCTCCCCCTCTGGGACAAGCAGGGTTTGAGGCGGGACTGCAGCGGCCCCAGCCCCCAATACACCAGCGGATCGGGGGGCCGACGCGGGAGCGCGCCCCCCCCATCTCTCGCCCCGGCTTTGGCGCCCCCTCCCCTCCCCCGACGACAAAGAGAGTGCAGATAAAGGAAGTGGACCCAGAGTGACTGCCAAGGTGGGACCCCGAGAGGTGAGACCTACGACAAAGAGAGGCCAATACACAGAGGAGTACAAGGGACCACGGACTATTGGCGAGAGGTCAATCGGACCATTCCCCTCATGACCACCCCACCAGAGCAAGACGCCGCGAGCACACTGTGGGAGGAGAGGGCACCGGAGGCACACCAGAGGACCTCATCGACACCAGACCCCCACTTTCTCGACTGGGCCACGTTCCACACACGAAAGCTTCGGCCTGGCTGCGCCCACCATTCGGGATCATCACCGGGAGGGCATTTGTCCACCAGGTGTCTACCCGTCCCGCCTCCGGGGTTGCCAACTATACACTGCATCCTCCCACGATCAAAATTGTGGGTTAGACAGGTCACACCAACTACAGCCCACCGGAGTGCTCTTCCCATGAGCTGGAGGGAGACCCTCGCCAAATACCAATTTGTGGCTTCTGAGGGCGAAATGGCGGCAGGGGGCACCTCTACCCCTCCCCCCGACCTGGGGGCTATACAAAATAATATCCAGATAATCCTAGACGAGATACGTGGGATGAGAACTGACATGGGAGCCAAATTGGCGGACCTTACCACTAAAGTCACCACCCTCGAGGACCGGATGGAGGGGGTCGAAAATAACCAGCTCTCCACGGCACTTCTCGAGACCCAAATGGAGGCCAGATTCCAGGACATGCAACGGCGAGAGGAGGAACTTCGGTTCAAAGTGGACGACATGGAAAATAGAGAAAGGAGGAACAACCTACGCATTTTTGGGCTGGTGGAATCCGAGGGCGAGACCACACAAGGTCTGGAGGGCAAAGTACTGGATATCATAAGGATTGCTCTGGGTGAGAGTGCTGGAGGCGAGATCAAATTTGATAGGGTCCACCGGGCGGGCGGAGGGGGCAGGGGCCCGCGCTCGGTGCTGGCTCGACTGCATCACTACAAAGACAAAGCCAAGATCCTAGAGAAGGCAAAGAACCTAGGCAATATCCAATACGGGGACTCTAGGGTGTCTATATTTCAGGACCTTTCAGCCCTCACCCTACTAATGAGGAAGAAATGTGGCACCCTCACAAGATGGCTACAGGGGAAGGGGGTCAGATACCGCTGGGGCCACCCCTTTTATCTATCGTTTGAATGGCAGGGAGAGAAGTACCATCTGGTCTCGGAGGAGGACATCCAGAGGGCCACAGATGACCTGCTTGGCGACATGCCCGCTCCCTCGGGCGGCAGAGTGGGTGGCACCCAAGATCTCCCTAGGGGCCCGGACGGTCTGGGAAAGCTCAGCGGCAAGTCTAAGGTCAAGGGTACTCGCAAATTCCAGAAAACAAGACACCCATCAACGACCTCCAAGGACCGCCCGAACTCATGACTATACCACTCTCTCAGGGGTTGAGGAACCCTACTGATGCTCCTTCATTCTAAGCTTTTGCAGAGCTGGAAATTGGGGCCTGGCCTCATGAGGCCAGGGCCGGGCGCCACGTTGGCGCGAGGTTTGACCCGCCAGGTTGAAGGGCGGGAAGCAGTTTGATTCAATGTTAACGGTTTGGTTGTGTTTCTCCCGGTGTGGGGCTGAGTTTGAACCTTGGGGTAGGTGTGGGGGCCGGGGGGTTCTTTGGCTCCTGCGCTGAACACCTCCACCGAGGTAATGGTTGGGGTCGATATATATGGAAAAACAAGAGATGGGGATCCCTAACATAAGAAATACCCGGGGCTGGGGTAAGAGTCCTTGGTGGTTCGTTGACCAACCCCGACACCAGTTGGGGGGCGTGGACGAACGCCTTACAATGAAAGGGAAAAGGGAACTGGGGGAAAGGGTGGGAGGGGAAGATTGGGTGGGGGAAGGTGGGTGGGGAACAGAGGGGAAGGGAGGGGGGAATAGCCGAATCGAACTAGGGTTTACAATGCGGAAACAGACTACAGGGCAACACCGCGACACAGGACAAACAGAGAGGGCCTCCCCATATGACAATGGTTGAGGGCAAGATAGGCACACTTAATGTCAAGGGCCTTAACTCCCAGAACAAGAGATCCCTGACGAGTAACATGTTTCGCAAACAACAACTAATGGTACTCTTCCTCCAAGAAACTCACTATAGACAGGGCAAGGAATCACCCATAAGGGGAAGGGACATTTGATCCAATTACTGGGCCTCCCACAGAAGTTCGAAGAAGGAGGGGGTAGGGATCCTCCTGAATAAAACGTTCCACCTCTCCAATAGTGAAACCAAGAGGGGCTTTGGGGGGCGGTTCCTGGCAATCAAGGGCACTCATGAGGGCGAACGCATCACTCTGGCTACCCTCTATGCACCCAACTCTGGCCAGATTAGGATCCTAACCCAAATTATGGGGGTAATCGATGAATGGGCAGAAGGGGCCATGATTCTCGGGGGCGACTTCAATCTTGTAATGGACCCCAAACTAGACTGGTGGACGGCCCAAGGGGTTGAACCCAAGGCGACATCTAAAGACAATATCTCATTCCAGACCCTCCTGAGGGAACACTATTGGGAAGATGTCTGGCGGGCGACACACCCAGAACCGGGAGGCTATACATTTTTCTCCCCTCCACACTATACATACAGCAGAATTGACCTGCTCCTGACCTCTAAGGAGGGAGGCGGGGTGGCCACGGACCCGCGAGTCGAGGCAATAACCTGGTCCGATCACGAGCTTCTAGTGGCGAGCTGGTTTCTCCCCGTCTCCCCCCGATCAACCCACTGGAGGTGCAATGATGTGCTTCTCAGAGACCCAGTCTTTAGGGACTTCCTGAGAGGCGAAATGGCGGCATACTTCGAAACAAATGATAATGGGGAAACAGACATGCCGACGGTGTGGGAGGCAGCAAAGGCCACCTTTCGCGGCCTCCTCATAGCAGAGGGAGCCAGACGTAAACGGGAAAGAGGGCTCATCGAAGCCAGGATACAGGCGGACCTTGGAATCTTGCGGGGTAGGCTCAATCAGGGGGGGATGGACAGGGAATCCATCTTAACGGAAATGAGCGAGAAACGACAGGCCCTACACACGGTTCTCATAGGAGAGGTGGTTAAGAAGCTGAGATACACACGACAGAGGTACTATGAGAGGGGAGACAGGGTGGGAACGCTGTTGGCTCGTAGAGCCAGGGGATGTCGACTGGAGACATCCCCTGGTTGGCCCCATCAGAGGCCGGGAGGGCTCCATGCTTAACAACAAGGCAAAAGTTGTGGGCTCCTTCGCAGATTACTATAAGGAACTGTATACAAAACAGGGGGGAACATCACCAGAGGAGATGCGGGCATATTTGGAGGAATACCCCCCGCCCCGCTTGACGGAGGCGGAACTACAGGAACTAGAGGCAGACATAACTGTTGACGAGGTTGAGGCGGCCATCAAGAGGCTGAGGGTGGGCAAGGCCCCGGGGGGGAGATGGCTACACAGCTGATTTTTACAAGCAGTTCTCACCCTCGCTGGTGGAGCCCCTAGCCAAGCTCTTTAACCAAATCCGAAACGAGGAGACGCTCCCGGTCTCCTTCCTGCAGCCCCTCATCACGGTTATCCCGAAGCCAGGAAGGGACCTGAGGGAATGTGGCTCCTACAGACCCATCTCCCTCTTAAATCTTGACGCCAAGATATTTACTAGAATCCTGGCATCTCGCCTAGAAAAGTGCCTTCCCCGACTGGTTCACCCCGACCAGGCTGGTTTCATACTTAATATACAAGCCTCGGACAGCATGCGTAAAACCCTCCATGTGCTGTACTCAAGGGAGATCCGGAACGAGGGAGCTCTGCTCCTATCCCTAGACGCAGAGAAGGCCTTCGATAGGGTGAGCTGGGAATTCATGGGAGAGGTCTTGTCTGCGGTGGGGATGGGCCGGAGGTGGTTGGGCTGGATGGCGGCACTGTACTCCTCCCCAACAGCCAGGGTGGTAGCCAATGGGACGAAGTCAGAGTCTTTCCCCTTGGGGCGAGGTACAAGACAAGGATGCCCACTATCCCCCCTGATATACGCCCTAGTTATGGAACCCTGGGCAATCTCGGTACGCAACAACGAAACCATCACAGGGGTCCGGTTGGACGACTCCCATTGCAAGATTAGTCTGTTCGCAGATGACGTCCTCCTGTATGTTACTAAGCCATCGCAGACGATCCCTCATGTACTACAGGCCCTGATGCGCTATGGTAACCTCTCTGGGTACAAGATCAACTTAGGCAAGTCTGTGGCTTTCGTGGGAGGTCAGTTGCCGGAATCGGAGGTACAATATGTAGAAAGTCTCCCCTTCCAACTGCAGAGAGAGGGGTTCCGATACCTGGGAATCCAAATCCCATCCACTCTGGGTGACCTCTTCGCGCGCAATTTTACCCCATTATGGACAGCTGTTAAGAGAGATATTGAGAGGTGGGCGGCGGCGGGGTTTTCATGGATGGCACGGCTCAACCTGGTTAAGATGGTAATACTCCCTAAGTTCCTATTTCTCTTCCAGATGCTCCCCACCCAAGTGCCGAAGCCCTTTTTCGAATCAATGAAGCGGGTATTGCTTGGATTCCTCTGGGCGGGAAAGAAACACAGAATCTCCTACGATGTCTTGACAAGACCGAAGGAGGATGGAGGAGTGGGGTTCCCCGATTTCGATACATACTACAGGGCATCCCAGCTAAGGATTCTTGTTGACCATTTTAATCCTGGGACGGAGAAGCAGTGGGTGGCCCTGGACAATAGACTTCTCGCCCCAGTCACGATCGACGAGCAGTTATGGGTCCCAAGAACACGCATTCCCAGGAGGGTACACGAACACCCAGTGTTGGGGGTTCTCTGGTCGATCTGGAAGGAGGGGAGCTATTTCAGGTGGCTCACGACCTGGCCCTCCCCGCTGAGTTGCATTTGGGCGCCACCATTCCTGGCCAAAATAGCAGAACCAGCAGCATACCAGAGTTGGTACGAGGCGGGCCTAGTTAGGGCCTGCCATCTATGGGTGGGGGGATCCTTCATGCCCCTTCCTGACCTTGAGGAGGCTCTGGGTCTGGGTAAGCTGTCGCCATTCCGCTACCTTCAGCTTAAGGGAGTTCTCTCGGAACCCTCATGGGGGGACACTCTTAGGAGGGACCTTACAGATTTTGAGAAAACGATCATCTCCACCCGGGGCTCCAAAGGGGCGATAGCTCGGTTGTATAGACTCTTCTTGTTTTCAACACCAAGGGACCCCCCCCCCAGCACGAACTCAATGGGAAAGAGACCTTGGCATGGCAATAGATGATAGGAGATGGACCAAGATGTGTATCCGAGCCCATCGCTCAACTACGTCCCTCCAATACAGACACCAGGCATTAAAGGTCCTACATAGGTGGCACTATCCCCCCCAGAGAATATCCAGAATGCTCCCAGGCTATGACCCACACTGCTGGAAATGTCAAAACACCACTGGAGACTACATACATATGTGGTGGTCATGCCCCAGGGTACAGATGTATTGGGGTGAGGTCCTATCCTGGATCAGGGGAGTTGATGGGATAGACAGACCTCTTTGCCCCTGGTTGCTCCTCTTTGGGATTTGGTTGGGGACGATCAGGAGGACACTCAGGGTCACATGCTCCAGGTCATGCTTGTGGCGGCCAGGTGTTGCCTGGCCCAAAAATGGAAAAACCCGAACATGCCACAGGAAAAGGAATGGGTCACCAAGGTTCGAGCGATTTATGACATGGAGTTCCTCACGCACGTTCTTGATTAATCTAAAACCAACATCGAAGAACTCTGGCTTCCATTTTTTGAAAAATATGAGCGCAGTGCATAAGGGGTCCAGTCCTCACGGTGGGCCCGGTTTTGTCCTTTAGACATTGTGAAACTGTAAAGTCGGGGACTCCAAAGGCACCCATTAACTGGGACATGTTTTCTCCCCCCCACAAGGGGGTCCTAATAGGTTGAGCCCGAGGACAAGTGTGCAAAATGTGCTCATCACCTGTGCTCTGGGACTGTGCATTGTGTTCCGAAGTGTTAAATCCAGATTCTACTTTGATTAATCGGCTAGGGGGTTGGGGGGGGGGGATAAAAGGGTTATTGGTGGGAACGCTTTCTATAAATGTAAATCTGTTTTGTGGTGCAATGTTTGCAGTAATAACCTACAAAATGTCAATAAAAACATATTTTCAAAAAAAACTACAAATCAGGTACACAGACAGGCACAGACTGGGAGTTTCCAGGAGGGGCTATGCAAGCTGTAATGATGTAATGTTTTTCAAAAGCTGCAGTCCATCCCTGCTGAGGAAATGGTGATATACCATAAAAGGTAGCGAATAAGCAAAATAAATGACTTTGTTGGCCTAAATAAGATATTGAATCGTTGCATTCTTTTGGATCACCCCTCTAATCAACCCTTAGCTAACACAGTACAAACAAACGGAACTATATATGTGTATTTGTATGAGTGTATATATATATATATATATATATATATATTAGAACACAGACATTCACCCATAGGTATCTTGGTACTATAGCAGTTGCAAAGAAGTGGGCACAGGGTTATTCTGAATGCACATTATGGACTTTGCAGACTTCATATCCGTCTTTGACCAGGTTGCCTGCAGCATTCTGTGGAGTAAGATGCAGAATTGGGTGTATCCGGGATGGTTCCTTCAGGACATTATGGCCCGACATGCTGAGAATTTGGCTCAGATTCATCTTGGTGATATGGGTCAGCTATCCAGGGAGATGCGTATTAGCGGGGGTGAGACAGGGATGTACGTTAGCCCCCCTGCTCTTTAACATCTACATAACAGACCAATTAGGAAGGCTGTTGGCTAAAGCAGGCTGCATACCCAAAATCGACACTATTCCTGTTGGCGGAATGCTTAATGCTGACGATTTAGTTATATTTGACCATCTGTTGACTGGGATAAAGCCCATGCTGACTGAATTTTGGGTCTCTGCTAATGAAAATCATCTTGCTATAAACCTACCCAAAACTAATGTTGGTTGCGTCCAAAAAAATGAATTGAACAAAGATAACGACCTCTGTGGGCACTGTCGGATATACTGACACCTATACATAGTTGGACTGGAGGTGTCAAGAACATCAGGTTATACAGACATAATTGAGGCCAAGGTCAGAAAAGCGAGACAAATTACATGTATCTCCAAGAAGTTTCTAGCCGAGCATGTCAGTTTTTGACTCAAACTATATAAACAATGGCTGTGCCCCACAATCCTATACAGACTTGAAGCCCTGGCCCTTAAAGACCTACGATGGATAGATGGGGTGGAGTCCTGTTTCTGTAAAACAGTGCTGGGGTTAACAAGATCTACCTCGATCGAGTATGTCTGATTGGAGTTTGGTCTTCTGTCTTTGAGACCACAGCTCTTGTCCCGTAGGGGGTCCCTCATGCTGAAGGCAAAAACAGCTCCCATCTGTCCAGTTTTAGGGAAAATGGGTGCGAGTTATGGTCTTGATCAGGTCAGGAAGGTCACCTCCCCACAGGTGGAACATTTTAGTGAATTGTGTACCGCAATTGACTGGTATCCAGATTTTAGTCGTCGTTCTTTTTTGCCACATTAAAAGGGGCCTTTACTCGGAGGCTGATGAAATGGGACTGGCTATGCAATTATGACCACCTTTCCACACTCAAAGCTTATAGCAGTGAGGGGGCAGTGACACACCATTTCATGAAACCCAAAAGGTACTTATTGTTATGTCCTAACCCAGCCGTTCGTATGCTTTTGATTAAAACTCCGGACCAACCAACTCCAAGTCTTAGCGGTGTGCGGCCCGAAACGATATATACCAGTAGAAGCAAGATTCTGCAGAATTTGTAGAGTTGAGTCTAACAAAGAGACGACCAGACACGTGCTAACAGAATGCCCAGTCATGGGCTCGCTCTATATGGTGCTGCTTGGGCCATTTGTTTATGACTATAACACCATGAAATCATCCCAATTCTGGGTGTTCTGCTTAAACACAGAATCCATAAAAGTTCTTTTGGCCTTTTTTGGAGTCTGGCAAAGGATTCAACCATTATGAGGTAAATGAGGTCTGGGCTGGTATCTCAATACAAAAAAAGAAATTAAAAGTAGAATGGGGTCTTGGCATAGTTTGAAAAGAAGAAATAAGCTGAACGTCTTTCCAGATTGATGAGATTAATGTCTGTGCATATCAACATGAAATTAGTGATTTTATAGTAAATAGATAACTTTTATTGTACTGTATTTGTATTTGTACATGTATTTGTATTCAACTGTTTTTGGATATCTAATAAGTATTTGTATTGATTTAATACTTATGATTGTAAAAGTTATTTGATGAACTATGTACAATTAAATTAAATAAAATACATAAAATAACAATGCACATTATGTCCATCTTTTCCAACTTGTAAAGAGCCATGTCTTCAGGTTTTGTTTCTGAAAGCTCAGTTGGTTGCTGTCGGTACGCACTTCCAGAGGAAGTGAGTTGTAGCTTTTAGTACCCCATGCAGCAAATCGCTTTCCTGCCTATTGTTGCTTTTTCGAATCTTGGAATCGTCGGTAGTGGGACAATCAGTGTGCTAGTGTTAAACATATTGATGTGAAAATACCTGGTAATATATGATCAAGGTTGTTGACCTGCCGCATTCTGAATGTGCAGTAAACGTGCCTTTCCTTTTCCTGGTAACTCCAAATACATACTATTCCCATAATCCAATAATGCTGACACCACGGCATTTAATGCCACCCCTTGTGTGGCAATGACAGAAGTGGAAGAAGAGGCCCAAGCCCCCCTCAGCTTGTTCATTGGGATGTTGGGGTTACTTAGGGACATAGCCGGAGATATGGGAAGTTCTGGTGGCCCCTGTCTCTTGCATGACATAGCCCAGAATGTATTGGTAAACACTAGAAATTATCCACATTCCAATATTTTACTTTATTTATTTTGAATGTTTGTTCAGTGCTGGCTCTACCCATAGGGTCTCAGAATGCCTTACAAGGTTCAAAAGCCAAAAAGGTGGGAGATGAAACTGACGTTACACAATGTTTTCAGTATAGGCTAGAAAGAGCTAGCACAGTAGATGGAGGTGTGGGGTTATGTGTGGGGAAACAAATGTTTTGAGGTTCTTTCTTAAAGTTGTGATGGAGGGTGCAATGCAGATGTGAAAAGGTAGGGTGTTTAATGCACTCTGGGCACCCAGTGGGTAAATGGTTGCTTTTGTGGAATGTGTAGGCTGTCGAGTAGAACGATGTGGTTGATGGTTTCGCAGGCCGCAGTGAAGTCGAGGAGTACAAGTAGTGCAGTGTGTCCTTTGTCAGTGATTTTGTGGAGGTCATCACGGATGTGAAGTGTAGGGTCCCAGCAGGGCTTTAAGTGGGCCGGGGCCTGCCGGGGCCGGGCCCCGGCAGTCTCCAAAAAGTGGGACTGAGCCGGGGCCCTGCCGGGGCCCCCCCTTCCACTGCACGCAACATTGGCGGGATGCATTATCCCGTCGCGGGGGCAGCCGCGACGGGAGATGCGCCTGCCATGAAGTCAGGCGATCTGACAGAAGTGGCAGCCAACGACAGCGATGCTGTGCCTGGCTGCCACTTCTGTAGGTCATAGTAACTGCCTCTGGTGACCTCTCGCGCGAGGGGTCACCAGAGGCAGTTACTGTCCCTTTGTTTCCCCAGGTCGCCGAGGCGTCTTTAACCCTTGGCGAACCTGGGGATTCCTTGACATTTTTCGAGGTTTATGAAAGATGGCTTGAAAAGTACACAATTCAAGCCATCTTTTATAAAGCTTTGCCGACGGACAACTTTGTCCGTAGTCAAAGCTTTATAAAAGATGGCTTGAATTGTGTACTTTCAAAGCCATCTTTTATAAAAACCGAAATGTTTAAAAAATAAATGGCCTGAAAAGTAGGCAAACCGTAAGGTATGCACACACACATATATATGCATGTTATATATCTGTGTGCGTACCTTACTATGGTTTGTGTACTTTGTAAGCCATCTTTTCTAAACATAGAAATATGCATTTCTATGTTTAGAAAAGATGGCTTGCAAAGTACACAAACCATAGTAAGGTACGCACACAGATATATAACATGCATATATATGTGTGTGCATACCTTACGATTTGCGTACGTTTTAGGCCACGCCCCCCACAAGCCACGCCCCCAAATGAGGGCCCCCCCCCTCGATTTCTTACCCCACTTAAAGCCCTGGATCCCAGTGCTGTGTCCAGGACAAAAGCCAGATTGGAAGGGGTTGAGTAGGTTTTATGTGGTGATGTATTGTTGCAGTTGGGTAGGGGCGAAGTGTTCCATGATTCTGGAGCGGTATGGCAGAATAGTGATGGGGAGTGGGGTTGAGAGATGGTTTTGAGGAGGAGTAAGATTTGTCCAAGTTTGAGAGCAGAGGGGATGGTACTATATAAGAGACAGGAGTTGATGATGTTGAGCCAGTGGAGAGTGAGGGTGGTGATTCATTTGGATGTGACTAGAGGTGGGCATGCATCATCCAGGAAGTGTACAGGTTTTGTTTTGGTAGTAAGGGCAATGAGGGTGTCTGTGTCGTTGGGGTGGATGGTGTCCCATGTGTTTGAATGTTTAAGAGTGGGGCGCGGGGTAGTGGGAGAGCAGAGGGGAGGGTTTGTCTAAAATGTATTTTGGATTTGAAGTACTCAATGACAGAATTGCATACTGCAGAGTATGGGCGTGTGGAAGGTGTAGATGGTGGTTTGGAGAGAGATTTGACAATGTTGAATTGTTTCTGTGTATGACTGGGGGTGGATTGGAGTCCTTGGAGGACATGGTTGGCTTTGACATTGCGTATGGCTGTTTTGCATTTGTTGCAGCAGAGTTTGAGTGGTGTTCTCCTGGTGGGGCATGGGTTCCTTTGCCAAGTGCTTGCTACGCATCTGGCTTCCTGGTTAATAGAGAGGAGGGAAATGTTGAACAATGGTTTATGATGGTGGCTGTGGGTGTTTTGTGATTTGAGGGGAGCACTTTTGTCGAGTGCCTGTGTGATTACGGTGTTCTCATTGTTTAGGAGAATTGAGGGATGTGTTTTTGGGGCGGTGGTGGTGTTATGAGTGATGCTAAGGCTGTGCCTGTAATGTGTTTGGTGTTTCTGGCTGTGGGATGAGGGGAATGTGTGGCAGGTGGGGGCTCTTATGCTGTAGAGTGAGTGTGAAGGGGATAGGAAGGTGGTCTGACCAAGACACACAGATTTGATTTTTCACGGGGACATGATTTTTTCTTAAAACTAAAAGCCCCAGGGTATTGCCAGCTGTGTGTGTGGGGTAGGTGATGAGTTGTGTGAGGTCATAGGTGGTGAGTGGAGTGAGGATATTCTTTAGTATGCGGTTGCTGTCTGGATGGCAATTGCCAGGGTTGAAGTCGCCAATGTAGATATTGATGCAGGGGAGCTGTGGTTGTTAGTTGGGATGTCAGTCCACATGGTGTGGAAAGCGGGAAATGAAGTGGAGAAAGGTGGGGTGTGGGTGTGATGGAGGGGAGCAAGTGAGATAAAGTGCTTCAAAGAATTTGTAATGAGTTGTGTGGGGTTGCTAAGTGTGAGTGACTATTTAAATATGATGGTAATGCCACCACCTGGTGTGTGTGGTCGGTCTCTGTGGTGGATGAGATAGTGTGGGGGAAGGACATCAGGGATAATGGGTGTGTGGTGGGGTTTGTGAGCAGGTGCAGAGTGGCAGTTGAATGCAGGTGTATGCAATGGGCTTACCCCAGAAAGTCGAGAAAAAAAAAGACTGAATGCCAAATTAGTGTGAATTCGCCCTGGAATAATGAATAAAATCCCATAATACCGAACAAAGGGAGCAGGGGTTGCGGGGGTGTCCCCCACACCCCTAGTTCCTTATCATGGACTGCAGCGGTTGGAGGTGTGTCCCCCACAAACATTAGCTGCCCAGCTTGTGGCAAACAACTGAAATACAAAAAGCTCAAATTACAAAATGCAAACAAGTGGGCTTCGCAATTTTGTAGTTCAAGCTTTTTGTATTTGTTTTTAAAGTAGATCCGTATGCAAATAGTTGTTTTAGTGGAGTGCTGGGGTGGAGTTTAATTTTAATGTTCTTAGTGTGCCTTGTATGAGGCATGTTATGTGGTAAACCGGGGCTAACAGGGAACAAAGAATGAAAAAAGGGAAAAGATAATAGCAAGAACCCATAGCTCTGTCACCCATTCGCTGTGGATGCCCTAACGAAATTGCTTAAAGGAATGGTTTGGTCAACATTTTTTATTGTCCCTACGGGTCAGTCATGTGTTTTTAAGTCTAAGTCGCTCGATTTTAGAAAAATGTCCTATGGACCTTAACCGAGTTTTCGTCCATTAAACGCACGCGAAAACAGGCATCAGGGTGCTGCCATTTTGTGATAATCCTATCTTTGGTCGCACGGTGAACCGCAAGGCTGTTCCATCAAATAGGCACTAGGCCAGCGTAAAGGTTGATATGTTGCCTCTAGCCGCTAGTACCGCGTAAGAGCATATGGGCCCTTGGCGATCGTCCCATAAGATCGTCAAAGTGGTGCAGTTGTTTACGATAAGCTGCAGCTGGCGGTTGAAGAAACCATCTGCCGGGGTCTGAAACTGGTGGCAGTAGCAGTAGAGTAGGATATACCTGTTTTGAAAACATAAAAATAATAATTAGTCTCGCCAGCCGATCTTTATTAATATTATTCATTTTATTTATTACGGCCGATCTGAAACTATTTGCTTTCAAGGATAGTGCAATGGAGTATGTTCGGCTCTAAAATCAATGCGAAAACTAACGAAATAAATCGAGGTTAACACACAATGAGAAACGACTGTTTGTCTACATGCGTGTGGAATGTGGACCTGCATGCCCATGTGCCCGCTACAAGGACGATCCCACAAACGTTTTACTTGCTCTTCATTCATTCATTCATCCATTCATTAATTCTTCATTCTGGTATAAAAGCGTCTAAAGAGCTACTTACATTATATTTGCAATTTCCATTGTGTCTCTGCGTAATGCAGTCCGTAAATCCCACTGTGCTCTTGACAACGATTTTTCGTATACTGAACTAACATGAAACTCGGTCTAGTTTCAGAATTTTCTGCCTTATCGTCTTTTATGTTATTGCACCCCTCCTTCAAATGAAGTCCTTTCGGCATGGTCCCTGTCTCTCAAGGTCAAAAAACAATAGAACCTTATACTGCCAGTGTGAGTTGTGGGCCTCTTCAGGCCGCCAGCTGAAAATCAAAGCCACTGACCTTCACTCTAAATGAGCATACATTCTTACTTTGCAACATCCCGTAGTAAAGCCATCTGTGAGAACTTGAATTTTCGAATCCATCTATGTACTAGGCCTCAATATGCAAATGTGAACTGGCTTCTCTCCCATCTGTAACAGCTCGCTTGGCGCGTTCTGAGGCCCCCAATTTTGTCCTCGTTGTCCGCGAGCTTTGCAGCCCTAGCCCTTGTTTTATTATTTGCAATACGCAAGCCTTGCGAAACTTAGTTACAGCAACAAAAATATATACATACACATATTGACAAGGTCAGCGATATGAGGTGAATAGAGAGAGAAGTCAAACATGACACCCAGGTTGTTCGCCACCCAGGATGGTGAAGGGAGGGGTTAGGGTTAGCATACTTTGTATGTACACTGTACAATAACATTTATTTACAAAAAGACAATCATATTACAATCATTTAAACCGGGATTTGTACTTCACAACCACCTCTGCTTTGGGTGGACATGGCACAGTGGCAATGTTTGGTGGCAATGCATCAGTGCTCTGCACAGAAACGTTCAAAATTCCATATCTGTGCTTCTCGAGTACAGCAACAATAAGGCTTTTTACAAAGTCGAACTCCATTTCCTCATAGACTGGTTCGATCACCCATTGCTTACTTCTTTTAGAAAACACCTTAGTGTAGCGAGGCAGCCTTACATTACCCGTAGTCCTAGATTGTTCACGGCAGAGATTCTCGTTATGGGCCAAGACCGCAAGTAGAGTCCTATGTTTCATGCCCTGTATGCTGAAATGCAAGCGCTTTGGCCTGTACTTTAGGTACATATTGTGGAACACCTCCGAACCTCCTGTGTGACAGAATTCTGTCAGTCCCCTCAAATCTCTTGATAGAGTTTTACCGAAAACAATCTTCTCAATGGCTTTGTGTGTCGGTGAAGATGGAATCAACCACTTCTTCTTCCTTGCCTCCTCTGGGGACAAAGGGCCATGTTCACATTGGTGGAAATGTAGGTTTTCTGACCAGCGGTGAACGTTGGTACAGTGGTGCATCAGTGACCGCCATTTTCTAAGAAGTATTTCCACTGACCCTTCACAAGTTTTGGAGCTGTTAGACTGGGACCACTGTGAAATACTTTCCAAACCTTTTTTTTTTCCCTGCAGCCGAGATTTTCTTATTGATTGATTTAGCAAGATGCCATACGTCAAATTGATGTTAAATATGTGGGAACTGCTCTCTCATTGTCTTGGCAATTGAAACGTGTCTGTCCGTGGCTATGAGGTCGATGTGCATTCCCCTCGATTGTAGATATTCCACTGATTTTATAAATCCTAGTTTCTCCATGGTCACTGAGGATGTACATTGTGTTACCTGCACGACCACCGAACTCACAATTTTCTTACTATCCATGTCCTGAAAGTGGTAGGTGCAGTACTTGGCAGAAAATCCAGGGCTGTCGCACTGTCCATCGCCGGCGAGCCTGAATCGTTTCCCTTCGAATGTACTTGCTAGAGACAATTGTTCAATTTTCCAAGCAACACTAATGGCCGGAAACAGATAATCATGTTGGTATTTGTAGTACTGTGTTTTAGAAATGAAATGAAGTCCCACAAACTGAAAGAAAGACTCTAACTTTCTAAAACTGGCCCCACTAAAAAGTGATGCAGCTGCACACAGTAGATTGCCTTCTGGCAGCTTCCCCAGCATTGGTTGTGCAGACCATGAGAACGCATTATTTAATCTACAGGCGGCATGTATTTTGACGTTACTGCCTTGTTTTTGACGAGTCACATGAATCAATGGCCTCCAACATACTTTCCCTCTGACGGAATGCCCACATTTCAGCATACTTATAATATCCATCAAACAACTGTCGAATACTATGTATTTGCCCTCTTTCATTAGACTGTCATCCGGTGTCACACTTATTTCGGACTGACTGTCATCCGGTGTCACACTTATTTCGGACTGCATCGTTGAGGACATTTCACCACAACTGAAAGAAATATCGCCGATATCAGGTTCTGATGCGTCGATGAATGCTGCTGCTGGTTCATTCTCTGTCATTTCAACATCTGTTACTTCAACATTGAATTAATGCCACTGCCCATAAAAGAAATTGGTAACAACACATCACCACCCCATGATTGCTTAATGGTCACTGAGGAAGAAATGAAGGGGAGAGTTGATTTAAGTGACACCCCACAAAAAGAGCCAGATGGAGAGTTATTTTGTGACGGCTCTTAAACTACCTGATGGCACAACAACTGCCGCTTACGCTATCACTACCCTAGAGAACGTTGTAGAAAGCAAAAGAATTCCCTACAACTCGGCACAAGCCACAGAAATAATAGCATTGACCAGAGCCTGTGAGATTTCAGAAAATTTGAACGTGAATATCTATACTGATAGTCAGTATGCTTTTGGGGTGGTTCATAACTTTGGTCGACTCTGGGCTGAGAGAGGTTTCTTGACATTACATGGGGCCAGAATTCAACATGGCCCTTTGATTGTACGATTGCTGTCTGCACTCACGTTTCCAAAGCGCCTAGCAATAGTGAAATGCGAGGCACATAAAAAGGTAACATGCAAAGTGGGAGAGGGAAACGCATTTGCAGACAGAATTGCGAAACAAACTGCCACTAATTTGAATAATAAAATGATGACAGTTCAGACTGAGGAAGTACCCTGTATGATAGAAGATGGAATTGCCACTGTCAAAGAAATGCAGGCCGAAGCCACGGCCGATGAGATACAAGGATGGGCAGAGGGCTCTGCTGAGTTAGATTTAGAGGGTTGTTGGGTGGACAAGGGAACTAAAAAACTGGATGTTGCCAAATTCTTATGTGACTGCAATGGTCTCAATAGCTCACAGCCCTACTCACATCTGTGCGAAAAAAATAATACAGCACCTATCTACGGTATGGCAGAATGCAAACATAAAGAAAAATCCAGAGAGGTTGGTGCAGAACTGTATCACGTGTTTACAACACAATGTAGGAAATGGAACAGTGACTCCAATAGGCAGTTTTGGCCCGCCCTCTATGCCTTTTGAGGTAATCCATTTTGATTTCATAGAGATGGAGAGGTGCCAAAACTTGAAATATGTCTTAGTGGTGATCTGTGCATTCAGCAAGTGGGTGGAGGCATATCCCTTAAAAGACTGCACAGCAATGAATACGGCAAAAGTAATTCTTAAAGAATACTTTTCCCGTTTTGGCTTGCCCCGTGTCATATGGTCAGCTAATGGTCCACATTTTGTGAGTGCAGTGATGTTACAGATATGTGCAGGTCTTCAGATTGATAAGAAATTTCATAGTTCAAGGCATCCGAGTTCGGCCGGTCTTGTTGAGAGGCACAACGGAATTCTCAAGTAAAAAATTAGCAAGATATGTGCAGGGAGCAAGTTGAGTTGGGTGGATGCATTACCGATAGCGTTATTGTGCATGTGTACGTCTGTACAGGCTAGAACTGGGCTCTGCCCGTATGAGATCATGATGGGGAGACCGGCAAATGTTTGGTGCGCACCTCAGCCAAGGCAACTGAGTGAAGTGGAACATCCTGTACTTAGCACTTATTGTGGCCTTTTAATGCGTTTGATTCATCAGCAGGTGCAGGAGGCTCTACCCGTAAGATATACTGGTCCAGGGCATGCGCTTGAGCCAGACGACTGGGTGCTGCTAAAGAACTTTGAGAGAAGATCGTCGTTAGCACCCAGGTGGCGCGGCCCCTATTAAGTGCTTCTGGCAACGCAGACGGCAATACGGGTGGATGGGAGGAAGTCGTGGATCCATGCCACCCATGCCAAAAAGATTCCATCTCCACTGAAAGATTTGCCCAATCCTGACGACCAGAAAGAGACAGCGGTCCCAGAAACGAAAGAAACTGCTGCAAGTCCACTGCCGCTAAAACTGTCTGAGCGGAAAGTGAAAATCGAAACAAAGCCTGAAGATATTGCCAAAAAGGGGGAAGGGTAAAGAGTGCCCCAACGTTGCCCAGCAGAACCTATATCACTGCTGGCCGACACGAAATCTGCATTGCAAATAACATCAGATACAAAACGTGTACCCCTTTGGCACCCACCAGCACTTGCCATTGCGCCGCAGGCTGACGCTGAGCCTGGATTTGGAATTGCATCGGCACTGTTCACGGGTCACACAATACCAGGAGTGAGGCAATATGATTTGCGGCCTTGAAAGACAGAGTGATCCACAGTTCTTTGGTGTTTATGC
The DNA here is from genome assembly GCF_040938575.1 of Ambystoma mexicanum. Classification (NCBI taxonomy): domain Eukaryota; kingdom Metazoa; phylum Chordata; class Amphibia; order Caudata; family Ambystomatidae; genus Ambystoma; species Ambystoma mexicanum. The sequence goes on from NC_090931.1 coordinate 1,432,353,455, forward strand.
TAACCTCTGGTTCCGCTCATGGACGGAGAAGGAACTAGAGGTGTAGAGGAGAGAAGCGTGAGAATTGTGCAAATCGGACAATTCAAGACTCACGGCTCCTCAGTGCGATCATAAAAAGTACATGTGTCCTGAACCAGAGCGGACAAGCTGGGTGCACATGGTACTAAGGCAATAGAGAACTGTTCAGAAGTCCTCTGAGCAGTATAAGAGAGAAGAAGTGATCTTGCCTAGAACGAATAAGCAAACCAGGCTGCAAAAGGCTGGCAGACTAAACTGTTGACACTTCCTTTGAACTTATTGACATCCGGACAAGTGCGACGAAGAGAGATAGCCACGACGAACGTTGTCAGGAAGAAGAAGGACGGTGAGAAAAATGTCGAGACCGGTTTCAGCCTCCTCCTGCACCACGGCTGAGAATGAGTTAGTTATAAAGACTGTAAACTTAGGGAAAAACGCATGGTAAAAAAAATGGTATGCTGGCTTTGACGATAATAATGTGCTTCATGAGTGTGGTAGCACCAATAACGACAGCGTTGGTGTTATGGTATGTGGAATCTATACACCCATTGGGAATGTTTTTACCAATAGTTAATATATCCACTACTGAAAGCCCGGTTCAGGTGATTACTTATACCTTGTCCCCAATGGAAGAAAGACACAGAGAAGGGTATGGGAACAATACGCTATTACTCATCATGAATATGACGCATGCAATTCTAAAGAAAAATAATTGTTGGGTATGCGCCCATTTACCGCAGCATGCAGGGAAAGGAATAGGGTGGTATGTACAAACCATTGCCATTAAGTTCTGCATGCAGTGCATCCTTAAGTGCAATGTCCTATGGAAAGTGGAATAAGAGTAGTACGGGTCAATTAGACAGAACAAACATGAATGAGTTTGAGGAAATAATTATGAGGCCTGTGGGTTGTTCCATATTCCATAGAGCACAAGTGATGACCCCAGAACCTACGAGAAAAAGTACGCGAAAAATAACACGACAAAATAGACAAGATAGATTGTCCCCACCAGTTAAAACATCTGTGATGACGTTTCGTGTAAGAACAGACGGGAACAAAGATGCAGTTCTGTCATGATCACTGCTTCCAAGGAGCCAGGACCAGCCCAACGTCCTTGGAAGCAGGCCCCTAACCCTAATCCTAGGTACCAGCCGGTCCCCACTGGGACCTTTTGGACCTTGTCCTGGCGCCGGTGGCACCAGGCTCATCAAAACCGTCGGTCCCGGCACTGGAAGCGCCGGGCTCATAATAGGTGTGAAGATGCTTGGGTGGACTTACCTGCAGCAGACCATGCTGCTTACTTACCAGCCGCTTAGAAGCCCTCTGTGAACAGGAACTACTTTCTTACCTGGGTGGGGCAGCTCCACTCCCTGGATACAGCACTGGAACTCTTCTGGAAACTGGAACTCTTTTCTTACCTAGGCGGGGCCGTGGAAGAAGACGCCTCATCACTCCAAGGCTATTTAAACCACACCCGATAGATGAAGCGTGCTTCGCGTTATTCTGCATCTGCAGCAGAACGCTCACCGAGTCTGCTCCGGCCTTTCTTCATTCGATCCTGAACCTGCAAGAATTATACTTACCATTTCTGTATCCAGTCAACAGCAGCACCTGCAAAGACAAGAAACAACAGGTTAGCAAGGCAATCTTTACACGCAGTGCTTACTCACCTGATCCATCGGCTGCGGCCGTTTCTTCACGCCGCATCTCCACCTGCAAAGACAAAAGCATTGCCATACTTACCGGCACGCCGTGAATTCCGGATTTCTTCATTCTGCACCGCCGCCTGTGAAGACAAAAGCATTGTAATTACTTACTGGCATTCCGCGGACTCCGGCGCTGCAGTCCAACATCTGAAAGACAAAAGAAGAGACATTAGACAGGTATTTACTTACGCCCATCGCGCTCCTCGCATTAGAACGCCTGCGGATACTCCGGCGTCTCTTCAGCATGAACTAAGCTGCAAGGAAAAAGACAATTAGAGCGCTTGCCTTACTTACGAATTTCCAGGCGCTTCACTCCATCTTCCATCTCAAAAGTCCTGCAAGACAAAAAGGGAAAAGCATTATACAGAGTCTTATTCGATATTAACGTGCCACGCACCTAAAGACTTTAAAGACTAAAAGGTGTCCAGAAACTCACAGCTCGTGCAGATAACGACGGTAACCATCCTCTGAATTCAAGAGGCCTATGTTTCACCAGTGAAGGAACTGGCAACGGCACCCTGCACCAGACGCAGATGGAGAGTCCAGCATTCACCTATCTAAGGTGAGCAAGTTGACCTGGGGGCTCTACGGAAAAGCTGGGAAGAGAGAGAGAGAGAGAGAGGGACATTCAACAACCCAGACCATTAACCCCCATATTCTTTCACCTGCAGAAACCTCACTCTTCGAGTTCGACACACAGTGCGAAGAGGTTCGACCCCAGAAGCTAATCGAGTCCTGCACATCACTTTTCGAGTCACAGACACCTTCCTGCCAAGACCTGCGCCTCCGTGGGAATCAGGTGAGCGTTACAGAACGCGAAGCCCACCACAAAACTCCTACCCAGGCGCAATGGAAACCTCAGACACTGATCAATTAGCCCAGTAGCTCGGGGAATTAAGAGCAGAAGTACATGCAGCTCGTCAGGAAACGAACTGTCTAAGAAGAGAACTGATAATTTCCAAGGAGCGAACAGAGGACCTCGCTAGGCAGTTGTTACAAACGCAGGCAGGACAGACACCTTTGCCCGCTCCAGGAGGAAGTTATCCTTCTGCATCATCTTTAAATCCAGTGCAAATCAATCTGCCCGGTAATGTGCCCTTGGCTCCGCCCGAACGCTTTTCTGGTGATCCGAAGAAATTCGCAGTGTTCATCAACCAGTGCCGCCTACACTTCTTATGTCGACCAGCTGCATTCCCAACTGACCAGACCAAGGTGGCTTTCGTGCTTTCTTATCTCAGTGGCAGCGCCGCAGATTGGTCGATCCCTTTAGTCACCCAGGATGATCCGGTTTTACATGATTTCCAGGCCTTCCAGTCCAGCATGGAGAAACTGTTCGCAAGACATGCACAAGGGCAGGCCTTGGACAATGAACTTCTTTCATTACGACAGGGTAATCAAGACCTCTTGACTTATATAGCCTCATTCAACAGACTTATAGTGGAAACTCAATGGCCCGAGGATAAGAGAATAACGCTTTTCTACAGAGGCCTGCATGGAGAGCTCAAGGATGTGTTAGCTCAAGTTGTGAAACCTCCACAAGAATGCTCAGACTATATTGACTTAGTTGTCCAATTGGACCACAGACTACAGAACAGGAAGGCAGATTGTTCGAAATTTGATACCCGAGTGTTTTCTAAACCACAGACCTCTACTAGGGGAGCTGACACTGTGGAACCCATGCAAATAGGGGGCATGAAAGGACCTTTAACCCAGAAAGAGCGGGAAAGAAGAAGGCAGCTGCAACTATGCCTCTATTGCGGAAACTCAGGACACTTTCTTCGGGACTGTCCAGTGAAACCAGCTAAGAAGGCTGTAGGAGCCGCGGATACCTGTACCACAAATTCTGAGCAGGGAAACGACCTAGCCCGACAAGAGTAGAGGTCCTCTTGCTGAGCGTTAAGATCTGTCCTGTGACCTCGCATTTCGTGGTACCCATGGTCCTCATTAGTCCTGAATGTCCGGATCGTTTGCATGCAATTGAAGCTGACATCGACAGCGGAGCAATCGGTAATTATGTGACCGTGAAATGGTATCCAGGATGAATCTACCCCTTGTCCCTAAGGCAGTAAAAGACATCCTGCCTGATTCACAGACGCATTTTACAATGGCGCAATCCCATTGGAAAACGCTCTGTGTATCAGGCCCATCATCACTACGGTGGATGGCACGGAGATAGCCTCCGGACCAGTAACGTACACCACCCAAAAAGTGACGCTAGTGAGTCAAGATGGACACCGGGAGAGAATCGTGTTCGATGTGATCAAGGCCCCTCAGTTCCAGATCATTCTGGGAATCCCTTGGTTAGAGAAGCACAATCTTCAGATCGATTGGCGGTTCAGTTTCCAGAATGTTTTACCACTTGTTATCCTCGGCCTGATGTTTCACTGGCGGCAATCTCTTCTGAGGAGGTTCTCAAATTACCTCCCGAATACCAGGAATTCCAAGACGTCTTCCGGAAGGATCAAGCTAACACCCTGCCTCCTCATAGGTCCTACGACTGTCAAATAGATCTGATACCCGGAACAACTCCTCCTTGCAGCAGGATTTATGCCCTCACCGAGCCAGAGAATCTTCACCTCAGACAATATCTGGACCAATACCTAGCTAACGGGTTTATCCGTCCTTCAAAATCTCCAGCTTCATCGGCTTTGTTCTTCGTTCCGAAAAAGGAAGGAGACCTTAGGACTTGCATAGATTACCGCGCCCTGAATCAAATCACCGTTAAAAACAGATACCCGTTACCTTTGATCCCTGAACTCCTGGACCAAGTCAAAGACGCATGTATATATACAAAGTTGGATCTCAGAGGAGCCTACCACTTGGCACGGATAAAAGAGGGCGATGAATGGAAAACGGCCTTCCGCACCAAGTACGGGCTATTCGAATATCAAGTGATGCCCTTTGGACTTTGTAACGCTCCTGCCGCTTTCCAATATTTTATGAACGATGTCCTTAGAGAACTCATAGACGTGTGTGTTGTTGTCTACATTGATGACATCCTCGTCTATTCATCATCTGAAGAGGAACATCAGAGACACGTTAAAAAGGTTCTCGAGAGATTGCGTCAACATAATCTTTTTGCTAAGCTTGAAAAATGCGTTTTCAACGTAACTGAAGTCGAGTTCCTGGGATTCATATTGTCACCTAACGGAGTCCATATGGATTCAAAGAAAGTTGATGCAATCATCAAGTGGCCATCACCAACCTCTGTAAAAGGAGTTCAAAGCATGTTAGGCTTCGCTAACTTTTACCACAGATTCATTCCTGAATTTTCTCAGATAGTCCAGCCCATCACCGCTCGGTTAAAAAAGAACAAACGTTTTGAGTGGTCTTCTGAAGCAGAACAAGCTTTTCAAGACTTAAAAGCTAAATTCATTTCTGCACCTGTTCTAAAACACCCTCGCCCAGAACTCCCCTACATCGTGGAAACGGATGCTTCTAGTCTTGCTATGGGGGCAGTTTTATCACAAAGAGATCCGGTCACACACCAATTACATCCTGTAGCCTTTTGGTCCCGCAAGTTTTCAGCTCCCGAGATCAACTATTCAATTACAGACAAGGAACTTTTAGCTATCAGATCGGCCTTTAAAGCCTGGCGGCATTATCTTCTAGGAGCCAGAACCACAGTCACCGTAATGACTGATCACCGCAATTTACAATATTTAAAGACGGCCAAAGCTCAGTCTTCCAGACAGCTTCGCTGGGCTCTGTTTCTGGCTGAATTTGACTTTATAATTACTTATCGACCAGGCAGTAAGAACGGAAAAGCAGATGCCCTCTCCCGTATGGGAGTAGATGAACAATTGACCAATCCAGAACCAATACCCATAATCCCAGAACAAAGGATTTTGGGTTTGGTCAGTGCTCAATCTTTTGAAGACATCAAGACCATGGTTAAATCACTTCTAACTCCGGCCGATTTGCAGGACTGGCAATTAAAGGGAAAAGAATTCTCAGTGGATCAAGACCTACCATATTTCTGAGGACGATTGCACTTGCCCTGTGAGAAAATTCAAAAACAAGTAATCTCCTGTTATCACGACTCTCTAATGGAGGGTCACCCTGGCATTACCAAAACCATGGAAAAGATTAAAAGACATTTCTGGTGGCCATCATGGAAAAAGGATATTAGAGACTTTGTAATCTCCTGCGGTGTGTGTGCCCAGAATAAAAGTCAGAAGGAGAAACCAGCCGGCCTATTACAGCCACTAGACATCCCTCCCTGTCCATGGCATACCCTGTCCATGGATTTCATCACGGACTTACCTCCATGCTCGAGGTATACTACCATTTTAGTAGTCGTGGATCTATTCTCCAAGATGGCTCACTTCATTCCCCTGAAGGGTCTACCTTCAGCCTCAGTATTGGCCCGAGAATTCTTAGAAAACATCGTTCGGTTACACGTTTTCCCTCGGTTTTAGTCTCCGATAGGGGAAGTCAATTCATCTCCCACTTCTGGCGCAGTTGCTGTCGTCTAGCCCAAATTGATGTAAGACTTTCAACTAGTCACCATCCCCAAACTGACGGACAAACCGAGAGGACAAATCAGACTCTAGAGCAATATCTACGTTGCATGCTCCAACAAACTGAAAACCCCTGGAAGGATATTCTTTGGATCGCTGAATACGCTTACAATAATTCGACTAATTCTGGAACCAGGAAGACTCCCTTTTTCCTATTATACGGACACCATCCTAGAACCTCTAACCTGGATCCTCCCCAAGAATTCGAAGCACCTGCTGTGGATCACTTACACTCGGAGATCACCCGTGCTTTTAAGGAAGCCACTGCCCATCTGCAAAGAGCTAAAGCTCAATTCAAAAAAGGAGCAGATCGACACCGTAAAGAGGCCCCTCACTACGCTGTAGGAGATCAGGTCTGGTTATCCACTAAGCACCTGCCTCTAAAAGGACCCTGCACCTTCATCCCGAGATACCTTGGACCCTATCCCATATCTGCCATAATTAATCCGGTGGCTGTCAAATTGGAATTACCTACGCATATGAAAATACATCCAGTATTCCATGTCTCCTTATTACAACCAGTACAACCAGAAACCCGATTGACTGAACTCCCAGAACCGGTTTTAGTAGATGGAGAACTTGAATTCGAAGTAAAGAACATCCTAGACTCCAAAATCTCCAAATCTAAGTTATATTATCTGGTTGATTGGAAAGGATACGGCCCCCAGGAAAGGTCTTGGAAACCCTCAGAATATGTCCACGCACCTCGTCTGGTCAAGAAGTTCCATCTGAATCACCCCGACAAGCCAAAACCCCCGGAGAAGACACGCTTAGGAGGGGCCTTGAGGGGGGGTGCTGTCATGATCACTGCTTCCAAGGAGCCAGGACCAGCCCAACGTCCTTGGAAGCAGGCCCCTAACCCTAATCCTAGGTACCAGCCGGTCCCCACTGGGACCTTTTGGACCTTGTCCTGGTGCCGGTGGCACCAGGCTCATCAAAACCGTCGGTCCCGGCACTGGAAGCGCCGGGCTCATAATAGGTGTGAAGATGCTTGGGTGGACTTACCTGCAGCAGACCATGCTGCTTACTTACCAGCCGCTTAGAAGCCCTCTGTGAACAGGAACTACTTTCTTACCTGGGTGGGGCAGCTCCACTCCCTGGATACAGCACTGGAACTCTTCTGGAAACTGGAACTCTTTTCTTACCCAGGCGGGGCCGTGGAAGAAGACGCCTCATCACTCCAAGGCTATTTAAACCATACCCGATAGATGAAGCGTGCTTTGCGTTATTCTGCATCTGCAGCAGAACGCTCACCGAGTCTGCTCCGGCCTTTCTTCTTTCGATCCTGAACCTGCAAGAATTATACTAACCATTTCTGTATCCAGTCAACAGCAGCACCTGCAAAGACAAGAAACAACAGGTTAGCAAGGCAATCTTTACACGCAGTGCTTACTCACCTGATCCATCGGCTGCGGCCGTTTCTTCACGCCGCATCTCCACCTGCAAAGACAAAAGCATTGCCATACTTACCGGCACGCCGTGAATTCCGGATTTCTTCATTCTGCACCGCCGCCTGTGAAGACAAAAGCATTGTAATCACTTACTGGCATTCCGCAGACTCCGGCGCTGCAGTCCAACATCTGAAAGACAAAAGAAGAGACATTAGACAGGTATTTACTTACGCCCATCGCGCTCCTTGCATTAGAACGCCTGCAGATACTCCGGCGTCTCTTCAGCACGAACTAAGCTGCAAGGAAAAAGACAATTAGAGCGCTTGCCTTATTTACGAATTTCCAGGCGCTTCACTCCATCTTCCATCTCAAAAGTCCTGCAAGACAAAAAGGGAAAAGCATTATACAGAGTCTTATTCGATATTAACGTGCCACGCACCTAAAGACTTTAAAGACTAAAAGGTGTCCAGAAACTCACCGCTCGTGCAGATAACGACGGTAACCATCCTCTGAATTCAAGAGGCCTATGTTTCACCAGTGAAGGAACTGGCAACGGCACCCTGCACCAGACGCAGATGGAGAGTCCAGCATTCACCTATCTAAGGTGAGCAAGTTGACCTGGGGGCTCTACGGAAAAGCTGGGAAGAGAGAGAGAGAGAGAGAGAGAGGGACATTCAACAACCCAGACCATTAACCCCCATATTCTTTCACCTGCAGAAACCTCACTCTTCGAGTTCGACACACAGTGCGAAGAGGTTCGACCCCAGAAGCCAATCGAGTCCTGCACATCACTTTTCGAGTCACAGACACCTTCCTGCCAAGACCTGCGCCTCCGTGGGAATCAGGTGAGCGTTACAAGTTCCCCCTTCTTACACAGTGAATTATAAACCGAGAACTGTCCCTTTTTGTCTAAAAAAGAAAGGCTCCTATTCAGTAGGAACATTTACTGGATGCATGAATACAGTGGTATTAAAATGGGAAATAGAACCAGTATATGTGGGAGATCCAGTCTATTTTATATGTGGAGAGAAAGCATATCCTTAGTTGCCCAGAAACTGGGGAGGTACATGTTACCTAGGTCTACTGTTCTCGGGAGTGTTCCTCTTAGAAACAGCAGAAATGGCCAGACTATCCAGATCTAGAACCAAAAGGAGTAGCGAAGGTGTTTTGATAGCGACTGACGTAGCAAAATCATTCATTCCATTTTTGTCCCAGATAGTGAACTCCTATAACATAAGGCAGCTGTCCAGAATGCTAAAAGATACCATAAACACAACGACAGATATACTATTTAACATGACGTTGGAAGAAAAAGGAATCAGGTTAATGACGCTGCAAAATAGAATGGCTCTCAATGTGATCCTGGTTGATCGTGGGGGAATTTGTAAGATTGTGGGATCAGCGTGCTGTGTATTTGTAGATGACTATTCCCCTACAATTTTGAAGCAATGAAGAAAATGCATGTCCTAAGCTCCGAACTCCCAACTGGAGAAGGGGGCTGGGGAATAGAGTCCTGGTTTTTGGGAATACTGCGTTCTTGGGGATGGAAGTTGATCTCGATATTAGTAGTGGTGTTTGGAATATTCATAACGTGCTGTTGTTGCATACACTGCCTACTGTTAGTTTGCACTGAGGTAACTGAGGGATGTATGAAGGGATGTATGCATATGATAACAAAAAGAAAGCAAACTTATGGCTGGGATGACAGAGACACACATGAAATAAAAACAGTGAAAGAATTAATGGCTATAGATATTAATGAAGATGATGATACTTATAATAGCATGCAAGATTCCGACATAAGTGCTTTGGACTTATCGTCATCAGAGGAGGATAAAATAGATGAATGAGACGTTTGGCATACGGCCAAAGGAGGGTTTGTCAGTCTAGAAAAATGGATACCTCTCATGATTGACGGCAAACGTATTTTGGTGGCCGAAGGCCAACCGTCTCATGCACAATACGATAGAAATACAGGTTTCCGAGTTTACCAATGAACTGCCATTTTGATGAAACAAGGATCGCCATTTTGTTTTCTAACAATTGCTCATTGCTTTCTGTTCAAATTGCTTTGCAGCACATTTTCTGCTTACACTGCTCGACTGTTAATATTGTTGTCTGAACGTGAAAGGACAGGGCCACGAGGCTAATAGAGTTAGTTGAAACACAACGTAGGCAGCGCCGGGAAGGAATGCCCGGCTCTCTCCCGAATGTAGCCTTGAAGCAGAGCCGCAGGGCATTTAATCATTTCACAGCTGCCAGCCAGTCTCGTTATATGGTAGAATATGTTAGAATAAAGCAGCTAAAGGCTTGAATTATGCTCTTCTTACGCCCCCCCTTTACCGAGCCCTGTAGAGCGTGTCAGCTCCCAGGACACGAATAGCACCTCATAGATAGCAAGGTCTGGAATGTGACTCTTCCCCCGTATGTAGCTTGCTTCCAAGAACAGAAGCACTGTGTTCTGTTCAACAAGTAAAAGATGTCTCCGCACTTGCAAAGTTGCATATTGTTACTAGAATAGATATTTGAAGGTGTCACATTTATCGAAAGTGTCCATCATCAAACCAAGTTCAAAGAAACCCAATAAAGGGGGGGGTGTTAAACATGTCACAGCTGATTGTATGATATGCATTTTGTATATATGTAAATGATGAACGTAATTCGCTCTCTTGCGTCCCTCAAGGTCTAGAGATACACGTTGCGGGGCGTGAGACTGAGTTGGCCAACTGAGACTATTTGCTTTGCAATAAACCCTAGCTTTGGGAATAAAACTTTGTGTCTGGCGTATCTATCGTGTGTGGTGACTTGCCTTGTTTCCATAGACGTGAGGGACCCCTAGGGGCCCCTTTCAGAGGGAGAGCCAGGACAGCGAGTGGAGAGCAGCAGAAATAGAGGAACGAGGAGGGAGAGACAGGACAGCTAGTGGAGAGCAGCAGAAATAGAGGAACGAGGAGGGAGAGCCAGGACAGCGAGTGGAGAGCAGCAGAAAGAGAAGAAAGAGAAGGGAGAGACAGGACAGCGAATGGAGAGCCTCAGAAATACAGGAACCAGGAAGGAGAGCCAGGACAGTGAGTGGAGAGCCTCAGAAATAGAGGAACGAAGAAGGTGAGACAGGACAGCGAGTGGAGAGCAGCAGAAATAGAAGAATGAGGAGGGAGAGCCAGGATAGCAAATGGAGAGCAGCATAAATAGAAGAATGAGGATGTAGAGCCAGGCCAGTGAGTGGCGCACAGCAGGAATAGAGGAAGCAGGAGGGAGAGCCAGGACAGCAAGTGGAGGGCAGCAGAAATAGAAGACTGAGGAGGGAGAACCATGATAGTGAGTGGAGAACAGCAGAAATAAAGGAATGAGGAGCAAGAGAAGGGATAGCGAGTGGAGACCAGCAGAAATAGAGGAACGAGGAGGGAGAGCCAGGACAGCGAGTGGAGCGTAGCAGAAATAGAAGAATGAGGAGGGAGAACCAGGATAGTGAGTGGAGAGCAGCAGAAATAGAAGAACGAGGAGGGAGAGCCAGGACAGCGAGTGGAGAGCAGCAAGAATAGAGGAACCAGGAGGGAAGCCAGGACAGCAAGTGGAGAGCAGCAGAAATTGAAGAATGAGGAGGGAGAGCCAGGATAGTGAGTGGAGAGCATCAGAAATAGAGGAACGAGGAGTGAGAGTCCGGACAGCGAGTGGAGAGCAGCAGAAATAGAAGAACGAGGAGGGAGAGCCAGGGCAGTGAGTGGAGAGCATCAGAAATAGAGGAACGAGGAGGGGGAGACAGGACAGCGAGTGGAGATCAGCAGAAATAGAGGACCGAGGAGGGAGAGCCAGTACAGCGAGTGGAGAGCAGCAGAAACAGAAGAATGAGAAGGGAGAGCCAAGACAGCGAGTGGAGAGCCTCAGAAATACAGGAACCAGGAGGGAGAGCCAGGACAGTGAGTGGAGAGCCTCAGAAATAGAGGAACGAAGAGGGAGAGACAGGACAGCGAGTGGAGAGCAGCAGAAATAGAAGAATGAGGAGGGAGAGCCAGGATAGCGAGTGGAGAGCAGCAGAAATAGAAGAACGAGGACGGAGAGCCAGGCCAGTGAGTGGAGCACAGCAGGAATAGAGGAACCAGGAGGGAGAGCCAGGACAGCAAGTGGAGAGCAGCCGAAATAGAAGAATGAGGAGGGAGAACCAGGATAGTGAGTGGACAGCAGCAGAAATAGAGGAAGGAGGAGCGAGAGAAGGGATAGCGAGTGGAGACCAGTAGAAATAGAGGAACGAGGAGGGAGAGCCAGGACAGCGAGTGGAGCACAGCAGAAATAGAAAAATGAGGAGGGAGAACCAGGATAGTGAGTGGAGAGCAGCAGAAATAGAAGAACGAGGAGGGAGAGCCAGGACTGCGAGTGGAGAGCAGCAGGAATAGAGGAACCAGGAGGGAAGCCAGGACAGCAAGTGGAGAGCAGCAGAAATAGAAGAACAAGGAGGGAGGGCCAGGACAACGAGTGGAGAGCATCAGAAATAGAGGAACCAGGAGGGAGAGACAGGATAGCGAGTGGAGAGCAGCAGAAACAGAGGAACGAGGAGGGAGAGCCAGGACAGCGAGTGGAGAGCAGAAGAAATAGAAGAACGAGGAGGGAGAGCCAGGATAGCGAGTGGAGAGCAGCAGAAATAGAAGAAGGAGGGAGGAGAGCCAGCACAGCGAGTGGATAGCAGAAGAAATAGAAGAAAGAGGAGGAAGAGACAGGACAGCGAGTGGAGAGCAGCAGAAATAGAAGAACGAGGAGGGAGAGACAGGACAGCGAGTGGAGAGCAGCAGAAATAGAAGAACGAGGAGTAGAACCAGGATAGCAAGTGGAGAGCAGCAGAAATAGAAGAACGGGGACGGAGAGCCAGGACAGCGAGTAGAGAGCAGCAGGAATAGAGGAACCAGGAGGGAGAGCCAGGACAATGAGTGGAGCGCAGCCGAAATAGAAGAATGAGGAGGGAGAGCCAGGACAGTGAGTGGAGAGCATCAGAAATGGAGTAACAAGGAGGGAGAGACAGGACAGCGAGTGGAGATCAGCAGAAATAGAGGAACAAGGAGGGAGAACCAGGACAGCCAGTGGAGAGCAGCAGAAATAGAACAATTAGGAGAGAGAGAGATAGGACATTGAGTGGAGAGCAGCATAAATAAAAGAACGAAGAGGGAGAGCCAAGACAGCGAGTGGAGCGGAGCAGAAAAAGAGGAACCAGGAGGGAGAGCCAGGACACCGAGTCGAGAGCAGCAGAAATAGAAGGACGAGGACGGAGAGCCAGGACAGCAAGTGGAGAGCAGCAGGAATAGAGGAACCAGGAGGGATAGCCAGGACAGCGAGTGGAGAGGAGCAGAAATAGAAGAATGGGGAGGGAGAGCCAGGACAGCGAGTGGAGCGCAGCAGAAATAGAAGAACGAGGAGGGAGAGCCAGGACAGCGAGTGGAGAGCATCAGAAAAAGAGGAACCAGGAGGGAGAGCCAGGACAGCGAGTGGAGAGCAGCAGAAATAGAGGAACGAGGAGGGAGAGACAGCACAGCGGGTGGAGAGCAGCAGAAATCGAGGAACGAGGAGGGAGAGCCAGGACAGCGAGTGGAGAGCAGCAGAAAGCGAAGAACGAGAAGGGAGAGTCAGGACAGCGAATGGAGAGCCTCAGAAATACAGGAACCAGGAGGGAGAGCCAGGACAGTGAGTGGAGAGCCTCAGAAATAAAGGAACGAAGAGGGAGAGACAGGACAGCTAGTGGAGAGCAGCAGAAATAGAAGAATGAGGAGGGAGAGCCAGGATAGCGAGTGGAGAGCAGCAGAAATAGAAGAACGAGGACGGAGAGCCAGGCCAGTGAGTGGAGCACAGCAGGAATAGAGGAACAAGGAGGGAGAGCCAGGACAGCAAGTGGAGAGCAGCATAAATAGAAGAATGAGGAGGGAGAACCAGGATAGTGAGTGGAGAGCAGCAGAAATAGAGGAATGAGGAGCGAGAGAAGGGATAGCGAGTGGAGACTAGCAGAAATAGAGGAACGAGGAGGGAGAGCCAGGACAGCGAGTGGAGCGCAGCAGAAATAGAAGAATGAGGAGGGAGAACCAGGATAGTGAGTGGAGAGCAGCAGAAATAGAAGAACGAGGAGGGAGAGCCAGGACAGTGAGTGGAGAGCAGCAGAAATAGAAGAATGAGGAGGGAGAGCCAGGATAGTGAGTAGAGAGCATCAGAAATAGAGGAACAAGGAGGGAGAGACAGGACAGTTAGTGGAGAGCAGCAGAAATAGAGGAACGAGAAGGGAGAGCCAGGACAGCGAGTGGAGAGCAGCAGAAATAGAAGAACGAGGAGGGAGAGCCAGGGCAGTGAGTGGAGAGCATCAGAAATAGAAGAATGAGGACGGAGAGACAGGACAGTGAGTGGAGAGCATCAGAAATAAAGGAACACGGAGGGCGAGACAGGACAGCGAGTGGAGATCCGCAGAAATAGAGGAACGAGGAGGGAGAGCCAGTACAGCTAGTGGAGAGCAGCAGAAAGAGAAGAACGAGAAGGGAGAGCCAGGCCAGTGAGTGGAGCACAGCAGGAATAGAGGAACCACGAGGGAGAGCCAGGACAGCAAGTGGAGAACAGCAGAAATAGAAGAATGAGGAGGGAGAACCAGGATAGTGAGTGGAGAGCAGCAGAAATAGAGGAATGAGGAGCGAGAGAAGGGATAGCGAGTGGAGACCAGCAGAAATAGAGGAACGAGGAGGGAGAGCCAGGACAGCGAGTGGAGCGCAGCAGAAATAGAAGAATGAGGATGTAGAACCAGGATAGTGAGTGGAGAACAGCAGAAATAGAAGAACGAGGAGGGAGAGCCAGGACAGCGAGTGTAGAGCAGCAGGAATAGAGGAACCAGGAGGGAAGCCAGGCCAGCAAGTGGAGAGCAGCAGAAATAGAAGAACGAGGAGGGAGGGCCAGGACCCCGAGTGGAGAGCATCAGAAATAGAGGAACCAGGAGGGAGAGCCAGGACAGCGAGTGGAAAGCAGCAGAAATAGAAGAACGAGGAGGGAGAGCCAGGACAGCGAGTGGAGAGCAGAAGAAATAGAAGAACGAGGAGGGAGAGCCAGGATAGCGAGTGGAGAGCAGCAGAAATAGAAGAATGAGGAGGGAGAGCGAGGACAGCGAGTGGAGAGCAGAAGAAATAGAAGAACGAGGAGGGAGAGCCAGGATAGCGAGTGGAGAGCAGCAGAAATAGAAGAATGAGGAGGGAGAGCGAGGACAGCGAGTGGATAGCAGCAGAAATAGAGGAACCAGGAGGGAGAGCCAGGACAGCGAGTGGAGAGCATCAGAAATAGAGGAACCAGGAGGGAGAGCCAGGACAGCGAGTGGAGAGCAGAAGAAATAGAAGAACGAGGAGGGAGAGCCAGGACAGCGAGTGGAGAGCAGAAGAAATAGAAGAATGAGGAGGGAGAGCGAGGACAGCGAGTGGATAGCAGCAGAAATAGAAGAATGAGGAGGGAGAGACAGGACAGTTAGTGGAGAGCATCAGAAATAGAGGAACGAGGAGGAAGAGACAGGACAGCGAGTGGAGAGCAGCAGAAATAGAAGAACGAGGAGGGAGAGCCAGGATAGCGAGTGGAGAGCAGCAGAAATAGAAGAAGGAGGGAGGAGAGCCAGCACAGCGAGTGGATAGCAGAAGAAATAGAAGAAAGAGGAGGAAGAGACAGGACAGCGAGTGGAGAGCAGCAGAAATAGAAGAACGAGGAGGTAGAGACAGGACAGCGAGTGGAGAGCAGCAGAAATAGAAGAACGAGGAGTAGAACCAGGATAGCAAGTGGAGAGCAGCAGAAATAGAAGAACGGGGACGGAGAGCCAGGACAGCGAGTGGAGAGCAGCAGGAATAGAGGAACCAGGAGGGAGAGCCAGGACAGCGAGTGGAGCGCAGCCGAAATAGAAGAATGAGGAGGGAGAGCCAGGACAGTGAGTGGAGAGCATCAGAAATGGAGTAACAAGGAGGGAGAGACAGGACAGCGAGTGGAGATCAGCAGAAATAGAGGAACAAGGAGGGAGAACCAGGACAGCCAGTGGAGAGCAGCAGAAATAGAACAATTAGGAGAGAGAGAGATAGGACATTGAGTGGAGAGCAGCATAAATAAAAGAACGAAGAGGGAGAGCCAAGACAGCGAGTGGAGCGGAGCAGAAAAAGAGGAACCAGGAGGGAGAGCCAGGACAGCGAGTGGAGAGCAGCAGAAATAGAAGGACGAGGACGGAGAGCCAGGACAGCAAGTGGAGAGCAGCAGGAATAGAGGAACCAGGAGGGATAGCCAGGACAGCGAGTGGAGAGCAGCAGAAATAGAAGAACGAGGAGGGAGAGCCAGGACAGCGAGTGGAGAGCATCAGAAAAAGAGGAACCAGGAGGGAGAGCCAGGACAGCGAGTGGAGAGCAGCAGAAATAGAGGAACGAGGAGGGAGAGACAGCACAGCGGGTGGAGAGCAGCAGAAATCGAGGAACGAGGAGGGAGAGCCAGGACAGCGAGTGGAGAGCAGCAGAAAGCGAAGAACGAGAAGGGAGAGTCAGGACAGCGAATGGAGAGCCTCAGAAATACAGGAACCAGGAGGGAGAGCCAGGACAGTGAGTGGAGAGCCTCAGAAATAAAGGAACGAAGAGGGAGAGACAGGACAGCTAGTGGAGAGCAGCAGAAATAGAAGAATGAGGAGGGAGAGCCAGGATAGCGAGTGGAGAGCAGCAGAAATAGAAGAACGAGGACGGAGAGCCAGGCCAGTGAGTGGAGCACAGCAGGAATAGAGGAACAAGGAGGGAGAGCCAGGACAGCAAGTGGAGAGCAGCATAAATAGAAGAATGAGGAGGGAGAACCAGGATAGTGAGTGGAGAGCAGCAGAAATAGAGGAATGAGGAGCGAGAGAAGGGATAGCGAGTGGAGACTAGCAGAAATAGAGGAACGAGGAGGGAGAGCCAGGACAGCGAGTGGAGCGCAGCAGAAATAGAAGAATGAGGAGGGAGAACCAGGATAGTGAGTGGAGAGCAGCAGAAATAGAAGAACGAGGAGGGAGAGCCAGGACAGTGAGTGGAGAGCAGCAGAAATAGAAGAATGAGGAGGGAGAGCCAGGATAGTGAGTAGAGAGCATCAGAAATAGAGGAACAAGGAGGGAGAGACAGGACAGTTAGTGGAGAGCAGCAGAAATAGAGGAACGAGAAGGGAGAGCCAGGACAGCGAGTGGAGAGCAGCAGAAATAGAAGAACGAGGAGGGAGAGCCAGGGCAGTGAGTGGAGAGCATCAGAAATAAAGGAACACGGAGGGCGAGACAGGACAGCGAGTGGAGATCCGCAGAAATAGAGGAACGAGGAGGGAGAGCCAGTACAGCTAGTGGAGAGCAGCAGAAAGAGAAGAACGAGAAGGGAGAGCCAGGCCAGTGAGTGGAGCACAGCAGGAATAGAGGAACCACGAGGGAGAGCCAGGACAGCAAGTGGAGAACAGCAGAAATAGAAGAATGAGGAGGGAGAACCAGGATAGTGAGTGGAGAGCAGCAGAAATAGAGGAATGAGGAGCGAGAGAAGGGATAGCGAGTGGAGACCAGCAGAAATAGAGGAACGAGGAGGGAGAGCCAGGACAGCGAGTGGAGCGCAGCAGAAATAGAAGAATGAGGATGTAGAACCAGGATAGTGAGTGGAGAACAGCAGAAATAGAAGAACGAGGAGGGAGAGCCAGGACAGCGAGTGTAGAGCAGCAGGAATAGAGGAACCAGGAGGGAAGCCAGGCCAGCAAGTGGAGAGCAGCAGAAATAGAAGAACGAGGAGGGAGGGCCAGGACCCCGAGTGGAGAGCATCAGAAATAGAGGAACCAGGAGGGAGAGCCAGGACAGCGAGTGGAAAGCAGCAGAAATAGAAGAACGAGGAGGGAGAGCCAGGACAGCGAGTGGAGAGCAGAAGAAATAGAAGAACGAGGAGGGAGAGCCAGGATAGCAAGTGGAGAGCAGCAGAAATAGAAGAATGAGGAGGGAGAGCGAGGACAGCGAGTGGATAGCAGCAGAAATAGAGGAACCAGGAGGGAGAGCCAGGACAGCGAGTGGAGAGCATCAGAAATAGAGGAACCAGGAGGGAGAGCCAGGACAGCGAGTGGAGAGCAGAAGAAATAGAAGAACGAGGAGGGAGAGCCAGGACAGCGAGTGGAGAGCAGAAGAAATAGAAGAACGAGGAGGGAGAGCCAGGACAGCGAGTGGAGAGCAGCAGAAATAGAAGAATGAGGAGGGAGAGACAGGACAGTTAGTGGAAAGCAGCAGAAATAGAGGAACGAGGAGGAAGAGACAGGACAGCGGTGGAGAGCAGCAGAAATAGAAGAACGAGGAGGGAGAACCAGGACAGCGATTTACCTCAGGAAATCTTCAGAAGTGGAACTGTCCCCGTTGCTGTACAGATGAAAGGCAGTTTAGAACCTTCACAAAGGTTCCTAATTCCTGCCTAGCAACCCAGAACCACCACGCTTTTTTTCACCCTCTCCATTTTGAGTTATGGATGCCTAGTCGTTAAGGAAAATCTGCTCAAAGGGAACAGATTCCCCAGTCCACACACACAACAAAAGAACGCTTTTATACCCAGCCTGCCCCCAACACCAGAGAAACCCCTGAACTGGAGAGACCTGACAGGAAGAGCATTGAGGAATACAGAGAGGTTGTGTGAGGATGGCGAGGAGAATGTCCTAATATGTTCAGTGTGTGACAAGTGAGAAGGCCTTAGGTGGAGGGATAAAGAGTAAAGACTGAGAAATTAGGAGGATGACTGACAAGTGAAAAGGACACTTGAGGAGTAAGGTGTAGGAGTGAGGAGGCGGCATGGAGATGTGCTTAAATGGGCAGAGTGCTAGTGACTTTCCACCGCTACATCCAGGCTCTATAGGACCTTCAGCTACTGTCTGCGGTTCTGGGACAGCCTAGAGAGGAAACAGCGCTCAGCAGCACTTGTTTCAGTACTGTGGTTATAATAGTATTTGAGTTGTAGCTAAAAACAGATCCCGAGCATCAGGCATCGCCCAGTAAGCAGGAGCTCCTGCGGAATTAGAACCAAGTGCACAGGGTCTTGCAACTCTAACTTCCTCATGAGTTGCAAATTATAGCTTTTCCTCTATTTCACATGGCCCATTCAAATGAAATGAAATGAAATGAAATGAAATGAAATGATTGGTTATTTATAATGCGCTTAATATCTAGAGGTTTCTAAGCCTGACCGGGGATCGAACCTGTGTTGCTCAGTGTCATCTTGCTCCCAAGGCGATCACTGTCCTCCCGAAACATTATTCTTTAAATCGCTGATAGCAATGTACCAATGCTCCATTGTACACATTACCAAACACACAAAGTTAAAATGTAATGCATGTATGAGGGTAAGGCACCCGCTGGCGCCTCTGGAGTGAAAAGGAGATCCGCGTGGCTTTGGTGCCAAGCTAACCAGGGTCTTCTAGGATGCAGGCCTGAGCTACATAGTTCCCATCCCAGTAACTCCAATACAGCGAGAGTGCAGGCTTGTGCGATGACACTGCAATGAACATTACTTTGTCCAGGTCAATATGACCTCTGCAAGTACAAGGCCATGGATGTGTGCTGGGAGCAGCATAGCCACAGGAAGTCAGAGAGCAGGACAGGGATTGAGAGGGAGTCACAGAGCAGCATGAGGCATGCCCACAACAACGAGGCCTTTATGGTAAGCAGGACCTGCACTACAAAGTTAAATAGAATCTAGGCAGCTGGGCGTTCTTCTTGTCTATGTTGCATGTTTCGCCTTTGATGGAATTGGTTAGCTGTTGTTCCTTTGCAATGGAGTGAATAAGTCAGCCATGCTCACATTAAAAGGATAGCCTGGGAAATCAAGGTATATACCAACGAGCTCCACCACTGAAGGGCTAGGACATAATCATCTGATTGTCTGGAGAACCAAACAGCCAACTACCTCAGCTCCAGCATTGCTGTCACTAGGCTGTAGGATAATCTTGCCTTAAGGACAGTGCACTTCTGATCATAGTCAAAACACATTGTGGAGTGAAAGCCCAGGCTGTAGAATGTTTCATGGCAACAACTCCTGTTATCACCTCCTCTCTCCTTTCTTTCTGCCTCAGGATTTAATCCTATCTGGAACGAAACGCTGAAATTCAAGATCCACGTACCCAAGCTGGCCATGGTTCGCTTTGTTGTGGAGGACTACGATATTGCCTCGAAGAATGACTTCATTGCACAGTACACACTGCCATTCACAAGCATCAAATCAGGTGAGGGGTTGTGGCCAAGGGCCTGTCAGGTGACCTGCCAGCTGCCTGCATGCTCTTTGCCAATGGCCGTGCCCTGCGAGCCATTGGTTACCTGGGGTCATCTTTCACTTTATTCGATCAAAGCATTTGTTTGAATTCTGTGCCAATGAAAGGCATTTGATTGATACCCTTAGAGATTGGAGTGCCCCATTTCTAGTTGTCAACAAAGGTGGCACTTGTACCAATGTGAAGCGATAACTGCACTAAATGTTGAAATCCCCACAGGCTGAGAATGACCAAGTGTTATCCGCAATTGGTGAAAGATTGTCTGATGTGAACAACATATTACTCTCCCCAGTTTGTGCAGGTACAATCCGGAGACAAGAGATAGACCGAGCTGCAGCTTAGGGGTTCATGGAGTTGTAGGCTAAAGTCTCAGAGAGACCTGGAAACTAGAGGCTCAGGGAGCTGGATGCTGGAGCATTAGGGAGCTGGACACTAGTGACTTGGTGAGCTGTGGGCTCTAGTGAGCTGAAGTCCAGAAACTTGATGAACTAGTGACTAAATCTCCAGCTCACTAAGACTTTAGGCTCCATGCGCCATACCTTCTAGCCGTGAGCCCACTAAGCCTTTAACCTATATCACATTGACAGTCAGTCCTTTAGTCTCTGTGCAGCCTGTAGGCTCAAGTGTACTGATCCCACAACTCACCGAGCCTCTACACTACAACCCATCAAACCTATAGGCTTGGTGAAATTAGACCTTAGGCTTTGGAAGCTGGAGGCTACTTACTCTGTAAATTGGATGCTGGAGGCTCTGTGAGCTCTAGGCTACATGTCCAGTGGGATAGAGCCTTAGCAAGCTGACCGTTCAAGGCTTCTTGAGCTGGGGGGTAGAATGTCCGTGAGCTGCAGACTACAAGCACAGTGATCAAGCAAGGGGCGTAAATAGCTGTAGGTCAGAAGCACAGTGAAACTTAGGTTGAAGCAGGGGTCTGCAAACTGTGGGTATCCAGATGTTTTGGACTACCACTACAATGATCCCTCGCTATTAACTATCATGGCTAGAGTTGATGGGATGTGTAGTCCAAAACATCCGGAGAGCCAAATGATGCAGACTATGAGCTAGAGGGTCACTGATCTGCAGAAAAGGTGTTCGTGAACTGGAGGCTTGATACTAAAGGTTCAGCAAACTCTGATCAGAAGATTTGGCCCATTGTGGGGTAGAAGGTCAACAGTTTCAGAAAGCTGCATGATAGAGGTGTGATGAGCCAGTGGCTAGACACAGGATTTAGCTACTGGAAGCTCGTTGATTTGCAGTTAAAAGTTCTGTTAGGGAGATCTTTGCACAACCCTCTCATGAGGGCTGTTTAACCATCTTATGGTAGAACCGTACGTCACCCAAAGGGAAAGGCCAGGGTCTCCAGTGGTCGCTGCACCAGAGCAGTCAGGCTTAGCTTCAGGAGGAGGAAGGCTCGCAGGGAGCTATAATTAATCCTAATAGACACTGCAGAAGAACACACCACACTGATACACTGAACAATGTACACTTTATTTATAAGGTCTGTCTCAGATGGTCTCAGAAATCCCCAGACAGGTGGCAGATTTGCAGCTGGTTTGGGAAGGCTGTAATGGGTACCACTAGGGGTGTCCCTATGGCAATCTCTCCCAACTACCTTCCTCCTGCTTCACTCCACCCTCACCACTACTCCCACTAACGCATTGCATTCTCTCACCAATCTCCTAATGTACACTCTATCACTTATACTCACTTGCATGCTCTCCAAATCCCCCTATACATTCCCCCTCTCTCTATTTCTCTCTCACCTTTCACCCCCCGACCACACAACACAGACCAGGTACCACTCTCACACCTACATAATACCTTACATGCATACTCACAAAACACTACCACAGTCTCCTCAACACCCCACTCCACTCCACCGTCCGTCCATCCGTCTGTCTGTCCTCTGGTTGGTCCCTTGGGCCACCACCACTCCACCTGTTCTCATCCAAACACCTTTCAATCTCCTCTCTGCTAGTTTGCCTTTGAGAACCCATCCTTCCCTCTTGCAACATTCCCCCTGGCTCCCATCGTTCCCCTGGGCCAACTGCGCCCCTTGGCCAATCTCGGGCTATGGTATCGCTTCGGGGTTGGGGCATCCTTGAGAAGGCTTCAAGAAGGCTTTTGGCCCTGGCCCCTTTCGAATCTCTATTTGTGGGGTGGTAGCCATGCGCTTAGGCTGTTTGTTTTCCTCCTTGTAGCTGTTTTGATGTGTTCGTGAGTTTTGTGTCCACCTGGACTTGGTGAAGATTTCTGTCTCTCCCCTGCTCCCTTAAGTCCCTTTTCACTGTCAGTTTATTTTCCATTTCTCCACCATTCCTCTGAGGTCTGTCTGGGGTTGGTGGGTCAGGTGTGGGATATCTCATCTATTTTGGGCAGGAAAAATCCCAGTCCATTCAGTGTCGTGCCTCGATTGCCTTCCTCTTCGTGCAGTCCGGGTTCTCTTGGTTGAACCCAGGTGCATCCTGAGAGTTTTGGTTCTGAAAAAGACAAAAGATAACTGGGGCCAGAAGAGGGTCTGACCAGCATTGTGTAGGGGACAGTGTACAATCGTTCTCAAATAATGCACACTCAGGGGCATTAGGGCATGGGGCCCCAAAATCCCTCACACCGCCTCTGGGTAGAACTAGCTCTGGTTTGGGGTAGAACGCTTTGGTAGGCCGCCTACCCCAGATCAGGAGGTGTACCTGTTTCCCTCACCCTAGCATGGCTCTGTCACAGAACACATACAATATTTATGATAGGAAAAATAAGGACTCGGGTTAAACATAACACATAGCAGAGTATCGTGCAGATTTAAAAAAAACAGTAAATGGCCAGTTAAGCCTAATTTACTCTTTGCATTAAAATGTAAGCCCCTAATCAATTGGCAGACACAATACATATAAACATCCAGAGGTGGGTTAAAGAGTAGACCCCAAGACAATAATACATACAATAATATCCATCTTGTTCACAGGCCACAGAGAAGTTAGCAGAGGTTTCCTGCTACATTATAAAGAAAAAGGATTATACCCCAATACATATGCACAAGAAGTGAGCAGGGGAACACACTTTCCAACACAGCCAGGAGGGAAACAAAGGTTCAGGATTTACTGCAGTAGGACAGTCCCCAGGTGGGCAGATTACACTCCAAGGAGGTAAACCGTAGTGTTAGAGGTATTTCTGGTGGTATTTTTGGTTGGTAGTATTTTTGGTATTTCGTGTTATATAGTGGTGACCCTAACTTTAGAGTACCGCCTGATAATTGTTCTTATACCGGGATAACTAACGGTAAGTAAATACTGGACTTAGTACACTTTCAATGATTACTTTATGCCCTTGTAGTATTTTACTTACAATACAGATTATTCCCTTTTGGCTTGCATCTCAGAATGCATTTACCATGTAAATGAAATATGAACATTCATTTAGAGCCTCTTAGAAGAATGCAATCTACAGTGAATAACTTTGCTTTGCATTTTACCACATGTGATAAATGAAATACTGCCTGCGGTAAAATGAATCTACCACCTGCTCTGCATCTATCTGTATTCCAACCCAAGAACCTGAACACAGAATAAGTACACTGATACTATTTTACCTTTTTTCTTGTATCCTTTATCAGAAGTTAAAAATATGCAAAGTACAGAATGACATGTGCAATGCACGATATCCAGATTATATTTCAAACTTATAAGAACAACGCATTTGTGAGATACTTTCCCCACGATGAATGAATGAGCTTCAAAGGCTCTGTTGTACAAAACTAAGCCTTTCCTGCAATGGGTTTTAAAACATTCTATTTGTGATATGCCCAGAGTTCTGCCAACATTAGCCTTGAACTTCGCAACAAAACTTGGCAGAGTAGGAGCTTCTGTCACCTCTCAAATTTATCGCATTAATGGAGAAACATGAACAGACCTGTCTTCGTTTAAAGTGTACAGTGCAACACCTAAAAACAATGATTTACCCACTCTACACTATCTGATCACAAATCATTTGATCATCACGCTCTCCTCAATTAACTAAACTCATCAAGGATAATAATTGATCGTACGTGTGCGCTGAACTGCTCGCGAGCCAAGTTTAGTTGGTTGTAGGACAGAGGAACTCTTTATCTGGTCCACTCCCTTTGCACTTAGAACGAGCCCACGGAATGCTCTGCCAGCCTTCCTGCCACACGCCTCTCCCAGAGTCAGCCAAAGGATAAGAGCTCCCGAGACTGCAAACTCTTCTGAGACAACTGCCAGCCCAGGGACCCGAGAGAGTGAGTGAGAGTCAGTCCACTCTCCTGCCAGCCTTTTAAACTCTCTGAACTAAGACTGCCCACCATGTAGCTCCTACTTACACAAAATATAGAATTTTCCTGCCTTTCTCTGAGATGTTACCGCCCATTGTCATCCAGCCAGCCCTCCAGATAGTTGTGAAGCACATGAACAATCTGCTGGCTTAGAGCAGAACCAAATCGGATGGAAAAGTTACAATTGCCCTGTTTCCTGCTCTGAAAGTCTTTGAAACAATACTAGTGTTTAGCAGAATGGATTTCATTCTGCACGTTTCATTCATTGCATTTCCAAGCTTACTTTGCACAGCCCAAATACCTTGCAAACTGGATCTATCAATCTGCACCAAGTTTATATAAAAGACATGAACTGGTTTGCACTGATTATTAGTAGGGTCATATGTTATATGTTAGATGCATAAGGTAAATTAGTATAGGTTAGTCTCATATTTTTATTTCAGTGCAACTCAGCCCACAACTGTGGTATTGTGGTGCAACGTGATAACACCCTGTTATGCAATGCACAATTCAAAACCTTTATTTTTCTAGCATGTGTTCTGTGCATTGCCAATATTGACATCTACTAGATTCAGCCTGAGTCTCACGCCTGAGTCTCACATGTTTGCACCACTGGGACCAATCTTTTACCCTAGTTGAAATGTGGAGCCCTAGTTCAAATTTTGTTGAAATTCAGACCTTTTCTATGTTGAAATGTGGAGTCTTAGTTGAAATGCAGAATACATTTCCCTACAGTAGCAACATTCAGTAATACAATGTAAGTCCCTAGACCAGACTGCAATACACAGATTTAAAAAGAAATTGCGGATAGTTACTAAAAATCAAGGGCTTGCAGAAGAATACTAGGGACCCTAAGGGGACCCTAGAATATTTCCAGAGTTAAGGTATGTACCTTCCAGTGTCACTTGTAGGAGTGTTAAAGATGAAGAAAGTGCCCAATAGGACAAGAAGGACAAAGTCTGTAGGCTGACCTGTGGTTATATAGAAAAACCAGGAAAGTGCAATTTCTTCCCCACAGATACAAAGACCACAGGGGACACAAGTGATGAAACAAGAAGGGTTCCAGTGGAGGGTTCGAGACCCAGCAGTCGCACGAGCAGATGAGCAGAGCAGGATTCTGCCCACTATGCACGCCAATGGGTAAATGTGGTTCAAAGGGACCTGCAAAACCCAAAGAGCAGAGTCCATGGGGACCCCTGAGGGCAAGCACCTTGAATAAGCCACAAACCCACGGCGCAGAGGCAAGTACTGTTGGTTCCACGAAAACACTGTTCTAGTAAAGCAGAACAACCTGGTAAGTAAATGCTTTTTTACAGGGCAAAATGAAGGACTGAGTCACCCAGGGATTTGAATTTGATTTGATATTGCTGATGGTGAGGAGGTTGCAG
Organism: Ambystoma mexicanum; assembly: GCF_040938575.1. Lineage (NCBI taxonomy): Eukaryota > Metazoa > Chordata > Amphibia > Caudata > Ambystomatidae > Ambystoma > Ambystoma mexicanum. The sequence goes on from NC_090931.1 coordinate 1,432,379,015, forward strand.
CATTCAGGGCAGGGCTGACGGACCACTTACATCTTGGAGGAGGTGAGCATAAGACCGCAAAGTGCCATCCAGTTGTCGATAGCCATAAGATGGACATCCTCGAAAAAGAGGAGACCAGGGTAAAGCTAGGATAGAAAAAGAATCAAACGGACGTAGTCTCTGGAAGTCTATACTCCCTGCCGTCAAACTCCTACTACTTTCCCAGCACATCCCCCTTGGCAAACTTCATGTCCCATGCCCCGATTGTAAATTACAATGACTTCCTCTGCAAAATGTCCTTACTTGTCCCTCTGTATAGTTCCCGGTTTATAATCTGTCTAGTACTCTTTAACCTGATTCATTTTCCATTGCTGAAGTTCTTTTGCAAGGCACCCACTTGTGGGATTGCACTGACCACCGATTGCACCCATGTATCTGTTTTGTAGAAGCACAATGTCCTCAATATAAAATAGAACAGAATACAACAAAAAAGGGACATATTATGCTAGCTGCAAAGAGGTTGTAGGAAAGAGGACTTTTTCAAGGAAATACGTGTAGAGCGGAATGAGAAAAGGGGCGAAGACAGAGTCATGAAGGTCCCCCACTGGGAGAAGGATGGATTCCGAGGTCTTTGTTCCAGGAGATGGGTAATGCTTGATCCGGGAGGTCAGAGGTAATCGAGGTGAGTGCAGTGTTCTGAATGCAAAGGTTAGAGAGGGGAAAATAGAAGAGAGGAGCGATCTACAGAGTCACAGACAGAGGAGAGTTCTAAGAAGCAGGCAATGGAGAAGAGGCTTGAGTAATAAGAAAGGTGGCAACATGTATAAGGGCTTTTTCTGTGGCGTCTCAACTCCAAAATCCAGATTGAAGTGGGTGGGGGGGGGGGGTCACTTAACAGAAATGACTAGTGCTCTGCAGGAGTACAGAGGTAAGTAGAGGATACACCCCTATTCAGCCCCACACCACTACTGTATCAGCAGGGAGTCCAACAGGTGCAGCCCAACTGGCATACCTCTTTCAGCACTTGTTGTTAGGTGGGCCGAGGGCAGTTTATACTCTTCAGGATGGATGTGAGCTAACACGGAATCATCCAAAACACAATAGTACTACTCTACTAAAATTAAAGAATGTACAACCACTGTTCTGTAAAAAAGGAGTCTTTAATTAAATTACCAATAAAAGCACGCTAGTAAAAAAACACAATAACCCACCCCATAGGAGAAGACGCAAAATATGCAGACATTGTAATGAAAAGGGCCACTGTGAAGATAGGGGTGCACAGGGAATAGTTTCAGCAGCAAAATCAAGTTCAGTGAAGAAGGTCCTTAAAAGGTTCTGGGCTGGTAAAATGCCACTAGGGTCTTTTTGTGCGGGACAAGGGGACAAAAACATCTCCAATACCTTGTAGGCTTGTTGTTGGTGCTTGATAGTGTGGGGACAGGCTTCTAGGTGCCTTACAATTGGTCAAGTCACTGTCAAGGCATTTCACGCAGGTTGTTCCCAATGGATAGCATGGGTTGAGACAGTCGGGATGGTCCAGTAATGCAATGTGGTCCTCTAGCAGTTATTGGCTTGAACCTGCAGGGAATGGTCCAGTTTCACAGCGTACCCCCCTGGGGATATTTCCTGTCCTGTAGGGTAGGTGACAATGCTTCCCAAAAAGATCAGGAGTGAATTCCTATTCCTATTCTGGGCCTGAATGCTTTCTTTTGGGTGAAACCCAGTCACATACCTGATATACATAAGACCCAGTCAGTGAAATGAGTACAGAGCAACCAGGTTCACAATAAAATGACAGCATAAGGTTTGAGGCTGTATAGCTGTAAATTACCTGAGACTACCATGTCAAATCTACACATGGCTTATATTTAGGTTTTAATCTGACACCAGCCCCTTGAGTAGTTAATGATATAATTTGGATCAGAGCTTCCCACGGTTAAAGGCAGTCCCTGGCTGTTGGAACATTGGATTCCATCGGGCTGTTTGCAGGAATGAACATACCACTCTTTAACTGCCATATTGCAAAGCTTCAAGGCAGCTGCTGAGGGGTGTCAGTAGACAGGATCTGCAGAGTTACATGCTTGCACTATATTTTTCAGCATGGAGCATTCTGAAAATGGGATCCAATTAGCAGATCTAACTTCCAGAGACTGATCTACCAGCATCATTTAATATTAAAAATCAAAAACGCTCAGACTATTCTGCCCTCACAAATGGCATTCTGTCACAGTGTCTCTTTGTTATTAACCGGTGATCCATTTGAAGATCAAGCATTCCAGAATTTTAGGCCAATGGTGGAGAAGTGAGACAAGCCAAACAGCTGCGACCAACAGAGGGATTCATGAGGATAGGCAATATAGGTACCTTGATGCAAGCAGGGAAAGTAAGAGTTTAAAGAGGGAAGCGTGATAGGAGCTTGTTACTTGTGCAATGTCTTTACTGGTTTGAGAAGTGCATGATAAGTTGACTGTCAGGAAAATAAAAGGGAGCTCTGAGGTTCAGGGCAGGGAGAAGAAGCAAAGGCACAATAGAGTATGGGTGAGCAGAAAGCAATGAGGGTGTTGCAGATCCTAGAGGATTTAGATGTGAAGTCAAGAACAAAGACGTTAGCAGGCATGAAGGAGGTAAACTCATAAACGATCAGAGGTTGTGGAGCATAACATGGCTTGTCGGGTAGACTTTGCATGAGTAGGAGCAAATGGAGGATATGTGGTTGATGAAGTAGGTAAACTTAGCTCTGCTTAGAGCCATTGTGAGTGCCGAGAGGGCATACGTTTAACTGGTTATAAGGGGTGGGGAGATTTAAGCAAGTGACTGATCATATTAGTCTTCAGCCAAACAAATCTCTTTGCAAGCTTTAGGCTCAGAGAACTAAATGCTGAAGGCCCATCAAGCTCGAAGCACATTAGGTGCAAACATTTTAAGTTCTTGTCTAGAAGTTCAAAGAGCTGCAGGCTAGAAGCTCAGTGAACTCAATGGTAGGGGCTCACTAAGATAGAGGGAAGAGGCATAGGGGGGCTTTAAGGCAGAGGCCCAGTGAGATGAAGGCTGCAGTCAGAGTAAGGGTGATTCTAATAGTTCAGTGAGCTTGGGGGTAGACACTTAATAGGATTCAGGCAAGGTTAGACATACAATGAGCGGGGAAGAGAGATGCACAATCAACTGGAGAATAGAGGACATCAGGCTGAATACTAACGTCTCAGAATCGTGGCCTAACAGGACTCAATGAGATGGACTGTAGAGGCTCAGTAACATGGAGGCAAGAGTCAACGTGATCTGTTGACTAGAGCTTCAGTCAGCTGTTGCATACAGGTTCAGCAAGCTGGACCTTGATGGTGAGGTGAGTTGAAGGTAAGCTGTCAATACAAGATGTATTGAGCTAGAACAGAGGTGTGCAACCTTATGCTCTCTTTGGCTATCCAGCATAGTCAATGGGGAGGGATCATGGAAGTCATAGTTGAAAACATCTGTTGAGCCACAGGTTGCAGACCCCTGCACTAGTGGTAGAGTGCACTCTGAGCTAGAGGAACAGTGACCATGAGGCTGTATGCGCAATGAATTGGAGACTAGAGGGTAATTGAGCTTGGTGCTTGAGGTTCATGAATAAGCAGTTAGGGAGTCTAGAAGTTGAGTTAGCTCAAAACATAAGCCGTATTGGACTTTAGCCTAAAGACTTACTGAACTGCAAACTAGGGATTCACTGAGCTGTAGGGTGTATTGAGCTAGAGGCAAAAGGATAGGTGAGTTAGAGGCACATTAGGCACTAGGAAATAGGCTCTGCAAGCTTAAGGCCGTAAGCTCAGTGAGCTGGAGGCTCGAGTTTCGGTGAGCTGTCTGCAAAAGCTCAGTAATCTTGAAGTTAGTGGCAAAGTGAGCTATAGATTTAATACAGTCAACTGAAGACTAGATGAACAGTGAACGAGAAACTAAAGTCTCAGTGAGCAGTATGCCAGAGACCTGGTGAACTGGAGGCTACTAGAGGCTCAGTGAGTTTGATTCTTGTAGGTAGATATAGAATGCAACACTAGTCAGCAGAAGGGTGGAGAGGCTCAGGAGCATGGCTACATGGTCAGTTTGCCAGATACTATAGGTTTCATCACATGTGACACTCCAGGCAGTCTAGCAAACTGACTTGTCACACCTAATATATTTGGTGCTCCTGAGGCACTTTGACCACCTGAGTCATATTGCACCCTTGCGATATCTGGGCAACCATAGTTGCATTGAGCACATTGTGTACCTGGGAGACATTATGCCTTGTAAGCACAGGAAGCGTATGAGGCATCTGTGAACTTGGGAATTCTGATGCATATGGGGAAGCCCTAGAAACATGAATGTCACAGGTATTTGAGGCACCAATTTGTTTTTTTATCAGGCATTTGGCTTGAATAATCAAACCTTTCACACAATTATATAAACAACAATTTTTCAACATCAATCATTTCATTATACAAAACTCATTAAAACATATTCACCAAGACCTACAGCCCATAAAATAGTCACACAAGAAGGTGTGGACCCTTAGCTCCGCCCCTTTACCCAAATTAGGCCCACCTCTAGAATTAGTAAGTGCGCCTTTTGTCCATAAAGCAAGTTTATTGTGCAGACAGCCCGGGAGGGGGCTTAGATGACATCTAACAGTCACACTAACCCTGTGGTCTCCGTGGACCACACAAAGAACCCACATTATATCCAGTTTGCAACAGTTAATACACTCCCCGAGATACCGTTACAAAGGCATCCACCAAACATGATTGGCTGCCCTGTACAGAGAAATCTAAAACCCTCACAGTTCATTGGGCACATACATTATAGCACATTCCCCTAAAACCGTATAATTACAAGGTTTACATTTCCAAAACACCCCTTCCGAAAAACCTCTCCATATTTGGTGACAGCCTTGCCTCTTAGTTACACAAAAATAGAATTCCTATTAATGATGCACATGGACCTGCCCCAAAAATACTGAAGCACATGAAGCACATGAAGACCAGAGAAGGACACATAGATTCCCTTTTGACAACCCAATGAGTTCACAAAATGCCCATCCCTTGCAACAATGAGCTCTCCTGTTTACCAGAGATCATATCTTCCCTTCGCCCTCCAGTGCTTGAGCTATCTGCAAACTGACCTTAGCCACTCCGTTGACCAACTTACAAAACCTGTTCCCTGACTGCTGATTGGGCCTTTGCAAGCCTTTGCCATGATTGCAAAAACACCCTTCTAATTAATCCACAATATGAAGACCCATGATACACAGAGCAACCACGCCTCATATATTTCATATCTTTTACTAAATTCGGAAAATACTTCCCATACATGTATACCATTATGTGCGCATTTTTATACCTATTATGACCTCCTGTCATGACCGCCATTCATAAAGCTAAACTCCACGTGCACATGTTGATCGCTTGCTTTGCCTGAGTGAGGAGGGGCCCTCCGTGTGATAATGTTTCATCGTTATGGTTCTGCGCGCATGCAAATCTATAAATGTATCACCTCCACACAAAATAACACAAAGTAACCTAAATGTAACATTTATCCCATTTCCCATAAATATTGTAATATTTGTAGCCATTTGCGAAAGTGACAGAAATTACGATGGTGACGTGTCCACTCCCCAGTCAGTTGTATGGGGTGCAAAGTTCCAATTTCCCAACACACACAATAAAAGATTGTGGTGCTTAATGAACTTCCCAAAGTATTCCAATATTATTTCAACTAAATTTGGATAATCAATTGTGAGATATCTTAAGGTTTCTGGTTTTGAGCATACATTACAAAATCTACATCGATGGGCACTTTTACTGACCTTAGCATGAATACCAAGAACATCATTGGTGGGCAGCCAATGTAGGTGCACTCCAAGCAATATATTCCTATATATTGTACTAGGAAATTTTCCTAGATACTTTGGTAGATGATTAAAAAGTGTGTTCATGCTTTAAAATTCAAAAATGCTTTATATTTTCTACATTGGGTTTGAGTAAAAATCCAATCGTTAATCCAAATGTTTTCTTTAGCTACACCAGGATTGTTAAGCAACAGATCCAGACTAATATCAGCATCATTCATAATTTGGTGCAATCCTTTTCCCACAAAACCAAGCCATAATCTGATCTTGCCAACAAGGCCTCTCTTAGCAGCGGAAACAATGAATTTGCTTGTGTCAAGATGCACTTCCTAAGGAAAGCCAAGGTTTTCCATCTTACCATGGCCTGTAATGAAAGCAAGTCTAGCTCAAGACGCACTCAATGAATGGGAGTGCCCTATGGAATAAAAAACATTCGCCTCCAAAAGACACCTTCAAGTTCGAAAGCAAATCTGATACATCTAATTTTGTCTCTGATCCATATACTAACGTGGGTGGCACCAGTGTATTCCTGCTCTTTTGGGGTCCTCTGTGTTTTAGGTCGAAAAACAAGATTTTTGGAATCTATAGGGAGAGGGATTTGTAAACTAGAACTGGTCAAACATCTTTATGTAAAATATACCTCTCAGACATTAAACCAGTGCTTGGGTGGTTGCCCATGCCTTGAGGAACTAGGTGTATCTGCCCTGGAAGGCCGAGGTAGTACATTTATCAACTGGGTTCAAGGTGTTATGTCTTCGGCAAAGGTCTTTAAAATTCATCACAGGAGTCCATATAACCTAAGAATAGCAGGTCTGCATAGATAACTTATCCGGAGTCCTAGCAGAGTGGAGTGGGGTGCAATAGGGCAAATTGATACATAATGCAAGTGATTTCTTCTAGCACATTGACACATCTTAATATTCAAGTTGTATTCAGACCGTAAAAATTCCTGAAAATGGCTCGATGTCCACCTCTTACCACGTGGCCTCCTAAGAGTGTGCATTTTCCCATTTGCTCATAGTGCCTCATTTGGCAGAATCCACCATCCTTGCATTTCTTACTGGTCCTATTTTCAGTGAAGGGTGGAAAGCTGAGCTGCAGAAAATGCAGGCGCTGCAGAGCTGCAATCAAGGGTGATACTCCTCTTATAGGTCCAGAGACTCATGTGTTGATTAACTTCTGAGTGTGACTTGGAGGAGAAGTGAGTCAAGATGGCATTCCCAAGGACGCAGCAAGGGCCAGTATTACATTTAGCTTCCCACTAGCCTCTAATGATAACATGAGCAAGCTGCCAGAGGGACAGAGCAAGTGGGAGTGAAGGCCAACTACAAAGGAGGGATGTTAGGTATGTGCCCGAGTACAGAGAGAGAGTGGGACCAGCCTCAGAAATCTTGGTTCTCTTAAAATTTAATTTGCATCATTCATACTATGAATTCTTTAATTGTAGAAAATTGCAATGCAAGTGATTTGTGCCATTACTTTCAACCATCCCTGGCACTGTCACCAACTGAGCGATATCCCTGACCTGTGTACATCAAGGTGGACAGCCACCATCAGTACAGTAAGAATTCATTGGTCCCTCTGCCTCATAGACCCTGACCAGTGGGCAATTGCTCAGGATATTCCAGATGATCAGGCTTGTGCTGGGATCGGATTCTGAAGTCCAGGCTTTCGCCACATCTCGAGGGAATGCGAGTTGGAACCAGGATCCTGCCCAGAGTCTGGTAATGATGGGAGGCCAGTGTTTTCTGCATGCGGCTCAGTTTGAGGGACGAGTTATTGTGAGGGGTCTATTTCAAGCTAGTTTCAAAGAATGATAAATTCGCACAAACTGTGAAGGTACCCAAATCACTGTATGAAAAAGATTATGGTGCTTCTTCCATCCAGGATGCCCAGTCGTTTAAACCCATAACACTGCTGAAAATGCTAATTTCAAAGTTTTTCCATTGCAGGCTATCGACACATCCACCTACTCTCCAAAGATGGCAACCAGATCCCGCCCGCGTCCCTCTTCGTCCATATAAAGATAACACAGGCTTCTAAGCCCTAATCTGCAAGGACTGCAAGCACCCATACCAGGGCTTTGTCTTTGACCCTTCAACTCCACCTGCGACTGGGACAGATCCAGAACACAATCCACTTCTACAGTCCTGGGAATATTTAAAATGGCCTCCTGCTCAATTCTGGTTTTGCACTTCTCGGTTGAACACTATATGTATATATTTTTTAATTGTGAACATTGTACAGTTTATTTGCTGCTGTTGCTGCTATTTTTATATCATGGCTTGCTGACCTGTAAGATAGTAAAGGCCCTTTGCGGGCCAGGTACGTTATGAATCCGCTGCACTGGCAAACAGATTGTAGTCTGGGGCAGGAAGAATGTGCTTAGGTAGAATAGTCAAGATGTTCTCTTTATAGTTCTGCTCCTACATGTATGTTACCAAGAGTATTGCGGCACAGGGTAGTATTGCGTTACATTTGGGCCATCACATGAGTACAGTGGTATTCTACGCACCCCCTTCAGTTTGGGGCATAGGAAATAATCATTGCAGCAAGTATATGCTCTCATCAAAGTGAAATGAATGCAGGCATGTTTTATTATTCACCCAACTGGCCTTTTGGCACATGCCATCTCGTCTCAGTTTCTCAGCCACAAAACCCCAGAATAATAATTACGTTCCTGGGGAGATAGGCAGGGACGTGAAAAAAGGAATTAACCGGTCCTGGAGATCTTGCCAGGACAAGCTTTTAGATATGCTGGGCCCTATCACTAGTATAGGGCAACTCGCTGAAGAAGCCAAGGGGATGGATGGGTGTCCTATGGGTGCCCTACTGCATAATGAACAGGCCATTTGATGGTGTTAATAGCGAATGTATGTTTTCCTATTTGTGGCGTAAAAAGCAGCATTCATGTAAACAGAAGACAGTAGGTGGTTACGCCAGAGGCGTATATTGAGGCTGAAAAAGAGAGGATTTTAGGGAAAGAGAAGACTAAGGCAAGGAAAGAAACATGAGAACTCCTAATACTAATGTTAATAATTTGAGGAGTTGTATATGGCTTCATGCAAGATGCTTCCAGCTTCTGAGTGTTGTAATAATTAGTGTCACCATTATTACCTACCCCAGGCACTCAATGTACCCACCCAGGAGGATGAAGGCCTACGTGGACCCAACCGGGGCATCTGACCCATGTCGCATGGCATCGCCCTGTTCCCAAAGCTAGCATATTGCATACGAGTTATCCACTTGCCATCCTGTCCAATGGAACAGGATACAAGAAGTGGAAATCGATGATTTATATCACACACCACACAAACTGAATTGTGCCTTGGGTCTTAAAGAAGTGTTTGTATCACCCTATTCATTGGTTACTGACCTAAGATGGGTACAAGCCTGATTGAAACGCCTGGCATGAAATCCTGTGAGCTCTGCTTAGGTGTAGATCTCTGCAGCAGGTGACATAACCCTCAAAACTATCTCATAGGCTGTGCTATTTAACATTTACACTGAGCGGTTTTGTGACAATATGTTGTAGAATCTTTCAATGCAACACTGTGGTTGCATTTGGAGATGCTGTGTCATGGCAAGGTTACGCAGTTAGGGGGCAGAATACTTGTTCATGACCGGCAGGGTGTAAGGTCAACGAACCACTCAAAGCCGGTAAGACTGTGCAAACAGATCTTTTAATCTTCTCATTACAGCAGCCCCAACCTGCTCAGCAGAGCAAACAGTTTCACAGTCTTTTTGAAGGGTAATATAATGTTTCCCTGCCATTAGATTCACATTCCATACTGGAATTCTACTACTGCTTAAACTCTAATTAACTAAGTACAAACCCACACCAACTATATACATATAATTGCAACAATTGTTATACATGAATGCATTAAGAATTCCCTTTCAGGGCATTGAACTTTTGACTTATTGCCTAGCAATTGCTACTCTCTCTTTACTCCATTTCTCTCCATTGCTCAACATCACAGTGTTCCCTTAATCCTTCACTACTTTCAATGAATTTGAATATTTTGTGAGACCTTTGTCCATTCTCCGACCTTTTGTACATTTCACGTTGGTACTCTCCTCTAAGACACAATGCCTCTCATCATACCACTCTTTCGCCCTCTTTTGAGCATTCAGTACCCTGAACTGCAGAGCCCCCACCTGTACTTATTCCTGAACACCCACAAATTTCTTCTTCCACCCCGGATGCAATCGCAAATTAGGTACTCTCTTCCTTAATGCCTCAAATGGGGAAACACCCGTTACCTGGTGTGGAGAAATCCTATACTGCATCACGCGCACCATCACCGCCCGTTCCCAATCTCCGCCAGATCCAATGGCAATCCTAATTGCATCCATCAGCGATCGGCTAGACCTCTCCACAGTGGCATTACCCTTAGGGTTGTACAATGCAGTTGTTAAATGTCTTATACCCTTATTCTCCAAATAATCCTCCATCTCTCTCCCCACAAACTCAGGACCATTCTCTGACACTATTTGCCTGGGGAATCCCTTCCTCCAGAATACCGACTCCAAGAACTTTACAATCCTACAAGAACTAACATCCCTCACTATGCACACCTCCGGCCACTTCGATAACAGATCCACCAAAACTATTACATACGCACTTTACACCCCCCTTACAGATATGGGACCCAAAATGTCCATGGCCCCCACATCCCAGACGGAACTTTGGAGGCTCCACAATTTTCATGGGCGGCACTCTGGTGTTTAGTACACTGTCTTTGCAGACCTTGCATTCCTTTAGAAACACCTCAATGTCCACGTCCATCCCTGGCAACCAGAAATATTGGCGCATGAGTCCCTTCGTCTTGCTAATGCCAAAATGCCCCTCATGGGCAATCCTTAACACCACCCTTCTCTCATGCCCTCCGGCACAACCATTCGCTCACCTCAAGCTAATAATCCCTTTTCCATGCTAAATTCTTGCCTCACCTTCTTGTAGCACCTCAATTCTTCATCAATTTCATCTCTTGGCCACCCTTCCTGGACATGTTTTGCCACCATCCTATAGGACAAATTCTTCTCACATTGCTCTCTCCACTCATCTTCTTTGGCAACTTTGCAGTTGACAAACACCTCACCTTCCTCCTCATATCTCGCGGCGCTATCCTCCTCTATAGGATTGCGCGACAAAGCATCAGCTATGACATCTAGTTCTCCTTTGACATGCCTAACTTTCATATCCAAACCTTGCATGGAGGATATACATCTGACAATCCTCCTGGAAATTCCATTCAATCCCTTCCAGTGAAAAATGCCCATCAAAGGCTTGTGATCCGTCTCCACCACAAACCTCCATCCCAAACAAATTGTCAACATTTTTCAATTCCCCACAAACGTGCTAAAGCTTCCCACTCGACAACTCAATACCTCTTCTCCGCTTCCTTCAACGAGTGATGCAAAAGCCACTGTGTGCAGCTCATCCCCTCTCCTCTGCATCAATGCACCCAAGCCCACTCTCACTTGCATCCGTGTACAACTGTACCTCCCAGTCATCTTTGAACCCCTTTAAAATGGGTGCACTAACTAAACAATCTACAATGTTCTCAAACTCACAGCACATTTTTGACACCAATGAAACTTCACGCCTTTCTTTAAAAGAAAAACGTTCTTTCATTGATTGAGTCACGTCTCAAGAAATGTAACATTGCATCGTCTAACTGAGGCACAATAACAGAGGCCTAATACAGGTAGGTTGTCAACAAATAAGCAGCAGGGTTCTCCTGACATTGTGCAACATGCACGGCCGGTCTTATTGATAGGCCGTACTTTACATATTGATTAATGTTTTAGTCATGCTTGGGTGCTGGTCCTTAGCTTATGGTGCAGACATTGTCTCACCCACTTGGGACTCTGGGCATTGAGTCAATAAGAAGGACACAAAGGGGGCCCAGATGTTCTTGGGCCTAGTCTGCTGGCCACACAAAATCCCATATTCTTTATTGGCATCACTATGCCAAGTTCCTAATCCAAGTCTGTATCCCAGGGGGGTTATGCCATTCCATCTCATTCAAATACATCTCCTTGCAACTATCATACATGTTGTAAGCAGTTTCCAGTTTTGTTTAGGAATCCCAGCTGACCAGCCAAACATACAGCACAGCAATTCACAGGGTACTGCCCTCCCTAGCATAGTGGAGACTGCTTCCACCACCCCTTCCCAGAAATCCTGCCGTTTGGGGCACATCCACAACATATGAATAAAGTCAGCTGATTTGTTGTTAAATCTCAGGCAGCTGCCCACCCTGGTGCAGTCAAACAAATGGAGGCGGGCTGGGGCTAGATACGCTCTGTGTAGGGTTTTGAACTGAATCAGTTGCAAACGTGTATTAAATGTCCCACCGTCCATGCGCTCACAGAGCATTGCCCATTTTTTATCTGTGAAGGGGGCTCCTGCATCCTCCTCCCATCGATGTCTGCACTTCAGGATTTCCGGCGTGTGTCGTGTTGGACAGTGTAGAGACCACCGGCCTCGCGGCCGGGAGCCCAATAGGTATTGCAGCAGTGGGCGTGTCAGCATGATGTTAGAGAACGACAGGGACCATTCTCTAAATGCCGCCCGGATTCTGAAGTACTGCAGTCTGCGTTGGAACCCCCTCTCCCATCTTTGCAGAGAATTGCTCCTGTGATACAAATGTTCCACCAGGGTATAAGTCAGTCATGCATTCAATCCCCACTCCCCTCCACTCCTGTATCACAGCTTCGACACATGTCAGTGGGAGGCACTCTACGTTCCATATTTGAAAGCCCGGGTCAAACGGGATATCGACCCGAAGCCGCTTCAGGACGCTGTTACATGCATGAACCATGCACGCCACTGGGTTGAATTTACATTTATCTGCAACCTTCCTCGATACCAGGACCCCCTGAAGTGTAAGAGGGTGCACCAAGCATCTTTCAATGCATACATGGGGGTAGTATGGGGCCTCCAGCATCCAGTATGATGCAAAGTATCGTTGTGCAGAGAAGAATTACAAATCTATGTCTGGCACACCAACACCACTGCACTCCCAACGGAGGACCAGGGTGTCCCAGCTGACTTGTGGAGCCTGCGGGTGCCATGCCAACCTAACCAACTGGGCCCTCAGCTCAGCGAAGTAACTAACTCCTGGCCACACAGGGATGGTTTGAAAAATGTAGAGAAGTCTGGGGACCACCATCATTTTGGGGATTGTTATCCGACCCAGCAGCGAGAGTGGGAGTTTACACCACCCCTCCACCCTGGATCTCAGAACATTCAAATACTTAATGTGATTGTCCTCCAGTAATGTCCGGGCATCGCACCTCACCCGCACCCCTAGGTACGTAACTGACTTTTGTTCCCATCTATAACCCTCAATATCAGAGGGTTTGACCATGGCCTTGTTCATTGAAAACAAGATTGATTTGGTCCAATTTATTCTAAGACCACAGGCCCGGCCAAACTCTGCTATCTCCTCGGCCGCAGGTTGATCACAGGTTCTTTAAGGTATAGGACAGCATCAGCCACATACAGCGACATCAATTTCCTAGTGCCACCCAATGCCAGCCCCTTGCCAGGTGTAATTTACGTAGCCAAGCCGCCATTGGTTCTATCGCAATCGTGAAGAGCAATGGTGACAGCGGGCAGCCCTGTCTGGTTCCGCGACCCAGGGCAATGGCCATGGACCACTTGCCATCTAGTCCAATTTGCGCATTTGCGCCAGCATACAGTAGGCGCACTGCTGATAGATAATACCCCGGCATGTCCACCTGTCGCAGTACCTCAAATAGGTAGCTCCACTCGACGGAGTCCAACATTTTTTCCATATCTAGCAGCGCCGCAATTGCCTGCACTTTGGGGTCTATCTGAGCCAGGATTGTGAAGAGCCTGCAAAGATTCAATGAGGTCGATCTTCTAGGGATGAAGCCCTACTGATCCGCATGGACTATGGTTGAAAGGTACGGGAGCAGTCGGTCTGCCAGCACTGTAGCAAAGATTTTTATATCTAGGTTCAGCAGAAAGATGGGGCGATACGAACAACATTACAGGTGGTCCTTCTCAGGCTTGAGTATCAGAGTAATCACAGCCTCTAGCATGGTTGGAGGGAGTTCACCCATCCTCATCGCCTCCACCCACACTGACAGCAGGTGTTGGGCCACCTCTGGGCCAAGCTCTTTATAGCACTCAGCTGTAATTCCATCTGTGCCAGGCGCCTTAGCTGAGGGAAGGGCATGTATAGCAAGCAGAATAACGCTATGTGTAATGGGCTCAGCTAGTGCTTCAATTGCCTCCTGTTGCAGTGTAGGCAAGGATGCCTCGCTCACATATTGTGCCAGCTCTTCTGCCGGTTCCAACCCCCTAGATGTGTATAGGAGCTTGTAATATTGGCGGAAGATGTCTAGCATGGCGGCCGGCTTTACAACCACATCACTGACCTCATTTCTCATGGCTGCAATATCCGTGGCTCGCTTTTCGCAGCTAAGCATTGCTGCTAGCAGCCTACCCGGTCTCCCCTCTTCCCTAAAGCGGCGAGCTATTGCCGGACGCGCCAGTTATATCACCTCGCAGTCTGATAGATTATTGAAGCGATCCAGTGCATCCCTAAGGCCGGCCCTGGAGTCAGTATCCTCCCTATCCTCAGCCCTGTTCTCGTAGCACTTGATTTCTTGCTCTGTTACGGATAATTGCCTACGTATCGTCTTCAACATTCCCAGTTCCAAAGACAGACATCCTCCCCGCAGCACCACCTTAAATCCCTCCCACGTGTTACGCTCACCTGGTATCCACAGGGACGCCACCCAGCCGGGTTACTCGCTGGTGTGCTTATCAGCTTTGCCCAGATGTGGTCTGCGGGGAAGGTTATGCCTGAAAATACAGGATGACTGTGTTCAAGACTGACCGACCGGGGTAAGTATCCTCCCTCCACCCCCGTATGATTTCAGCCCCTCTAGGGCCCTCTCCTCACCTTGTGGTAGAATTAGGCGTGCTCTCCATCCTGCCTTCTTTGCAGGGTCGCGTTGTTTTTCATGGGCGTGTGCGGTCCAGTTACTTCACTGACGCCGGCCCGTTTGATATTGTTCAGGTAGGTCTTATTGCTGTTCTTTTGTTTTGTTGCTATCCTTCATGCCTTTCTTTGTTTAAAATGTCTCTTTTTTCTCCCTTAGGTATGCAGAGCTTCAGTGCGGCGAACGGGCTTGGTTGAGCCCCGCTGGTAAATGATGGTGCATTAAGAACGCTATGATGCTGTAAGTAAGCGCTATGCGCAGCACTGCAAAGTCTTGCCTTTGGTAACCTGTGTCTTCCTTTCTTGTAGGTCGCGGTGTTCTTCAGCGCGGGTGGAATGTCCGGAGTGGTGCCAGCCGTGAGGCGACCAGCCAGGTAAGCCTTTTGAGCAGTTCGTAATTTACAAATGTCTCTATAGCTTTCTTTAATGTTGCCTCTATCTTCCTCTTTCAGGTCGTACTGTCCGGGTGGCGTGCAGATTCGAGAAAGCTGTTCTCAGTAGCTGTGAGTGGTTAAAGATGAAGACTGCAGGTAAGATGCTGCTGCTAATGATGTTCCTTTTGTCTCCTTGCAGGTTCTGCTTCTCCGAGGTTCGAGGGGATAGCTGGACACAGTGAGCGTCATGCTGCAAGCTGCAAAGTAACGCGAAGCGTGTTGTCTTGCTCGGGCGTGGTTTAAATAGCCCCAACAAAATAGTCCAGGTAAAATAGTCCCTAGGCTACCACACCCAAAACACTAGACTGCATAGCTTGGTTCCTAGGAACCAAGCTATGTGGATGCCTCCATGTTGGCTGACAGTACAATAAAGTAGTTCCCAAGCACATTGTTTTTCATGGTGTATGAGCCTGGCGCCATAGGCACCAGGACTGGTTCCATGAGGGCTTTTGAAGAGGATGCCTGGCTCTAGATTCCCGAGTCCTGACTCCACCTGGCCAATGGGTTTGCCAGAGAGGGTTTTGGGGGAGGGTAGTGACAACGTTGAGCTCATCGTAGATACCGTACCCAAGTTATCCTGGAAGTATAACTTGACTAGGCTATGCACTTCACTTTTGAATATTATGCCCGATAGGGCTGTGGGTTTGAATCTCCAGAAGGGCCGGGGACCACTTTGCCGCCCAGGTCCAGTGACCAGAGGACAGGCGAGTGGTTGGATAGTGTTCTGAGGAGAAGGATACAATCGATTGTTCTGCGTATAAGAGGCAGGCTCGCTGGGATGTAATATATACATGAGGAGGTGTTGTGGACAGTTGAGTGGAAAGTGTATTCCCTGCCCTCCGGCTGGAGTAATCACCACACATCTCCCAACTCCAACTCTGCCATACACCTCTGCACTGTTTCCGCTGCTCTAGTCCACGGACGAGTACTCCCAGCTGATCTATCTCTCTGTGGGTCCTGAGCGATATTGAGGTCCCCGCCCATATGATGTTGGTATGTTAGTATTTGTAGCAAGTGGACAGCAAATACTAAAAAAAGGGGGGCATCCACATTAGTGCCATTAATGTTAAAAAAACGTCACCAATGTGGATCCGCAGCAACCCGAAACAATCACAAACCTTCCCGCCAGCTCAATCACAGTTTCCGTAGTGCGAAACTGAAGTGACTTAAGTATAATGGCTCCAGCCGAGTATGTGGAGTAGGAGGTGTAGTAGTTGCAATCCCCCAGAACCTGGTGACTCCCTCATTTCCTTTCCCGACTAGGCGAGTTTCTTGCAAGAGGGCCACCTCCCTGTCTTTCACAATACTGGATCACCTTGCGGGTCTTGCGCGGGTTGTTACGCCTGTGCACGTTCCAGCTTATAACCCTGCAGCTAGCCATAGGCCCAGAATTGTTGCGGATGGGTCAGCCCTGCCTTCATGTACTCCTGTCCCTAGCTACCACTATAACCTGTACACAAGAGACGTGAATCGTTTTGAGATAACAACCCCCAACTTACCCTCATTCTTCCCCCATACCCCACACTCTCAATCACCCCATAGCGACCAATGTACCCTCGCCCACCCACACTGCTGACCCCAACCAGCTGTGAGTTGAAGCCGGGCACTATGCTGTTGGTCCCCTGCATAGGGTACAGGCGTTGCATGGGCAGAGCAAAACCCTGAGTGTGCCGGCGTCAGTGGCTCCCTGCTTTACATAAAGTGAGACTGGATTAATTGTGGCTCCCAGGCGCAGCCGCCAGAATTTTGCTGGGAGAATGTCTGCCGTGATTGCAGAGTTGGTCGACAGTAATTATCGCTGGCTTGATGCGTGGAGCGGCCAACCCGAGCGAGGCTGGCACAGCTGTGGGTGGAAAGGCAGTGTATCACACTGTCTTACTGGTGCAACAGGCGTCCTGCTCCGCTCAGGGTAAATGGCCCATCCTCTCTTCATCACCCCTGCCTCAACCCTCACGGGGGCATAGACCTCGGTGGGTTGTTTCACTTAGGTGTTTACCTTCCGGCGGTGTTTGGTGTGACACGTGGTGCCCCCTCTCACACTTCTTCACTCTCGGTCTGGTGGCCCTGCCGCTGAGGCACGCCCACGCTGCACAGTATAGCCGAGTCCCGGATGCTCCGGCAGACGCAGAGCCCGTTCATGGGCCGCACTGTGTTCACTGGGTGGTGTGGCGTGCACACCTCTCAATGCACTGGCACAGGCTTCTCCAGTGGTGCTGCACTGCATAGCCTCCTCGTCGTCTTTCAGGCATGTACCAGCCACCATAGGGTCCAAAGTTCTAGCATACGATAGACGGCACCTTTACGAGTGTGCCCCATCATTGTATTCACTCGTTCCCCCGATGGGTACAGGCCTGGCCTCCCCTTTGGACAATCTTGCACAGAGTTCAGGCAAAATTGGCCATCTTGGCTGCAGGCTCTCTAGCGCCCCCCAAACCTCATGCCTTTCTTAACCAGTGTTCTCATTGTCTTCGTCCTCTCAGCCAGATTTTTTACAAATTTTCCATAAAGCTCAAGCAACCCTAGATATGATGCAAGTTCTTTTTTTATCTTTCAGCGCTTTCCTCTCCTTAATTGCTCCCAGGGTTGCATATTTGGGTTTCACGCCTTCCACAGACAACTCATGCCCCAAATACTACACTTTCTGCAGTCTGAATTTACATTTGTCCTTCGATATGGTTAAACCTGCTTCTGCAATTTTACTCAACACCTCCTTCAAACGCGCATTGTGCTCCTCAACATCCTTGCCCCCACACCAATATGTCATCCTGATAACAACACGTTCCTACAAGTGCCTTCAGTAGCTTGCTCATAACCTGCTGAAACACACTAGTTGCAGACACCAAACTAAATGGCATCCTCTTACAACGATGCAATCCAAATGGGGTTATAAAAGCGATCAGGTCTAAGGAATTGGGATGCTGTATTACTTGATGATAAGCTGCCTTTAAATGGTGGGTAGAAAATATAGCAGCCCCACCAACCTTCACCAGCAAGTCATCAATTTTGGGGAGGGGGAATCTGTCAGGCAATACACTTCTATTTGGACCCCTGAGGTCAATGCAGAGTCTCAAGGAGCCGTTTGGCTTTCGTACTGCCACCACTGGACTTATCCATTCAGCAGCATCTGTCTCCTCAATTATCCCCTCACTCAACATGCGCCCCAACTCATTTTCTACATCCTCCCGTAAAGCCATTGATATGGTGCGTGCTCTTGACCTCACCAGCACGCCCCTGGCTTTACTCTAATCAAATGGACAAACCCTCTGAAACATCAAATTTTTCAGCAAATACATTGGGAACCCCCCTTAACACATCCAACCCCTCAACAGATTCCTTTGACTCGACAAGTTCCATCCTTCCCACGGCCTTTTGCACAACTAACACTTGTGAGGGGTGATCAGGGTCAAGCCTCAAACCAAGATCAGCTTGAGCATCCCAGCAAAGTAGATTTCCCCCTCTTGAAGTCAACTTCACCATGCCTTGGGCTTTACTCCCATGATAACTAAATTGGGCCCACAATTCTCCCATAATATTGATGGGGACATCCCCCTATAGGCATGCGCACACACAGTGGCCTCCTGCAAATCACAAGACTTGAACTTCTCTCTCCAAGTTTCCAAGTTCACTAGTGTATAATCTGCTCCACTGTCAATTAATAATTTAACAGGTACGGCATTCACCATTATCTCAGCATGTGGCTTGACACGTTTGGGCAAAGTGTCAACTGTATTCACTACACAGACTTCTTCCCTATCACTCCTATCATTCTGCCATGTCAGCACACCATCCTGGACCACTTTTACACTTCCTGGTTTATTCCAGTGCTTGAAGCAGCAAGACATATGACCCTTCCTGCCATAGTCCCTGCATATCACTTGGTGCTCGAAACACTGTTTATCACTGGCTAGATGATCAGGGTTCCCACATCTGTAGCATCTTTTAACAAACTATTTCGCCTCTGGCTTTTTCTTGACCTTCATTTTCTTTTTTCCCATCTGCTTTCCTTCTTCCTTGTAATTCGGCTGCTTCCACGCTTTCACCTGCCCGACAACAGTTGCATTCGCTGAAGACATTTTTTCAGACTCAGTATCCAGTGCCTTAATGCACTTTTCCGTTTGTTCTACCATTTTGGCTATTTCAACTGCCCTGTTCAAGGAGAAATCCGTACCACTGGCTCCCTCTCTCCACATTGTTTCCCTAATCTTCTGGCCGGCACACCTTATCATCAGATAGTCCCTAATATGTTCGTCCCTGCAGTCACTCTTGATAGCCAAATCACTTAGAATCGTAACAAAGTCCTCAATTGATTCACCACTTTGTTGATCCCTGTGGGTGAAATGATGCCTGGCCAAGAACTTGTTTTCTTTAATAATGTAGTGTCTGCACAGTTTCATAAGGCTCTGATTCAAAGGCAGACAGACCTCCTGCCTCATGTGCCTACAACTCTGGCAACTTCTTGAATACTGATTGACCTTCCTGGCCTAAACAATGATAAAGGAGGGAATCTTTTCGATCAGACTCAAATTTACCTTCATATACCCCATGCAGGTAATGCATAAATTCCTCTTTCCAGTCTGGCCATTTCACTGGGGGTTCACCTTGATGGACTAGGAACAAAGTTTGGCCTGGAATATTCATTCTGCCCAGTGCTTATGATACGGACCAGTGATATCCTCGATACACTCCTCAATATAGTGTTTTGGAACAAGCCAGGACTGCACACGTTGAGTTGTAAGTAACACAATTTTCAGAGCTAGGTTTTCTGTCTCAACGAAGACTGTTTGTGGGCTTCTTTGTGTGTTTTCCCTCTTTGCAAGCTTGTTTCCAACCGTTTTTTAAGTTGCCTGAACTCAAACTGGCAGACTGTATTGGTCCTCCAGTCCTGTCCCAACGGCTGCCTGACTTCAAAATGGTGGCTACGATCTCACGATATTCAGCGGAACCTCACAATGGCAGATCGCACTGCCTTGCACACATGTCCCAGTAGCCAGCTGACCCCAAAATGGCAGCCACGAGTACCCACGAGACGTTGTTTGGGATCAACACAGACCGCACATAGCATTGGAAACAGCACACACATGCTCAATTAGCACCCACCAGTGGTGCTGCAGCAACCAGGAACCTAGCACTGGGATGGGGCTGACGCATCCCTCAGTCTCTGGAACACTGCAGTCAGGAGCAGGTGCTCGGTGCAGCCAGGGTCAAGTGCCGCTGCTTCCTTCCCAGCTGATACGTGTGGGCGTCGCCAGAGTAAAGTTAACAGACCACTCAAAGCCAGTAAGACTGTGCAAACAGATCTTTAAATCTTCTCATTACAGCAACCCCAACCTCTTCAGCAGGGCAAACAGTCTCACAGTCTTTTTAAAAGCTAACATTCTTTTAACTTGCCATTAGATTCTCATTCCATAATGGAATGCTACTACTGTCTAAACTCTAAGTAACTATGTACAAACCCACACCAACTCTATACATATAATTGCAACAATTGTTATACGTGTATGTATTAAGAATGGAAGTGCAAAGTGATGGTAACATACAAAACACAGGGCTACTCAGTGATTGGGCAACAGCCGGCCATCACCTGCCAGAACCCTTTAATGACAGGGCAATCAGGTGGCCAAAGGCTTCTAATGACTGAGAATATGCTGTTGTGGCCTGACACAGCCTACGCAACCTTTGTTAAAATATTGAACTGCGACTTTAAAAAAGTGCAACAATGAAAACAATGGGGACCAAAATGTGTGAAGGTGCCAGATCACAATGGAACTATTATGGAACTAGCACTGTGATGGGCGACTCAATAATCATTCTGGAGAATTTAGATTCTGGTATCCTTAAAACATTTGCACTATCGATATATGTTTCAGACCGGGTCGAACATACTCGAGTTAATTCTTTTGTTCCCAACATCATTTCCCCTCTATGAACCTCAACCACTGTTCTGTAGGACATGGAATACAGCGAGCAGTGGGTGGCTACCGCACCTCTTGAAAATCATCTTTTCTTGTCTCTTCCCCATGCCAAGTTCTCAAATTGCAAATCAAGTCTCTTGAAAACATGACATGACCTTCCCTATTTAAGCTGCTTTCTACCATAACCAGTATTTAACCCAAAGAGCACATCAACTTCGGTTTTCAGTGTAATATGTCATGCCACCTTTGCATGTGTTCTTACCTTGGTTCAGTACAAAGTTTCACAATCACAGGCTGTGTGGGTACTTTTACTAGGGTCATGACCTGGATGAAAAAGATCTGCCAAAAGGTGTTGGGACAGGGATGCTCCCAAAACACTTCCCACAAGTAAAGAACTAAACTCAGTATCACACAATGTATACACAATGGCTGAAGACAGAATGTGTGGTATATCAGGGAACCTCCTTGAACCGATGCTGCCTTTATGTGTGAGATCTTGCCAGGTAAGCCAACCCCTTAGCTGGTCCTAACCAAACAATGGCACCATTAATTCCAGTTGAGTCTTCATCTGTAAAATCCTCAGTATGTTGAAAGAGCTATTCAGAGATCAGCAGCTCCCCCACCAGGATGAAAAGGGCCAGTTCAGTAGTAAGTTATTGCTACATATTGGCCCGGGAGGATAGCTCAGCGGCACGAGGCAACACAGGTTCGATCCCCGGCAGGGGAGTTGCTAGGTCTGGAAAAGACCCGGGGCTAAGCTGATGTCGGAACTGTTGGGACTGGGGGCTAGCTAGTCTTTTGGCTGTAGCTCCTGATATTCTATCCGGGGCTACAACTAAAAGATCAGGGGCTATAGCCCACTTAGCCCCCCCCTAGCAACGCCCCTGATCCCCGGGTCCGTGCTTAGAAACCTCTGGGTATTAAGCTGTTATAAATACGCAACTAAGACATGTTCCTGTAACAGCGCCTTGATGCCCCTGGGCTGTGTGAGCGCTTTAAAAATGCAAATAAAAAAACAGCTACACAGTTGACCTTCCCTTTAATATGTTTCTGGGGAAGTTCAACGAAGTGTGGTGTCTATGCCGGGACTGTAAAATGGACTCTTCATAATAGCAAGCACGTGTTTTGCCATTAATGAGAATCCTCTGAACATGCATAGTAAGTCCTTCAACAAAGTGTGCATATTTTGTTATCACTGTACTCCATTGAAACTTTTTTTCTGCCGCACTCCTCTAAAAGCTGTATCCAAAATATCCGTGCGCATAAAACTTTGCCACAAAATGCAGACAGTATTTAAAGAAGCTGTGCACTAAAAGATTTTTGGAAAGGGTGAAATCCACTTACAATGTCATTGAGCAGCTTTCCACACTGTGGTGTTTTAAGACCGCCTTTCCCATCACAGAAGGGGGAATACATAAGCAAATCAATATTAGTAACACACACACCAAAAGGCAGCATTGACCTACTAGACCACATCCCTTCTGCAGTGGACCACAAGCAGTCATAGGCTTGTTTAGTCCTCATTGGGGGCCGTCAGGGATGTGTAAGTTGGGGCTACGGCTGAGCGAAATTGTCGACTGTGAAGTGAAAAGTGCAGAATCCACACTGGAATCTGCTTTCGCCCGTTTCCGCGAAATCAGCATTATGGTTCCGCTACCACTGAAATGTCACCCGGTTTTGTGTGGTTTGGCACCGAGCGTGGTGTTTCGTTTCCATGTTAGTTTCGTGTAGCATGATGTGAAACTTTGCAGGTCTTTTATTCGATTCGTGATAGTTTCATGCAGCAACACAAGAAACTTCATGCAGGTTTTTCCGAACCATACTAGTTTTGCGCATTGCCACAAGAAATTGTGTGCATTTTTTCGATCTGTGGTAGGTTTGCGATATGAGAAACTTCATACAAGTCTTTTTTCAATCCGCACTAGTTTCGTGCATCAGCACAAGAAACTTTGTGTGGGTCTTTTTTGATCCATGCTAGTTTCGTGCAGCGACACGAGAATCTTCACACAGGCTTATTTTAGATCTGTTCTAGTTTCAAGTTGCACCATGAGAAACTTTGCACTTTTTTTTAACCGTGATAGTTTTTGCGCAGCGGCATGGGAAACTTCACACAACTTTTTGTTTTATTTGTGGTAGATTCGTGCAGCGGTACGAGAAACCTTGTGCCATTCTTTTCAATTTGTGTTATGTTCGTGCAGCGGCATGAGAAAGTTTGTGCTGCTCTATTCGATTCATGCTAGGTTCCCGCTGCGGCACAATAAACTTTGTGCCGCTCTTTTCCCTATGTGCTAGGTTCGCGCAGTGGCACGAGAAACTTTGCACTGCTCGTTTTGGTTTGCGAGATGACACGAGAAACTATGCACCGCTCTTTCCGATACACAGGAGTGGTGGAACAGGGGATTGTGGTGAAACGGACCAAAATCTTACAGATTTCGCTTCCACGGTGGACGGAACGGAATTAAACATTTTCACCCAGCCCTAGGACTCTAAGCACAGCAGGCTTTTTTGCACCGCATCTAGGTGTACGCGTGCCACTTCTGGCAACCCGCAGCAACAACCGAAAAAGGATGGATGGACGTCTTTGAGCTATAACCCCTAGAAATTCCACTGAGCTGCATTCTATTTCCCCCGTTGGAAGAACAAGCCTGCTAATGGCGTCCCCTCATTCGGGAAACCCACAGTCATCAGAATTAAGCTCTGCTTAAGTATTTATTTACTTATTTTGACATTTGTATAGCGCACTTAACCCGGAGGCATCTAGGACAGCTGTTAGTGGTGATAGGCTGCGTAAAAAATACTGACATTGCGAAACATATCCACAATATATGCTGTGGCATACTTGTACATAGCGTGAATTTCATTGGGTAGTATTTGCACATGGATACCTTCTTCTGAAAACCCAACTGAATGTTACTATTGTTGTGTGTCAGCATGCTCAGTCACAAATGATTGTGTGACAATGCACTATCCATGCCGGACACAGGGTGCTGGACTCCGGAGCGACACAATGAGTCATGCATGTTGCAGAGAATCATTTCATTTGGAGGGGTCAGACACTCCTTAGAAGAGCAGTAAGAAGAAGGCCACCCACCGGTCCCCAACCCCCTGCCTCGCTACCTTAAATGAACACTGCTCACCCCCTTTGCTCGCGGATGCCCTCTGCTGGCTCTTTGCGTGTCAATGTACCCCTTCCCTTAGCCTGTAAGACGTTCATTGCTGTGGGCCGCAGCCCCATGTGGCTGGAAACCGAGACTCTTGCTCTTGTGAAACTTCCGGTTCTTTGGTACTTAATGCTAGGTGTTGAGCTGCGATCATGTGTTCTCTTGTACAACAAACAGCACGTGCGTGTACAGTGCTTTATAAAATATTCATATTATAAGACAAAGATGGTGCCACTTGCCTTACAAAAGAAAGTCTATTGTAAATATTAAAGGCCATTCATGTAATGCAGAAATGACCATGTAACGTCGGAAGAGTGTAATAAATGAAATGACAAATCACTGATTTTCCAGGACTGGAAATCTGTATCTGCATGTATGCATGTATGACATCATGTGTGTGTGTATGACATCACGTGTGTGTGTGTGTGTGTGGGAGAGGGGTGAATATGTATGAGTAAAGGATCGACTTTCTCAGTGCATATCAAAGCCAGGGGTGCCGCATTAAAAGCAGACAATATTGGAGAATTGTATCTATTTTAACAGCTTTCCTGTGTCCATCATTATTTTCTTATCTCACATTATCATGTAGTAAATGGGAGGGGTATAACCTCAGAAAACCTCAGTAAACAGCGGCTTGTAATTCTTCACCCTATGGCATTACAGGATAAATAGATACGCAGGGCATTTAAATGTAGGAGGATGGCTATGTATTTGGTCTATGTTTAGTAACTTAAATATCCTTACTGAGACTATCAAAGTCTCTGGAGCATTTAAGAATTATGCCTGGGCTTTGGTGCCTGTTGTCAAGACCAATCTTGGGATGCCAATGGGCTTAAGACTTTATGCTTAGATATTCGCAATTACATGAAGTTATCCGTCAGACTGACAGTTTGAATTACACGTTAGCTCCCTGGTAGGGTGAAAAAGCAAATCAGGTGGCTAGAAACACGTACTTGAACTGCCGGTGAAAGCCTGCGTTCCCTCTCACCTGATGGCCGGCTCCCCCACCCCATCTTCCCATCACTCTATGTCTCGTTCTTTTTTTGTCCCTTCCCACCCCCGACTTACCTTTTTTCTGTGGTGGCGGGGAGTGCTGCTGCCCCTTCCTCTCTGTACCTGCAGGCTGCCATGCAAAGGGAAGAGAGGCTCCATGCCGAGCCATGCTTCCCTTTCCATGGCGGCCATCTTGGCAAAGTATTTTCCATCGTTCAACGGGAAACGTAGCGCATCCCGTTGAACAAATGAAAATACGTTTTTTTAGCACCCCGGGTTACCGCTCTGGTAGCCCGGGGTGCTAATGGCATTAAGCCCCCGTTCCAATTGCTGGAAGGTGGGGTAACGGGTGGAGCCCTCGTTAATGGCCCTCTCCAGCCCTTGGAACAGGGGCTTCACGCCACAGTATAAAGGGAACCTCTATGTCCCAGTCCACACTAACCCTCTTCACATTGTCTCCATATCATGCTGCAACATCATTGCCTGGGGTTTTGCATGCGGTTCATATTGCTCTTCCCTGTGGGCCTGCAGGCAGCCTGATGGGTAGACATTTCGGCGCTCTCCTCCTCATTAAAATTATTTCTTTTTCTCTCCTCTGCCTTGGTCAGGATCTGCGATGCAGTCCTCCGGTTCAGCTGTGATTGATCCCTGACCCACGCCCATCTACCCTCTCGTTCACCTTGACATTTAGCCTTAAATCGGTAAGGATCAGGAATGACGCCTGCAAACTTAGTTGCAAACATCCCAGACTCACCTAACAAGCCACTTTTGAAGTAGAATTCGGTAAATAAACATGAAATACGCACATAGATGGCATGTCAACAACAGTACACAAGAGCAATTCCCAACACATTTTCATGCTGGGTGTATCCAAAGAGAACCATTAGGCCTGCCTCAACAACATATGCCTGTGATCCAGGATAGGCGTTCCCAACAACGTGAACCCAGGGGAAGCACAGAACAATAAGCACAAGAAAGAGAGGGGGGTTCACGTGAATCAAACCATTGAATAAATCAACCGAATGAAATGCTCATTGTATAGGTGCTAGATGAGTGGATAGACCAGGTCAAGGCGAATAAAAAAATTCAATTAATCTTTAATAAACACATATTCAATTACACATAGTGCTGAAATCACGATAAAAACAGCATAAAAACACACAATCAATACTAAGCATATCCAATTAAAATGCATCTTGGTCTAGTAGATGTCCTAAAGTGTAAAGTGGACACACTGTGCATGAGATGATTCGAAAACATATTGCATCAGAGGACAGCTTGAATCTCTAATTAATGCCCAATCTATATTCAAAGCCAAAATTACATAACCAGAGTAAGGCAAAGAAGAGGAAAAAAAAATATATAAAAATGAAAAATAAGTAAAGAAAAATAAACAGAAAATCATATATATGTATATGGCGGGCACCATCCCACACAGGTCAAGACAGTCAATGTTTCCTGTAGGATAAATAGGTTGTCCCCAAACAACAAATCAATTTTATTATACAAAGACAAATAAGAATGCATCAGTATATACCAAAACAGATGCAAAACTTGTCTCCAATCTGACCATAGTAGTCAACAACCAGTACCTAGTACAGCTACCAACAGTCTCATGCACTGTACTGGTATCTAACACAGGTAGTTTCGACGACTAATTAACAGTGTCTAAGCCGTCTGTCTCTTAACCTAGTAAGAGAGAGAAGGCTTGACAGTCGTCTTCCTCAGGACAGGACAGATTAGGTAATCAATTGTGCAAAATACATGTAGTTTCTCCACATATAAATTTTCAAAAGGCACTTGTTCACAGACAATAAAAGAATGTCTAGGTGTTATTCCATGTGCCCCTTCTTCTTCATATGGTTCTTCCTTAATTCACGAGGATGGTCGATATGTTCCATCTTAATGTTGCTCAAAACTAAAGTTACATCAAATCAAGGAAGAATATATAGAAAGAGAAAGAGAAAAGTGTGAGACAATACATCAATAAAAGTTGAAACTGCATAATTAAAAACATCCCTTGACCTGATCTAGCAACCCCATACATCACCCCATACAAGCAATTAATAATATGATCCCAATAGTAATAATCGGGAAGTAACCCCACCGTCTACTCTCGGAACTAGTCAGAGGTGGGAAAACCTAAAATAATTTATAGGATAATGTCTAGGGACATATCGCCCATACATCTATGCCGTGAATATACAGTTAAGTTAATCCAACCAGGCAGAGGGGGAGAGGAAAGCCTGAATCGATCTTGGCGTTCACTACCATCCCAGTGGTTATCTGACTAAAATACAAAGTGGAAACCATACTAACAGTACAGTACATCAGAAAACTACAAAACCCTACCTTCAAGTCAAAAACGGACACTCCTCTAGAATGTATCCAAAGGGAAACAATCCAAGAATGAGGAAATTCTCTTAGTAGTGCAACCTCAGAATCTGATAGGGGTGCAATATGGATCCATACTGGGTGGAAAAGGATCCCATCACCTGATGTCCTTATGTGAACCATCTCCTAAAGAGGTGAAAAAAGAAGAAGAACGGGGGCGGGGGAGAGAAAAGAAAATGCAGAGAAAACCGTTAGATGGTCCAATGGGCTCAATGTGCCATGCCCTGACGAGGTCTGTCCCTCTATATTCAGGGGCCACTCTTCATTCCAGGTAGGCAATTTCTAGCGAAGGTTTTTGTACACAGACTAATTGGCGAAAGAGAATTGGGGTAGTGTGAGGATAGAACCAGGGATATTAGGAAGGCATAGCCGGTGTTCGTAGCGCCTGGGTCAGGTGATGGCGATAGGACTGTATCAAAGTCAAGTTGGCATCAGTGGATTTTAACATGAACCAAGTATGACTACCTATTATTCAACCGGCCCTTCCTACAAATCGAACAGCCTAGTACTATAAGAGGAAAAGAAGCATTCTCAGCTAACTTTCCATTAGATGGCATCGACAAAGCAGCAACAAGGCGCTTTTTACACACCATTTCAAGGTTCTATTTTCATCCAACCCCGTATTTCTTTTCGCAAGAGTTTTTTGCTGGAATATTTTCGTCAAAAAAACGTATCGAATTTCTTTTTTTTTATTTGGGGGGTTAACCCCCCAAAAAAACCTTCCCTTTTATTTATTCTTTCCTCCCACCCCCCCTGCCCCTTATATGCCCTTACCCAACCCCTGATAGTTTTTGTTGATATTTTTTCAGCCAAACTTTTTCAGCAAAAACTGCTGCAAAAGAAAAAACGGGTGATGAATGAACGTTGTACCCTTTTCAATATATCCACCTTTGTATATATCACTGTATATTGTACTGTAACATGTATAACTTTTGTAACCATATACCCTAAGGCAAGCGACCAGATATCTCCAGGCTCGGTGCGCTATATAAGCAAATAAAACAAATCAAGACTATGCTATGGATTCTGAGTCTATAGATGTGGAAGGATCAGTGGCGGCTCGTTCATGAAGTGCAGTAGGGTTCTGCCACTCTCCCCCACCTAGCCCTGAGCCAGCCTTCATGACCTTACACTATTGGCTGAAGAAAATGGCCTCAGGCAATAACGGAAGTGGGCACTGCGCATATGCAGGAACAAATTCTTCACCCCGGTTCCACTTGAACACCGGTCGATGTAGGGCTTCAAGGGGGAAGTGAAGAATGACTATGGGAGACTGGGCTATGGAAACCAGCGGCACCAGTGTTTCAGACCACAGACAGCGAGCGTTACACACCCAGGCAACAGGGCGACTCGCAGGGGAAGGGACTTCCAACAGAGGTGAAGGAAGAAGCAATACAGCAAATTATTTGTGTCTGAGGGGTAACAAGAAGATTTGGTGAGAGTGGGTCTCCTGAAGGGACTGCTGAAAAGTCAGTCAGCACTTACCGAGCGATTTCCTAAATTGTGCGATGTAGATGAGCCAATGCAGAATTCATCTGTCCATGTTCACTTTTAGGGTAAGAGTGGGGACCTAAGAAACAGTCTAGCCCACTTTTGCCGACCTACAATTTCTCCAAATGCATTTTTGCAGAATCCCCCCACACTTTTGTTTCTGCAAAATGCATATGACACGTGGGGGTAAGGTATATATGGGGGTAGGGGTGGGAATAGTAGGGTGGGTTGTCAGGGCTACCCCCTACATTTTGCAGTAAAAGAGTGGAGAAAAATGAATTGGTGAAAAGAATTTGGCAAAAATTTAGATCAGCAAAATAATTTCGGTAAAGATTTATAGAACCTTGGAAACTACTTGGAATGTATCTTTACTGTGGAAATAAGTACAGACATTAATTTCCAAGAGAAAGCCTGCATGCTGCTGTGCGTGCAGCATAATAAGGGTGACAAAGGCACTATGAGCTAAAAACTGTATATGGATGACGTAAGTGTTATCGTGGGACTGGAGGATAACCAAACCTGAGCTTATTCTTAACACTATTCAAACGTAGTTGTCCACTGCACTCGACTCTCTCGCCCCTTTGGTTTCAAGAAGAGTGTGACCACGTACCGTACAAAAAGCTTGGCTCTCTGAAGATCTGAGAAAGCTGAGGGCTATTAAGCAGAAGGCTCAGTGTTAAAAGTAGCTTTATCAATTCTAAGAAAGGTATTTTAAATGCCGAAGGATCTTATTTTGATACAAATATCTCACAAGCTAAGAACAGTTGTAGTGAACTATTCTCTGTTCTACGTGAACTTGAAGCACCTACTCCCAAGAACAAACTGCCTTATCTTAGTACTGAGTGGTGTACTTTCATTCAAAAGAACCTCTATGGGAACGTTAAGGTACTTGGGGACAAATGCAGTGTGGGCACCTCCTCTTTTCTGCTTCCATCTCTATCTACTGGAAGTGCAGACGTTGGTGCTGATGAACCACCTCTATTCCACTTTAGAGAAGTTGGGGAGAATGGGGTTGCAGAAGCCCTGAAGATCTTGAAGCCTCTTGCACAGATTTATGTCCAGCTACCAGAATTAAGGAATGTTCCACTCTTCTTATACCGGCTCTCTGTACTTTTTTTTAATTCCTCTTTTAGGAATAACTGTGTTCCTATTTCACTTAAGGAAACCTGTGTTACTCCACTTCTTAAAAAGCCTCATCTGGATGTAACAGACACAGTTAATTATAGGCCAATTAGTAAAAATGTTTATTTTAAAGCTTCTCGATTATCTTGTATACAAACAAATGCTTAGCCATATTAAAAGATGTGGTCTTCCTGGACTGCATCAGTTTGGTTATAAGAGGTCACACGGAACTGAAACCCATGCTCAGTCTTCAGCCAGCTATACCCCAGTTGCTCGATCAAGATAAGGCAGGTCTTCTAGTATTTTTAGTTCTATCAGCTGCTTTTGATTTTCTTAATTTCGAGATTATGGGTGACAGACTAACCAAGGTAGTTAGATTAAGTCCTGAGGCAGTAAGGTGGACAACCTCTTTTCTTAAAGATAGAACATTTAGGGTAGTGCTGGGACAGTTTTCATCCCCCAATCTTCCACTACTCTTTAATGTCTTCATGAAACCTCTAAATGATCTTCTTCTGGACTATGGACTCGCATTTGGGAACTACGCTGAATACACCCACATTTTGATAGAGCAACCATCAAAAAAAGATTCTGCAACTCTAAACCAGATTTTCTCGAAAATGCAGGGCTGGGTGAATGCTGATGGCATGTGCCTGAATAGTAGAAGAACTGAATTATTGCTACTTGTTTCTGCGGTTTGAGCTAAACTAGTTGATAAAGATTACGATGCTTTCATTGTTGACAATTGCCTCGTCAAACCAAATCACTTGGAGTTACTCTTGACACAACCCTGTTTGTTTGTTTTGTTTTATTATTTACAAAGCGGCAACTTGTCCATGGGCCTCAGAGAGCTCAATACATACAACACAGGTAACATAAACGAAAATGAGAAATAATCAGCATAATATAATAAAACAGAAAAAAATCAGTCAATAGCGCTTCTTAGTCCCGTGGTGAAGAAGAGCCCTCCCAAGATATCACTACGACTCAAAAAAGATGGAAGATTACTATGTCCACAACCAATAACAATACAGTCAAGCCCTCCATCAAGGACCACTCCTTAATATAAAACCTCTGCAAAAGTCTGAAATCCTGGGTTCTAATACAGTTCCCTCTGGCTTTGGACCGTAACTACACCAAAACTTTATTACGGCGGGCTCCGGAAGACAGCTAATTCCTTTGCTGTTTGATCGTCATTTAACCACTCTCGCACGGGCTTCTTGGTGCCAATAAAATAGACGATAAACATCTACAAGTGGTGCAGAATACAGCTGCCTGGCTGGTTGCTAATATTCTGTCACCAGGATATCTTGCTCACTCTGAGAAAACTACACCAGCTACCGGTTGCAGCCAGAATGTAACACAAAGTCTTCACCATCTCCAATAAGTGTTTTTTTTATATGGCATTGCTCAGACCAACCGTTCCGCTTATTCCTCGACACTCTATGTCCCTCACTACAGACGTGAAAAAGCAGGAGGCAGCAGTTTTCCAGTGATCGCGGCCAAACAATGGAACTCCATGCCATTAGCACTGAGATCAGACCCCTCCCTTTGGTCATTCCACAAAGGCCTCTGAACATGGCTTTTCAGCCAAAGCAAATAGACACTAGCAGAAATATAACGGCAATGACTGTAACCTTAGACAATTTGTAACTACTGTAACTATGTGACATAGCAACCCAACTTATTTGTTTTTACCATACCTCTAGACAGCACATAATTACTGCAATTCCAGACAATTTGTAAGTACTGTAAATGTCTTAGATAGCCACCCAATGTAACATGTAACTACTGTACTGTGTTAAAGTCAGCATGCAACTGCTGTAATCTACTAATGTAACCAAGAAACCTTATGTAACAAGCGCCTTGATGCCTCTGGACATGGTGTGCTCTCGAAATGCCAAAATAAATAAATAAGCCAGATAGTGCACGCGTCTTCTAAAG
Source organism: Ambystoma mexicanum (assembly GCF_040938575.1). Classification (NCBI taxonomy): domain Eukaryota; kingdom Metazoa; phylum Chordata; class Amphibia; order Caudata; family Ambystomatidae; genus Ambystoma; species Ambystoma mexicanum. Next base: position 1,432,411,289 of record NC_090931.1, read on the forward strand.
CTTTGCTACTGATTCAATGGTTTAAGCTGGTGCTCTGTGAAGGTTGCTCTTTTGTCAATTTAGCACCTACATTTTAGAATCAACTTCCTCTTGAATTTAGGGTTGTCTCTGAATTTCCATCTTTCAAGAAGAGACTTATGACTGTTATTCTGATGATAATCTCCTTTTTGGTCCGATTTAAGTGTTGTCTGTTGTAAAGAAACATTTTTAAAGCAATTTCACTGATATGCAGGAGTCCACTACTCCTGCAGAGTAGTGTCTTCCTGAGTACTTTCTTTAAGTATGGGTGTCAATTGTGGAACCCTGAGTACAGACATCCCTTGCCTCCCAGTTTCGGTTCAGCTCAGCCCCATGTTTATTTCCATCTGACCATGTGACTGGAGACCATGCTTCAGAGCATTTTGCTTTATTAAACTCTATTAAATGATGAATCTTTGATGTCTTCAGTGTTTTTCCATTTTACCTCCTGTGCCAACCGAGCCTTTCTTCAATTCACCTCTTGTCTTGGGCTGTTTTTACCACCTGTGCCACACTGAAATAAGCCTTTCTGACCATGGGGCCTAGACTCTGCTAAAACTACGCTGTGGAATATCTGTAGTCCATACGTTCCTATGCACATACATTGGTGCATCCCCGCATTCTAATTCACTATAAAGCCAGCCATAAGAATTATTTGTCTGGTTGCGTTACTGCAACTGTACAATTGAAAAATGACTTACTATCTTCGTTATTATTTCTGAATCATGAGTATCTTCATCTCGAGCCCAAAATGTTGCTCATCTTTGACGCCTTTGCCTTTGATTCTAGGGACTGTATGCATTTATCAGCTTCTTCTGGGTGCGTCAGTTCTGTTCCATGTGATGTCACCAGTCTGCTCCTGTGCTTGCTTTTCCCACTTCCTTCGGGATTTTGTTCAAATGACCATTATATACTCGAGAGTGCATGTATGGCTTCCTCAATGGGAATCTTGCTTCCATGATCCTTTGCAGTATAGGTAGTTTCACTTGTACTGCATGTGTCTCACATTCTGGCTCCCAACATATGAGATTTGGGTGGGGGTACTTGGCTCCACCTCTACAATACTGAATGCCATGGAGGGAGGCGTGTGCACATACATTTGGGACTCATGTTGCACATTTGTGCCTCCCAAAGATGATGCAATGTCTCCCTATCACACAGAATCGAAGCTGTGCACAACCTGGGAGTGTTCACGCAGAAAGAAGCTGTAATACAAGATGAGGACTGGTTCGATCCGACTTTTTCTTGGGCTCCATCCTGGCTGGGGGCGATTATGAAGATGCTGGTACCCATCGTAGTTTTTATTTTGGCCATTGTTTGCACATGCCAAATGGGCCTCCGATGTTGTGCCAAAGCAGTGCCCAGTAGCGCAATGATGATGGTCTCAACTGAGGGCAGGAGGGCCAAAACACTTTGCTGTACCACAGAGCACGGTACCCAAACAGACGACCCAAACAAATCCTGCATAGTGGATATTTACCACCCCTGTTGTACCATAACGACACCCCACCAGACACCGAGAATTATACCGAGAACTGGGTGGATTTAGGCAGGGATGGGGGTTGTATTTATATGACATGTACCCCAGAGGAATATGCCCAGTCTGGAGGGAGTTTCCAAGATGTTTATAGAGCATGGGTTCCAAAGGACGGGTCGCCACCATTTCTGGAAGCTGAGAGGCTAGAGAGGGTGCGAAAGCGGGAGGAAAAAAATATATTGGAATTTAGTTGCAGTGACACTGCGGGGGAGTTCATTAATATAGAATTAATGAAAGGCGGGGAATGTTGGGAAAGAGAGAGGGTCTTCCCATGCCCCTATGCGATATGAAAACAAGAACTAGAGGCTAATAGAGCCATCTTAGAAGTTAGGCCTAAACGCAGAAAACAGTATTTTGTGCGTTAGTATTAGGCCCCTTGCATGAGCATGAACGCCACTCCCACCCAGGCTAGGTCTGAGAGATCCACAACCTCCGCCATTGTTCAGAAAGTTACAGGCCCTTACGTCCTGGGAAGAATGTGGCCTGCAAGGTCATGAGAAGGGAGCCGAGCCTTTCTTGGCAGTACCATCCTACAGAACAAATAGCGAGGCCCTCCTGTCCCCAATGATCCCCACACGAGAAATACAGTGTTGCCATGCTTTCATCCCATGACCCCCGAATGCCATGGCACCGTCCAAACCTAGACCACCAACCATAAAAAGTTTACACCCCTCGATCGATCAGTAAGATCAGAAGACAAGGCTATCGCACCTTCAGAATTGGGTCACAGCGAGATGCAGGGTGGCATCAGAATTATAGCCTACTGAGGTGGAGGAACTTGGGGGTTGCTGATCTGCCTGGAAGCGAGTGTATTGTGTGTGAGTTAGCGTGACCTCTGTTCTCCCCCGAGCCCATCCCTGTATCTGCCAGGGGCATTGTTACAATCGTAAGAATAGCATTGTGTGCCAGAGTAGCTAATTGTTAGGTTAGGTCACCGCAGATGACAAGCCCAGCAGCACCCATGTGAACAAAGATGGACAGATGAAGATGGACCAATGGCCTAGCAACCCATATGGAACAAGCCAATCCGTGTTGTAGAATTGTACTATATATGTTGATGTCATTGGTGACACTTTTTGTGCTTATAACGTACCACACATACCAACAAACCCTAGAACATTCCGCGACAGCAGAGTTCTTTGTGGGCGCTTTTCTTCTTGTATGGAAATAAACACTTGTTATCCTTGCAAGAGTATCTTGGGCCTTTTTCCCTGGTAGTTGTAATTTTTCTGGTGTGGGCGCACAGCGGCATGCCTTCAGGGTGTATTCCTCTTCTTCTTTCACCCAGCCCATAGGAGGCAATTTCCATGAGCCCAGGGCAGACTCCTCTTCTTCTGCTCAACACTCCTTGGAATCAAGAGGCGCCCCGAGGATCAGTGACCAGGCAGGCATCAGTTCTCTCTCTCTTTCCCCTTCTGTGAATGCATTTATTATAATCAAAGCCTCTTGGTGAAGGTACATTTTTTTAGTTTGAATTTTGGTGCTTTCAGGTTTTAGTTCATTCTTTATATACCATTCCACCATAGCCCTCACTTAGTGGATCCTGTGAACCAGCTAAATGCGATTTCTTTGCCTTTCACATACTGCAAGCAAGGATGACCTTTTCTCGGTTCTGGTGCAAAACTAAGAAGGGGCCAGAGCACGGCTCTTCATTTCCGGTTGTGTATGATATCCTGCATCCCCATGGCAGCATTTGGGAGGCAGTGTTCGGCAATCTTCGGGACCACGCCCACTTGGCATTTCATATTTTCATTTCAACGCTGCTTGTATGGCTGTAACCATCTGTGGGTGAGCGGGGCATCCAAGTGGGCGTGGTCCCGAAGATTACCGAACACTGCCACCCTTATGCTGCCATGGGGATGCAGGTATCATACAACACCGGTGCTCTCTCTTCCCACAGGGACCGTCTCTGAAATGTTAATGAGTTTTTTTGTTTTTTTTTTCCATTTACGCTCTCTGCATGGCGAGTAGGGAAGCGTGGACGGCAGCAAGGACTACGTCTCCTCCCTGGGTTGCCACGGAGCTAGAGTGGCCTGCGACTTTGCCGTTCTTGTGTTGGCATTCCCAGGGCACTATGGGGCACCGTTTACTCCAGCCCGCACTGCTTTCCACCACCCGAGAAACGCTGAAGATAGCAGACATGGGTGTCCTTTAATGCACCAGATAAGGGCCTCTACGCCAGAGCTCAGGGTGGGCAACCCCTTCACACCCGTGTGGTGTGGTGTGGGTCCAACAGACTCCTTTATGCTTTCCACCTGGACCGCCTTCTACATGCCACCCAGCACACAGAAAGGACCTGGGGCCTTTCGGTGGCGTGCTAACGGAAACAATGCTGATAAACAGGGCACAGTCATCTTTGTGTGCGTTCAGGGCAGCGCGCCTGCTTCTCTACCCCGAGGCGAGGCGGGGGAAGGCGACAGCAAAGGCCCTGTTCCTGGGCTGCCCAGGGACAGCAACTCACAGACGGAATCTAGTGCCCTTAGCTTCTGAAGGACCTTTACTGTTCCATGGTCCCAGGCCCGACAATGAGCCCCCATAGGGCTCCAAATACCCTCTAAAACGGTTGATCCCTTCCTTATTGAGGCAGAGGACAGTGCCACTTGTTCCCTTTTGCCAGGGGGGACGAATTCGTGCAGGCGGTCAACTGTTCAGGGCATGATGTCCCGTGTCCCCCTGCAGGGATGTGTACCATTCCACCATCTCACAGATCTAAAGTGTCGTGAACCCTCTAAAATGGGCACCAAACTTAAGGTGGGGATGAAGAACCGATTTAAGATTTCTTTGTTGTTGTGCAGTGTTGCTGATAAACATGTGACAGTTTTCTTTGTGAGCTTTCACGGCAGGTGGCCTGCTTCTCTCTGCTTCATGGTCTCAGACAGACCCCACAGTCAGCCCCCCCAACCTCTTAAGGGCTCTAAATCCCGTCCGTTCTCCCTCTAAAACGGCTGATCCCTTCCTTATTGAGGCAGAGGGCAGTTCCACTTGTTCCCTTTTGCCAGGGGGTGACGAATTCCTACAGGCAGGGGTCAAATGTTCAGGGCATGAGGTCTAGTGACCCCCTGCAGGGAATTATGTCATCATCCGCCATCTCAGGGTTCTAAAGGTATCATGCATGCTTTCAAATGGGCAGCGTTCTTTTCACAGTTTGTGTTTTCACAAAATAAAATCAGTATTACCGATGAAGGTTACTCAGGCTTATAGTGGTGGGAGATTTGGTTCTATTAAAGACACAGAGGCACACATTATGCTTCAACTCTTTAATGCCACTCTCCACAGCAGCCTTATTAAAATGATCACCTTTTCAGTTGTTTTAATTTTTTACAACTATAAGTCAACTTAACAAAACTTTTCCTCAGAAGGGACTACAAATCCCTAGAAGTGCCTGTGTCCGTAGTTTTGTGCTTTTTTGAATAACCAATTCTATCTCAGCACACCCCTCATGTGTGCTTTCTCTCCCCCTCTCCCCTGCTGAATTCCTGGCTGATACTGAGACTACACTGGTTACCTGGCCACCCCTCTGATCTCGGGCCCAGGCCCTGCCAGTTGCACGCCTGCACGGCCTCCCTGGCAACCCCTGCACATGGGGACTGTTTTCTGTATCCATACAGTCCCCCTACCAGCACTTATGTCTGCACTTACCTTGCACTTGCCACCAGCTGGCTGTTTTTTATTTACCCTATTTATTCTGTTATACAATGTACTGCACCTTCCTCCCCCCCCGCACTATTGAGTGTCGTCTGAGTCTTCGCACCACGTCCTATTCCACCCATTGCACCTGCCATATCATGCTCAACACACAACAACCCAATACTGGACTTAAAATGACCCACTATCCAGATAGCACCACTCTACAAAGGCCATGCAACACTGTAGACAGAAACCTAAGACTACGTGCTCGCCTGTCCAAACTGCATGAGCTACCAGCCAAGAAAGCTGAACTATCAAAATTCGAAAATAAAATACAGTTACCCTTGAAGGGTATTGCGGAACCTACTAGGAAACAGCCTAAGCCCAACAGACCCAAAATAAACAACTCCAAACAGACAACCAAAGGTAGTCATAACACCACCAGCCCTAACTTAGCTGACCACAAACCATATCTCAAAGGTGCACTTATAAACGCCAGGTCGCTAGTCGCACACGCCACAGAGATCTCAGATATCATTGCCACAGACAACTTAGACTTTTTGGCCATCTCAGAATCCTGGCTACATGATGCGGCTGGCCCAGCCTTATCACTAGCAGTCCCAGACAACTATACAATCCTACGTGCGGACAGACTTACCTCCCGAGGTGGAGGTTTAGCAATCATAGCTAAAACTAGCCTGGACATGAGGATCATCACTACTACCAATATGCAATCCTGTGAATGCCTCACGGTCAAAATAGCCATTGCCAACTCCCAAACCCTAAACATCATCGTCATCTACAGACCACCAGGTCCTATCGGAACCTTCGCTGAGGACATCTCGACATCCCTGTCCAATAACCTAAAAAATACATCCCAAACAATAGTGCTAGGAGACTTTAATCTAGGCTATAATGACAATAAGGACACCCAATCGACAGCGATTGCTCTGACCTTGAAAGAGCTGGGATTCTCCCAAAAAGTTGAACTACCCACCCACAACAAAGGTCGCATCCTTGATTGGATAGCAGAACATAATTGCGAAGTAAATATTACGGATTCTGTACCGTAGATCTGGACTGACCACCACCTGCTATTATTCTCAGTGACAACCCACCGGGCCACTGCCCCGTCCTCACCTGCCCCACCTCTGCCAAAGAGAAATAAAAAACTAATGACAGCAGAAAATCTGATGCCTGTTATAATACCTAAATTGAACTCACTACCTGACTGCATGGACCCTAATCTGTTAGTCGAACATTATAATGCAGCCATGTCCTCAGCCCTGGATCACATAGCCACACTCAAACTAAGAAATAGCAAACCTAAAAAAACACCTCAATTCTTGGTTCACGCCCCACCTAAAAAATCTTAGGCTGGCCAAAAGAAAACTTGAAACTATTTGGAGACTTTCCCCATCAGTCAAAAATAAACTCCACCTCTCCAAAGCCTCCTCCCAATACAAAAAAGAAATACTATTAGCCAAACAAGAAACCTACAATACTAGAATATCCAACTCAAAATCTAGTGTCAAAGAACTGTTCAGCATTCTGAAAGAATTGTAAACACCCGTTGTACCCCAAGAAAACTGCACCAAGGATAAAAAATGGTGCTCTAGCATACAACTTGCTTTAACAAACAAAGTAGCAAACCTACAAACCAAAATTGCCATCAAGAAGGCATCACTAACACCACACATCCCTCAGAGCTCAGCGCCACCACCACAGCCCAAGTTGGGAGCCCGATTCTGCTTTTCTAAGGTATCGACCATAGAGGTAGAAAAGGTCATCCTGGGACTTAAACCGTCCAACTGCAAAGGCGACCAAGGCCCAGCACAACTCATCAAGGATGCTGCGAGAGAACTATCGCCATTTATAACCAAACTAATCAACTCTTCCTTTACCTCAGGTTCAGTACCGATCAACCTAAAAGAGTCCTGGGTACTGCCACTACTAAAGAAGCAAACCCTTGACCCTGCTATTCCGACTAACTTCAGGCCCATCACGACTGTGCCCTTTCTTCTAAAAATTTTAGATAAAGTGCCTTACTTGCAAATTCAAAGCTTCCTAGAGTCTAACCACTTACTTGGAACCCGTCAATCAGGATTCCGCCCGCAACATGGGACCGAGACAGTGTTAATAGATCTTAAGGCCCAAATAGACGATTGCAGAGACAATGGCCAAGCGGCCCTACTTCTCCTCCTGGACCTATCAGCGGCATTCGACTTAGTGGACCACACAGTCCTCTGTAGTCACCTCGACTCGGCAGCCCACTTTTCTAAAGAGGCCATAATTTGGATCAAGTCATTCCTGAGTAATCGGACCATGAGAGTCTTCGCTCCATCAGCCTCAACAGATCCAATTCCCATAACATGCGGTGTTCCACAAGGGTCTTGTGTGTCACCCACCCTCTATAATGTCTTCACAAAGCCTCTCTTTGATGAAATGGATCATCTGGGTATCGCCTACACTAACTACGCAGACGATACCCAGATCCTCCTCCCGCTCTCAGGAGACTACGCCAAGGACCTGGCCCTAGTGAACAGGATCTATAGCATCGTTCAGGCATGGATGGCCACACACGGCCTATGCCTGAACGATGATAAAACTGAGCTTATCATCCTGGGCACCACTACCTATATATCCAAACTCAGCCCTGATTACTACAACTTCATTATCGATGGGAACAACATAAAAGTAGCTCACGAAGTAAAAACCTTAGGATTTTACCTAGACGCCTCCATGAACTTTACCAAACAAGTTAACTCTCTAGCTTCTGCCACAGCATATACATGCAAACTTATCAGAGCGAGCAAACAATTCCTCTCCACAGATAGTTGCATTACACTTGCCAGAGCCTTGATACTATCCAAATTAGACTATTGTAATGGACTTTAAATTGGAGCTAATAAACAGACCATCTACAAAATTCAAGTGCTCCAGAACAATGCTTTGAGAGCAGCACTCAAGATTAATAGAAACGAGCATATATCCTCTACAAGAAGAGAATACAAATGGCTCTCCACCGTAGACAAAATTCATCTCAAAATCGCTTCCCTCACCCACAAATGTATCAACAACAAAGCTCCACCTTACCACATGGATAGATTACGTAAAAGGACTTCTTCCAGACCTACCAGAATAGCCAACGCAAACTGCCTCCAAGTCCCGCGTTTCAAACTTGCCACTATAGGAGGAAATAGCTTCCCGGTCAAGGCTGCGCAGTTATGGAACTCCCTCCCCCATGACGTCAGAGAACCTCAGCCTTTCGCAAAATTTAGACAAAACCTCACTAGGTGGCTGAGAGCCAATGACAGCTAACTAGTCCACTTGTCACATTGTACATTACTGTATATAACTATATATTACGTGAACAGGACCATGCAGGAGCATGCTCCTTGCTCCCCTGTCCTTGATCTCTACCTGTTCATATCTGCTTGCTGTAATATTGCTGATGTCTATGTCTACACTTCCTGCCTTTTCCTGTACTTGCAATTAGCCGAGCATATCTGTAACCAAGCTCAGCGCATCTCTGTACCTTCATTTGATTTCTATGTACCTGTAACTAAGTTGAGCATATCCTTGTCTGTTTGCGCCCTGATACTCCAGGGTATGGCGCGCCATACAAATAATAAACTAAACTAATAAACTAAACTAAACTATTCTCTTTTCCCCTTCCCAAACACTTGCACGATCTGAATGACACCTGGTCTAGTAGGATCGTTGTCTGTCTTCCCTCTGTTCCCCCTTCCTTGCCTCGTCACGCCTTCAAACACTTGTGTATAGGCGCGTTATAAATGCCATATCATATCATATCATATCATATCCTGCCTTCAACTCCTCTGCTGTCTTTGTTGCTCTTCCAAGCAGATAAGTGGAACTTTTATGGCCTCTGATTATTGAGGAGTTGTTATGTATCTTTTATGAGTGTTTATTAGGGATTGAGATGTCACAGTAATCTTTATGCCCCCCGTTCTTCAGGGGTCTAGTGGAAGTTCGTTTGGCTTCAAAATACCGCACAAGGTGCAGCGCAGGATAATCGGGCCCTTATTACGGGCGGCGAACGGCTGTGTCTTGCCGGTGTGAGCGTATACTCTGTATCTCGCGTTGCAGTCACCGGGGAGTGCACCGGGACCGCAGCAATCTCGCTCGTATCAGGTGACCGCGTTGCCCCCCAGGGAAACATTGGAGTGCCCGGCGGGCACTTCCCTTGCGATTCACAAGGGGTGAAACCCATTCAAGGGCGCCTACATGCACTGGAATCTCTCATTACTGCAAAAATAATGGCTCCTAAAAAGGAGGAGAGAGCTCAGTCCTGGTGAGGGTATGTCATCCAAGCCTCATAAGAAACGGGATGTGCCAAAAGGTGAAGACAAGACAAATAAGAGTACCCCCTCTACCACAGCCCTCGCGGGTAAAAAGGATGGGGTCCACCAGACGCCCCAGGAGGTGCCGACCCCTTTGGCAAGCTAAAAAGTGCCTTTCTTGCGAGAACGGCAGTGCCAAACCTCTTACCCGCTACCCCGTACCCCGGGGGCGAAAAATACAGGGGACGCCAATGAAAGCGATGCGACCTTCGATGTTGAAGAGGAGGAGGAGGGAGATGACTATCGATATGATGATGTGGTGGACCATGGAAGCAATAAGCCTAGTCAGCTCAAGCAAACAGCACAATTGCCCAAGGCTATGCTGGAGGAGGGAGACGACATGGGAGACATGTCACTATGTTGTCTTCTTCCTAGCATCATACCCATGGGCACTGATTACATCTCCTTACTCTACCTGTTCTCACAACACCTCGCTGCTCTGTCTCCTATCTCAACATATGCACATAATCTTATGTGCATATGTTGCCAATAATCTTATTTCTCGCATTGCCAATAATCTTATTTCTTTTCACTTTAATGTCTACCCCTGTCAAGGATAGACTCCGCGATGACTATGTATACCTCTGTCCCCAAGTACCGGCCAGTGAGGAACCAGAACCACTCCCTAGCCAGTTATTGAGGCCACAGGTGACGGGAGCAGGAACACAGGTACCCAGGCAGCTGCAAAGGAACAGTCAATCACACATGAGTTCCCAAAACAAGTAGCACAAGAAATATTCTCTAGCAAAAGAAACGAAATGACACCTACCAACAGACTGCCCGTGGAAGATTTGTAGATGAGGCGAATCCCTATGACTCCCTCCCTGGGATGGACAATGGAGGGAAAGGGAACCCAGCAGCAGCAAGATGATAGCAGGGTTCAATAGAGATTTGCAGTACCCAAGTACCTGCAGTAAGTGATGGACGTCACCAGAACTTGAAGCGGTAAGTGCCATGTGTCCTGGGTGAAGGAAGGAGGTGAGAAAACCTCTGAAAATCAGAAGTTCAGTGTCCTTCCACAATATCTTTGCCAAATAATAGTCCAGAAAAAGTCTGTAATACGATAGCCAAAAAACAATTTAAAAAAAACCTCAAAGACAGGTAGCCAAATCGTCAAGTCCAAAGGAATGAGCAAAATCAGGTCAATAAACATAACAGGGTCCAAAAATCCGGAAAACAGAGTCCAGGAATACAAATACGCCACTCACCACCAAGAAAACAGCTGAGAAGCGTTGTTTTAGTGCGGCCGGCGTTCCTTTATGGTGAAGAACTTCCTTATTGGTCACGTGAGCGTGCCTTCACGGGATCACGTGAGCGGCGCTGCGTAAGATCACGTGATTGGAGATAGGCAGCGGAGGCGGGCCGTGGCTTGGTACGGGTGTACCTCGGGAATCATGGCAACTTCCAACACCATCGCGACCATAGCTGCCACATCCGCGGGCACCACCTACTCTTTGCGGCTTTTCTGGTATGGCAAGGAACCGCTGGAGCCTGTTGCTTCTGCTGGGAGGGGGACCAGATACAGGTATCGTTGCGTGGAGTGATTCTGGGCGGGACAATTGCGGGCGTGGGCGTAACACCCCCTTCTCTTTCCATGGGTTTACTTAATGCTTAGTCTGCATGTAACAAGACTCGCTCTACCCACAAACACTTTTTCCGTCTTAATCTTCAGTTTCTTTGTATCAATGAAACCTGGATCTCCACTACTGATACTGTTGTTCCTGCTGCCTTTTTTACTCCATCTACATCCATTTATCATTCCCTCATCTACACTGACCTGGCATTCGGTTTTATTCTTCCTTTGATCCCCTTCCTCCACCTGTTCTTGCAACGTTTTCCTCTTTTTAATATAATTTCTCTTCCTTCTCTAAGCCCTACCCTCTCACTTTTCTAATTCGTTATCACCTTCCTGGTCGCTTATCTTTATCCTGCTATGACTTGGACACCCTCCTTTCCTCCATCCTTCCCTCTGCTTTCCCCTTTTCTGCTAGCAGAGACTTTAATCTCCACTTCCGTCTTCCCATGTCTCCTGCCCTCTACTTCCCTTGCTCTATTCTTACAATCCTCTTTCCCTTCTACCCCCATCCCACATCTTGGGTTCCACATGAGTCTTGGCCTAGTTTTTTCTTTCTCTGACTCTACTACTACTATTTCTGCTACTCCTTTTCATCTTTCAGATCAAGCTTTACATTAATGTTCCTTTTCTCCCCCTTGTCCTCCATCAATTCCTGTCCCTCCTGAAAATCAAACTTCTTTTTCTCGCTGTAATCTAAGGACCCTTAACCATCTTCCTTTCTTACCTTCTTTCACTTCTTTGTTACCACCCATAGATACGTTCTCCCCGTACAGTGCGGACAAAGCTGTAACCCTTCTTTCTTCTACGTTAGACTCCCTTCGCCCTTTCTGCTCCTTTATACCTACAACAAAAGCATCTCAACCCTGATTGTCTGGCAAATCTCTGCAGTGGGCGGAACGTTGCTGGAGAAAATCCCACTCTCACTCTGGTCCTTCCTCTCTCCCTTCTCTTCATTCATCCCACAGTGCTCCTCTTCTTCAATCTAAAAAATGCTATTATTCAACTCTACTCTCCCAACCCTTGTGTTTTTTCACTTAGATCATCTGCTTTTCCCTTCATCCCATGACCCTTCCAGTCTATAGTCTCTCTCTGCTACCGCCTTTTCCAACTATTTCTCATTTAAGATTCTTCAGCTGAGTACCTATCTACCCCTACTGTACTTCCACCTCCTTTGTCAAATCACTCCTACCTCTGACCTTCTTTGCTCCTGTCTCTGACACTGAGTGCGCCCTGTTTCTTTCTAGCGCTCATCCTACTGCTTCTCCTGATTATCCCGTGCCCTCTTCCATCACCCGAAAGTCTAATCATCTATTATGAAAGAGGATCATTGTTCCTTCCTTATAATTTTGCACTCTTCCTCTGTCTTCCCATGGAGTTTTAAACATGCCCTCATACTCTGCATCTCTGAAAAACCCTGTCTAAATCCCTCTCTTGACACTATCACCCTATCTCTGTTCTACCTTTTCTTTCTAAACTTCTTGAACGTGATGTTCACTCCCAAGTCTCTAACTACCTCCATTCTCATTTTCTCATTCCCCTTCAACAATCTGGTTTCCGTCCCATGCACTTGACTGAAATAGCTTTACTTTATTTCACTAAATCTCTCCTCACAACTAGACCCAGTAAATACTCTTCAATGCTCATCTTACTCGATCTTCCAACTGCATTTGACACGGTCGATCACCCCACTATTCTTTCCTCTCTTATTTGGATTTCTCTTACTCTGGCCTTCTCTGGTTTTCATCTCATCTTTCCAACCGTACCTTCTCTGTGTCTTGGTCTGGCTCTTGCCCCGCTTCCCTACCAATGCAGTATATGCATACACTTCCCCTCTTTCTGAAGTTATTTCTAAATGTGGGTTTTCATGTCACTGCTAAGCTGACAACACTCAGATTGTCCTCTCTTTCTCTGACTTTCTTGACACCTTCATACTTCCCTTCCCATGGCTTGATTACGAGTTTGGCAGTATTTCGGTGTTAAGCCTGCCAAAAAACTACCAAATGGAATTAATGTTACTGCCACTTGGCCCCACGGATTTACTACGGGATTACAAGTGGTGGTAAATCCACATTTCTTGGAGTCCATAGGACTCCCTGGCGGATTTTATCGTAATTACCGACATCAGTAATTCCGCCCGCGGTAATTCCACCGATTTCATCATTGTTTGGCGGTAAGGTGGAGAATTTACCTCCAGCATTGTGCTGGAAGAAAATCCTCCTCCTTACCACCAAACTTGTAGTATGATGGTGCATTAATACATTAACACAGTGGTAACCACTGGATAAGCACTGTTTCTTCCCACCCGTCATACTCTTAATGAGGCTTTATGTCTGGTAAAGCTGTAGGCAAACACAGTCACATGCTTCTTGAGAGGATGGGGACATTTTTCTTCCCAGTAAGCTAAAGTAATAAGACATTCTTGTTCTGTCAATATTGTGGCATCAATAAAGTTGAAGGTAATTCTAATTTTAAGCAGCGGCACAAAGCTTCTGCTTTGATGGACTCTGAGACCTCAGTTGTTTACATGGACCAGTCCTGAGCTGCGCAGTTTGCTGTTCATGTAATGCACAAAGCCAAAGGGGGATATTGCCCATGTTTCGGATATAATCATTTAGGCATGTGAGCCCTTTAATTTTCAAACAAGATCCTCCCATCTTAACTTGAATTTTTTGTGACTTTTTTGGTTCAAGAGGCATCGGACAAGTATTAACTAGGCCTCAGAATTCATTATCATGACACCCTCATCTTGTGGTGCAAACTGTATGGCAGGGGTCGGATATTGAGGTCTAGGGGTTACAATGAAAGTGCAAGGAGCGCGTAAGAAAAGCTCTTTGGGTAAACTGAAAATCATGAATGTCTCAATGGTTATATCTTACTATCATGAATGTATGCATGCATTTCAAAAGTCTGATGAGAAAACTCTCCTTCCTCGTTCGGGGCAACTGTGCTATAGGTATTGAGCTAAGCTCTATGGTTTCATTTGGACAGATGTACCCTTTGCACAAAAAGAAGTGAACAAAACTTTGACATAGTATTCACAGACATTAATATATTGGATGCATTGTTCCTAGCTGGCACTTCCTTATTTTTGAGCCTAAACAGACATTAGAATTGTATCCGTGTGTAGGTTATAGAGGCTTGAAAAATACAATGGATCAATACCCCCTGCCTTTAAATGGTGATAGAAAGGAGTCCTTTATTTTTGTTTCTTTTTGTTTCAGGGTGCAGGGGGGTCTATTCTTACTGTGAAGGATTTAGGGATCGGATTTAGGGATCTGTTTTGGTAGGAGGCCGCTTTTATAACACCCTTATTGTATTGGCTAATGCCATTTGGGTTATGCAATGAACCTGCAATTTGATTAGAGATTTGCGGTTGATAGATTTTTGATATCTTGCATAAATTATTGTATATCTGGATATTTCAATTCACTCATTCTTGGGAATGGTACCTGAGGGTCATGTATGACACATCTTTGAGTGTATATGTATAATCAGTTATCGATTATGCCAGAAAAGTGTGAGATAGATAAAAAGGAGAATGTTGAACCCTTACTCTTCATACTTCAGTTGCCATGTCAGTGGTGCTAAGACAGGTTTCTGTAGTGTAGGACTGGCAGTCTCCAGTGCCCGTGGTAAGTCTTTCAAATGTCTATAGATAACCTTTTTTGAACTTTCTACTGTCTGTGTCTCAGATCTCTATTCCATTGAAGATGGAGAATCTGGCTCAATCATTACATTGGGCCAAGCACCTTTACATGGATTTTCAAGTACATAAGTAGCCCTTTACTTCTGATGCCAGGTTCTTCTGGACCATTTATTGAGACTGACATTGCTAATACACTTTTGGAGTTGGTATGGAAGAGGATCAGTATAATGGTCAGTAAGAACATCCTATTTTATGTTATGTCTGGTACACATTTAAATAGAGATATGATTCACATCACTTATAGATCTTGAATTGTATGCAACAAAAGGAGCCAGATCAGAATGGAGAACTCTGTTTTTTGGGAAGCACATTTTCATTTTGAAAGTCAAACAATTCAAGGAATTCCAGGTGTTGTGGCAGGTGCAGTGCCAGAATTGTCATTAAGCAGGCTGGGTGTATTTCCTTGTCCAGTATGATTTTGTGCCAACATATATTCCTGGTCCTATCAATGTCAAGGCAGATTCATTGTCTATTTGTTACACAAAGTTGACCTGTGAAGAGTCTTTAATCAAGGAAAAACACACTTTGGAGTAAATTATTTTGTAGGGTGCTCGCTGCTTGATAGTCTAAAGGAAGCATTGAGCTCTGATCCAACAGGTTTGCCTTTTGTGCCTTCCAAGCAATTAATCAAGGATTAACTATACCTTTGGGGTGTGCCTCATTTCTCCTAGAAGTATTTGACAGATAGAAGGGTTGAGTCTGCCATAACACCATTCCTGTCTGATAAAAGGTAATTGATTTGACAACCATTTTGGTGCCTAAAAATGCTTGTTGACGTTCACAGATATGTTTTTACTGTTCTGTTTGTGCACAGGGGAAGTCTTTGACCATTGGGCTTGTAAAGATCAAGTGATCGCTTCATAACCACAGAATACAGTTGCTACATATTGGTGGTGTGTTAGGTCATTATTGTTGCCATGGATATATTCTCCAAGGTAGAATATTCTTCTTTGAGAAAGATGTCTCTTGAGTTGGCTTGTGTGTTCCTGGTTGACTTATTCCATCATCATGGCCTACCCATGAAGATCATTTGTGACAGAGGTTCTTAGTATTTATTTATTGTTCATTTATAACATGCTTAATACCAGCAAGTGGTTTCTAAGCGCGAGATCCAGATTCAAACCTGTGTTGTGCCGCGTTGTCTTGCTTCCAAGACAAACGTGTTGCCCCTGAGCTATCTTTAGCCAACTGTACAGCTTTGGGTGTAAACAAGCCCCCTCCACTGGTTACCATCCTGAGATCAATATGCATAAAGAAAGGGTAAATCATACATTGGATCAATCTTTTTACTGTTTTCCAATGCCACCGAAAATCATTGTTCCACCAGAAAATGTACATCCTGTGATCCCGGTATACTTTTTGCCTCTTTATTTTAAACACATCCTCTGGCTTTTCCAAGATATGGTCCTCCACAGTGGATGATTCCCCTTTGTTAGTATTTGTGGTTGATTCCCCTTTCTGCGTATTTCATATGGTCGTTGCAAGAGACTCTGACTTTGGTTGCCGATTATGTTCAGCAGTACAACATGCAAAGGAAACCGATATGTTTTGATTCCCATCACCTGAATATCCAGGTGGTGGTAAAGTTTAGTTGTCCTCACAATTGTATCCTACACAGTTTTTGCAGATCACATTGGATTCCTAGTTTGGAAAGCTATTTGTTGTTGAGCATATTGTTAAATCGGGTTAACAAAAGGGGGGAGATTCATAAAGAATTCTGAATCTATAAAATATGAAATGCTCAAATGTATCAGCGTTGTTTATGTTATTTGGAACAGTTAGTCAGTTAGTGATACATCGTGGTGGCCAAAATCATTTGTCCACTGTTCACAGTTAATTTGTCACTTTTATCCTGAAATTGATTTGTGCTGTTTATAAAAGCAGACAGTGACATCTGTGGATTATTGCCCCCCTTACCTCTTGAGATTGGCTGGACTCAGTTTAGTCATTTTTCTAATGCTGATGGGCTTTTACAACACATGTGATGATTTCAAATTGCCATCCTTCCCTACTCTGCATGTAGTCAAGAGTCAACAGGAAAGGACTGTCCTGGACTTCAGACAACAAAAGGAGAAAAACTGAAGCATCCTGATCGCAAAAGGATGCCCACAGGATAAACTCATGAAGCACAACATTTGTAAACTAGGAAGCAAGGCTGCTTTATGAGATAGGTCTTATGCCTGATGCTTTCTTGGTCAATGTCCCAGGAATGCAAGGCACATGATACAAATGTGTGAGATTCTCTATCAATTTATAACCTTCGATCTAGGAAACCTTCAGGTGCCCAGCACGATCATTCAATACGTAGATGACCTATTGGTCTGCAGCGACAGCAAACAGAGCTGTCGAATGGATTCCATTGCATTACTACAGTTGCTAGCAAAGAAAGGGTATAAAGTGGACAAGAAAAAGCTCCAGTACTTTTTACTGGAAGTGCTCTACTTAGGGCAACTCATCTCCCAGGATGGCAAGAGGATAATTCCATACAGAGCAGCCACAGTGCACGCCACTCCCAAACCCCTCACAGTGAAAGACATCCAAAGGTTCATGGGGTTATGTAACTATTGTAGAGCGTGGATCCTAGGTTATGCAGCATATACCAAATCGCTCCTACAGGGCCTTAAAGAGGCACAGAAAGAGGGCAACACAATTCAGTGGACAACAGAAATAATGACCAGTTTTAATAATTTAAAAGAAAGAGGTGATTTCAGCAGCTCCTGTCCCAGCCACCCCTGATTACACACAAGAATTCTACATTTTCTCTCACTTAATCGGCACACTCATGACAGCAGTGCTCACGCAAAAGAGTTCAATGGGCCACAAACCTGTAGTGTACTACAGAGGCATGCTTGATTCTGTCATGCAGGCACAGTTTGCTTGCAAACAAGCCCTTGCTGCTGCAGCCCTTACCATTGATCAAAGTTCTGCAATTATCATGGGATGCTCAATAACATTATATGTTGAGCACTCACTTTTTGCTATATCAGATCGATCCAAATCCACGCTCACCACACAAAGAGCATCAGCATATGAAGTAATAATGTCCAGCCCCCATATTCATGTAGTGCAGTGCAGAACAATAGATCCTGCCATGTTTCTCACTGAGTCATGCACAATTGAGGACATATAGCAGCATGATTTTGCATCATATGAAGGGGAGGGTGACGATATGGGTCAGCATCCATTGACCAGGACACAGGTGAAAAACATGTTGGTGTGGAAGTGGTGCACCTAGAAGAAGGAGAATATGAAACACTGGTAATGAAAAGATTACCCAGGCATTATTCTGCACAAGCAGCAGAACTCGTCACAATCATAGAACCCCCTTGGTCCTCAAAAGGGTGCTACATTACCATCCACCCAGACTCTGCCTATGTCACCACCACAGTGCATGTACGTCTGTCACGCTGGAGAAGGAGGGCGTTCATTAGAGCAGATGGCTCAACAGTGCAACACGTTGCCTTACTTAATGTATTCATCTTTGCCCTCGCAGAGCCCTTTGTGGTGGCAGTCGTTAAATGTGCTGCGCACACAGACAAAATATCAATGGGGAACACAGCCACTGATGTGGCAGCCAAGGAAGCAGCATACCTCCTAGTACCTACATCAGCAGAATATGTAATTGCCGCATCCAAAACAGGGCAACACACAGATGCATACACAGCCCTCCCTATAGCACAAATTATCGAACTACAGTGCAGGGCACCCGCAGGCGAACAGGATTTATGGCTGAAGCATGGGTGCATCCAATCCCCCACAGATCTCTTGTGAGACAGCACGCCATGTGATGCCTGTGGAATTACTATAAACAGTGTTTGAACAGTTACATTTTCCATCTCACAGCTATAAACAAAACACTGCAGCAGACCTTCAAGAAGATTGGTTTATCCCACATTTACAGGAGCACCTGGCAAAGATGGTGGTCCAATGTACGTGTCAAGTGTTTAGCACAGGAATGACACTGAGAACTCTGAGAGGGACATTGCCCCACTCTGTGGTCCCTTCCGTGAGCTGCACATTGACTATGCAGACATGGGAGAAAGGTGCAGTGGTGCATGATATCTAATTGTGGTGGAGTGTCCATTTTCCCAGTGGGTTAGAGCTGGCCCATGTGCCCACCCAGATGCCAAGTTTTCTGCAACATTTCTTGTTAGAGAGGGTTCCCCACGTTGGGGAGTGTGTGATGTCCTACGATCAGACAATGGGACACCTTTTTTCAATGATCTCTCCAAGAGGTGACTACTCTGTTGGGGATTAAACATCATATGTGTTCCATTTACCACCCACAAGCCAATTGGGTGGCGGAGAGAATCAATGACCTTCTTCGAAGCAGACTTTCCAAACTATGCAACACCGTGAAAAAGAATTGGGTGTATTGCTTGCCCCCAGCACTGTTCCATTTGTGCACACAGCCCAGTAAGGACCACCACCTATCCCTCCACGAAATAGTGACTGGACGACGCATGCAAACACCCCTGTCACCAGTAAGAAGAGCATCAGATGCTCATAGAGCAGCTACGATTCTGGCTCAAGAGTTCAAACAGTACCTAACCCGCACTCACACGTGTGATCAGATGCATCTCAAAGCAAATGGCACTACCCCACACGGAGGACAGAGAGACTATTACTTCCCCACGTGCAGACACCACCCCCACCCAAACATTGTTGCCTCGGGAATGGGTCTATGTCAGAAGCTTTGTCTGGAAATGGAACACCCCTGGGGTCCATGGGCCCTATGAAGTGGTGTTTTCCACCCCTCTTGCAGTAAAGGTGAAGGGGCTGAGATACTAGATACACCTCTCTGGTGTTCATAGGGCACCACAGGACACCACACCAGACGGCCAGACAGAAAGCACAACACTAACTCAAACCAGTAGCTCTACACTGACCATATTTGTGCATGTGAAAATACATACAGTACATGCATTCCTGCTAGAGCATGAGCTACAGAAACTAAAACTCTCTTTCCTTCTCTCTGTCGCTCGTCTTCTTCTCCCCTCCCCATCTCCTACACTCCCCGTTTTTTTCAATTTCTGCTGGTGCAACGATGATGGAGAAGGCACCACTAAGAGATTCTTCAAATGTAGATAGTAGTAGAAGTAGCATTCGTATTACTAGGTCCTACAGCTATGACTGTGGCCTCCACTTTAAAGCGGTTTTGTTCACAATATGTATGTTTGTTTTGGATATTTATTGGGGGGCATCTTTTATCTGGCAGGGTCATCTAAAAGAAAGGGGAAAGGGGGTTAAATGGGCATGGAATGGGAATACACCCTTGAACATTACGAGACTAGATTTGAATGAAACAAAAATGCTTTTAAATGTTACTGCAACTCTCTTAAATGTAAATACAATGCCACCCAGTGTCCCCAGTTCTATTGGTATGTATTCTACAAAAACTAAATTCCATCCTACCTGCTTTCTGATTTGAATGAAAGGATAAATGTGAGTGTATCAGCAGCAACAGCTGAGGTTCTCATAATGCCAACAAATGATACAGGTTATAATAATAATAGCCTTCGGAATAGTAGCACCTCCCAAACCACAATATGCAATAGTATAATGTTCAAACTATCGATGCCGGGGGTAAAACAAACCCTATGTAAGGTTAACAGTACTAATGAAACAGTAGCAGTAAGGAAAAGGCTCACATTGCATAGTGACAGAAAGAGAAGGAAAGCGCGCCAACGTAAATATGATGCATATCATGGCTTAAGATTAGATGTGGTGGGAGACATTTGCCACCTTGAACACTTGAATAGTTGGTATTCTGACAAGAGGGCGATGGCAAGGCAAACGACTAATGGGAGTTGCTACGTTTGCTGCTTAATACCGCTTGCATCTGAGGCACCCAAGGTCTTAGTCCCACAAGAAGTACCCATGATAGAAACACAATGTCTGATTCACCTTGCGCTATGTAGGATCAAAGGCACTTTCCAGGCACGCAACGTCCATCTATAACTCATCGATCCAGACCCCCGAAAGTGCAAAACGAGTACGAGCAACCCTAACTGTGTCAAAGAATCAAACCTAGTGATCGAGGGAACAAGATATGTCAATAACGAATGGCAAGACGCAACATATGTATGCAGGGCCGAAGGACTCCTGGAGCTGTCAGAGAAAATTGCAATACTAACATGGACAGAACATGTCACAAAGCTAACTTGGGTCATGGCCCTCGAGAAACTAGGGAAGGTACACCCACAGAAATCACATAAACTTTGTTTTTTGCAGTGAAGGGACAGTGGCTGTTGGGTCAAATGAACAATGCAATCTAACTGTCAGTGCCCAACCTCAAGAAGGGCACAGCTGCACTGATGGACTATTATTGGATCTGCGGCCAGCAAGCGTACTTGCACCGCCCACCTTCTTGGAAGGGCTACTGTTCGCTATCAATGCTGCATTCTGCCCTGTTGGCCGTGCCAGAGGAGTACCTAAAGGGGGAACTCCTGCTCGAAGCTCCCCCTGCGCCCCCCACCTTAGAAGCTCAATGCACACAACCTTCACCAAACTTTCACAGAAGAAAAGAGTGTCAAATTACATCCCCAAAGACTCGTCTGAGCCGCTGGCACAAATACCTGAAGAATATAAGGTCTACAATTTGGCAGAGACATTTTTTGCATCCTTAGTACCCAGTATCCAGACATGGGCCAATGCCAAGTGGCTCCAGATATTTTGGTGGGAATTAATCCAGCTTGAAAACGATACTGAACAAGGGTTCAATGTCATCAAGGTAGAATTAAGTGCCCTAAGACTCATGACGATGCAAAACAGATACGTGTTGGATCTCCTAACAGCTGTGGAGGGCGGTGTTTGCAAAAAGATCAGGAGTTCAAGTTGCAAATTCGTACCTTCTGGAGACGATGAAACTGGGGCATTGTCAAACGCCATTGCTGTTGTACACGAGCTAGGAGTGAAAATGAAAAAAGAAGCTGGGGTCAAAGAAGAAGACTGGTTCACACTGGCATTCAGCTGGGTCCTATCATGGCTTGGAACATTGGTGAAGAAGCTGGTCCCTATCATTGTGGTTATCCTGGTGATATTCTGCACATGCCAATTGGGTCTCCGATGTTGTGCCAAAGCTGTGCCTAATAGTGCAATGACGATGGTGACTATTGGTAATAGTAAAGTACCTCGTGATACAAAAGAGGTGGAGATCCAAACTGAGCAAAATGACGGCCCCGCACACCAAATGGTCCCAATCCCTATTGGCGATGTAGTTGACAATTTGTACTATAGAACCATTGTACCTCTCCCGGATCCTGAAAACTATAAGGAAGTGTGGGTAGATTTGATGGGCGATGGAGGTGTATATACATGACCTGCACACCTGAACAGTATGCGCAGTAAGCAGTAAACCTGAGAGTATGAGGCATGTGTGCGGAGCATGGATGCCCATAAAGGGAACATACGTGTGGGACGAAGCAGAAAGACGCACAAATGAGCGTAAATATGGGGGGGAGAATGCGTTACTGTAGAAGTAACAAAAGGGGGGAATGTTGGGATGGAAATTAGCCTATCCCACCCCCCTAGGTGCTTCTAGGTAAGTAGAACACCATATGAGGTGATATAACATACGAGGGTGGAGCAATCCGCACTATCAGGCAACATGTAGAGGCACTACAGCGCTTAGAGGTAGATGCGCAGCACTAGAGAACCAATAGCACATGACAACACCAG
The DNA here is from genome assembly GCF_040938575.1 of Ambystoma mexicanum. Taxonomy (NCBI): domain Eukaryota; kingdom Metazoa; phylum Chordata; class Amphibia; order Caudata; family Ambystomatidae; genus Ambystoma; species Ambystoma mexicanum. The sequence goes on from NC_090931.1 coordinate 1,432,433,800, forward strand.
GCTCCGTGCTGCACCCATTCATCTCCACCAAACTGCCCTCTAACCCCCACCCAGCCAGCCCCACACCACTGACCTGACACCCACACCTTTGCATTCCCTGATAAGCAAGCAAACCCCCTATCCCAACACAAAATCAATAGTCCCCAGAAGATCTAAGCATGCACGGCTGTATTTCCTTCAATCATGAAAACATATACATACAGGGAGGGATAAATCAAAGATCAACACCCTGGGTGCAGAGCTTGAGTGCGGGAACTGCAGTATCAATGAAGCCCTGAATGTGTGGGTCAGCGTGACTGGATTTTATCCTCCCTTGCCCCTGGAACCATTTCCCATGCCGCCCAGGTGCCTGCCACAATGAGTGAATATTCAGGATTAGCATATTTAGTTTAGATAGGAACAATGTATTAATGTGTGACCCGACCTTCACCGCGAGGATGAGCCCAGTTTACCAACATGGATGTAGACCGACAGGAGCAAACTAACCAATTACTGCCTAACCAATTACTGCCTGGCATCTCCTACGGAGCAGGCTTATAAGTAGGGTGCCTCCAATCAGTAGCACCCCTTTGCACCGTTTATTGTGATGCATGTGGGGTTTTTAAGCCCCTATTTGTAACTGAATGAACAGGGGCACTCTCGAGCAGCACAGTCCTTTGCTGATATTTGTATTCTGTATAATGAAATCTTGTTAGCCCTGTTATCTCCTGGCCTATTTCCCTAGCAGGTTGTGTTTATTCTGGAGTGTGCGTAAAAGGGGACTTGCCTTCACAAGCCCTACATCAGTAAGCAGAATTCGAGAAGAGGAACACAGAAGTCAATTGTCTGCATATGACACAGTCGATAGAAGTGGCAGAAAGTTTTGTTTAAGTGGTAATTCCACTCTGAAGATTGCTGTTTGAGTTGGAATGGGGAAACTGAAGGTGCACAGACATCTGTTGTCGACCAGGAAGAACAGCATAAACACCACACAAGGTAATAATTGGAGGATGCATAGTGACCGAGAAGCTCTTGCTCCTTTGGGGTCACACATATTGAGGACTTTTCCATTGCATTTGTTTTTAGACTTTTGCTAGTGTTTCAATGTATTCAGCTATAGCTACAGAGTCCATAAATGTAGTCCCAATTCATATGATCACATATTTCAAACCATTATTATTGAAAGGAACCTACATATGTATTTTAATGAACATGACCAGGACTCCCTTTTATGCATACCATTGTCATATTCATATTGACAAGGCATGTTGGGGTATAGCAGATGATTGTACACTATATCCAGTTCACTCCTTTTAGCACATTTATTTGGGTCAAATAATTGAATTGGTGAGACCAATGTGTGCACTCAGCGGCACATTAGTCACACCCGCTGAATTTCTCGAACAAGTGTCGCCCTTAAGATAAGAGTGATTTGTAGCCCTGTCAAGCTACACTGGGATGTGGTATTCGTACAGGAGACACACTTCTGGGACCTGGGGTGGATCAGCAAAACGTAAGTAGGTATGGACAGAGAAGGCTTCCGTATCCCAAGCTTCACAAAGGAGTGTCAATTGATTTGCCGAACAAGTCCATTCATCAGTGTTTCAAGTGGCCTGCTAGGTTCAGGAAAGGGATGTATCCACTGAGAAGGCAAAGCTAAATAAGCTTGTAACATTCATCAATATATATGGCTCTGCAGTAGGCTACCCTAATTTCTACAGGCTCTAAATATCCTTTCTAACTATTCAGAGTCACTGAGCAAAAGCTTGCATAAAGAGTTTTCGGGTTAGGATAGTAGCCCATCTCCATCTCTCTATACATAAAGCAGAAAATCTGATAGTTTGTTCCTTATACAATTCCACACCGTTCCACCAATTTGCACTAAGTTTTGCATAGTTACCTGTTAGGACCCTCTGGACATTACTGGCTACATGACCTTTGTGCACTCCACCTGTTTCCCCGGATTTCAGTCCCTTCACACATGAGACCATAGGATGCACAGTTTCTGAGATATTTGCACTGCAACGCACTGCCCCATGCCATGGTGAGGAAACAGGTGGGGAGAGCGCACAGAAGGTCCCACTATGCTGCAGCACGCCAACTCCCGCCTCCCCTCCAAGTCTGCTCAGGAGTCTGTCAGCCAGCCACACGCACCCATTGTCAGTGTTGTTTGAAAAGAATATCAAGCGATAAGCGACTCGGAACATCAACCTATAGGCTCATTGATTTTCATCAGTTAATGAGAGGGCCATCATGTCGGTCTACAGAACTTGTGTGGAGAACGGCTACCTTTTGCTAGTAGACCTATATAACCACTAGCTGGAAACTGTCAACTAAGCTAAAGGTTCTGGTTTGAGAGTTATCTGATCAGAGTTTGTTTGCTACATCACTATATGATGTGGTAACAGTCCTTTTTATTTTTGACTAGGTGGTGTTGAAACCGCTGCCTATAAGCCACAACTAGTGTTATGTAAAGAAGCCTCTGAGTGTTGTTTGGTTATTTGCCCATCTACTGACGAACCTGGGCTATGCTAGTCCCTAAGGCCATTCCCACCCCCTACCTACATCAAGTGTGGGGAACTAGGGGGCCCAGCATAGAGTAGGAAGATGAGGGTGGTTGTGGCGTAGTGTGGACATACTGTGTTCTCCATGTATAGTTGTCACTAGTCCCATAGGGGGGATCCCTTCCTATGAGATCCACCCGCTGAGTACCATCCCCAGGTGGACTATCGGGTAGCGGCCTCACCTCCCTGGCCCCATGGGAAGGGGCTCCCCCTAGGGGGAAGGGACGACAACCATGGATTCATCACATCCCCATCCCCTAATGCCTGTGTCTCCTTCCTCTTCTAAAGGAAAAAGGACAGGAAATCCAGGTTTCCTTGTACCTTTCCCTTTCTGTATTCGACACTAAAACAGAAGGGTTGAAGATCAAGGAACCAGCGCATTATCCTAGGGTTAGCGTTCTTTCTAAGACTGAGCCATGTAAGGGGGGGTAGTCTGTGATAAGTTTAAATGTCCTATCTGTGAGGTGATATTTAAGGTATTCCATGGCCCACTTTATCGCTAAAGCGTCTAATTCAATGGTAGCATAATTCCTCTCTCTGGGGAATGGTTTTCGGCTGCCCCTATCCCTATTTTAGAAGCATTGGTTTGGAGTAAGAACTCCTTAATAAAGTTCTTTTTAAATACTTTTAAGACAGGCTCGCTTCATAGAATGGGTTTCATGGTATCAAAACAGGCCTGATCTTTTTTGCCATCGTAATTTCTGAGGCTCGGCATTCTTTAACTTATCCGTTAAACAGGAGGTGATGGTGGAGTATTTAGGGATGAACCTCCTGTAGTAACCAGTAAGTCCTAAGAAGGCCCTCAGATGCCTTTTAGTTTTGGGAATTGGTGTTTCTTGAACAGCCCAGACCTTTTCTAACTGTGGCTGCACAAGTCTGTTTCCCACAAAGAAACCCAAGTACTTAATTGCTGATTGCGCTAAGTGGAATTTCTTGGGGTTAGCAGTTAGGCCAGCTTGTTTTAGGGCTCGGTTTATTGCATACAGATGGTACATTTGTTCTTCCCAGATTTTGTTATCGATAACAATGTCATCCAGATAAATGCCGCAAAAACTGGAATAGGGACGCAAAATCTGGTCCATTAACCTCTGGAATGTGGCAGGAGCACCATGGAGCCCAAATGAAAGGACTTTAAAGTGAAATAAGCTGTTAGGGGTGGGGAAGGCTGTCTCTTCTCCATCTTCCTTGTTTAAGGGCACCTGCCAATAGCCCTTGGTAAGATCAATCGTGAGAGGTAGACGGCCATGCCCAGTCGATCAAGAAGTTTGTCAATCTGAGGCATCGGATCGAACAGGGACATGGCATTTAATTTCTGGATAGTCTATGCAAAACCTCTGTCATTGGTCAGGTTTTGCCACACAAACTATTAGCGGGCCCCACAGGCTTTGTGATGGTTTGATAATGTCCGCTTTTAGCATTTTCTCCACCTCCTGGAGGACTATTTCTTTTCGGACCTCAGGGATTCAGTAGGGCTTGAGATGAATGACTTTCCCTGGAGGAGTGCGTATAGGATGGTAAATCCCCTTCACTATCTCGGGCTCACAGCTAAAGACATTGGTGAAGTGATACAAAAGATCTTGGATGCCTTGTTGGGAAGGTGGAAGGTCTGTCAGTACTAAATTGGACCTATCAGTGTCTTCGGATAAGAGACTGGCCATTAACTAGCCATTAACACGAAGGAGGATTGCACTGGGTCTTCTTTCCAGTCCTTTAAGAGGTTCACATGGTATGTCTGAGTCTTATGCCTCCTATTAGTTTGGGAGATACAATAGTTTCAGGGGTCAGTCTGTTCCAGCACCTCATATGGCCAATGCCAGAGAGACAACATTTTCTGTTCAGAGGTAGGCAGGAGTACTAGGACCGTCTGTCCAACAGAAAATGTTTGAGTGACAGTTCCTTTATCAAAATGGGCCTTCTGGTGTTCTTGGGCTTTGGTTTAGGTTAGTGTGGTCTATCTCCTGAACCACCGTCATATGTTCTTTCATCTGCTGGATGGTTTGGGACACCAGTAAAATGGCCTCCTCCCTCTATTCCCAGGTCTAGGACATCTCTGGGATCAGGCCCATAAAGGAGTTCAAAGGGTAAAAACCAGAGGGAAGCTTGGGGAGCAAACAAGGCCCTAGGGACCATCATATCACAATCTTTCCATCAGCTTCTACTAGCTTCTTAATAACGCTTTTAAGTGTATTCACGCGCTCAACCAGGCTGTCTGTCTGAGGATGGTATACAGAAGTCCTCAAAGTTTTAATTTGAAAAATGTGTTTGACCTCTGCCATGATTTTAATCAGAAAGCTTGTTCCCTGATCTATCAGTATCTCTTTTGGTAAACCTACCTGTGACAAACGGGGAATTAGATGTTTTAGAATTTGTTGTGAGGTGGTACTTCGCATTGGAAAGGCCTCAGGGTAACATGTGGCATAATCGTTCATGAGTTTTGAGAGCGGTAGTGGTCCTACAATATCTAACCCTATTCGGGATAAGGGGACGTCTATGATTGGTAAAGGTTGTAAAGGGGCGGGAGGAGGGTTATGTGAGGCTTTTGAGACAAGTAACATGCCATAACAAAAGTTTTGATGTTTTATTTTATTTATTTTATTTTTATATTTATAGCAGCATGCAAAACCGTCGGGCATCTAGGCGCTAGTTACAGTTGGTAAGTGGTTCTGGGACACATGGCTACAGTAGTATTGTTTTAAACATAGGTTGGAAGTAGCAGATTTTGAAAGACATACCCCATAAGCTAGGATTGATTAAGCAAGGTGGGGAGCACTATGAAAGTAATTGCGCCAACATGCATGCTGGGAAGGCATTGCCTCATGTTGTGGGGGCCACATCAGCTATGCAGGGAGAGGCAACAAGAGTTAATGCAATTACATAAATAGATTACGATTGCATGAGTAAGTGAATCCATTAGTTGCAGCATAGTATTTGTCATAACATAGGTTGGTAAGTAGCAGGTTTAGAATGACATACACTGCTTATGTGATTAGAAAGCATGAGAGGGGAGCAGCCAGCGGTCAAGCGTATGCAGTGAAAGCCTTATCGCATGAGTCAAGGGACGACTCAACTGTGCAAGGTGAAGGCTAGTAGAGACAGTAAGGTCAGATGAGCCGGGGAGATTGCAAAGGCAAGAACTGTCATTGCGGCATAGTAGTGAGAAAAGGAAACATAAGTTCAAGTGCAGCCCCAAGTTCGGCGTTAGGGATAATCAATAGGAACTGAGCTCACAATAGACGGGTTTGGATATAGAGCCAAAGGCCGTATGAATTATAGAAGTAGCGGTTGCATGAGTGATCACATACCTTAATGAATAGTCGTCTGTCGGGCAACTTGCCAGGCCTGGACAGGTGCAGACAAGAGTGGTCCTTAGGTCAGGTCCTTGGGACTGGTACACCTGCACAGCCTGCCGGCCGTGGAAGTCTGTTGTGGGATGGCTGTAAGCAGGCCAATCAGAGCCAGGCATGTATGAACAATCAGGCGACACACAAGGCTGCAGGAGGTTGCATCGAGTGGTGGTGGCCATCTTAACAAAGGTCTCTGAGTCTTTGTATGAAATGAGGCAGCCACTTGGGTAGCCCATGCTCATGGTGCAGAGCGGGCACCCAGTGAGCAGAAAGGCCACTAGATGGGGTTTGCTCCATACTCCTGCACAGACAGGAGTTGTCCTTATGTCAGGTCCTTGGAACTTGTCCCTGGCCAATAGAATTGGCTCACCACTTGTCCATGGGTTTTTTCTGTTCCAAATGTCCTGAAGTTAGGTGGGCATGGGCGATCTCTAACACAACCCTGCAATGACTACTATTTGGGATCGAGGGTTCCCTCACTGGTGGTGTCACCCCTATAGAGTGGACCCTGTCTAAAAAAAAGAATAGACACTCTTTCTTTCTGCCTTCCCCCTCAGGCATAATACCGAAGAAGTCTTCAGTCAACACATGGTCATTGCATTGGGCGAAGGCCAAATCTGGGATTATCTAAGCTTCACTGCCTGAATACTCAGTTTAGGTAACTCCCACCCTCAATACTCGGTTTAGGTAACTCCAGGTTTGAGTTTGGATCTTGGTCAGCTTCCCCAAAGTCTTTAATCCCTCTCTCAGTGGAAACCAACTCTAGTACTTCTAGGAATTTGGGAAATAATGCCTTCTTGAGAATTCCTTGAGCAATCTTGTCCTTGGTTTTTACACGATAAGCATGTTCACCATTATTCTGGAGTAACATAATGTCTCCTCTATAGTCTGTGTCTACTCATTACATCCGGCCCATGCTTCCAAGCGACCCCCGATTTGGAGACCAACCAGATGTCCTTGGGGGCTGCCAAGACTAGGTCAGCGGGAACTAGGTATCTCTCTCTATAGTTATATTGTGACTGCTGGAAAGGTCAAACCCTATAGACTCTGTAGTGGCGAGGGATGAGTTAGAGGCTTGATTACATAACTCAGTGAATCTTAGGGTTCCCAGGTTTGGGTACTAGGTCAGATCCCACAGCTGGCACCATATGTAAGGGTGCAGAAGGAGGAGACTGACCCACAAGTGGCATGCATGTTGGCATACACTTGTATTTAATGAAAATAAAGAGGAAACCAACTTTCCCTAACTCTAAGAGGGCTTTCCCGGTCTTAACTAAGGAACTAAGGATTCTGACAAAATGTCCAAGTAAATTAAAGAGTCCACAGTTGTTTGTCAAATTGTTTTGTCCTGTCCCTCACACTTGTAAATTAAACTAATGAAATAGTGGATCTTCTTGGTCCAGAAGAATAGATCCCTTCTTCTGGACAACAGATCAGAGTTCCATTTGGCAGGTGGGGACTTCACCTGAGAGAATGTCTCCCATCTCTAGGTCTCAGTTCCTTTCCAAGATACCAAAGAAAGTTCCAGCTTGAAGTGCTGTAAAGGTCTCAGTTCAAAATTGAAAATTAAAATTTCAACTCAAACATCATTCCTTGTTGCCCATAGTTGTCTTCACTATTGGGTTCCTGGAGAACGCCACCATTCTCCAGGTATCTTGTTCTTTATATCGTCACAGTCCCAGGGGAATGACTCCCTTCCCCGGGCCTTCCTTGGCTTTGCATCACGATAAGCAACATCAGGGGTTATGGCTGGTTTTTCTTGGCATGCAGTTTCACCATAATAGAGAGAATGTCTCCCCTTCTCCTGGCCCTTCTCAGGTTCTGTTAACACAGTTCACGAGGGCTAGGGGAATGACTCCCTTCCCTGGGCTTCTCAGGCCCTTTATCAAAGTTCACAGAGACTGGGGGGATTGACTCCCTTCCCCAGGCCCTTTGAGGAAGTCCCCAAATACAGGGGGAAGGCTCCCCTTCCCCTTGCCTTGGTGTACCAAGACAATGTCTCTCTTCCTTTGGCACTCTTTTCTTACAGTTCTACTCCCCCAGGGGAAAATGCTTCTCTTCCCCTAGTCTTTCTTTCACCTTGGTTTTAGATGTGGATCCCAGACCCGTAGGAGTCTTCTGCTTTCCTTTGGTAGACCTGCATTACTTTCCTGCAAGGTACTGCGCTACAGAAGAGAATACATGATGCTCTTCCCAGTTGGGTGTGGGTCCTAGACCCATGTTTCTCTCTCTGACTGCTCTGGCAGTCCTGGCTCATACCTCTGCCAGGTACTGCGCCAAAGAAGATTTGTGATGCTGTTCTCAGTTAAGTGCAGGTGCCAGACCTGTGTTCCGTGTCTCTTGAACCCTTCCAAAGCCCCACCAATCGATCCGGCAACCCTGGTACCTGGGAAGGCCTTGTCTACGCTCTCTGGGTGGTGTGCAGTTTTGGCGTGTCTCTGGTAGGGTTCGGCAGGCTTCGTTCGCTTTTCCGTACATTGCGGCAGCACCGCAGCACTGTGCTCCTCACTGGCAGTGGGTCTGCCTCTGACCACAACATCCAGCCGTCTTCATCATTTGGAGGTTGGTTCCTTTAGTCTTTTGGGCGGCCGGATGGTGCGAAAAGTAAGTTTGCTTCCCAGCAAGGTGGTACGTGTCCCAGACGACATCTTCGAGTTCCTCTGCTTTGTGCCTCTCACCGTCCTGGCTCCTCCAGGGATGACTTCTCTCCGGGTTCCTTCAGGAAGGGTCAAACACTGTTTGGTGTCCCTCCTCACTTTCTATGCTCATACAGTTTCCACATTGATTGACTGGAACGCTACTTTGGTTCCGCCGGGCGCTCCTCATGACTCTGCCCTTCTTCGTCCCAGTATCAATCTCTACTGGTTGAGTTGGATTCTTCTTCATCCCAGCTTTCCAGTGTACTTCAGGTGGGTAGCCTCTACTTTTCCTCATCTCAGTGTTTCTCATGGGGACTATTATATACCCTACACAAATACATGGAAGTGTGGGGTACTAGGGTGCCCTGTATAGGGTAAGAGGATGAGGGAGGTTGTGGCATAGTGTGGACATACTGTGTTCTCCATAGTTCCACCCACTGAGTACCACCCTCAGAGGGACTATCGGACAGCGGCCTCACCTCTCTGGCCCCATAGGAAGAAGCTTCCCCTAGATAAAAAGGGACAACCTCCAAGCATTTGTCACAGTCCTCACATCTGAAGCCCTGTTAAAAAGAAGCACTTTTTGCCTTGTGTATATGCATTTGTTAGCCATTGCTATCATATGATCAGGTACTCATCCCCTCTTCCAGCTTTTGCCACCTTATGGCCTATGTAACAGGGTCAGTCTCTTTCCTTTCTACCTATGTCTGCATGCCTGAAATGAGTACAGCCTTTTCTTGCCCCATGTCTGTGCTGCACAATACTGGCCAGCTTAATTCTTGTCCCATAGGACTTCAATCTCCGGCATGCATAGCGGTGGTAGAATGAGCAAGCAACCTGCCCGAGAGGGAGACAGTGGAGCAATGCCGTGCTTCAGAGCAGCCCGGACCACAGACCAGCAAATCAGATACACTAAGCGACATGGGCCGGAGCGAGGAAAACAGCTTGAGAATCAGAGAGTATGCAGAGTGTTCTCCTCAATCTGTCAGCAATCTCAGTGAGCTCGCTCAACAAAACTAACAAGGCCAATGTTCTTACCTATGATGGGGCTATGGACAATCCCCCTACCAGCATTGCAAGCACACCAGAAAACTGGCAGATTCATTGGGACATTAACTGGGAAGGCAGCAGGCCGACATTGCCTAAAGCTAGGGGACCTGGTTATGCAAAAGGTGCAGTTCTAAAGGCACCTGTTATGCATTTACTCACCAGTAACACCTCCACTGGGAAAAGGAAAGAAAGCAGTTGGCCCGGGGAACCAGCTGAGGGAGAAAGCCAATGGAGAAGGAAGGGGTAGGATAAAATGAAGTGCAGGAAGGGGTGGTTGATTCGGGTGAGGTCGAGGAGGAGTACCAAGAGACCAGACAAGAGGAAGGACAGTGTCAAGAAGCCTGGAGTAAGATTGCTGAGGAAGTGTGTAAGGTGAGGTATTGGCTGTAAGAAGAAAGTTGTATTTGGGCTTCAGTATGTGTGCATGGTGTATGAACAGGGCTAATTGAGGGAGAGTAGGCAATTAACAAGATGACAGAGTGAAAGGACAGGGTCTGCCGGAGGTGGTGGTATAGTGGAGAGAAATAGTGAAGTGGAGAGAGGAAGTATTAGTGGTGTGGAGAGGGGAAGAGTAGTAGTGGTGTGGAGTGGGGAGAGCAGTAGAGGATATCAGAGAAGCAGAGTAGTGATGAACAGCAAGGAGTGGTGTGAAACTAGTGGGGCGTATGAACCGAGGGTGGAGCTATTGAGGAGAGAGGAATATCAGAGAGCTAGAAGACGGCATGTTAGGTAGGAAGAGGAGAAATGGTGGGTAAAGCAGCATGGAGGAGAGCATAAGGAAAGAGCAAAAAACAGAACGAGGAGTGCAATGACATAAAATGGGAGGACCAAGTGAGGTACAGTGTCTGCAAGGCACCAATTCCAACATTGTGTAGAGGAAGAGCCAAGTGTCTATACCGCAAGTCCTGCCTCTATTTTTCCTATATGTTGGAAGCCAGAAATTGCCACATGCATGATGAAAGTAATGGTCCCGATACCGCGAAGAGTCCTCAAAACAACGTATCCATTAAGAAAGCCCTATATGATGTACCCGCAGAGAAATGACAGCCTTCTAAAGGAAGTTCTGGAAGAAGTGTGAGGATGAAGGAAAGAGAAGCCTGGTGACGTCACTCAAAGCAGAAATGACACACGCAGAGGAGATGCCAAAAAAGAAAGTATATGGACCTTATAGAATCTGATGGGGAAGTGAAGAATTGAGCAACACTTCATGTGCGTATTGAAGATTTCACAAACAAAAGCACTGAAGAAAATGCAAATCACTTTATAACTGTACAGATGCTGAAACGCAAGTAAACTAAGTAATCATAAGGCTGGCTATACGTAGTGAATAGACTGCAGGCGGTGCCGCCAATATATATATACAAATGTATATAGAATTTGGATGTTCCACGATGCATTTTAGCAAACTAGGACCCCTTGATCGAGAAGGGCTGAAAGTGTGGCGCAGAACAAGAAAACCGCTGATGCCGAACGAATATTCAAGAAGGTTTGTCTGGCCCAGTGTCAAGAGTTGGGGCCACCAAGAACCTGATTATCAATTCGAGAAGAAGATACAATGAACGTGAGAAGCGAGACAAGCTTCTGTTGAGGTGTAATGGAAAAACACTAGAAGTGCCAGGTCTTATTAATTTAATAGTGTTAAATGCGAAGGAGCTCAAAACACAGTCTCCTGTTACATGGTCCAGATGAGAATAGACTTTGGGGTGAGCTGCACCAAGACCAGAAGATAAGGCCATGCTCACACTCCCTTCTATTCTCAGGCACAGTGAAACTTGCAAGGCTAAGTTCAAAAGACTAATTGAATGGCAGACAGTAGGAGTGATAATGGATGTTGGGCTAATTGTGTGGGGAGGCATGACCAAGTCCAACCCTCCACCACCTGGGGTACCAGCTTGCGTGCTGCTTGTTATAAAATAACTGTTTTTTTATTAAATGTGTTAAGAGAAATAAGTCTGTTGATGCCCGTTGTACTCCCTGTTTTAGAGAATTGATATTAAAACAGCTAATTTTGCCAACTTCCTAAGTCGGTCTGATTATTGAGGTACGAGTAAGATCTGCACCCCATCCATCTCAGATAGTGCTACCTCTTCTTAAAGGGCCTTCGGGTTCACTTGGTAGCAGAAATAGGATGGTTCAGACCCGTTGGTTAGTAGGTCATTAGTGTTTTTGGATAGTCGATCACCCTCCGCCTGTCCTGAACCACCGATTCCGGCCCTTCTGGACTTCATGGTCCATGATGCACCGCAACATCAGGTCAGTGATCCTCCCAACATGGCCGACAGCACGGAAACACTGATCTCTAGTGTCCACGTGCAACGCGTTGCTTCCTAGACAATAGGCACGCCCCCGCGGCACTGTGCATCTCAACGCTACTGATCCGAGTTGTTTGGCGTGTGTATCATTCCCGTCCTATCTTCCAGTTACCTACCCTTTCCACCTTCCTGGAATCCCTTCTTTTTCCTGCCTCGCTTCAGTAAGGCCATTCTCCCCTTCATCCCGGAATCCGTCTCGTGCTCAGTGCCGTGGCCTCCCCGGCACCCGCTGAGTATTGGACATCAATTTCCCTTCCTTCCTGGATTCCTCTGCTGTAACTTCCCTGGATACTGAACGCAACCTGCTTAAGGCAGTCGGCACTGCTCACACTGGATCCCAAAGACTCGCGTCTCTTCCTGTACAAGTCCTGATCAGTGAGAAAGAAGGAAGGAGTTCCCAAGAAGACCGCAATCAAGGACTAACAGGTGAGAAAGAAGGGTGTGACAGATTGAGACACCAAGAACCTGATATCAGAATTGACATGGAGGCTGCAGTCCAAGACCTCATGAGAGGAATGCAAGAATGGACTACAGAGGTTCAGAACCCCTTTTGGCCATTTCGAATATCTAGTAATGCCCTTCGGTCTCGCCAACGCCCCTGCGGTCTTTCAGCAGTTCATGGATAGAATCTTTTCAGATATGCTGTTCCTTTTTGTCATCGTATACCTGGATGATATACTGATCTATTCCAACGACGCCCAAGTCCATCAGGAAGGAACATGTAAATGCAGTTTTACAACGACTACGAGAAAACAAACTCCTGGCCAAACCTGAAAAATGTCTGTTCCATGTCCAGACCGTTCATTACCTCGGATTTGTGCTGAGTTCCAAATGAATCGGAATGGATCCTGCCAATGTTGACGCCATACTCTCTTGGCCAGCGCCTACTACAGTAAAACAGATTCAATCCTTCCTGGGACTTGCAAATTTCTACAGAAAATGTATCCCTACATTTTCAGACATTGTGCATCCCATAGTCGCACTCTTTAAGAAAGACACACCGTTTAATTGGTCTGCTGCTCAAGAGACAGCCTTCCAGGAACTAAAACGAAGATTCACTCAAGGTCCCATCCTGGCTCAGCCTGACCTAAATAGGCCCTTCCTGGTAGAAACAGATGCCTCAGACTACGCCATTTGGGCGGTCTTAAAACAAGAATTCGAAGACAAGAGGGAACATCTTATTGCCTACCTAGCCCGCACCTTGACTCCCAGTGAAAGCCACTACTCTGTCCTTGAAAAGCAATTACTGGCCATCCAACAAGCCTTTACCGACTGGCGCCATCTACTCTTGGGCACCAAACATCCTGTGCAAGTGCGGAACGATCATAGAAACTTGCAAGTCCTACAGTCCCTGGAAAGCAGAAATAGTCGTCAAGCCCGTTGGATCTTCTTTTTTGCACAGTACTAGTTCTGCATTCACCACTTTCCTGGAACCAACAACATTATAGCAGATGCCTTATCCAGGCGTCCTAACTATGAGCCTGTCGAAGCACGTGCCTTCCCGAAGATATTTCCTAATACAGTGTTTCTCGCCCAGGCCAATTCCTTCCTGGAAGACGTCCGTGCCGAAACACCTTCTTCTGATCTCTGGGAGGACTACATCAATACAAATCAGTGGAGCCTGGTTTCTAAGGATGGCTATCTATTCAAGGATAAGAGATTGGTGGTACCCACACAAAGATTGAGAGACAAGATCATAAGCCTTTGTCATGATACCTTCCATTCTGGGCATCGAGGCATCACTACAACTCTCCACCTCATTCACAGACAATTCTGGTGGCCGAGGATGATCGATGGTGTAAGAACTTACATCCGAACCTGCGCTGTTTGTAATCAAAATAAGTGTGATAACAGGAAACCTGCAGGTCTCCTACACCAACCCGTGTTACCAACACGCCCTTGGGAGACAATCGCCACAGACTTCATTGTGGAATTGCCCCCATCCAGGGGATATACAACTATAATGGTTACTATCGATCAGTTCACCCATATGGCTCACTTCACACCCTTGTACATGCTACCATCTTCATTTGAATTGGCAGGGATATTCTTAAAACATATATTCAGGCTTCATGGATTACCTACCAATATCATTTCCGACCGAGGACCTCAGTATATATTCCAGTTCTGGAAACATCTATGCCAAATGTTAGGCATCCAGCGTGAATTGTCCTCAGGGTATCATCCTCAGACTAATGGAGCAACTGAACGTGTAAACCAGACCCTGGAACAATACCTATGCTGTTTTGCTACCAAGGTCCAGAATGATTGGTCACTTTTGATTCCGGTAGCTGAATTTGCTTACTACTCTGATCATTCAGCTATCAAGACTAGTCCCTTCTTTTGCAGTCAAGGGTTTCACCCTTCAGTTCTGCCATCTGTTCTACCACATCCTACCCTGGTTCCCTCAGTTGATTCCTGGATCGAAAATACTGGTAAACGTACATAAGGATGCCAAAGATCACCTGGAGAAAGCCAAAATACAAGTCAAGAGATATGCAGATACCAAGCGGAGACCCAGCCCTCCATATGAAGTTGGGGACAAGGTCTGTTTATCCTTGAAACTCCTACCTCGACATCTACGGCCAAACAAACTGGCTCCCAAGAATTATGGACCTTTCTCCATTAAGAAAATCATCAATCCAGTGTCCTTTCGACTTCAGCTCCCAGAATCCTGGAAGAAGATACATCTGGTCTTCCACACTTCCTTGTTGAAACCGTATGTACGGTCCACCAGATCGACTCCTAGACCTAGCCCCGTTATGGGATTCTAGATACAGACGGGGTTGACTCCAATACTTAGTGGAATGGAAAGGATACCCCCCCAGCGAACACACCTTGGAACCAGTCTCCAACATGAATGCCCCTCGTCTAGTGCAAAGCTTCCCTCAAATCCATCCAGGCAAACCCAGTGGATCAAGATTTAAGAGGGGGCATTCTGTCATGAACCACCGATTCTGGCCCTTCTGGACTTTGTGGTCCATGATGCACCGCAACATCAGGTCAGCGATCCTTCCAACATGGCCGACAGCACGGAAACGCTGCTCTCTAGTGTCCACGCACGACGTGCTGCTTCCTAGAAAATAGGCACGCCCCCGCGGCTCTGCGCGTCTCAACATTACTGACCCGAGTTGTTCGGCGTGTGTATCGTTCCCGTCTATCTTCCAGTAACCTACCCTTTCCTCCTTCCTGGAATCCCTTCTTTTTCCTGCCTCGCTTCTTTAAGGCCATTCTCCCCTTCATCCCAGAATCCGTCTCATGCTTGGTGCCGCATGTTCCCCAGCACCCGCTGAGCATTGGACATCAGTTTCCCTTCCTTCCTGGATTCCTCCGCTGTAACTTCCCTGGATACTGAACGCAACCTGCTTAAGGCAGTCGGCACTCCTCACACTGGAACCCAAAGACTCACGTCCCTTCCTGTACAAGTCCCGATCAGTGAGGAAGAAGGTAGGAGTTCCCAAGAAGACCGCAATCAAGGACAAACAGGTGAGAAAGAGGGTAGGATGTGACACCGCCATTTAGCAGGAGGATCGCGAGGTTTCCTGTGGAGATGGCCAATATAAAAGTCATGCAAAAAAAACGATACAGGTGGGACGGGTCCCTCTTTCATGAAATCCCTCCTGGTTTCCACAGGCGCTGAGCGGGCTGAAGGCGACGGTGGCCGATTGAAGGAGGGGTCGATACCGAGGATCTTGAGCCGAAAAACTAATGCTGAGTAGATTGAGGGGACTGACAAAAATAAAGGGGATGGAATTGTGGTACTGTAGATAAGTAACAGAGGGTTTGTTTTAGTGCAGAATGAGAAGTATTTGAACGAGGAGCGTTCTGTAGAACCTGGTTTCCTATCTCAAGGCAGATCAGAAGAAGTCATTTCAAAACGCCCAAGGGGGTAATTAGGCTGCACATAAACAGGTTTTATGATAGGAAATGACTTAAACTCCAATCGGGGTATTTTAGGGGCTAGGAGAAAATGAGTACCATGGTGTTTTTGTGAAGAGTCGACTAGTTTGTCTGTGTATTTTGTAATTGAAAAGAGGTGTCAAAGAGCGACAAGAGTAAAACTGTGAGGTTAAAGTTGTTATCCATCTCTTTAGTCATTGTCAGTGCCGACTGAACAGGTAGATTGAAATGATTGAGAAGCAGAGGCTTTGAGCGGCGAGTGTTGGAGCGCACTCATATTTGTTGTTTTTCTGAAACGCATTTGTTTAACTAACGGTAAGTATTGAGAGTCAAATGAGACTTGTCACAATGGGGGATATTACTCCACTGATGCACCTGTGCAAAACACTGCCAAAACACGCACCTAAGATCAAACAGTATAGTGCTGAGTGGGTCAAGGGCACAGCAGACAAGATGTGCATGCCATGGCCACAAGGGGGATTGGTGTCAAAGGCAGTTTTGCAACACATGACCACATACTTGCACGCTGCGTACACAGTGAAGAAATTGGAAAAGAGGTTAGCTAGTTTAGAGCTTTGGAAATGTACCAGGAGGAGCAGGAGGATCTGCCTCTTGAGGATTGGATGCTTAATCAGTGTAGGGAGGAAGGTGCTTAGCCTTCTTTTCTCCTTACCTTGCCTGAAGTAAATGGCGATAGTGCAAAAGGTGAAACATTGTACCCATTAAGGGAACTAAAAGCAGTGACAGGATATAGTAATCTGATACATGAACCGCCTGCTTACAGCAGTGACGATAGTCCAGGAAAGACTAAGTAAAAGGAGGAGATCTTTAAGGTCTCACAAGACAAGGAGGAGAAAAGTGAACGATTAAATATACCAGCAGATATAGAACGAGAGATTAAGAGATGTAAAGGATAAAAGGATAAAGCTGACGAGGTAACACTCGTACAGAACAAATGGATGGGTGAACAGATATTGCTCAAGCTCGATGGGAAAAGTATTGAAGTTAGGCAAAGGAAATATCAAGACAAACGGGATAGAAAAGACAGTGAATGAGAGAAACGACTGAAAGAAGATGAGCACAAAAGATTAGGCAGAGACGAGAGCAGATGTATCAGGAAGAGCAGCAGAGAAAGGAAGAAAGGGCAGAGAAGCAAAGTAAATGTGACACCAGACAGAGAGCAATCGAAGAACAAGATAAGCAAGAAAAGAAGAGAGAAGAAGAGCAAGCGCAGAAATTACAGGATAAAAGGATGCAAAGACAAAGGGAAGAAGAGGTGCGTAGACCAAATGAGAGAAGGGAAGAAAAAAGAAGGGAAGAGGAAAGAGTTAAATGGGGAAAGAAAGCAAAGGGAATTAGACGGAGAAGTGGAGCGAAAAAGGAGACAAAAGGAATGCAATATTGATCACATTCAGAGAGAGCTGATGGAACCGAGTCTAGCTATATAATGGGGTGCTATAGAGGAGTTCCTCCCATTGCAGGGAGCAACATCAGGACCATCTAGGGTAAACCTAGATGAGAACTTCGAGATAGGGAGCATCGGAGATTAAGCCTGTCAGGTTATGAGAGCAAGAGGTGGATTGGGAAGCAGTGGAAAAGAAGATCGATCTATAGTCGCCCAATCATGAGGCGAAGAAGGAATCTCACTTGGTTTTGCGCATAGAGCTTTGTCTCTCAGCAAACTAACCTTAGACAGGGGTGAAGGAGATAAAAGCCTGTCATGATGCCTACTCCCGGAGAACCAGTCCAGGACCAGCGTCCCCGGAAGCAGACATCATGTTCCCGGGGAAAAGGCCAGCAACCCCTAGTAGGGGCCCTTTGGACACTGTCCTGGCGCCTTTGGCGCCAGGCTCATTTTGGACCTCGGTCCTGGCGCCATAGGCGCCAGGCTCATAAAGGTAGTGTTTATGTGAACTTACCTGATGCAGACCGTGCTGCCAGATCCAGACCTCTTTGAGGCCTGAAGGGACTATTTTACCTGTGGGACTATTTTGCCACTCGGGCGTGGCCGGGGAAGAATACGTACCTGGAACTACTTTGGGGGCTATTTAAGCCACGGCCAGACAGCAGCTCACGCTTCGCGTTGTTCTGCACCTAGCAGCTGGACGCTCACCCTGTCTGCTCCTGCATCCTGACTCCAGCCACGCCCGCCTCCATCCTGGAACACCTGAAAGGAAAGAAGAGAAGGGGAAAAAGGTGAACAGAAGAACATTACCTGCTTCTACCCGGAGTCCGGAGTCATCACGCCGGCGATCCTAAGGGAAGACATTTATTTTTTTTAAACGCATCGCGTTGCTCGCTGCAGCGCCGCGTTCCACTCACCTGTTCACGAGGCATCTGTGTGCTCCTTAGCGACCATCTGCACGATCCGCCGCATACCTGCGCCTAAGGGGGAAGAGAAGAACAAAAGGTGAGCAAAAGGAACATATTGAGGAAAGCCAGATTTTCGCCATAAGACTTACCCGATTATTGTTGGGAGAATCTTTCCTCATCTCGGGTCGGCGCCGCTTCTTCGGCAGTACCGTACCCTGGCCCCTATGGGGAAAAAGACACACGCATTAGTAGGTGAATATAAGGACATTAAAGGTGCCACCCATCATAAACTCACCTGAGTTTACCTTCGGCTAATTGTTTCCTCTACGCGAAATCTTCACTCAGCAACTGTGATAAAAGGGATAAGAGACGGACTACTGAATATAAAGGCAAATAGAAAAGGAGGCCAACTCTTGAACTTTTACAACAGTATACTTACGGCACCTTGCCAGGAAAGTCAAGTAAGCTTGGATCCTCACCAATCCGAACACCAGTGAAGTAACTGGATATAATCGCACCCCTGCACCAGAAGCAGGATGGAGAGCGCGTCCTTTCAAACCTTAAGGTGAGAGTTAACGGGGAATTTCGGAGGTGGTCTGAGGAGAGTGAAAGAGGGAAGTGGGAGGCCGACGCGCTACTCCGCAGGTAGTTAATCCCCTTTCTCCATCTGCAGAAGGATTCTCCTGCGAGTCAGACAAGCGAGATTTGGGGGTCCTGTCCAGTCGGTCTTCCGAGTTCTGCGCATCACCTTAGAAGAGGCCGCAGCAGTCCAGACCTGGTCAGTGTCTCCGTGGGAGTCAGGTGAGCGTTACAGAATGCAAAGCCTTCCTACAATTTCCCACCCAGGCGCTATGGAGACTTCTGAGACTGATCAGTTGGCCCACCTATTGGGGGAATTACGGGCCAAAGTGCATTCCGCTCGTCAGGAGACTAACGCTCTCAGGAGAGAACTAATTGTATCTAAGGAACGAACTGATGACCTTGCCAGGCAGCTATTGCAAGGTCAGGCTGGACAAACTCCCCTACCAGGTTCAGGGGGTATTCCCGCCCGAGTGGTTTCAAGTAACCCAGTGCAAATTAATCTACCTGGAAATATGCCGTTGGCCCCACCTGAACGCTTTGCTGGGGACCCCAAAAGATTCGCCGTATTCATGAATCAATGCCGATTGCACTTCCTCTGCAGACCTGGGGCATTTCCTAACCACCAAACCAAAGTAGCTTTTGTATTATCATATCTCAGCGACTGTGCTGCCAATTGGTCAGTTCCACTGGTTACTCAAGATGACCCAATACTCCGGGATTTTCAAGGCTTTCAGACACGCATGGAATATATAGACTTATTGGTCCAATTAGATCACAGGCTTCAAAACAGAAAGGCAGATCAGTCCAAGTTTGAGACACGGGTGCTGGTCAAGACTCACGTTAACCCCAACGGTGCCGATGTTTCTGAACCTATGCAAATTGGAGGGGTTAAAGGACCTTTAACTCAAAGAGAACGTGAAAGAAAACGGCAGATGCTATTATGTCTTTATTGTGGGGCTTCTGGACCCTTTTTACAAGATTGCCCAGTAAAACCGCCCAAGAAGGTGGTAGGAGCCGCGGATAAGAACCATATGGAACCTGATTCGGGAAACGACCACGCCCGACAATCGTAGGGGTCCGCTTGCCGAGCCTGAAAACGAACTCTCAGACCTAGCACTTCATCATGCCAATGGTCCTCGTAGATCCGGAACAGCCTGGGCGGTTGCATGCAATAAAGGCATACATCGATAGTGGGGCTATAGGAAACTATGTGGATCGTGAATTGGCTTCCAGGATCAACCTCCCTCTTTGTCCTAAAACCAGTAAAGAGGTCATCACCACAGTAGATGGAACCGAAATCGCCTCTGGGCCGGTAACACATTCCACTGCAGAGGTGACACTAGTGGGTCAGGACGGGCATCGGGAGGCTGTTGTGTTTGACGTAATCAAGGCTCCACAGTTTCAGGTAATTCTAGGAATCCCTTGGTTAGAAACACATAATCCTCAAATTGACTGGCGAGCGAAGAGGATAACCTTTCCGGATTGTGCACAAACCTGTTATCCAGGAAATCCAAATATAGGCCTGGCTACAGTAACCCCTGCCACTTTGCAAATACCGCCGGAATACCAAGAATTTCAAGACGTCTTCCAAAAGGAACAGGCCAACACGTTACCCCCTCACAGGTCGTACGATTGCCAAATCGATCTGATGCCCGGTGCACAACCCCCTTGTAGCAGGATTTATGCTCTTACTGAACCCGAGAATCTTCATTTGCGACAATATTTAGATCAGTACCTAGCCAATGGTTTCATTCGCCCGTCAAAGTCTCCTGCATCCTCGGCTTTGTTCTTCGTGCCAAAAAAAGAAGGCGACCTCAGAACTTGTATCGACTACCGTGCATTGAACCAGATAACTGTTAAAAACCGTTACCCTTTGCCTCTGATCCCTGAACTTCTTGACCAGGTGAAGGATGCCTGCATATAGACCAAGTTAGATCTCCGGGGGGCTTACCATCTGGTGCGAGTAAAGGAAGGCGGCGAATGGAAAACTGCCTTCCGCTCCAAATATGGACTATTCGAGTACCAGGTGATGCCCTTTGGATTGTGCAACGCACCTGCTGCCTTCCAACACTTCATGAACGATGTCCTTTGGGAACTCATCGATGTTTGTGTTGTCGTATATATCGATGACATTCTTGTGTACTCCTCTTCGGAATCTGATCACAAAAAGCACGTCAGGGCAGTTCTTGAGAAATTGTGCCAACACAAACTGTTTGCAAAACTTGAAAAGTGTGTTTTCCATACCACAGAAGTCGAGTTTCTTGGTTTCATCCTGACACCTAAAGGAGTCCGAATGGACTCGCGAAAAGTGGATGCCATCCTCAAATGGACATCGCCTAGCTCTGTGAAAGGCGTTCAAAGCATGCTTGGCTTCGCCAATTTCTATCGCAGATTCATCCCGGAATTTTCACATATTGTACAACCCATCACTGCACTCTTGAGGAAAAATAAACGCTTCGAATGGTCTGAGGAAGCCGAACAGGCCTTTCAGTAATTAAAAGCTAAATTTACCTCTGCACCTGTATTGAAACACCCGCGTCCAGATCTCCCATACATAGTCGAAACCGACGCATCCAGCTTAGCCATGGGAGCTGTCCTGTCTCAAAGAGATCCCGAAGCTAACCAACTGCACCCCGTAGCATTTTGGTCCAGAAAATTCTCGGCACCTGAGGTCAATTATGCAATCACTGACAAAGAGTTATTAGCCATTAAGTCCGCTTTTAAGGCTTGGAGGCATTATCTTCTTGGCGCTAGACATACCATCACGGTGATCACTGACCACTGGAACTTACAATATTTGAAAACTGCCAAAGCTCAATCATCACGTCAGCTCCGATGGGCTTTGTTTTTTGCTGAATTCGATTTTGTAATTAGCTACCGTCCTGGCAGCAAGAATAGCAAAGCGGGCGCTCTATCCCGAATAGGAATGGGAGAAACAGATACAAACTCAGAACCTATACCGATAATTCCCGAACAAAGAATTCTGGGCATGACCTCTTTACAAACACTGGAAGACATTCAAGCTAGAGTTAAACAACTCCTGGACCCAACAGCCTTGCAGGATTGGATTCAAAAGGGGTCTTACTTTACTGTCAATGATGATCTACCTTACTTCCAAGGGTGCTTATTTCTACCACACAAAGAATTACAAGAACTGGTTATTTCTCGTTATCATGATACTCTAATAGAGGGGCACCCAGGTATTGCCAAGATGGAAGAAAAGGTTAAACGACAGTTCTGGTGGCCCTCTTGGCGAAAGGACATTAAATCCTTTGTGATGTCCTGTGGTGTTTGTGCCCAAAATAAAGGTTAAAAAAAAGACCAGCCGGCCTTCTTCAACCCTTAGACATTCCACCGGCACTTTGGCACACCTTGTCGCTGGATTTTATTACGGACCTGCCTCCTTGTTATGGATATAACACTATTCTTGTTATTGTGGATTTATTTTCCAAAATGGCCCACTTTATTCCATTAAAAGGTTTACCTTCAGCTTCCGTCCTAGCCAAGGAATTCCTTGAAAATATCGTTTGTTTACATGGATTCCCGTCCATACTAGTCTCTGACCGGGGAAGCCAATTCATTTCCCATTTTTGGAGAAAGTGTTGTCAGCTGGCACAAATCGACGTAAGATTATCAACCAGCCACCACCCTCAGACCGTTGGTCAAACAGAGAGGACTAACCAGACCCTTGAACAATATTAACGGTGTATATTGCATCAATCTGAAAGTAATTGGAAGGATATTCTTTGGATTGCCGAATATGCATCGAATAATTCGGTACATTCTGGAACTGGGCAAAGTCCTTTTTATACCTTATATGGGCATCACCCTCGAACCTCAGATCTTGACTCGCCTTAAAGCCTCGAAATGCCCGCAGTAGACCATCTGCATTCTACAATAACTCAAGCTTTCAAAGAAGCAACTACACATTTACAGCAAGCCAAGAGAAAATACAAGAAGAATGCTGATCTCCATCGAAGTGAGGCACCTCTATACCAATATGGCTGGCTACCAGACACTTATCGCTCAAAGGACCTCGAACTTTTAACCCAAAATATTTGGGGCCTTACTCAATTACGGCCATAATCAACCCGGTGGCCGTCAAACTCGACCTACCAGCTAATATGCGGATTCACCCTGTTTTTCATGTATCACTTTTGAAACCAGTACAACCTGGAACCCGATTAATCAAGCCACCAGAACCTATCCAAATAAATGGAGAACCTGAATTCGAGGTGAAGAACATTTTAGATTCCAAGGTGTCAAAGTCAAAACTTTTCTATCTAATAGATTGGAAAGGATACGGGCCTCAGGAAAGTTCTTGGGAACCTAGTGACCATGTACATGCACCTCGGTTAATAAAAAAATTCCACCGGAATTTCCCAAACAAACCGAAACCCCCGGAGAGAACAATCTTGGGAGGGGCCTTGGGGGTGGGGGGGAGTGCTGTCATGATGCCTACTCCCGGAGAACCAGTCCAGGACCAGCGTCCCAGGAAGCAGACATCATGTTCCCGGGGGAAAAGACAAGCGACCCCTAGTAGGAGCCCTTTGGACACTGTCCTGGCACCTTTGTCGCTAGGCTCATTTTGGACCTCAGTCGTGGCGCCATAGGCGCCAGGCTCATAAAGGAAGTGTTTATGTGAACTTACCTGATGCAGACCGTGCTGCCAGATCCAGACCTTTTTGAGGCCTGAAGGGACTATTTTACCTGTGGGACTATTTTGCCACTCGGGCGTGGCCGGGGAAGAATACGTACCTGGAAATACTTTGGGGGCTATTTAAGCCACGCCCAGACAGCAGCTCACGCTTCGCGTTGTTCTGCACCTAGCAGCTGGACGCTCACCGTGTCTGCTCCTGCATGCTGACTCCAGCCACGCCCGCCTCCATCCTGGAACACCTGAAAGGAAAGAAGAGAAGGGAAAAAGGTGAACAGAAGAACATTACATGCTTCTACCCGGAGTCCGGAGTCATCACGCCGGCGATCCTAAGGGAAGACATTTATTTTTAAAAAACGCATTGCGTTGCTCGCTGCAGCGCCGCGTTCCACTCAACTGTTCACGAGGCATCTCCGTGCTCCTTAGCGACCATCTGCACGATCCGCCGCATACCTGCGCCTAAGGGGGAAGAGAAGAACAAAAGGTGAGCAAAAGGAACATATTGAGGAAAGCCAGATTTTCGCCATAAGACTTACCTGATTATTGTTGGGAGAATCTTTCCTCATCTCGGGTCGGCGCCGCTTCTTCGGCAGTACCGTACCCCGGCCCCTATGGGGAAAAAAGACACACGCATTAGTGGGTGAATATAAGGACATTAAAGGAACCACCCATCATAAACTCACCTGAGTTTACCTTTGGCGAATTGTTTCCTCTACGCGAAATCTTCACTCAGCACCTGTGATAAAAGGGATAAGAGACGGACTACTGAATATAAAGGCAAATAGAAAAGGAGGCCAACTCTTGAACTTTTACAACAGTATACTTACGGCACCTTGCCAGGAAAGTCAAGTAAGCTTGGATCCTCACCAATCCGAACACCAGTGAAGTAAATGGATATAATCACACCCCTGTACCAGAAGCAGGATGGAGAGCTCGTCCTTTCAAACCTTAAGGTGAGAGTTAACGGGGAATTTCAGAGGTGGTCTGAGGAGAGTGAAAGAGGGAAGTGGGAGGCCGACGCGCTACTCCGCAGGTAGTTAATCCCCTTTCTCCATCTGCAGAAGGATCTCCTGTGAGTCAGACAAGCAAGATTTGGGGGTCCTGTCCAGTCGGTCTTCCGAGTTCTGCGCATCACCTTAGAAGAGGCTGCAGCAGTCAAGACCTGGTCAGCGTCTCCGTGGGAGTCAGGTGAGCGTTACAAAGCCATACTAGTTGGGGACAAGATATGTCAAACGAAGACAGGGAAACCTTCCGTGGGAAAGAAGGAGAAAGTGCATGTGGTCCCAAGGGATGTCTGTAGATAGACAAGGAAGTAAAATGGTCTGATCTAGAGCAGCCTAGGGACAGGACGCCAGATCCAATAGAGTATTCAGAGTGACCTAAAGGACGATCGCATAGCGAGAGAGGGGAATCGCCACCATATGTGAGTAGGCAGAGGTCATTGCCAGGTAGAAGGCAATCAGGAACCATTGTCCCCACTATGGACAGGCAGAGGATGGAAGCAGATTGTGGATTTGGGGTTTCGCAGTTACCTTTATTGGAGAAAGGAGGGGTCAGACCACAGTATATCCCCTGGCCACAGATGGATAAGGATAATGTAAGATGTAAACTTCCTAGTTTAACGGCGAGTGCAGGAAAATGGATTTATGAGCTACAGAAGATGACAGGAGGAAATACTCTAGCTACAGGGACATTAAGGGTCTCCTAGCAGCCATTCTTGGGGAAAGTGCTGATGACATTTGGACGAGAGCAGGTTACTCAAGTGTCATGGCACAAAACACAGCACACAATGGAGCGCCATTTAATAATTGCAGAATGGCGTCTGGAAAGCACTCGGGGTACAGTATCCTGCTACGTCAGATATGGGTGAAATTATGGCATGGAAGATGAAAGATGACGAAGACCTGCTTGCTTATATTCAAAGCATTCAGGAACGGTGGACTTTGGAAACGAGGGAGGGGGAAATCAGTATCCATATTTTACCACATTCTGTGTCGGGGATTGCCTGAGCCGGTACAAAGACAACTGAAGAAATTAGTGGGAATGGAAGCGAAGTCATGGGCTGAGATACAGTTGACAATAGCGCAACATTGTCGACTGCTGCAAGAGAAGAAGGAAGATGCTAGAAAACTTGAGGAAGCTAAGTTAGTTCAGAAGAAATTCACCAAAGGAGGATTGGGAATGCAGCAAGCAGTGGGTAAATCACAGGCGAATAATCAACGTCAGATAAACCAAGGAGGGAATGGGTTTATGCTGCAAGGCAGAGGAATGAGATACAAAGGAAGAGGCGGTTTTCAAAATAACCAAGGCGGGTTTCATAACATGCAGAATGACAATCAGAATGTGCAAGGAGGGTTTAATCAAAGGGGGCTGGTCAGAAGAGCTCCTCTTGTATGTTGGACATGTGGGATGATAGGAAACATCGCGTGAACACGTGGAAGCCAAGGATATATACAGAATGGGCAATACTCAAGAGGGGGGACAGCTTATCCTCCAGCATATAGCTCACAAGCTAGGGATGGGTTCACCCAAGATCAGACAGTGTATCAAGCACAAGCGCCACAAATGCAACAGGCATTGCAACCACAGCAAGCACCATTGAATCCGCTGCAAGAGCAGTCACAGCATGCACCCATGCAGATACCGCAGAATGCAAACACGGGACAGTTAAGTATAAGTATGTATCCACAATAAGACAGCTCACAGGGCAACTTGATGTGTTCCGTACTATCGGTGGCACCGGACCCCCAAGAGGAACCAAGGTTTGATGTGACCATAGAAGGCAAATCTTTTTCTTTTTAAGTAGACACTGGGGCTACTAGTTCATGTATACGTGAGGGTAAATATCCAATGTCGGGAAATGCCCTGAATGCGCAATGGTTTCTTTGGAGCTACAAGCAGAGTTCCTTTTACTGATAAATTACCAGTCTCAATAGGAGAGTGTGGCATGTCTGTATATATTCTAGGCCAAGATTTAATGATTAAGCTTAATATGACGATTTCTTTTACTGATGATGGCATAGTTTGTTATACTCCAGGGATACGCTATATGAATGTATATGAATAAACGGCTTAGTGGGAAAGATTATGAGAATACCTGATGGGTTTTTGTTCAGGCCACAGAAACCTATGGACAAAGAGGGGGGACAGACTATTCCCCTAGAGTTACATGCAGCCATAGTGCATGGGGAGTTGGCCATTCTCAAAGGCACAGATGATGAGGGCAGGCCATGGAGAACAGTGATCACCATTGGGGAAAGGTATAGATTAACTGACGGCACAGACAAAGACATGTTCAGAGATGATCCATCAGATGATGAAGTAGTATTCGAGACAAGTATTACATATTGGATCAGAATAGAGAAAAGAGATCCCACAGCGAATGGTGATAGTGTGGCAATGCCCAACATTTTCTGTTGAAGATTTTGAAAAAGTGGCAAACTCTTTATGGACTACAGGCCCCTATGACGTAGGCCTATTGAAGAGGGTAGGGGAGGTTAAGATTAAGCTAAAGCCAGGAGCAATTCTACCTCGAGCAAGGCAGTACCCCATGTCTCAAGAGGCGGATGCAGGTATATTTAAGACTATATCAGCCCTGATGGAGCAAGGCATTCTAGTGACGTCAGAGTCACTGTGTTATACTGCTGTGAACCCTGTGAAAAAACCGAAAGGGGGGTCATGGAGATTGATCCAGGACATGAGGCCAATTAACCAGATTGTAGAGGCAGAGTTTCCTTTAGTTCCGAATCCGGTGATGGTAGTAGTATCCCAACAGAGGCATGATATTTCACAGTGATTGACTTGAAAAGGCGTCTTTCTCAATCCTGTTGCATAAGGACTCCCAAGATCTTATGTCATTCACGTTTTGACAAACCAAGCTGAAAAGCACTTGTTTGCCCCAAGTGCATTGTGAGTCTCCATCGATCTTTAATAGAGTTCTGCAGATGGATCTAAGCAACACTTATTTGCAAAGTGTTGTGCTGCAGTACGTAGATGATATTTTGGTTTGCAGCCCAACAGAAGATGAGTGCAGGCAAGATTTGATTCAGTTAATGACTATCCTAGAAGACAATGGATACAAGTTAGACAAAGAGAAGTTGTAATATTGTCAAGAAGAGGTGTTGTACATAGGACAGTTGATCGCACATGAGGGGAAGAAACTCACACCTGAAAGAGCTGAGGCGACTATGAAAACAGCAAAACCGCACA
This sequence comes from Ambystoma mexicanum, assembly GCF_040938575.1. Classification (NCBI taxonomy): domain Eukaryota; kingdom Metazoa; phylum Chordata; class Amphibia; order Caudata; family Ambystomatidae; genus Ambystoma; species Ambystoma mexicanum. Next base: position 1,432,461,349 of record NC_090931.1, read on the forward strand.
CGATAAAGCAAATGCAGCAGTTGTGCAACTATGTTAGAATATGGGTATTTGATTATAGTTCATACACAAGACCCCTTTTGCAGGCTCTGAAGAAAGCACAAGTGAATAAGGAAAGAATAGAATGGACTGAGGAAATGGAGGGAGGGTTTGAAGAGTTGAAGAAAGCAATTTGTACAGCTCCAGTTTTAGGAATTCCCAATTATGATGAGGAATTTCTCCTGTTCTCACACACTAATGGGACAGTTATGACAGCAGTGCTTACACAGCGAACTACATTGGGGAACAAACCCCTTGCATATTACAGTGGGATTTTAGATCCAGTTACGAGAGGGCATTTTCCTTGCGAACAATCGCTGGCAGAAGCGATGTTTGCAATAGAGAAGTCTACCAGTATTGTGATAGGGTGTTCTATGACAATGTGTGTTGAGCATGCTTTTTTTGCTGTTTTGGAAAAACCTATGGGTACATTGACATCTCAGAGAGCTTTTGCATACGAGGTAGTTATATCAAACCCAGTAATCAAAATAGTCAGGTGTAAAATAGTGAACCCTGCCATGTTTGTAGCCGAACCTGTGGTAAATGATGAGCCTGTGCATGATTTCTCTCACTACGAAGAGTTTTATGATGACATCCTGCGTGTAAAAGAAAATGTGCTGTCTGGTGAAGAGGTTCTCTTTATTGATGGGTCTTCAGAAATTGATCAAACTGATGGCGAAAGGCATTCAGGTACAGCTGTGGTGAGGCACAGAGCTAATGGGTAATTTGAAGTGGTAGCAAGTGCAAGACTACCGTCTCACTTTTTGGCACAAGCAGCAGAATTGGTGGTGCTTATTGCCATGTTCGAGAAACAGGAAGGACAGAAAGTGACAGTGTACAGTGACTCCGCCTATGTGACGTCAACCATACACGCAGGGCTAGCACGTTGGAAAAGGAGGGGTTACCTCAGAGCGGGTGGCACTCCATTGCAACACGCAGCATTACTGGATAGGCTTATTAAGGCACTACAACTCCCAGTAGCCATAGCAATAGTTAAATGCGCAGCACATACTAAAATAACTGACATTATCTTTTGCAGGAATGAAGCCGCAGATGAAGAGGCCAACAGGGTTGCATATTCACCAGATATTTCAAGTTTTGATACTCCAGATGTGAAGGAAAAGTAGTCACGATTATGATTGTAAATGAAGGGTTAAATCATTAGTCAAGAACACAGTTAATGGAAGTTCAAGGCAGTGTGCTGCAGGAAGAGCAAGAATTGTGGAAACTGAGGGGGTGTTCTTTATCCCCTTCTGAAGCATTGTGGCAATAGGAAAGCCGGTGACGCTTGTAGCCTTATTAGGATAGCGATCGAACAGCTGCACTACCCTGTGCTTGTAACTAGGGAAAGCCTCACAGCAGCTATTGCGGAGGACTGGTTCATACGAACCTGTTAGAACACGTTGCATTTTATGTAGTAAATTGCATCGTATGTCACAAGTTTACTGCTGGGCACACATTGCGAACAATCAGAGGAATGATTCCTTGACCGAACAGTCCTTTTCAGCATTTGCATATTGACTATGTTGATATGCTGCAAGTATGTAGTGGATGCAGGTATATGATAGTGGTGATGTGTCTCTTTTCGAGATGGTTTAAAGCAGGTCCATGTACACACCCTGATGCCACTTGTGCAGTGAAGTTTTTAGTCCAAGAAGTCTTTCCTAGATGGGGAGTATGGAAGGTGCTGATATCCGACAATGGGCCCCATTTTGTTAATGAAGTATTTGAACAGATCCGCCTATACATACGTTTTCTTCTGCTTATCACCCGCATGCGAATGGACTATGTGAGAGACTCAACGGTCTTCTTAAAGAGAGAATAGCCAAATTGAAATTGTCACTGAAGAAGGGATGGCTGTACTGCCTGCGCCTTGCATTATATGCATTAAGGAATCAGCCTGGGTCAGACCACGGCTTCACACCCCATGAGTTAGTGACAGGGAGGCAAATGACAATGCCCTTGTCTCCTCCATCGAGGAGCAGAAGTGATGCCCAGATGACTGCAGAAATGTTACAAATGAGTTACGTGCTTATTTGACATGTATGACCACTAGTATCTCTGTCATTTCAGATCAACTCAAGTGTAAGGGGTGTCAGTCTCAGGACACAGATGAAGACCATTCAGCAACCCGATTACAAGATTTACTACCTGTACCTAAGATAATTATCTGAGATGCAATCTTAGTGTGCAAATTCACAAGGAAATGGCACGAGACCCATTTTAGTGGACCCTTTGTAGTTGAAAATGCCACTCCCTCAGCAGTAAAAATCAGAGAATGACGCGTGTGGATACACCTGGGAGATGTCAAACCGTATTCTGGTGAGACTGATGCACCCCAATCATTGATTCAGAAGCAAGACAAGAAGAAGTTCTACATGTGCAGACTCGATCAATGACAAGGAAGAAGGATGCCGAGATTGCTGATTAAATAAATGCAAGTGTGCATTTGGACTGTGGCTCACCCCGGACACTCTTTATAGATATTTTAGCAGGAGTGCAAAGCAAAAAGTTCTTGAGCCGCAGGAATCTTTGAATTGGACCTTAGAAAAGTATTGATGTGCTAACAATGCCAAATCTTGAATTTGAGTTTGATGACTGTTTCCAGATTCCTTCCTTACTGAGTTTCTCTTTGGATAAGACTCATGGCTCTGTCAAATGTCGATGCCCATAGACTACTTATTGCTATTTTTGTTTATATACTCCGAGTTTATCCCGCTCTTGTTTGGCGTAATACTAATATAAGTGTGTTTTTGCAAGATCCTAAAAATGGCCCTGCAATTGGGTTACTTATGGAGATAATTGAACAGATCCGGCAGCTAGCTGAGCATTTAATGAGGTTGCCTGAATAAAAAGGTTTTTTCCTTCCTTAAAGTAGTACACAGGCCCAATGTGAACTGATAAGAATGATGCATTCCCGGAAAAAACGCGAACTCAACGACGTATAGAGAATCGCAAATGGTGGGGTCTCATATATTGGTGCATAATATATGCTTGCTCATCATTTATTATTGTTTTTCTGGTTTTGCTTATCCATACGGTCTAATTCATTGGTCCAAGCAAGATAGAAGTCCCTTCGCTTCTTCCCACTTCAGTCGCTCGCAGAATTGTCTATCACTGAAATGCCAATGCCATATGTGATTTTTTCTACACCAGTGACACATGTGAAGTCACCGATTTCTTTGACAAGTGTCCCTATGATTCCCCCTGTAGTATGTTCCATTTTGATATACTTCATGATCATTTTGTACAAGCTCATTTGGCATAAGGGAGACCCAAGAGAAGCACAAGAGAAGATTATTATGAGTTAAATAAATAGACAGCACAACACATTTGGGGAATAACATAGTATCAGCACATAAAAGAGGTGGGAAAAATAACCTCTAAGGAGAGCTGCTACGTTTGTGCTAACCTACCTTATGCTATGAGGAGGTCCAAGATATTCATAACTATAGAAATAGCAGTTCAGACAGCTCATTGCCTAACGCACCTTGTTCTCTGCCATGCAAGAGGTCAATTCCAGGGTCGAACAGCATCCGTGGTATGGGTGACTGAATGGACAGCTCCAGAAGAAGATGATTATGTGCAAGATTTGAAGACAAGGGAAAGACAGCACACCAGAGATCATGTGATAAGATACGCACAGCCTGGAATGAAGGGAATAGGAATCAGATGGAAAATAAACAAGAATCTCAATTGGCAAGGAAAGAATGATGAAGAAATATGACGATGCAAGGAGAGAGGCCAGATGCAAACCAGAGGACAGTACTTTCTCCAGATGGTTGGGAGGAAGGCATAGCTGTATGCAGAGTAGTGGCAGTAACAGGACATTACGAGCCAGTTATAGACCGTGTGGAGAAGGGATACAAATCTTTCTGGCCGAAGCTTGCAAAGTTGTTGACATGGGTCGATGACAAAGGAGGCCCGTTGCAGAGAAGGCCTCTAGCCAGTGCAGAGATATGCTTCAGAAACAATGGCACAAGAAGAGTTGGAGAGAATCAGTAGTGCGGTTGAATTTTCGATGTACCAGGAATGAAAGATGGAACAGTAGTGATAATGGACCACTACTGGGCCTGCGGATCCAGAGCTTACATGAAGCTGCCCAAGGACTGGGGAGGGCTGTGTTCTATGGTGATTGTCCATGTTCCAGCATTGGTGATTCCGAAGAGTGACCTGAACATTGGAGAGCTTCCAAAAGCAGGTGCACACCTGAGAAAGAGGAGATCAATTGAATTTCTCAATCAAACAAAGCGAGCGAACTACTTCTCAGCTAAAATCGATAGAAGCTTTCAATGCTATTCCATTTGAACACAGATTGTTCAGCCAGACTTCAGCAGTATTCGCGACAATCTTCATGCCAGGGATACAGACGATGGCAAATGCCAAATGGTTACAGATAACCAGATGAGAGCTCCTGCAGACAATCAACACTACCATAAAGGGATTCAACGCGATCAAAGAAGAGCTGAGAGCCATTAGACTGATGACTCTGCAGAACAGATACGTTTTGGACATGATTATAGCCACAGATGGTGTTTGTGCCAAAATCGGAGAATCATGTTGCACATTCATACCTTCTCACGATGATGAAAATGGGACCTTGACAGAGGCCATAACGATACTGACGAACCTGCACATCAAGATGGAAGATGACATAGAAGATATTGCAGATGACAGCTGGTGCGTGTTGATCTTCTCTTGGGTTCCACAATGAATGGTGAATATCTTCAAGTTCCTTGGAGCATTGTTGGTGATGGTCATGTTTGGATTCTGTGTGATCAGAATAATAATCACTGCAGTACAAGAAGGCAACAAAGAAAGCAGTAGAAAAGAAGATTATGATCAATATCAAGTCAGGGTTTGGACCCAAAGAGCTGACAGATGGGGAAATCAGACTACGTAAAAACCATTATCTTAGCACCTGAGGGAAAAAAGTTCCTGTATCCAAGACACCACAAGAAGTATGTGAGAAGATGGATCTACTGCAGCTTGAATGGAAAATGTAGTCTTATGAACTGGAGTGTTGATGACCATGTGAAATCAGACTCTCTGAAAGGAGTAATGAAGATATGGACTCCAAAGAAGCACTTTTTCAGACAAGGATGTCTAGATGTGAAGACTGATGGGAGAGTGGTTGATGAATCAACTAGAGGGGGGAGTGTAGAGGAGGAGCTAAGAGCCTCTATCACAAGCCCCGCCTCCATTTTGCCTATATGTTGGAAGCTGGAAATTGCGACATGCATGACGCCAGTAATAGTTCCGATACCGCAAAGAGTACTCGAAACAAGGAATCCATTAAGAAAGCCCTATATAATGTCCCTTCAGAGAAATGTCAGCCTTCTAAAGAAAGTTCTGAAAGAAATGTGAAGATGAAGGAAAGAGAACCCTGGTGACGTCACACCAAGCAGAAATGATGCACCCAGAGGAGATGCCAAAGAAGAAAGTATATGGGCCTTATAGAATATGATGGTGAAGTGAAGAATTGAGCAACACTTCATGTGCGGATTGAAGATTGCATGAACAAAAGCACTGAAGAAAATGCAAATCGCTTTATAACTTTACAGATGCTGAAACGCAAGTAGACTAAGTAATCATAAGGCTGGCTATACGTAGTGAATAGACAGCATGCGGTGCCGCCAATATATATACAAGTGTAAATAGGGCCTCATTACACGGACGGCGGTAAGGGTTTACCGGTACCGGTATTTTACTGGTACCGGTAAAACCTTACCGGCTTACTACGAGGTCCCTTTGCAGGTTGGGGAATTTAACGCCTGCTTTTTGCAGGCATTAAAAACCAACCCGCAAAGGGACCAGGGAGCTAATTACGGTACCGCAATTTGCGGTGCCGTAATTAGCACCTTCCCCATTCCCATTATGCCCTACGGGGCAAAAATGGGAATGGGGAAGAGCAATGGGGGAAGGGGGAATTACCGCCCCACCAACCTTGGAATAGGGCGGTAATTCCCCTTTCCACCACGGCGGTGCCGGTATTTTACCGGCATGGACCAAGGTGCTAGTAGCACCTTGGTCCACCGCCGTCCGTGTAATGAGGCCCATAGAATCTGGATGTTCCACAACGCATTTTAGCAAACTAGGACCTCTTGATTGAGAAGGGCTCAAAGTGTGGTGCACTACAAGAAAACAGCTGATGCCGAACAAAGATTTGAAAAGGGATGTCTGGACCAGTGTCAAGAGTTGGGGCCACCAAGAACTTGGTTATCTATTCGAGAAGATACAATGAACATGAGAAGCGCGACAAGCTTCTGTTGAGGTGTAATGGAAAAACACTAGAATAGACTTTGAGGTGAGCTGCAGCGAGACCACAAGATAAGGTCATGCTCACACTCCCTTCTATTCTCAGGCACAGTGAAACATGCAAGGCCGAGTTAAAAAGACTAATTGAAAGGCAGACAGTGGGAGTGATGATGGATGTTGGGCTGATTGGGTGGGGAGGCATGACTAAGTCCAACCCTCCAGCACCTGGGGTACCAGCTTGCGTGATGCTAGAGAGTGGAATATTCCAGAAGGGTACAAGCATGCCAACCAATCATAGAGGGCCACATAGTAAGGAGCCCTACAGTTTGAAAAGACAATGAAACATGTATTTTTTTTTTATTGAATTAGTTGAAATGAATCAACCTTACAATAATAAAATGTGTACATCATAAATAATTTCACAATAAAAATCAGTAACATAACAGTCAATCAACTGCATAATTCTATTAATACATTTGAAGAATCAGTTAAAGAAAGACAAGAGAAAAGAATAAATCAGTCATTAAAAGGAAAAAAAGAAAAAAAGGAAAAAACCAATATCAACAGATTTGCAATTCATGATCTTTACATATATATACTCGTAATTCATTCCTGGTATATTCATAGTTCGTGGCTTGTTGGTAATTGTTTCTACGCATGCATTTACAGTCAATAATGATACACTTATTTGAAATAGGTCTGTCAAGACCGAATATATATCCGTCTTAAGAAAGGCACTATGCAGTGGGCTCTGGTGTTAAATTGAGACTCAATAGAAAATTTACTGTGGCATATTGTATCATTGGTTTATTGCAGCTGAGAATAATAGTCCAACATGCATCTTCACTAAGATTTGAAAAATATTGGCAATGTTTCCCAAAATGTGTCTGTCTCTGAGAAATCAGGCAAGGACACTGAGTTATGAGGTGCTGTATAGTCTCAAGAACACCTTTTATGGCACAAAACCGACAAATATTATCGCCTACAGACATTAGTCGCCGTTTCATTAAGACCTCTCGAGTCAGCCATAGATTAAAGCGTAGACGCATAATTGCGTGTCTATATGTCGGAGTCGGGGATCTTAGTAGATACGGAGGCAAGGTTTTTAGTTTTTTCGGTGGAAATCTATCATAGTCACCTCCCTTGTATTGAAAGCATTTGTCAAGTGTATTTATCCAGTCTGCCTGGTACAACTTTATTTTAGCTTTGGTCGGAGAGGTGACTAAAAGTCCAAATGTAAAATCTGCATTACATAAAATGCAGTTGATTATACTCATCCAGTCTGTGACAAATGTATCCCTGGTTGAGAACATATAGGTAGTAAGAGATTGCAAGGTGGAGTCTACTGAGGTCGGGAGAAGGCATTTCCTAAATAATGCACATAATCTCCAGTTGTAAGTGGCCCGAAGGGAAATCAGGCCCAGATCGTACCTAATCCAGGCATTTGGGACACAACCTGGTAGATGCAAAATTCATTTCCAAAATGTGGCTTCCCATTTATCAAATTCAAAGGCTGTGATACTTTGTAATGTTTCTAGCCCATATAATAGGGCCGGGATTGCTTTCTGAATCCAGTAAATCCAGGCTGGCTTGATAGAAAATGTGCGAAATGTTGCCGTTATTATATTAGCTTGTGCTATTGATGTGTCAAGCTTTCTCTCAAGCCACTCCAACTGGGAATTCACATTAGCAGTACCCTCAAAACACATACCCAAATAGATAAAATGTGGGACTGTTTGTAATTCTACTTGATCAATTGTCCATATAAAACGCCTTGACCCTGTTTTTTTCGGGCAATAGGTAACAATTTGCATTTTTTTAGTATTAACTCTCAGTTGGTTCGGATGGATATATTGTTGGAAGGTTGTTAGAAGATTTTGTAAGCCAATCTGGGTTTTGACAATTAAAACCAAATCGTCTGCATACATGAGTGCCTTGATAGTATGTACACCCAGTTTTGGAGAATCAGGCAGGATATCAGTAAAAGCATCTTGAAGATCATGTATGAAGTAGTTGAAGATGGACGATGCTAACAGACATCCCTGTTTGAGTGCTCTTTCTGTTTTTATTGCTGTGGATAATACTCCATCAAGCGAGAGTCTGACTCGAATAGATGTGTCTGAGTGTAGAGCATAAATCAAATCATAAAGCACCTTGGGACAGTGGTCTCTGATTAGCTTTCTAAACAGTAAAACCCTGGAGATCGAATCGAATGCTGAATGCAAATCTACGAAAGCAAAAAACACTGGTTGTTTCATGGCTTGACATTTGCCTTTGATTGCGTTTAGACAGACCAAATTAATATTGTTCCCCATTCCCGCAACAAAGCCCGATTGGCATGGGTCTCGTAGATGATTTTCCGCAGTCCAACTGTTGAATTCTAGAAGCATTATTTTTGTGAATATTTTCCCCGGGCATCTAGTAATGCAATGGGCCTGTAATTTTCAGGCAGGGTACGATCACCTTTCTTAAAGATCGGGATGATGATTGAAGTTTTCCACGATTCTGGTACCCTGCCCGATTGTAGTACTAATTTAAAGATTTGATCTAGTATCACAGACCACTCAGGGGGATTTATTTTCAGCGCCATGTTGGAAATACCATCCGGACCAGCAGCGCGCGAGGAGCTTGCTTGGTGAATCATAGATTCAATGGAGGATGGAGAAAAGGCTAAATGCCAACCTGTTGAGTCTGGGATGGTATATTCACATTCAACAAATTCAGGATCGGCATAGAGTCTAGAGAAGTATTTGACCCAAGTGTTTTCTTTGACAGAAGACAGTTGGGCATCAGCTTGTGTGAAACCGGTGTGATTGTTCAGGAGTGTCCACATTTGAGCTGAGTTTTTATTGAGCATGGCAATGGCCATGTGTTCACTATCACGTTGATATGTAAGATATTTCCTCGATTTAATCCAGTTTTTGTAAGTGCATTTGGCATGCCTTAGGTCATTCTGACAGGTTGTCGATCCTATTGCGATGATAGCTCTTCTTTGTTTGCGATAGGCCACACGAGCAGCCTGTGTGTCATGATCAAAGACATGTCAATGTTTACCCCGAGGATTCAACTGTCTATTGAAAGTGTTTGTAAAAGGGAGTAGTAGCTCAGTGTATTGGAGTGGCGATGGTGATCCAGCATTTTCCAATACAGATGTACCATAAGCTGACACAGTTCTAAGAGACCAGATAACTCATGTTTTGGCAGTGTTAGCTAGCACTGGTTGCAATCTGCTGGGTCTTTGGTGTGCAGCAAACTCACCTCTAATGCTTAGCGATAGCAGTTTATGGTCGCTGTTTGAGGAAACAAGCATGGATAAACTCGTCACCGAATGAAAAAGCACAGAGTCAACACAGATGTAATCAAGTGTGCTGCAACTGTTGTTTCTAAACCAGGTTGTATTTGCTGGTATATCACCAGGGGTAGCCCCATTAGTCATCACAAAATGTATTTCTTCCATGTAAGCAGTCCATCTACACACTTCTCTCAAATGACGATTAGATGCCCAACAATCTAGATTTAAGTCGCCTAAGATCACTGTGTGTGTTATGTTGCTAGTGCTATTAATTAGGTGCAACATCTTACTTAAAGTACCATAGAATGCTTCATCAGAAAGACCCATATGGTTACGATATAAGTTAACCAAAGCCAAGCACCATGTGCCCATTTTAATTTTCACCAATTGCAAATAAGCATTTTCCGCAAACCATTCATTAATTTCCAGACCCATCTTTAGATTCACAGCCACCAATAGGCCCGGCGACGGGCGACCACCTGTTGATAAAGCTGGTAACAGAGGCACATCATAACCATCCCAAATTGGCATAGATGTAAGCCATGATTCCTGAAGTGCGATGATATGGAATTTAATGCCAAACTCTTTAAAGGATGAGTGTAAGTGAGAATGTCCTCTAGTATTCCAACTCACGAGATTTAAAGTGGAAGGGGTGGAGAATGTTGGTGGTTAACATGGCTCTTTCCCTACCTCGGCATCATCTCTAGTAGCAGAGAGTTACACGCACTAACATAGATATTAGGTTTTAGAGACACATGGTAACTTTTGCGAGGCGCTTGCTCAGGTTCCAAGGCCAATAGGAAACCCATGTTAAAAAGGGACATTTTCTCTCTCCAGATTACATTAGCAACCACTCCTGAGTGCAACCATAATCTAATGGTAGAATTGGTAAATTCTGAGATTAATTCAACTTGCGCAATGTCTTTAGAAGATACATCGTGCAGATTTCTAATATCGCTAAAGATGTTCAGCACACTTCTACGATTGAGTACAAGGGAAGTTACCATCTCTACACTTCAAAATGAAAGAGTGCCCAGAATCTTTCTGTTGGACATCCAATTGTGGAGGGCGCTCTTCACCCCCATTGCATGGGATTTTGTGTGTATGTGGTATCTGCACGGGGGGTAAACCTGTATTGTATGGGTTTCCAGAAATTATATCACCCTCGTTTTCGCATGCAGTGTTCTCCCTTCCCCACTCTCTCATGATTCAGAGGTTCTGTATGCATGCCAGCCTCATTGGTTAAACCCCATGTTCAAACAGATATGCATCAACCATTTGTTTAATAGATGCAGCCATGTTCTGCGTATGTCCTCCTTTAGATGGAATTATGTTAGAGTCAGTAGGAGCCAACAAGGTGGTGTTCATTAACGGGACACTTGGAGATGACAGCAGAGGTTTTTTTCCTGATGTCAAGGCATCTACCAGTTGGTTCATAGGGGAATGTGGGAGAGGCAATGTCACCGTAGATTTGCTTCTTTCAGAATTAGGTGCATTAGTATTAGTTACCAGACCCACTGTCTCAGATACCGGCCACAAATCCTTGTTATGTAACTTGGTATTTGTAGCAGGCGCTGTGGGCAGTGGCGGTGGAATTGTACCACCAATGGCCTGAAAAAAGCATTCACCGTTTTTTGGGCCCTTTAATAACATATTTGATGTCTTTTTTGTCATAACTCTCAGGCCTTTGATTTTTTGTCATAACCCTCAGGCCTTTGATTTTAGGCTGTCTAGTGCTAGGCTTCATGCAAGAGAGTTTTTTAGATTGCTGGTTAGATCCCATTTGAGGTCTTGCCTGAGAATTAGGTCTATCTATCTCTGGGTCAGCCAGATCTGATGAAAGGTCAATATGTGATAAGTCTTCAGTAATGTGTGGTGGTACTCCTGCAACAGGGCTTTGTGCCGGGCGGATGATGTCTTTGATCAGCGGTAAGGAAGTCACAAGGACTTCATTGGAGATGCCGCAATCACTCTCTGAACCCTCAATAGCCAAACCATTTCCATGTGATGGGTTAGTTAGGCAATGATTACCAAACTCTAGTTGAGAGCACTTTGTGCTTAGTGCCTGGAGAAGCTTACGATTGGCAACCAGGCCATTAGCAAGATCCTCCAAAATCACAGTATGCTTATTAAATTTGTGATCTAATGTGTCAAAGAGTCTAAATAGACTCGGTACTGATGAATTTATTGCTGCGAACGCCAGTTCCAACATGGCAGTATTAATTGCCGGTGACACCAGTTGTACTTTGGCAGGAGGAGGTTTATGGCAAGCTCGCGGTGTAGGATGAACAAAGGAGTGAGATGCAGAGCGTGAGAGAGATATTGAAGAGGAAATAGATTCAATCAATCATGCTTTTGCATGCTTCTATTTCATTCATAATGGAGATTGGTGATTCACATTGTGAAGCATATATCGATATAGCAGAGTCATCGCATGAGCCTAGACAAAAGGGAATAGGAGTTGAGGCTATTGGCGTGGAATTGATAGTGACAGCTCGGACGGCTTTAACGGAATTCAGAATGGTTTGGTCCGATACCTGATTGTGTATGATTGCTCGATCACCTGGGGATCTCTGCTCTTCAACACGAATAAGGGGTGTCAAAGATAACCCCTTATTTATTTCTGTATTTCGAGAGGGGAAACACTCAAAAAAGGGATTATTCAGGCTGATGCCTGCTCTCCAAGTGTTATGAGGTGTAAGCATGGTTGCAGCCTGGGTTGAGCAAAACGGCTGTTTATGAACAGCTAGTGGAGCTTCACTTAGTGTTTTGATAGACTGTGGTATATCAGTTGTCAGAGTATACATTTTAGACAACCAGCGCAAGTAATAATGCTGAAATTTGATTCAAGTGTTTGCAATTTGTCCACAAAGTGATTTGACAATTAAAGCAAAATGTATACTATGAAAATAATGCAGTATACTCACAAGGTGTTTGTAAGGATGACACTGGGAATGACAGGGTCTAAACTGCAGTATCGCGGGGAAACAAAGGATCGGCGCTTTATCTGATACTTTGCACCGTTTTGGACTCGAAAGAGCTTGTCTGTGACCCAGAATAGATTACACAATTCTATCCTCTTTTTCCAACAGTGATGCTACCACTGTGTTTCCGCACTAAGACGTTAGATTGAGATTAGTGGCCCCCGCATCCCGCGCCGCACACCGCGAACAGCAAACAGTAATTGATTGTACTTGCATAGGTGCGCAGCGTGGGTGCGCAGGCTCACAAGAAGATAAAGGGGCAGGTTGGGGCGTGGCCACCATGGAGGAGGGGTTGACAAACAGTTGTCATGGAGAGAAAACAGAGAAGGGAGAAAATAAACATAAAGAAAGGAAAAGAACGAGTATTTTCTAGTCACTTCACAGTGCTCATAAGCACTACGTCCAGGAGGCACAAAACGTGCGAGCACTACGTCCAGGTGCACAGAATACACAGTTCGAGCACAGCGTACCAACACAGTCACCTTTTTCTTTTTCCTTTCAAGGACAGGCAAGGGGCAGTGTTGCCTCCAAAGACGTCCTACAGGCCGTGAGTCAGACGTGCCTCAAGATTCAATTCAGGACCAAAAGTGCTGTAGAGAGCCGCTCGTCGTGGCCGTCCAGCAAACAGTACTTGATTGTACTTGCACAGGTGCGCATGTATTTTTATGACGCATAAGATGACTTGCACTAGGGGTGGGCATAGCTGTCCACCTGACCTTAGAGACCCAATCCCAGTCCAGTCCCCCATAGAAAGTATACTTAGATGTTCCCTTTAAACCAGTCCCAAACCTCAATAGGTTTTCTTATTTTGCCACATAGTATGACATCACTTATGACAGGTTTTTGTTATAAAAGAACTGTTCTTTATGAAATGTTTTGAGAGAAATACTTGTGCGGCGTCCGTTGATGCCAGTTGTACTCTATGTTTTAGAGAATTGATATTATAACAGCTAAGTGTTGCTAACTTCCTAAGCCGGCCTGATTATTGTTGTACGAGTAAGATCTGCACCCCCATCCATCTCAGATAGTGCTTACTCGTCTTAAAAGGCCTTCGGGTTCAATTACATTGTTTTGGGGAACCTAGATTGGTCCCATGGGGAAAAAGCTAGATAATGAGTTTGCCTTTAAGCCATCACAACCAGCTAAAACAGAATGTTAGACATTAGGGGGCTGATGGATGCCTGACTAGAGAGTGAACTGCCCACACTAAACAATATAGGGAGGGATGCCCTTTGGCGAGCCCCTTTTGGACTATTCAAATAAGTACTCTTGAATGGATTTTGAGAGTTGGTATGTCCCATCTGACACACCAGATACTACCATTATGGAAGTACAAGGCAAATGCCTTACTCATGCATACCCAAAAATCACAACTTTTGACTTTGCCAAAGCTTGATAAGTATGTTGGCAACAATCCCACTAATTCTAGCTCATTTTGACCTATCAATTCTGTTCATTCGCACCACGTAGACTTTATTAAGAGAATGCATTCAAAAGTAAGCATGAGAATGCTGCTCACATATATATAGTTGTAGATGGAACAGATGGTGTGTTTTGGGCATGCATGTTCACAAGGAGATTGAGGGTGATCGATTAGTCCCTCTGTTCACCATCTTAGTAAACTCTGACACACTCAGCATATTGTCAAAATATTTTATGATGCTACAAAAGCAGCTTTTTTAATCCACTTTAACAAGTTCCTTGGTACCATCTGTATTCTGGTGCAAGACAAAGGTACCCTCTTTCTTCAAAACATATTTTGGCTATTTATATAGGGCTTCCTTTTGGATTCTTTGAACATCTAAGCACTGTACTTATCAAGAGTTGCTATTATTAACCACTCGTGTTACTAAATGTATCGGCCATGGAAGGGTGAAGGACTAATCTCAAGGTGATTGCATTGGGTTTAAGTTGTACCCTTGCCTTCTGCACTCACATCATAGCTATCAAACCATAAATGTGTGTGGTTTGGCAACATGCCAGAGTTCTTAAATGCAAATAATATTCAGCTGAACCTGCCTGATCTGGCAGCCTCCATCACACTACTATTAAAAGTTCTGACTGAATATTTTGGCACTTCTCAAATAAGATCTCTTGACAGTCGGGTACCGAATGTGTTATCAAGATTGTAAGAGCTAAATTACAGTACAAACCTGTAATTTCAACAAAGGTGACTTGTCCCAGTGGCATATTTTACCCATCTCCCTGAACGGTGCAAATAATGTGCTGAACATGAAACCAATGCCAAATTCCCACCTGGCACTCTCAACTCTTCTACAGCTAGAAACCTTAGCGTCATATATGACCTTCTCACACCTTCTCTACTTTCAACTCCAAAGCTGCAATGGCCGCTTACCTCAGCCTCCTGAATATTAGGACAATTAAGCTACCTCTAGCTATTCACCACCACCAAGAACCTCTTAACCGCTCTTGGCTTCCCTAAAATAGACTACTGTGTCTGCATCCTCTTTGGTTTCCCCAACTATACTTTGTCCTCTCGACAAAATCATTAATTTCACTACAAGGACTCTCTTTGAACTCCCTCATGTCACACCAACATCCCCGTACTGTCACCAGCCTGGATGGCTGATGATGCAAAACAGGGCTAGGTTTAAATTTCTTATCCTAGTTTACAAATCTCTCCACAGTAAGACACCTCCGGATATATCCTCCTCTATCCAACTCCGCAATGCTTCTCTTAATCTCTTCTCTGACTCTTCGACTACCCTTGTGGCACCTTTGTGAGCCCACAAGTAGCCTTAATATTGGTTTTGACTTGTTTAAACCAGTATAAGTGCCTCGGTTCGGCCTCTCACATCCCATGGACTGTGTGGCAGTCCTAACGGCAACCACATTGGTTGGCCACCGGACTCCTGTGTCGCTAGGCCCCTCTTGTGATTGGCAGGCTGGCTTTAGCTAGTCCCTCCTAGTAGTGGGCACATAAGGGGAAACCCTGATATTTGTCAATCTCTTGCCAATCGATCTTCGAAGAGGCAAGGAGTGTCTTGTGCAGTTGTTGCATTTTTAGGATCTCATCTGTCTATTCAGGATGGATGCAGTGGCTTAGGCACATCTCGGTTGGGGTTTGCTGCTGCTAGCAGCTCAGCCAGGCTTCCTCAGTCCTCTTGCTGACTCCTTTGGAGTGGAGTTATACTTTCTCTACTGACCCCATTTCCAGTCTGTGTTATTGCCGCCTTCTGCCTTGGTGCTGTAAGCGCCCATCATATGGAAGAGTGGGGGGACACTACCAACTCATCTGTTCTTTGGGCCATCCTTGGTCTCTCCATCATTGGACCATCTTCTGTGTCTGAGCCACACTCATTTGTCCTATGGAGCTGCTGAATTCCTTTTCTGGGGTTACCTCATCTTTCTCGTATCTTCCTCAATGGTATTTCCGCTAGTGGTTGGTGGGGATTCATGGTCAGAATGCAGTGTATTCTTCCCTTTCCTCATCAGGGTCTTTTTTTCTGAAAGTTTAAGCCCCTGTTCATCGTATCATCCTAAACTGCACTCAAGAAGATGCCCTGTACTTTGAGTTGTTTTGTGCTGCTGGAGCCATTTTACTGTAAACCTCCATTGTGAGTACTTATCCCTGAGTATTGGGGTGGGCCTTTATTCTCGATACTCATCCTCTGGTCCGCGAAAAAGGCTTTTCGGAAGTATGCCTTTACTGCAATTCCAATTGCATTCCATTGGAGGTTGAGGGCGGTGGTCTTTCTGCTTTGCTCCAACCTTTGCTAGAGCTTCTGATTGTAGAACCGGACCTCTGGATCTCTTGATTGGGTATCCAGTGATTTCATTGCAGAATATTCACCTGAAATTTTTCAGTACAGAATATTCATCTCAAAAGAAGAAGCCGGTTCCCTGGCCCACTGGAGGATTTCCCGCCTTTGCTTAGGCCCTCATCCGGCTATCCTGTCAATATGCAGTGACTTGTGCACATCCTGGTTGAGGTTTTCTCCTGCTAGAAGTTCAGGCTGGGTTTCCTGCCTCATCCTGCTAACTCTTTTGGTGCTGAATTGGGCCCTCCGTGCTGGGACCATTTCCAGTCTGTGTTACCACCACTTCCTGCCATTTATCCCCAGGGTCTGCTGCTTTGGTGCTGGCAGCTACCATTGCTGGAAAGGTGGAACAGCACAATCCCCCCTCATGTGGGTGGTGGGACACCACAATCCCACCTCATCTGCCCTTTGGCCATCCTTACACCCCCCCGCCCCCACCAGGATTGTCTACACTGTGGGTCTTTCTATTGTGGCTAGGCCACCTTTTCATTGTTCTACTGAGCCGCCGGAATCCTCTCTGCCAGATTCCCTCGTCTTTCTCAAGTCTTCCTCACCGGTAATTTAACTGCTGGATTGAGTAGCTCTGTCGTCAGTAGGCAGTTTATTCTTACTTTTGGTTGTTGGGTGTATGCTGGCTCAAGGTTCACGGCCCTGGGCACCTGATCCTTGAAGGAGCCTAACATCTGAACCAAGTTCTTTTGGGCATTCTGGAGCAGCTATTCTCTAATCCACCACCATGGGTATTTATCCCTGGGTCTTGGGTTGGGCACTTACACTGGATACTCGCCTTCAGCTCCAGGTTTGCAGAAGTGTGCCTTTCGTATTGGATAACATTGGGTGACTTACTGTTCTGCTGCATGCTCACCTAGGGCTTCTGGTTCTAGAACTGACCTCTGGATCTCTTGACTGGGGCCTCCTCTGGTCTCACCCCAAGTTGTTTGCTGCCGAATATGCATCTGTGGGGTAAAGCATACATACCTTAATTGTCCCCATACATGTGGCTAGCCTACTGGCTTTGACTCGTTTAACTGTATGGAACAATCTACTCAGCTTGTAGTGACTTTGGAGGCACTTATTTGCCCTGCTGACAATTTTCCTATGCTTCTCTTGGGGCCCAGGGAACCCTAGACCAATAAATAGATTTCTAGCACTTAGTTACGATTTTAGATGTATTTTTAAAGTCATGCTCACCATTTCTTTAACTGAGAATGTATATGTACATAGCATCTAATTTTGGTGTAACTATTTCAACAGTAACTGTTTCTAGGATGTATTTGGTTTTTTTGGAGGCTGGTGGCTGTGTTTTTGAAATAGTTTTCCATCCTCTAGCACTGTCTTTGGCTGCACCTAGCGGGACACAATTCATTTGAATTGTAGGTATTGGCCTTAGAGGCCTGTATGACTATTAGTCATGTGTGGTCAAATGCCTGGTTCTCTTTTCTTTGCATGCCTTGTGTTTATATGTTGTGTCTACCACCAGGTAGTGGACCTGCAATATAAAATAGTAGTGAGTTGTTTCTACTTATAGGTAGTGGACTTTGTGATGAATCCTGTGGAGTCCTCACTTATCTCCAGCCAGAGATCTCTTCCCATGTGTCTTGATCCTGACTGCGGGGGTGGTATTCTGAGGGAGGATTACATGGGAGAAGACGGCTGTCGCGGAGAGGTGGTGACCCCATCAAGTGAGACACAGTATTCCTCCCTTCCTAAAGAGGAAGACCTCATTGTTCAGAAATTATTGATGGCTTGTTGTCACTATACAAGTCCCTCCCATGGTGAGTCTGCCCAGATATATCAAAGAGGTTTATAAGAGAACCCCCAAATACCGAAGGAGGTGGAGGGATTTAAACTGATCAAACTGCCCCCTAACTATAGGTACACCTACATGTCATAGACTAAAGATTTGGTCAGCAGTGTGTTATCACAGGGTAAGATATCCAACCTTACTGTGGGAGTACTAGGAAGATGGAAAGATCAATTACCCATATCTCTACACAGTTACTAGCCACTACAAAAAGTGCACAGTGTGGAGTAGATACACAAATATAGATGTACCAAAATGTTCACATATCAATTTTATTAAACATTTAACAATGATTAAAATTCATCATAAAAATACAAAAATGGCATAATTCATTTTGACTTCATACACATCTTTGGCATAGTCCATAAGAAGTTTTGTACAAAAAGACAGACAAATAAACAACCAAAACACAAAAGTGACAGCTTAAGTACACCAGGGATGGAAGTGTACAAAAAAACCATAGAAAAATATACAGTTAGAGAAGCAATAACAAACATATGTATCTAATTCAGCTAACTCCTTAGACCAACCAAGAAAAACAATAGGTTATCTAATACAGAACAATATCAAGGCTGCATTGACCACTAAAACTCACACTCCTTCACTCCTATTCAACCCAACATGTTTCATTCCTCACATATTCCATACACACACAGCCAGGGGAAATGTATCAGGGGCATGCGCTTAAAAACAATGTGTGCCAAGGTTGTCAATACAAAGGGTGGAAAGGTTTTCAATGCCACACGTCCTGATTAGTTATATTCAGGGCATACAAGTACTCTCAAACTGTGCTAAGCCAGCCCCACACTCAATGTCGCAAGGTGGTAGACATATAAAAAACACAAACACGGCAGATCGTTTCTGCTGCTATGTTGAGTTTTCAAATTGCTCGATTGGACTACTTTCGAAGCACCCAATAAAACAGCTATTTCCTGCTACTGTGGTAAGCTTCAGTTTTCCTCCAGTATGCGAAGGGCATCAAACACCATACAAACAGCCTTCAGTGTCACTTGAAACGAAAATATAGATCAGATGTCTGAACTGATCAAATCCGTGTGCTAAGGGCTTGCAGTTAGTTCGACTTCAGGCGCCAGTGACACTCTTCAATTGGAGTAAAGTCACTGTGTATTTATTCTTCACGTGTAACGACCGTATTCCACTTTGGTTAGAACAATTACTTCAAAGGCTCACTTCCCAAACCGGGTCTGTCGTTATTATCAGTATCCGACGGGTAAAGCCAGCGGGATTCTAGCACGTCCTGAAAGCAAACGCGATGAAGCGTCTGTCTGTGCTGGCTTCAAATGCACGGCGAGCAGAACCCTACATGGAACATCTCAATGTGAATAAGACCCCTTTGGTTTGTGAACTCAGTGCCAAGAAACCTAGAAAGGGCTGAATGGTGTGGGACACATTTCTGTGCAGAAAATGCCTGAATCAGGTAGAAGGAATCAAAGAAGTGGTTGTTTGAAAGAGACATGTTTGCCATCCTTAAGAAGTGGTTGCTTGAAAGAGACACCTTTGCCATTTTTAAGGAGTTATTGTTTGAAAGAGACATTTTTTGCCATCCCCCCCGAGACATCTAGGGGAAGGGAACCGCCCTCTGGATAGAAGGATTATTATTGTTGGATGTTTCTACTTGCTTTGAACACTTTTTACCAAACCTACGGAGGCACTTCCATAACACCTTTAGTTGTTCATTTCTGGTGCGAGGGTCAGATTAGTGTGTCCGGACACAAGGACAGTGTATATAATTCTGATGACGGGACACAGACTGATCTTTAGTTTTAGTTTCGGAGGTATGGGATCTTTGTTTAGGATAGGGACAGAGAGACATTTGTCCAAACATTTTATTTTCATAAAGATGACTGATGTTGAAAATACTACCACTTTGTGTCTGCCTCTCTTTTTCAACCCCTCACAATTTACAATATAAAATAGGAGTGGGTTGCCTCTAGTAGGACAATGTACTATGTGTTGTGCAGACCCTAGAGATTTTTTTCTGTTAGAATGTCTAGTTCCTTTCCCCCCCCTTGTCACAATGTGTTGTTTACATACCGTTAGTTAGTGGAGCCACATTTAAGCATATTTTCCTGTGTATTTCGATAGAGTTCAACATGTGTACCATAATACATATATATTAGTGTGATGTATTGTTCTATGGATACATGTGTCGACTAACTGTACCTTTGCATTAGCCGGCTACCGGTTCCTAAGAGTTAAGTCTTGTCGATCTGTCATATTAACTACCTTTAAGAGAGGTTTGAATTTCTTGTTGGCTGTGTGCTTTTGCCCCAACCTAGGTTAAGTACGGCCCTAAACAGGGGGTTGTTCAGAACACTGCCTTAACAACAAGGAAAGACAAAGGGGAACCACTGTAAAGCTGGCACACAATGGAGCTCATTTTTGAGTCTCCCGTAGTTTGGGTCAGGGACCCGTTACATGTGCAACTTCACGTACACAGGTAACCACTGACACATGTTCGTCATTTGCACAGCAGAGTGTAAAAGGGGAGGGCAAATGGGTGGTGTACAAGCGTGTATGCATGGCAGGCAGCGTTTACAAAGGATTCCTATGGAGTCCTCCTGTTTTTTGCTGGTGAAAAACCATGCAAGCGCAAATGCTGGAGTATTTCTATGATGGAGAGGAAGGGAGCAGCGACAACATAAGTTACGTTCCGCCCCTCCTCTCCGCCATACAAATCAATGAAAATGAGGAGTACCGGAAAGGAAATGCATAAAATCCTTAAGCAAGGCTTTAACACATTTATTTTGCAATACTCTGAGCTCAGATATATATATCAGCCAACATTCCAATGATCTAAGTAAAACAAGTGTAATGTGTCCTGTGCAGCAAGGAATGAAGAGTTCTATGGCCAACTACCCACCTTAAGCTCCATCATATGTGTACCAGAGGACATCTGCTTGTGTGACCATAAAGTCCACCCACTCCCTTGTAGGGTACATTAATTTGATCTATGAGGAAAGGCTGTTATGATATATGTCATGTCATTTATAACGGACCTGTACACAAGTGTTTCTAGGTGCGACAAGACAAGGGAGGGAAGACAGAGGGAGGACAAGACAACAATCTTACTAGGCCTTGTGTCATTCAGATCGTGCACGTGCGTCAATGCAAAGTGCAGGCCGATGAGAGAGGGGAAAGTAACAGGGAGAGGGAAGGGGGAAATGCAATCAGGGCAGCAAGGCTTTGGATAAGTGCAGCCAGGGCAGAGCGGCTCTGGGTAAGTGCAAGGAGGCAAAGGACTGTAGGGGTTACAGTTCAGCTCCCAAGTGCGTGGTAGACCTGGAGGCATTGCTGGGGGACTGATCATGGAGGAGCCTGGAACACAGCGAGACTCTGAGGGTAGCTAAGCAACCATTTGGCGCAGCAGACAGGTAGGTCAGCAAGGGAGGGAGAGAGAGAGAAAGCAGAGGCGAAAGGGAAGGTCTTGAGCTGCTTCCGGAACTTCAGGTGGACTAGCTCAAGTTTGAAAGGGGCAGGGAGAGCATTCAAGAGGGAGGCGCCTGCATGGGAGAGGGATCTACCCCCCACTCTTTTCCTGGAGAAGCATCTGACCCTCAGAGTTGGATGTGGCTGAACAAAGGGCTTGAGAAGGAAGGTATTTTGGAAAAGAGAGTTGGATATAGCATAGGCACCGGCCCCAGAAAGCCATGTGGATGATGCAGAGGGTCTTGAACTTGATCCATGCAGCCACCGGGAGCCAGTCGAGAGATTTCAGGGCTTGAGAGATCCGGTCCCTGGGCTTGAGGCCAAGGATAAGTCTTGCAGTCTTGTTCTGGATTAGTTGCAGAGTGCAGAGAGTAGAAGAAGGCATATTGAGAAAGAGGCTGTTGCAGTAGTCCAGCTTAGAGAGAACCATGGCTCTCGAGACAGTGAGCTTCTGGGGGAAAGTGAGAAAGGGAAGAATACCTCTGAAGAGGTGCAGCTGGTAGTGGGCCTTCTTGGCAAGGTCTGTGATGTGAGGAGAGAAGGAGAGAGTGGAGTCGAAGATGACACCATGGTTTTTGCCTCACAGAAAGGTGAAGGAAGAGGGCCCAAGGAGGTGGCAGCCAGAGTGAGAGAGGGAAAGCGAGAGCAGGGTTCCCAATGAGAAGCATCTCAGTCTTAATTGCATTAAGGCAGAGATCGTTGGAGGTGCACCAATCCTGAATCGTGGATAGACAGTCAGGAATAAGCGAGAGGAGAGGAGGCTGAGGGGAGCCTGAAAGAGAGCAGAGAGTCAGTCACATAACACTTCACCACACTTGCGCGATCGAAGGACACAGGGTCTAGTAAGATCGTTGTTTGTCCTCCCTATGTTTCCCAGTCCTTGTCTTGTTACGCCTTAAAACACTTGTGTGCAGGCGCATTATAAATGCCATATCATATCATGATTATATAGGATACATTTGCTTTTATAATTCTATTCCCATTAAATCAGTTTTATTGACTCAAATTAAAAATCTTTCATAACAAAGTGTTCCTGGATACTGCTCATGACAGATCCTGATTGATACAGAGAGCCCATGATGGAGACAAACAGGAAAGCTAAGGAAATTGCTATTCTCACTTTGCAATAGCATGATCTGTTTAGGCAGGTGGGGTTGAACCGTTCTGAAAGTGAGAACTGCCAATGGCGAATCTTAGGTACTTCCTGTGCTTGTAATGAATAGGCACATGAAAGTAAGAATCCTGAAGGTCCAATGATAGCATCCAATCCTGGAGCTTGAGAGCCTGAAGGATCTGAGAAAGAGTAACCATTTTTAACTTGTCCTTCCTGAGGAACTTGTTCAACTATCTCAAAGTCTAAAATGGGTCTCAATCCTCCGTCTTTTTTAGGGATAAGAAAATAAGGGGAATACCACCGACAGTTCCTCTCTGCTACAGGTTCTGGCTCTAGGGCACCATTCTCCAGCAGGATGAAGATCCCCCCCACCCGCAGAAGGAATGTATCCGTAACCCTTGAAGGAGCTGCTCCCTGGTGGATGATCTAGAAGCCCTTTTAAGAAAGGGAGGCAGTAACCTTGGGCTACAGTCTGCAAGGCCCAACCATCAGAAGTAATGCCCCGCCATTCTTCCAAATGCTGAGTGAGCCTGCCTCCCACAACAGTCCTGTGGACGAAGGCCTCAGAGAGGTTTTGGGGCAACTGTGATAGTGGCTGATAGCAAGGAGGCAGCCACTTGGGCAGACTTTGCAGCACAACCTCGTCCACCTCGAGGACATCTTTTCTGGACCCTTTGGTTTGCCTGGCCTTTTGCCCTTATGAAGGATGTAAATAATAAAAAAGAGCCAACCCCTCCAAAGTTGGAAAGTCATATGGGTATGTTGCGGCTGCCGTAATGCTGCGCTAAGAGATTTATCTGATGGTTTAGACGTTTGGAGTTTCACCAGACTTTCACCCACTTTTCTTCCAAACTGATGGGATCCATCAAACAGCATGTTGAATAACCTAGAATGAACATCAGCCACAGAGACAGATTTCTGCAGCCAAGCAAATCTGTGCGACACAGTCCTCGTTGCCATGGCTCTGCTCACACTGTCGGCAGAATCAAGTCCAGACTGCAAAGAGTCACACATGTCCTTTATATTTTGGAAGCCAACCTTTTCTTCCCCTTCTGGGATATGTTCTGCAGCCATAGCTATGACGTCCCATAGCATAAAGGTACATTTGGCCAGGGCACAAGTAGCATTTATAGACTTCAACACCATACTACTGGCAGAGAAAACTCTCTTAGCCAAAGTGTTGAATCTCTTATCATCCCTGTCAGGTGGTATAGTTGGGTAGGTGGCAGCCTTGGATGTTGATGTAGCAGCCTGCACCACCAAACCTTCGGGAGTCGGATGTTTGGATAGAAAATCTGGATCTACACTAGATAGCTTGTATTTTTCCTAGTGAGATTTTGGCTCACTGCAGGGTTTGTATCCAGGATTTCCCAATTTGCCATTACCTTCTTCAGTAGAGTGGAAGGGAAAATGGGATCCCTCTGAGGACCCTTGTTCAAAATATCAGTGGGGTCATTATTCTGGTAAACGGTAGTAGGCCATGCCCATCCCAGATACTCTTTGACTCTATTCATGAAAAACCTGTAAGAGGCCTCTGCGTGACCTCAGGAAACGTACCAAGGCCAATTCTAGACTCCTCTGAAAATTAGAGCATTTCGAATATTTGGGGTTCCATACTCAAGCGCAAAAGGAGGAGTGTCCTGGTCAAAGGTCTCATTCTCCTCAAAAATGGAAGACATTGATTTTAAAAAGTCTTTCTTTGGTAAGGGCATGTAAACCTTTGCAGGTTCCGTCAATGACGTTGAAGGCTTCGACGTTGAAGAACCCGACACGTGTCCAGATGGAGTCACAGAGGAATGAGGTCTAGGCCTCTCCTCGTCTCAAGGAGGTTTCGAATCCACTTAAGGGGTCAAAGGTTTAGAGCCAGGACTTGAGTGTGTGCAAGCTGAAACATTGGTAGATGCCTTCTTTGCCTTACGAGGCGCAATGTGCTCATCAATCCTTTTCGGGGCTTTAGAAGAGTCTGGAGCCGCCTTCTCAAATACATTTAACATTTGGAGACTAACAGTCTCCCACTCTGCATTAGAGGCCAACTTACCTGGACAAGATACCTTGCGCTCGGGAGAGGAGCCAGAAGACGTTTTGCTGGATCTGCAACACCTTCCCTTGGCCTTCGTACGAGAAGCTGAGGACGAGTGGTGAGAACCACTTTGAGATCACAAGTGCATCTTGGAGCACTCCCGCATAGGTGAACACCCCCATCAAACTCCTTTCATTGAAATATTTTCACTTTGATGGAGTTGTTGAAGAGGATTTATACAGCGGCCTGCCCGTAGTGAGGTTTCCCCTTCCACTCTTTAAGCGCCTTTCCTGTCATGGACTGGCATGAACCGGAATCCTCCGTCTTGTGCGTGAGCCCGAGATACCAGAGGCAATCGCAGTGTGGGTCTGTGATGGATATGTTGGCCCCACAGCGCATTTCTTGAAACCAGTTTTTGGAGTCAACATTTTTTGAGAAGTAACTGTTGAAACGACAATGCACTGTATCCGAAGCGAACTGTGCAGTGGAAAAGCAGAACTGAAGTAACGGGCGCGGTGCGTGCTATATGTAGAGTAAGTGGCGTCATGCTCGAGAGCAGACAGAGACTGTCGAGTGACATTGAGTCGACGACACACAGCGCCCCCTATAGAGAGAAACATTTTCCAAAGCAGCTGACCTTGGAAGGAGATATCAAAGAGGAATACCTGGGAGCACACAATCCATTCGAAGTATAATTTGTCCTCAGTCCCAAACCCAACACTACCTAACCCTACCACTAATATGAATAACTCTCTTCTGGGCTTTTTCCCAGCGGCTTTCTCTTTAAGGCTGTATCTTATCTCCTTTGGTTACAGATACACAAATGTGTCTGTTTAGAATATAGGATTCTTTAAGTTATCTTCCCTGACAGTCTTTTGAGGTTTCCTTCATGAGCTCATGTAGCGATTCCCATTGAGGCCACACAAGTGGGGAAAGAGCGCTATATAAATAACCAAATACAATACGAAACAATATACTTGTGGGCCATGCAGTATCTTTAACGCCAGCTTTACAACAATTTTCCTCGAAGTAGTTTAGCAAACTCTTGTCTTTACTTGTAATGGCTTCTATTTTCTTGAGGGTTCACAAACCCTAGGTTTAGTATGACCTTAACCAAAATATGAGTCCACCCCCCCTCTCCTAGCAGCCTGGTATTGCATTCTCTCGATTCAGTTCCCTTGACCGTCTGATTTCACAATAATTGTTACACTTATTTGCGGTGGGCTCTCTCCTCTCTTCAAGCTTCAGTATTTGGGGCTCTTCTCTTCCTCCCAGGGTATTTGCTTCCACTTTCTATCTATTTCCCAAACAGCACTGTTCGTCAAGCTCTAGATTGGTTTCAGATATCTCCAATTCTGCTCATTTAATGTTCAATTTTCATACTTGAAACTTTGAGAGTTTTCTCTCCTCCCAATACGTTGTCCCGGTGGCCTCCAGGTACCTTTTATGATCCTGGGGGACCTCGTGGGGCTCAGCGTGCACTCTGGTATTCGACTTCTTGGTTGCTGGCTTTGCTGGTGTAGTGTTTTCAGCGTCTCTGACTTTGGATACCATCTATGATGCGGGCTGCAGGTAGCTAGCAGTACTCCCTTCTCCTGTGGTCTCGCTGTAGTTCGTTAGGCGTCTCATCCACCACGAAGCAGCCGTGGTCACGCAACTACCTTGCACAGGTCATAGGCCCCGGTTCGGGCAACAGTTCTCCCATTGCAGAATTCATCATCTCTCTGGTGTCTCACTCTGGTGTTCCTCACCTTTACAAAAGTCGCAGGCGATGCAACTTCGTTCTGCTCCTGTAAAGGGGCTTCCCCTGCATACCATACTCTCTCTCCTCACAAGAGCGACTTGTCCCAGTTATATACTTGCCTGCTTTTAAAAAGACATCTTGTCTTTCTTGGTATGGCTGTTTTGTTCTCACATTGCCTAAGCCAAAAATAAGGATGACAGGTTGATCATCTCAGGCAGTCCCATATATGCAGATATGGTATTGGGTCTAAGGAATTCCTCATCGGAATGGGAGTGCTTGTCCCCTAAGGGGGGAGTCACTCCCTTTGAGGTTCCACTTACCCATTTCCCTAGGGATGGTCTTACAGAGCGGGCTCACATCCCTAGCCTCAAAGAGGGGGCTCTCCCCTGGCGAGAAGGGATGAATACCCTTGATTTGTCACAGATATCAATCCCTTAAATGGGACGTGACCAGAGAATAATGTGCCGCATCATTTATAACAAAAACAATGTGTGTGGGCAGGCCCAAGCATACGCCCTCCATCACACTTGCTCCCAGATTCAACTGTCAGTCCTTTTAACTGCCTCATATATATGGACTGTTATTTGGAGTGTAGTTGGGAATGCCATAAGGCGGGCTAAGTAAAATTTCAGGGCCCCACTGACATCTAATTTGTCTCGAAGCCCTTGTTTTGGAAAAAAAGGGCGGCAGATCTGGTTAATGTGGAAGTCCAACACCACTTTTCCAAAGGAAGGCTTGTTGAGTACGGAAAGCCACTTTGTCTCTGGATCTCACCAAATGTCCTGGCAAAGGTGGCAGCTGCCAGGAAGACAGACGTCCGTAGGATCGAATTCAAGTTTGCCTATAACAATGGAGCAAAATGCCTATGTATGAGGCACAAGAGAACAGTGTTTAAATCAAATGAGGGGTAAGGCATACACACACACAGATGCAGTCTAACAAGACCAATACAATTACTCTATCAACAGATTAGACAGCGAGCAGAGGGCGCTCTCTCCATTTTCTTAAGGGGTCCAAGGGCTGACAGGTATGTATGGCATGACTGCATCTTAATAACCAAGCCTGCCAGGTCAGTGCTAAATAACAGCAACTGATCAAGAGTTCTCTTAATTGAGGTCATTCTTCTAAGCAAAATCTGGCCCACTTGCTGGTGTACTGCTTGCACATGGATCCCTTCTGTGCAAAATGAAGGATTCCAAGGGTCTGCTGAGAGAGTCTGTCTTGTTGCTGAATTTACGCACCTGATAAGTGAATTGCATGAATTCCATGGTGAAAACACCCGTTCCAAAATAATGCTGCAGTGTGATATGAGAGGATAATAACCCTTCATCCCTGCATGAATGGCAGGAAGGCCTTCACATTTTTAATTAAGGAGCAACAATGGATACATGAAATGATGTTACATGTCAGGTGTCTCAATGACCAGCTTGAATGGAATAGGATGGTACAATGTGATTATAGGAGATGTTTGTTCAGGTAGAGTAACCCAAACGACTGGAACGACCTGTGTGAAATATCACTTACAATGGTTTTACATTCATCACATTTATGCAATTCAGCATATTACCATATATTCATGAAAGAGTTCCTTTGTACAAAAAAGTTAGTATATACATAAGAAGTTGCAAAAGCATTTTATTTTGCAGAGACAAAAGGCCTTCTTGTGTGTAACCAAAGCATTTCGGTCCTAATGACCATTTTTTTTTTTTATTGTTACAGTTGATAAATCAACTTTTCAATATAAAATACAGAATAAAAATACAAAATTAAAACATTACAGATCAATTCAATTCCGCCATGACAAAATGACAATATAGATTAAAACTTAAAAAAGAAAGAAGAAAACCATAACCATAACCAAAGCCTTGGCCAGCGATTAAAAATTGACCCTTAACTCATGAACAATCAAGAACAAAATCCTTAATGACACTAACAAAAATTCAACTCTCTATTTACAATACAACCCTCAGAAAGATAAAGAAAAGTAAGAAGGAAAACTAAATTAGAAATTCCTTCCCCCCTTCTTTGCCCTTATAATACAATTTATTCTCATTGTTTCAGCAGCCGACTTCCTTTACCGAAAGCAAAGTTAAATACATTTAACATGACCAAGGCATTGGTTTAACACAATATTGCTTATCGACCGTGCTCAACTAACACATCAAACATTGAATCAGTTGTTGTCATTAGTTAAATTCAAGGCCAATAGATAGTTGACTATAGCAATTCTGACTTTGGTCAGTCTGGTATTATATAAATACCACCACAGAGATTCCTTCGACAATAGTGTGTAATCTTCGAAATGAGGTCTAAAGCACACAGTTCTTTTCTCGATTAGAGAGGGGCAGATGACTATTAGGTGATATGTTTCCCTCACTCCATTAATTTTACAAAATCTACAATAACTCATCTTTTCAGGGATTAGTTTCCATTTTGCTAATGCATCCCTCGTGTGCCAGATGTTAAGCCTAAATCTCAAGAACATCTCTCTATGTCTTGCACCCGGGAATTTCATTACATATGATTCAGCTGTTCTTAACTTTTTTATCTCCACCTTATACACATTTCCATGTTTACTATTTATGCATTGGTCATAGGTGTTACACCAATCCCATAATAGAATGTTTGTCTTGGCCTTCACTGGATTAGTGATCAACATATTATCAGACACATCAATTTTTATCAAAAATTCTCGAACCATTCGCCTCCACAATGCCATCGCATGGTGCTCAGTCGTTAGAATATATGTTGACCAGATGTACATGATTGAGTTTTCTGCTATTGAGATAAGACATTTGCGATATATGCAGCAGAGTTTCCACATATACATTGTGTAGAGAGATGTCAACCCGAGCTCATATCGAATTAGATATATTGACACTGATTTAGGAAGCTTCAATAGCGCTTTCCAATAAGTACCCTCTAACACAGACCAAAACCTATCATCCCTCCAGGATCTCGTTTCAGCACCATAGATTACTGTAGGTACTGCTTTCTGGCAGTAAAATATGAGAATAGGTTTCCATGAAAACATTCCATATTTATGATTCAACAAAGTAGCCTGGGCATTGGCTGTTTTCATTTTCTGTTGATTTCCGTGTAATAAGGTGTGTCCGCCTCAGTAGTATTTACATTGAGGCCTAGGTATTTATATTCCTTGACATCTTCTAACCGCTGATCGTGCAAAAACAAGGAGATGAGCGGTCTTTCTCTTGTGCTTATTTTCAATCATCATAGTCTTTGACTTTGCCAAGTTTATACTCAATTCATTTTGTTTGACAAACGTTCCTACTACTTCCAACAGCCTCTGTAACCCCCTGGCTGTTTTTGATAGCAGAACCAAATCATCTGCATAAAACAACTAGGGGATCACACTTGCAACCAGCCGTGGAGAGTCCGCCACCACAGTCTTAAAATCCTCAGCTATGTTTGCAATATAGAAATTGAATAAGGAGGAAGCCATTCGGCACCCCTGCTTCAACCCTCTAAAGGTAAGAATGCTGCGAGTTAGGGTGCCATCAAGTGAAATTCTCACTTGAATCGAGGTATTCGTGTGAAACTCCTGAATCCAATGTTTCACATGTTCTGGACACCTCCCGAGTTCTAACTTCCTAAATAACAGAGGCCTAGACACAGAGTCAAAGGCGGTTTCAAAATCGATGAACGCCATGTATAAGTTTTGATTCATCTGGATTTCGTGTTTTTTGATGGCATGAAGGACCTGTAGATTAACTGCTGTTCCTAGCCCGGGGCGAAAGCCCGTCTGAAATGGATCATTAATTCCAGATTTGATGGTCCACTGGTTAAATCCTTCCAACACAAAACGGGCAAACACTTTCCCAGGTGCATCCAATAATGCCACCGGCCTATAATTTCTGGGGTTCGTTCTATCCCCTTTTTTATATATAGGGATTAGTATCGATTTCTGCCATGAGGCTGGTAGTTTGTGTGTGTATATTACTTGATCAAATATTACATGCAGAATGGAAGCCCATGCTTCCGGATGGTCTTTTAGCATGGAATTTGAAAGCCCATCAGGGCCAATTGCTCTTGCTGAGCTCAATTTCTTTATATAGTATAATATATCTTCCTCCATGATTTTAGGAACCTGGCTTGGTAAATGTTTTGCCCAAACACTACTCGCATATAGAGATGAATAATACTCTGTCCAAACTTCCTCCGGCACAGCATTAACTTGGCTAATCGATTGAACAGGAACATATACACTTTTTATCAACCCCTAAATCAAAGCAGAGCTTTTAGTTGTCAGTGAATATAGCATTATTTTTGCATCTTGAGAAATCATATGGGCTTGTTGCTGTTTTAGTCAATTTTTGTAGGAGTTCTTCAATTTAATAGTTGCTGCTTTACGTAGTACAGGGTCCCATGTCTTAATTCTACGTATCTCCTTCCTGAGTGGCGTTTTTCTTAAGGACAACTCATTATCACGCACATGTCTACGTTTTATGATCATTCTGCCCCCATTAACACTTTTCATTTTGAATAAATGCAATGCCGGAAGATAGTTCCCCTCTTGATATAATAGGTTTGGCTCCAACATATCTTTTGGGTATGAGATGATTTTCAGTAAGTCTGATAACATAGGCGGAGTCCATCTGAAACAATTGCCATTCGCAGAAACTACTACGGAGTTGAGATATGATTCCCTGACTTTCCCCACAATATCAACATTCCATTGCCAATTCATTGCCAAAATGCTGTGATTACTCTGTTTAAGCTCTGAAACTTTGAGCTCAGTCAACATATTGAACATATTGTTATCGACAAAGATGTAATCAATTTGAGACGTTGACTTGCCTCTTCACCAAGTATGCTTAGGGGGAATGTCTTCAGATATTGCACCATTTACCATATTTAGACCTCTTTCACTCATTAGCAAGTTCCATTGCCTAGCAGTTGCCGATAGTTTGCCTCTGTCACTCTTCAAACATTTCATATTCAAATCACCCGCCACAATAGTGTGGTTAATCGTGGCATCTCTTGCTATTAAGTCTAAACAGTACTATCTTTAATATCCAAATGATTCCAGTAGATATTCACACAGGCTATGTTTTTCTTGCCATAAGTAATTTTTACAACTTGAATATGCTTGTTTGGGGAGTGCCACGGCATCAACTTCCATCCATTTCCAGTCTTAAGTACCACCAAAAGACCCCCCTTAGGTCTACCACGATTTTTACTAGTCGCTGGTATTAATTCCAATTGATGATTTTCCCAGACTGGCACAGATTCCAACCATACTTCACTTCTTGGAGCATTAATAAATAATATTGTTCCAATTGTATCCAAGAAGAGGAGGACAAATGTGCATTACCTCTCGTATGCCAAGATGCTGCCCTTACAAGTTGGTTTTCTGTGATGTTATTTAGCTATCCTCTCCTCTGCATTACATCATTAGCTGCAAAGGTCGCTACACGTGATTGTTTGACAGGCATAGTGGAATACGAGACTGAAACTGGGTTTTGGTTCCAAGTTTTACCTTCAGGCATGCTGAACGATTTCGATTGTGTTAGTTCAATTCTCTGCGTATTCTCAGCCAAATTTAGCTGCATGAACCCCATCTGATAGATTTCCATTCTTTCCTGCCAAATTGCATCCTTTACCATATTAGACGTCATCCAGATCTTAACCACCGTTCTATCATATTCATGAATGAATTCAATTTGAGCTAGATCAGATGACTTCACACTTTGTAGCCGTGGAACATTTCCCAGAATGTTTAGAACTGATGATCTATTTAGATCGTACTCCCCAAACCCCCCCCTTCCCCTGCACTGCATTACCAAACTTACATGGGTCAAGTCATTACAATTACCATGTCTGCCGTTCATTCTCTCATTCTTTTCACTGTATCTCCCATTAAAAGTTCTGTTAATGCCAGGAGTGTTCTGGGCACAGGGGATCTGAGGTAACCTCACCTCAACTTGCCTGCCGACAACCCCCCTATTCACTTTCACATGACTCGACGGACCCTTCAAGGGCACATTCATTTTCCCCTCTTTCAACCACTTTGGGGGGTTTTCATCCATGTGTTTAGGGGTCATTACCGGTTGTATCAAATATTGCTGCAGTGATTTTTCAATTTCTTCTCTGCGCTCTTCTAATGTCAGATATTTCTCTTGACTAAACAGTGCAAGTCGTCCGACTTCTGAAGATTGTTCAACCTCACCAGTTCTAACCTCGAATCTTTTAACCCCCTCCTGTTCCCCGTTCTTTTTACCAATTTCTAGCACCAAATTATCCAACCAGGCATATTTTAGTTCAGATTGAGAGGTGTCCGATTTTTCCATCGCAACCTGAGTGTGTTGCGTTGAAAGGCCCTTTATTTTAGCTATTGCCGCATATTTTCTCACAATTGCAGCACTTTTATCCTGTACTCGTTTATCAGGCAAGGTTAATAACTTTATAAATTGCCTGGAGTTTTTGCTTTTCTGCAGCTTCGTTATTTTCAGATTCTTTTGCTTCTTTTGTGTTAATGATTTAGACCTATGAGCAGTTTTTTTTAGAATGTAACTGCAGATTCTGAGCACAGAATATGTTATAAACTGGAGTTTCTGATGTGACCACCTTATTGCCGGAACATTGATATTTACCTTATTTTGTTCTTTTGGATCACTTATCTCTAGAATTTCCTCACCTTTTTTCTTGATGCATCGCACAACCATTTGTTTGTTCTTTACATTTTTTCTTTCTTGGTTTTGTAACTATTGCCTTCACCTCATGCTTGCTCTTCTTTATCAGAACGCATTATCGCTCGCACAGCCTCTACTATTTGAGTTTGTATGATTTCATTTTGTTTATTGTCCCCTTGTATTGGCGGCACATTCCTTACTTCCCGTTGATCATTTATCAATCTTGATTCAACCAATTCTTTCAATAAAAAGTTTTGATCTGTAAGACTAGAGTCTAAAGATTCATATAGTTTGGCCAGTGTAAAAAGTGCAGTATTCATGGCCTGCAAAGTCATTTCTGTCCCTAATGGTGCGGCTTGCCCTCCACCTTCGTTTATATCCATTTCTTTAGACATGCCTTGTCGTGGTGTAGGATGTGTAAAAGAAATTGAGAGTACTGAGGACTCATGTTGTGAGGCAGGAAACATCACTGGGGATTGCGATAGGTGATCTCCTTCATCCAATTCGCCTGAATGCATATCCTGAATATTCATGTTCGAATCAAGAGGCCCATTATCCTCCTCTACACACACATCCCCACATCCATTCTGTAATTCCTCAATCTCGACGGTCTCTCCTTTCGCCCCTTTAAAACCATCTTGAGGGCAGGCAGTTACCGGTATATGAATCTGGACAGTGGTTGTTTCATTTAATGCAGGCGGTAAGACCGGCTCTGATTTTGCCGGCACGACAACTTCACCCAAAAGGTCCTTCTGAGAGAAGGCCATCATCAGGGAATCAGAGGGGGAGCATAAATCTATTGCATTATTTACCTCACCCTCCACCTTATCAGTTAGATTTTGAACTTCCCGCCCGCTTAGATACCACTTTTGTTGAAACACTTAAAGACGGGCATTCTTGGTAGAATTTCCGAATATCCGGCATATTCAATATCAATCTGGAACGTGATACGTTCCTGCGTGGAGCGCTCGGGATGATGTTAGCACGTTTGGGAGTAACCATTACAGTGTCAAAATCATCATTTCTAGCGCCTTTTGGTGGCATGCCTGTGCATAAGGTAAACATTTACTCAACTTAGTGGAGGAATTCACAACACTTCACTAGGATCAACCAAGGCTAGCCACTTATACAATGAATTTGTACACAAAACAAGTCAACCCTTGTAATCAAGCCTCACCCCTCGCCACTCACCCGCTCTACCAGCTAAAACAACCCTTTTGAAATCCCTAACACATATGTACACACACGAAAGCACGGGTGCTACTCCAAATGTAGAGTTGTTGGGAGAAGGCTAACTGGGGGAGGCACAGCCAAAAAGTCACGTGACAACTGTTAGACACAACGGGAAGCTAAGTCTTCACAATAAATTCAAAGTACAGGGTATAGCAACCGCTTACTTTCTCATATCAACCTGCTAAACTTCAATGAAAACATACATTTGCAATTGAGTCAACCCAGCTTCACCAGCGAACAGCCAACAGTACTTTGCTGTACTTCTCCCGGGTGCGCAGCGCGAGTGCGCTAGACTGCAACACAGTCACAGGGCAGGTGGGCAGGTCCACCAAACAAAACACACCTTAAAAATAAAAACAAAGAAGGGAATTGTGAGTGAAGCGCTTCGTGTTACACAATCAGCAAGAAGCACACAATTGCGTAATGAGTTTCTGTGTAAATGTAAATGTCACCACACAATCACCTCCTTTTCCCTTTGTCAGAGGCCAGGCAGGCCGGGAGTCACTGTTAAAGACGTCCTCTGGTGCAAAACGAAATGCAAGCACCCGATCCACTCTGGAAGCTGAATAAGCAAAGTTAAAGTTGAAAGGCTCAGCTTTTCGTTAGCAGTCAATATAGCCAAAACAGCCAACAGTACTTTGCTGTACTTTCCGCGGGTGCGTTCTAATGACCATCTTCACAGACAGTTTCAAAAAACAATTGATGAACTATAAACATAATTTCCCCAAATATATGGAATATGCTGAATTAATTGCATGAATGAAATACATGTACATGAATTGTAAGTGATATTTCACATAGATCCCTCCAGTCGTTTGGGTTACTGTTGGGAAGGGGCAACTCCGTCCCACCCCATTAAGCACTTTAGAGTAAGGCGAGCCGCATTCGAAGCACTATGATGGGCCAGTGGGGTGGGGGGTGGTGATAGGACCCCACCCCAATATAATCAACCCACATAGTGTAGCGTAGGACACGAGCAAGACTGCCATTTTGCACAGATGTTAGTAATCATAGTTGGAGACAATGTCTGTGCTGCAAATGCAGAATTCTATGCACTAGGCCCTAACTGCGAGATGAGGGAAACCTCCAGCCATGCCTGAGCTGCAATGAGGACAGCCCACACCCCAACCGCCATAAATCTCATTCATTGTTCTAACAGTGTTGCAAAGATGTTTTTTACCCGAAAGGGATGTGCCCTACAAGGTTGCGATCATAGGCTAGTGCCTGTGTGCATGTTATCTCACACTGCCCAAAGACTGACCCGGCCCACCCCCTTGAGACCACAAGTTATAGCCCATACAAATGACTAAGCACCCAAGATCCTGAATTCCATGGCACCAGGTGACCTTCCACCACCAACCCTAAAGTAACACGTCTTGAATGTTCAAAGAGAGCAGACATTACACGTCTGTGAGCTACAATCATATGATTTTTATTGCGAGGTGCTGGGAGGGATACATTATAGTTCAAAACAAGGGTCGAGACCTTGGAGCCGGATGGCACGAAAGGGAGTGAGCGAAATGGGTGTGTGTGGAGGTCAGAGTACCCCAGAACCTCCTTTGTGCCAGCCTTAAAGCCTGCCAGGTGCACAGTATACTGATGAAGTAGTATTGTGTTAGGAGTGTAGTTAATTTGTTCTTTGACCTTCGTCGATGAGAAGATGATCTCCACAGCACCCAAGTGATGGAAGACAGACTGACTTGGCTGGAATTTATGACCTGGCATCCCTTATGGAGCAGGCACATCCTGTATAGGCGCACACCAACTAGCCACACAGGTTTTTACTGTATGGTATTGCCTTGCGATGATGACGTGTCTCCTCTTAAGCCTCTGCTTGTACCCTTTTTCAGCAGATCGTTCTTGGCAGCAGAGTTCTTTGCTGTTGCTCTCATCTTTGTGTGAGATTATAACTGGTTATCCTTACAAGATCGAATTGGGTCTTTCTTCCCTAGCGGGTTGTATTCTCTCTGGTGTGAGCGTTCAGAGGAATGCCTTCAATTGGTGACCCTGATGTGATTTCAGCACCCCCATGTCTTTGCGGAGGCTTTCACGCCGCTTCTTCAGAAGGAGCCACACCCACCTACAGTGACCGGTCCCGAAAAAACACTTGTTCCAAGTGGTTTAGCAGAAGCTTTTTTAAGAGTCCTCTCTACTCTTTGTAGCCGGCGCGGCTCCGAGGAGTGTGCAGGACGGTGTTGGAACCCTGTGACCGAGGAGTGCGTGTGAGCACGCACATGTGAGTAGACTCTTCTAAGTGATAACAAGTAGGGGACAGATTCATGGGGAAGTGTGAGAGGTGAACACATGGAGAGCGAGGTTGTTGATGTGACGTGGATGTGGTTTGTGTTATTTCTTATTGGTGTTTGTATTGTAAAGAGATTATTTTGGTAAGGCAAAGGTAAGGCAGGGAGCCCCTCCTGGGATATTATTTAAAAGAGGAATACGGAAATAAACGTAGTGGTATTGTATAAATAGTAGGCCTGGAACAGGAGTGGTTATTTTAGTTCATTGTATTTGTGTTTTATTAGATGAAGAATAGGCCCTAGGAGGGGCATTAATTGTGTGTGTCGTGGTGTGGCATTGGATGGTTGTGTGAATTAGTGTGTGTGCGCGTGGGGGAGGGGGACAGAATAGGGCGAGCATTGATTTTCCTTTTTTTTGTTACAAGCAGCAGCGTGTTAGCAGGGCTTTGCAGGGTCAGTAAGACATATACATCACCAGCTTGGGGGGAGAAACACCAATCGAGTATATGTACAAGGCCCTGCCACTGTATGGTGACAGTGTGGAAAAATACCATAAGCAGTGGGGAAGAAGGGGGGCAATGCAGTACAAAGGATAACAGTAACATAAATAGAGACAATAAATAGTAAATAAGTGTAGCCAGTTGGTGGCAAGTGCACAGGGAAGTGCAGACATCAGGTGTCAAGTGCTAGTAGGGGCTGTAGGGATACAGAAACAGTCCCCGAGTGCAAAGGTTGCCAGGGGGGGGGGGCAGTGCATGTGTGCAACTGGTGGGGAGGGCACCTGGGCCCGAGATCAGAGGGTAGCCAGTTTCAGATTCAACCAGAAGATAAGCAGGGGAGAGGAGGAGAGAAAGCTGAAGCAAAGAGGTAGGTCTTGAGGTGCTTCCGGAACCAGAGATGGTTCTCTTTAAGTTTCCGAGAGGCAGGGGGGCTGTTCAAGAGGGAGGCCCCAGCAGAAGAAAGAGAACTACCACCAACTCGCTGCTTGGAGAAACGACTAACCCTGAGGGAATTGGAGGCATATGAGCAAAAAGCTCGAGAAGGAAGATATTTAGGAAGAGAGAGTTAAAGGTATTGAGGCCCCAGGCCCCAGAAGGCTTTGTGGACAATGCAGAGGGTTTTGAACTTAATCGTCGCCGCCACTGGGAGCCAGTGCAGAGATTTCAGTCCTGGAGAGATACGATCCCTGGGCTTGAGGCCAAGGACAAGTCTCGCAGTCCTGTTTTGGACGAGTTGCAGAGGGCGGAGAGTAGAGGCAGGCAGATTAACAAAGAGACTGTTGCAGTAGTCCAGCCTAGGGAGAACCAGAGCTCTGGAGCCAGTGAGCTTCTGAGGAGGTGCAGCTGGTAGTGTGACTTCTTAGAGACGTACGAGATGTGAGGAGATAAGTAAAGTATGGGGTCGAAGATGGCCCAGAGGTTTTTAGTCTCACAGGTGGGAGCAGGAAGAGGGCCGAGAGAGGCAGGCAAGAGTGTGACAGGCAAGGAGGGAGCAGGTGTGCCGATGAGGAGAGTGTGTTTGGCCAGAGCAGGGCTCCCACAAGAAGAGCATCTGGGAACATATGTCCACATTATTAGTAGCTAAGTATAAGGGGAAACCGCTACAGAAGAGAAAATACAATTTAGACCTCTGGCGAATGTTTGAGAACACAGAGGACCAAGGGGACGGAGCAGGGGCACAGATACAGACAGATGGACAGTGCAGGCGGAGAGCGTGGGGCGCCAATGAAGAGCAGGGGATTATATTCCATGACAGCGTGTCCCGCAAACGGGTACACAAATGCAACCTATGTGCCCACCGTGATAGGGACCCCTTCAGCATCAGTAACAGCACAGGCTACTGCTCCCCCACATGCTTACCCACCTGAAGTATCGGCACAGGTGGATGTCAGGCAGAGGGTTCAAAGAAACGTTGGCAGAGTTGTGAGTGGAGATCAGCAAGGTGCAGGTGTCCTCAAGAGAAGTGAGGGATGTAAGGGTAACGGAAAAAGAATCAGAAGACTGGAAATCAGGAGAATTCTTGCTCAGGATGGATGATTGAATAAGAAACGTATGTGTTGGGAAGGATGGAAGAAAGGGGGAGTGAATACAGTGTTGGGAAATGATGAGAGGAAGGACGACAATGGCACGCTTGATGAGGGACAGGGTGAAGAAGAAGGAAGGGGTGAAGAGGCTGCTGAGAGTACCCATCAAGTAGAAGGATGGTGGTGGGGGGGCGAAGCAGGTTGAGGAATAGTGTCGGCTGGATGGCGTTAGCCAGGAAATAGGGAATTATGAAGAGGGGTGTGGGAAGTGGGGTGACGATGCAGATGCCCTTCATACATAAGGGGGCAGGGAGGACACAGTAAGCACCCTGGCCCCAGATGAATAAAAACAACTTGATTTAGACTCTTCCACAGCTCACAGCAAGGGCGAGTAAGTGGATATATGAGTTTGAAAAGCAAGCAGCCGGGATGCCCTGGCAGTGGGTGATATCAAGAGCTTGATGGTCGCTATAACTGGGGACTAGGCCGGGGATATGTGGGTGAAAGCTGGGTATCCAGGAATAACCCCTGGGGACGATGCACACGAAGGAGCATCATTCAATGGAATTAGAGCACATTTGTGGAATATTCTACGAAGGGCGTGCCCAGATACCCCGATTTACAGTCCCTGATGCAGTGTACAATGGGCGATGATTAGGACCCAGCTAAATTCATTCCTAAATGACAAGAGATGCAGAGAGCTGAAACAGGAGTGCTGTGGGATCGTTCAATACCATTTTTCTATTTTATTTTAAAGAGGGCCTTGCCAAAGGAAGTGCAGAAGGCGTTAGATAAGATTGTGGGTATTGAAGTGAAGGGGTGGCCGGACATACAGAGCATAATAGTGCACCATTGTAAAAGAATCAGGGTGCGGGGAACAGGGAAACAGCCCAAAGGTATCAAACGGAGGAAGCGAAATTGGTAGAAATGAAATTCACAAAAGCTGTTGTTCAGGCACCTGTGTCAACGCCAGTACGGGTGGAGGGGACAGACAGCACCCTATAGGTCATGAGTTCCACTACTGCTGCGCTTAGGGCTGAAGGAGGACAAGGACATTGGGGCGGAGGGCAATAGTATCTCGGCCCACAGTGGCAGCAAGGGGGACTGAAGTGAGGAAGAGAGGGCTTCCAAGGAGCAAGGGGGGGTTTGGATCATCACAATGTTGGAATTGTTTGAGGTGGGGCATTTTGCAAGGGAATGCAGGGTCAGGTCTGCAATGGGGTAGCATTATGGGTCACAGCAGCAGGGCCAAGGGTATCGAGGGCCTCAAGGGCCAGAGCATCCGCAACAGGGTCAAGGGTATCTACAGGTGCATCACCAAACATATAACCAGCAGCCTCAAGCATCTGACATAGAAGTGCAGCACCAGCCACAGCAACAGCAGGGCGGTGTTGCCCCTGTCAATATGGTACCGAGCGAGACCAGCGCCCTCTTTGGAGGAGCAACAGTGATGGGGTAACCCCTTCTTGATCCCGGAACGAATACATATCCTGATTAAGACAGGCCACAGAGAGCATTTGCTTTCCGGCCTCGTCAACGACCATCCATCCCGAAGAGGAACCCTTGGTGGGGGCGTAGATAGGAAACAAGCAGTTCATATTTATGGTGGACTCCGGTGCAACAAAATCATGCATCACGGAGGGAATTTCCCATTATCAGGCAAATATCTTGACATGCAGGGATTCTCTAAGGCTATTTCAACAGTTCCATACATTGCTCAGCACATTAAACATGATAATATTGCTCACATATCGCGGTATAGTTTTCTCCACGCCTTGGATGTGCGCAATAAGGGCAGTGCTGAAAATACACACAATGACAAGGGAGGTGGTGGTATGTGGGACTCCTGTGGACCCAGACATGTTCATTTATGGTATTACTGTGCTTGTGGAGTCAGTGCCTCAGATCGCTAAACAGTGTTTGCAAGTGCCCACAGATTTAATCTTTCGTCCAGTTGCGTCGCCTGAGGTGGTGGCAGGAACAATATTGTCGCTAGACTTACAGGGATTGTTGGTCTCTGATAAGAAGGTTGTTGTGCTCGGAATAGACAAGGACGGTTGTGAGTGGCGCACAGTGCTCTGTATAGATCCAATAGTACAGTTAAAGTAAGTGACAGATGAGGTGTTTGAGAACAATGAAAAAATGGGGAGATATTAGAGATTTGTATCCCCTGCGACATAATGGTACAGTACAGAAACATGCAGTGCCCCCTGATGAAAGTACCAACTCCACCTCTATTTCTTGACGAAGACTTAAAACACGTGCCTGTAAATTTGTGGACTACAAATCCACACTATGTGGGACTACTGAAAAACGTGACCCGGTGCGTATAAAACTGAAGCCAGGTGCGGTGCTACCCAGGGTAAAAATAATATCTGTTATCAAGGGGGGAGTGGAAGAGGGCATCAGAAATACAACACAGGCCCTACTGGACCTGGGGATCATCGTGCCATCCACGTCTCTGTGTAACACAGCGATATACCCTGTCAAGAAATCAACAGGGGGCAATTGGAGAATGATTCAGGATTTACGCCCTCTCAATGATGTGGTTCCTAATCCTGCAACAATTCTATGCAGTATCCCCAAAGAAGCCACATACTTCACTGTAGTGGAATTGAAGAATGCATTCTTCTCGATTCCACTCCATCCTGAGTCAAGGTATCTCAAGGCATTTAAACAGGACCAAATGCGTTACAAACATACTAGATTACCTAAGGGGTACAGTGAGAGCCTGAGCATCCCAGTCCTGATTATCCCGTACGTGGTCAATCTGCTAGTGTGTAGTGACAGTGAGCAGCACTGCCGAACGGATTCCATTATACTCCTACAATTGCTGGCCCCTATGGGGTACAAAGTCGACAAGGCTAAGGTGCAATGCTACCAAAAGGAGGTACTCTATCTGGGACAGTTCATAACAATAGCCCTATAGTCTCTTTGAGAAAGATAAATTTAGAAGTGTACCCAATTGCAGTTAGAAGTTGTGACCAATAGCCTCTTGGAGAAAGCTGAATTTGGAAGTGTACCCAATTGCATTTGGAAGTGCACCCAATTGCATTTGGAAGTTGCGCCCAACTGCATTTAGAAGTTGCGCCCAACTGCATTTAGAAGTTGCGCCCAACTGCATTTAGAAGTTGCGCCCAACTGCATTTAGAAGTTGCGCCCAATAGCCTCTCTGAGAAAGTTGATTTTAGAAAATGTACCCAATTGCATTTAGAAGTTGCGCCCAATAGCCTCTCTGAGAAAGCTGAATTTAGAAGTGTACCCAAGTGTACCCAATTGCATTTAGAAGTTGTGACCAATAGCCTCTGTGAGAAAGCTGAAATTTGGAAGTGTACCCAATTGCATTTAGAAGTTGTGACCAATAGCCTCTTGGAGAAAGTTGAATTTAGAAGTGTACCAACGGCACGGAATTGCATGACATACATAATTATGCTTTGGAATGCAGGAAATACATCATACCACACCCCACGCTTACTCTCTCCCTTACACCACCACTCAACTAGAACACAGAGATACTATGACACCATTCGGTATAACTGTTCTCATATCAACATCTCCCGCTCACTCCCATCACTCTGAGTAAACATTCCTGGTTTCGCACGCCCAGCCAGGCGTTCTCCTCAGGCCTAACGCAGCCACACTCGATCTGGATAAAAGCCGGCCAGAGCGAACACATACTCCTGATCTCTCAACCACCACACCTACCGCTAAGAAGCAGCTACCACTTGAATTCCGCACCAGCTGCACACATACCTGGTGCGTACACGCACTTTTTGGACTCTCTCTACTGACCTGAACTTCGGTTCCCAAGGGCGTTCAACCTACCAGCGCCTTCAGACCATACCAATGGTATATAAGGCGCTATATAAATGCAAAATAACATAACATAACAACGAATGGTAAAAGAATCCTAACAGATAGGGTAGCTTCCGTACACGCCACCCCCAGACCCGCCTCAGTTAAAGAAATGCAGATATTTTTGGGGCTGTGCAACGAATGTAGGGCATGGACCTTGGATTACATGGCATACACAAGACCACTTCTGCAGGCCCTTAAGCAAGCACAAAAAACAAA
The DNA here is from genome assembly GCF_040938575.1 of Ambystoma mexicanum. Lineage (NCBI taxonomy): Eukaryota > Metazoa > Chordata > Amphibia > Caudata > Ambystomatidae > Ambystoma > Ambystoma mexicanum. Next base: position 1,432,504,059 of record NC_090931.1, read on the forward strand.
GAATCAATCTACAGTGGACTGCAGAGATGATCAAACAGTTTGAGGATTGAAAAGAAGTTATTAGTTCAGCACCCGTACTGGCCACCCCAGACTACACAGGAATTTTGCTTGTTTTTACTTTCTGTTGGCCAGCCCATGACCGCAGTGTTGACACAGAAGAGCACTATGGGCCATAAGCCATTGACCTATTACAGAGGCACACTGGTTTCAGTGATGCAATGGCAGTTTGCGTGCGAACAAGCATTAACAGCTGCTGCATTTTCAATAGAAAAAAGTTCTATTATTGCCATGGGGTGCTCAGTTACATTGTATGTGGAACACGCTCTATTTGCCATCCTGGAGAGGTCAAAATCCACATTGGTTACACAAAGATCTTCAGCATACAAGATTATTTCAAAGCACCACATTCACCTGGTTCGATGCAAAACAGTGAATCCTGCCACCTTCCTAACAGAAATGCCTACTGCCAAAGATCTAATGGTGCACGATTGTGCCACATACGAGGGGGATGAGGATGACATCCCCAAAGCGAAAGATTGCGCATTGATGGAGGGGGAGGTATTGTTCATTGATGGATCATCCACAATTAACCAAGAGAGTGACCAGAGACATACAGGGGAAGCGGTGGTACAACTTCAAGAAGGGGAGTACGAGACAGTGGTTATGAAAGGATTGCCCATACATTATTCTGCACAGGCGGCAGAACTCATAGCGCTCATCGAAGCATTGAGAGCGTCCCAAGGATGCCATGTCACAATATATTCAGACTCGGCTTACGTCTGAAGAAATGTGCACGCTGGTCTATCGTGCTGGAAAAGCAGGGGGTTTCGGAGGGCAGACAGGTCTCCAGTGCAGCATGCAGCACTGCTAGAAACACTGATAGAAGCATTATCCCTGCCTTCTGTTGTGGCAGTCGTAAAATGCACTGCCAACACTAACGGGACTGATGAATTAGCAATGGGGAATGCAGACGTCGACGCGGCAGCCAAAATGGTGGCATATCTGCCAAATAAAATGCCTGCTGAGTACATTGTGACTACCCCACCAGCAAGCGTACATCCAATAACTTACACAATAAGTGCACGTTGTTGGGCTGGTTGCTTTGCTGGTCGCCTTGTTTGTTGGCTGCTCGAACATGCTTGTGAGCTGATGGTTACCTGCTGGTGAATGTTTCTTTTAAGAGAAGTCAGCAAGAGGAAGGACCTCGCCTGCTGTAACGTGTGGAAGCCCGGGAGTCAAGCAACAAACCTGCCCTGAGTCCCGCCCCTGCTGATTGGCGCAGCGTCAGTACAACATACCGGTGCACGTGCATCTCGCGTGCGCACCCAGAAGTGCACGCTGTTGGGCTGGTTGCTTTGCTGGTCGCCTTGTTTGTTTGCTGCTCGAACATGCTTGTGAGCTGATGGTTACCTGCTGGTGAATGTTTCTTTTAAGAGAAGTCAGCAAGAGGAAGGACCTCGCCTGCTGTAACGTGTGGAAGCCCGGGAGTCAAGCAACAAACCTGCCCTGAGTCCCGCCCCTGCTGATTGGCGCAGCGTCAGTACAACATACCGGTGCACGTGCATCTCGCGCGCGCACCCAGAAGTGCACGCTGTTGGGCTGGTTGCTTTGCTGGTCGCCTTGTTTGTTGGCTGCTCGAACATGCTTGTGAGCTGATGGTTTCCTGCTGGTGAACGTTTCTTTTAAGAGAACTAGTCAGCAAGAGGAAGGACCTTGCCTGCCGTAACGTCTGGAAGCCCGGGAGTCAAGCAACAATTAACTTTGGATTTGGTGTGCGTGATTGTAGAAGTCATAGGTGCGTGTAGGATTCATTACCCAATACATGTTTTTTGTTTCCTTTGAAGACCCGCCCTGAGTCCCGCCCCCTGCCGATTGGCGCAGCGTCACTACAACAGCACGTTGTTGGGCTGGTTGCTTTGCTGGTCGCCTTGTTTGTTGGCTGCTCGAACATGCTTGTGAGCTGATGGTTACCTGCTGGTGAATGTTTCTTTTAAGAGAACTAGTCAGCAAGAGGAAGGACCTCGCCTGCTGTAACGTGTGGAAGCCCGGGAGTCAAGCAACAAACCTGCCCTGCGTCCCGCCCCTGCTGATTGGCGCAGCGTCAGTACAACATACCGGTGCACGCGCATCTCATGCACGCATCCGGAAGTGCACGTAAGTGCACGCTGTTTGGCTGACGGTGGTGGGGATGGACTCTGTATTGGTGATAGTCTCTATCTTTGTTTTTGAATTTGTACTTTTGTGGTGTGAATCTTGAATACTCTGTATGAGAAAAAACAAATTATCCCTAATCTGAGAGGAAGCAGGTGCCGATTTTTTTGCAGCAGTGAGTATGCGACAAGCCAGTCTTGCGCACGCAGCTGCGTTGCCACTTCCGGATGCAAATAATGAGGAGGTGGCTCTTTTGCATTGCGTGCAAGACTGCTCTTTGAAGGATAAACCTAGGGAAGAACCCATCGTCCCCTCACAACTGCTGTTCAGGGAAGATGAAACGCTGAATGACTCTCTTATGAAAACGAAGGTGCTAGGTTCATGCAAAGATTCAGAGAGCCAACCACCCGAAAGGGATTACTGTACCTCCAGTGGTTTCAATTATGACAATATGTTGGATTTCACTAGAAAATCTTCCAACAAATGGTATGAATCCTGTCAGGAATTCCCTTCCTAGTCAGTCTAATGCGACAGCCACTGATTTTTCTGTAATGATGGGTCTTTTTAACCGGCTGTTGCTTGCTGAGTTGTGTAAGCAAACGGACGCCATTATGGGCCTTGTCACTGAAATCACGTTATTACCATCTAGATTTACAGAATCATTGAGTAAAAAACTGTCGGATCAGGTTAGGTTAACCCATAAGGTCGATGTTGTCAGTACTGAGAACTTGAAACAAACTTCTGCTCTGTCACCTGACGAGATCATTGTCATTCCCACAACTCAGGAAGACTTATCCGAGATAGTCTGGGATGGAATGAATAATGTTTTTGAAGAATTAGTAAAACCAGATCAGGTGGTCTGTGAATTCCAGAAACAGAACGAAATTGGAATCCTAGAACCAAAAAGGTCTAAAAGACAGGAGAAACTATTTGCAAAATTGAGAAAACAAAAACAATAAAAACAACGGGGCACTAAAAAAAAACGTCGAAAAGTTCCTGAGGGACTATCGGGTGCCAGACCTGAAGGATCTGGTACGGCCCGATATACCTGGGCTTATCCTGACTACCTTATTTAAAGACTCTGGTAACATATCTTTAAACAGGCCATACATTCTATCCTTATTGGGTCAAATTACGGACTTAGCCTGATTTCCTCTGCAGACATAGAGCTAGTTAACTTCATACATAAGCATAGACTAGACTATGTACGATTGGTGGTTCCATCACCTCTGGTAAGAAATCTGCTACTGAAAGAGGCTGAGCAATTACAATGTAGAGGTTTCGACATTTTTGAATTTGTTCATACTCTACCTTACGCCAAACATAGTTTGTCGAGCACGAATACACTTGTGAAGGAAGTCCCTACTCTGCCCAATGCTAGAGCAATGCAGGCCTCAGGTGACAACCTGGAAAAACAGGACTGGAGGTGGCTTGCCCTGTCATTACGCAAGTCCATTGATACCCTTAAACAACTGGGGAAGCCCCTCTAGCTCTGTTCATATCTCAAAATTACTTAGTTACAACTCTAGAGGATCGGCAAACTTGTTGCATAATGTGAACTTTATGAAGGAACTCTCACAATTTGACTATGTTTTCATTCAAGAATTCTGGTCTAGGGTTCATCTGTGTTGGGAGGGTTTCACGGTCACTTCTTTATGTGCACAAGGTGGCAAGGTGTGCCGTCCAAAGGGTGGCCTCATCATTGCTGTTAAGAATGATAACAATCCGAGAATTATGGGTGAATGGTCCTTTGCCTATCACTTCTTAGGGCTTGGGTACATAATGAGGTTTAATGCAGTTGACACTGCTTTTCTGTTTGTCAATACCTATTGGAATCCTTCAGAATATCCGGACCATCAACTATGGATGGAACTGTGCAATCTAGGTTCACTCATTGAAACTTGTCTTGTAGCAAATCCAGGGGGTCATATTGTAATTGCTGGGGATTTGAATGCAGATTTCCTGGATGATCCCTTAATTGGTGATTTACAGATCTCAAACCTAGACCCTATAGCCACAACAGGAGGAAACTCCAAGCTCGTGGTAGAATCTGGCCACATTTTGCTGAGGTTTGGGGGCTTGAACTGCTTATAAACAATCTTCCTACTTGGAAAGGCAGAGGGCATAAATCTATTACTGATTATATTTTCTGTTCTGTAGGCCTGTTTAACTGTACGGGGAAGTTTGACACTATTGAAAACAACTCGAGTGACCACTGTATGCTTACAATTGAAATTTACACTTTGGCACAACAACCTGCAAAAATGAGTTATAAACATGGTCTGGTAACGAATTGTGTAGGTAATAGAATAAAATGGACTGGGGGAAAAAATGCCAGTTTTACCGCCACCATGATAAAAGAACACAAGAGCCTCTCCTATTATCAGCGGGCGGACCAATATTCTGCCACAAAGTTTACAGATTATATAAGTAGGTCCCTTACTAAAATGGAGGAGTCTTAACTACAAGAAGACTGCTAAGATCCCAATTACCCATAGATTTGATAGGGAAGTGTGGGATCGCAAACGCCAGATGAGCAAAGAGATCCGAACCATCAATAAAGCAGGGTATTCTATTGTTCGTAAGGCTACTATGAAAAAGTAAATAAAACAAAGTTACAAAAACTGTTCAATACAACATCGATGTATTAGATCCCAGTGAGAAGGTGAAGCTATGCTAAAATCCTTACGAGGATCCAACTTCGCCAACTTCTGGAATCTAATCAATGAACTGTATAATCCGCAGAAAGAGGTGTTCCTTAACCCTATAAGTGAAAATACATGGTTGGGGCATTTTGCAAAACAGTATAGTATCAAAAGAAGTGATGTCTCTGTAACTCCTAAAAGCAAACATCCATGGCTAATGGACTATACCAAGAGGGATATTGCAGATCTTATTTCCAAATCGAAAAATTCAGGGGCACCTGGCCCCAACAATTTATCAAACAAAATCCTCAAGCTTTACCCGGACATTTGGGCCAAAATTTTGTTTGTTTTGTTTAATAAAATCCAAACTACCAAATTAATTCCGCAGGCGTGGAGGGTGTCGATAATTATCCCAATTTTTAAGAAGGGTTCTCGACAATGTCTCTCTCTAGTTATAGGCCCATTGCCATTGCAGACCCGGAGTCTAAATTGTTCTCCTCTTTGGTGCTAAGAGATATCCAGAAGTGGATCCAAGAGCAACAAATCCTGGACTTGAGACAGATAGGATTTAGAAAAAATATGTTTACTGACTGTGGTGGTCTAATGATAAACTGTTTAAGAGCAAAATCTATGAATAAGGGAGCAAGATCGACCTTTGTCGCATCTATGGATTTAAGCTCTGGATTTGATCTTGTAGACAGGAAAACTCTGTGGGAGATACTAAGATATCTGGATATGCCCCCTTCCCTCTTGGATATTGTAATGGCCATCTACTCCGATACGGGAATGAGGGTTAGACTGGATTCTGAAGGTACTCTTTCAAAAGAACTTAAAATCCACAATGGTCTCTGCCAAGGCTGTATGCTGGCACCTACGATTTTCAATCTTTATGTCAGTGGTGCCGATTTTGCCCTGTCTAATAAAGGTTTCGTATCACCTAGAGTGTCGAACACTCATCTTTCTTGGTTGGCCTATGCGGATGATTTTCTGCTTATGGACAATACCAAGGTAGGTCTACAAAGATTGCTCAAAGCATTTGAAGATTTTATCTGTGGTCTGTCTCTTAAAATGAATCCATCAAAAACGGTGATATTACACCTCGGAAGAGCAAATAAGAAGGAGAATGCTTATACTTGGATGTGTGGTAACAAAAGATTAAAAGCACAGCCAGTATTCAAATATTTGGGTTTGGCTATATCAGGTACAAACTCTAGATCCTTATTTAAGACACAATTAAAACTAAAGGCGGACCTTGCCATTCGACAAATGCGTGCTCTTGAAGTTAAATTTGGCAAATTTACGATGGTTCCACTCGGGGAATTCTATCTTTAAAAAAATCATTCCCCAGTTAATCTATGGTGTTGAATTTCAATCAAACAATTGTGAGGTGGATCTGTCATCAATCGAGAGCTATATATGGAAATCGGTTATTTTTTTTTTACCGAAATGTATTCCATATGAACTGATAAAATAAGAATTTGGTTTGTGGCTTATGCAAGATGGAAAAGAATGGGTCTGTGGCGGAAGTGTCACTCTGGAGAAAATGGGTACTAATGCGCAGGCCAGGATTTTGAAAACCCCTTTATTCAAGCCATAAACACTGAGACCCTAAACTCTTTAAACTTTAGGTATGTCAGTAAATACTTTACTGAACAAACCAATACGTATCAAAGAAAGTGTCATGGGTTTTAATTGGTTAAAAACTAAAAACAAAATTGTGGAAAAAACTAAAAACAAAATTGTGGAATCGAATTTGCATCATCAAGTGTGTTCAATATACAAATGGTATCCGGTTATGGAAAACTATCTATTAAAATACCCAAGCAAACAAATTCGAAATGACTTTATACGTTTTAGGTTTAATGTTATATCAACAAACCAAATTAACTCTATTAGAAATAGCCACTTTGATGCTTGGAAGTGGAGTAGATTCTGTCTAGTAGAAGGGATGGTGGAATCCCTACAACATATTCTGTTGGTATGTCTGGTACTGAAGTCCAAAAGTTTCATTTATTTTGCACAATATGTACAAAACACTGCTAATGTTAATGGGGAATTTATCTGGATGAGAATGCTACATAATAGTGATGGTAATTTAAACATCCGGATAGTCACTTTTTTGAGGAATGTATGTGCTTTATATTAGTTTTTTGTAAAAGAAGATTGGAACGTTTGTTATCATTGCTGTTAACTTTTGGTTTGAATTAGGTGATACGGTTTTGTTAGTAGTTTCTTTGGTTTTGTGTTTTTACATCTCTATGTGGTTCTAAACAAGTATTTGTATGTATAGTTTCATGGTTTAATGTATAAAGAACTAAAGAAATTGTTTCAATTTTGTAAAGGTGTATATAAACCAAAACAAATAAAGGAAACAAAAAATAACTTGCCCAGCATTACCTATCTTCAAGATAATCGAGTTACAGGGATGGGCACCAGAAAGGGAGAAGGAATTGTGGCTATGAAGGGGATGCAAACAATCCCCAACGGATCTATTGTGGAGACAAGGGAGCTCCGGTCATACCGTAATGCCCCAGAAACTGCTAGCATTAGGATTTGAACAGTTATTCATCCCACAGTTCAAAGCAGTACATCGCAGCAGATATACAGGAGGACTGGTCCATACCAAACATTAAGGAGAACATCACAGAAATGGTTGTACATTGCACAGCATGTCAAAGTTTCAGTACAGGGATGACACAACAGACGTTACAGGGCACATTGCCTCGCCCTACTGGGCCGTTCTATGAATTACACATAGATTATGCCGGCATGGGTGAGTGTTACAATGGCTCCAGGTATCTCATAGTTGTGGTTTGCCCTTTCTCAAGATGAGTGGAAGCAGTGCCTTGCGCACATCCGGATGCCAAATCTGCCCCTAGATTTTTGGTAAGCAAGGTTTTCCCTCGATGGGGTGTGTGCAAGGCTTTAAGGTCAGACAATGGCACACATTTTTTCAATGCACTGTTTCAGCACGTCACAGCACTTATTGGCATTAAGCACTGGATTTGTTCAATTTACCACCCACAGGCCAATGGCCTTGTGGAGAGGATCAACAGGCTCCTCTAAAGCAAATTGTCCAAACTGTGTACCACATTGAAGAACTGGGTACACTGTTTGCCCCTGGCCCTATTTAGTTTATGCACACAGCCCAGCAAAGACCACCATTTGTGATCTCACTAGGTGGTCACTGGTTGGCGCATGCACACCCCCATATCGCCTGTAAGAGGTGCTTCAAGACGCACATAGGGCAGCAGCAGTGTTAGGTGACAAGTTCAAAGATTATTTGACCATACTAAAGGGGGGCAATTAAATGTGTCTCCCGACAGATTGCACCTCCCAGAATTGAGACAGCACACATACCGACCGGATGTAGCAACCACAATGGCAATAGATACTGAGTGCATGACCACACACCTGCTGCTGCCGGGTGACTGTGTACATTCACAATTTCGTGCATAGGTGGAACAACCCTTGGTTCAACAGGCCCTACGATGTGGTGTTTTGCACTCCCCTTGCTGTGAAGGTAAAGGGCTTGTAAAATTGGGCCCACCTCTCCGACATCCACAGGGCAAATCCAGACAGCACATCACCACTTCAGTTATCTTAAAGGAGTGGCAGTAGTACCTGCGTCCAGTCTACCTCACCGGCCTCTGCAAGCACAGCAAGTGTGCGCTGTCACACTCCAGCGGGCCAAACCTCAGCTGCTAGCTCTATAGATTTTTTTTCAGGAGCTCTTTCTCTCTTTTTTCTTTCTCTCTTTTTCTCTCTTGCTCTCTCTCTGTAACGGTACATCTCTTTTTTTTGTAGTTCTGTGCATTCTGCTTCCATTTCAGGAGAAAAGATGATGAACCTCACCAATGTAAATAACTTTGTTAAGTAAGGGCCCAAAGTGTAGATGCACAAATGATAATATACGGGCCTATGCTCATTACTGCGGAATGATCATTATTGCAGGTTTATGTATGATATTGATGGTATTGTTGGGGCTTTATTGGGGTGAGTATGTTATAGGGGGGGGTCATATAAAGGGGGGAATTGGACTGTATACTTACATGAGACAGTACATATAAATATTAATAACATTAGTGGATTTACATATATAAATAGCAACATGAATGTTAACAATAATAATGGAAATATGTATGGGGGTAGTTTAGTTTTTATTTATTAAACTACCCCCAGTGGTAGCGATGGTGTTAGTACAAGCATTTGTAATGATTATAGCAAGAACTCAACACAACAGCGTGCCCATACAAGAGCTCCACATCCTGCCAGGGAAAGGACAGTTCCAACAGCTACAGAGAAAGAGAAGATCGAATTACATATCCAAAGATTCCTCTGCATTGCTTGCTGAAAAACCAAAGGAGTACCGACTCTTCGGCTCAGCAGAATCCTTTTTCACATCTCTACTGTTGACAGGAGTGCAGGCCACAGCAAATGCCAAATGGCTGCAAATCGTGAGCTGGGAGCTGATCCAGCTCGCAAATGACACAGACAACAGGTTCAACGTGATCAAGGTTGAGGTGCGTGCATTGAGACTCATGACGATGCAAAACCTCTACGCGCTGGACATGTTAACAGCAATGGAAGGCAGGGTTTGCAAAAATGTGTCGGTTCCTGATGCACATTCGTGCCTTCAGAAGATGCAGAGAACGCATTGTTATTCCACATCATTGCAGCAGTCCATGACCTGGGTGTTCGCATGAAGAAGGCGGGAGGAGTACAGGAGAGTGATTGGTTCAACTTAGCATTTAACTGGGCCCCGTTTTGGCTCGGAGCGATCATGAAGCTATTGATGCCTATTATCGCGTTCACCTTAGTTATTTTCTGCACAACTGGGCTTCAGATGTTGTGCCAATGGAGCAACCAATAGCACAAGAATTATGGTATCAATTGGGTTTCAAAAGCACCTCGCAACACAACAGATAGTGAAGTACAGACTGATATCCCACAGAGTGACCCCAAGTATGAAATGCTCCCCATCCATCCCATATGGAAATAAAGTTGACCACCTATAACACACAATCATTACGCCGGATCTAGAGAACTATACAGCGGAATTTGGGTGGACCTGACGGAGGAAAGGGGATGCATCTATATGATTTGCTCACCTGAGGAATATGCATGTAGTGGGGAGAGTTTGCAGTCAGAATGCAGGGCTTGGAAACCAATAGAGGGAACACAGCCGTACGTGGAAGCAGAGAGGAAAAAGCGGGAACAAAGGGGTATTAAGGAGTTTGTTACTATAGAAGTAATGAAAGGGGGGAATGTTAGGGGGTTGTAACAGGGTCACCCCCTTCCTAAGTACTTTAGAGTAAGGCGAGCTGCATTCAAAAGCACTATGATGGGCCAGGGAGGGAACAGTGATAGGACCCCACCCCCAGCATTCCATTATTGCAGAGACCGACTTAGTCGTAAGCATATTCATTGTATCTTTTGTAGGGAAATTGTCCAAAGAAGGATGAAAGAGGTGGGGACAATCAAAACGATAGTTCCTGACTTTGCTCTGGATCCCCTCAATGATTGTGTTCCCTTGAGTCAGGCCCCTCAACCTTGCACCCAGGACCAGGTACATAACCCTGGCATCAATACCCACATGACCTACTTCCAAGTCCAACATATCATGGCCTGTTTTGCATTTTCTATTTCAGCCAAGAACTGATCACAGGTGAGGTCATTAGCGAGCCTTGTTATGACCCTTGAAAGGAGACCACTGCAAGCTGCCACTAAAATGTTTGAGTTTGCTTAATTGAGGTGGAGAGGCCTGTTATGATGGACTGTGCATTGCATGGCATCAAGCGCTTTCTTTGTTTTACCCAAGGGTGGGCCTGTTCAGGGATCTTAAATTTAACATCTAGCCTTTTTTCTTTTTAGTAGGAACGATTCCTTGCACGGTCCACAACCTATGGCCCTCCAGATGTTTGGATTACAACTCCCATGATGCCTCATAATTGACTATGCTGGCTAGGGATGATTGGAGTTGTAGTCCAAAACATAGAGAGCCAAAGGTTGCAGGCTCCTGGCGATCTTTGGAGCCTCCCACAGAATAACTAGCTGTATTGGGATACCTGCCTTGTTCACTTTGTCTGAAAGTAACTCTGCTGCAATCCCAGTTTCTGACTGTGGGGGTTTTCAACACATGGCGGTGTAAAGAGTCCATGGTATTGCAGCCCTACTCCTGGAAGAGAAGGTAGCGGCAAGAGCATTAGTGGAACAATGGATGCCTAAGCTGATCTTATTCCGTCTTTAATGGTTCGTCCTGCTGCCTGGTCAAGGATTCCCGATGGACAATGCTAACAAAAAGTCCTGTGTAGGGAATTGTAGACAAGGGGGGCTTGGGAACCCTGTCTGTCTTGCCGCTGGATTTCGAACGACATCACCCATTAGGGCAGTGCATCTAGCACAAGCAAATGATGAGTCTTACTAATTGGTTATTAGTGTAGAGTTGATTTTATTAGCATGAGGTTGCTGCTGTTTGTAGAGTACATGTAGTGCGATTCACATGAAAAAAGCGTACGCGTGTTTCAACCAGCAGGTCTTTATCAAGGCTGTGATGTTGTGCCATAGTGACATTGCCAATTGGTGTTGTGGTGGGTGGCGGTTTGCCGTGAGTGGTGATGTGAATTGTAACAAGGAACATTGCCAGGTTGCATGAAGGCATACCTATCGCATTTGAGTAGTATAGTGACAAGGGGAGTAAAATGTGACAGATGTATGCATGTCAAGTTTTAGAAAATAAAAAATGATAGTCAACAATTGGAAGGACCCAGTTGGTAATAGGCCGGAGGTGCACTAACGGGCAAAAAGGAGGAGTGGAGAAGAGTTAAATGATTAGAATAGGTAAAGCTCAATATTAGAGGGAATTTAAGAGGTGGGAGGAGGTTCCTACCAGAAGATAGATGAGTCATGTTCCTTGAGGCTGGATAGCATCTAGAGGGGGGAGAGAACATGAAATTAGTACGGTGGTAGGGGTGTATGGTTCCTGGATGATAGTAAGTATGTGTTAACAAAGGGTGGTGAAGGTGGGATTGGGGTGGTTGTGCCGAGTAGGTGGTGCATGGCGCAGGCGTGAGGTTGCATCCTGTGTCGCCAGGGGAAGTGTATTAACGGTGGGATGGTGGTGGGCCTAATAGTTTCCCCAGTGCCCTAGGGAGAGGGTACGCTGATGCCCTAGATAGTGCGGTCTAGGATTGTGTTGGCAGTGTATCTGTCTAAGCAGTGCGTGCTGCGGTGCATGCAGTGTTGATCAGGTGAGTTTGAGGGTCATATAGGGCCCTTGGGAGTCGTCGTTTCCCTGTGGAAGTGGCTTGGAAGTAGCCTGTTGGCAGTAATCAGGCCTGGAGGAGCAAGGGTGCTGGAGCAGAGGACGGTCGTGGCCATGTTTGTCATGGGCCCAGGCGGTCCAAGGTGCATGTGCTAGTATGGGAGTGAATAGGGAGGGTGTGTGGTAGCGGTGGGAATTTTCTCTTTTATATATAATTGACGGCTCGGGTCCCCAAGTATCTGTTCCGACCCGAAGGCTGTATGCATGATGCCTGCTAGAGACGGCCTAGGTAAGGGCCGATGTGTGGTTGGCAGGTGGGCCAAGGTATGGAGGCCAGGCGTCGGTGAATTGATCTATGGATAGTCTAGTCTAAGTCAGTGATCCTGTGCAGCATTGGAGTGCTGAGATGGGCGCAAGACGGTGAGAAGGAGAGTGGTGCGAAAACCCAGTGGTTACATGGCATGGTGGCACAGGCTTAATTGGGCAGCCGGTGTTCATTAAGTTGCCTTGTAATGACAGCGTGGCTAGGGGGTGTGGGTTTACCTGTGTGGCCGGTGAGGCCTCAAGAGGCGGTCACGGCAATCTTTCGATCCCGGCCACATCTTGCATCTCTAGTTATATGGTATCCATGCGACCCATTGGCCATTCAGCCCCATTCAAGGCGGGTTCTGATAGGCCGCCGGGTTGTCATGGAGATATGTTGAAAATTGGAATGCAAGCTGTGTCTATGAAGAGAGGTCAATGAGAGCCAACTAATAGATGGGTTAGGTGCGCACTTATCAAGCGTCAGCACGCAATAATTGCAGAATATCACGGGTGGAATGGGAGGGGCTGAGCGCACAGTCTGAATATTCAAAGTGTTGCAGGAAGTGACCAGTAGCGTTGGGTCATGAGGCTGGTGGGGCTAAGTTACACAATCATGGAGGATAGTGGGTGGCACGGGTTGCCTGTCACTAGGAATCGCATGAAAGCGTTGGACATAATGTGTTCTGTTCTTGTTATCCGGCAGGGTCATTGTGCAAGGGAAGGTAATATTACTAACTAGGCAACCAAAGAGGTGTGTCGTGGAGAAGGGGGGGGGGGGTTGTACATTGTTACGAGAAGGTGAATGACACAGGGTGCCTATCATCAATTATAGCACAGGTATACCAGGTGCAGTGAGTGACTTGTGGTGTAGGGTGGTGGGATGGTGAGGGATGTGGGGGTTCAGATGTCGGATGACAAGGGGTGCCTGTTACCAGGGATTGCGTGAATGCATAAGACATATTCCTTGTGTCATGACCGGTGGGAAAAGATCTTGCATATCTTAGGGTCATTGTGCGCAGGTGAGTAGTCGTCCTACCTGGGTAGCCAATGATGTGTGTCATAGGGACAAGGGGGATAGTAGCGCCTTATTATCTGAGAGTGGATTACCGGTGATTGCACAGATTCATGGTAATACAATACATTATGTTTTGATGGACAAAACGATGCTCAGGGGTTCGGGTGTAAAGTCAACCATGGGAACCAATGATGTGTATCAAACCACAGTTACAACGTTAGTCAAATTTCAAAGGAAAACATTAAGCTTGTGGTCAGAGTTGAGGCCTAGGCTGCCAGTTTTGCATTTACAGATGAGCTTGGCCTCCCGCTGATGAGTTCCCTGTCGCCATCTCGCTGATCGCTTTTGATGATTTCCAATCCCACAAATCGTATGTCCTCTTTCTTGTCAAGTTGGTGTTTTTCTTGTCAATGTAGTGCCAGGGGATATCTTGCGTCTTGTGAGTTCAGTAGACCCAGGTGTTCTCTGATTCTGGTTCTTAGTTCCCGGATCGATTTCAGATTGCAGGTACAGATAATCACATAGAAGACAAACTTGGATTTGCAGTTTATGTATCATAGAACACCTGGGTCTACTGAACTCGGTAGACGCTAGATATCCCCTGGCACTACATTGGCCCACCTGCCAACCGTACATCGGCCCTTACCTAGGCCACCTCTAGCATGCATCATGCATACAGCCTTCATACCGGACCAGATACTCAGGGACTCGAGCCCTCAATTATATATATTAAAAGAAATGTCCCACCGCTACCACACGGCCTCCCTATTCACTTCCATATTGGCACATGCACATTAGACCGCCTTTGCCCGTGACAAACACGGCCACAACAGTCCTCTGCTCCAGCACCCTTGCTCCTCCAGGCCCGATTACTGGCAAAGGGCTACTCCAGAGCCACTTCCAAAGGGAACCCACAACCCCAAGTGCCCCGTGTGGCCCTCAAACTCACCTGATCGCCACTGCATGCACCGCAGCACGCAGCGCTTAGACAGATACACTACCAACACCATCCCAGACAGCGCCTTCTACGGCATCAGCCGACCCTCTCCCTAGGGCACTGGGGTCACCATTAGGCTCACCACCGCCCACCGTTAATACACTTTCCCTGGGGTCACAACACCACGCCTGCGCCATGCACCAGCTACTCGGCGCCACCACCCCAACCCAGCCTTCCCCACCCTTTGTTAACACAAACTCCCCACCCATACAGGAACCATACACCCCACCACCGTACTAATTTCATGTCCTCTCCCCCTGTAGCTGCTATCCAGCCTCCTTAATCAAGGAACAGGACTACTCATCTATCTTCCGGTAAGAACCTCCTCCCAACTCCAATTCCTCTAATATTGAGCTTTACCTGTTCTAATCAGCTAACTCGCGCCCCCCCCCCTTCTTTTCACCCATTGGTGCACCTCTGGCCCTTCCAATTGTTGACAATCATGTTTTATTTTCTAAAACTTGACATGCATATATCAATCACATCTTACTCACCTTGTCACTATACTACCCAAATGCAATCTGTATGCCCTCATGTAACCTGACAATGTTCCTTGTCACAACTCACATCACCACTCACGGCAACCCGCCACCCACCAAAACACCAATTGGCAATGTCACTATGGATCAACATCTCATCCTTGATAAAGACCTGCTGGTCGAAACACGCGTCATCTTTTTTCATGAGAATGGCACAACATATGCTCTAAAAACAGCAGCAACCTCATGCTAATAAAATCAAAACTACACTACTAACCAATTAGTAAGACTCATAATTTGCTTGTGCTAGACGCACTACCGCCTTGTCTACGCCTGGAAGACTTGCATTGATTTCGGGACGTGCTCTTCCTTGGGTACAATGCCGCTCTATGGGTAGAGATTTGCTGGATGTGGTGTCCTGTGAGTGCCAGAGGTAGTTTCCTCGGAGGTAGCCAAACCCTGGCCGAGGCATTGGCTCTGTCTGCATAGGTGCCACCAGAGGACCTGGTAAAGGCAGAAGCATCTGACCTACTGGATAAAGCAGGTCCTTGAATGGTGATGAAAGAGGCTCGTGAGTGGGTTCCTGCAGCACTGTCAGCTTTAACTCATGGATAACGTTCTTAAAGAAAGATCTCATTGTGGTGCAGCCATGAATTATTGAAATGTAGGAAATGACTCACCCTGTGCATGCCAAGAGGGTGTTAGAACCGGCTCTGTGGGTAGTACATGTATGTGGACAGCACACAGAGCATGATAATGTATTATACAGGTCAGGTAGGTTGTAAAGAAGCAAATGAGAATGATGCATAGTTGGGAGTGAGAGCCCCAAGTGCGTTGTTGACCACACAACCAAAGTCTGAAGTGATGGCCCAAATGGCACCACACACCCAGTAATCCCCAGCCCAGAATATTACTGAAGAGACTTCTAGGGAGTCGTCCCACATGAGTGCATTCCTTAATTCACTGGTGCTACTGTGCGAGGCAGAGCCAGGAAAGGAATGAGTTCCTTATGTGGGTTAGGAGCCCTGCTCGCAGACGCAGTTTGGCTCTAACGTACTCAAACATTAGGGTCCAATGGCGTATCATGCTTCTTTGCCATGATTTTAGTCACCCACACGTGTATACTGCGGTACAGTGCCTGGGTGACCAATGAAGCAGGCAGGCCTACTCACCCGCTGAGCTCGCCTCTCCACATCTTGAATGCAGCGTGTGGTGAGTGTTGATATATTTATTGCGAGTGCCTCTGGGCATCTGACCATCTGTTTTTCAACCGGCATCCACGGCCCCCGAGCCGGCAGATCCCTGTGCCTGCTCCCTTCCCTGAACCTGCACCCTCTTCCCGTTTCCTCCCCCTCGTGCCCCCCACCAGCTCGGATTGGCCGTGTGTGAGTGAAAACACCGGCTCTGATAGGCCCTCCATCTCCACTGCTTGCCCCATGGATCCGCCTCTCAGCCCCACCCACCATCCCTGATTGGAACAACAGAGGACCATTAGCAGGCCTTCCATGGCAGCCCTCTGCCCGGCAGCCCCTGTGGCTAAGGGCCACGAGGCAAAGGGCGGCTCCTACAATGGCGGCTTCAAGACGTGTCTGCAGGTGTCCGCAGGGGAAGCCAAGAGACACCAACAAAAACTGTAAGTGTGGCATGGGTGGGGTGTAGAGCAATTACTCTTCTCCAGAAAGCCCTCGCCACTCTACCTTACCTCACCATAACGTAGACTGCGATAGATTTGCAACATGCATACTTCGAGAGATTTGAGATCACCAGCCTATATCCATTGCATTGCATTACGCACTAACTTACTAGCCAATGTTAATGAGTGCCACACCTATAGAGAACCGCCAAGATTAACTTGCATCGCATCTAGACAGGATTATGAATGTTAGCATGTGCCACACTTAGATGGAATTCTTAACTGTAGCCTGTGTTGCATCTATCCAGGATTATGAATGTTAGCATGTGCCACACTTAAATGGAATTCTTAACTGTAGACTGCGTCACTTCTAGACAGGATTGTGAATGTTGGCATGCCACACTTAGACTGATTGTTTTACTTTAGCCTGCATCGCATCTATATGGAAATGTGAATGTTAGCATGTGCCACACTTAAATAAAACTATGAATGATGACAAGTGCAACACTTGAACGAAATCGAGATCACTAGCCTGCCTCACACCTAGATAGAATATTGAAATTAGCAAGCCCCACACTCTGATGGAATAGTGAATGATAACAAGCATCACACCTAGACATAATTGCAAGGACAGCAATGCCAACTAACCAATCCACTAACAATTTCATCCCTCGGCATACACCTCTCAAATTCTAACCAAACACAACCACAAGCCTAGAACACAGCAATCCGCACAAACTTCACTACACTGCAACAACAAAACAAACCGCACAAAGACTTGCACAACAGCACACAGTGACTACCATCCATAAAACACCCCAAGCCCAGCCAACGGACCCACCGGGCCAAGGCTGCCAATAGCACATAACTGCTCCCTTGTACTTTTCCAGCTTATTCCCACTAACTCACCCTCCCACCGCTCCCTCTTTCAGAGCCGCCAGAGCACCACTTGAGTGGTGATGGTGCACGGTACAAATCTCCTTTAACATTAACCAAGGTCACTACTGCAGACATTTGCATGCTACAAACTGCTGAGAGGCGAGCTAGACAGGTGGGCGCATCTGGCATATCAGATGTGGTGACACTTGTGTCCTGCACCATGAAGGGAAAGAAGACTGCTGCCAGTCTTAAGGGGTTTATGTATGAGATGTTTCAGGCACTGCAGACAGAGTTGGAGTAGAAAGCCCCTTGTGGGTAGCCTGTGGCGAAAACTTAGCCTTGCAGCTTGTTTTAGAAGGCTTGTGTGGTTTCATTGGCCACATCACAGAGTCGCAGATATTCAGCAAAATCGGTAACAGGCTCTCGCATGGCAGCGCATAGTATAATGCATCCAAAAGAGTCAGCCCCGAGTCTTGTGAGTCTGCAGTGAGCAGTGCCAGAGATCATGTTAAGGTGAGAAAACACAGACTGTTGGAGTGTTTTTTTCAGTGTTTACTGGCCGAGGTGGAGCTTAACACCCAAAGACCCCGACCCTCGGCAGAGTCGGACCCGAGTCTTGGGAGTCTTAGGAGTCCTTGTGAGGCTCTTTGGATAATAGCGAACAAACTCCAGTTGCTTTGCGTGAGCCGTCATGGATTCTTGTAAACTGCCTGTGCCTGCGACTGCAACTGCGATTAGGACTGGGAGAGCGAAGACAACGTAGTTACCTCACGTTCAGTAAGGAATGATCCAGTTGTAATGCCCAGCAAGACTTTGGTGGGGTGCTCAGGCACTGGTGAGGATTTGACTCCATGTATGCCTGCACAATGTATTTGTTGGTGCACATCCACGGAAAAGCAAATATCAGCAAAAAAAAGACTGCAACGACAGCAGACATTGATGTGATGTGGATCATGGCTTTGTAATTAGTAAGAGCAGATCCAGTAGCAGTATTCATATTGGTGCGAAGGGGGGGGGGGGCCTGTTGTTCCTTCAGAACCATCGCACCCCGAACATGCCATGATACCATCATTACGAGTGTTGGCATGGTAGGAGCGCCTGGGGTCGCTCCAGGATTGCTTGAAAGCTCAGCTCCCGTTGTGCACGGACTCGACTCCAGATGCGATGCAATCCACTGAGCCGGCTATTATAGAGCCGGGTGTACAACCTACCGTGCCATGGTATCTGAGTAGTTGGTATGATGTGAATGGAGCTACAAACGCTTTAAGTAAATCACCTACCATTGCCATAAAAGAAAGCTATGCAAATACTCATACTACAAATGATGAATTTGATGGAGATGCTAGCGGCGTCAACAAAGGAGACATTAAAGCTAACAGTGATAATGCTGAAGATGGTGCGCCTTAAGCCTTACACTCGCCCAACAACGTGCTAAAAAGAGAACTTTGAGGGAAAACTAAGCATAAACAGAGCTCATAATGAAAGGAGGGTAAGCCCTGCGTTGTTTGATTTGAACAAAGTCTTTCAAGCCCCCAAAACAGAGACCAACTGCATTAAAAACTCATCTGCCCCACAGAAGGGAGAAGAGGGAGAGTGTCAGAATGTGGTCGATAGACGAAACTCGATGGATATGATATGATATGATAAGGCATTTGTAACAGGCCTATACACAAGTGTTTCAAGGCGCGACGAGGCAGGGGGGGGGGGAACAAGGGGAGACAGACAACGATCTTACTAGGCCAGGTGTCATTCAGATCGCGCAAGTGCAAGGGTAGAGGGGAAGGGAAAAGTGCATGGGGGAAAGGGAGAGGGGAAAGTGCAGTACAGGGTTATAAGCATACAGCATACAGGATAAATAACAAGGGCCAGCTGGTGGCAAGTGCGAGGTAAGTGCAGACAAGTGCTGGGAAGGGGGGCTGTATGGATACAGACAGTCCCGTAGTGCAGGGGTTGCCGTGGAGGCAGTGCAGGGGAGAGTGGCTGGGCCGAGAACGGTGAATGGCCCAGTTGCAGATTCAGTGCAGTTTCAGTAGTATTAGCAGGGGAGAGGGGGAGAGAAAGCGGAGACAAAGAGGAAGGTTTTGAGGTGCTTCCGGAACCGGAGGTGGTTCTCCTCAAGTTTCAGGGAGGTAGGAAGGCTGTTCCAAAGGGAGGCCCCTGCAGTGGAAAGAGATCTGCCCCCAACTCGTTGTTTGGAGAAGCGGCTGACCCTGAGGGAGTTGGAGGCGGATGAGTGAAGAGCTCGAGAAGGAAGATATTTAGGAAGAGAGTTGAAGGTATTTTGGCCCAAGGCCCCAGACGGCCTTGTGGACAATGCAGAGGGTTTTGAACTTGATCCTCGCAGTCACTGGGAGCCAGTGTAGTGATTTCAGTCCTGGAGAGATACGGTCCCTGGGCTTGAGGCCAAGGACAAGTCTTGCAGTCCTGTTCTGGATGAGTTGCAAAGGGCGGAGAGTAGAGGCGGGCAGATTAAGATAGAGGCTGTTACAGTAGTCCAGCTTAGAGAGAACCAGGGCTCTAGAGACAGTGAGCTTCTGGGGGAAGGAGAGGAAAGGAAGGATACCTCTGAGGAGGTGTAGCTGGTAGTGTGACTTCTTAGAGACGTTGGATATGTGAGGAGAGAAGGAGAGTGTGGAGTCGAAGATGACCCCAAGGTTTTTTGCCTTGCAGGTAGGAGTAGGAAGAGGGCCCAAAGAGGCCGGCCAGAGAGCAGCAGGGAAGGAGGGAGTGGGGGTGCCGATGAGTAGAATCTCAGTCTTACTGGCATCAAGGCAGAGGTCGTTGGCGGCACACCATTCCTGGATAGCAGAAAGACAGTCAGAGATGAGGGAAGGAGAAGAGGAGGCCGAGGGTAGCCTGAAAATGAGTTGGGTATCATCCGCATAGCACTGAAAGTAGGGGCAGAGAGCGGCGATGTGGTGGGCGAGAAGTGCCAGATACTGGTTGAACAGCCAGGGAGAGAGGTTAGATCCCTGGGGGACACCACAGGTAGAGAAGAAGATGTCAGAGAGGAAAGACCCCAGTTGGACCTGGGAGGGTCGATTTGAGAGGAAAGAGGTCAGCCACATCAGAGCCTGACCAGTGATACCGAGGTTATCACGGAGACGGTTGAGCAGGATGGTATGGTTGACAGTATCAAAGGCAGAAGAGAGATCAAGCAAAATGAGAACACATGGAATGTTAGAGTCAAGGTTCGAGAGCAGGTCCTCACGGATGTTCAGGAGAGCAGTTTCCGTGCTTCTGGCAGCTCTGAAGCCAGACTGATGGTCATGAAGACTACCAACACATTCAGCATGGAGATTAAGATGGCCAGTTTCTCCAGGAGCTTGCCCAGGAAGGGAGTGATAGAGATTGGGCGATAGTTAGCTGGGCAGGAAGGGTCGGAAGAGGGTTTCTTAAGAAGGGGGTGCACAAAGGAGTGCTTGAGAGGGGATGGGAAGACTCCAGAGGCGAAGGAGTGATTGCAGAAGTCAGCAAGGGCAGGAGCCAAGGAGTCAATGTGGTCCTTGATAGTTTGAGGAACAGGGGTGGACCTGTTTTGATGAGACTTTCATAGATCGGACTTGTCTTGAAACCTCGTCAGCAGAAAAAAGGGGAAAGGAAGAGAAGGAGAGAGGAGGGGTGGCTGCAGAAGAGCCAGAGGAAGGGCAGGGAATAGAGGGGGGGAGGTTATAGGAGGAGAGTGAGGACAGGATGTCCTGAGTTTTTGAAATGAAGTGAGAGGCCAGTGCCGTGCAGAGGGCCTGGGAGGGGACAGGAGAGGTAGAGACTGCAGCAGGGTTGGCCAGCTCCTTGCAGATTTTAAAGAGTTCGGCCGAATTGTTAGATGCCGCAGAGATGCGGGCTTGGATAAGGGCTCTCTTCTTGGTGAGAACGGAGAGCCGGTATTGCCTTTGGAGCAGGCGACAGGCCAGTTTGTCAGAGGATGCACATGAGGCACGCCATTTCCTCTCTGGATGGATGCAGTTAATAAACTGCTACGCAATTTAACACAAATACATTCTCAGATCAACAATAAAAACAAAGACTCCTCATCAGAAAGTTTGAATATAGTGGGTCCAATGTGCGATACAGCACCAATAGCAGTACCATCAGCACTTGCAGTACCAACTCCCTTAGGGACTAAATGGAAAAGTGTAGCTCAAAAATGAAGACAAATCGATTGGAGTCCATCACTCACGCTAAATTGCTCGCAGCAGCGAAATAAATATCAAAAACAGAAGGAATCCAGATATGGCGAAGGGCAGGTACTGAACAACGCTGCATCTGTTTCAAGTTATGTGGGCCAAAGTTGTGCGGATCTCAGACCCTTTGAGTCCACAACCAATGAGTCACCCTCAGATTCATCGTTCATTAAACACAAATATCCTACAAGTAAGGCGTACCTTCTCTCGGGGGTAAGACACAAGATATGGAGCGAGGTTGGGAGGTGGGAGAAGTAGCTAAAAAAGTACTTCAAGAATTACAGACACATTTTAGGTCAGCTTTACCAATAACCATTGCTCCATTTCTAAAAATGTATGAGCAGATAAATGAGAACGTAAAAGGCTTGACTACTTTAACAGCGTTAATGAATTCTAAATAGGTAAACATGAAATTCGATAACAACCTACTCAAACAAAAATCACTGTATGAAAACAAAAAGATTCAGTGTTCACTTAATGCTTTGGTAGATCAAAAACGTAACAGCGAGGACAAAAATTGCTTGCAGAAGTAGCCAGGGAAGCCTTGGGCCTGTTAAAACACAATCAGTGTTTGCAAGCTCGCGACACGCTGAAACACACCAGGAACTGAGTGAGTGTAGTCAACGAGAAAGTTGTCAAATGTTAAGACCTATGTGTACAAACATTCCATTGACCAACAGAAACAACAGAGAAGAACTTGGAAGGGACAGAGTTAAGTGTATTCTCCCTGATTCAACATATATTGAGCTGAACGACACCTCTGATAATCCAGCATTGGTCGAACCCACAGAAATTCAAGTGGTGGAACAAGAGAGTGGGCTCACAAAGACAAAAAGGCCATCTGTCTCCACCCAAGGCAAAAGTCTCAATCCCCAAAACCTTCTATGTCAGCGATTGGCGAGGATCTAATTGGTAACCCCGAGTTGGTCATGGGTAACATTGTCCCAAATACAGGGAATAACGAAGGAACGTACCTGATATTTAACCCAGCTTCTGTGAATGATAAAAAGAAAATAGCAAACCTCTGCAAATCAAGAAGACAAAAATTCAAACCAAAAGAAGAAATCTTATTACTAGCAACTCAAGAAAACTCCTGCGTAACATCAAAACTGTGAATATGACCCTTAATGCGGAGTGCTCGAGTGGCCCTTTGGGAAAACCCAAAACAGTCGGGTCGCTGGATAAACAAAAACCAAAAGAGAACATAGCGGTTGAAACACAAAGTGATGAAGAATGTATAATTGAGCTTTTGAACTTGTCTACATACGAAAACGATGACGATTCAGAACCTAATCAAATTCATTGTACAGAGTTGGAGGAGAGTGGCATCTGTGCGCCGAAAACAGCTCAACCAGATATCCTTGAGAATGAAGGGCCAAGTGAATCGCAGCCGCAGCCAATGTGTCAGCTGTTCTTACCAAAAGTGTCTCAACAAGTACCCACAATAAGACCAGTGAATCCAAGCTTAACACTGGAGGAAACATGGGAAAAACTTGCTGAAACTCATCAGCTAACAAAAACGAATAAAAAGAGTATGGACTCAAGGGTGTCAAATAGAAATAACAATGACCAAGAATCGAATGGTAAGGTTGTCTCAGTACCACCAAATCTCCCGTCTCAGGAGTTTGAGCGTATTTCCGACAGAGTACCACGTGATCATGATATAGATGAACAACTGAAGAACAGGTGAAGGCCTGACAAAGCCCCTGAAAAAGATCCGACAGAACACACATGCTAAATACTGCCTAATCCTCGAACTGATTCTGTCGATTAAGGATGGATTAAAACTTAATAGGAATAACGTGTTGCGTCTTTTTCATAACGTACCATCATTGAGAACGATCGATTCCATTATCGAGACAGTGGAATTCAAGAATGAACTACAGAACGACAGAGTTAAACTGCATATTGAATCAAGGTCAATATTTGTTGGTTTATCATGTTGGAGGCAGTCCTGGTGGTGTTATATCTCGGATTTGACATCTTCGAAATAAAACACGATCATAACAACGAGAGTCGAGTTAAAAGCCATAGCCCTAAAGCTCAGGGTGGTGAGCCAGAAAAACATAAGGCTAAGAAACGACATGTGGACCCTATGCCGTTGCCTGATGACAGCTTGAACGTTCACAGGACGGAAACTCAATCACAACGGAGTGGACAATCCCCTCCAAGAGGCTCAAATGGGAGAGTGGATTAGGATTACCGTTGAATGCCATAATAATTCAAACAACAAAGAAGCCGTCAGCAACACGCAAGAATCGAACAACTGGAACTGGTTAGCTAAAGCTTTGGGAGGTTGTAACCACGGTTAACGTCGGGAACCAAGTGGAACAAGCACTCATATCTTCAGCACTTGGAATACTAGGGGATTTCTTCACCTCTTTCAATCTACAATCAACTGGTTGGATGGCCTGGATGTCTTGTGTTTACAAGAAACGTGGCTTGAAACTTGCCCAACAGTTGACTAGTTTGAGATCGCAATAAACCTGGCAATTAAAAAACAAAAAGGAAGACCAATAGCAGGCCTTCTAACCCTCGTAAGGAAAAGTTCGGGATTTCGTATTATCTGCTCTACGAATATTTCCACATATATTCAGATAATCATTGAACAACGAGGGAAATCAATGTTGGAAAATTGCAGAACTCACATTATCAATTTATACTGGCAGCATCAGGCTGCTGGTACAATTGTCTTTATTGATAGAGTGACGGAACTAATTGATGACATTAATGCAGAGGAATCCTCTCCAAATATCTTGTGTGGAGACCTAAATATCAACTGCGTAAACCTTGCCCAAGGAGGCTTACCTGGGAAAAGTAGCACACAGTATGCAACAGCTAAATGGTGTGATGAAATGGAGATAAGAGACATGTCAATGATGAATGGAAATACAATAGGGGACATCCACCCGCAGCACACATGGAGAAGGAAATGAGTCTATATTGAACTAGTTCTTTGTGTCAAGTAGCTTGGTCAACCAAGCTATAACCTTACAAGTGGTTAGTAGACCACAGAGCGACCATAACTTGGTGAAATCAAAACTGGTTGTGCCAGCGAAAGAACATGCGTGTAACTGGAAACATGAAGTGGCAGTGGAATCAAGTAGGATTTGTCTTCGTCTTAAAGACGACGACGTAAATACCATCATAGACGCTTACCGTACGGACCACGACACAGCTGAATACAGGCACCTGTGGAAACAATATGTGGAAAACAAAACAAAGCCTTTGCAATTGTGCATTTAAATCTAAGCACTCTTTTGATACCCAGATCGCAAAGCGAAAAAGACTTCTGCGCAAAGAGCTCAGACAGTGTATAAAATCAAAGTCTCTTAAATTGATGAAAAAAGATCAAACAAAAATATGAAAAAACTGGCTGATTTACATAAAGCTGTTATTGAACAACAAGATGTAGAGGCTATGCTGGCTAGACTAGCAAATAAAAACTCCTGTGAGTTCTGCAAGATCATAAATGACGAAAGCTGTTCGGTTCAGGCAATACAGAACAACATGGTGACTGAAGCTGAATGGGTGCTGCATTATACTTAACTCGATAAAAAGAAAGGTGAAAACAAAGAGCCAGTGCTCCCAATATTAGAGCAATGGGACATTAAATTCGATAAAAATGAAATAATGATCATTAAATGAATAAGTTCATCAAGGGCTCCGGGCCCCGAAGGCCTTACTAACTACACTCTAAGAAAAAATAAAAAAACGGAGAAATGGCCCGAATTACGATTCCTCGTGTTCTCAAGAATTGTAAACGAATGCTCAACCCCGAAATCTTGGAAGAGTGAGATTGTTGTACCAATTTTTAAAAAGGGCAACAGAGAAAACCCCCAAGGACTATCGGCCAATCACACTCTTAGATGTTTTGGGAAAGATCTATGCCACCTTACTCCAACAGCAGCTTTTGGAGTGGATTAATTCTAGCCAACATTTTGACCCAAAGCAAACAGGGTTTGTCAAGGGTGTGGTCTGAATCTTCTGATATTAAATCTGATGAAGATGGAAGCGATAAGAACTAGAAGAAAAGTCTTCCTAGCAGTCATAGATATATCCCACACTTTCGATAGTATAGACCACAAGATTAAAAAGTGGAATTGCCCACGAATCTTGGTACTGGCCATAAAAGAACTGCTCACCAATACCGAAGTAAAAATCTGGCTCGATCGGACGGGAACTCTCAGTACCCATAAAAACATTTTGAGGGGTAAAGCAAGGGTGTCCATTGGCCGCAATTATTTTCAATATATTCCTGTCAGATGTTGGTGCCACTATTGAAAGCATTCCATCATTCCCACCACAAATCCACAAACAACTTAGTCCTGCTTGATGCTACACCAATAGGGCTGCAACGTAAACTCTATGCAATTGGAGTACGTTAACAACAATGGGTTGTGTATTAACATCAACAAATCAGATATGTTGACACTTCAAGACCTAAGCAAGACCAAGGCACGTTCAGACAGGAAGTTTCAATGGCACCTCAGGAAAGAGTCTGAAGAGTGTACTCCACACAAGGTACCTTGGCATGATGATCAGCTTAAGTCTGAACGACGCACCGTGGGTTGAAATAACAAAAGCTAAATGCTGGCAATTGGCAATACAAGCAGCTGAGTTACAAAAGAAATGTGTCAAGTTCTCTTGTTTCTCAGTGCTCTTATTTTACAACCAAAAAGCTGTTCCGGCGTTGATCCACAGTGCCGAATGTGCTTTGGGATGCCCATATACACTGTGGGCCACGTTGGCAAACATCTTTTGGTCCAAGGTCCGATGGCTCCCAAAGGGAGTTCCAACAGAATGCATTAGATACAAACTAAATCTGTTAATAATAAATGCAAGAATATGTTTACATTATATTGTAAAACAACTATGGAAAATGCCTTGCCACAATTTAACATAATTCAAGATCCATGTCGTGGAGACACAGCATTTGGCCCACAGCGTCAGAATATTTGCTTTAAGAAAACAGTGCAAGATTTTGATATTGATACTCTTCAACAAACCCGAATTGAGCCAAAAAAACTCTGGCTATGGGTTTGGATAGACACAGGAGAGCAGAGAGCTAAACACAAGATCATGCAACATGTACCAAGCGAAGAAAAAGTCCTAAATAAGACACAAAAATATCTAGAGAAATTTCCTGATAAGTATCGTAGATCACTATACATGAAATTTTGTCTCAACTTGTTTAAGACCAAAGAGATACTAAGCCAATGGGCAAACAATGTGGGCATGGAAAGAAGCTGTAGACTCAAACAAGAGGAGACAATGAAACATCTGACGTTATTCTGCACGGTTTTAAGGCCGGAAAGAACTAAACACTTGGGGAACCTTATGGCAGAGTATTAAACGTTGAGTGTTGAAGACTGGTGGTGACTATACTTTGAAGACTAATAGAAAATTAACAATTGCTGACCTTTTTATTGGAGGAAATAATAAGACATTTCAAAGAAAGAACAATTGTTATTTAAAGCAAATAATTATGTCAATGTCTTTTTGATGCCTCCTTTGTTATGTGTAAACTTAAAAGCTGATACCTGAATTAAGCAGAATTGGATAAATGTGAGATATTTTAAAGGTTTGTAACAAACCATATAAAATAATAAAAATTAAAACAAATACAGGACCTTACTGGGGCAGTGGAACAAAGGGAACAGGGCCACGGGGCATGGTGCTTGAAGAAAAAAGGGCAAAGTACGCACCCTCCACCATACTGAAAACTCCATATGGTTTCTAGGAGAAATCTTGTTAAACTCTTCTTTCCAGCAGGAAAGCCTGGACTACATCGTCCTAAATGCAAGCAGAGGCTCCTGCCACTTAAGACACAGGCAAAGACAGGCTATGTAGGCCTAGACAAGAAAAGGCTATGTCAGCCACAAAGAATAAACCTGTGTGGTAGGGTAAACATGTGGGAGGAAACTAGGACGCAGTAAATGGGTGTACCCGCTAATGCATCCCAGCATGTGGTTTTTTTTATAACTGAATGCTGCTTGGTATCATGCTCTGGTCTCATCCTCTTCCTGGAGACAACCTCACAGGAGCATGGTGGACAGGACGACGGACATAGGAGCACTACAAGGTTAGGACAAATGACACTGGCATCTTCACTGCATTTATGAATAACCTGCCAAAGGTGTTGCTCATGTATAGTCGGCAGTATGAGGATATCTGCATCATGCAGAAAATGAGTCCAAGCACCAATTTCACCTGAACAGAACAGCATTCCAATCTTTTCGTCCCTTTTCTGTAGAATTTATTTCAAATCAATTCAACATCCTTCATGAATGCATTTTTGTAGAAAAATGAACACTTATTTTATTATGTACAGTGTGCCAGAAATTAAATATTCATCACGCCTCCACCTCAGAGTACCTTCTTCAGGTATACATGGTAGAGTCCCTTTAAGGATGTTTTAGCAATGGGTTTCCAAAGAAATTGCCCACCCCACCACGTGGTACATACATTCCTAAGAGCAGAGGTGGGCTGGTAACAAAAGTGCTTCAAAACCTAAATAATTCCAAATATTTCTCAGAAACTGAGGTAATTCTAGAAACGCAATCTAAGGCAAAGTCTGATGGAATCATTACTGTCATGTTTTTCCCCCCATGATATTTCATATTATCTCATTCCTGGTGATAGGGCTTACAATCCAAACAGGTCTTTGGTTACAATCCAAATAAGTCAATGGTTATGGGTAGCCATTGGCATGAACCTGTACTGATTTGGTAATGTTATTCTACTACTCCCAGAGGGGTGCCTCTAATTAATGTTCAGGCCAAGCAGCGTAG
Source organism: Ambystoma mexicanum (assembly GCF_040938575.1). NCBI lineage: Eukaryota > Metazoa > Chordata > Amphibia > Caudata > Ambystomatidae > Ambystoma > Ambystoma mexicanum. The sequence goes on from NC_090931.1 coordinate 1,432,532,406, forward strand.
TCACAATGTCTGCATTCTCTTTAGGAGACAACCAAAGACCTGACAAGTTCCATCTTGGTTTTTATCCCACTGCTTGAGCCGGAAGGTCATCAGCTGCCCTCTCTGCACTGTCCAGCTGGACGTCATGCAGGTGGACAGTGGGGGTGCTAGGGTCCTTGCCAACGCCTTCCTGTGGATTGGTGGTGGCACTTTCTGGGTGGTGCCGACGGATGTGCTTGATGACCTGAAACTTCTGCTTGGCCTTGTAGGAGCAGTAGCGGCAGAAGAAGGGGTGCTCCTTGGTGTGGGTGAGGTAGTGGTGGCGCAGGCCAGCTGCCCAGCGGAAACCCCGGAAGCAGACATTGCAGACATAGGGCTTGTCTTCGCTGTGCTTCTTCATGTGTGTCTTCAGCAAGAAGCGGGTCTTGAATGCCTTGCCGCACTGTTCACAGATGAAGGAGCGGGTGTCTCGATGACGGGTCTCCTTGTGGATCCGTAAAGCATCAGCCCGGTTTGTGCAGTATTCACACTCATCACACTGGTACGGTTTATACCCTAAAGGAGGAAAGGGACACGGTTTTCAAAGCAGCTCTTATTTCTTTAAAAATAGTGTGGATACAAGCACAACAGAAAGCAATTCACAGAAAGGACAAATAGGAGGGGAACATTTACATTTACTTTAGGTCAACTGGAAGTACAGATTCTGAAATAGTTACAAACAAAACGTACTAAAGTTGTGATGGTTGGTTCATAATTTGACCTACTGCATGGTCTTCCAAGTTTCTGCCTGAACACTGAACATTCACGAACAATGTCATTACACAGCTGGTGCTGACTACACACCACATACAAACCTGATGAGCATGTCAATATTTTCTATTGATACAATGTTTCCTCTGCACTTTCCAGCTAGATTTCATTCAGGTGGACAGTGGGGGTGCTGAGAGATGGGAGAAACAGGAAGTAAACCATGATAAGATGACCACATTTTGTTGAAGCACTCAGATGGATGAAATATCTAATCACTAACTTCTGCTAAAAAGGAAGGCTAAACAATGTTTAACCAATTAAACATCGAAATATGAAGAATTACCTACAGTGTTTTTTCGGATTATTTTAGTGCTTGCTTTCCCCATTCACAATCTAATTATTTGCCTAAACAGAGCAACCAACGATCACCTTTTCTGTGAGGTATTTGTACCCTCCATCATTAAGGTTGACTCACACCAAACACAAGTGGGGCAAGACGGTGGGTATTGTGAAGCTAGAAGCGCAAGGAGTAAAATAATAAGAATTGCCTTAAAAGTTATTCTTACTTTCATGGTCTGTCCTACTCTTTCCCTTTCACAACCTGGTTGGGAACCAGGTTAAATAGATTCTATTACCCAAGATGGAAGGGCAGGAATTCTAGCGTTCAGGTTGAGGATAAGGTGTTGGCCAAAAGATGTGGAGGAGGCGTTCCAGGAATCATTCTTGCAGAAAGTATACAGGGTCCCAGATGACTGCTCCCAACACTTCCAGAGACAGGCACAGGTCTCTGGAAGGCCATCAATGCTGGCTTTGCTCTTGTGGAATGTGCATAAAGTTTTGGCGGAACTGGAAGGAAAAAGTGAGGCATTTTGCAAAGTTGATGTTAGTCGATTTCTTCCCAGAGGCAAAACCATTGTGAATATAAAAAGAAAATAGCTTAGTTCCTTTGGGTAAAACGTAAATCCCCTCGAAAGATCCAGCTTAGGTAGCGTCATCTCAAATGGGAAGCATGCAGCTTGTTGTGAAGGAGGGTCGCTTGATTGGGTGAAAGTCTAAGGGGACTGCAGGGGGAATAATGGGACCCCACACAGTACCTCCATTTCTCTATGGAATACAATGCATGGCTCCTTTGAAGAAAGTGCCTCTAGTTCACTAACTCAGATGATACTGCCACAAGAAAATCAGTCAGTCCACATTACCTAAATGCATAGGCTTGAATTCAGAATTCAGCAATTTGAAATCCGGAGTCAACTTCCATTGATGAGAAGGCTTTATGAAGGAAGGGTAAAGATGAAGGCAATCAAAGTAGCACTTCAATGCCTCATTCTTAAAGAAAGCAAATCCCTTGTAGAATTCAGATATGCAGCAATAGCTGAAAAGTAGAATTTATAGAACTCTATGAGGTTCCCTGTGCCTTCTAAGTAAGTCATGAAGGACATGAGAACTGGAGGAGGTGTGAATACCACACCCAGAGGGGCCAGGTTGGGACCACCAGAAAGTGAAAGATGTCTGAAGCCATGAACCTTCAAAGAGGCGTCAGACTCAGTGGCTTCAGTGTAAATGCATATAGGGCTCTACTGGAAGAATCTGTGAAGGAAGCATCTCCAAAAATGTTTTAGTTTAGGCCCAGGAGGGACTGGCAAATGCATCTATTTGTGAAAAGCCCCAAAGACGTCAGATCAGGGACGCTCAGAGATGAAGGTTTATTCACACAGAGCATAAGTGAGTTGCCCAAGCCCAAATCGCTAAGTTGAAGGGAGAAAGGGACTGAGAAGCAAGCTCCTTGCTGTTTGTCAAGACTTGGACAACCTTGTCCTGAAGTTGGGAAAGGAATGAAGGACTTCAACTCCAGGAAAACGTTTTTAATCTCCAAATAAGTTGTTTGCCATGTACCAAAGCAACAGCTTCATTTTCAGTCTGGCAACATGGGGGACATGAAATCAAAGAGGTTATGAGATTTCAGAGTTTCTGGAACTACAATGCTGATGTCGGAACGCCAGTAAAAAAATGCAGGATATTATCCTGCATTGACAAGATCATGCCCTTTGGGGGAATTGCTTTCCCTTGATGACATTCGAGGAGTGCTACCATGAACTGAATATTCTGAGTAGAGCAGAGGAATGACGGAATGACGAGGAATGTTTAAATGTTATCTGCCAAGGTATGTGTAAAGATGTACAACCTGCTATCATAAAAGTACTGCTACCACCGAAAGGACATTTGTGAAGGCTCTTTTGCATTCAGCCCAAAGGGCAGAACCTGAATTGGTAAATCTACTCCGTACATGACAAAGCGAAGGCCATTCATTCATGTGTTCCTACAGGATCAGCAAGTGAGAATGCTTCAGGGCCAGATATACCATTTGGAAGGTTTCCACTATCGAGACTGCCACTCTTCCTGAGAACCATCAAATATGTGGAGTAAACCCCTGATGGTTCTGTTTCAGGACTAGCTCCATTTCATGGAAATGGAGGAGCAACTATGGAGAAGATTTCTGAAACATTGGAGGTGATTATGTTGGGACTGGTGGCCGTGCTAAAGAATAACCAGGTCTTGCGATGTTAAGACCCATTGTTAAAAAGAGTTTCTTTTGGAAGCCTGGAGTTTGGTTGACCACTTTGGGTCGATTCAATCAAAAACATAGTATATGTATATGCAGGGGTAGGGGATCCTCATGCAGGGGCGTACGGGGTGATGGCGGGTGGATCCCCCCCCTTTAAAATATAACAAAGAAAGGTTGAATTCAGATCAAGCAAAAGGAGTCGACCAAACTGCAGACTTTCAAATGAAAGTCTTTAAAATAATGTTGAACCTGAGAACTCAGAGGTCTTGAGTCTCGTGTCCACTGATGGCAACGTGACAAAGCTCAGACACATAGCAGTAGAGAGTTGCTTCTCTTTTCTTGAAAGAGCATTCATCTCCGAATTTTGGCAAACTAACTTCTTGAACAGGTCCGTCGGGTTGCAGATTTCAGTTTTTCACAAAATCTGCGACTCTTCAAACTGTTGCTAGAATTGATCCCCATCCCATAGCAAGCCTTAACATTTTTAAAAGCCCGAGAGGTAATACAATGTTCCTGAAGGTGGCTTAGAAATCAAAACAGACATTTCCATAATAACAGCTCCAGTTTTGCACTTTTGTAAGACTTTGTCATGGGAGGGTAAAATGTCTTGCTATCAAAAGGAAATTCAATTACTTGTTCCTGTACATCTTGTTACAAAGAAGGCACACCTAATCAAGCATTTATTCTCATTGTTATCAGTACGTTTGCATTTCTAGTCGTGTTTGCATCTCTAGACGCACTACCTGTCAGATGACTGTTGGTTTGGAGTGTCAAACACCTATCCGGTTGGAACAGCAACATAGTCAAAGTCAAAAATCAAGGTCCATGGGAATGGAAAAGCACCCCTTTCTACAAAGGATTAATCAACCAAACAGACTCTGTAACCAAATGGGATGAAGGGGGCATTGATATCCGAAGAGAAAGAAGTCTGCAAAAAGACTATTTTTGTTTCTCACCTCAGCTTTGCTCCCATTAACATTCAAGGAGGGAACCGGGTTCGAAAAAAGGCACTGACACAAAAGACACTGACACCAAGGATTTGGAAACCACCTTTAAGCTAGGTCAGGCTATCACAAAAGGCAGTTTTTGAAGGCCCAAAGGAGCCTTAGAAATCACTGGCCCCCGGGAACCTGAAAAGAGGTAAACTTGTCTCCCAAATGTGAGGAATCCGCCAGAGCAGAACACACAATATCCAAGGATGCAGTACCCTGAAGATAGCTGATCTCCAGGAAGCTCTGCGCTTACATTTATTTGCATACATATATACAGAGAAACAAGCTCTTTTGGTCACAAAGGAGTGTACGAAAGGTAACATAGCAGATAAACGGGAGGCAGTGAGCCTCTTATAATGGGGAGAGGTTGAGTGGCATGATAACCGGGATTGAGAAGGGGCATATTGGACAGATACCGGGAGCAGTACAGCTGACAAACCTAGGACAAGTGTCAGCTGGTAGGCAGTCCTGTCAGTTAAGCATGATCTGTGACCTTGAGTTATTAAGTGGTAGTGTGATGGGGAAAAGAGAGGCAAATGTCTGGTTAGCAGTGAGGGTTTGTGAGGGTTGATAAAAGAGGATAGATAGAGCTGTGCATTACCGTGGATGGATTTATACAGTAGTAGGAGAAATTTGAATTTGGCCCAGTTTTGCCTAGTTAGCAGCCAGCCTGCTGGTGATAGAAGGAAGAAGGGGTGAAGCAAGGGAGTTCAAAGAGTCCTAGTAGCCACTCCACAGACTGAGGCTGTTTCCAAAGGTCTCTTAAGCATCCACAATTACCATCTGGCCTCCCCTGCTACCTCCCACTATCTCAGCAGGACCTGCTACACACCACCTGGCAGGGTCAAGTGACTTATTCAGGTGACCCATATCGCACTTTGATTTTGGCATTCCTAGGGTACCCTCGTCCCTGGGCATCCTCATCAAAGGGCGACTAATCTGCTGGCGTTTTCCTACCCCATTTTGCCCAGTTTGTGCATTATGAAGCGAGTATTCTTAATAATTTCATACTCTTTCTGTCCCATCCTATCTTCCTCTTCGCTTACATGCCCTCCACTATCCCTACAGTTCTTTCTACCAGACAATTTTCCCCTCGCACTTATTTTCGCTCCCAAAACTCTCACAATCTGTACTTCTATTTCCTCTGATCCTCTGCCTGTGCTTTCCCTAGATTTATTCAATGCGTGTTCCATCTGTAATAAAACCTACTCTATTCTTGACCTTCTCATTCGCGTCAATCTTCACTTTCTCTGCTTACCTGGCACCTGGATCTCTTATGCAAACCCTATTGCCTGTCTTCCTGTGCACCTCTTCTGCCAAGATCACACTCTTTCAACTCCATAGGTTTAGACAGTGTGTCTAGAAGAATACTCAGGTGAGTCACTGCCTTGCAAGGACATCATTTGTGGTAAAAAAAAACATTGCTGGGAAGGGAAAGACAATGTCATGGCTGATTTCTTGTTGAGATATGAAAGTTGTCAGGTTGATGAAGAGAATATAATGGACAAGCAGTTGGAGGTTGGGGGTCAGGGGGTGGATTTTGGACATTTGGTCCCTCCATTTTAGAAGCTGAATGGAAAGAGGCAGAAAGTAAAGATGTACAATTGAGCAAAGTAATGGAATTTGGGCATAACTGGTCTAATTGGACATTGGAGGATGGTCTAAGTGCGTTCCATAAAGTCAGAGATGAACTCAGTGTGGAGGGAAGATTTTTGCTCAGATCAAGTAGAGTGATACCCCACACGGCATCAGGTGCAGACTATTAGAAATTGGTCACAAAGGACATTTAGGCATGTCCAAGACCAAAGGAAACTTAAGGGTGGTACTACTGTTGGCCAGATTTGGACAGCCAGGTGGCGAGCTTAATAAAGACTTGTGATTTGTGTAGAAAATCTGACAAGACATTGAGGTGTAGTACCCAACCATTGAGACCAATTGCATTTCCAGAGATGTCTTGGATGTTTGCGGCCTTTGATATATTAGGACCAATAACAGGATCGAATGGAGTAAGGAAATGTATCAGTTTTAATGGATATGCTCTCCAAATGGGCTGAGACATGTTTTGTGCAAGAGGCAGCCACTCATGCTTTAGTGCCATTTCTGGATAGTGTATTTCTGAAAGAGGGATTTCCCAGCAGAATAGTCCACGTCTCGCATGATGGTTTCACCTTAAGTCATCGCTCTTCCATCCCAAAACCAATGGGATGATTAAGAGATTCAACAGCACTATAATGCAAGGAATCTGTATGGCGGTTAATGAAGGGAAAGTTTGGAAAGATGAAGTTACTAAAAAATAGTATATACCTACCGATTGGCTCCCCATGCAACTATAGGGCTGGTACCATTCAAAGTTCTTAGGAGGAGAAAAGCCTCCATTGCAGTTATCCGACATGGCTGGGGAGGTCTAGATTTGTAGAATGGGACAGTGATGCTTTGAGAGAAAGGGTGGAGAACAAGAAGGAACTTATGAAAAGAAGGTATGATGCCCAGAAGAGGACCAGACGGGTAAGAGTGTCTGATGGGGAAAGTGCCTGGATCTGTAAGCCTGGCTTTGTGAAGGAGAGAAAGAAGGTATGAAGGACCTGTAATGGTCAGAAAAGATGTGTGTGTGGCTGTTGTGCTGGAGAATGGAAGAGTGATCAATAAAGCAAGTTGTATGCAAGAGATTAATTATTTTTCGTCTTCTTTGTTTGCAGTTTGTAAAAGGAGGGAGATATTTTATATTGTGTACATCTACATCATGTTAAAGTGTTTATCTTCCAAATGGAGGATCCAAGCAATCACTGCAGCACTGAAGCAGTTGTATATATTCAAAGCTATTTATGTTGAGCCTGGGCCCCCTGCCCAGCCTGTTGTATTATAGAATGTCAAGTATGTATATAGGGAGCGCACTTGGTGAAGCACACACAGTTACCACACCCTGACTGTGGAGAGGGGCATTTGGATCAACCTAATTAAAGAAGGCAGAAAGCCATATTGTAGTAGGTTTACCTTATTTCAGGATACTACAGTAATGCACTCACAAATAGTTTAAGAATACCTACAGAGGACACAAAAAGTTCCCGGACCTCGATAGGCTTAGGGTGTTTTAGGGATTTATCAATCACATTTGAAGCCTTGATGAGGCTAAAATAAAAATAAATGAAAATAAAAATCACAGCGACACTACTTTTTTCGAAACTTTCCAGCTGCCAGGGCCTTATGCAAGGACATTTGTAATTCAGCAAATATAATTATTCCTCTGTAAGTTAAAAAAAATACAATCAGAATTATGAGAACATAATATGCAATTTGCTGCAAGGGTGCTGCCACCACATTCCAGGTTACATATTTACCAATATGGTTTGTCACATCACCGTAACACTGCACCATTACCACACTGTAAAATTTCAGAAATAAATAAATCACACCATTAGAAAATATTATGCCAGGACATTTGGAATTCAGCGAATATAATTATTCCTCTGCAAGTTAAAAAAAAAATACAATCAGAATTATAAGAACATAATATGCAATTTGCTGCAAGGGTGCTGCCACCACATTCCAGGTTACATATTTACCAATATGGTTCCAGCCTCTAAGTTTAAACATTGATATGACAAATTCCATATTGCCAAGTCAACTTGAAGTTTCCTAGGTTATTCAAAAGAATTTCAACAGGGACGTGCATTTATGCAAGTCACAGAAATGAGGCTGGCATCTACATTTTCTAGCGTAAAATTGCGATAAAGGTCTCAACAAATGTCAGTGTTGCAGCTGTAAAACCATTCATCATTCTGGTGTCTACACTGCCACTAGTAATTGTGTTGTCAGTGTCAGCAATGCCATGCACATACTGCCTATGTAAAAGACAGTAACGCCAGCATGATAATGTGTTTTACTTGGGCAAAAATGGCATGCAACTTGCTTATTAAAATGTGTGGAGGCAATGTAAACGCATTTGCATTGGCCCTGGAAAAGATGAATGACGTAAAAAGAATGTCTATGCCTGTCCCTATTAAACATCATACTGCTATTTAAAGTACCCTTAAAAATTGTGAGGCAGTTTCAATAAATCAATAGCATTTAAAACAGGCTGGTTAGCTGGCCTCAACATTGCCAAGGAGCCGTCTGCAGCAATACCACATTGCCACAGAACTGTGTAATGCTTCTTCAACAAGCCCCTTTGAAATAACCGATCAGACACTCAGCCTCCTGTAGTGTCATTATCATTTTATACTGCCCTCGAATTGTCTATGGTAATGCACGTTGCCTGCCAAACCCCACCAGAAAACTTGATCCATGTCACCCACATTTATTTGAGATCACCTTTTCACGTAGGGAAAGAACGCAAGATTAAACTCCCCTTGCAGCCCATCTGCTCTCACCCCGCCTTGCGGCCCATCTTCTCTCACCCCGCCTTGCGGCCCATCTGCTCTCACCCCGCCTTGGGGTCGGTCTACTCCCACCCCCAACTTGTGGTCGGGTTGCTCCCACCGACTTCCTGGAGCAACCACATACCTTCTGCTTTCAGGCAGTGCTCCTCCGGTCAGGAGTTCTGGTAGGTTGACGTGGTCTCCTCCACTCTGCTTCCTACACGTCTACTGGAGCTGATGCTCCTTTCCCATTGTTGCCCTGTGGGGCTTTCGATGCGGTTTAGCTTCTCACCGCAACTTGGCAGTTCTGGAGTTCCCCACCAAGTATTGTGCACCAGGCCTCTCTGGTCTGTGCTTTGACTGCTTTCCAGAGCACTCGGCGGATTCCCACCACGGGTTGAAGCGCCATGCCGGGCGCAGCCTTGCCTCTCTCTGCCACACCTCCCAGGAGGAGGGTCCTCCCATGTAGCTCTGCAGGCTTCTCTCTTGGCTCCCACTAATGCGGATGGGCTTCTTCCATTCACATTTTCTCCTGTTCCCCAGTCCTGGTTGTGGACAGTGCCTGAATAGGGTCAGGAACCATACCAGCCATTGGTATATGAACTGATAAGTCATTATACAAGTCAATTCCCATATCACCAACAAACGTATTGGATTCATAAGACAAGGGAATATAACCCATACCCATATTTAGGGATGGCCTGTCCCCTGGATGCGTCATAGTAGGTAGGTAATTGATCATTAACTTTACTCTGGCAATCATTACATTAATAGGACCAACAGAAAGTTACAAAGGGATTTAAGCTAGAGTTGGTACAGGAAGATTATCATAGTGGATTCTGGAGCATCAGGAAAAATAGCGTCAAAAGAAAGGCCATGTGTTCATATCCATTGCCAGCCAGGCTTAACTTTACTGAATAACCAAGTAAAACATTCCTTGTCATTCAAAGGGGTCCTTATTACCAGAATTGGCCATATCAGTTTATTTTGCAGCTTGGATTGCCCCTGCCATGCACATTGTTCTAGAACTTTCCCATGCCACTTTAAAATGCTCCTGAATTGCCCCATTACAATGCACATCGGCCATACGTTGCTCACCAGATTGCCCCCAATAGGGGAGATTATATATATATATATATATATATGGCGCAGGAAGAAGAGAGGTGGGGAAGAGAGGTGGGGGAAGAGAGATGAGAGGGTAAGAGGGGGGAAGAGGGGGAGGGGGAAGAGGAGGGGGGAGAAAAAGGGGAGAGGAAGGGGGGAGAGGGAAGGGGGAGAGGAAGGGGGAGAGAGGAAGGGGAGAGAGGAAGGGGAGAAGAAAGGGTGGAGAAGGGGGGAGAAGAGGGGGAAAGACCTGGTGTAGTGTGAGATAACCGCCAAATGCACCTTGATGGAGGCGTGCGCCAGCCCCGACTTAGCCAATGTCCAGTACGGAAGGACTTTGGGGGGGGGAGGGGGGGGGACGAGGGTGACTCTCGGAGGACCTCCCTGCAGTCAGCAGGCAGCAGGATCGCGCCTCCTTCCCTGGCAAGAAGATCTGCGACCACCAGCAGCTTGACTGGAGGGGATGCTGACATGCTGAGAAGGTCTGGGTACCAGATTTGCCTTGGCCACACTGGCGCGACGAAGATCCTGCACCCGCACCGTCCGAGTTGACTGATGACTCGTAGAAGCAGCGGCACAAGAGGGAATGCCTACAGGAACAGGCCTTCCCAACGGAAGGAGAATGCGTCCCCCATGCTCCCCGGCTGGGGAAACCTGTTGACGAACCTCCAGCACTTGGTGTTCGTCGCCGTCGCAAACAGATCGATCTGGGGATTGCCCCACTTGAGGAAGAGGTTGTCAACTTGATCCTGCCGAAGCTCCCACTCCTGGCAAGAGCGCAGCTCCCTGCTAAGGGAGTCTGCAACAGTGTTTTTTATTCACCCCAGTTGGAAAGGAATGAGGAACATCCCTTGGGTGACGGCCCAGTGCCACAACTCCTGAGCATCTCTGGAGAGCGCCGGGGATCTGGTGCCCCCTGCTTCTGGATGTAAAACACTGTGGTGGTATTGTCCTTGAAGACCCTCACCACTTTGCCCTTGAGGCACAGAAGAAATGACTTGAGGGCCCAAAACACAGCCCGTAGTTCTAATACATTGATGAGTAACATCTTCTCCTCCGGCAGCCACAGGCCTCTGGCGAGGAGATGTCCAGTGTGTGCTCCCCACCCTTCCAGGGAAGTGCCTGTCATGACAGTCTCTTGGTATGGGGGGCTCTGGAAGTCTGTGCCCCCGGTGATGTTGGAGAACACGCCCCACGGCAACGTGACCATCCTGAATTTCTGGTACTTGATGAACTTGTTGAGGTGTTGTAGATTCAGGATGGGCCTCCAGCTCCTGGCCTTCTTTCTTACCAGCCCCGTAGTCGCTTCGGAACCAGCTTTATCGCCCCTTTTCTTAACATGGCCCAAACCCCAAGCAGCCGCTGAGGGATGCGTTGTTCCTGCCGGGCCACTGGTGGTATTTGCGGATACTTTTACTGAAACTCCAAAGTGTGCCTGTCGGCGAGAGCGTCCAGCCCCCATCGATCGCTGGAGATGTTTTCCCACACGCTGACCAAGTTCGCCAGCCGGCCTCCCACCGGCGTGCAGGGGTGGGGGCCCCAACGTCTTGGTCAGTTCAGTCCTGCTTGGAGGCAGACGCTCCGCCCTGGGAGCCTTGACTAATATGGCCACCTCCGAAGGCCTTGGAACGACCCCTTGTAGGCTTTCTGGGTCGTGGAACAGGAGTGTTGGCGGTAAGAGGACGTGCCACTGCCAAAACTCTAAGACCTCCCTGACTTCCCCCCTGAGGGACGAAAGGATGGATGGTGCTGTTGCAGCATGCCCAGGGCACGGGCAGTCTCAGTGTCGGCCTTGATGGCTTGAAGTGGTAAGTCGACTGCCTCGTTGTCGGTGTCCATCGTAGCCGTGTCCGTTCCGGTGTCCCTAGGGGGGGGCAGCGATGGCTGCAGTAGAGGCGTAGGGTGCCTCCTCCTTTTCTTTGACGGTGGTGGCCACGGGGTCAATGGGGTCGTCACTGGTGCGGCTGTCAGCATCCTCTTCTGAATCGCCGACACCAGTGTGTGGAGGGTCAAGAGAATATCCTGCAACAGATATCTAGGAAGTGCCTGGGGAACAGGGTCACTGGGCCCAGCGCCTATGTCGTCACCGTCTACCTCGTCTCCAGCGGGCGACTCCCCTGACTTTCTCGTCGTCATCACCCATCTCCTCCAGGAGGGTGTGGACGGAAACAAGGCCTTGCTCACCGGACAAAGAAATGTCTGTGCCCTGTAGCTCTTCCACGCCACCCCGCCCCTCCCTTTCTTTGGGTCCTGAGGGTCCAGCTTCGGGCTGAGGTCCGGCAGCATCCCCCCCTCACTGGTTTGGCCTGAGCGCCACCCTGGCCGCCACCTGGGTACTCTGGACCGGGTCGGCCCCTTTCGCCTTCGAGAGGGCGGCGGCAATCATCTCAATAGAAGAGGACGATTTGGCCTTCTCTGGTTTCTCTTGCAGCTTGCCCGGGGTAGCCGACTTTCTCTTCGAGGAAGAGATAGAGCGATGGCTGGAAATTGAGGCGGATGGAGATGATTAACACGTCCGGACCGTAGCGGGACCTCCTTGTGCGGCTTCCTCAGTGGAAGCAGACTCGCAGTGCTTGGCCTTGTCTTGCACCCTCACAGATGGAGCGCCATCAAAGGACTTAGAAGCCTGCCCTGGATGGCTGGATCCAGATGAGGCATGCCCTTGTGGAACACAAGGGGTAGAGTGCTTGGCCTTAAGCCACGTTGCCAGTCAGACGTGCTGGTCCTTCATTGTACGCTTGGAAAAGCCACAGCAGATCTCACAATCTTCTTCCTTGTGGGTCGGGTGTAAAAAATACAGGCACTGGGAATGGTTGTCGTCCGTAAAAACATTTCGCAAACCGCAGCTGGTGCACAGCTTTAAGAGGGAAGCTCTGTCCTTCTCCTCAAACATGTTCCGGAGGGGTGTAGGCCTGGACTTCTGGAAACTTCCAAGAAGAAAACACTTGGCAATTTCCACCCTTCAGGGGCAATGAAAGATGCCGAAAAACGGATCCCCGTTAATCAGATGGATAAACGATGGAGTATACGGGCTCGATTGAACAAAAAACAAACCAAATAAGAGCAGAAAACTCGAAGAGCAAAACACAAGGCCTCCCAAATCTTGGCGCCTCGTGTGCATGTTATTTCACTTTGGCCAAAGCCTAACACGGCCCATACCCGAGTGACCACGAGTTATAGCCCATATAACGGACTAAACCCCAAGATCCCTGAATTCCATGACACCAGGTGCCCTTTGAACACCAACCCCAAAGTATCAAGTCCTGAAATGTTCAAAGAGGATGGACAGGGTGTATCGTTGAAGTGAACATCATTTGATTCGTATTGCGAGGTGCTGGGAGGGATACATTATAGTTCAATTATAGTTCAAAATGAGGGCACAGACCTTGGAGCAGGATGGCGCGGAAAGTGTGAGTGAAATGTGTGCGTGAAGGTTAGAGTGCCTGGGAACCTCCTGTGTGCCAGTCTTAAGGTCTGCCAAGGGCATGGGGTGAGTGATAAACAAGCTGTATAGTAGGAGTATAATTCATTTGTTGTCTGACCTCCGACGTGTGAAGATGAGCCCTGCAGCGCCCAATTGATGGAAGACAGGCGGACTTGGCAGGGACCAATAAACTGCCATCTCATAAGGATGAAGGCAGCACCAGTATATGGTCCATCCAATCAGCCACGCAGGCTTTTATTGTATATTGTTGCGGAACTATGATGCCGTTTCTGCCTGTACCTCATTTTGGCAGAATGTTCTTGGCAGCAGAGTTCTTTGCTCTTGCTCTCATTTGCACATGAGATTAAACTTGTTATCCTTACAAGATCGACTTGGGCTTTTCTCCCCTAGCGGGTTGCATTCTCTCTGGTGTGAGCGTTCAGGGGCTTACCTTCAAAAGCACAGGAAGAGAAGAGACACATACAACTATAATACATTAATGGCAAAGGGAGTTTAACTAAAGGAAATCAAGAGGCAAGCAGCAGATAAGAGCACAGATAACAGTCAACACAACTGACGAAAGAGGGATTTGTGAATGAAGAGAAAACACGTCAAACATTAAACTTGCAGATACCTCCTCAAATCGTTTTGCAACTGCCTGGTCTTATGGAGTGGCCAGCATTGCTACTGGGAAAGCGAACTATGGTTGTACCTGTGTAGATGGGGTGTTATAAAATACTTCCTCACTGTTACTTTTGGTAAAAAGTAGAACACTTCAAAAGAACAAAACCACAAGAGATGAAGTATTGAAAATGGCCACTCATGGAAAGGCACATATGTATCTAAGGAACAAGTTACTTACCTGTAACTGTTGTTCTCCAGCATGGGTCTGGCATGGATTCACATGCTCAGGAATATTCCCCGTCGTCAGGCTGGGAATCCTCGGTAAAGAAAAAATCAGTTTCATTTTCGTTTCTGAACTGTCTTTCTCCTAATAACCAATCACTGGTCTCTGGGTCATACTGCCCGCAGCCAATGACTGCCCTCTACCTAATCCCCTCCTCTGGCAGCCATCTTCAGATTTGGTAGCACGTAAAGTGGCAGGAGGACCAAGTGAAGAGGTGCAGAGGGGTAGACGGGAAGGTTCGCATGTGAATCCATGCCAGACCCATGCTGGAGAACAACAGTTACAGGTAAGTAACTTGTTCCTTCTCCAGCATGGGGTCTGGCATGGATTGACATGCTCATGAATATAAGAATACATAGCAGTACACACATGCACAACCACGGGAGGTGGCAAGCCTCAACATTAAGCATTTCATCAACTCAACATTAAGCATCTCTTACCTCCTCACCAGGCCCACCTTCAGGCGAACAGGTTGCGCAGCACTGCCTGGCCGACTGGACTCCTCCCTGGAATCCCGGTCGACACAGTAGAATCTCGTGAAGGTGTGCGTCGACCTCCACGTAGCAGCCCTGCAGATGTCCAGCAGGGGTACACCAGACAGGAACGCCGTGGTAGCAGCGATCGCTCTGGTCGAATGGGCTCTCGAACGTCCGGGCAACGGTCGGTTTGCCAACCAGTGGCAGTGCATGATGCAGCCGGAGAGCCATCTGGAAATGGAAGCCTTCGTTAGGGGCCTTCCCTTGGTTCACAAGTCCAAAGTTCACAAACAGCTGTGATGTCTTCCGAAAACTCTTTGTGCAGTCCACGTAGAACTTCAGCGCTTTAGCTACATCCAGCGAGTGCAAAGTCCTCTCGGCCGGCGACGAAGGGGACGGGAAGAAAACAGGTAACACCAAGGGATCTTTGAGATGGATGTCCGATGGTACCTTGGGCCTGAAGGAGGGGTGCGTCCTCAGCACCAACCTTGTCTCGTGGAAAGTCAGGTATGGGGGCTTGCAGGAAAGGGCCTGGATCTCTCCCACTCGTCGGAGGTGATGGCCACAAGAAACGCAGTTTTCCACGACAGGAACTTCAACGGTGCCAAATACAGAGGCTCGAATGGCGGCCCCATGAACCTGCTCAGCACCACAGTGAGCTCCCAACCCAGGGCCGGAGCCTTCACCAGCGGGAACGATTGGAACAGTCCCTTCATGAACTCCTTCACCAGGCGATGGGACCACAGGGATGAGCGCCCCCAAGCTCTGATGTAGCAGGAGATAGCCGCCAGATGGATCTTGATGGAGGCATGGGCCAGCTCCACCTTGGCCAGCGATAGCAAGTACGGCAGCACTTGAGGGGCCGTAATCCGCAGAGGGTTAATCTTCTGTGCCCGGCACCAGACAGAAAATCTCTTCCATTTGTGTCCATAGCACTTGAGAGTTGAGGACGCCCTGGCCTTTGTAAGCACCTCCTTGCAGTCTGCCGGGATATCGTACCCTCCAAACTCTAGTGCTGCACGAGCCAGGCCTGCAAGTTCAGCGACCCTGGGTCGTGGTGGAGGATGGTGCCTCCTTCCCTGGAGAGGATATCCGTGTCTGTCGGTAGTTTGACTGAGGGGGACGCGGACATGTCCAGAAGGTCAGGGGACCAGATCTGTCTCGGCCACGCCGGTACGACGAGGATCATCCTGCGCCGGGACCGTCTGAGTTGGTTGATGAGTCGCAGCAGCAACGGTAACGGCGGGAACACGTAGAGGAACAGGCCGTCCCAGGGGAATGAGAAGGCATCGCCCATGCGCCCCGGCTGGGGAAACCTGCTGGCGAACCTCTGCCACTTGGTGTTCATCACCGTCGCGAATAGGTCGATCTGGGGATTGCCCCATCGTTGGAATAGCAGATCCACTTGATCCTTCCGCAGTTCCCACTCGTGGCACGAGCGCAGCTCCCTGCTGAGTGAGTCGGCAAGGGTGTTCTTTATTCCTGCCAGGTGGAAGGGCACCAGAAACCTCCCTTGGGCGACGGCCCAGTGCCACAGATCCTGGGCCTCCTTGGATAAGGCCGGGGATCTGGTGCCTCCCTGCTTCCAGATGTAGAACATCATAGTGGTGTTGTCGGTGAAGATCCTCACCACCTTGCCCTTGAGGGTCGGAAAGGAAGGACCTGAGGGCCCAGAACACAGCTCGGAGCTCCAGGATGTTGATGTGAAGTGACCTCTCCTCCGGGAGCCAAAGGCCTCTTGCGTGGAGATCTCCGGTGTGCGCTTCCCATCCCTCTAGGGAGGCATCCGTCGTCACCGTCTCCTGATGTGCCGGGGTCTGGAAGTCTATACCCGCCACGAGAGGCACGCAGGTGCCCCACCACCGGATCACTTGGTGAAAGGTCTTGTTGAGTGAGATCCTGTCTTCGAAGCTGCCCGCTGCTTGCATCCAACGGGCGTCGAGGAACTCTTGTAGTGGACGCATACGCAGCCTGCACAGGCGCATGAGGTAGATGCACAAGGACCTCATGCCGAGGAGGGACTTGATGGACCTTACCCTGGCCTCATCCATGGTCGACAGCCATTGCACCTTGCCCAGGATGGCCTTCGTCCTTTCCTCCGATGGGGAGGCCAATCGCGCCACTGTGTGGAGCCTGGCTCCCATGAACAGTGCGACTTGCGACGGAACCAAGTGGGATTCCGCGAAGTTGATGGAAAATCCCAGATGCGTGAGAAGCTGGACGGTCTTTGCTGTGTGCTCAACGGCGAGTCCTTTTGTCCTTGCTCGGATGAGCCAATAATCCAGGTTGGGGTAGATGTGGATCCCCTGCAGGCGCAGCCGCGCCGCCTCTGGTGCTAGGCACTTGGTGAATACCCTGGGTGCCGACTTCAATCCGAAGGGGAGGGCCTTGAACTGGTAGTGCCGTCCTTGGACTACGAATCTGAGAAACCTTCGATGTCCCTTTAGAATGGGGATGTGGAAGTAGACATCCTCCAAGTCCAGCGATGATAGGAAGTCGCCTTCCTCCAGCTGTCCCAGTACGTGCTGGAGGGTGACCATCTGGAATTTCTGAGACTTGATGTACTTGTTTAAACGAGAAGGTCCAGGATGGGTCGCCAGCCGCTGTTCTTCTTTCTTACGAGGAAGTATCGTGATTACGCTCCGGAGCCCCGGAGCCTTTGGGACGAGCTTGATGGCTCCTTTTTTGAGCATCACCCTTACTTCCAGCAGCAGTTGAGGGACGTGGTTTTCTTTCCTGGGCACGGGTGGAATGCGGGGGCACTTTTTTAGAAACTCGAGAGTGTGCCAGCGTGCCAGGGCATCCAGCACCCATCGGTCAGTGGAGATGGACTCCCACATGCTGACGAACTTCGCCAGCCGGCCTCCCACTGTCGTGCTCAGGTGGGGGCCCGACGCTATAGCCGGTTCAGACCTGCTTGGTAGCGGCCTTACCGCCTTGGCCTCCTTGACGACGAGATCCTCCAGACTTGCTGCAGCCTCTGTAGGCCTCCTGCGACGAAGAACAGGCCGCCTGGCGGTAAGTCGAGGAACCGCCGCCAAATCCTTTGGAGGCACCTTGCTTGCCTCTGGAGTTCCGAAAGGGCGGCCGTCATTACTGCAAAACTCCCAAGGCCTGCGCCGTCTCTGTCGGCCTTGATGGCCTGCAGTAACTCATCCACTGTCTTGCCAAACAGGTTGTTTCCGTCGAAAGGCATGTCCAAAACTCTGGTTTGCACATCCAGTCAGAAATAGGTTGACTTGAGCCAAGCTCGCCGGTGAAGGCAAACACCGTTGCCCATCTGGCTGAAGCCGGTGTCAGCAATGTCCGTGGCCACCGTTCTGGCATGGTCCGATGCCACCTCGCCTTCCTGCAGGATCTCCAGGGCCTCAGCCCTCTTGTCATCCAGGAGAAAGTCCAGCAGAGGAGCGATCTTAAATCACAGCTCCCTGTCATAGCGGGCCACAATTGCGAGGGCGCTGGCCGCTTTTATCGTCGTCGCCGCTGACGAGATGACCCGTCGTCCCATGGCGTCCAATTTCTTCCCTTTGACGTCCGGTGGGGAGGTCGATGTCAAAGCCGACACCCCACGCCGCGCCTTCTTCTTGGCCGCCACTGAGACGACCGCATCCGTGGTCGGCTGCACCCTAATGGACATGGGGGTGGAATCCGGGACCCGGTACTTCTTCTCGTACCGGTCTCTCTTGGCAGGGGTCGTGGACGGGTTCTTCAGGAGCTTCAGCCCCTCGTCCCAGATGTCGTCAAGTAATGGGACCGAGAGGACCGTCTCCCTCTTGGCCTCACGCCGTTGATAGACAAAACCTTCCTTCTTCTGTTCTACGGGGCAGAGCTCGGATGCCCTGGCGATCATGGCGTGGAAGGAGCCAATTTCGTCGGGCGGAGAGGCCCGAGGAGGTGGTGATGGGAGGCCCATCCCGTCGTCACCACCGTCGTAGTCATCCATCCCCGTCGTGGCCGTCTCTGTTCCCGTGTCATCTCTCGGATATGGGGAAGGAGATGAAGGCTGTGAGGGCCGCGCCGGCTGGGGGGGGCACTAGGGGGGAGAGTTCTTCTCCGCTTGTTTGGAGGGCTTCCTGATGGCCCAGGCTCCGCTGGGTCGTCCGCTGGGGGTAAGGGCAACCTCATCCTTATCTCTGTACACAAGGCCAGGATCGCCATCAAGATAGCTCCTGAGTTATCCTGTCGCCCAGGTACCGGCTGTGACAGTTGGGGAGTAGAATCCTCCGCCTCCACGGGAACCTCGTCGGTGCCACCGTCGCTTTCTCCGTCCGCCTCGTCGGGATCCCTCCCGCAGGACCGGACTTCCTCGAACCTCTTGTCCAGGATCTTCACGACTTCAGCCAGCTCCTGTTCAGAGGCTGTATCCGTGTCCGTGATGGCCACCGCCCCCCCTCTTTTTCCACCGGGGTTCTCACAGGGGTCTTATTGATGGGCTGAAGAGGATTCTCTCCACGGTGGCAGGGAAACTCTGGGCCCCTAGGTAGCCTCCACAGGCTTCGCCAGGGCCGCCACGACTCCCTCTATAGAGGCCATAGCCGGGTGAATCAAGGTCTTCACGACTTTGGAAGCGCTTGAGGCCTTCACCTTGTGGGGTGGGGGGTGGGGGGTCGCCGCCTCGCTCCCCCTCGGCTGTCTCCGTCAGGATCGACCGGGGCTTCTCCCGAAGCTTACCCGGGTTCTCAGCCTTACTTTTCCCTGAGCCAAAGCGTTGGCTCATGGTTGATGGCGTCGGTGAAAGTGCGCCCTGCCTGGGAGCCGAGGAGCTCCCGGTGCCCGCGGTGCTTTGCCTTTTGTTGAGCCCCTGTTGCCGGAGCACCCTCAAAGGACTTAGAAGACTGCTCAGACCTCTTCTTCTCACCTGCTGCTGGGCTCTTCCACTCCAGCCAGTTGGTGAGGCGGATGCGCCGATCCTTCATGGTCCGCTCCGACATGTTCTTGCAAAACGCACAGTCCTTCTGCACGTGCGTTTTGTCTTCGTGAAGGCAGTAGAGGCATCTAGAATGCTCGTCCTCCTTGAAGACATTCTGCAATACGCATCCAGGGCAGCTTGGATCCGGACGCGGTGCTCCCTTTGTCCTGGGCCATGTCCATGCGGGGTAGGCCTCAAAGATATTCTGGAATCCTCCAAGAAGCGGAACTCGATGAAAACTTCCGAAACGAGTCCCTGTTGATCGGAAATAGAAACGGTAGAGCTTGAGGCTCGATTGACCAAAAAAATGAGATTAAACTCTTTGAAAAATCGCAAAAACGCAGTAAAAGCTTGAGAGCTATAGCACGAGGACTCCCAACACTTGAATGTGTGGTACAAATCTGAAGATGGCTACCAGAGGAGGGGATTCTGTAGAGGGCAGTCATTGGGTGGGGGCAGTATGACCCAGAGACCAGTGATTGGTTATTAGGAGAAAGACAGTTCAGAAACGAAACTGAAACTGATTTTTTCTTTACAGAGGATTCCCAGCCTGACGACGGGGAATATTCATGAGCATGTGAATCCATGCCAGACCCCATGCTGGAGAAGACAGTGTTCTACAGAAAATCTGTAAAGAATCTTCCAGTTGGTGACTGGCACAAGGTAAACTGTCAGAAATGCTCCTCTGGGAATTGTTCCCTTTCAAGTCAGTAAATATAGGTTTCCCTTCAAATCTCAATCTCAACCAGGCAGCATTGGACCCTGCAGAAAAGAATGCATCACTGCAAATACAGCAGATGTCCAATAGGAATGGCAACAGGGAAGGGGACATAAATGAACTCTATGCCAGCCGCATTCCCCAAAAGGAAAAAAACAATCACAAAATGAGGCTACTAGCCCCAGATTTCACTAGGGAGCTAGACAACTACAGTCCTCATAAATGTAGATGCTCAATGGTTACACAGAGTACTGTAATGCACCATTTAAGATGTGGACATTGATTACAGAATGGGGGGTTGATTCCAGAATGTATCCTGAATGTTCGTAGATATGCGCCAGGAATCTAATAATTTAGGAGCATAACTGGATCTCTTCCGTCCCTCGCACACCCAATTTGTGTTGCAAAAGAATCAAAGATTTACTGTTTACTGTATTCATTTATATAATGTGTCTTCCTTGAGATACTTCTCCTCCTGTAATGAAGCTCTGCACTCTTCCTTACAAGCCCACTTTCCATTTCACCCCAGAAGTCGCTTGTTCTGGTACATTCAGAACAGCTGTACCGGTCAGGGCCATTAGGACATTCTGGAAAGGTGCCACACAGAGAGGTTGGGACTTCTACCTGGACGTAAAATGGTCACCAGGCCATTTAAATATGCTGCAAGTCACAAAGGTGTTACGGGTGGAACAGATCACCAATGTAAGCATTAACCAATCAAAAAGAGGAAAGGATGGGTTTTGGGGCCATGTAATGACAGGACTCCTATAAAAGAGCGAAAGAGCATGCACCAAGAGAGACATTCATTCGATCACTGCTGGAGTGGATTGCAGTTCCCGGGCATCAGCTGAGAGAGTGCAATGCAAGTAGAAAAGAGGAAGAAAGGAGAGGAGCTGGGCCTAGGAAATCTGAAAGGCGAGACAGATGAATGGCCAGAGATGAATGGCCCAGAGAGACCACAGAAAGCTGAAAGGCCTAACAGATAATAATAATGACGAGGAAGATTATAGGTTTGGTGACTACAAGATAACCACCAATGGGAGGTTTCTGCCCCTAGAAACTATAGCCATTATGAAGCCTTGACGATGGGGGCTCGTCCACTGTGAAGCCACTACTAAAATTAGGCTTTAGCTTCTGTGAGTGTTCCACCAGCACAGAACTGTGTCGTAATCCACATGCTGCTACACAGCCACCCTGATAACAGGCAACACAAAATGGCAACCACAGCAAACCCTTCCGTACTGCGAGCCCATCACCCAGATAATTGATGAACAGCTCACCCAACAACTAACATAAATTCAAACTCCAATATTTCACCAAGCTATAACAGTCACACGACACCCACAGCTACAACTATGCCCAGATACAAGGACAAACAAACAAGAATGGAGAACAGAGCAAGAAAGGGACAGGACAATACCCCAGCCAGACACATTCAACCACCAATTAGAGTACAAACATCCCTAAATCAAAACCAAACCCCACTAAACGAACTTAAAATATGTACAAAGATGAGACCAAAAACATCATGCCTATCTCACTACCTCTCCACTTACATAGCAGTCCCATCAGAAAAGAAATCTATCCACAAAAAACGACCCAGGCGTAGTCGAAGGAAACCCTGTTATACTACCTATAAGAAACCACCCAGCACAATACACAGAACCCTGCAATGCAGAATGCAATGCAGAAACCCCCCACCAACAGACACCAATAAAAACTGGGCCACAATTGGAACCCCCACCAACACATCTTTATTACGAGAGATTGGACAACTATCTACCTAGTGTGAGGAACCAGGACTGAGACACGGACACAGACGACTCATGGTTTTGGATATATGCTTTTATTCAAAATAAGGGGCTGGGAAATGCCCAACTGTCCCTAATCTAGGAGCAATTTCCCTACCTCAACCAAAAAACTAAGGATTTGTCAAGATGTCCAAAGTAAAAATACGACCTGTGTCCGAAATCCATTTCTGGCTGTCACAGTCTAAAAACGAAGTCTAAAGTGCAAAGGCTAGTGTCTCTGGATCTTAAAGTGCACAGACTTTACATAAAGATGTAAATCCAACGAAAAGTTCCAAATGGAGAATATTCACAGTTCCAGGGAATGGCTCTCTTCTCCTGGTTCTCTTTATCAATATGAAAAGTTCAAATAAAGAATAACCAAGTTCTTTATAACCCCAAGAGGATAGTTCCCGCCGCGTGGTGCATTCACAGTTCAGGGAAATAGCTCCTTTCTCTGGGTTCCTCTTCATGTTTCAAATCATTTAGAATCCAAAGGGCATGCGACTTCCAAGGAATTCTCCTTTTACGGTCTTCACTCTTATAGCACTTTACAATCTCAAGAGCATGTGCCTTCCTTGAGATACCTCTCCTCCCGTAACTTATTACATACTGTTGACTTTGCCGGTTATACCCCAGCACTTCTTTGCAGTCTTTTAAACATGTCAAGGGCATGGATCTTCCTTGAGATACTCGTCTTTCTGACACACGCTTAACTTTGCCTGGTATACTCTCCTGCCAGGGCTTTCACAAAATGAGTTTTCCTTTTATCCATGAAATTATATTTGCCCACTGTCGGCGTATTGTTCCTTGTTTAAAAATGTTTGTTTCAATAATACGCCTCTCTTTCATACAATGGGCTTCTGCCTCTTTTCCCAGTGTGTTCACCTTTATTTGGCTTTCTTTCACATCACAATTACTTTTCTTTTAAGGTACGGGTTTAAAAACCCCTTTGTGGCATAGCATACAGGTAGGTTAAACTTCTTCACAGATTTCACTTTGCGCATGTGTTGCTTCTATGAAGTGGCGTACACCCTCAGGAAACCCAGTAACCCTTCTGGTCTCCCTGGGCTTACTGGGTGCTTTTAGTGTCCCTCGCGCTTCCCTGCTTCGGTTCCCTTCGGGATGCTGTCTCGCCATGCGTCCCGTTAGCTGATGTGCCCTCGCCGTGTCTGTATACAATTCCTGCTGCCTTATGCTCTTGGGCGGCAAGCCATTTGAACTTCAGTTTCCTCTTCTGCCATCTGAGTCAGCATCAAAACTATTTCCTGCAGCGTCCTCTACCTCAGCGTACTTGTCCGTCTCCGTGCAGGTTGCCGTAGAGCTCAGCGCCTGCAGCTGTCTCCGCTTCCATCAGATCAATCGGTGATCTGTTCCACCCGTAACACCTTTGTGACTTGCAGTGCATTTAAATGGCCTGGTGACCATTTTAAGGTCAGGTGGAAGTCCCAACCTCTCTGTGTGGCACCTTGCCAGCATGTCCTAATGGCCCTGACTGGTACAGCTGTTCTGAATGTACCAGAACAAGCGACTTCTGGGGTGAAATGGAAAGTGGGCTTGTAAGGAAGAGTGCAGAGCTTCATTACAGGAGGAGAAGTATCTCAAAGAAGGCACATTTATCTACAAACATTCAGAATATATTCTGGAATGGTTTTAAACTTGCCAGCGTGTTTGAATAGTTTCCAAAGACTAGACCGCTGTATGGGCTTACCGGTCTTAGGGATCTTCATTGTTCTATCCATCTTTCTCATCTCAATTGTTATCACGTTGTTCTGTATGTGATGTTGAGGAAACTGGTTTGGGAACCTTTTGGGAGTGATCATTACTGCTCCCCGTCTCTTCCTCATCTCATTGGTTGATATATTTTTCTTTATGTCGAATTGGGGATTACTTAAAGTAGATCTGGTATATGGTTGAGGAAGAGTGTTGTAATATGCCATTAAGGCATGAGGAATGGAGAGAACATCCCTGAAAGGAAAGAGGGGTGGTATGTGACTTTTTCGAATGATGTCTCGGGAGGATAGTTCAGCGGCAATGCGCCCTCCTTAGATGCAAGACGACACGGAGCAACACAGGTTCGACACCCGGGTCCGCGCTTAGAAACCTCTGGATATTAAGCGCGTAATAAATTACATATCATATCGTGTCATGTCATCCCTGTGAGGGTCGTCTCTACCAAGCTGGTGCTCCCTCATATAGCCATCCCCAGGGTCAGGATCAGGTAGTGGCTGTCGTCCCCTGGCCACATAGGGAGAGGCTAACCAAGAGAAAGAAGTGATATCATCAGATTCATCACACCAGACAATCAGACTTCTGACTACAAAGAAACAAAACAGAGATGCAGCAAGGATCTTACTGGAACTTCTCAATGAAAGGACAGACGCTCTAGCCATACACCCAACAACCAGCACCACCCAACCATTAGAAAAACAACCCAAGCGTCCCACCCCCACCGGACCATCAGAAAAAGCACTAAAAAACGAGTCATCCAAAATACACACACCACACTTCAGCCTGCTCAATGTACAATCTATGGCAAAGTACAAAATGGAAATCTACGACTTCCAGACCGAAGGCAGCACGGATGTCC
Source organism: Ambystoma mexicanum (assembly GCF_040938575.1). Lineage (NCBI taxonomy): Eukaryota > Metazoa > Chordata > Amphibia > Caudata > Ambystomatidae > Ambystoma > Ambystoma mexicanum. The sequence continues at coordinate 1,432,556,960 of NC_090931.1, forward strand.
TCTTCCTCACAGAAATATGGCAGACAACAACAAAGTAATCGTTTGCGAAGCCATAACGACAACTACAAACTAATACAATTTAACAGAGAAGGCAGAAGAGCATGAGGAATCGCTGTGGCACATAAAAACCACATCAGCTTCACACGCTTACCCTCAAAGGACATTGAAGAATTCAAAACACTCTTAGTTAAAACCTGAAAGTCAGTAAATGAACAATTCAACATACTATTCCATTCTAATCTCCAGACCACCCATCGAGAACAAATAGCTCAGGGGCAATGCGTTTGTGTTGGAAGCAAGACAACGCAGTGCAACACAGGTTTGAATCCTGATCCCGTGCTTCGAAACCACTTTTGGTATTAAGTGCGTTATAAATGAACAATTATTATCTAAAACCCCAACTTTGCCACAAAACTCACCGATACCATAGCCATCCTAGCCGTAAACTATGAGATCATCATTCTGGCAGATTTGAACAGCTGGTTCGAAAGAGCAAACTAAACCACAACCAACTCCCTCAGCGCCCTCGTGGAAACCCTCAATCTCCAATAAAAGGTGAATGGACCCACTAACAGACCTGGATACACCATCGATGCAATTGTCTGCAGGGATGGACTCTCTACTACCTCCCCCACCAGTACTAATCATCTGGAGCGACCATCAAATGATCCCATTCAACATCAAAACCCCAACCCGCGAAATACCCACAAAACATCCAACAACAAACAAAAGAAACTGGAAAAGACTTGAGCTAGAAACATCACAACTACCAGAAACCACCAAACCCAATACCTCTTAACTAGACAAAATGACGCCAGACACCATAGAAAAGAACCTACACACCTGGATCACAGGTGCTTTAAACCTATTGGCACCCTAAAAGTCCATTAGGGCCACACCGAAAAAAGTGGCAGTGAGATGGTTCACATAGAAATTGCGTGGATTCAAGAAATCTAACTGTAAACTAGGAAACATCTGGAGGAAAAATTACAACCCACTCGACAAAATTAACTACCAATGTCAAATTCGGCAACACAAATGGGTAGTTCTGAAAGCCAAGAAAGCACACTATGCTGCAAGAATCAAACTGGCAGCAAACCCACAAAAAGAAATGTACAGAATTATCAAGAAAGGACACTTTTAAAAAACACCTCTTGCAGCCACAACACCGTACCCTCGCAACTACGATGTGACAACATCACACAAAACCGTAGAGCAAAAATACTCTCAAACAGGCCATCAACTCATCCAGTCGGACCACAAAAAACACCCTCCCAGAAACCAGAACCCCAACAAACACCTCAATCTTCAACCAATTCAAACCAATTAGCAAGGACATTTCCAGCGACCTACTAAAAAGAAGCCAACACGGCCGGATCCCGTTCAACCCATGCCCACTGTAGATCTACAAACAGCTACACATGCATAAAACAGCAGCCCACTACATCCGACTAATGAACCTATTCCTGAACACTGTAATAGTACCAAAATCATACAAATCAGCCTACATCAAACCACTCTAAAAAAAAAAATACACCAAAAAAAAGACACGCAAAACGGATGACCTTGCAAACTACAGACCTATATCAAAACTACCCCACCAGGCTAAAATCTTGTACAAAGAACTGCTCAACCATGTGGAAACAGACGGACTACTTGATTAACCCCATGTTGGATTCAGATCCATAAGAGAAACTGAATCAGCACTCCTTTCCACATGGGACAACCTAAAGATGAACGGACACAACACCCAATGTGCCCTCATACAACTAGGCATATCTTCTGCTTTTGATACGATTGAACACTAAATATTAATCAGGCGAGTGGAAGAATCCGTAATTCAACACACTGCACTACAATGGCTGAAATCTTTCCTCACTGACAGAACTGAAAGAACCTATCTACCACTGTTGACTTCAAACTCAAAAGCACTACCTGAGGATCAAGCCTCTCCCCACTTCTCAAAAATGTACATGGCCCCCCTAATAAAGTTCATACAAACATATGGACTGACATCCTACAACTATGCAAACGATACCCAGCTTATTTTCAAGATGGCACCAGACAATGACCCTGACAATGTCCTCAATAAATGCCTCACTGACAAACACCTGGATGGCAAAAAATCTTGAAAGTAAACCCCAACAAAACATAAATAATGATAACTGCACAAAACATTAACCCAACACAGACATCTCTCACCTGGTCTCACCTGGTCCCAGAGTATGGGAACCCAACCTGAATCCTCAAAAGTGATTAAAAACCTGGGAATACTCAGACAACGGTCTCCACTGGAACCACAGGTCAATAAAATAGTCGAACAAAAAGTGTTTTCCCCCTTCGTCTACTAAGAGGAATCCTCTCTTACCCTCAACTTCTCACACCAAACCCTTGCTATCATTTCCATGGTATTATCAAGAATAGATTATGCAAATAGCCTCGACCTAGGAATGCCCGAACACCTCACTGGACATATATCAAAACACAGACAAGGAGTCGAATACTTCCAATCAAAAATCACCCTATACATACCCAGAAGAACCTTAAGATCTAGCATCGACCTACAAATAGAAATAAGACACTGTGAGAAATCCAATCCCGGATACCATCTTCTCCATTCTCACAGCAAAACTTTGGAACTGAATTCCGAAGAAAATCAGGACAAAGGAAGCCCATCTCACTTTATGAAAACTATTTAAAACTTAGCTCAATGGGATAAATATGGATCAACACATACTACATAATGATCATGCCAACATGGAGGCCACGTCAACCCATAGAATGCCTAAACGACATACGGAATCCGCAGGCCTATTGTGGCATGTCAGAAGAAGGATGTAGACTCTGATCACTCATTTCACTGAAGGGTTTATTAAAATAAAGAAAATAGTTTCTCTCTCCCTATGCTACAAGGCGTCCATACCTAACAACTAACTAGGGTGCTCGTCAATGAAAGTTCAAAGTAATCAGTCCACTGTCCAAAACTAAACTTATCTAACCCTACCACTATCCTAATAACCAATGTAAGGGGTCAGAAATGTGAGGCGGACCACATTGTGAAGTTTTCTCAACAAATGCCATTTTATTATAGTATAAGGTTGGATGAACGCCTCACTATCCCTAACCGGATGAGGATTTCCCTGCCTAAATTAAACTAAAGGAAACACTCTAAGAAAGAACATCTGTCCCTCACACCTCTACATATAACAAACAAGGACATGCATGGCAGTTAAAAACAATGATTGAATTCCCATTGTGACCACAGTGCCTCTTCATAATCTGGGCAAACCCCCCTTCCCCAGGTTTCAACGAGAAACTGCCTCACAGTTCAAGAAACGAACGCAGAGAAATCCTGTTTCGTAACAAAGCTCCAATACAGTTCAATTCAACTTCAAATTGTCAACAGAAAGTTCCAACACAGAAGATAGAAGTCTCTTCTCCTTCTTTAAACAGGTTCTCAGTTCCTCAACGGCAACAAGGATTGTCGTAGTCAGGATGATTTTCCACTCTGATGACTCAAAGAATATAACTTCTCTGTAACAGCCTTGCACATCTCTTCCTCCAGCTTCAAGACTTGCAACAATATTTCAGAGAAAACAAGATTCACATTGATGCTCTTCAATACTCCTCTGCAAATGATGCTCCTCTCCTTCTGGATACCTTTCCCAGAAGGGCAGCCTTTTTGCCACTGTTGTTTCCCCACTACATAAGCAATCAAAGACGGATAGGGATAGGGACTCCTACTGCCTCTCCCCTGGTTTTGGCTATGTGTGGGTCTCTCAGCTTGTACCTGATGTACACAATATGGGCAACACGTGTCCAAGTTTGACCTTGCATTAGCCCCCTTTAGCTGTTCGTAATATTGGCTAGGTTGTATTGGCCTTAGTTTCAGTTTCTCTTGGCCTGGGCAATGCTTATTGAAATGAACTCAAAGTTGGCCCCACAGGTGGTTGGGTTTTCCACAGACTTAAGTTACAGTCATTTGGCTTTGATATAATACATTCCTGCTGCTTTTCCCCAGTTTGGCATTCAGAATTAACGTGGGGATCACTACACTCATACGCGAGTGCTGCCGTTATTGCTTTAAAATAGTTCGGTATTCAAAAGTAACACGTGAATCACTTTCATTCACACCCGAGTGCTGCTTCTGATGCTTTGCACTAATTCTGCTTTTATGCAAGTGCTGCTCGCTCGCGGAACGCCTGCTTCTTCCTCGTGAGCAGGGACAGAGCGATGCGGGGTCACTGACAACCTGTGAACTCACTGGATCAGATGTGTGCCTCTGTTCCCGTCGCTGCTCATGGGACCTTTGCTGCTGTGTCTCTGGCAAACTGCTTTGGTAAGCCTGCCTTCGGCCACGCCACTTCCAATTGGAGCTCCTCTTGCTCCGGAGAACCTGTGGTGCACGACCAGCCACCTGAGCGAGCATCTTGCACGCCTTCTGCTGCACAGCCTCTGCAGAACAGGTCAGAAGGGGGAAGCTTTCCTCTTGCACGCTTCCCACGGAGCAACCTTGCTCTTCAGATTTCATGAGACACAGACCCTCTCAGGACCGGCAGATGATATCCGTCAAGCAGTGGTCCTGGAGTCTTCTCGCTACATCAGCTTCTGCCTGGACTGCCAGCACGAACCACGCTGCTTTCGACTTCCTCTACTCTTCACCGACTGCTGTTGGCAATATTGGCTAGGTTGTATTGACCTTGGTTTCTGTTTCTCTTGGGTTATGCAATGCTTATTGAAATTAACTCTCACTCGATTAGTGCACTGGTCGCTACCTTCTCCCTGCTCCCTCCCAGCAGAGTCGCCGTCACTCCAGAGAGCAAAGGAGCGTAATCACAGTATGGATCCCATGAAGATACCATCCTGCATTGGATGGGGAGCTGGATGCCAGCAGATGCTTTCCTCAGCCCACACCGTACTGCTTGTTGGCTAAATTGAATTTGTCTCGTTTCAACATTCCAAAATGGTGTTGGGAAGGAAATAGTCTTCCCCAAGCCACAGCCAAGTCAAACAAATTGCATCGAAACAAAGGGGGGGGGGACAAGCCCTCCCCAATGTACGTGTGACAGCCCAATAACATAGCAGACTAGATGAATACCATCACCCTCGTCTTCCCACTAAGCCTCCATTTTGTATCAAACCTAGATGCCATTTTTTACTAGGCCCAGAAAACCACCACTCTGAGGCTGCGGCCCTCGCATCCCCGGCCTCTCACACAGAGGGACCAAGCCATCAACATACCAGGCCTACTCCACACAAGCCTTGTTCCCACGGAAGTCCATTCATTCCCTGTTCTCTCAATGTTGCAAATACCTAGTATCATTTTTCAAAGAATGCGCTCTGTGGAGAGCGTGGGACAGAAACGGGCCACAGCACAAATGCCCAGCCCTCTCCACTAAACTGCCTGTGTCGCCTCGACTACCTGGCCTCTCCGTTCCAACCCTCCCAATTCCTTTCATGCCGATAAGCATCTTACCCCCTGGTCTTGACTATTTCAGATTACCCACCACAGATCTAATCCTGTGCAGCAGTATATTTTCCCAATAGCAACACATGTCTGTTCATATCATGAGGCACCAGGGAAGGCAGGCAGTAGATCAAACCCCCGGGGGAGAAACTTGGGTGCAGGAACTGCGGTACTGACCGAGCCCTGAATGTGGAGATCGGCACGTCTATGTATTATTCTCTTTCCTCACAAGACCCCCTTTCACATAACGCTCAGGTATCTGCCATTGTTCATGAATTGTCAGTTCCTGTTTAGCTTAGATTAGTTAGAAATGTATAGCCTGTTACCCAACCTTCACCGCAGAGATGAGCCCTGCTGACCCACATGCGCCAAGATCTACTGGCAAGTAGCAGCCAATTAGCGCCTGGCATTCCATATGGAGCAGACCCTTGTATATGTCACCCACCAATCAGTTATGACGATGTGTACCCTCTACATGATGTCACTGATGATGCTTAGTGCCATTTTAATGTGCTGCTCATGTAATTTTTGGCAGAGCGCTCTCGAGCAGCAGAGTTCTTTGCTGGCATATTAATATTACATAAACTTTGTTTTGCTTGCAACCTATCTCTTGGTCTTATTCCCTGACAGGGTCTGAGGTCGGTGCCTTCCTTTGGTGACCCCATAGCGTGATTTCCTTAGCCCCCTGTACCTGCGGCGAGATCCAGGCCCTCTCCAGAGAGGCAGTGCCCACATACATCTGACCAGTCCCCCAAAATGTGTACGCAGAAGAAGCGGTTCTTGTGGGTTCCGGCTCTGCAAATACCCCGCTGCTCGTTGGAGCCGGGTGCAGCCCCAGAGGGAGCCCCATGCATTGTAGATTAACCGCGAGCTGAGGCTTTTGGAAGAAACAGGTATACACGTATAAATTGCAAGGAGAGACAAACAGTGGGGTTTTTGGGGATAGAGCAGTGTGAATGAAGGGAACACGCAGTTCTTGAATGTAAATGAACAAGGCCATTAGGTGAAGTGAAGATTTTTTTCATGTCCATTTATTATTCTTTTTTTTAAGTTAGATTAATGAAGAGACTATAAAGAGGAGATACAGCAACCTACCCCAAAAGATGATAGAAGGTGGCAACCAGTGCGGAGAATAAAATACGGAGACAAAGTAGGAGCCCCATATAATTAGAGGGCTCGGGAATAAGTAGTGGTTATTGTTTTAACTTATTATTTTAGTTTGTTATTTTCAGTGTTTTTCTTTATGCAAGGAGGAGTCCCAGTACGGGCAGCAGTGATGTAAGGAGTGAGTGGGTGTAAAAAAAGGTTACTGCTCCAAGGGGAAACGGTACGGGGGTTAAATGTATGTTTTTGTTTTATGTGTTCATGGTTTTGGTAAAATATTGTTCCATGCCCATGTATGTTTGACCATTTGATAAACAAGAGTGTGATATATGTGATATTCATTCATTGACTGACAAAAATACGTCCCAAGCGTATAGTGGGAAAGGAATTTAAGGGGTAGAAAAGGAAAAAAGTCCATACAAGTCCTCTTTGGGAATGCCATGGGCAAAATACCAAGCTATCCTACATTTGTAAACATCTCCCCCTGCATAGTGACAACATTAAAAAACACCACAGACAATGGGTAATAGAGAAGGGGGGGGGGACTTGGCTGGAAGACCGGTCTTTTGATAAAGGAATGCTAGACCACCTGTCCACTGATCTGACAGCTAAGTACAAGGGGAAACAGTTACAAAACAGAAGGGAGATATTAGATCTGTGGCAGATGTTTTAAGAAGCACCCGCAAGAGATAAAAAGGGAGAGGGTACCAGAAACATTAACAGTAACGGGAGGTGATGTGGGAGAGAAGGGGGAGGGGGAGCCCAAGAGAATGTATCCATTGCTCACATGGCCAGCAGAAGGCTACTCAAATACAACTTCTTTGTTAGAGGGAAGTGCACAAGCGATGCGGAGCACTGCGCCGCCACCACCCTATGACTCCGTGACCGCCACCCCCACCCATACTGCAGTATGTGCCAGGGATATTGAGGTGGCATGGACGTCCACCCGCACAGAATTGGCTCGATTGCGAGCAGCGTGCGAAGCAGCAAGAGGACCAGAGACTGGGCCCGACCCCCAAGTGCTACCCCTCCCCTAAGGGAAGTTTAATGGAAATCAGGAGACTTCCTCTTCGGGACTGACAGCGCAACCATATGGGCAGTGCGTGTAGAACGAGAAGGGGAACCTGATCGTTCGGGGTATGAGAACGTGGGATCGGTAAGGGACGAAGAATATTGGAGCGACTTTGGCAAGGTGGAAGAGGGTGCAGTAGGAGGGATAACGCAAGTACAGTGGGCCACCCCGAGAGAGGAAGATACATGTGAAGGAAGACTCAGAAACAGGTTTGGGAGAATGGCCCTAGCGGGGGAAAAAAAAAAAAAAAGGACCAGGAGTGAAGGGTGGAAAAGCAACATCGAAACTACAGATGCCCCTCATCCACAAGGGAGCTGGGTAGCCCCATTATGTCCCCTGGGCACAAATGGATATAAAACAACCTCCTCATGTCCCTCCCTCCGCTCACGGTGGGCATGGGAAAATGGATCTATGCCTTTGAGAAAAACACAGCAGGGGTGCCCCTCGTCCTAGGAGATATTAAAAGCCTCAGTGTCTTCAGTGGGTGATCAAGCAGAATCAGTGTGGCTGAAAGCAGGTTATCCGGGTGTAACTATAAGTAACAATAATTCAATAATGTTCAAGCACAAGTATGGGATGCACTGCGGAGGACCTTCCCCAATACCACCGACTTGCACTCCATAATGTAATGCACCATAGGGGATGAGGAAGATGCTCCGCAGTTCATTCTCCAGGTATAAGAGATGTGGCACGCAGAAACAAGCACTTTGTGGGACCAGTCCACCTCCCTATTTATTTCATTATGAAGCGAGGACTCTCAAAGGAAGTACAGAAGGCCCTTGACAAGATAGTGGGTATAGAAGCCAAAGGATGCCCTGAGATTCAGAGCATCATAGTACATCATTGTAGAAAGATCAAAGAAAGAGAAAAGGAAACTATCCAGAGGAGGTTAGCCGAGGAAGCAAAACTCTTACAGACACAACTAGTAAAGGTCTAGGCTGTAACAGCAGCGCCGCCCCCAGAACAGATAGGAAAGGGGGTGTGCCTCTGTGGCCATTTAGGCAAGAATGGCAGCAGTGTGTCAGACAGCAAGCAAGAACAGTGGGGAGGAGAGCAACAATACATGGGACTCCATGGCAAAGAAGACCTGCACAAGGACAAGGTGGGTTCCAGGGACAGAGGGGTGGAGGGTTCAGAGGACATGGCCCCAGAGGGAGCCAAGGGCAATGTTGGTCCTGCGGGAGGTTGGGGTACTTTGCACGGGAATGCCGCAGCAGACAGGAAGGGAACCATCAATACAACCAACCTTACTACAACCATCAGCCTTCTGGGAATCCCCACACTGGGAGCACACACGGGCCAGCCCAGGGGTCATGTGAGATACCCCAACCCTACCCTCAATTGCCACCTCAGATGCCCAAACCCAGCACTTATCGGCACCCCCTCATGCAATGCAGGCACCCCAAAATCACCCCAATCAACACGGTATCCGAAATAATAACCCTTTTGCCACCGCCCGAATGGCGTACCCGCTCCTTATCAAGGAGCATGCGTGCTCGGAGGAGACACCTTCTCTTGCCAGGGACAGGCACCTACCCTGACTAGGACAGCCCACAGAGAGCACTTGCGTGTCCAGTACTATTCACCATCTTGCATCCAGAAGAGAAACCACTGGTGGGGGCAGAGATAGGAAACAGTTCATCTTTATGGTGGACTCTGGGGCATAAAAGTCATGCATTTGGGAAGGTGATTTTCCGTGTTCTGGCCAAACTCTCGATACACAAGGATTCTCTGGGGCTGCGGTCACGTTCCTTACACAGAAGATTTGGACGTTAAGATAGGGGGGACGGTGGTGCGGGCATCCTTATTGAATTACGTATGCTCCCCAGTCAATTTACTGGAATGAGATTTGCTCAGCAAATGAAACATGACTAGATCATTCACCGAAAGAGGGATTGTTTGCTCCATCCCTGGCAGGTGCTCCCTCAGGGCAATGTTGTTAATGCATACCGTGACAAATTAAATAATGGTGAGAGGGATACTAGTAAACCCCCGATATGCTCATATATGGAATTTGAGTGCTAGCAAGAGCAGTGACTGAGCCAACTAGAAAATGCCCTCTAATTTTGTCTTTCGCCCCATGGCAACCACAGAAATAGTTGCTGGTACCACCCTGTCGTTGGATTTAGAAGGGGTGCAAGTGTTGGTTAAAAGAATTGTTGTAATTGGAACTGACATTCATGGATGCGAGTGGCGCACAATGCTATGCATTGACCCCAATATACCATTGCCTGAATTAACTGAGGACGACAACAATGATGGGGAAATTGCATTAGAAATCAATATTCCTTGTGACATTATGGTACAGTACAGAGAAGTACCAAGCCCCCTCATGGCTATCATCAGGTGACCACCACCATTTTGTGAGGAAGACATTCAGCAGGTCCCATCCCATCTGTGGATCACCAACCCCCATGATGTAGGGCTACTAAGAGAAATGACCCCTGTAAAGATATCACTCAAGCCAGGAGCTATATGACCCAGAGTGAAACAGTACCCCCTGTCTAGAGAGGCTGAGGAAGGGATTCAAGAGACACTGCGAGCGCTTCTAGAACGAGGAATAATTGTCCCCTCAAACTCGCCATGCAATACGGCTGGGTATCCCATTAAGAAAGCGACTGGGGGAGTTGGCGTAAGATCCAGGACCTTCGCCCCCACAACGATATTGTCCAAAAAGAGTTCCCTCTTGTCCCAAATCCTGCATCCATTTTGTGCAGCATCCCAAAACAGGCCACCCACTTCAATGAGGTGGATTTGAAAAACACCTTCTTCTCAGTACCCCTTGACCCTGAACCACAATACCTCACAGCCTTTATCATGGGGGAAGGAGGTATGAACACCATCACCTGCCACAAGGATACTGTGAAAGCACCAGCATATTCAACAGAATATTGCACAAAGATCTTGGCAATATTCAAGTCCAGAGCACCATCATTCAGTTGTAGACAACCTACGGGTCTGTAGTGAGTGAAGAAAGTTGCCGGAAAGATTCCACTGGCCTTCTCCAACTCCTTGCACATAAAGGGAACAAGGTAGACAAGAAAAAACTGCAGTACCGTTTGGCAGAGGTCCTGTACTTGGGCCAACTGATTTCAAAAGATGGCAAAAGAATACTTCCTGACAGAGTGGCAATAGTGCATGCCACTGCCAAACCGAACAGAGTGAAGGAAATGCAGAAGTTCCTAGGACTCTGCAATTACTGTTGAGCATGGGTCGTAGATTATGCAGTGTACAGAAGGCCCCTCCTGCAAGGGCTGAAAGAAGCACAGAAGGAAAACATACATATCATCTGGACAGCAGAAATGCAAACAGCATTCAATAACCTAAAAGAGTTAATTTCAACAACAGCCCCAGTACTAGCCACCCCGGATTATGATCAGGAATTGTATCTCTTCTCGCACTCCAATGGCACCCTCATGACCACAGTACTGACACAGAAAAGTTCAATGGGTCACAAGCCACTCGACTACTATAGAGGCACACGCGATTCAGTAATGCAAGGTCAATTCGCGTCCACCCTCACTACACAAAGAGCATCAGCGTACAAAATCATACTGCCCAGCCCAAATATCTATGTGGTAAGCTGTAAGATAGAAAAACCCTGCCACGTTCCATACAGAGCCATGCACCGTTCAAGACATGCAAGAGCATGACTTTGCAACGTATGAGTGAGAGGAGGATGATATTCCAAAGGCAAGAGAATATGCCTTAGAGGAGGGAGAAGTGTTCTTCGTTGATGGGTCAGTGTCCATTCTCCAAGAAACAGGTGAACAACATGTAGGGGCTGCAGTAGTGAGGATGGAGGAAGGAGAATATGAAATATTTATCAGAAAACGCCTATCTATGCACTATTGCGCACAAGCAGCAGAGCTCATAGCAGTGATTGAAGCACTCCATGCAGCAAGAGGGTGCTCTTTGACAATATATTCTGATTCGGCGTATGTAACCACAGCGGTACACGCTGGGCTATCAATATGGAGGAGGAGATTTAGGAGAGCTGATGGGTCCCCAGTACAACATGCAGAATTACTAAATAAACTGATTCACGCCCTCGCAGAACCCTCTGTAGTAGCAATAGTGAAATGACGAGCACACACAAAAGAGACAAAATATCTTTGGGAAACACAGCCGCAAAAGCAAAAGAAGCAGCATATCTCCCAGTACCCACGAGCACAGAATGTATTCTAGTGAACAAGGCAAACATTCCCAAAGCGGACAGATACAATGCACTACCCATTGCACAGGTGATAGAACTGCAGAGCAGAGCACCAACAGCGGAACAGGAATTATGGCTCAAACGTGGGTGTACCCAATCACACACTGATCTGTTATGCAGACGAGACACAACAGGGAAGATTGTCATGCCAGTAGAGCTGTTATACATGGCGTTCAAACAACTACATTTTCCCGCACACAGTTCAAAACAGCACACAGCTGCTGATCTCCAGGAAGATTGGTTCATTCCAAACCTCCAAGAGTACCTCAACAAGATGGTGATCCTGTGAGCCAAATGCCAAGTGTTCAGCAAAGGGATGACCTTACGAACACTGCGTGGCACCCTGCCCCGCCCTGTAGGGCCCTTTAGGGAGATGCACATAGATTACGCGGACATGGGAGAAAGATGTAATGGGGCCAGATATTTGAATGTGGTGGTGTGTCCCTTCTCTAGATGTAGTGGAATAAGGACCTTGTGCCCACCCTGATGCAAAGTGTGCCGCCAAATTCCTAGTGAGAGAGGTATTCCCCCGATGGGGAGTATGTGAGGTAATTTGATCAGATAATGGGACCCATTTTTTCAATGAGCTCTTTAAAGAAATTACATTAATGCTGGGAATAAAACACAAAATGTGTTCAATTTTCACCCGCAAGCGAATGGAATGGTAGAGAAAATCAACGGCCTCTTATCCAACCTGTGTACCTCCCTCAAGACAAATTGGGTGTATTGTCTGCCCCTGGCACTATTTCAGCTGTGTACACAGCCTAGCAAGGACCACCACCTGTCCCCTCATGAAATAGTGACTGGTAGATGCATGCAAACGCCACGGTCACCAGTAAGGAGAGCCTCTGATGCCCATACGGCAGCCACAGTACTCAGGGAAGAGTTCAAAGAGTATCTGACACAACTCACCCGAGCCATAAGATGCATATCAAAATAAATTGCACCCCATTCACTGTAAATGGTGAAACAACCACTAAGGCGACAGCTGGAAACAGCATTGCACAACCTCTAATGGCAGGAGTGTTAGTATATGTGCAAAGTTTCATCCAAAAATGGAACTCTCCGTGATTCCATGGTCCATATGAAGTGATATACTGTACTCCCGCACTGTAAAAGTGAAGGGACTGCGGTATTGGATCCATCTTTCAGATATCAGAAAAGCACAGGGTGATACTGTCCCAAACACTCAGGATGAAAGCCAAACAAGTACCACAGTCCCTTAAGGAAATGGCAACAATAAGTAATGTATTCATTAGAGTAGGAAAAACAGTTTTAAGAAAAACAAACATGTTAAAGAGTATAATATGCTCTCCCTCTCTCTCTGGCTCTCCCCCCTCTTTCATATCCCATCTAAACTTGTATTAATAGCCACCCCATTTTTACCTCTCTGTATATGTGCAACAATGTTGGCGTCAACGCCAAATAGCCTAATGGTCCAGTTATTACCATCAAATGTACAAAGGTCACTATGCAACGACAGATTATGTAGAAGCTTGGCAGGGAAATGACAATCTCTCAATCTCTGTTGCATAACAATAGAAGGAGAGGGCAGACACACCAGTATAAATATGATGCCTACCATGGCATAGGATTAGAGAAAGTGGAGGACCTTTGCCATTCTGGGCAATCTAACAGTTGGTACTCTGATATGAGCGCCATAGGAAGTCGAACGACCAATCGGAGTTGCTACGTGTGTTCCTTAATACCGCATGCATCTGGGGCGCCCAAGGTTTTAGTACCTCAAGAGGTACCCCTAGTAGAGTCACAATGTCTCATCTACCTTGCATTATGTAGGATAAAGGGCCCCTTTTAGGGATGCATAGTTAAAATGAAACTTCTTCCAACAGATGACGGAAACGCAAAATGGGATCAAAAGACACTATCGACAGAACAAGTTTTGGAGAAAATAAGTGGCAAGAATCAACCTTTATGTCCAAAGCATCGGGGCTCCGTGATCTTTCGGATGAAAAACTGGACTTTGTGGAAGCAACATGTGCTCAAATATGGACAGAGAATATCACAAAGCTAAGATGGGTCACAGCTCTTGAAAAAACAATCAAAGTACAGCAAGACGAAAATTACAAAGTATATTTCTATGCCGAGGGAAAAGTATCAATGGGTTCTAACAAACACTGCAACAGAACGATCATCATCCCAGACCTTTGAAAAGGAACTGCAGCACTAATGGACTATTACTGGTTATGCAGCAAGAAGGCGTACCTGCACCTTCCACCTTCCTGGAGGAGTTGAGTTATTGCACACTTGCAACACTAAATTCAGCAATGCTGGTTATACCGGAGGAGCACCTAAAAGGGGGGAGCTGTGACTGCAGATGGACAAACAGCACCAAGATCCACAGAGACACTACCCATAGCGCCACCCCCCATCTTATGAATACTGTCAGAAGAAGAGCAGCATGATCACCGGTTCCGGAGAAAACGCTCCTCAAACTACATGTCCCAAGAATCATCCGATATGTGTAATGACGGAAAGAGTCCGGTAAGTTGAGCAACACTTTAATCTTCAACCTGAACAGCCGTGTGACTCTCCAGCTCCCTCCCCGTCTTTTCGCCCTGTTCAAAATCCCCTAACGGCTCGGCACGAGCGTGGAATTCTCAGGAGAATTCCACGCTCGTGAAGAGAACACAATCCGGCCCGAGCCATTACAACACCTCTCCCCCCGTCTCACACACACACACACACACACACACACACACACACACACACACACACACACACACACACAAGAAACAGAGCGCAAACATGCCCCAAACACCACACCAAGAAACTGGGGAAGTAAAGAGGGAACACAGGGGAAAAGGAGGTTGCCTAACCGAAAAGAGGAGGAGGGTGGCCTAAAGGAAAGAAATTAAAATCCTCAATCATCAGCAAACTCTAGGACAAAGTCCTTATACTTAGCTGACACTTTCTTCATTCTACTTGGGCGGATACTTGTGTCATTGCCAGTCTCCCCAGAAGAAGTAGGCTCAGTAAGCCCCACTTCCCTTGGAAACGGGACAGAATTCTCAGTGCCAGCTTCGGAAAATTCATCAATTCCCCCACTCAGAGGCGCAACACCCTCACACTCCGGGGAAGAGACCATCATACTCTCATCGGGCCCTGCACCCCCTGGTGCTGGCGTTACCACACTACTATTGACCCCCATTGACCCCGGAACGGGCACAATACAATCAGCTGCACCATCACCAGACCTAGCCGTTCCCTCGCCACCACTACTATTGTTCGCGGAGCCACACGATTCCTCACAAGGAGCAGCTGTCCAACTCCCATCAAAATTCCTATCCTGACTCCCTGCGGAGGAGGCATCTTCTTCCCGCCAGACGCTGCCAGGCTTTTCCACGGGAACCACACGTCTCAAACTCCACCTGGTACCGTCCTGTAACCTTACATAGCCACGACCAACCTTGGTCACCACACATGGCTGCATGAACTTGCTAAAACCCTTGGCCACGAACCTGGGATTTTTCACGACTACATGGTCACCCACTTTCACACGCAAAGGCCTCCTCAATATGCTCGCACAAATTCCAAATGAATACAAACTTTTCAACTCAGCAGAGGCATTTTTCGCTTTGCTCGTGCCAAGCATTCAAACCAGAACAAACGCCAAATGGCTCCAAATTGGCAGGTGGGATGCAGCGGGTGAATGATACAGAAGAGTGGTTTAACGTCATCAAGGTAGAACCAAGAACACTCCGACTCATGACGATGCAGAATGGTTATTTCCTTGACCTCCTCACAGCTATGGAGGGCAGGGTTTGCAAAAAGATCGGGATTTCATGTTGCACGTTCGTACCTTCTGCAGACGCTAACAATGTGACATTATCACACATGATCGCAGCGGTACACGAGCTGGGCGCCAAAATGAAAAAGGAAGCTGTAGTGCAGGAAGATGACTGGATCTAGATGGGGTTCGGCTAGGCACCCTCATGGCTCGGGACGACTGAAGATGCTGATCCCAATCATTGTATTCATCTTGCTGATTTTTTTGTGTGTGCCAGTTGGGTCTCCGATGCTGCGCAAAAGCAGTACCTAGTAGTGCAATGATGATGGTGGCTATTGAGAGAATAGAAGTAGTAATAAGGTGGCTCACGATACTCAGGAAGCACAAATACAAACAGGAGAAAGTGATGAGCCCAAATACTGCATGGTAGCAATATACCACACTGTGGATGAGGTGGACACTTATCACACAACTATTGCACAACCAGCAGACCTTTAAAATTACAAAGAGGTATGGGTAGACCTGGTAGCGGCGTGGATGCTCATAAAGGGTAGCCCTGCGTGGGAGGAAGCAGAAAGAAGGGCTCATGAACGTAGAAATACTGGGGGAGTGTATTTGTTACTGTAGCAGTAACGAAAGGGTGGAATGTTGGGAAGGAAATAGTCTTCCTCCACCCCATAGCCGCAGCCAAGGTACACAAACACCATCAAAACAAAAGGGGATGAACGCCTCCCCCCCAATGTACGTGTGACAGCCCTAGCAGACTGGATGAATAACATCACCCTTGTCTTCGCACTAAGCCCCCATTTTGTATCAAGCCTAGATGCCACTTTTTACTAGGCCCAGGAAACCATCACTCTGTGAGGCTGCAGCACTCATCCCCGGCCTCTCTCACAGAGGGACCAAGCCATTAACACAAGAGGCCAGCTCCGCACAAGCCTTGCTCCCACGGAAGTCCATCCGTTCCCTGTCCTCTCAATGTTGCGTATCGTTTTTCAAAGAATGTGCTCTGCTGAGAGCATGGGACAGAAACAAGCCACAGCACAAATGCCCATCCATCTCCACTAAACTGCCTGTGGCCCCTCGACCCCTACCCCACCAGGCCAGAGCCCATCTGGCCTCTCTGTTCCAACCCACCCACCCCCAATTCCTTGCATGCCAATAACCATCTAACCCCCTGGCCTTGCCCCTTTCAGATTACCCACCACAGACCTAATCCTGTGCAGCAGTATATTTTCCCCAATAGCAACACACATCTGTTCGCATCATGAGGCACCAGGGAAGGCAGGCAGTAGATCAAACCCCCGGGGGAGAAACTTGGGTGCGGGAACTACGGTATTGACGAAGCCCTGAACGTGGAGGTCGGCATGTCTATATACTATTCTCTTTCCTCAAAAGACACCCTTTCACATAATGCTCCGGTATCTGCATTTGTTCATGAATTGTCGTTTCCTGTTGTTTAGCTTAGATTAGTTATAAATATATTGCCTGTTTCACCCGACCTTCACACCGCAGAGATGAGCCCAACTGACCCACGTGCACCAAGATCGACTGGGAAGCAGCAGCCAATTAGCGCCTGGCATTCCATATGGAGCAGGCCCGTGTATATATCACCCACCAATCAGCCATGCCGATTTGTACCCTATACCGGATGTCACTAATAAAGCTTAGTGCCTTTTTAATGTGCTGCTCGTGTAATTTTTGTCAGAGCCCTCTCGTGTAGCAGAGTTCTTTGCTGGCATATTAATATTATATAAACTTTGTTTTCCTTGCAACCTATCTCTTGGTCTTATTCCCTGATGAGGTGCGTAATTATTGGGACACGTGTCTGGTCGGTGCCTTCAATGGCCACCCTCTTCCTCTGCACCAGAGTGTCTCCGAGGGTTGCCAAGTAGCCAGATATACAATGCCCCCGATTGGCCTGTTCAGTCTTCCATAGGGCCAATCAGAACGCTGGCAGGCGATGAAGCCGGCCCCCAACTCGAAGGCCCACTTCAAAGGCCCCTGTCTGAGCCTGTCAGAGCATGTGGAACACCTCTCTGTATAAACCTTTACCCAGACTTTAAAAACTAATGGATCCAAAAGAACTTCCACTTGCATTGGTAAGCAGCCAGGAGGCACAATGCTCCTTCCTCCATTTCTGGACTCTAACCCTGTTTTTACTGCTGCATGCTTTTCCCCTCTGCCCATCGATAACTTCCTGTCCACCACTAACGGCATCATCATCATGTTATTCATGCCTTAAAGTGGCTTTTTAACAAATAAATCTATTTGAGGTTTTCTTACATCTGTGAAGCCATTTTCGTTTTTATGCTTAGAGTGCCCTTCATGTGGGTGAAACCTTCCCTCTAGGGTCACTGCTTATCATTCATTTACCTCCACAGTCCTTGCTGTGTGGCAGCCGGATTGATATTGCCCCTCACTCCATGAGGTGTGGCTTTGCCAATCAGTGTAATCATACCTATTTTTCTCATATGCTGCCTGATGTAGCCCAATGTAACATGGGTGAGGCTTTGCCAGCCAGTGTAATAGTATCTATTTGACTCACATGCTGCCTGATGTTGCCCACTAACATGAGGTGAGGCTTTGCCAGCCAGTGTAATAGTATCTATTTGACTCATATGCTGCCTGATGTAGCCCCATGTAATATGAAGAGTGTCTCTGCCAGTCAGTGTACACCCACCACTCTACGTCTGTAACCACATGTTTATTCCTGCACTTCACCAATCTACCATGCACTTTCTGTAACTAGTGCTTAGGTTCCTCAGGGCTTTGTGCGCTGAAATAAATGCTAAATAAAGAAGAAAATACACCGGCCCAACAGGTGGTTGGGTTTTCCATAGACTCACTTTCAAAGTTACAGTCATTTGGCTTTGATATAATAGATTGCTGCTGCTTTTCCGCAGTTCGATGCTCAGGATTAATGTGGGGATCACCTACACTCATACACAAGTGATGCCGCTGCTGCTTTGCAATAGTTCGGTATTCAAAAGTAATGTGTGAATTACTTTCATTCACACACGAGAGCTGCTTCTGCTGCTTTGTACTAGTTTGGTAACATGTGAATCACTTTTCATACATGAGTGCTGCCTCTGATGCTTTGCATGAATATTGCTTCTATGCAAGCGCTGTTCCCTCGCCAATGCCTGCTTCTCTCATGCGAGCGGGGATAGGACGCTCTGGGGTCACTGACAACATGTGAACTCACCGGATCAGACGTGCGGCTCTGTTCCCCTCGCTGCTCACAGGACTTCTGCTGCAGTGTCTCAGGCAAACTGCTTCGATAAGTCTGCCTTTGTGCCCACTCCACTTCCCCTTGCTCCTGAGGCACTCAGGTGCACACCAGCCACCTGAGATCGCCTACTGCCTGCCCGATGCACGCTTCCCGCTCCGCAACCTCTGCACTTCAGATCTCTGGGGCCTGGTATCTTTCCTTCACTTCTCTTCCTTTGTTCCTTTGGATTGGTCCGTTTTACGGTCTCTCCATTACTGCTGCAACCCTTTGTGCTTGAGCGGTATCCGCATTCAATGGACTGCAGGTCCACCACTGCTCTCCCGTGGTCACCCCACTGCTTTCCCTCCTATTCATTCTTTTGTTTCTGGGACCCATGCGTCCTGCTTCAGTTCTCTTCGCGTTGAAGAGAAACGCTGCCCGTCTTGGTCAGGCTCCTGTTTTACACTTTTAGGATACCAAGCTGTAAGCCTCTGCTCAGTTCTGGTGTGCCAGCACTTTTGTATCTTGTAGGCTTCTCCTTTTCTTTCCCAGGCTCCTCCCCTTTCCTACACTGCATAGCCGTGGGACTTCCCTGGCGTAGTGCCGTAATCCTTTCTCCCTGTCTCTTATTGCTTCTCTTCTCCTCCACAGGTCCTCTTCTTCATCTCAATGAATAGGAATTCTATATTTAAATGAATAGTTACTGTTTCTGGTTGACAAGAACATACAGTGATACTTTCTTAAAGTACATTTTTATAAGACACATTTGAGGAGGTATTGTTGTTCTGTCTTCTATGGAGTTCCTCGCCGGAATAAGAATCCATGTCCCGAAAGGAGGAGTCCATCTTGCCTCTATCCGTACGGAGGGTATTGCGGAGTAGACTCACCACTCTAGCCTCACGAGGGGGAGGGGGACTCTCTCATGGGGAGAAGGGACAAATTCCCTCGATTCGTCACAATATCCAAAGGTAAACGCCCTAAAGTAAGAAAACAATGGCACAGCCAACCAATATCCTGAGACCACCCAAAACATATTAACCATTTCCTTATCTCTCTACCACCCCCCATCCACCACGCCCCTACCCCACACACCCAGTTCACAAACTGAAATTCCTGCTAAAACCCCCAAAACCGCACATCACCCTCAAATCAACTCTCAAACCCAAACACAATAATTGGACACTGCCCATCTGGAAACCAACATCCAATGTATAAAGCAAAGCACTTCCAGAAAGCACAATCACACACACAATCACACACACTCAACACCAGTTCCTCCTGGTTCTATATGCTTCAACAGATTAGCACAACACCTGTTTTAGAGCAGTTTTCCTCACTAACCAACACACACAACCACACTTTCCCTTAGGTAGCCACGAGAGCGTGGGCAGCGATGCGCAGTATAAATCAACTTAACATACAAAAGCCCAGTCCAAGGGGGCAACCCCACCCAGTGCCTAAGCTACATACCTGGAAATAAGCCGAGCACTACATCCCTTGAAATGAGCTGGGCACTACATCTCTGGAAGTGAGCTGGGCACTAAATGCTGGTGATTGTGACTAAGGGGACATCTAGAGTTACTGCTTTGCACACGCTGGGCACTATTAACTCTGTGACTGGGAGACCGAGATTATGTAGAGAAGAGGGAGATAAGTATCCCTATTAGATGGAATCCCTAATGCACTATGGCTTATTAGTACATGAACATAGTTGTTAACCTCCTTGCAGCCAATCAGAGTGTTTAGAGTGCAGTCAAGAATTAATGTTATTTAGTGCATTCTGAACATTCTGTTTTCAGAAGCGCACATGGAAACAACAATGTAATTTCCAGGAAAGATTTTGTTTCAACAAGAATCTTGCCCTCAGGCAGGACCTTTTTTGCAGCAACAACCTAATTAACACACTGGAAATGCTTTCACTTTCTTATAAAGAAATCATTTACTTTTACATCACACCTCTTGCATGCTCATGTTACACATGATCCAGGACAACTAAGTTGCAATTAAAATGCTTAATTTGAAGACAACCATGGTATTTAAATGCTACAAAAGAAAAACACATTTAATTTACTAAGTCAGTTTGTCTATTTACTTTACTCACTCTTAAAGAACCACTTTTTTACTTCAACACGAACATTCAAACACATGTATTGCTACTACCAGCATGTACTAATAGCCTTATAGACTTCTGTAGGGTTCATTATTACTTGGGAATGCAGCACTCGGGGTGGGCCCAAGCCTGATTTGCATAAGGTCTTTCCCCTTCTGTAATGGCTTGGTGGGCAAAAAACGATAGTCAGGAGGGTTGCGCAAAGCAATGGCAGAGGTTAAGATTGATTATAAACCTTCGAGCCATCATCTCTTGTTTTCCTAGAGGATAATGGCCTTCGAGATCCCTTCAATCTGGCTCCCATAGTAAACACTGCACAAGACTGCACTCATGTATGCTTCCACCTTTCTCTCTGTCTCGTTCTCTCTAATGCTCACTACTTCAAACTCTCTTCTATCAAGCATGTCTCTCTCCTCCTCATTCTACAGGACTTTGGGTTTTGCAAATCTGCTCTTGCCGGGGCCACCTCCTATATGGAAAGTTGATCCTCTCTTTGAACTCACAAACATCGGACCTCTCCCCTCTCCCCAAGGAACAGTCTTTGGACCTCAGCTGTTCACCCTCTACACCTCTATCCTAGGAAGAGCTCTCTAATGATTTGGCTTTCATGATCACCTTTTTGCTAATGACACATATTTTTCTAATTTCCCTCCTTCACCTCAGCCAACTTGGAAAGGATTACAAACCGTTTCACTGCAATTTGTCACTGGATTGTTCTGTTGCCTCCAGCTGAACATTTCAAAAATTGAATCTTTCCTCGGCTTCCAATGCCTACCCTCCCCTCTCCCATCTCCTTCACGCCTGACCTTCTTGATCCTTCGCCCAAGACTTTCAATCTTGGGGTCTTTGACAGAGACTTACAAATGACAATTCATCACTACCACTCCCTCTGCTGCTCGTATGAACCTCCTTAATAATCAGAAAATATGTCCTTTTCTTACTAACCACTCTAAAAAATAGAGCGGATGGCTCAAAATGCACACATTACAAATTGCACCATTTCTCAAGCACCATAACTGCAACACACAGTCAATCGTTTATCATGGGAACTCATTACCAGTGGTCATTCCTTAGCCTATGTCACAAATCATAGCAAGATTGGACACAAAGCCAAGACAAGTTTCGGTTGAGATAAATTCTATACAGAAATCACTAAAAACACCACTTTTTGCTTAATTCTGAACCTTGTAATTGCCTGCCTCCTTAAAATGCGGTTCCTGTATGTGCCCGATACACTGTTCCGCTGCTGTCTTGCGCTGAGTTTTTCTTGCGAGTAACTGGTCATGTAAGAGTGCCTTGATGCCCGATGGCTTAGTGCCTTATACAAATGGAAAAATAAATAAATAATGCTCACGATTCCTTACCTACACAAAAAAAGTAGTGTGGGTCAGTTACGAGGGGACAGAGACAACAAAGACAACAATGAGAAGCGTCAAGCAGTTGAATAGACACCTAAAAACAGAGTTATTATCAGCAAAGTTAATGTTCTCCTGGAAGTGTGCACCACCTCACACACAGACAAGGAGGAAATTTCACAGCGTGAAAACGGGGGAAGGGAAAACTGAAACTGAAACTCCGGGTCCAGTATTCACCAGCTATGGGTCGCCTCTGGCCCCTTTGACCACTTGCACTGTCTGCCAGCAAGGTTAGGCTTGGGCTCTGACAAGGTTAAGTAAGGCTTGGGGGTTGGACCCATTTATACTAATATAGTTCACAACTAGATTAGGAAAAACTCAATCTGGTATGACTTCAATGATGATAAATTACAATTAAAGAAAGATTGCCATGAAAAGCTCCAGACTATCAAAAAAAGTTAAGAAAAACGAGATGGTTCCCAGTCTCACTGCGCCAAGAAGTTGAAATGTATTGTTTGTGCAAAAAGTAGCCTGACACGTGTTTCAAGCTGTGTACAGCTTTTCATCAGAGGCTTAGGTTACAGCAATTAGTGCTCCAAGTTTAAAGTAGGACATTGCCAGATAGAATTCTCAATTCGCCTTGCAATTGCGGAAAGCGTGGTCAGCGTACGTTTCAGTCTGCTCACATTGGGCTTGCACTGCCCAATGTGAGCAGACTGAAACGTACGTGTCAGGCTACTTTTTGCACAAACAATAAATTTCAACTTCTTGGCGCAGTGAGACTGGGAACCATCTCGTTTTTCTTCAATTTCTCCAGAGGATGTGTATTGGCAGTACACCCACACCGCCCAGATACCCGCAGCCTTGATGTTTAATCCTTCTAATTACTTTACAAGCGCTGTGGACTTGTGACTTTCTCTGCCATAACCTTTGTTTCCTATCAAAAAAAGTAATTTACTAATAATACATAAATACATAAATAGGCAAGGGTGAAAGCCTTTTGAGGCTTGTTTATTTATAATCACCCAAAACACTCACTAAATAAGCAAGATGAAAATCTTTTTAGTACTGCTTATTTCATAAGGAATTGAAATAATCACACACTCAAAAAAGTAAAAATAAAAAACCCTGTACTACTGCTTAATCAAACTAACCACTCCAAAAACACGCTAGCCTATACCAATTAATCATAAATCATAATGCACGCTAGCCTATACCAATTAACCATAAATCATAATGCCATTAAACTCCACCATGAAAAAAATATCAGTCACAACAATGATATTATTCCATCCAACATAACACACTCGATCACACTCCAAAAGTAAAACACACCACAATAAAATAGAAAAAAAGACCAAAAGGCACAAAAAAACAGTTTATCTGAACTATCATATAGTTAGCCACATTTTATATGGTGTGATTCCTATAAGTACGATACTATTACGTAAAAACCACATACTTAGACATCATTACGCAAAGTTAACGCTCCAACATCACTCACTGAAATAAATGTAAACAGTTTAGAACTAATCAACCCATAATACTTCAATTATAGTCAAGTGTTAAGATTAGTATTTTAAAAAAGTAGCATCCTAAAACAAAGTAGGAAAAAAACTTTAAAAAAAAATAAACATTCTGTGTGACCTCGACCAGGAGACTACATGGAAAACACTCCCACAGGGGTGAGAAGGGCACAAGAGTGTGTTTTATCAATTGCCCCCCACAACCCCATACCGGGGGCCGCAAACGTGACACCACCAGGGCATTGGCTCCGGGTGGAACGAGGGCGGTTGGTAGCCAGACTCAGAAGCAGCAGTGCAGGGCTGCATGGGTTTGCAGCCGCGAGGCCTTCCAGGCTCCCACACTGGTGTGGAGGAGAACCGGAGGGGGTCCAGCGGACCGGGTGACCCGAGGATGAGGTGAGGGGTGCAGTGCAAGGCCCCGAAGGACCGACTGAGGAGGAGCAGGGCTTCACCAGACTTGGCCCCGGCCTGCGGGATCTAAAAGTGGCACTGCCCAGGGCACTAACCTGGGAATCAGGGTGAGGGGGCAGCCCCCTCCGGAGGGGGCAGCAGACGGTGTCCTCGGCAGCGGGAGCTGTATAGAAGAGCCGCCTGGATCTGGGGTAGCGGGACGCACCATGTTTCTGATCCTGGCTTGTGGAGACCAGGAGTGCCGGTGAAGACAAAGAGGCTTGAGAGCTATATAGAAGAATTGCCTGGCTCGGAGTTGCGGATGCACCATGTTCCAGAAAGTGGCCAACAAGGGGGCGGGGGGGAGGTTGGGGAGGGAGAGGAGGCAGGGTGAGGCCGGCAGGAACAGGTGCATGGAGACAGGGGCCCAGCTAGCGGGGGAGGGGTGACCATTCTCGAGGGGCCGCATTCATGGAAGCGGAAGTCGAGATGCAGATTCTGTAGGTAGCTTGGATCCCTGCCTAAGCAAGCGGAGAGGTGCAGTGAGGTGAAAGAGGCATGGGCCTCAGTTGTACCTCAACCTCTAGGGGAAGGATTCCGGAGCAACGGACAGAGTTACGAGGCAGGATCCCTTGGTTTGAGGCCTTGAAGATACTCTGGCATGCTTTAGGACAGGTGTGAGGCAGGAGGGTCAGGTGGAACCATGCCAATGGCAGACCTCATGGAGGGGTAGTCAATGAGGCGGGGGGGCAAGGCCCCAACAAGAGCAGATACCTTGAGCGTCCTGCAGGAGATAAAAGCTCTACACTCAGACCTACATTCCTCTTTAAATGAACTCAAGGGACGAGTGTCCTCAATGGAGACCAGGATGGAAAAAGTCTAGCATAACCAGCTCTCTATGGATATTTTTGAAGTCCAGATGGAGACCCACCTGCAGGCTCTGGAAGCGAGGGATAAGGAGATTGACATTGAGGATAGATAACGATGAAAAACATTCAGATCTGGGGCCTACCAGGATGTGCGGGCGAATCTGCAAGGGAGCTGGATGGAAAGGTGGAACGGCTGATGAAGGAAACACAGAGAAAGATACAATTCACAGGGCAGGGGGACCCAGGGAGGGTCCTCAATCCATCCTGGCTAACTGTCACTACTACTAGGACAAGATGGAAATCCTGGGAAGAGCCAGGCAGGAGAGCCAAATAAACTTTGAAAGTGGGTTTTCCAGGATCTATCCGAGGGGCACACAATCCCACCGCAGGGCCTTTAAGCCTCTCACAACGTGGCTGAACAAACAGGACATTAAATATAGGTGGTAATTACGGTTTTCATTGTCCTTTGAAGACCAAGGAGTTCTGCGCAGGCTGACTAACCTGGCTGAGGTCCCAGACGTCCTATAAGAACTGAAGGTGGAAATGGCCCACCCTCTGCCAGGGAGGTAGATCAGGAGAAGCAAGACAGGTATTTGAAGGTTTTTAACAAGGGAACGAGAGTCAAGATATCCAGATCCTGAAAATTTAAGGAGTTGGCGGGTACACCCTCAAGCCTAAGCCTGAGGGGGGGCGTACTTGGCCTGAGGGCAAGACCGGAACGAGTGGACAGATACCAGAGGGGATTTCGTGGGACGGGGTTATGAACATATGAGAAAAGGGGGCCATCTTCAGTTTGTTGTTCAAGGAGCTTTGTTAGTTGTCTACATGTTTCTATGTTATGCATGAAAGGGAGAATAAAGCCTGGGGTGGGAGGACCCCTGCTACCGAGGTTCTCTTCAATGTGTGGGGGAGACTTCCACACGATGGGCGAAAGGGCAGTGGGTGTTAGGGAGAATTCTCTCTTTAGGCTGAACTTCCTAACCCAGTGAGTCCCCCAGCAGCTTTGCTGGATTTCTGGAGTTTGTTTTTTTCTCATGCCAAGAGTGAGACTCTTTTTCTCCCACTCTTGGACATGATTCATGGTGTTCCTTTGACTGCTAATGTGTTTTATGGGCTATGGGGTCCTTTACCCCATAGGGTCTCATGGGTTTTTTTCTATGTGTGTTACACAGCACCTTCCGTGCAGTAACACAGGGGTGTCATAGTGACACCCCACCATAGACTCCATACCCTGGGACTGACTACTGTCTCCCAGGGCATGTAAAGTCACCATTGGCTTTACTAGTCCCAAATTATTAACAGAAACCAGTACAAACCATCATTGTGGACATACTGGTCGGGGCAATTCGATTGCCCCGGGGTCTGTTAGTCGAGGGGGAACGTCTCCGTCCCCCCTGATCGAGTTTTGGCTGGTGGCAGTGGATACCACTTTTTATATTCGACCGCAAATATATTCCTATGGGATTTTCCCATTGTTCGAGGCTACCAACTTTAATTATTTAATTCTCATAGCCTCGAACATACCGCCGGTTTATTTATTTAATATTAATTCGCCGGTTGGTATTTTTTGCCAGGACTCGATTCTAAAATGGCGTTTGTGTTCTCTTCTGTGACTCCAACCCAAGTCGAGCCCTTTGTTCCACTTTTTGGTGGGCTTCCCCACAGAAGCCTCCAAAAGTGGTGCCACTCTGTCTGGGTACCACATGGGGTGTGGGAGGGGGTTTAGGCACCCTGGACTGAGTTACATTGGTAACTCAAGTAGCACTCTTGTGTGATTGGCTCAAGTGGTGAGCCGGCCGGCTCACCACTTAGCATGTTTGATTGACAGCTAGGCTGAGTGAATGGGGGTGTGCTGCATAAAAGCAGGGCTTTGGGGACTGGAATTTCAGAAGTCGCTACAGGACCGGAGAATCCGACGAGGGAGAAGCTGAGCCGACCTACCACGACGACACCACCGGTGGAGCCCTGCGGAACCGACTCACCACTTCCCGACGACAGAGAAGATCTCCCGGCTGGAGAGGCTTCTTTCCCTGACTGGTGGGCACAACCAGTTTACCTTCTTCTCTTCGCACCCCAGACCGTCTTGTGGTCGAATTGCCCGTGCCAAGCACCCCGGCAACCGGATAGCCACTTACCACTGGACCGCAAATAAAAGGACCGCTCCTTTTACCTGAGAACTCCGCGGCTGGTTTCTTCCCTGGCAGTGCAACAGACTCCTGTCTTCCTCCCCGACGAGATCCTCTCTTCCCCCGGACGAAGCACCGACTTGCATCCGCTGCCAGGAACAACTACCCCCGCTGGAGTATTCTCACCACTTTAAGGTAGATTGCTACAAGGTAATAATAACCCCTTAACCGACTGGGCTGGCCGCCATGACCTAACTGGTCCCTTTCTTTGGTCCAACTCCTTTTTGAACCGTTACAAGACTTTTGTGCACTGCAACCGTGTGACCTTGGACACATTTCGTTTTGATCCCCTTAAAGTGGATTCGGCCTACTGACTCTAAACTCACGGTGTTACTTTGCCTTCCTCTCTTGTTGTGTTCGTGAAAAAGTGTTGGGATCTGTTTCAATTTATTCTCTGCTTTTCTCTCCCTTTTAAAACAAATTATTAGAGTGCCATCTACGTTAAGCGCTCACCGCTGTCTGAAAATAAGTGGGGCTTTACTTAAGACTTGTCTAAAATTCTTCTAAGGGAGTGTATATCTTTTAGTGACCGTGGTTTTGAATTGCTTACTATTAGTGCCTGTGTGTTTTTCTAGATGTGGTTTTAAATAAATAATGATATCTCTTTTACACCAAGCTCTGGTCAGCGTTTACTTGTTCTACTGTGTTCTTTTGACCTATTGTGAATACTCTGTATACTGCCTAACTCTTCTTGAGGGAAGTCTGACTGCTCAGCCACAGCTACCAAGTGAATCTGTGTGGTACAGACTGCTATCAAGTGGGTTTACTGCCAAACACCTGTAGTCTTAAATCTTTTGCAGTGGTCCCAGAGTGAACTGCAGAGGTTTCTGCCTCACAGTGGGGAATGACACAAGTGATACAAGGTGGAGTAGAAATATCAAGGGGTGGCCGTGTTCCTGGCATCTACATGGGAAGAGGCCTTTGTTGAGGACCCCTGCTATGGGGTTCTCTTCATTGTGGGGGAGTAGGGAGGAGACTCAGGGGGGGCAGGGATACCTGATACAAAAGGGGAAGAAGATGCATCAAGGGGGGGATTGTAGTATCCATCTATGGTGGGTCAAGATCATAGGACTAGGAACATACGTCCAATGAGGGGATGGCGTTTCTTAAGGTAGCTACACTTAACATGAAGGGCCTCAACTCTCTCACTAAGGTCGCTGTGTGACAACAGGGGTTTTTCTAGATTGATGATCCAGTAGACACACTTTCAACAGGGCGAGGCAGCTAAAATACCTGGGAGATCTATAGGTCAGTGCTACTGGGCATTTGCAAGGGCCAAGAAAAGGGGGGGTGGGTATTCTCTTCCATCCACGGCTTCAACTAGAAGAGGCTCAAGTGAAACGAGACCTAGCGGGGAGGCTTTTGGTGGTGAAGGGTAAGCTGCAGGGGAGGACTCCGACTGTGGTCACCTTGTATGCACCAAATCAGGGCCCCTGGTAGTTCATGGAAGAGGCGCTGCTATCTCTGGAAAGTTGGGCTGAGGGTCTTGGATGGGGATTTCAATACTATAAGAGACCAACAACTAGATTGGTGTGGCCGGGCAGACCAGGGAAAGCATTTGAAGACTAAGAATTAATGCCTTTTTCATGAGTGGCTGGTCCTCTATGGTTGGTGCGATAGTTGGAGAGAGTTCCACAATGAGCCAGGGGGCTTTACCTTCTATTTGCATCCCCATGTGATCTTTAAGGGGACTACCTCTTGATTCGTAAGGGTACAGAGCATCTGGTACAGGGGTGAGAGTTTCAGTGGTGGGCTGATCAGACCATGAGGCAGTCCAGATGGAGGTTCATTAGGGAGAGCCTCGACAAAGGGAAGAAGATGGCTCTCTTTAGGGATCACCTGTTCTGGGACTTCCTCAGAGAGGAATTTAACAATTTTTGCAACAAATGATACAGGCAAGATTGATTTGAATGTGGTCTTGGAGGGGCAAAGGCTACTGCCAGAGGTTTGCTGATGGCAGAGGTAGCCAAAGTCAAGAGGATCTGGGGATTGATGGAGGTCAGGTTGGGGGAGGAGAATGCGGGCCTGCGGGAGTAGCTTAGTGTGGGAGCGACAGGGGGGCAGTTGTCGCTAAACTCAGGGATAGAGGCCAGGCATTATGGGAACTTGGTTGATTGATTGATTGTTTATTTGTATAGCGCCTATACACAATGTGTTTCAAAGCGCTTCAAGGAGGGAGAGAACATGGGAGAAAACAAATTACATTCTTTCAAGCCCTTGATACAATTCAGAATGTGAAATAACTATCGTAATAGGCCTGGCGACATTTCTGATAGTGCAAGTGCTGAAACAATAAGGGGGGGGTAGGGGGAGGGAAAGAAAAATGGGAACAAAACAAGCAGGAACATTACTATGTCTGACGACAATTGATGTAGTGCATGAGTAAAACAAGAGGAAAGGGAGGGTAGGTGAGGGGAAAATGGGAGGGACAAACAAATGACTATCCTGTAATGTCCGGTGACAGGCATAGATCAGGAAGGGGAAAAGGTGGGGAGAAGACAAGGAGGGCAGGGGGGACAGACAAGGTCCTAACAAAGGTCGAGAGACACGTGGTAGGACTAAGTGCCAATGGCTAAAAGGACAGAGGGGGGGGAATGGAGAGGGAGGGTGGCTGCGAAGACAGGCAGGGGGACATGGAGACACTGGTGGGGGCAGGGGGGACATGGAGACACTGGCAGGGGGGAGGGGGGACGTGGAGACACTGGCAGGGGGCAGGGGGGGATATGGAGACACTGGCAGGGGGGACATGGAGACACTGGCAGGGGGTAGGGGGGAAATGGAGTCTGGCGGGGACAGGGGGGACATGGAGACACTGGCAGGGGGACGTGGAGACACTGGCGGGTGCAGGGGGGGGATGTGGAGACACTGGCAGGGGGGACGTGGAGACACTGGTGGGGGTCAGGGGGAATGGAGAGGGAGGGTGGCTGCGAAGACAGGCAGGGGGACATGGAGACACTGGCGTGGTCACAGCAAGGTCCATTAAATGCTGAAGGGAGTTCAGCAAAACTATTACTAGCATGGGTTCAAGACAGAGGCCATGTTAGCGCACAGGTTTCGGAAATAACAGTTCGACAGGTGGGTCAAGATGATTATACAGGAGGCGAGGTTCATTGCGCTGACCGGATGCGCCAATGGAGGAGAGTGAAATGGCCCAGTATTTAGCCATGGTAGATCGCCAGGTTCTGACGGAGGAGGTGGCTGACCTCAACTGCCCAGTCTCCCAATAGGAGGTGGCCCAAGCCATCAAGGGTGTGAAAGCTGGTAAAGTATCTGGGGACGATGGTTTGTTGTCCTTTTATAAAACGTTTAAAGGTGTTCTAGCTCCATTCCTAACCAAGCTTTTCAATCACTCTAGAGTGCCCCAAGGGTCATTCTTGAGAGCACCGATAGTGGCAAATTCTTAAGGGAGGCAAAGATCCTGCGCAGTGTTCCTCATATAGGCACATTTCCTTGCTGAATATAGATTCCAAGATCTTCACCAAGATTCTGGCGTCGCATTTGGAAGTTGTACTATCCGGACCAAGTGGGTTTTGTGAGGTATAGACAAGGAACGGACAACTTGCAGAAGATCCTCAACTTGATGGCGCATCCAAGGGACAAAATAAGGGACTTCTTTCTATTGGCAACGGACACAGAAATGGCCTTCAAATCGAGTGGACTGGACCTTCCTAATGCTGATCCTGAGCAAGTTCGGCTTTGGCCTGCGGTGGGCGGGGTGAATTGGGATGCTGTATTCCGGGCCAACAGCGAGGTTCCAGTTAAATGGGGTGCAGTCTGAGGTGGTGTCGCTTGGGAGGGGTACGAGACAGGCTTGTCCGATTTATCGCTTGCTTTATGCGCTGGTAATGGAATCTTTAGCTTCGCGCCTGCCTGCGGGGGAACCCAAGCATAGAGCGTATCCAGGTTCGGAGGGTCCAGTACAGAGTTGCACTGCTCCTTTATTTTTAAGATCCTATTGGAACGGTGCCAGAGATAGCCACAGAGCTTGAGCACTATGGGAGACACTTTGTTAACTTCTCAAAAATCAATGTTTTTTCCATGATCAAGATGAACATACTCCTGAGCTACTTACACCTGTTCCAAATGCTTCCCATGGTTGTGCTAAAATCCTTCCCTGACACCCTGCGTAAACGAGGATGGAATTTGACACATTGGTTAAACCTTGGGACACGAGGGGGGGGGGTGCCTCCCAGATTTTGTTACCTATTACCGTGGGGCAGAACTGAGGGTTCTGGTGGACTTCATGGATCCTTTGGCACTCAAGCAATGGGTTGACCTCGAGAACGAGGTTCTTTTCCCACTTACCCTTTAAGGAGTTGCACTGGGTGCCACAAGGTGGTCTTTCAAATAGAATACTGATGCACATGTTACCTGAGGGTGCTTTGGGAGCTGTGGAGGAAACGTGTGGACACGAGATGGCTGTCATCATGTCCTCTAAGTGCCCTATGGGCACTGCCCATAAGGGACCACATGCCACATACCAGAACAGAGTAGATACCAGGAATGGTATGAGGCTGGGCTGAGTAGGGAGGCCCGATGTGGGAAAAGTGAGAATACTGCACTCTCCCACAACTGGAAGAGCTTCTTGGGATGGGGAAGCAATCCACCTTCCTGGTTCTCAGGTTGAAGGGAGCACTGATGGATAAGGAGTGGGGTAACAATTTATCAAGGGAGCTCATCGTCTTTGAAAAACTCCTGATCGAGGGGGGGGGGGGGGACAGAAAGGGGTCGGATCTTAAAAATGTGCTGTGCGCTGATGGAGGCTGACCCTTGGCAGGACCTTAGGGTTAGTTGTCAGTAGGAAAGGGACTTGGGTGGAGAGCTGGCAGACGAGACTTGGAGGTTAATGTGTCGGTCTACGAAGACGATATCAATATCCTCGCAACATAGGCTCAATATTATAATAGTACACCATAAATGGCAACTACCACTGGTTCATTTGGCGAAAAAGTACCAGTGTGTAGATCCACGCTGGTGAAGGGGATGTGGTGCACAGGGCATCTAGTGGCATGTCTGGTGGTCTTGCTCGAAGGTGCAGCTTTTAGGGAAGGAGGTCTTGTCCTGGATAAGGGAATTGGATGTGCTGGACAGACCTCAAACTCCCCTGTTGGTATTCTTTGGGCTGCAAGAGGAGGGAGGTGAACAGGTATTGGTGGGGCATTTGGTACAAAACCTCCTTCTAACAGCTAGAGTGGTGCTGGCCAAGGCATGGAACAATACAGAGGTCCTGGGTCGAAGTGAGCGGGTAACTGTAGCCAGACGCATCCATGGGATGGAAGTGCTTATCCAGTTGGTAATGAGAGTGGCTCCACGGTTCAACAGGTGTGGGGTTGCCGTCCGTAACGCAATACATGCCAGACGATCCCTTAGAGGAACTTGGGGTGCCGAGATATTGAAAGAAGCAGAGGAAAGACATACAAGAAGTTTCATGGGTCAGGATGGGGGTCCTTAAGACATATTCTCACTGTGATTTACTTAACCGGATAAATGCCCTTGTTTTGGGGGGAGTGATGGGGGAAAGAGTAACAGGGAGTTCGAGGGGACGTTGAAGAGGTTTGTAAAATTATTTGTGCAGTTGTTTGTTATTACTTACATATATATATATATTTACCAAGTATAACAATGTAAAGACTACAAAAATTGGAAATGCCAACATTAAGGGTGAAACAATTATTGCACATTGACCTGTGTTTTTAAAATATTAACTCACACTCTAAAATATGAATCCATGCATTAGCCACTGTACATACAACTAAACCAACAGTGTGAGGCCGCTAACCAATAGTCCCCCAAGGGCTGGTAACAATGCGGGAGGATCTCAGAGAGGGACTCCTCGACCAGGGATAAGGACGCGATTGGGATACAGCCTCTTTAAACCGCAACCCTGCAGGTCATGTTAATGCTGGAACATTCTACTCAAAAGCTCAAGTCCGAAACTGTGTGCTACTGTAAAATATTACCCCATCCTGATATCATAGGTACAGGGACTAAGAAGAGCTTGAGAATGCAATAATCAAGTGGAGAGAATGCTCAATTAGCTGCTGTCAATTGGACTCACGTTACGTTGGTGTCGTCCCGGCTATTTAATCTGAACAGCAAAGAAGGACTGTGTTCTTCGTTATCGTCTGACCCATCCGGCAATGGCCGTGCGGTTCTGGTATGCAGGGAGCTGATGTACATTCAGAAGGAAACATGGCAACCGAGGGAGCCGCATCGAAGCACATAAGCCTGAACTTGAGCTTCAGAAGACTGCAGCAAGACATCTCTCCAAAGTTGAATAAAGAAGCAGCGCGACGCCCGACAAGCGTTTTACGAGTCGGTTGGGAACCAGCTCAGTGAACCTGGAAAGAGAGAAAGGTGGTGGAGCAACCTGTAGTCACAACAGTGTTGAGACCGCCTACTATAGCATACAGCAGAGTCGCATAGTCGAATGTGTGGAGAGTGCAAGAGTCTGGTGGTGGCGTGACCGGTCTTGAGCAGACCGAGGGGTCGGACAACTACGTTGAGACTGGAAGCAATAACTGGCTGTGTAGAGAATCAGGCCGTAAAAGTAACATGAAAGAAGAAGTTGAAGTAGAGAAAGTGGACCCGCAAGGTAAAACTGGTGAAGAGTTACCAGGGAGAAGGTAACAGGAAAAGGTAGAAGTCTGCGAGGGAGACAGGAAGATGTGAGACTGTAAGACACCAAGCAGCCGATAAAGTAGTGAATCTCTTAGTAGTCCAATTCCCTGTACAGTTCCATCCATAGAAGCATGGTGCTGGAAGTAAATAGGGACTCAGGGAGCATCTTCATCGTCTCAGTGGTGACAGAATAAAGAATATAAAGGAAGTCAAAAGGGTCAAAAACCTCAGTAAAGGAATTACAAGCTTTGCTGAAAGAGCATGTGTGTGTGTGAAAGCTTGGAACTTTTATTTTGAGACAATTTAGCGTCTTTACATCCAGGAGAAGGGAGCCATTCCCCTGGATCACGAGCAGAACCAGAACTTAATTATTGTCTGGTCTGTTGTAGCAACACCTTTTTTACTGGGATGCTACCTTTTGATTTGGACTTACACAGACTTCCTGACGAGCACCCAAGTTTCTTTACTTTAGGTAGGGAAATCCCATTAGAGTTAAGAACAGATCGGTTTATCTTTCTTTTGAATAAAAGTGTATAGCAATCATCATGGCACCACTTGGTCAGTCTCTTCATTCCTTGTCGCGACACTTCAGCCACCAAATTGTCAATCCTATAACACAACAATTCAACATGTCTCTCTTAAAAACACCCAACAAGTGCGAACAGTAAAATACGTATAAATATATAACAAAATATCACATTCACATATTATGCACATACCTAACAAAATACAACACAGTACACGAATAAAACAAATATGCTGGACTGTTGCACAACAGCGCAACTTCATGCAGATTCTAACATAAATCTCAATAAAAATAAAGTAAACCTATTTACCAAGTGTACCCAAATGTATAGACTTTGCACCAGCATCCTTTGCAAATTACCAAATATAACACATTTAACAATAATTCACAATCCCAGTGGTTTCATGAATGTTTATATACAAAACACCACAGATGCACAAAATGATTAAAACGCTAAATAGAGTGATGTAAAGTTTGGCAGTGTTGGTTTGGTTTTGTGGATAGTGTCCAATTGTTCCAACCTTAACACTTGCTTTGTTATCTTAGCATTTTTTTTTTTTTTTTAATTTTTTTTTTTTTTTTTCCATCATCAACAAGTACCAAGTAATACAGAACACTTTTCATTATTGCATGCCTCTCCAATTGTTCCTGAAATCAGTTGCACATTGAAAAAGAAGAAGAAAGATAACTTGGAGTTGACAAGCATATAACTAAATAATTGATACTTGTCCCCCTTCCCCCACCCCCTCCCCTTCCTCCCCCCTCCCTCCCCTAAGTAGCTCCCCAATAACAGTGTATTTATGTCCTAACTAACAGTAAGTGTAATACTTCTTTTTACTTCAGTAGTAGAGTTTGCGTATTGGGCTTGATGCCCTGAGTTGTACTTTATTAGCTATCTTGCGTGGGCATGCTAGCCGGCGAAGGCAGTTTTCTGTATTGGTCTTATTGGTCACAGTGGTGTGTTCGTGTTACTCCGTCTCACGGTGTCCCGATGCAGAGAGTAAAATTCTAGGAAGGGCAGCCATATCATGTGAACATTTTTCTTAGACTCTTGGATGGCTGCCGTGAGATTTTCCATTTCATAAATAGCATGTGCTTTGGTAACCCATTCATTTTTTGTGGGCAGGGATGGGGATTTCCACTTAATCGTCAAACAGACCCTTGCTGCTAGGAGGAGATTGCGGGGCATATGTGTAAGTATCACATTAGAGTCTTCCTCATTTGGTTCTATTCCAAACAGAACCAGCATTGGAGTTAAATTCCTAGATATTCCCTCTATGTCATGTATCCAGCCCAGGACCTCCTTCCAGTATGTTTGCACCTCCCGGCAGCTCCACCATTGGTGCCAATAATCGCTAGTTTCTCCACAACCTCTCCAACAAAGGGGAGAGGCGGTGTGAAACATTTTCGACAATCTTTGGGGGGTATAGTGCCACCTTACTAACAAGCGTGCATTGTGCATTTTATATTGCACTGATATAGATGATGACCACACTGCTCTGTGAATGGTGTCCCAGACTTTTGGTTGATCTGTAAGGCCCAACTCTAGTTCCCACTTGGTCTCAGATTGGGGACGTTTCGGACATCTTCTCGTGAGCAGGGCTTTGTACATACGTGAAATTAAGCCCTTCATTGTTTGGGGTACACTTAGTATCTGCTCGAATGGGGTGAGGGAGCGTTTTAACTTTGTACCCCATCTTACATCGTTCAGGGCGCTTCGCAGTTGTAAATATAGCATGGGGGTCACTTCGTTTCCTCGCATCGGTTCTCGTGCTTCTTCATAAGAGATAAAAAGGCCCTCCTTCCACATCTGACCCACTCTTGTCAATCCTGCGTCGAGCCATGGTTGAAAGTGCCGCACCTCTGCTATGAGGTCGCAAATGGGAGGGGCCCAGATAAAACTAAGGGGAGATGGCCACGTGGTGACTCCTTTCATTACCCGGGAGGGACGCCACAGGGACCACAGGACTTTAAGTACTGGGTGCTCTTTTATTCTGCGGGTCATTGCCGATGGCGGGACCCACATCCAATCTCCCAATGTGACCGGCGCAAAGATATCATTCTCTATGGCAACCCACTGTTTTTCGGGGTTTTCCCAAAGGTGGTCTGATAGGACTCGGAGCTGGGATGCATTATAATATTCCTCTAAGTCTGGGTACCCCATGCCTCCTAACTCTTTAGATTGAATTAGTGTCGAATAAGGGATTCTGGGTTTCTTATCTGCCCACAGATACCTTAGGAGCGTACGTTTTACCTCAGCCATGAACGGCTGCGGGACAATTACCGGTAGGGACTGGAACAGGAACAGCAAACGGGGTAAGACGTTCATTTTTATAGAGGTGAAACGGGCAGCCCAGGACAGTGGTAGCTTTGTCCATCTCTGTACGTCCGCTTGAATAGCTTTCCACAGAGGGACATAGTTAGCTTCGAAGAGGTCAGTTATGGAAACTGTTATATTGACGCCCAGATATTTCACAGAATGAGGTTGCACCAGGAACCCCCAATCCTCCTTTAGATGTTCTAGGGATTCGCTATTGGGTTTTAGAGGGACCGCTATGGTTTTCTGCAGGTTGGCTCTGAACCCTGAAAGGGCTCCATATCGAAATAATTCTCGGAAAAGGGCTGGAATGGACTCTGTGGGTCTGGTTAGGTATAGCAGAATGTCGTCTGCAAACATAGCTAGTTTATATTCCTCTCCTCCCCGCGGGATTCCATGTATCAGGGGGCTTAATCTTATGGATTGGGCGAGTGGTTCAATGACTAGGGCGTATATTAGGGGGGACAGCGGGCAGCCTTGTCTTGTGCCACGCGTGAGCGTAAATGATGTCGAGGTGATACCGTTGACGGATACTTTAGCTTGGGCAGAATGATAGAGTGCATTGGCCCCCCGGATCCATGTGCTTCCCAACCCGGCCCACTGCAGTACTGCCCTCAGGAAAGGCCACTCCACGCGGTCAAATGCCTTTTCGGCATCGATTGATAGGAGGAGAGGGCCTTCTCCTGCTTCTCTAAGTGTAGCCATGAGATCCAGGGTTTTCCTTATGTTATCTGCCCCCTGTCTCCCCCTTATGTACCCGACCTGATCAGTGTGGATCTGTTGGGGCAGGACTGTTGCTAGCCGTGCTGCTAGAATGCCAGTGTAGATCTTTGCGTCTACATTTATGAGCGATATAGGGCGGTAAGATGAGCATTCTAGTGGATCTTTACTTTCTTTAGGAATGACAATTATTGTGGATTCGGTAAATGATTTAGGTGCTTGGCCCGTTTCCAGGATAGAGTTAAATAATTTAGTGAGGAAGGGGGTCAAGGAGGCGCTATTGATTTTATAAAAGGCAGGTGTGTATCCATCTTGTCCCGGTGCTGAGCCCGCTTTCAAGTTGGAGATTGCTCTACTAACTTCAAGAGTGGTGATCGGATTGTTCAGTTCTCCCAGGTGGTCCTCTGATATTGGTGGTCGGGGGAGCGTGTGTAGGTATAGATCTATAGCCGGGGTATGCTCGTTTCCCTCTGTCGTATACAAGTCTGAATAAAACTTGGCAAACCGGTTGACTATATCTTGTGGTACGGTAAGAGGGGAGCCCGATTCATCGTTAATTTTATGGACTGTTCTCTCAGCTCTTTGTTTTCTTAGTCGATTGGCTAGCATTGTGTGGGCCTTATCCCCCTTCTCAAAAAACTTCTGCTTAAGATACTTAAGCTGTGTGAGTGCTTTGCCTTGCCATATATCTCTCAGTTCCCCTCTGAGGCTTTTAATTTGACTTATTAGGTTTGCATTGTGTGGTGGGAGCTGCCTCAGTTTTTTCTCTAGAGTTGTTATCTCTGTTCTCAGTTCCTTCTCCCTGAGCTGCCTGAGCCTTTTCTTGGCTGCACCCTCTACCATGAGGATCCCCCTGATTGTCGCTTTGCCCGCTTCCCAGACTGTATTAAGCGGCATATTGTCTACGTCATTTGTTTCGAAATATTCAGCGATAGCATCTGTAAGAGCTTCCTTAAATAGCGGGTCTCTACACAGGAAGTCATTACACATCCATCTACTCTCGGGTCTAGGGAGAGGGCCTAGGTCTAAATCTACTGTACATAAGTCGTGGTCCGACCAGGCTACGATTTCTATCGAGGATTTTAGGATGGCACTTTCCTCCTCGGCCCCCAGCAGTAAGTAATCTATTCTCGAGTATGTCTGATGCGGGGGGGAGTAGAAGGTGTACGCCTTTTCCTCTGGGTGTGTTGTTCGCCATGAGTCTATTAGGTGGTGTTCTTTTAGCAAGCTCCGGAATCTGTCCCCTTGTAGGTGGCTGGGGGGATGGACATTGCGCGCCATTGAGAGCCAATCTTTTTCTCTCTCCGCTACAACATTGAAATCACCTCCGCAAATCAGGGTTCCTTCCCGCCAGTCCCCCAGGAAGTCGAACAATGGCTCATAGAAGGTGGACTGGGCTTGGTTTGGAGCGTATACGGAGCAGAGAGTCAGCCTGCGTGTTCTCACCCTACATTTCAAAGCTACGAATCTGCCCCCTTTATCTTTATGTATGTGCTCTATGTGGAGGCCTAAGGATTTCCTGTACAGGATTCCTACCCCCCCTTTCTTATGCGGGCCTGATGCCCATATTGCATTTTCTATGTCCCTGCCCACAATTTTACGTTCTCCCCCTTGGGTATATTTCGTCTCCTGAGTAAACAAGACATCAACTCCGGATTGTTTGAATTGACGTGCTAGCATTGATCTTTTTTGTGGGGAGTTGAGGCCCTTCACATTCAGGGACCCGAAGACAACACCATAAGTTCTAGCCATTGTGTACAATTTGAATCTTGAACCCTGCCTTGCTCATACGTAACTCGTGTAGTGGTGTAACTTCTTGATTTTGTTTTAAGTAGTTATCCTGTTGAAGAGTTACTCTTATTTGTGAAGTAGTGCTATGTTTCGGCTTTACTGTTTTGTAGGTTTGCTTGTTTCCCCTCCTCCCTCCCCCCCGCCCCCTACAAGATGCTGCCGAGAGCATCTCGTACTTCAGAAAATGAGACGCCCTTTTTATGGAAGGGCCACACTAAAGAGACCCCTCTCCAGCGACATTGCTTTTTGATTATTTAGAAAATAAACAACTGGCGCGACCTGCTTAGTGCAGGACCTGCATTATGTTAGTTCCTGGACCAACTTTCAACATTACAAACTACTAAACAGTCATTGGCACACAGTACTTGTGTGAAAAAGGTTAGAGGCTGGTGCTCCCACGTGAGGCCATAGAGGAAGCAGTGCTTTTATGTCCCGTAAGTGACGCTCAAGGAGTGTTGAGTTTCTTGTATTTCCATTTAGATTGTGCTCGTCCGCGGCGCGGTGGTCTTAGTGCTGGGTCACGCATTGGGCCAGTTGGTTCTCTTCTGGAATCAGAGTTCGTGTCTGCTCCCGTATTCTGTATGTGCTTCAGTGCTCGTTCTGCCTCCTCGATAGAGATAAGCCTGAACTCCTCGCCATCATACTCGAAGGAGAGTGAAAACGGGTACCCCCAGCGGTAGCGAACTCCCTTTTCCTGCAGCCAACCCGTTAGGGGCCGGCATCCTCTTCTCTTGGCCAGGGTCATTGCTGATAAGTCTTGAAAGAGTCTAACCTTTGAGCCCTCGAAGTCTATGTTGTCCTTGTTCCTTGCCTTTAATAAAATGTCTTGCCTCTGCGTGTATTGGTGGCATTTAACAAGGACTGAACGGGGTCCACGTGGTGGGCCCCCTGCTCTATGGACCCTGTCGAAGTGCAGCGCAGGAGGGCTTTCGCCGTCATAGAGCGAGAGAATGAGGGCTTTTATTTTGCATTCCAGGCTAGACGGGGTTTCCCCCTGCGTTTCTTCCAGGCCCATAATTCTTATGTTGGATCTTCGCTCTCGGTTTTCCAAGTCATCCATCTTTGACTCCATGTCTCTTTCCTTCTGCTCCAGGTCTTGAAGCCGTGCCTCGTACTGCATGGTGGTTATGACTCCTGATTGCTCGTTATTCTCCACAGCGTCCAACCTATCTTCCACCTTGGCCATCTTTGTCTGGAGATCAGTAACTGTTTCCATGAGACTTGTTTTTATTGACCTGATTTCTCCAAGAAGGAGACGAATGTCCGATTTTGTGGCACTGTCAAGGTCGTTACCTGGTATCCCAGAGGTATTCTGCACTGCAATTTGCTCCATCGCTTCGTGTGGACGACTAAACCCGCGTAAAGTTGCTAGGGTGCCCGGGTCCAGTTTGCGCGGTGGTTGTGGCATGCACGTGATATTTCCCTGGGTCGGATAATGTCTCTGCTGACGGTATATGGTTGCGAGCTCCCAGGTCCTACAGGGTACCTATGGCTGGTTCTGCCTCTCGGCGCTTTATCCTCCGGAGGCTGGCTTGTTTCCGCCGTTACTCTGTTTGTGCTCCTAGAGTGTGGTCCAGTGACAGGTGGCGATGGCTTTGCGGCACGGCAGTAACAACGCTGCCATGTGTTACTGGCCTAAGTGTATGGGGATCGCGTAGGTTCACCTTTCCCTTTTTTTTTTTTTTTTTTTCCCTCTCACTTATTTCACTACTTTTGTTGTGCCGTGCCCCTATAGCGTCTTCCACCCGCGCGCTTCTTCCAGCCTTGTGCTTATGTGTCTGCTGCCACGGGGGCCGCCGTTGGGCGGGTCCTGCTGGAGCTTCTAGAGCAGTTGGTGAATTGCCTGCGCGTGTTGCGTACGCAGTCCCCGGCCAGTCCGCGATGATGCGCGTACTACTTCTCAGGCCATATGGTAGGGGGAGGGGCAAGCGGGGCCCGCAGAGCTTTTCCCCTTAACCCGCCTGCCGTCACCCCCCTCCGCACTCCTTACCGTGTGTTCTTCTCCACGATCCGGCTGCGGCAGGGGTGCGGGTCAGGGCCGCGGAGGATGTCGCTCACGTCCGCTTCCGAAGGGCGGCGTTCCGCGGCTCCGGTCACTCGTCCGCCATCTTTGGAGGGGCTGTGACGACCCCGGGCGTTCCACTTCTCCGACCGCGTTTCCGCGTAAACCGTCTGCGGTTCTACTTCAAACCTCGTACGAGGCGCCTCGGTACCTTCGCCCACGATTTAGTGCCTACTGCATCTCTGGGTTGGTCCAAAAAAGTGTTGTTTTGTTCTTCGGGATGTCGCTGGAGAGGGAGACACAGGCTTAAGCTGCCTGCATGTCCGCGCCCCCTGGTGGTCCTATCTTAGCATTTTTACATTTGGAAACATTAACTGTTTTTAAAAGAAAAACTATTTCCAATAGGGTAATGTCGCTCAACTTGGAAATACAGAAACAGACATGCAGACAGAATCAGACCTATTTCACACCCTTATTGTCATATCAGGTCCACATCAAACCCAAGAACTGTAGGCATTTCACAGATAAGTTGTGCGCCATGACCAAGATGTCCCATCAGATTCCCATTGAAACCAGAAGCTGAAGACATCCTTATGTGCAGCAACAAGCATGAATGCTTTGATATTGTTTACTCAACCATCACGGTCACCAATTAGCGTTGCCATGAACAACCAATCTTCCTACCCACCAGAGGTGTAGCCAGGATTGTCTAATAAGTGGGGCTGAACCTAATCCAGTTGGCCCTACCGCAGTGACATTAACATCTGTAAATGCCCACACAGTGCAGCTGAGTGGGCATTTACAGATGTTTGGTGGGCCTTGCCCACTCAGGCCCTACCCAGTCTACGTCTGCGCTATTCAGGAACCCAATAAACGTGATCATATGACCTTTTGCACAAAAAAACCTGCTACCACACCTAGCAGTGGTCTAACCATTCATAGAGTACCCTGTACACAAGTGCCATTCTTCAACTTGGCTCATATCGCACCAAGAAATATTCAGACATAATCATGCTGATACAGCAAATCCAGTTAGTATGCAACAGACCATA
Source organism: Ambystoma mexicanum (assembly GCF_040938575.1). Classification (NCBI taxonomy): domain Eukaryota; kingdom Metazoa; phylum Chordata; class Amphibia; order Caudata; family Ambystomatidae; genus Ambystoma; species Ambystoma mexicanum. Next base: position 1,432,599,246 of record NC_090931.1, read on the forward strand.
TCAACTAGGGCTCCACTATGGTACAATTTAAACCACATATGTCCCAACTCACGTGGAAACTCACGGGTCAGAGATTCTGGGTACTTCAGATGTGCTGGCATCATCAGCTAAGCTTTCTTATTCTGCCTTTCCCTGCGCTCCCACTAAGCGCTCTGTCTCACTGGGTCTTTCTTTGTCAGAACAGAGTGCCAAGAATGTGCTATACAAGACTATACAGTGCTATACAAGACCCAGTTACATTGCTTTACATTACAGTGAAGAACCATCCATCCATCCATCCATTTTTTACTCATGCAGTAGAGACTAGGAAGAGATTATACATAAGCCTGCTAGCAGAGATGCTGTCCACAGCTGAATTTGCAGTGCAGAATTGTATTCCTTCTCTGTTCCCTTCTCTACAAGAAGAGAGAGCAAAGTCAGGAATGACAAACTTATTGTGCACCATGAACCAAATTATCCCTGGGTGCATTGAGCCTGGTTACAGCAAGGGCATGGTTGCTGGTTAGTGTGGTATAGTTAAGAGGTGCACCTTGAGATGATCATCAATTGTAGGTGACACACTTTACAAATCTCTGGAAATCATTAGGTCGATTGCTTAGCTCGACATACAGACAGGAATTTGTCACGTTTGGTGGTGTAGTGGTAAGATTTCTCTAGCAATTGGTTTATAGCGGCCCTATGCAGTGTTCGGCCTCAAGCATTAGCCTGAGAGAAAGCAAAGGTAACTGAAGGTCATTTACTGGCTGCCACAGCTTTTCATTGAACCAGGCTTGCAGCACAGATCTGGCTTTGAGAAACAAACCTGGGAGCAGCTGAATAAAATAGCAGGGTCATGTGTACATGTGTGCCAATGCTCTAAACTTCCGTCACCACATGGAATTCATACAAGTGGACTGAACACTGGACTGATTCTAATCCCAGCTTCCCCAGATCATATTACTTGACCCTAAGGAAATCATGATATCTCTGTGTCTCTGTATGTAAGAGCTGTATTGCCTGTATTATCTAGCTCAATGCTATCTATTCGATCTACGTCTAACGGATGAAATAGTGAGTCCGCCCCATTGGTATCTGAATCCACAACCTACAGGTTACAAACCGATCTCGGTAGAGGGTGTGCTGACTCGTTGGGCTATTTTAGTAGATTGGGAGTTCGTCAGCATGGGACATTCAAAGCTTGCTCACATCAAATACCTGAAGGAAGATCACACAGAAAGCATGTGGAAACACTCTTTTGGAGTAAATATTAAAAATGTAAATTAGACATTTGTAGAAAATAGATGTATGATGTCCAATGTCCACAATAAGGAATCAAAAATCAGCAAAAGAAGAAAAGCCATGGAAAAAGTACAAAGGTGACCTTGCCAGATGGGAACTTTTGCTGTACCTGCTAAGTAGGTAGCTGCCACGTTTGTGGCAAGTCTTGCTGTACAGCATCTATTGAAACCTTTCTGTGCAGCATCCACCCCAGCACATCTCACCCAACGTGGTGCTGTCTGAAAATCTCAACTGGTGTTTAGTCCTGACATTAAGCAAATACTTTTACTGGAGTATAGAGTTTGGACAGTGAAGACCTACTCCATGGCGGTCACGTCAGGATAGTAATAAGATTGGACTCTCCTATTTAAGCTACATGAACAGCTTGGTACTATGTGCCTCCCACACAAGTAGACAAAGTTGCTCAGGGTCGGAAGGTTTGTACCCCATGATCTCTGTAACGATCAGCTGATGCTAGACACTGACCTGTGTGCTTGGTCATGTGGTACTTCAGCTGGTTCACCCACTTGCACTTGTAACCGCAGTCAGGGCACAGGTACTTGCGCTCGTCCTTGTGAATCCGCATGTGGTACTAAAGAGTGATAGAGTAACAGACATGTTAAAGGGTGGTCCTGTGAATCACATATAGTTAGATGAATGTGCAGTTCTGTTCAGATACAAGTGCACCTGGAACAGCATGCATACGTGCAGTGTTGAGCAGTTTGCAACTGCAATATGCTCGGAAAAAAAAAGCCAGTAAAAGTGCATGTGCACATTTATAAAATGACAATAAAACAACGGCATAAAGAAAATGTGTATATGCAGGTACCATATTTCAACAATAATTTCTGGCAGAAACTTGCCAATCATCTTTTCTCTGCATAAATATTGGTCGTACCACAGAAATACGTTAGAATGCTTTTGTTAGAAGGTTACATAACCTGAAATTAAGAGACGTCAACATCAAAACACAAAATGGTTTTCTTTTTTTCAGTAATATTCCAAAATATGAAGACCTCTTTCATTCCCTTAGGGTACGTGGTGTCCTGGGTCGCCAATAAACACTCGGTCTCAGGGCACCCTATTTTTGCCCCTGGGTGATTCTATCACCCATCCTTGGTTTTATGGAGAAGACTGATGGCAGTTCAGGTTTAGATTTGCCTTCACCAACCACAAGCCGCCTTAGCGCAATGGTAGCCCAATGTACTTTTTTGGTAATGATTGGGGTACCAATTTACTTTTCTAAGTCCTGCTCTCAGCCATTTTATATTTTAGGGGTTCCTCTGTTCAGGGCAACAGATTTAGCTCCCTTCATCACCAAACTTATTAATGCCTCCTTTACCACTGGCACCATCCCCCGCAACCTAAAGGAATCCTGGGTACCCCCCCTTCTGAAAAAACAAACACTGGACCCCAACATTCCCACTAATTACAGGCCCATCACCACGGTGCCATTCTTACTAAAAATACTAGACAAGGTAGCATACACCCAAATTCAGAACTTCCTTGAGGTAAACCATCTCCTTGGCGCTCGCCAATCTGGTTTACGACCTCAACATGGCACAGAGACTGCCCTTCTCGATTTAAAGGTCCAAATAGACTCACTCAGAGAAGGAAAATTACCACTCCTCCTCCTACTAGACCTCTCAGCCGCCTTTGACCTGGTGGACCATAGAGTCCTATGTAATCACTTGGACTCTGCGGCTCACTTCTCAGGGGAGGCTATAGTCTGGATACAGTCATTCCTCAGTGACAGGACTATGGTGTTCTCCCCCTCGGCGGCAGCAGACCCGATACCTATTACCTGTGGAATGCCTCAGGCATCATGCGTCTCGCCAACACTCTACAACATCTTCACCAAGCCACTCTTCGACGATCTTGACAATCTGGGTATCACCTACACCAACTACGCAGACGATACCCAGATTCTCCTACCACTTACTGGGGATTATGTGGAAGATCTGGCTCTGGTGAACAGAGTCTACAGCATCGTTCAAGCATGGATGGCCAACCATGGCCTATGTTTGAACGATGATAAAATAGAGCTCATCGTGGGCACTGCAGCTCGCATCGCAAAACTCAACCCAAATTACACAGCATTTATTATCGATGGGAACACTATCAAGGTCGCCAGAGAAGTAAAAACCCTAGGTTTCTATCTCGACTCGACCCTATCCTTCACCAAACAGGTGAATTCCCTGGCCTCATCCACGGCCTATACATGTAAATTAATACGAGCCGGGAAACAATTCCTATCAGACGACAGTTGCCTAATCCTATCCAGAGCCCTCATCCTATCAAAACTAGATTATTGTAATGCCCTCTACATAGGGGCAAACAAACAAATCATCAATAGAATACAAGTGCTCCAGAATAATGCACTTAGGGCTGCCCTAAGCATTCCCAGAAGAGCACATATTTCTGAATTTAGACAGAAACACAAATGGCTCTCCACCCAAGAAAAAAATTAACCTTAAATCCACCTCTCTCATCTACAAATGTTTAAACAATAAAGCCCCTCGTTACCTAACAGAACGATTTACCAGAAAAAACTCCATTAGACCTACAAGAACAGTCAGCCCCAACTGCCTTCTAGTGCCCAGATTTAAACTGTCCACCATTGGAGGGTCCAGCTTCCCAGTTAGGACAGCTCAATTGTGGAACTCCCTACCTTTCGCACTTATATCTGACCAAACGTTCTACAAATTCAGAAAAAACACAATAAAATGGCTTACTGAGAATGATATGTAACCCGCATTTTCCCCACGTACTTACTTAGTTTACCTGCATCTAATGTACCTGATATTGATTTGCCATTATGTAACGTCAGCTATTTGATGACCTGTTGTCTATGTACCGTTTGCACATGTACTGTCTAACACTCATCCTGTTGAGCCTAAGAAAATAGTTTTTACCATGGTCTGTAAAATTGTAACTTCTGTAACTAAGCTGTAAGCCTTCTTTTCACATGCGCCCTGCTACCTCAGGGTCGGGCGCGCACAATAAATAAACAAACAAACAAACCACGGAATGGGTATAATATGGCTGCTGTGATCATGTGGGCTCTTTGCGAGCCGACCTGGCAGTCTCCATAGAGGTTCTAACTCGTTTAAACCAGTCTAAGTCCCTTAGGCTCTCCCTCTCACATCCTGTGGTGGTGGTCTGGGCTGAGTGTTAGTCCTGATAGCGGACTTCTCTGTCCCTAGCCCCATTTTGTGATTGGTTGGCTGACTTTGGTCAGCCTCTGAGTAGTGGTTTTTAAGGTTTTGCCTAGTCCTTGGTCACTGTCTTGCTGCCGTCATCCTGGATCTTGGAAGAAGCAGGTCTGCCAATCTGCTTAAGGAGCTTTGTGCAGTCTTCCCACCTGTTGTGCAGTTTTAAGCCTTCATCTGCCATACTGGATGGCTACAGTGGTTGGAGTCTTCTGCTGCTAGAAGCCCATGCCGAGCTCTCTGCATCCACGTGCTGACTTACTTTGGTGTTGAGTGGGGACTGGGACTGTTTCAGGGTGTTCACCGTCGTCTACCCCTCAGGGTCTCTGCTTTGGTGTGGGTCACTATCGCCACCAGCAAGGCTGTTGGGACACCAACACTTGGCATCATCTGCTCCTTCTGCTGTCCTAGGTCACTCCCAATGATTATCCGCATACTGGGTTAATTTTATGCTGGGCTGCCACCCCCCTTCATCCACCAAGCCACCGGAGCATGTCCTCATGGATTCCATTGCCTTCGACAAGTCTTGCTGGTGTTTTCACTGCTGGCATAAGGCACTACGTTGTGGGACGGTCATTTATTATGACCGTTAGTCACCTGGGTCATCGTTGGCTGACGAGTCAAGCCTCTGGGCACTGTATACCCGTAACCTGCACCTAGGAAGAAGCCTGTACTTAACCGGGTTGTCTCGCCTTGCAGGAGCCGTTTTGCTAAGACTGCCACAGTGAGTACTCTGGGCCCTGGGGCAGGCCTTTATTTGAGATACACATTTTAGAGGTTTCCTGTGGTTTTGGGGTGGGTGGGGGGGTCGAGACTCTTCAGAAGAGAGTCTCTACTGAATTTCCCAATAAATAACACTGGGTGACTTGCTGCTTTGCTGCAGCTTCTCCTGGGGTTTCAGGTTCTTCAACCAACCAATGGATCTCTTCAGGGGGGTCTCCCCTGGCCTTTCTTGTGGTTGTTTGGCACTAAATCCGCACGTGGGGGTAGAATCGACTCTTCTTCACTTGCACCATACAAGCAGATGTCCTACTGACCTGTATGGAACATTCCACTGACCCTGGAACTCTCCTGAAGTGACTTTGGGAGTATTTACCTGCCCCTGTGTTTTCTTCCTGTACCCACAAGGGGCTCAGAGATCTAGCCAAGAACTGGATTCTTAGTACTTACCAGAGATTTTGAATGTTTCAAGGTGATGGGCATACATCAAGTAACATAAATAAGAATACAGACAACAGTAAACATCAATCATTATATATTACAATACAGACTGCATACACACTCACGCCTTTTAATTAGAGAGCATGAAAGGAAAACTAATACTGTTTGTGCCAAGACTTATCCTGCAGTGTAGTGCAGTTTCTGATAACTGGTAAGCTGTTCCACAAGCAATATTCCAAGGACAAATTATTCTGCCCCCATACCAGGTGGTGGTGAGTTGGGATGTATTGCTGTACCATGTTGGACAAGTATTTAGGTGCACAACTGCACACCATTTTTCAGATCTGCGTAAGTGCACAGGCTTGGATTTTGTCTTCAATAGTCAGCCAAACTAGTGATAATCGAGCCTGAGAAATACAAACCAATTTTCTCAGTCCTAAAACCCCACGAGCCACATGATTTTGGAATTCTTGGAGCTTACCGATTAACTTCTTAGAAAAACCAAGGTAAAGGGATAAACAGTACTTTACTCTAGATAGAACAACAGCCTGAACTAAAGTCTTACAATGTTCCCTGTTTATTTACATCAATTAATATTGTACAGATCAAAGTGTGCACTTTTTACCACCGCATCCACCTGTGGAGCAAAAGATAGTGGACTGTCAAATCAGACGTTCCTAACTACTTTCACTGGAACGGCAAAGCCATAAGGTTAACATGCGAGTGAAAAGGGAACAGGCCTAAGTAAGAGAATTGCCATTATGTCACCATTTAGTTGCATGCAGTAAACCTGAATCCAGCGCTGTACCACGCACAGGCATTTTTCCACCGAGCTATCTCTATCAGATCTCCCATGCAGATCCAAGAAAGAAAAAGAAATTGTATAATTGACATTCATTATCCCATTTTGTTAACACTTATGCCAAAGTGAACATATAAACATTAAAAAGAACTGAGGGGACAGAGCAGAACTGAACAGTACGGATGACTGCTGGAGGAAAGAAAGTTTCCCACGTGAACCCTCTGACTCCTTCCTTTAAGGAGGATTGCAGCCAAACTAGTGAATTGCCAGTAATAATCATCACTGATTTGAGCCATTGTATAAGGATAGTAGGGTCTACTGCATCAAACGCTGCAACAAATGCAAAAGGACCAGTGAAGCTGGCTCACCTCTATCTCTCAGCTCTGATAATTTTACTCGTATGAATAGTACTGTAGTCTATGCACTGTGCAATGGCCAGTACCGAGAACTAGCCAAAAAAATGCTTTTGTTCAAAGGATTTTGATAGGTGAGATGTTACCTTCTCCTTCCATAATTCTAATGGGGGGTGGGGCAGGTTGGATATATGCCTAAACTGGCCGGATCGGAAGAGTCCATGTGTCTTTTTCAGTAAAAGTGTAACCTTTGACTCATCTGTGAAGGAAATACGCCTCTTCAAAAAGTGGCAGTAATAATGTTGGCTAAACCTTCTGCTAACACAAAAGAACAAGTTACTTTCTTACCTGGTAACGTTCTTTCGATGGGATGGTCCGACGACGTATTCCATATCTATGACAGGTAATGTCCACAGCTGTGCTGCTTCGGAAAATCTTTGGCGTCTGCATCCTGCGTCGACGTCACCCGATGTGATAAGTAGGACGCACGACGCCCATAGCCTCAGTTATAGTTTTTTCCCAGAACGTGTGCCACCAGTTTTCTGCCAGTCAGACACACAAGGCCTTGCGGAACGCAAGCTGCAATCGCAAAAGAAATTCTGCAGCGGGGAAGGCAGGGAGGGAGCGATATGGAATACGTTGTCGGACCATCCCATCGAAAGAACGTTACCAGGTAAGAAAGTAACTTGTTCTTCGAGGGGATTGGGTCCTCCGACGTATTCCATATCTATGACAGACTCCCAAAGCAGTACCAAGCAAGGAGGTCGGAAAGAATTTAGAATACAAATTTAGCATGCCCAATCAAATTGCGGAATAGAGAACTGCCTTGCCAAAGGCCAGATCTTGCCCTCTGATGGAATCGAGGGAGTAGTGACGTACAAAAGTATGTACTGAAGCCCAGGTGGCTGCATCACAGATGTGACGAATAGTAACTCCCCTCTGAAGGACAGTAGACGCAGCCACTCCCCTGGTAGAATGGGCCCGCAAGCCAGCCGGAGGATCCTTACCCGCCAAGCGGTAACACTCGGAGATAGCTAAAATAATCCAATGAGACAAAGTCTGTTTCGTCACAGCTTGTCCCAAACGCTTTCCAGCGTAACCAATGAAAAGTTGATTGTCCACTCTGACCCAGGATCAAGCCTATGGAGCCTCTCCTCTTACTTACCAGGATGTGGAGGAGGATAGAACTCTGGAAGGACAACCTTCTGGCTCAAATGAAATTCCGAAACCACCTTCGGAAGAAAATAAGGACGAACTCTAAGGACAACCCTGTCCTTATGAAACACAGTGAAGGGTGGCTTAACTGAAAGTGCCTGTAACTCACTCACTCACTCTGCGAGCGGAGGTAACCGCAACCAAAAACAGTTTTCAGAGTTAACAGCCTCAAAGGGCAAGAATGTAAAGGCTCAAACGGAGCACCCATAAGAAACTTAAGAACAAGGTTCAAATCCCAACCTGGCACCAAAAAAGGTGACGGAGGGAACACATTAGTGAGCCCTTTCAAAAACTGCGAAATTAAAGGAATCTTAAAATAGGAACACTCTTCAGACGAGCGCTTAAATATGGACAGCGCCGCCAGGTAACCTTTAATGGTCCCCACTTGCAAGCCCCTGTGGGCCAAAGAAAGCAAAAAAGACAGAACCATGGGAATGTCACATTCAAAAGGATCCACATTCTGAACTCTGCACCAGTCGCAGAACTTTCTCCAACGGCAATGGTACAGAGACTTTGTTGCCGGCCGCCTGGCCGAGAGCAACACCTCCATCACGTCTTCAGGGAGGTCCCAATCCTTATACCTCAACCTTTCAGAAGCCAAGCGTGAAGATTGAGGGATCTGACCTCTGGATGGAGAACCTGACCCCCCTCCTGTGAGAGCAGATCGTCTCGGTAGGGAAGACGACGTGGAGGGCAGATGGACAAGTCTAGAAGGTCCGGGTACCACGTCCTCCGGGCCCACGCCGGAGCAATGAGGATCATCTGGGAACCGAACCTGCCTAACCTCTGCAGCACTTGCGGGATGACGGGGTCTGGAGGAAACACGTACAGCAGTGGGAATGACCACTCCACCACAAACGCATCTCCTAAGGCTCCTTTTGGAGGAAATTCCCGCGAGCAAAACCTTTCGCACTTCCGGTTGACACTGGAGGCGAAGAGATCCACTTGAGGGGTCCCCCAAAGGGCGAAGATCTCCAGGAGAATCTCCTGAGCCAGCTCCTACTCGTGAGAGATCGTGCTCTGCCTGCTCAGAGCGTCAGCTGTCTCGTTGTCGTCTCCGGCCAGATGAACCGCCAAGATCGAAACTTCCTGCTGGATGGGCCAGAACTCGAGCTGCATCGCCTACCTGCCCCCCCACCCCCTTTTTGTTGAGGTAGTGCATGGCCACCGTGTTGTCCGTTAGAAGCAGGACACTCTTTCTGCGCAGTCGGCAGAAAAGCCTTCAGGGCTAGCCCGACGGCCTTCAGCTCCAACAGATTGATATGGAGTCTGGACTCCGACGGAGACCAACGACTGCTGACTCAACTCGTTGGCATGAGCCCCCCCATCCCCTGAGGGATGCGTCCGTCACGATCGTTACCTCCGGCCAGGGCAGCCAAAATGGGGCCCCCTTCATCAGATTGCCCTCGACGGCCCACCACAGAAGGTCCCGGGCTACCGAGGATGGCACCTGAACAGGGTCCGACAGCCTGCCGGAGGACTGAGACCACTGGAGCTTGAGTGCCCACTGCAAAGATCTCATCCGCAGACGAGCCTCTGGCACCAGAAGAATGCAGGATGCCATGAGGCCGAGCTGTCTCAAGAACTCAGACGCTGGGAGATCCTGGGCAAATTTAAAACTTGTGCACCATCTGCTGAATGTGAAGAGCCCTCACCTGAGGAGGAAAACACGGCCCCAGGGACGTGTCGAGCACTGCTCCGATGTACTGGAGCCGCTGCGTTGGTGTCAAATGGGACTTCTTTAAATTGAGGGAGAAGCCCAGTCTGTGAAGGGAGTGGCAGGTGACAGACAGATGATCCCGGACTTGCTCGGGAGAGCTCCCCCTGATCAACCAATCGTCCAGGTAGGGGTAGACGTGAATCCCCCCTTTCCTGAGATGCGCTGCCACCACCACCATGAGCTTGGTGAAAACCCTCGGGGCGGAGGTCAATCCGAACGGCAGGACCCGAAACTGAAAGTGCGAGTCGCCAACCGCGAACCTCAGGTACTTCTTGTGCTTGGGATGGATCGGCACATGGAAGTAAGCATCCTTGAGGTCGAGAGACACCAACCAGTCCTGAAGTTGAAGGGCCTGGAGGACTTGATAAAGAGTCACCATCTTGAACTTGTCCTTCCTGAGGAGTTTGTTCAAACCGCGCGAGTCCATGATGGGTCTCAATCTCCCGTCTTTCTTCGAAATCAAAAAATAATGGGCATACCATCCCTTGTTCCTCTCCGCTACAGGCACCAGTTCTATGGTGCCTTTCTCCAGCAGGGCTTGAATTTCCTGCGCAAGGAGCGGATCCGGACACTTCAAAGAGAGGTTCCCTGGTGGATTGTCGTGAGGCCTCTGCCGAAAAGGAAGACAATAGCCATGAGTAATGATCTCCAGAACCCACACATCCGAAGTAATGGCTTGCCACTCTACAAGATGCTGCGCCAGCCTTCCCCCAACCGGCGAACCATGGGAACTGGCCTCATGACTGAGTGGTAGCGGCTGCGGCGTTGCCTGAGGGCAAAGCGGCAACTGCCCGAGCGGCCTTGGCACCTCGAGTACCTTTGTTTCCACCTCTGGCACTCTTACGATGGCCTCTTTGACTGCTAGCTCCCCTCGCTTTACTGAAGGACGAGTAATAGCGAAAGAAACCTCCCCTCCATTGCTGTCCCCTAGGACGAAAAGGCGGAGGTTGGCGAACTGCAGCGCCCAACGACTTCGCTGCAGCTTTGGAGGTCTGCAACCTCTCAAGGCTCTCGTCAGCCTTGCTGCCAAAAAGGTGTTCACCGTCAAAGGGCATGTTGAGGAGCCAGGACTGCACATCAGGAGCGAACCCAGACTTCCGCAACCACGCAAACCTGCGCATTACGGTGCTCGCCACCATGGACCGGTTGACACAATCCGCCAAGTCCAAACCCAACTGAACGGCCTCACACATGGCATCCTTACCATCCTGAACCATAGCAAGGAAACCATCCCGTTCGTCCCCTTCGGGAATATGTTCAACCGCTAATGCAACACAGTTCCACAGAGTGTGTGTGAAACGAGACAAGGCACATATGGAGTTGGCCGCCTGAAGCGCCATACCCCCCGAAGAAAACACTTTCTTCGCCCAGCCGTCAAAACGTTTGTCGTCCCTATCCGGAGGGATGGTAGGATACGACGCCTGCTTTGCCGGGGCCATAGCCGCCTGCACCACCAAACTCTCCGGAGTGGGGTGCCTAGACAAGTAGCAGGGGTCGCTACTGGGTGGACGGTATTTTCGCGACAAAGACCTGCCCACTGCCGGGAGACTCTCCGGAGCAGTCCAAGCTGCCGCCACCCGTCTCTGCAGAGCCATATGAAAAGGCAAAACCGGGTCCGTGGGGGGACCGAGATCAAGGATGTCCGTGAGATCATCCTGAATGAACTCCCCTGGGGGAGCCGACCAACCCAAGTACTCGGTGACCCGAGACATAAGGCGCCGATATGAAGAATCGGCATGAGTGCCAGGCTCCGGCCTACAAACCTCCACCTCTGGAGAGGTGTCCAGTCCACTGGCATCATGCAGCGACTGCCGCAGATCATCAAACTGGCTATGGCCCGAGATAAGGTCATCTGGAACCGTAACCGTAACCAAGCCACCATCAGAGACTTCATCACCCTCTGAAATGTACTCCAGGCGGGGAGAGGAAGACCTCTCGGGACCAAAGTAGTGCCTGACCTTAGCCAGAGCCTTTCTAGGGGCAAACCCCGTGCCACGGGGCCCCTCCGACACCACCGCCTCGAAAGGCGTCGAGGGCACCGAACGAGTCGGCACCGACAGAAAAGGCATCGACGTCAGCTGCAGTGCCGCCAGCATCGGCGGCGTCGACACAGGCCTCGAAGCCGGAGCTCCCAGCGTGTCTCTTGACAACCTAGGCGCCGACGACCGCCTCGGAGGCGGAGCCTCGAGAGAAATCGTCGACGACCTCAGCGCCACAGATCATGCGGTCTCGAGATCGTCGAGGACCGGGACCTGGAACAGGCATGGCGAGAACGGCTACCCTTGTCCGAGTGGGACCTCTCTCTCGACCGGTGCCGACCGACCGCACTCGGAGGCACGGACAGACCGGTGCCCTGCGATTCTAGAATGGCTAGCATCTGCTTCCCGAAGGAAGCCCATTCCTCCGGTGTCGCTTGCATGGAGGGATAAGCGACCCACCGACGGGCGGAGTCCTCGGAAGAGGACGGGGAAGGCGACCTATGCCGGCGCTTCTGGGAATGCCTCGAACAGGCGGAGGAGTGGCGAGACCGACTCCTGGAAGGAAACCCACTGGACGTCCGACGATGACGCAGAGAGTCGCCCTTCGACTCATCCGTCGAAAGCCCCGGCCTACCGACAGCTTCTTCTTGCGTTCCCGCAAGGCCTTTGCCGTGAGCGACTGGCAGTCGACACAGTCATCCGTATCGTGGGCCTCCCCGAGGCACCAGAGGCAGGCGTCGTGGCAGTCCGTGACCGACATCTTGGACACACAGTCCCTGCATTTCTTGAAGCCCGGACGCGGGGTAGAAGACGAATAAGACATCGCCACGAACAGGTCTTCACAACAAACCGAACAGGTTCAACGAACGGAGAATGGAAAACAGCAAACTCCAACGAGTCGAGGCGTACCGAGATTCACGAAGCAAACACGTTCGCGGAAAAAACGGAACTGAGGATATGGGCATCGTGCGTCCTACTTATCACATCGGGTGACGTCGGCCGTCGGAGGAGGTCCTCGGGGACGGCGCATTGACGTCATCGACGCAGGACGCAGACGCCAAAGATTTTCTGAAGCAGCACAGCTGTGGACATTACCTGTCATAGATATGGAATACGTCGGAGGACCCAATCCCCTCAAAATATGATTTTTATAAATCTAGGTGAAAGGGGTCCAAAGTAGAGTTCACTCCCTGTAACCCTCGATATCTGGTACGAACAGGTGCAAGATGCACTCATGAAGAAAATCAACTCACTGAAAGAAAAAATCCAGAAGTAACAAACCATCAGCTCAAAATCTCAGCAACAGAGCTTTTCACCACCTCTCACCTCCCCACCATTCCCATTTTGTCCCGTTACTGAAACCGCCCATCTCATCAAAGGCCTTAAACCATCACGTTGTAAAGGGGACAGCTGCCCAGCCCCCATCAAAGATTGCACAGAAGCACCCCTACACATCATCAACTCCTGCTTTAATTCCTGCTCTATCCCTGCTGGCCCCAAAGAAGCGTGGATCTCACCCCTCCTCAAAAAACGCTTGGTTGTCCCACTCATCCCCACCAACTACCGCCACATCGCCACTGTTCCCCTTTGTACTAAAAATCTTGGACTGTGCTGCTGATCTACAGATCCAAGACCATCTCAAACAATACAACATCCTCAGGCCCATCAGTCCGGCTTTCACCCCGGTTACGGGACGGAATCCGCCTTGCTGGAACTAAAGAACCAGCTGGATGACATCCAGGACTCGGGCAAGTCTTTTACAGTTATAATTAGAATGTTTATTTTATAAACAAGCTTAATACCGGAGACCAGTTAGTGCAAGACGGGGATTCAAACCCGTGTTGCCACGCATGGCCTTGCTTCCAAGGCAAACACATTGCCCAATAGCTATCCTCCCTGCCCTCCTTTTATTACTCAATCTCTCTGCCGCCTTTGACCTTGCCGACCACCAGATCAACTGCCACCATTTTACCACTGCTGCCGATTTCTGCCCTGAAGCCATCAACTGGATTGCCTCGTTTCTCACAGACAGAACTTCTGTGTCTTTGCTGGCAACTCCATCGCTCATCCTATGCCAGTATCACCCACTCTCCACAAGATCTACACACAACCCTTTTTTGATCACTTGGATTCCCTTGCCATCACGTACACTAATTATGCAAGTGATACTCAAATCTTTCTCCCCCTCTAGCTTCAAGATGCAACATAATTCCACACCATCTACAAAGCCATTCAACTATGGATGGCGTCCCATCAGCTCTACCTTAATGCTGACAAAACGAAAATCCTCATTGTTGGCTCCCAATCCTCACTATCCAAGCTCGACCCCGCTTATCGTTTTCTCAAAAGGAATAATGCTTGCTAAATAAATCGCAGCTGGTAATGATATCAGGCCCAACTCGAATCGAATAATTGCAATAGGTGTGGTCTGTGGCAAGCATAACATTTTCTTTAGTACAACCATTCTAAAGCAGACCAATTGGGATGGTTTTCTGGGTATAGAGCATGTCCACCATGTGCCAAAATAGGTACCGCTTTTGTTTGTAATAGTACAGGGCTGGTGTGAAGGTGAATTAACCAAGTTGTTTTTGGATGAGATTGCCTTGTGACACCAGCGTGCAAGTTTTTGCTTTCAAATAATTTTTATATTGATATTTTATTTCTATCGCGCTCGTACACAAGTGTTTCAGAGTGCGACATATAATGAAGTTCAGATGGATGATTGCTAATAAGTTGACCAAAATACTTGAATTCATTTACAATTACCATGGGTAACTTGGCTAAGGCCCATTTAAATTTACCTTTTCAGGCAGTAGTGCATAGTTCCAAGACAATGGACTTCGCCACATTAATGGGCATGCCATTTATTTTAGTGTAATTTTCCAAGGCATCTAGTTTTCTTTGGAGATCTATTTGGATATGATCAATTAAAACAATGTTGTCTGCGTAAAATAACCATTTGATTAGAGAGTGGCCAATTTTGGGGGGAAATGAACAAATGGTCTCTAAAAACACAAATATCTTTAATAAAAAAGTTAAAAAGAATCAACGCTAGAATACAACCTTGTTTTAAGCCCGTAAAAGTTTTGATCGATTTAGACAATAATCCATCCTTGTTCAGCTTCACTCTAATTGATGTGTCACTATAAAATTAATAAATCAGATTTATGATGTGGCAGGGACAGTCTGCTTCAATCAGTTTAGATCATAATTTTTTGCGAGAGAAAGAATCGAATGCCTCTTTAAAATCTATAAAACCCATAAAGATAGGTTGATTCGTCAGGATTGCTTTTTTTTAGTAGTGGAAAGAAGTATCAAATTTAGTGAAGTTCCTACACCTTTGACAAAGCCTGGTACTAGCCGGGCCTGGCATCTTTGAGGAACTTAATTTATTAATCAGGATGATATCATCTTGGTCAAAGGTGAGGGAAGCTAAATTCGAGGCGGGTAGATAAGGAGCTTGTAGTGGACTATCCGTTTTCTCAAATAATTTAGAGAAATGAGAGACCCACGATTGCTCGCTAACTGCATTAATCAAGACGGAACAGTTAGCACACATGGGGGCGTTGTTGAATAAATCCCAAATTTGGGCCATCGATTTGCTCGCAATGGCTGCCAGCATGGATTCTCTAGCTCGTTAGCGAGACCGTGCCTTTCTTTTTTCATCTACCTGTTTCACTCTTGAAAACATATGTAGATCTTTGTTTAACTGTGCTTTGGGCATTTTGATAGATGCATTATACTGATGTTTATATATTAATGTTGTACGGGTTACTTTGGTATTAGTTTCCCCAATCAAGTTAAGGGAGTCAGTATACTTAAGGCTGGAGTGTTCACGGGGATTTTGCAGCTGGGATCTCAAATACTCCATTTTGTGTATTGACCATTTAATTCAATTTTTTCCAGAGTTAAGTGCTACTGGGATGCTGTAATAGGAGCTTGTTATGTGCGGAGATCAACCCCATTCTATTTCCAAGATATTATGATCGCTTGAGCAATTAGGAGTTACGCAAAAGGAAGTGACTCGGTTGACTGCACTTGTGGAGACGAAGAAAGTCTAATGTCGATTTAGACATACCTCTATCCCAGGTTAGCATTGCTGGGACGTCCCCCTTAACAGTGCCATTCAGCATGCTTACATTTCGGCACTTCATTAGAGTTAACCAGGTTTTTGCGCGTGTTGAAACCGGTTTAGAACTGGTAGATAAACAATTCATATTCAAATCGCCCGTTATTAAGGTTAGCGTGGACTGCCCATCCAACACAATCAAGTCCAACATTTGTTCTATAGGATTCATAAAACTGGCATCAGCAATGGCAGTTGGATTCCAATAAATATTGATCATTGCTGCTCAGTGACTGAAAGGTGAGTCAGCTTTATCAGATGTTAACCTAACACATTGTATCCCTGGATAGGGTGTGGCCCAAGGGTGAATATTTTTAATTCAATTTTAGCCACTATTAGCAAGCCCACTGAGGGCCGTCCTTTCGCTTGCGTTGCAGCCGGGATCCACGCAATAGCGGTTGTGTTGTGATCCACGTTTCTCATAGTGCAAGAAGATCAAATTTCCGTAGGGGATTGTCTTTGGTGTTCATTAAGTGAGAGAAACCTCTTGTGTTCCAACTGGTCATAAGAACGTTTGTAGAAGGTGGTATAGATTGGGGCTACTGGTTTGTTTGTGTGTGGGGTTGGTTGATTGCTTTGGTCAACCAGTCCCATTTAGAGCATGTCTATCTGGGGGCCTGATCTTTAAAGCATACCTCACAGTGTTGCCCATTTTTTATGTAATTATAATTGATTGCTAGGGGTTGAAAGTTTGGAGGCTCCACTCTTGTTACTGGATGTTATCGATCCTGGCTCCAGTTTCTATCAGATTGCTCTTTGCACTGGCCTGGTGGATCAGTTAAATGTCTATGCCACTCACTCTGTGATCGAATTATAGGAGGTATCATGGTCTTTTTCTGTAGCTCAAGACCGGAATGGGTAAGTTTATTTTTCATCTGCCATAATACGTTTTTAATTATTTGAGATGGAATCTGTAGCTCAACCATGTCGAAGTTATAATTGTCAGTGGGAGTAAAGCTGATCGATTTTATGTCCTCTGACAGGATATGAATCAATTGGCGAATTAGGTGAAATGCAATGAAAAGAGTGGTGCTATTTGGCAAAGGGTCATTTTCCAGTCACCCTCATTTTAAGAATAAGAGTGTCAATGTGTGATGTTGTCTGCATTCTCTGGGGTCCTGCTTGTCGAGTTTGGCAGTACTGGAGGTTCATGGGTAACTGTGCACAGGGGAGCGATTGCCCAGTCTCCCTTCTCAATGGCCGAGTCAGCTTTTTTTGTGCATTTGATACATCCTCTTCTGTTCCATTGTTTGAAAGGCAGGAGAATCATCAGATGGAATATTGCGAGCAGCAGAGGGGACATGGACTGTTAGTAGAGGATAGTGCAGGCTTTCCGCAACGGTTTCAAGATGAGGTAATGAGGAGTTGAGTAGGTGGAGAGGTTTATGAGATCGTCCGGGGCCTCCACCTCTCCCACATTTACATTATTTCCAATAGGCCTAGCATTTACTGATCCTTTTCCAGCCTGAGGGAGACCTCACTTTATGGGCTCTACCTTGACACGACGCCTGGCTGCCAGCTTCAGGGTGTGTGGCCAAGCCAATTGTGGGTATCTAGAGGTCGAATGCAAATTCTCTGTAGGCTGGACCTCTACAGCAACCAACGATGGAATTGTCAAATTGTCAATACATTTCTTTGCTTTCGATTTATTTGATTTTCGTGGGAGTGGTTGATTTTTTTTGTTTATTTGGGATTATAGCTTGTGTTCTGGCAACACGTTTTTTGGATTTACGCTTGCGAGGCAGTGGCTGAAATAAATCATAGGTCACTTCAGTCGTCGGTTCCGGTATTGCCGTGTTGGAGTTATCCCCATGCTGGGAAGAGGCTGGGACTCGGTCAATGGCACGACAATTTCTTCTATGATCTCTACGTTTTCTTCTATAATTTCTAGAATGATGTCAGAGATCTCCATTGCGACATTGCCAGGGTTTAGACTCTTTATTGGCACACGCTGTGGCTGAGGGCAATCCGAGACTCATCTCTGCCGCCATCCAATCTATTTTTGCCATGATTAGGATTTAAAGCTCCGCTGTTTGTATCAATTTGTCTGTAATATTTCATGGATTTTTGCCAAGGCATACATGGTAGTGTAAATGGCACCGAGGGTGGTTTCTAACATTGGATTTGCAGAATGCGCAAGTCCAAAAGGTGGTCTTGGAGTGGGCCTGATAAATGAACCAGGAGATTCATTTGATGAAAAGGAGGAGTTTGCTCGATTCGCAGTATCTGGTATCACAATTGGTAAATTTGATGAATTGGAGCTTGGTCTTATTGCACTGGGTTCCCCTTGAGTATCTTCTACCATACATCTATGTGAGGGGGAGGTGTGGTTGACTATATCTCTATTTAGCTGCCCTGAGGGCTAGGGCCACTCTACCAATATGGGGGCATGGGAAGGTTCTCCAGTGCTATTAATAAGCTCCTGAGTATGAAGTACTTGTGAGTAGAGTAAGGGCCGGGAAGCATGTTCCTCACTTAAACACGTCATTACGTTTCTTTTTTAGTTCTCTGTGCATGCACAGCATTAAGTTTTGTGTTAAATAAAAAAAAAAAAAAAAAAAGTTCAGGCTCGTTATCCAATGTTGCTGGAGTAAGGCACGCAATGACGTCCAAGTCGGAGGGCTGCGTGATGTGCTCTGCAGTTTCTAGGTCAATCGTGTGAGAGTCTATACATTCATGCTGGCAGTTAGTTTGGATGTTATTCGATTAGATTCAGTCAGTTGACAACATTTCCTAATGTCACTGCTTGTGGGAAACTAGCGTTTGCTTACCGCTCCGGTGGACCCTATGGGCGTGTTTGAATTGCGCTCTTTGGCGCTATTACCTGGGATTGCGAAGGCTGCTGCTTTGGCTGGCATCACCGATGTTAGTTTATAAGCCGCCATTGCTCCTTCGCTGTTATGCTTCAAATATCAGGTGACTGACAGCTTCAGCTCTAATCCGACGTGTGCTATCTTCATCTGTCCAACTGCGTGCAATATATGAAAGTACACTTGTATGGTAAGTCAAAACCGAGAGCCGAGGCCCGAGCATCACGCAACACCACTCACGGGCACTCGACGTATGCGCGCGAGTGTCTGATTTTGTACATGTGCAGGTGGGTGTGGTTAGACACGCTGCAAACAAGGAGACAAAGTAAATTATCAGTCCAAATAGACTGACTATAGTCCACTGTGTTCACTATATACTAAATAGTAGTAAGTTGATTGTATACCAGTCCAAAATGCCCCGTGAAATGAAAATCCAGGAAGGGCTTGGTAAGGCAGAGACAGTCTTCTCCTAGAGTACCAGCACTCACATGCGCTCGACGATATCTCTACCAAAGGCAATAGAGGCTGATCCTCCGAACTGGTAACTATCAAACTGCTTTCAGAAGTCTCTTGTGCGGGTGGTATGACATTCTCTGTGTTAGGCATAGGTGTTCATCCTTATCTTTCATTAGAATGGTCCACTTCTCTGGGAAAGTCAGTTCTAGTGCTTCTGTGCACTAGGACCCCAACCGGCCCATAAATCTGGGGGTTGCCCAATGGCACTTTAAGATGGAATAGCAGCACCCGTGAGATGGATGGGGATGCAGATTCGTACTCTAGCATCAAACCAATAATGGCAACTCAATAGTTTTGCAAAGGGAGTCCGTTTAATGACGAGTACAAAAAACAGGGAGTTTCATGAATGTCAGCAGTTGCTTGATCTTCCTTCTCGCTTCACAACTCCAACGAACTTCATAAAAAACACATCATTTATACTAAAAACTCATCACTGACGTGTAATGCTTAAAATGTTGCATGCAATTCTATTGGTTCTAGGAAGGTAACTTTAGTATAGGTGCTATATCTGTATATGGTAACGGCGTGAGGGGATTGGGTAAACATTGTCAGGTGGGGCATCTAAGCCCTACCTTAAAAATGGCTACTGTAGACATCACTAAAAGTATGACGTCCCATTGGTTCTACTAACTATAGGACCCTAGATTACTTGGTCCACTATGATTGGGTTGGCACCAACCCCACTCATACTTTTCCACTTTGCCTAGAAGCATGCAGAACGGTCGGCCAGGTGCAGGATGCTTGTCAGCTCCCCCAGCCTTCCTCCAATTATTGCTACAATCAATCATCACTTCAGTGGTCATGTGTCAATTATTTCACTGTGGTTGGCCTTGAGACTGCGTCTCTTGTCTAGAAAAGTTCTGATATCTTTGCATGGCCCACTGCCATGCGTAGGTGTGAAAGTCCCCCTTCTTCTTGCTCGGTTGGTCACGTGATTCAGACACCATGAAATAGCCTAATTTTTCATGTAATTCGTGTATTTGATTTTCATTTTACCCACCACCTGCCTTCGGCTTCTTATCTTGACCTTACTGAGCAGGATATTCTGTTCTTTGCTTCATTCATTGTAGCTACTGTACGTCCATTTTAGCTGATACGACCTTGGCCTTTTGGCACGATTTGTCTCTGAGTTTCGCTTCTGCCTTTTTTTCTTGATTTGTTAAATATGAAACTCTCCTCATGCGGCCTCCAGTAACCTTTGGTTGATTCTGCCTTGTGCATAGTGGAAGTATACTTATATAACGTGCTTATTTTGAGGTAGATACGTATAGGTGGCGCTTGCCGCAATCTATCTTACTACTAAGCATAGCAAGCCTCACGGTTTTCTTAGCTTTCTTGCGGTTCCAAGCATATATACATGCGTAAACTTACTGAATATCTTCGCTGTGCTCATGGCATAAGCTTCTTACTTTTGACATCGTCCTTTCACTTTAGGTTTGCATGTCCCTTATCCATGGCGTTTCGTCTCTTTCCGTCATTCGCAGGTCGTCATATCTTCTATATGTGAGTCAGTCTGGGTTCTTGTGACGCCACCATTAGTCTTCCATTGTTACCCTTTTGGCTTCTTCAGGGACTGTACTCAGACGATCTTCATGCAGTTTCATTTGTTGATATGGTTTTCTCAATGGATACCTTACTGTCCAGGTTTTCTTAGGTGTAGGTACCTCAATGGGTGCGGTTCTTCTAATTGGTACTGGACAGAGCCCCACTGCGGCTCTCTGTTGGTTTATTTGCTCCTCGTACGTCACATACTTCGGCGTGAACGTTCCTGGTACTTCAAAATGGACGACTGGAGTGCAGGCTGTACTTGGAACCTCCGCTACACTTCTTCCTCCAAGTGCAGTGATCCTCCGACATCTTCTTCAAACACCTGTACACTGTTGGCTTGTCTTACTGGGTAGATGACTTTCTCCAATCGTGGGTATAGTCCAAACCTTTAGGATTTTCTAGGATGTTCCTTATTGTTTACCATCAGCTGGACATGGGGGCCACCTAGGCTCTCTTCTGGTTTGGAGACCTTCTGAAGGGAAGTGGTTCTCTTCTCAGTTCTTCGCTTCTTTGCTCTTCCTTTAACTCTTGGGAGGACTCTGTATAGCAGACTGGGTCACAGTGGCATTGGGTAACAGGATCTCCCCTCTTAATCTTATGTTCGTGAAGGAACATTTCACAGCAAGAACAGCTAGGTTGCTCAGAAGGTTTGAAAGCACCTTACAACCACTTTCAAGACTGGCAGTATTTGAAAGCATGAAATATCTGCAGCAGTGGCGGCAGCTCTACATTTGGGTCAGTTTACACTAATACCTTGTCTCTCCATTGTTTCAAGAATTCTTAAACACAGCATATGCCATAAAGGTTCTTATAGGGTGAGCGACGGGTTGGGATTTGGGACTAAGGGCTCATCAGGTGAAACATTAATCCAGGTATTCTAGGTTTCTCTCCTAACAGCTGCTTCAAGGTATATCCAGTGTTGGCTCTGGGGCACCTCACTTTCAGTGGGAGGCATATTATAGGTGGGAGGCTCAAACTTGATCTCCAGTCTTACTTGTGTACTGGCGCGTTATGTCATATCAAGAAAAATTCTTTTTGGGGCATGCGCTGAACTTTATATCCGGTTTTGATTCCACTGATGACACCACATGTCACATAGCGGAGGAAGCACACACCTACTGACACCAGCATAAGTTTAAAGGGTTTTAGTAAAGTTCAGTTGATTGCATGGAAATTAGTTCTAGATGGCTGTAACAAAGATTCTTGGGCACTGCAGTCTTTGAAATGAGGATTATAAACAAAGGGCAGCAAACAAAAAGACATTCAGAAAGTTCCAGACAGGAAGTGCTCCTTTATAAGTTGCTCGAGCATTCATTCTTTACCACTTCTTCTGGGGGCCAGAAGGCCAGTGGAGTAACTTTGCGGAAAATGTTGGGGGGACATGACATCTGCAGAAAAGGTGCCCCAGCCATATTAATGGGGACAAAATGGTGTGCCATGAAAGTTGGGGGGGGACAAAAACCCCTGTCCCCCCCATAATTACTACGCCCATGCACAAGGCTCCCTGCCTCTCTTGGGATTTAGGCCTTCTTCCCTTTAAGTGTCCCCAAATGTCCTCCCCTTCACTGGGCCTCTTCTCCTCTCTGTTACTTACTCCCCTCCTCCACAGCTGTTAAAATGAATTTCCGAAATCAGCATTAGTGGGCGGATTTGGGGAGGACACCTTATTATGATGAACAGGGAAGGCACTGAGAGGTTAGCCAAAACCCAATCAAGGTGAGGTAGCATTGCAATCAAGACTCTGTCTCAGGAACGGTGAGACAGTGGTATAGGACTACAATAAGTCCACAAAGAGCAACACCAGTAACTTCAGATACACAGGAAGTATCTACAAATATTGATTAAATCTCTAGTTTACACACAAAGCATTTACAAATCACAGGTAAATATTTTCAAACAAATCCTTATAAAACATATATACACATTCACCATTAGGAGAAATGGAGTTGTTTGTGAATCAATTACTAGTGCAATACAGGTGAGTGTCAGATGTAGTGAAAATAGGCCGAACTCTTTAGAATCAGCCCAAACAGCTTCCCTAATTCTTATTAGGTGCAACCGTAATATGCATTGGAGTCTGCATTGGAGTCTTCTGCCCAAAAGTCACCAATTCCAATGCAAATAATCCTTCAGGTACATTCTTATAGAATAGCAGTGCAAGTGGTTATGATTATTGCAAGAGTTCCAAAGTTAGATAAAACTTCAGGTGAGTACCCAACTCAATCCAACACAGTAAGATAGGCTGCAGGAAGGATCCTATGATGATCCTAGGAAGATGGGGAGCAGGTGCAAGAGGGTCTAGGTCAACTGGCCTAAGCCCCGCCCACCTTGTGCCTTCCTAGTTGCCTCTCTTTTCCCCCACTTAGCAAGCCCCGCCCACCTGGTGCCTTCCGCTTGCCGCTCTTTTTCCCCAACTTAAGGAGCCCTTCAGCCTCTTTTCCTTTGCAGATGGGGTGCAGGTGCAAGTGGGTCTAGGTCACCCGGCCTAAGCCCCGCCCACCTTGTGCCTTCCTGGTTGCTGCTATTTTTCCCCCACTTAAGGAGCGGAGCCCTCCAGCCTGTCTTGCATTTGCTGTTCCCTCAACATTATGTGTTATCAGCGACTCTGCAACTGCGTTAGTCTCTCCCCACTTGCCTCTCCACTCTTTCTCACTTCTCACTAGGTTCTCTCCACTTCTCCCCTTCTTCCTTTTCCCTCTCTTCTCTCCCGCTTTCCCTTCTTTACTCTATGCACTTACTCTATCGGGATTATACTTGGACATAGTATGATAGCTACACTGTTTGTCCCCCAGCAACCAACTCTCGTTTCTCTCCAGCACTATCTGAAATGTCATCAGGCCTAGTACGATACTCGCTTATTTTGTTCCTCTCATTCCTTCTCCTCCTCCATAACCCACTCCTCTTGTAATCCTCTGGCTCTATCAGAAATGTCGCCTGGCCTAGTACGTTAGACGCCTGTCTGTTCCCTTTCCCTTCCCACCCCCCTCCTCCCTCCCTTATCGGTCTTAGACTATCTGAAATGTCGCCAGGCCGAGTACGATAGTACATTTCACATTCTTATTGTTCAAGGCCTTGTAAGAATGTTCACCGTTTGTATTTTTCACGTGTCCCCCCCTTGCTTTGAAGCGCTTTGAAACACATTGTGTTTAGGTGCTAAACAAATAAACTATCATATCCTTAACCCAGGTTCCATCATCAAAGGTCCGGTCAGAGTGAATCAGGGTCAGGACTTTGCACCCCAGTTACCTTGTGGGAAACGGGGGAGAAACTCCTCTCTGCTCGCCATGCCAAGCAATCCTCTATCCTTATTCTCCTTGATCTCTCCGCAGCCTTTGACACGGTCGATCATCCTCTCCTTCTCCACACTCTTTCCTCCTTTGGGTTTAAAGGTCCTGTTCTCAAATGGCTATCATCTTATCTCTCTTCCCGTTCCTTTGCTGTATCTTGGGGTGGCCAAACCTCTCCTTCCTTTCCTCTTGAATACGGTGTTCCCCAAGGTTCTGTACTTGGTCCTTTCCTCTTCTCTCTTTACACCTCCCTCATTGCCCCCGTTATCTCCTCATTTGGCATCTCCCACCATTTCTATGCCGACGACACAACTCTTTCTCTCTTTCTCCTCCTTCTCAATTGACCTTCACCTAAAACTCTCTTCCTGCCTTACTGCCATTAAGAACTGGATGTCCTCCCGCTTTCTCTCTCTTAACACAGATAAAACCGAAGTCCTTTTCTTTCTCTCCAACTCTCTTCCCCCTTCCTCTCCTCCCCCTTTCATTCACTTTCCTCCCTCCAATATCCCTATCCCTCCCCAAGCTCGTAACTTAGGCGTTCTCTTTGACTCCTCTCTCTCCTTCTCCCAGCACATTTCACTCACCTCTCGCACTTGCCGATACCACCTCTACAATATTTGCAAAATCCGTCCCTCCCTCACTTTCCACGCTACCAAACTCCTAATCTCCTCTCTCATCTTTTCTCGCCTCTTCTATTGCTCCTCTCTACTCTTTGGACTACCAGCATCTCATCTTGCCACCCTTAAATCCATCTACCACTCTGCTGTTCGTACCCTTTGTCTCCTCACCTCTCGTGACTCCATTTCTACTTCGTTCTCTTACCTTGGCTGGCTACCATTTCACTCACAGCTAAAATTTTACTTTCTCTGCCTTGTCTTCAAATCCCTCCATGGTCTTGCTCCTCCTCATCTCTCCTCCCTTCTCTCCTACTCCCTCTCCCGTTCCCTTTGTTCCGCTGACCACTTCCTTCTCACTGTACCTCCATTCCCCTGTGCTTCCTCCCGTTTCCGCTCCTTACAAATCCTTGCACCCCTGCACTGGAACTCACTCCCTCTCACAATCCGCTCCACCACGAGCTTTCCCTCATTCCGCACTTCCCTTAAATCCCTCCTCCTCCATTCTCCTCCTTGAAACCTCCCCCTCTGCCCTCTCTGCTTCCCCTGCCCCCTCATTCTTCCCCTTGATTTTCTCTCCCCCTCTCCTACCCTCCTCTTTCGCCCTTCAATTCCCTCTTCCAACTCTTCACCACTCCTCCCCCACCCACCTAATCCCACTCCCCTATTCCCCCTCCCCTTCAGTTAATTGCTCTTCTCCCTGTTTTATCGAATGATTCATGAAGTAATTTTGCTTCCTCTGTTACATTGTTGATGTTGTTATGTATTATGTTTTTCCACTGTACAGCGCCTTGGTGTAAAGCGCTCTATACATCAATAAATCAAATCAGAAATCAACAGCAAAGTAGGCTTGCCCCCATGGCTCAGAGTTCTCCAGCTACCATGGTTGGCAGTTGCAGACTTTATTGCAGGCATGTTCTTCGGTTCTTGTTTTTTACCACGAGGGCCATCAAGACATCTAGAGAGAAGAACAAGCTACTTACACCTGGTACCTTTATTTGGATTGGATATTCCTCCCATGTGTTCCTCATTTTATGATAATTATCCTTCCAGCTTTAGCTGCTTCAGAATTATTTTTCGACAGGGAGCTCTGCGTGCCGTCTCGTCGAGTTGATGTCCCTCGAGGGCCTTTGTTCAACTGTCAACGTCATCATCAGTATAAGTCTACACAGTGGGTTAGTACTGTAGATCTGCGTACTGCCCAAATAACTTTAAATAAAGTTGTAAATATTCTTAGATTGCTCACCGTTTATTGATACGTTCAGCTGACACGTGTGGTCGAAGCTAGGTCGATCTGAAGGCCATATGTTGCGGCTTTCAATGCCCAATTTGTGCAGTCCTAGGTTCTGCCCTTCAGCTGCGCCGATTTACGTGCTTCTTATAAATATTAAACATGGATAAATATCCTTAGTTAAAGTAATCATTTGATGGGATAAATCCTGTGCACCGCGAATGTCACAGCGCGGTATAAATAGCGCATGCAGCGCCCGTTGGCTTCAGTTCTGTTTTTCCTCCTCCTGTAGAGGAATTACCAGGCTTACCATAGACCGTAGGCTCGAAGAAAGCGTAAAAGCACAAATTCTACGGCGGGGTAGGCTAGGAGGGGCGATGAGGAATACGTGGGAGGCGCAAATAAATCAAAAGAACGTTAAATTGTTCTTCGAATGGATTGGGGGCACAGCAAGATGAAGGATTTAAGCATACATGCATACAACGGGGGGAGGGGGGGGCAGCGAAATACAAGAGGCAGGCACCATTGCACAACTTACTGTGCCATGGGGCACCTGTCCTCACCCCAGCACCGGAGAAGTTGGTGTTGCCTGATGATGGTAGGGATGGCCTGTGGGGACAGAGGGAGTAAACACATGTTGGTGCATGCTTACCTGCTGTCTGGGCAGGGGTTCGGGCACTGAGTCCTCCTGGTCCAAACAGGTCCAAAGAGGAATTACCCTTTTCTTTGCCTGCCCTTCGCTTCGGAAGCCCAGGCGAGAGACTGAGAGCCATTTTTGGGGCAAGTCTATTTAATCTTTCCTCCTCCTTTCCAGGATGAGGAGGTGGGTAGAAAGTTGCCAAAATGATCTTTTGAGACAAGTAGAAGTCAGAGACTACCTTAGGTAGAAAAGAAGGTTTTACCCTGAGAACAACCTGGTCTTTATAGAAAACACTATGTGGAGGTTTAAAGGAAAGTGCCTGCAACTCACTTACCCTGCAGGCTGACGTTATTTCTATTAGTAAACCAGTTTTTTTCAAAGTTAATAGTCTTAATGGGCATCAATGTACTGGCTCAAAAAGGAAGCATGTTAGAAATGTTAACACTAGGTTAAGATCCCATATAGGGACTTAGAAAGGATATGGTGGAAATACGTTAGTAAGACCTTTCAGGAATTGAACAGAGGGATTTAAAAATACGAATCCTCTTCTGAAGAGCGCTTGAAAATAGCGCCGCCAGGAAACCTTTAATCGTTCCAATATGGAGCCCCAGATGTAATAAAAAAGAAAGCACAATAGGTGTATCAAAAAGAAAAGAGTCCACATTTTTTTCCCTGCAACAACTGCTTAACTTGTTCCAACGGCAGCAGTACAAAGATTTCATTGCTGGCCTTCTGGACAAAAGCAAGATCTCCATTACGTCACCCGGGTAGTCCCAATCCCTGTATCTCAACCTCTCAGAAACCATGCATGAAGGTTGAGAGTCTTGACCTCTGGATGGAGAACCCCACCCTCCTCTCACGAGAGAAGGTCCTCACTTTGTGGAAGACGTATTGGAAGGCAGATGGACATGTCCAGACGGCCCAGGTACCACATCCTCCTAGCCCATTCCGGGGCAATTAGGATCATGGATTTCCCGAACTAACTTTCTCAACCTTCTGATCACGTGAGGAAGGACGGGGACTGGAGGAAACGTGTACAGGAGTGGAAGCTCCCGGTCCACTACGAACGTGTCCCCTAGAGCTCGTCTTGGAGGACATTCCCTGAAGAAAAACAGTCTGCACTTCCGGTTGACACTGGTAGCAAAGAGATCCACTTGAGGTGTTCTCCAAAGGGTGAAGATCTCTTGAAGGACTTCCTGAGCTAGTTCCCACTCGTGGGAGACTGTGCCCTGCCTGCTAACAGCATACGCCGCTGTGTTCTCCTCTTTGGCTAGTTGAACTGCCGATGGAGAGATTCCTTCTTGAATTGCCCAGAACCAGAGTGGCATTTCTTCTCTGTACAGTGGCCACTGTGTTGACCGTGATCAGGACATTCTTTCCCCCGTATAGAGAGCAGAAAGGCCTTCAGTGCCAGTCCGATCGTCCTCAGCTACAAAAGGTTGATGTGTAGTTTGCACTCCGATGGAGACCAACAGTCGCTGACTGTCAGCTCGTTGGTGTGGGCTCCCCACCCCGTGAGTGAGCCGTCCGTCACTACGGTTATCTCCAGCCATGGCTGCCAAAAAGATTCTCCCTTCAGAATGTTGTCCTTGAAAGCCCACCACAGAAGGTCGCCCACCACAGAAGGTCCTGTGCGTCTCTGCTCGGAACTTGAAGGTCGTCTGAAATTCTGCCTGAGAATAGGGACCATTGAGTCCTGAGAATCGGGACCATAGAGTCCTGAGAGTCCAGTGGAGAGATCTCATTCTCAGGCGAGCCTCTGGCACCAGGAAAATGCTGGATGCCATGAGACCGAGCAACCTCAAAATCTAAGGCCGGGAGACGCTATGCACTTTGGAATTTGGTGACCATCTGCAGAGTGTGTTGAGCCCTCACCTCGGGTGGCAGACTTTCCCAGAGGAAGCATCCAGGACTGGAAGCATCCAGGACTGCTCCAATAAATTGGAGCCTTTGAGATCGTATCATGTGGGTATTCTTATAATAGAGGGAGAAGCCCAGTCTGTGGAGAGAGTGGCAGGTTGCGATAAGATGATCCCGGGCTTGTTCGGGTGAACGTGCCCTGATCAGCCAATCGTCTAGGTAGGGATAGACGCAAATCTCCCCACCCCCTGAGATTCGCTGCCACCACTGCCATTAACTTGGTGAAAACCTGCAGGCGTAGGCCAGCCTGAATGAATGACAGAACTCAAAACTGATAATGAGAACCGCAGGTACTTTCTGTACTTGTGATGGATAGGCACATGAAAGTAAGCATCCTGAAGGTCCTATGACACCATCCAGTCTTGGAGTTGGAGAGCCTGAAGGATCGGAGAAAGGGTAACCATCTTGAACTTGTCCTTCCTGAGGAACTTGTTCAAGTTTCTTAAGTCCAAGATGGGACTCACTACTCTGTCCTTTTTGGGAATTAGAAAATATGGGTAGTACTAACCCCTGTTCATCTCCGCCACAGGTACCGGTTCTATAGCATCTTTCTCTAGCAGGGTCAAAATGTCCAGCGCAAGGAGCGGATCCGGAACTTTGAAAGAGCTGCTCTCCGGTGGATGACATGGGGGCTTTTTTTGAAAAGGAAGGCAGTAACCTTGTGCTACAGTTTCCAGTGCCCAAGCATCTGAAGTAATGCCACGCCATTCTTTCAGATGCTGAAAAAATCTACCTCCCACGGGGTCTTGTGAGTCAAGGCCTTAGAGTGGTTTTGAGGCGGCTGAAGTGACGTCCGAGGGTAAAACTGCAGCTGCTTGGGCTGACTTAGCACCTCTCACACCACGAGGGAATATTCTCTGACCTCTATGACTGGCTTGTCCTCTTCCTCTTCCAACTGAGGAGTAGAATCAAAAGGACTTACCCCTCCAAGATGATGAACCGGGGTAGGAGTGTTGAGGCTGTCGAATGGCGGTAATAAGAGATTTAGCTGCCACTTTTGAGGTCTGCAGCTTTTCCAAACCTTCATCCGGTTTGCTGCCAAACAGCCTTGAGCTGTTAAAAGGCATACTGAGGAGTCTAGACTGCACATCTAGTACAAATCCGGACTTCAACCACGTAAATCTGCGCAACATGGTGCAAGTTGCCATGCATCTGCTGATGCTATCTGCAGTATCCATACCTGACTGGAGGCATTCACACATTGCCTCCTTACAATCCTTGATGAGAGCCAGGAAACCATCTCTCTTTATTTTATGTGGTCAGCCACTATAGCTACGCAGTCCCACAGGGTAAATGTATGACAAGGCACAGGTTGCGTTAGTTGATTTTAAAGCCAAACTACCAGCAGTAAATATTTTTCTCGCCCAGGCATCCACTCTCTTATCATCCCTATCGGGAGGGCTATTGCTTGGTAGATGTAGCAGCTTGAACCACCAAACGTTCTGGTGTTGGGTGCTTTGTTAAGTACTCTGGGTCATTGTTGGATGACCAATATTTTCTTTGCAATATTTTTATTTACTGCAGCGCAGTCTGTAGTGTGTCCCAATTTGTTGAGACCCTTTTTTGGGCAATGTGAAAAGGCAAAAAATTGGATCTCTTTGAGGACCCTGATCCCAAATATCTGTTGGGTCATCCTGCTCAAAAGAAGTTGTAGGCCTGCTCTAAGCTAAATATTCTACCACCTTGCTCATTAGTTGCCTATATGCGGAGTCAGTGAGGTCAGTAGGATCTGGTTTA
The DNA here is from genome assembly GCF_040938575.1 of Ambystoma mexicanum. Taxonomy (NCBI): domain Eukaryota; kingdom Metazoa; phylum Chordata; class Amphibia; order Caudata; family Ambystomatidae; genus Ambystoma; species Ambystoma mexicanum. The sequence continues at coordinate 1,432,629,374 of NC_090931.1, forward strand.
CCAAATTCCAGTTCTGTAGAGGTATCTATACCACTGGCTGATTGTAGGTTATCACACAAGACGTTTAACCTAGACTCTGGAGAAATCAACTCTTCTGGCACATAAGGGGTGCCATATTGTAAACCAAAGGATGGCGTTTGATAATCTGTAGGCTCATTGTCTTCATAGATTGAGGTTAAAGACTTAAAAAAGTATTTCTTTGGCAATGGTTTGAAAACCTTTCCTCCCCCCCACCCCCCGAGTTAGTATTCATGGCGTTAGCGAGGCCGTCGGAGTCACCGGCTTTTTATGTTTTTTCGAAGGAACCCTTGATGGACTGGAATCCTAGCTTGTCGAAGCCCTCAGCGATTTATCGTCGCTTCGAGATTTTTCTTGATGTAGTTCCGTTTTATGGCTCGGATTCAAAGATTTCAATGGTTTTGTCTTGGACTTCCCTTTGCCGTCTTGATGCAGATCAGCAGGGGAATGGGATTTCTGCTTGTCCTTAGAGTTTGTCGGCCGCATTCTCGAAGATGTTAAGCATTTCTTTACGAAATGCATTCCATTTAGCTGGGGAGTCTCACTTAGTTGGACATTTGATTACCTCTACCTTCCTTCCACTCTTTTAAACATAAAACTAAACTCTGGCTTACCAACTCAGACCTCCCTCTATCTGCCTGAGCGAGTCTCGACTGCCTCGACTCTGCTTCATCATTGTACATACCTGTATATTCTTAATTATTTCTCTATTGCGTCCCCAGCTTCTACTGTTATTATTATGCACTGTATAGTGCCTGTACTTGTTTGACGGTTCCTCAATATAATGTTTACTTTGTAATTTGTACTGTATATACTCTGTACTCTCTTGACCTGTCCTTATTGTACTTAGTAACTTGCCTGTAACCTCATTCTAAGCGGCCAGATGCCTTTGGGCCAGGCACGCTATACAAATAAAGAAATACAAATACTGGAGGTCGAAAGTGAACTGTAATACCGTTTCTTGGCCTTCTTGGAAGAAGATGAAGAATGGCGCAATCAACTTCCGTCAAAGAGAATCTAACGACTCATCAGATTTTCTTTTGGAACTCTTTGAAGGATACTTTGAAGGCAACCTCCCCACTGCCAATTTACCTTTTACGCTCTCAGAGCCTTTTTGGTTATCGCCAGACAGTAGTCGCAGTCAGAGGTACGTTGACCGGTACCAAGACACCACAGACATATGCAGTGGTGGTCGGTGATCTCGACATCTTCGATCCACAGTCTTGGCACTTCTTGAAGCCTGTCTTAGGCATTGATGAAGCCGATGGAGAAGACATTTTCAAATAGTGACGAAGTTCAGTCAAGAACCGAAGCGTGCCGTAATTCTTCAAAGCGTTAGCTCGGAAAAACGGAACTGATGCCAACGGGCACCGAGTGCGCTATTTATACTAATGATGATGTCGAAAGTCGAACGGAGGCCCTCGAGGGACATTGAATCGACGAGACGGCAAACAGCGCCCCCTGTCAAAAATGTTTTCCAAAGCAGTTAAAGCTGGAAGGATAATCATAATAAGATGAGGAATACGTGGGAGGACACAATCCTTTCGAAGAGATGAACTAGTTACTCTTACCTTGTAACGTTCTTTCGATGGGATGTTCCTCCGACGTATTCCTTATCTTAGATAGATAGAAATCCTCCAGCTTTGCTGGCCTCGGAAAAATTTTTCGCCAGAGGGCGCTGCGCGTCGATGATCGCCGAGTCGATGACCCTCGACGGCCTCCGTGCCGACGTCGACGTCATCCTGCCTATAAAGGCCGCGCGCAGCGTCCGTTGCTCAGTTCCGTTTTGTAGTCCCCAGTAATGTTTTTGGATTAGACTAATCACCTTGAAGGAGCATAGGCTGCAAACCCACAGGAAGTCATACTGCGGGGATGGATGGGAGGGTCGATAAGGAATACGTCGGAGGAACATCCCATCGAAAGAACGTTACAAGGTAAGAGTAACTAGTTCTTCGAAGGGATTGTGTCCTCCGACGTATTCCTTATCTTAGATAGACTCCCATAGCAGTGGTATTGTGACTGGAGGCGGGAGTAATAAAAGTTATGTTACCCTTCAAGAATGGACAGAGTGTAACACAGCCTTGCCGAATCTAGTTTCTTGACTAGAGGAGGAATCCAGGCTATAGAATTTGGTAAATGTATGTGCGGACGACCATGTGGCAGCCGCACATATATCTCGAATTGGCACCCCTCTTTGAAGGGCTGAGGATGTTGCGATACCCCTGGTAGAATGAGCCCTTAGATTTTGAGGAGGCTCCTTTCCTGCCAATTTGTAGCACTCCAGAATGGCTAAAATAATCCATCTGGAGATGGTTTGTTTTGTTATTGGAAGGCCCAACTTATGTCCTGCATAACCTACAAAGAGTTGGTCTGCTTGTCTGATCTTAGCCAATCTGCTGATATAAAAGCTCAAGGCTCGCTTAGGGTCCAGCCTGTGCAGTCTCTCTTCCTCCTTCCCCGGATGAGGAGGAGGGTAGAAAGAAGGTAATGTAATCTTCTGAGTGATGTGAAACTCCGAGACTACCTTCGGGAGGAAGTTAGGCTTCACCTGAAGAACAACTTTGTCCTTGTAAAAGATTGTATGTGGAGGTTTACACGATAAGGCTTGCAACTCGCTAACCCTTCTAGCAGATGTCAATGCTATTAGCAAAACAGTTTTGAGGGTGAGAAGCTTCAATGAACAAGAGTGTAGTGGTTCAAAAGGGGCACCCTTTAGGAAGTTTAAAATTAGGTTTAAATCCCATAAGGGAACTTGAAAAGGTTTCGGGGGATAAACATTAGTTAATCCTTTTAGGTATTGTATTACCAATGGAATTTTGAAGTATGAAGGCTCCTCTGCAGTGCGCTTAAAGATTGATAGCGCTGCGAGATAGCCCTTAATTGTGCCAATCTGTAGGCCTGAATTAGCCAGGTAAAGTAAGAATGACAACACCATAGGTGTACCACAAGAAAAGGGTTCAATATTCTTTTCTCTGCACCAGCTGCAAAATTTGTTCCAACGGCAGCGGTATAGAGTTTTAGTTGCCGGCCTTCTGGCCGAAAGCAACACCTCCATAACATCATCCGGAAGGTCCCAATCCTTGTACCTCAACCTTTCAGACACCAAGCGTGAAGGTTGAGGGTCTTGATGGCTGGATGGAGAACCTGACCTTCCTTCTGCGAGAGAAGATCCTCTCTGTATGGCAGTCGAATTGGAGGGCAGATGGACATGTCTAGAAGGTCCGGGTACCACGTTCTCCTGGCCCAATCCGGGGCAATTAGGATCATGGTCTTCCGAAACCTTCTCAACCTCCTGATCATTTGAGGAATGACAGGGACCGGAGGGAACGCGTACAGAAGTGGGAACTCCCAGTCCACTACGAACGCATCTCCTAGAGCTCCTCTCGGGGGAAATTCCCTTGAGCAAAATCTGTCGCACTTCCTGTTGATACTGGTGGCGAACAGATCCAATTGAGGGGTTCCCCAAAGGGCGAAGATCTCTTGAAGGACTTCCTGAGCTATCTCCCACTCGTGAGAGACTGTGCTCTGCCTGCTCAGAGCGTCCGCTGTCAAGTTCTTCTCTCCGGCTAGGTGAATTGCCGATAGAGAGATTCCTTCCTGAATTGCCCAAAACCAGAGCTGCATCGCCTCTCTGCACAGTGGTAGTGAGCCTACGCCTCCTCTTTTGTTGAGGTAGTGCATGGCCACTGTATTGTCCGTCATTATTAGGACGTTTCTTCCCCGTACAGACGGCAGAAAAGCCTTCAGCGCTAGTCTGATGGCTCTCAGCTCCAACAGGTTGATATGTAGTCTGGACTCCGATGGAGACCAACGACCGCTGATGGTCAAGTCGTTGGCGTGAGCTCCCCACCCCGTGAGTGAGGCATCCGTGACTACTGTTATCTCCGGCCATGGTTGCCAAAACATTTCTCCTTTCAGGATGTTCTCCCGACAGGCCCACCACTGAAGGTCTCGGGCTACTTTGACCGGGATCTGAAGGAGATCTGTCATCCTTCCTGAGAACTGTGACCACTGAGTTCTCAGTGCCCACTGGAGGGATCTCATTCTCAGGCGAGCCTCCGGCACGAGGAATATGCAGGATGCCATGAGGCCTAGCAACCTCAGAAAGTCGTAGGCTGGGAGATACTGGGCATTCTGAAATCTGATGACCATCTGCAGAATATCTCGAGCCCTCACCTCTGGTGGCAAGGCTTTTCCCAGGGAAGTGTCCAGGACTGCTCCAATGAATTGGAGTCTCTGTGATGGTATCATCTGTGACTTCTTTAAATTGAGGGAGAAGCCCAGCTTGTGAAGGAAGTGGCAAACATAATCTAGTTGTCTCTGAGCCTGTTCCGAAGATACAGCTCTGATCAACCAATCGTCTAGGTAAGGGTAGACATGAATCCCTTCCCTCCTTAGACTTGCAGCCACAACCGACATTAGCTTGGTAAAGACCCTCGGGGCGGAGGTTAGCCCAAATGGCAGAACTCGAAATTGATAATAAGAGCTGCCAATTGCGAACCTCAGGTATCTCCTGTGCCTGGGATGGATCGGCACATGGAAATAAGCGTCCTGGAGGTCTAGAGATACCAACCAGTCCTGAAGCTGGAGGGCCTGAAGGATCTGAGAGAGAGTCACCATCTTGAACTTGTCCTTTCGGAGGAATTTGTTCAATTCCCGTAAGTCTAAGATGGGTCTCAGTCCTCCGTCCTTCTTCGGTATTATGAAGTAGGGGGAGTACCAACCCTTGTTCCTTTCCGCTACAGGTACCAGTTCTATGGCACCTTTCTCTAGCAGGTCTAAAACCTCCTGCAAGAGGAGCGGATCTGGAAGCTTCAAAGGGTTGTTCCCCGGTGGATGACTCTGAGGGATATGTAGGAAGGGCAGGCAGTAACCTTGGGCCACTGTCTCCAGAGCCCAAGCATCTGACGTAATAGCCTGCCATTCCGTCAGATGGTGAGTTAACCTGCCCCCTACTGGTGTTCTGTGAGGGGAGACCTCAGAGTGGTTTTGAAGCGGCTGATGCAGTTGCCGAAGGTAAAGTGGCTCCTGCTCCTGCGGGTGCGGCTTTCTTTCCCCTACCCCGTCCACCACGGGTAAATCTTCCTTGGCCTCTTTGAGCCGGTCGTCCTCTGCCCTTTCCATATGAGGAATAGTAACGAAAGGACCGTCCTCTCCACGATGATCCCGAAGGACGAAAGGTATTCTGACGGATAGCAGCTCCCAATGACTTGGCTGCTGCCTTGGACGTTTGCAGTTTCTCCAAACTGTCATCCGCCTTCTTTCCAAAGAGGGTAGAACCGTCAAAGGGCATATTCAAAAGCCTGGTCTGCACGTCAGAGGCAAAACCAGACTTCCTCAACCACGCATGCCTGCGGATTGTGGTACTTGCCGCCATGGCCCTGCTGATACTGTCAGCAGAATCTAGACCAGTTTGTAGGGTCTCGCACATCGCATCTTTACCATCCCTGATGATGTTTAAAAATGCGTCCCTTTCCTCTCCTTCTTGGAGGCAGTCAGCCGCTGATGAAGCGCACTCCCAAAGGGTGTGGCTGAACCTAGCGAGCGTACAGGTCGCGTTAATAGACTTTAACGCCATGCTACAGGCAGAAAAAACCTTCTTAGCCATGGCATCATACTTTTTGTCATCCCTATCCTGCGGAGCAGTGGGGTATGCAGATGTGCTGCCTGATGAGGTTGCAGCCTGTACAACCAAGCTCTCAGGAGTAGGGTGTTTTGACAAATATTCAGGGTCAGAACTAGCCACCCTGTATTTTGTTGACAGTTTTTTATTTACTGCCGGGATAATTTCCGGCGTTTCCCAGTTTGTCAAAATCCTTCTCTGTAGAGCAGAGTGAAATGGAACCACAGGATCCTCCTGTGGGCCCTTGTCCAGTATGTCAGTGAGGTCATCCTGCTGAAAGGCAGGAGAAGGTGCAGACCAACCCATAAATTCTATGATTCTAGACATCAGAGCTCTATATGGAGTCTCCGCATGTTCTCCTGGGTCTGGTTTGATAAATTCTGCTTCAGGAGAAGTGTCCAAGCCACTAGCTTCCTGAAGTGCATCCTGAAGATTTTTTAATCTTCTTTCCTCAGAGGCGAAAGTCTCTGGCTCTGGTGATGTGGTCCTCTGTAAATCAATATCTTGGTCTGAATCCTCCCTTTCCTCAAAAATCGAGGTTAAAGGGGGATACTTTGGTTTTTGGAATGGTATAAACCCCATTTCCAATGCAGAAGGAGCCATCATCACAGGCCTTGAAAGCGTCGATGTCGTCGACACCGACGTGAAAGTACTCGAAGGCGCCGTGAAAAGCGTCGAGAAATGTGTACTAGGCCTCGAAGAACTCGAAAGGATCGGAATCCTGCTCGAGAACGACGTCGACGTTCTCGGCGTCGAGTCGGAGGTCTTTTGTCTAACCGTTGGCTGTGGAGTAGCCGTGGTTCTTTCCTTCACCGGCGTCGATATCGGCGTCGACGTCGGCGTCGACTCGATCGACTGATGCGCCGATGAATCCTTCGACAACGGCGTCGATGGCGCCGACCTCTGTTTCGAAGGAGTTTTCGACGATGGCGTCGATGATGCTTTATCTCCCGATGGCTCGAGGCGCTTTCGGGTTGACTTTTCCGCCGGGTACTGCGACTCGCGGCGTTTAGATTTTTTGGGTTTTTTACCCGGGGTATCACCCTCAGCTGTCTTCGAGGGGGACGAGGCCGCTTTCTCGAAGACGCTTAGCATCTTTTTCCTGAATTCCTCCCACTCAGCTTGCGAGCTGCGTTTTGTGGGGCAATGAACTCTCTCAGGAGAACTCGACGAAGATGACGAAGGGGATCTCCTACGTCTCTTCTTCGAGTGTCTCGATGTCGACGAGTGGTGGGAGCCACTTCGTGATCTAGATCGAGAGTGTTTTTTATGGTGAGGAGACGAACGTCTCGACTCTACCGAAGAAGCTTTCGAGGAAGTTAAAGTTGACCTACCTCTCTCGAGCTTCCCCCTACGCTCCTTCAAGGCTTTCGCCGTCATGGAAAGGCATTCCTCACACTCCGAACTCTGGTGCGTGATTCCCAGACACCACAAACAGACCCTGTGAGGGTCCGTCAACGACATTTTCTTCCCGCAGTCTCGGCACTTTTTGAAACCGGACCGAGGGGTCGTCGGGTCGGAGGAGGATGCCATCGATATCGAGGTAAATAGTAGATTATATACGTTATCTGACGAGAACTGAGCAACGGTGTTCCGAGGCACAACGAAGCGCGGAAAAACGGAACTGAGCAACGGACGCTGCGCGCGGCCTTTATAGGCAGGATGACGTCGACGTCGGCACGGAGGCCGTCGAGGGTCATCGACTCGGCGATCATCGACGCGCAGCGCCCTCTGGCGAAAAAATTTTCCGAGGCCAGCAAAGCTGGAGGATTTCTATCTATCTAAGATAAGGAATACGTCGGAGGACACAATCCCTTCGAAATTTTGTTTCAAAGAACTTTTTCTGGGTCGGTTGCTGTGCACATCAATCGGTTCCAGACATCTAACAGCTCAAAACCCAAACAAATTGAAGACTTCGGTGGGAGAGACGGCCTCGGGACACCTCAGGGATGCAAAAACAGCATGTTCCATTGAAGGACATCACAGTCAGGCGATGACAGGTTATCGTACAACAGTGAACACAGCTGAAGATCTACCAAGTTCCATGTCTCTACTCGAAATGACAGCTGCAGCGAGGCAGCCCAGAAGAGAGCTGGTCAGTCCATCGATTAGTACAGGGACACTTCTGAAGGATCAGCAGCCACGGACCCTCGAGCAGAGGTCGAGACGGATTGTTCCCAATGGTCCAGGGGTCGACGCACCAACAAAAGCCTCTTTCAGGAGGGAGGAGCAGTACTTCCTCTGGACAACATTGGGAGTAGATGCTGGTCAGTTGCAGGAGTTGTCTTCAGGTCGTCAGTGGGCTGCTTGTCTTCGTATAAGTCTTTGCTCCAACAATGATCTGATGAGCAGTTGCCGGAGCCTTTGTTTTATCAAAGAATCAGTCTGGGAGCCATACTAAAAATTGTAAGGATCTACAGGCATTCAAACATCCAGTGGCTATCCAATTATGGATAGTCACTGGTCATCACTTTTGCTCAGCATAGACTTTCTGCCACCAGAGAAGTGGATTGGGAGTACAGGCCCATACCCCTTCTCTCAGATTGACAGACAGACAGACACACACCTTTCCCCAGGAAAGTTATTAAGGGATTTCCATATAAGGCATTTCCTGACATGAGAAGGCAGGAAGAAAGCCATAGAACAACATGGCCAAAGAACAAGCGAAAAACCTTGTGGCGTGGCCATCTTAGTGCCTTTAGTAGCCATTCTCTGTAAAAAGCGCACCAGTAAAATGTCACAAAAACAGTAAACATCACAGTTTGTTTTAGGCTTAAGTAACCAAAACCCCATTGCATAAAAAGAAAAAGATTCAAATTAGCCTAACTGCACTTCACTGTAAGGCAGGGGTCTTCAAAAAGTGGGGTGCACCCCCCCCCCCCGGGGGGGCACGGGCACATCACAGGACCCCAGATTGGAGGAAATGGGCAGGGGCGGGCCACATGGTCGAACAGGGCCATAAAACTGTAGGCACCAATGAAAAAGTGGCCCGCAGTTGCAAATGGATATTCATTCCTTTAGTCACAGACTGTTTGAATAGTACCCAAGGTAAAGAATATTTATTCAGCAACAATGGTCAAAACTACTAGCTGCATGATGAAGTAACTCAAACTGGCGCACATTGGCCAAAAAAGTGCCTCATTTTGACTGGCATACACTTGCATTTTTGGTATGGGCATTGCCTATTGCCCAGTTCGAGTCTGGCCGCTCATCCATAATGGGCGAGGGGGCGTCCACCCAGTGGCCTCCTCACCCATTATGGAGGAGCCAGCCCAGTGAAACACTGAGCACTCCCCCAGCTGCTTTTTCAAGATGAGTGAGTGCTCCTGGGCTGGCTGAACTGTCAAAGGGAAACCACTGTTTCTCTTTGACAGTTCAGTACCCCAGCCGCACATGCTCACTGAGCCATGCAACGCTGTGGGCATTTTTCTTCACCAGCCTTGCATAGGGAATGCTGCTGGGGCACTGCATGTCTATGTTCGAGGTGGAACTCCTGCACCTCCTTGTGCGGCGGTGGTGGGTGTCCGTTGAGCTGCTTTGGCGAGTGGGGGTAGAGGGGGGATGGAGGGTTGTACAACAAAGGCATTTTAAAAATGCCTTTGTTGCACAATCCCCCCTACCTACCTGCCAAATTAGCTCTCCTTCTGAGGAGCTGTGGATCCTAGGGGACAGGGATGGTACATACTTTCCATTTGTCATTTTTGAGGGGGGCAGGGGCCTCCTCCCCTGAACAAAATTTGGGCAGGCCGAAAATGTTTGAAGACCACTGCTGTAAGGTGATGTGTGCAATTGTAATAATACAAGAATTCATTAACAGGGACATGGACTCTGGGGCGTGGCTTGGCAGCCATACAGTGAGGATATAAATCATGTGGCTCCTGCTGATCCATTATGATCCAGACCGAGGGAAGCAAGCTGACACAGAATGAAGTGTCAGCAATAATATCAAAAGGTACATGAAAGTTCTGTGCACAGCAGCGTGCAGCAAGATAAAACTACTGCTGGGAGATGGCGCTGCAGGAACCCGTTGAAGTGGGTGCTCCGACACATGAAGATTAAACCGAGATGGCTGAGACCTCGAGGCTGTGGATCCATCTAGCCGTGGCAAACAAAGGAGCGGGGCCCCTAGCGGCTAACCGCAGCAAAAGAAACGTCTCTGGCGCCTGGAATAGAGATACCCTAATACTGGTGAGGAGTGCAGCATAGTGACTGCTGCGGCACAGACCACGGCAGAGACTGCAGCTACAGTAGTCGGCACGCTACAGAGATCAAGATTCAGACGTCTGGGCCATCAAGAAGGTACACCGCCCCTTAACAGAAGGCCCGGGCTGCCAACCGATGGCATCGGGGCTACGGCGCAGTGGCTGCCCTTGATCGAGTACTGTGCATTGAGCACATAACCACCAACCGTTTCCAAGGTAAGCAGAGCATGGCAGGAGCATTGTGCTGTAATATTAGGAGCTCGTCTGTAGGCATGACTCCAAAAGGGCACTCGACCTCCCCAGTGGGATATTTGACTGTCCCGAAAGGGCACGCATCTACATAATTGCCAACGCATAAGGGGTGGATTGCAGCGTTAAACTTCCTCAGCTGCAGAGCGTAAGCGGACCATAGGGGGAGCTGCCCCTGGTTGATACGTGCAAACGGATCACAGTGAAAGCAGGTCTGGAAGCACATTAGGTTGACGGGTCGACCACAAAAAAGCAGACGGTGGTAGAGCCCTGGCAAGACAAAGTGGCGGTCCAGAGTGGAAATTGACCTGGTGAGTGAATAACCTGTAATGGCAGACCGTTGAGGTAACAGGCATGCGGAGGAGCGCCTGCAACAGAGTCTATAATTAGTGTAGTGGCCACGGACTCTGCTGCAACAGGAGGAGTCTGATTCAAGCCTGGCCCGACTAGGGGGGGGGCCCGTGGGGCTAATGGCGCCTGAGTGAGAAAGGAGAAAGCTAGAGCGATGCACGGTCACGAAACAGGGACAGTTTTGTGCATATACACATCTGGGTGTCTGAGCAGGGCCACATCTTTCTGAGTTCAACTGAAATGAAAGTATACGTGGCAAGAACCTGGGATTGACCAAGATGGACCATAGGAGGGGTGCTGGCATCGCGCCTGAGCAGAAACGTATAATACCCAAGTAAGCAAAGACGGCCGTCATATAGGCTCCCCCACACCTGGAAGGACATATCAGTGGTGGGCAGGGGTATGGCAAATCTGGGGACCCATCCGGATGCGAAGGAAGCTGAACACGACGGCAGACCCTTGGTATATCGAAGGGCCTGTCGATCGAGAGTAGGCCATAACAAACACAAGCACCCGGGCACAAAAGATACTGGGTCTTTTCAGGCCACAGCCAAGAGGAGGCACTGCAGGTCAAGGCGTGGGGCGCAGATGGCCCACAGCAGATAAAGGCTGAATGTCCAGACAGGATTGTCATTGTTCGAGACGCCACAACTAGTACCTAGAAGATACGCCACAATACCCCAGGGAACAAGCAGTGAGAAATCAGCAAACCCGCCAGTAATAACAGACTGGTAAGCAGTAGAATCTGCACGCCTAAGCGACATAATCACTGGCACGGGCGCTACGGATCAAGACGGCAACAAGCCATGCCGTCTAAACTCCAAAAAAGCAAAGTGAAGCAGCTCACTTTGGAGGCATCCACCCAGCGGAGAGCACTGCCAAAGCAAACTCAACACCACAAAGGGAGCAGCTACTGGCGGAAGGAGATCAACAGATAGTAGCAGCCATAGCATCTCTGAAGGAGTCACTCATCAGCATAGATGCAAACTTGCTCAGACAAGATGTGAGGTCACTGGCTGAACGCACAGGTACACTTGAAAAGTCAATGGCAGAGAATACCAGTGGCCTTAAAGACACCTCTGAAGAAATCAAAGTACTGCCACAACAGGTTTGTAACCTGGATGACAAGGCTGAGGATGTGGAAGGCAGGGCAAATTCCAACAATTTAAGAATTATTGGCCCCCGGAAGGAGAAGAAGAGGCTAACCCGACGGAATACACAGAGACTCTGCTGTAGCAAGAAATTGGTCTGGGCGCCCTAACCCAAGGTTTCACTGTCAAAAGGGTGCATAGGTCACGGATAAGGAAACCACTGCCTGGAGCCCCGCTGAGGCCATTAACAGCCCGAATTCTGAACTACAGAGACAGGGAAAAGCTCCTGGAATACCTCCGTTAAGGGAGGTACAATCCAACAAGCGTTAGCCATGATAACTGCTTACCCGGAGTATACCCTATAGGTGCAGAAGCAACAGATGACCTATATATCGGTGAAAAAAAAAAAAGACTGCGGGTGGCCAACCTGAAGTATATGTTGTTGTAACCGGTGAAACTGAAAGTGATTCACAAGGGCGAGACATTTTTTTGATAGCCTCGAAGAAGCATACAAATGGATAGACATGCAAAACTTGCCAACCGGAACAGAGGCTGGTCCGAGTAGCGATGAGTAGCCTCATTCAATGGATGATGACAACTACAAGGTAGGGGAAGTTTGTAGTTATATGCCCTTAAACACAAAGGTTGCCAAATTCAGGAGCCAATAGCGTGGTGCTCATTTCAGGAAGTACCACGAAGGAGCGTCCTACACCTCAGATTGGATTTGTTTGCTCAGATACTAGCGGTTACGTATCCGCCTGCTGTGCCCCATGCACCAGGATGTGACCCTGCAGCAGATGCAAGAAGTGGGAAGGCCTGAGCACAAGAGTTTGAGCTTGGATATTGTTGGGGGTGGGGGGTAAGGGACTGGGGAGTTGGGGTAGTTAGACAGGGGTTATCCTTTGAATCCACACGATATAAGCCGAACTTGAACGCTGGACCAAAGGTGCATGTCAGAATTTTTGAGTGTGATGGGGGAACTTAAAATAGTATCCTGAAATGTCAAAGGCCTCAGCAGTTACATTAAACAGAATAGAATTATGACTTATTTAAGGCGTCCGAAAATAGACATTGTGCTTCTGCAAGAAACGCACCGCACAAGAGAGGAACAGATTGCTCCTGCTAAATAAATGGAGAGGAACTACATTGGGCTTGTCATACTCTGCCTACACTAGGGGCGTAATAATCTGGGTGGCACCGTCGGTACCTTTGAGGGTGCTCAAGACTTTCCAAGATGAAGAGGGCAGGATGTTTGACAAAGAAAAAAAAAAATAAACATGGACTCTCAGTACTGACAGTCTTGTGGACTAGTCAGTTTCCCTGTAGGAATGAGCAAAACAGAAACAGGGAGTAAAGCAGAAGGCTTTACTTACCTTCAAAAAGTCAGGACAGGGTTCAAAACAAGGATGTCCCATAGAAATCTATTTAGGGGAAGGAGCAAAAAGAAAGTCTTTGCAAACAGGGACCAAGGGGCTCTCCTGCTCTTGGTTTTACTTTGGTGCCCCGCTCACCTTTTCATACCCAGGGATGCACTGCCCTGCTAACTAGTCTGCTCACCTGAACCCCTCACTGGAGCATAACCTACTTCTGGCGTTCAGGTACTCCTCTCCCCCTCACTAGAGGGGACCCTGCTTTTGTAGTTTGGGGGGGTTGTCTCCCCTCAATGGAGCACACCCCTCTTCGGTGCTCCCCTGCTCTGGTGCTCTCTGGATTCCTCAGTAAACCAGCTCCCAGCCCAAAAGACACTGCTTCTTAGTCTCGGTTATAAAGGCCTCAAGGGTTATAAAGGCGAAGGGACTGACAAGGGCAGTCAGCAGTGTGAGCAGCAGGCGCTGTTCGTGAGCGCAGTACCTTTTCACTTTCCTTTTGGAGGCGTGTGCTGAGAGGCGTGTGCTCTGGTGAGCCTCCAGCACATAATCACTTTCCTCCGCGAAGCGGACCGCGAAGGGACTGACAAGGGCAGTCAGCAGTGTGAGCAGCAGGCGCTGTTCGTGAGCGCAGTACCTTTTCACTTTCCTTTTGGAGGCGTGTGCTGAGAGGCGTGTGCTCTGGTGAGCCTCCAGCACATAATCACTTTCCTCCGCGAAGCGGACCGCGAAGGGACTGACAAGGGCAGTCAGCAGTGTGAGCAGCAGGCGCTGTTCGTGAGCGCAGTACCTTTTCACTTTCCTTTTGGAGGCGTGTGCTGAGAGGCGTGTGCTCTGGTGAGCCTCCAGCACATAATCACTTTCCTCCGCGAAGCGGACCGCGAAGGGACTGACAAGGGCAGTCAGCAGTGTGAGCAGCAGGCGCTGTTCGTGAGCGCAGTACCTTTTCACTTTCCTTTTGGAGGCGTGTGCTGAGAGGCGTGTGCTCTGGTGAGCCTCCAGCACATAATCACTTTCCTCCGCGAAGCGGACCGCGAAGGGACTGACAAGGGCAGTCAGCAGTCCGCGGTCGGCGGGAGGAAGGAGAGGTCTGCAACCGGCGTGTGTCGAGGGAAGGGCTCACCATGACTGAACCGGCGCTGAGAGTCAAAAGGAAACCATCGGTGAACGACCTCGAGCCGAGAAATCTACGGAGCAAGAAACAGCGCTGTCCTGAGCCTCTAAACACCAGCTCTACCGACGCAGCTGAACAGGTAATAGAATATTGCCCTTCGCTGGATACACATCATAACCCCCCCCTAACACCATTCTCGAGCAATACAAAGACTCAACCACAGCACCCAGAGTGTGTTTTCAATTTCCTCACGACAGAGAGGAGGGGGGGGGAATTACACACCTCGGGGAGGGGTGCTATAGACTCCTCCAGGACTAGTGAAACGTCAACGCCCCATGTGGCCAAAGGGGGAAGTAGGGAATTCCAAGCGCTACCGAAGACAAGCCCAGTCTTACGGTTGGTACCCCCCCCCCACTGGATCAGAGAACCAACTACGCCCGCCCATTTTGGAGAGTGAGCTAATAGACGCCAATGGGAGGAAGGGGGCCCTGGGGGCGGGCCAGCCCCTTATGCCTCCTATGGGGGGGGAACAAGTGAACATAATGATACATACGATGGGAGAAATGGAGGACCTGCGAACACCGCCAGGCGGTGAGGAGATTTCCCCTCCCACATCACCAATTGATCTAGAACCTAGCTCCACAACTCTAGAGCCTAGTCCCTCTACCCTCCTGAAGAGCCTGGAACCAACGGACAGGGTGAGAGCATTGTCGCCTCAAGGAGAGGCCAGTCTAAAAGACTTTTTAAGTCCCCAGGACCATAGTGTCCCGGCTACCACACCACCCCTCTGCTTGGTAGTGCTGCCTCAGCCGAGCGCAAGTCCTTTGCCCAACCCTCCTCAAGAGATCTTTCCACCATCGAGTCCTCAACCTGACAAAAGGAGGACGGAACCCCCTCCCTATCCAAAGACACAGGGGAACTAAAAAAAAACGCTCCCTAAAAGATCAGTGCGTTCAAAAGCTCCGTACAAGAGGAGTGGAACAGGAGGGAAAAAAACTCAGCATCAGAACCCTACAAATGCAATGACCACCCTCAAAGACTTTTTTGGCAAAAAATCGCGCCGCGAAGGCCGGGAACAGCAAGAATTTTCGGATGCGGAGCTGCTGGCCATAATGGAAGACACGGCCCTACATCTCTCAAACCTAATTCTACCTCCAAAACTCAAACCTCAGGTAGAAGAGGTTACTAATAAGACGGGGCCAGAGAAGTTACTCACCGAGCCTGCAAAAGTCCCTTCCAATAATGCGCTACCAGGGTTTGAGAATGGGCTTAGTGAGGAAGGGGATACTCAGGCTGATCTGGATGCGAGAAGAAGTCCAGCAGGGACAAGTGACGACCCCGAAGTAGCATCTAGAGGAAAAGAGCACCCTCAAACTGCAGATACCCAGGACCCCGGTTGGCAGCCCCAAGAAGTTCTGGATAAGGACAGGAGGGGCCTGCGGGAGAGGAAAGGGATGACCCCGCTTCTATTTGACTCGGAAGAAGGGATAGCCTCCCTCCCCCTGGCGCCTCCTGACTCGATCTTCCCCCCTCCCCTTAATGGTGCCAAAGTGACAGGGCTGGGAAGCGGAGTAGGCAAATGCTCCGGGAATGATCTACACTCGAACTCCCCTATACTTCCTCGACGGATGAGCGAACTTACTGCTAAACCGATGCCAGAAACACCTGTGAAAAAGCTAGACCCTATGACGATTTTGTCCACGGTCACGATAGCATTGGCTCCGTTCGGGAAGCTATACGAATCGATCCACGATACTCTTAAGGATCAAAATACTCTAATAGCACTAATGCATTCCAAACTTATCTATCTGGAAGGTTTCGTGCTGGCTCACAGAACTTGTGGACTGGACTTTCAAAATGCCTCAGGTAATAAGAGATCTCAGCATGCGGATGGGGGCATGATAGACTCATTGACGACGCTCAAAAAGGTTTCCATAAGTAATCAGGAATCCCAAACAACGGAGGAAGTATGCAGCTCAGTTGATCAAAAGGCCACAAGTGAAAACGCAACCCTCCCCCAGCCTAATGTGATCGAGGCAGGTTTAACGAACCCGCAAGCAAAGAACCCAGTAGGCACGAAAAATGGTGTGATAGTGCTGGATCCTCCGGAAGACGGTCAGATTCAACCTGTAGCGAAGGGTACTAATTTTGCAGCTTTCCGGATTCCGTCTACTTTTGAAATCTTTAAGCACGTAGGAGCTCCATACCCGGCCCAAGGAAGAAAAAAGGCCCAGAAGGTGGCCAAATCAGTGCCAACGGACTCGAGGAAAACAGCAAGGCTGAAACCGCATATAAGTGAACCAAGAACGGCAAATGACTCCTTACCTGTGCAAAACAGAAAAGTGTTCAAACTAAAGCCAGTCGATCAAAATCAGGAGGACCATCCGGACACTGATTCTGTTAGCGAATTAGACTCAATAGATCTCATCGACCTCAGCACATACTCGGTGGAAGAGGAAGAGAAAGATCTGTCGCCCCCAATCCAGCAAAAAAGAAAAATCCCAGAGTCTCGCGAAAACAGAGCGATGGAAGAACCTAAAACAAAAGCCCTCCTACTGGACTCGCCTACACGCACCCCCAGGGCCAAGAATAGGAGGAACCGGAGCCTGACCTCTAAGATAGGTTCAGAGGGACCGAGAACCAAGAAGGACAAAGTTCCATACAAATACAGAGAAGATAGGCGTTCCCCCCGGCCACTAACCAGGAAAAAGTGTGATAGTGACAACAAAAGATCTTCTGCAGTTTCAATAGACAGGTCGGCAAAGGAAGCAAGAGACCGCAAAGAGAGATCAAAGGCTGGAAGAGTTTCCCCAGCTCTCCCAAATCTGCATTATAAATCACGAGTTCATGAGCAGAGATGGAATGAAAGGGGAGCCGTGTCGGAGGGGCTCTCACGAAGGACTACTGGGGTCCAAGATCCTTTAGAAAAAAAAGAAAAGACCACCAGGATCTTTAAACTCCAAAGGGTCCAGGAAAAACAAGACAGTTGGATCCTGAACCGGAGAGCCCTGGCAAACCTATTCAGTGAGTCTCGCCTCTCGCAAATCAACATCACAAAGGAGATTAATATCCTCGAGCCAAATCCTAATGGAAGAAAAGATAGCTCATATCTCCACATTGATTCAAATTACACACAGAAACAGATTTGGGGGGAAAGGTCTACCCTCCTCAAATTGGGCTTTGAGCTGTCTTATGTCGCAGACGGCATTCTGGGGCACAATCCACCCCAAGAGGGGGCTCTACGAAAAGCTACAAACCACAAGGTGAACGAACGAAACGACGGTCGTCAAAGACCGACCCTGCAACCCACACGAAGACTCGAACCACGAAGCGCAGAGGGGGGTCCTACCAACTCTGGCATGACAAAAGACACCTTACTAGCTGGAAAGAGTATCCAGCAACTATCCACCGGAAGAGGCAGAAATGAGAGGGAATGGGAACCCGACGAGAAGTCGATACCCTCCACTCGTCGAACCTTCCAGCTAGTTGAACATCAACTGAGTGATAGAGGGGCTTGCAGGATGTCTATACGCGATCAACAGCCCTGGAACTTCAACGATCAAAATGGAGATAAGCCTGATTCCAGCAGAGGCCTACAAAGAAGTAAATAGCCACCACAAGGACTGATCACCGACTATTTTGGGGATATCAAGGCGCCGTCGATATGGGATCCCCCCTCTCTAAAACTAGGGTCTTGGAACACCAGAGGTTTCAAACACCTGACTGTGGAGTCAGATGTTGACCTCACAGGTTATGACGTGCTGTGTCTACAAGAAACCTGGTTAAGGGAGAAACCCACTTTGGACGGCTACCATCTGATCCATTCGCCGGCCCTTAAAGAAAATAAAGGCAGACCCAGATCAGGGCTCATCATCGCCATCAGATCGGGAAGTGGCCTTTACCTGAAAAAGATACTCAAATCAACAGAATTTATATTAGCGGTAATCCTTACCTGGAACACTTCCCGTAATGTTGGTGATAAGGCCCCGCAGCACGAGATTCTATTGGTGAACACCTACTGGAACCCAAAACGGGTGACCTGCGATAACTACATCAACCAAATGGAGACGATCATCGATGACCATTTAATCTCGAGTACAGCCAACTACACCATCTTGGTTGGCGATCTGAACGTCGACTTAACTAAAGGTCTGAACTCAGCTACGGAAAGATCCCGCAGATGGACAAACCTAATAAAGGCAAGAGACATACATAATCTGCTACAAAAAGTAGCCCCCAATGCAGAGATTATTCCAACTTGGGAGAGAAACAACCAAACGGCCATCATTGACTACATCCAGGTATCCAGGAGTTTTTTAACAATAAAAGAATCCTTTGAAGTGACCAGGACTAAATATAGTGATCATAATATTATGAGTTTCTCCTGGGCGTCACCAAGAGCAGAAGTTCGTTATACAAACGCAAATCTGGAAGTCAATCAAAGTGGCACACGGCTGAAGATGTCCGTTTCTGCAATCGCTCAGTTGACACGTTTGTATAAAGAAGAGAAAAATGGGAACCTAATTGGGGCTAAGGTATCGACAGACTATGCCTCAGTTCTTTCGACATTTACCTCTAACAAAGGAAAGAAGCAGCCAACAGTAAAGCCATTTAATCACGTATTCAACTCGCAATTAGTAGAACGCAGAAAATGGCTGAGAAAATTGAAGCGAGCAGCAGCTATTTCGGACTCCCCAGGGAAAAAAGAAGAAGCAATGCTGGCAGCGATCAACTACAAAGCATGGTTAAGATCATCAAAATACCAGCGCGCTCAAGATGACGCTGAGCTTATGCTACGAACTATTTGTGGTAAAAACGCGCGAGACTTCTGGTCCCTAATCAAGGGGGACTCGAAAGCCTTGAACCAAGCCCTCCAAAACTCAATAAGTGATGCAAGCTGGGTATCTCACTTCTCTGAGCTCTATGGAGTCCCAACATCCAAAACACTTATTCCAACTCAACAGACAAAAAAGATCGTTTGGGCGGTCTCGACAGATATCGAGACGATCGAATGGAAAATTAAAAAACTGAATAGCTCCAGAGCGGCAGGCCCGGACGGCATCACGAACTACGATCTGAAAAAAAACCTGAAAGCATGGTCAATCTTTATTAAAGAGGTCTTTACGACATGTGTCAAGCTCTCAGAGATTCCACTATCATGGAAGAAGGCGTTAGTGGTACCCATCTTTAAAAAGGGCTTCAAAGACACTCCCTCGAACTATCGCCCAATAGCGCTGTTAGACTCTATAGGCAAGGTTTTTGGAGCTTTATTGCTGGACAAATTTCAATCTTGGATACGTACATCAACCCTCCTCGATCCTCTGCAGGGAGGTTTTGTGAAAAACATCGGTACGACGGCAAACATATTGGCTTTGAGTACATTGAAAGCTAAGGTTTCAGAAGGACGGCCTAAAATATACATGGCTTTTATTGATTTGGTCCAGGCCTTCGACCGTGTAGATCGAGGGTTACTCTGGGAAAAATTAAATCATCATGCTTGCCCCTCAGAGATTCTTGATCCAATAAAGGCCCTGTACTCAGAAACCTCAATATGTGTACGGTTAAATAATCTGGGTCGTCTTTCCTCAGAAATTAAAACAGAGAGAGGTGTCAAGCAAGGCTGTCCACTAGCTCCGGCATTGTATAACGCCTATATAGCGGACTACAAGGAATATGAGGAGAGAGTACGTAGCTTTCCCCCGACATTGGGAACAAGCAAAATAGCACGCTTGCTGTACGCAGATGATATTATTCTCATGGACCTTACACCCATAGGCCTGCAGAGACAGATCAACAATCTTAACGTCTATCTCAAAGAAAACCATCTCCAGATGAATTTCGACAAAACCAAAATAATGACGTTCGGAAAATCATCTTGTGATGTGGAGAAATTCCTCTGGACAGTGGATAACAAACAGTTGGAAAAAGTGAACAATTTCAAGTACCTTGGGATTCTCCTAAACAAAAGCTTAAAAGAAGTCCCAATGCAAGATACCATACTGACTAAAACTCGCCTGCTTGCAACCCAGGCAAGAGCAGTAGCGACCAAATTTGGCCGTTTCACCTTAGTGCCAGTTCTAACCTTTTATAGAGCGAAGGTAGTCCCTGCTCTGACGTATGGAGTTGAAGCCCTACCCAATCTTCCATCGAATTTTTGGGAAAAAGTGGAGGGACTCTTTTGGAAACACCTGCTCAATCTGCCGCAGTCGCTCCCAATTATGTTAATAAGGAGAGAGTTGTCACTTCAATCACTGAGCTCCATTGTAGCTCGAAATGAAGTCATGCTTTATCGAAAAACGCTACTACCTTTTCCGCCGTTGATACTAAAAGAAATACGTCAAGAAATAACAACAGGATCGTGCAAAATGCTGTCGGACTGGTCACTAAGAATGACAACTCTCCTAAATTGGGCAAACAGCTCCAATGACGAACTCATTAACAACCCGGTAAAGGTGAAAGTGCGTATTAAGGAGCAAGACTGGATCGACACTTTGGAGAAGGCATCGGCCTCGAAACTGATATCCGACCTACCCTTAATTTGGCAGAAAGTCAACTCTACTAGGCGGTACTTGTCGAAATGTCCGGATAAAAAAATACGAGAGTCCTTCCTGAGAATTCGATTGAACATCATTCATACAAAGGAAGTTCTGTCAAGAAGGAATAAAGCGGAAGAAAAAGGATGCAGATTCTGCGAAACTAGGGACGAGGTGGAAACTATTAAGCACCTGTTAATGTACTGCCCGGCCGTGCTGGCTGCACGCACACTACACCTCGGTCCTCTACTCAATAATCTGCAGTTCTACGATGAAGAGGAATGGTGGTACCGCCTAATCAGCGGAGAAAAGACATCATGGGTCATAGCAGTGGTGGGCTTTTTCCGCGCTATTGGCTTAATAACTCAATAAGAAAGGGAAAGTAGATGGAAATCAGGGCTTGAAAATCCGCCCTCTACTACCATAGTGGAAGATCAGAGGGAAACACCAAGACTTTTTGTTTTTGTTTCGTTTGTCTAGTCCTCCTCGCCCTTTTTTTCCCTCCTCCTCTCTTGGTCTGTTGCTTCTTGGTTTCCTTTCTTGACTGCGACTTCCTGCTATCAACAATCAAGATGTTTCTCTTTTCTTTTTCTTATCTTCTGATCTAAAGGATTCAAAATCTTGTAAAAATTGTTTTATACAATTAAATCAAGTAAATAAAAAAAATAAAAAAATAATAAAGGCCTCATTGTTCTCCCACTTGCTGAGGCAAACCTTTAAATCCATGACTGACTCCCGATAGAAGATCAAAATGAGGCTTGTGCCCTCACACAGATTTGGAAAATAGTGAAGAGTCTTGATCAGAGATATTTGTCCAGTTTCACTCAGCAATACAATTCTTATGGATTACTTAGACCCAGTGTTAAGGATCTCCTGCAGGTTGCTAAGCATTTTACTACTTGGAATAGAGGTAGATCATGTTGAACCTTGGGATGTCATCTTCCAATTTACATTAGTTTTTCAGTTGTGGATTGAACAATACTTATCTTTTCATGTGCCTTACAACAGTTGTTGTAGTTCTTGCCTGGGGAGTTTTATTTTCCCTGTTATCGGGAGCCAACCAGTAGCAGTTTTATTTTATAATGAAAGGGTTTTACTGTTTATTTATTTTATTTGTCTTGTATGTTTAGCACCTCGAAACAGGATTTGTGCAAGTGATCATTTTGCGCTTAAATAAATATGACTACAACTCTATAAATACTTGTGACTATTTTTAATTACTTTACAAATGTATTTCACGCACCGCTGACCTGGAGGCTTAAGTGCGCCAACAAGAAAAAGTAGGACAGGAAATAAAGACACAGCATCAGGCAGAAGGTTTTAGGAAGTGAGCTGCAGGATAAGAATCAAGCATTTAGCTGAACAGGTATGTCTAGTTTTTTCCAGAAGATAGGTGTTGACAATTCCTCCCCAAGATTCAAAGGTATTGTGTTCCATACATGAGGGGCCACCGCAAAGAAAGCTCCTTTCTTGATTTGCGACAATCTGCAAGCTGGAATTTTCAGTTGGGCAGGTATGCTGGTGCTGTGTTATTTAGACATTTGCGAGTGATTAGAAGGAGGCGGAAGGTAATTCTGGCCTTCATAGGGAGCAGGTGTAAGTTCCTCCTTACACTGGCGCCCTACGTAATTACCTAAACTAACAATTTCTTAAAGCTTGACTTTAGAACAAAGACTGTATGTGCCAGTACATCTACTGTGTAGACTAGGATTTGTTGTGTGCCAACATGTCTAACTACCTTACTCCCACCCCCAATACACCTTACAAAAGAGCGAAGCCAGATTGCTCAGCTACATTAACATTGTGAGAGGCAGGACTAACTGCTGGAAACCCTGCACACGCATTAACAGTTGGTCTTCCTACGCCCTCACCAGAGGACTTCAGAAAACGTAATTGGCTTGCTCAGTTGTAAACACGTACAGGATCCTATATTTATCATAATTCAGGCAGGTTAGATCGCTATAATTCTGTCTAGCTAAGGTTGCAGAACGGGGTCATAAAACCATTTCAAAGAGTTCAAAGCATGGTTCTACTCGAAGTTCCCAGAATATTTACGCCAACCCTGGTCCAATTTTACTGGCTGCCGGAAGGCAAGTGATTGTTAAAAGTCCCCAAATCAAACTCAAGGGCTTACCATAATTCAGGCCCAGGTTGCCGACCAAGAAACTGCAAACATTACTGACTAGAGTGCAACCTCCAATCTGCTCATCAATGGCTGTTCTTACTATCAAAGGTAGGGTTCAAGATATGGGATGCTTGTTCTTTCCTGTTTCTAAGGCCTCAAGTGTATGGAACGCCACACCAAAATAATTGCATGATACGGATGAACGTTTTGTTTCACCAACGTATAAAGATGTTTCAGTTTCACTCGAACATTTACCAAATTTCTAACAGCATCCATCGTTCCACCCTACCTGATCAACCAGCATAAGTGCTTGGGCGTCGTGTGGGGAGACAGTCTCACTTTATAAATGGAACAAAAGTTATATCTATGTCATATTATTCATGAAGATAGGATCTCAGCAAACAAATGCCTAGACTCCCTGTAACAGTCCCTGTAACATTACACAAACAATAGCATAATTCAGAAAATGCAGACTGTGGCAGAGGAGAGGCAGCTATAGGCCATCAGGAGTGGGTATGCCACACACAGATATCCATAAAACGGGGCTAGCACATAAGGTGCACATCAAAGTGGGGTAGTGTTGGCAGACAAATAACAGCAAGCCCATCTGGCCTGCACGTTTCCCTGACAATTGTAGCATGTGGAAAACCTGCCTGGTCTCCAGTTTTCAGATAAAGCTAGGATGTGCTGTCCAGAAACTCCCCCCTAACCCCTACTCGACTATTAGCAGTTATGAACGAGCACTTTGACTTTTCACCAGGGACTACAATTTTCCCTGTGCTACTTTTTGGCATATGGACGTCAGATCAGAGTGCAGTTCTTGGGACTGGATGGGAGGCAGGTCCCAAAAAAGGTAGAATGGTTCACCCTATACTCTCCCACATCTCATTCGAAACCCAACAAACCTTAACATATCCTACTGCTAGCAGGCGCTCAAAAGGATAGGTAGCAGTGTTCGTTTTATCCTAGAACAACCCAGGAACCACAACCATCTGCCCAGTGAGCCTGCAAGTGGTTTTGATGTCCAGGGCATGAGAGAAAAGTAAGGTTTTTGTGAATGACACACACAACACCAGAGTACCTTAGTCTGAGTTGGCGAAGTGCATATGTATGTCAAAGTGGTGATGATAATTAACCTTTATTCTCTTTTTAATCTCAATCAGATAAGATTTATTTTATCTGCCACAGAACCAAGCTAAGGAACCATCATGAGCAAAGGGCCCTTAGGTGTTTTCCCTTCTCAGCTGAATGCCCTTAAACCAAGGAATGGTTTAATATAGGCATAGACTTTAAGGCCATTTTTAAGGTAGCTGCTCTGCATGTTTATGGAGAGTTCTCAGCATAGAACTGATGAGATTAGAATAGGTACATAAGAGATTCAATCACCAAGGAACTGAATGCTGACTGCTAATTCAATTTGTCAGGAAGTCCCAAATCACCTGCCACTCAGCTTCTGGAAAAAGTAAACCTGCCTACTGTGCTTTGCATTCATGGTTTGGGTGCAACGCTGGCTCTGCTGTGCAAAGCAAGATGTTCACCAGGGCCCACAGCCCTTCGCGTTGTATTTCATGAAGCCCAATGATCTTGTCAAATAACAAGGTTGCTGAGAAGTTGACATGCAGTTTAATGTTTACCTTTAGTCGGGATGGATCTGCACATGCATATTTGCAGAGATGACACTTGTAAGGCTTCTCCCCCGTGTGGATGCGGATGTGCCACGTAATCTTTTGCTTGTTTTTCGTGGTATATTGACAGTCTGAGCACTTGTAGGCCCTAGTTCCCCCATGTCCTTTCATATGATGGTCAAGCACGAGCTGATGGTGGCAGGCAAATTCGCAGAAGGGGCAACGAAGATCCCGCTCCACATTGGTATCAGTCTCATGAGCCTCCATGTAATGATGCACCAGCTGCGGACGCTCTTTGGCAGCAAAGTCACAGGACTCGCAGTGGTGGCTAAAGTGGCTCTTCTTGTGGCCCTCCAGCTCATCTCGATTGTCAAATAATTCCTTGCAGGTGCCACACTCGAGATGCGGGTGTAATTTCTGTATGTGGTACTTGAGTGTGGCAACACTGTGGCAAACAAACGGGCAGTGCTGGCAGTTGAGGCAGACTTTCTCCTCGTGCCTTCGGAGGCAATGCTGCTTCAGGGCCGTCTCAGAGCTGAACCCAGCTTCACACTGGGTGCAGGTAAAGGTGAGCTGCCCATTATGGCAGCTCTTTAAGTGCCTGTTGATGTCATTCTGGTTGTAGCCACTATAGTCACAGAGTGAACAGAAATGCGTGGGCTTCTTCTCATGAACACGTAGCTTGTGAATTCTCAGCTTTGAGTTGGTGCCGAATGTCTGGTTGCATACATCGCAGGCTATCCTTCCAACTCCAGTATGCAGAGACTCATGGGCCTCCAGGCGATAGCGTCGGGTGGTACTGAAATCACAGTAGGCACACTTGTGGGGCTTCACACCTTCGTGTCGGATCTGGATATGCTGCTTTAGGCAGCGGGCCTGCTTGCAAGTGAAGTCACACTGGTTACACCTTAGTTGTGGCCTCTTGCTGTAAAATTTCTTGTGCAGCTGCTTGTGATGCTTCAGAGCCTTGTATGACTTGCAGCTGAAAGAGCAAACGGCACACTGGAACTCATCTGACTTTAAGCAGCCTCTCTTTTTGTGGGTCTGCATTGCCCGATCCTGGTAGCAAGTAAAAGGACATGCAGGACAGAAGAGACACAGGCCCTTGTCCCTTTTGGATCCTTTCCCCCTCTCTAATTCCAGGGTCCCCGGCAGGTCGTTGGCCGGATATGTCTCTCCATTGTCAGTGTCACTACCCTCATCTTCAGCACTACTCCCTTCCACATGCTCCTCCTCCACTTCCACTTCCACTTCCGCCTCCTCTTCTTCTTCTTTGGAAGACTCAATGCTGCTTCTTTCTTCTGAGGCAGACTCCAGCTCTATGTGCTTCTCCATCTTGTGGGCTTTAAGTGCCCTCTTTGAACGAAAGAACTCTGGGCACAGAGGACATCGGAACTGCTCCAGACCTTTGCAGGCTTCCTGCACATGGCAGGTAATGGATGAGATTCTAGAGCACACGAAAGAGCAGGCACTGCAGCGGAACTTTCCCTGCTGAAAGGTATACTTTTCTGGGCAAGGAGGCGGACTGGTCCATTCATCACTGGCGACAGAGTTATGGCCAGGTGGCATCCCTCTGAACAATACTTCAGTAAGCCTCTCAGAAGAAAGATCCTCACAAGCTACTTCTGGAGAGACGCAGAGATCAGCAAGAATATTGCATGTAGCTTCCTGTAGATCATCAACACCATTTCCAACAGTATTTGATGCTACAATGTTTTGGTCATGTGGCTCAGAAACCACACTGGCACAAACATGCTTGGTTGGCACAATTTCTAGTTGTAACTCACTTTGTCTTGTTCTTGAGCACTTTCCTTGCTGCACACAAAACGGAGGTCTTGATTTGCTCTTTTTTTGGATTGCAAGACATTTCTTCATGATGTGCGTGTTCAAGCCTCTCTGCTGTTTAAAACTGGCCCCACAATCCTTGCACAGCAGGGCAGCTCTTCTTGCCAGGCAGCCCGCTTTGGAGTGAAGGGACAAGGAGCGCTCCTTCCGTGTGATGAAAGAACAATTTTCACATTTGAACACTTGTGCCTCAGACTGTAGCACAAGCATCTGCACTCGTCCTTCCAGAACCAGGGTATCAGCCTCCTTCTTGTCCCGTTTTCTTAAAGCCTTGAGTGCAGACTCTGACTTGCTTTCTTCTTCCGTCACCTCTGAGAAAGTATCTTCTTCATTGGCCATAGACAAAGGGTTATGATCGGGTACCCCAACATTGCATACAGTCAGGTCAATAGTCAGGAGTGCATCTGGCTTCAGTACACTGGACCATGTCTCCTGAATATCAAGAGTAATCTGCTCATCTGTTTCTAGGTGTGCATCTAAAGAGGATGTTTCGTGGGCAGAAGGTTGTTCCTCTGAAAGACTATGCATAGTACACTCAATGCTCACTTCCTCTGTCCCCATCACTTGCTCTGTTGTGGCGCAGTCAATAACTTTTCCTGGCCGGCTGTAGTCTTTTGTGTGTGCATCATTAGACACCTCTGATCCATGAAGACAGGCCACAGTAGTACTCTCTTCAAGTACCAGGGTTTCCCTGTTGTCAAGGTCTGGATAAGCAGTGGCAGATACTTCACAGCTCATCGATTCCATGTCTTCCAGCTGCATGGATGGAGGTTCTTTGGCTAAGTACTCAGAAGTGTTGGAGGGGTCACCCTGAGTGTCCATGCTCTCCAAATGCAAACTGCAGCTCTCAACATTATCCAAGGTGACGTCTGGGAGATTAGACTGTACTGCCAGAGATGATGTTTGTGCAAAAAAGTCTGGTGTTGTAGCTTCCATGGGATCTTTGGGTGCTCCTTCTAGACTTCTTACAGCTGTCACAATTTGAGTGAGCTGTGATTGCTCTTTGCCAGGCAGGGACGCACCATTGACTTGAGAATAATCATTGTCCTGAGTTTCTATGGTAGCTGGCTTGGCCCTTTGCCACAGATCCCTTCCAGGTGTGGTTAAATTGGTCTCCAACCTCAGGGTGCCACTAAGGTCATAGTTCATTAACATGTCTGTAGAGTTTATCTCCAGTTCTTTGTTTGCATAGTTTTCCAACCAGTTCTTATCACCAGGGACATAACCGTGAATTTTGCGCTTGTGTAAAAAAAGGCTGGTGTTGCTGAAAGTCCGGTATGTGCAAAGGGCGCAGCGAAACTCCTTCTGTTTGGTGTGCTTGCAATTCTCATGGTTGTGGAGGGCCTGCTTGTACTTGCTCTGGTAGCTGCAGTATTGGCACTGGTACACTGGCACTTGGTAGTTCTGCAAGTGCTTGGCCTGTTTGTGCTTCTGTAACTCGTACTTGCGCTTGCAAGCAAAGCCGCAGACTTCACAGATGAGAGACTTGCCTTGATGGCGCAGTTTGTGGCTGCTTAGCTGGTCTGCACGGTGGCATCGATAGGAGCATTGATTGCAACGATATCTAAGGATAAATAAGAGGAACAACATTAATAACTAAAGTGATAACTACTGGCAAAAGATTGTAGAAAACATTGTTTTTGTATATAATGCTGTAACCATGGCTGCGCAAGCATGTGGAGAATATTTCCGGATATTCTTCCACAGGCAACCGCTCAGGCAACTTCTCAGACTTGAAATACGTTTCCATTCTTCAGATTCATGTTAAAACGAACACAAATAAAAAGCACTAGAATATAGACTAAAAAAAATAAATATATGAAGCTCCTGTTTAATTGCAACTGAAGGGAAAATAGAAAGCTACACATTCAACCAAAGTGAAAAAACAAGAACAAACTATCCTAAACATCCTGATGTTGGAAAAGAAAAAAAAAGTACTTAGGGTAGCTCAGGGGGTACGTGCTCGCCATGGAAGCAAGACGACACGGAGCAACGCAGGATCGATCCGCGAGTCTGCGCTTAGAAACCTCTGGGTATTAAGTGCATTATAAATAAACTATCATATCATATAGGAACAGCAAACATAATATGTTCTGTTAGGTGGTTTTGTACCGCACACTGCTGCCACTTGCGTGGTCTCTTGGCATTCTAGCAGATCTGCAATGGAAGGAGGGTTTGGGGGGTTGTTAGTGGGATTGAGAGGGAGAGCAAGAGAGCTTTGATGTGCTGTTGACGGCTTCGGTTCAGAGGAAACCGGTCACTGAGCATTGGTGCATTTTTGGTTGGTAGCCGTCATGTGTCTTGAGGTATGATAGTGCATGGTTGTTTTGTGTGTACTTGTGTTTGGTTTCATGTTGAGTGTAGTGAAGTGCGTGCAGATCCAATCACATACGTTGGTACTAAAGCAAATGTAATAGAACTTTAACAAAAAGATGCCTGAACATTAGTTCTCCAAATATACACTCAAGCTCAGTGCTATTAGTCTAACAGATGCGTTATTTACCTAATCTGCCCAAAAAAGTCTGCTGGTTTTTAATTAGATCAGATTTTCGGGATTGCAGACTAAGCAGCCGCCAGCTCTATTCCTTGGGCAGCTGACATCAGATTGACACGTGTTTAATGTGTGCTAACCTTCCCGGGTGGAGACTACTTTCCTATCTGATTCAGTGGGCCATCTCCATAGAAGAGATCCTCAAGAAACTTCAAAATTATGGGGTAAAAAACAAAAGTGAAGGACAAGAGGAAAGCTACTGATTGTTCTGGTCCACATCCTACAAGGCCTTTTGTGCCTGCACCCAATGTGCTCCAGCAAAGGCTGCATCAAACTGAGTGCCGGTAGTTAAGTCCTGATGAGCCATCTAGGCCTCAAAAGTCCATCCTGTGATCCCGGGGCTAATCTCTCCACCAAAATACCTACTTGTGCCATTGCTACCCATTTGCATGCCCCAGAAAAACCTCCATGAGCGCTCCCTTTCAGGTACCACAGGGCATTGCATAACACTACAATACCGAACCAAAGCACCTTGCAACATCACTTGTGGTTGTGCAGAGTTCGAATTTGCAGGGAGATCTTTAGCTTCTGGTTCTAGCATAGGAGAGCCTGGTTTGCTTAAAAACAGCTTCCAGGAGCTACTATTGGCTCCCTTTGCCAACTGATACCTAACAGAAATGTCAATGTAACATTAATTGGGAGTACTTGAGAAGGTTAATAAAGAAGAATTAGCTAGAACACATTAAAACAATGGATCATGCATAATCGATGAAAAGTTAAAGTTTGCATCTCATGTGGAGGTTAGATTTGCAGTGTGCCATGTCCTCGCTTCTGGTTCCTCAGTGGTAGCTCCTGCCTATTGGGTGATGGCTGGAGTCGCAGCACAGGGGTGCCTTACCCACATGCCCCTCCCCTTGACAAATCCTTGCTAATGACGGAGGAATTTCGACAAAAAACTCCTTGTGCTTTTAGCCATTTCTTCAATGCCTTGTTACAGAGTCACAGGCCACGCAGGAAGAAGGAAAAAAATGGAAAAACAGATAAAGAAACTGAAGGCTAGCAGAATAAAACCCCAAAAGAACCAACCCCATCCAGGAGGAAAAGGGAACTGTCAGATTTTGCCTGGTGGCCGAGTCAATGTGCACCAAGGCTTCGACCTGCTCAAATGCTGCTTCCATGATCAAACTTGATTTGAGTGATTTTGCTGTCAAAAAGGCTACCAATTCCGTCACCATGGGACAGTTACCCAAAAGCATTGAAGAAAGGGAACAAGATGTAGAAGTAAGCAGGCAAACGCCACAACATTGGCCCATGTAGGTAGTCCATTCAAAGAGGGGGTCTCCGAGTGCCTCCCCTTGCACTGTAGACTTGAAACTTACTAACAGTTCCTTTACTATCCAAATCCAATAGTACTCATGTTATCAACGGTGGAAGCATGAGCATCCAGCTTGTCCTGTCACATCCCTGAATAAAGATTCCACCCTCATCCCTCCAGCAATTCATGCACCAGGGAGCCATCTCGCCAGTCTTTTTCACTCATGGATTTCATTTTGTCTTGGGTTTTTTTCCTCCATTTTTTAAAATGAAATATCAAATAGAAAACTGAACTAACAGCCAGTTACATAGGGTGGGCACATGAAACAGCAGGTAGTGAATGCAGTTATAGACATCACTCGCTCCTACTCCTAATCATACTCATTCCACTGCTGGAAATAGACTTACATGTCCCATCCTATGGCCGTAGTATCTAAACCCTCCCTCCTCCCAAAACCCATTTCCCACCCAATCCTCCCGTGATTCGCTCATGTATCGTGCGAAATGCTGTATTGGACCTCACCCAGTAAGTGTCATTTCCTCTATGAATTCATCCCGGACCAGTCCCAAGTGATATATAGGCCGTATATGCCCCCATTACTGCTACTAGACCTCCCGATCAGCTCTGTGGTCCCTATAATTTGGCTTGTCATCTCGTTCCCCTCGCCTCGCAGGCGCCCCGCTGTGGAGGAATAACCCTTCCTTCTTACAGCGGGACGCCGTAGGAGTCCCGCTATAGGAAGAAAAATCTATGTTTTAGCTTTGGGAACCAGGGGTACTAATGGCCTTTATCCCCCCATTTCAGGGGCTGCAATGGACGATAATGGTCCGTAGCCCCCATGTATTTATTTATTTATTTATTTATAATGCACCAATGCCCACAGACATCAGGCTGTGTGGTTACAGTATTTGTTGAGGAAGATGAGGTGGAGGAAGACTGCTTACTACTTGCTGAGAAAGGAACAACCTTTGAGAGCATTGCGGTCATTGGATTTGGTGTGGCGGCGCATGGAGGTGGTCCCGTAGGAGTACTGTCCAGGTAGTCTGCGACAGAGTACAAAATTGCACTCAATGCATTTCACTTTGGTAGCTTTAGCCTTTGGTACACTCCCAACAGTAGCAAATAACTGGCACACCCATGATTCGATCTGGGTGCTAGAAGTAGGCACTTCCTCTACGACCTCCTCTTGGTCTTCTTCATTGTCTTTGGAAGTACTGCGCTTGTTCTGTTGTGAAGGTCCTCCAGGTGGTGGTGGCTCTTGGGGAGGAGGGATGGCAATAACTGATGCTATTTTTAAGATAAATAGCAGTTTTGATAAAATTCTTCCAAGTATGTACTGTGTACTAGACTGGTAATGGATAAAGAGTACAAAAAAGGTGTAGGAGGTGTGCAAGGGAAATTTTGAAGTTGAAAGTTCCTAGATCAGTAGAAAATGCAGTTCCGAACTGTCTCGAAGCACAGATACGATCACGGAGTGCAGACGCCTTCGCGAAACATGTCACCATGCTGCGTGCAAACGTATGGTAACGTGGCACTGTCCAGAAGGTCCGCAATGAAGTCAGACGTTCCCGGACGTCTACAGATGCTAAATTATTTCAAAAAGTTGCAAAAAGTGTATAGGCATGTTAAAATGATGAAATGGCAGAGTCTTAAGATGAAACTTTGTAAATTGGACAAAAAAAATTGCTTATTGGCCAAGTATCATATTAGTAAGTTGTAGGGAAATACCATGCACTGGTAAAAACCCATGAAATTCACTGAAAAAAACGTTGTTAAAAGGGACGTTATGGTTAAGTTGCACTTCTAAAAACCTATGAAATTCAATGGACAAAACATTGTTACAGGGACGTTATGGTTACAGGTAAAACCGAAAAGCCTCAGAAATTCGCCAGTTATAGTAAGGTAAGCAACCATAACTCACGCCACCACCGTGCACTGCTAGGACTAACACCCAGGACATCAAAGATGACATCACAAATGTCATTGATTACATCACCTATCTGGTTCACTTATTTTGGTTCACTGAAAAATCTAGGCCAGGTGGTTTTGTTCACTGACAATCAGAATATTTAAATCCAAAAGGTGCTGTATATCAAAACGTTAACCTTGTTATATGTTCTTAAAGTAGTTTCCTTAGGGTTCGGTCTCAGCTCATGGTGCACATGCATGGAGCACTAGCAGGCCTCAAACACACAATTCATTTGTATACAGGAAGATAAACTTTAATGCCATTAACATTTTCTGATGATGCCGTTTCTTTCTTCCTTACTTTTGTTTCCCTGTATGTGCCTCTGATTTATATGCAGTGTGGGTCTTCATATATGTATTGTATTGTTTGTACTAGCACAAGTGTGTAGTAAGTCTTGCATTGTTAGCTAGTTATTACATGTTTAACATTACACAATCACCCCTGACATCTTGTTATCAACATAATAAAAACAACCCCTTGTAGGTAGGGACTTTTCATCAACATTAATTTCACATGTGATGTCATCAATGACATTTGTGATGTCATCTTTAATATCCTGGGTGTGAATCTTAGCAGTGCACGGTGGTGGCGCGAGTTATGGTTGTTTATCTTACCATAATGGGCGAATTTCTGAGCTTTTTCGGTTTTAGCTGGAACCACGACATCCCTGTAACAATGTTTTTCCATTGAATTTCATAGGTTTTTATTAGTGCAACTTAACCATAATGTCCCCTTAACTAAGTTTTTTCATTGAAATATTATATTGTCTCTGCTTAGATTCACATGCTGTCCATAGAGCGACATCTAGTGGAAGCTGCCAAGTATTACAGTTGTTTTCGAAACCCGAAAAGGGACGTCGACAGGGTGTGCCATTAATACTATCCCTAGTGTGACATCCACTGTACCCACGATCTCTCACGCGTTGTGGTCCCTCAGATTGTTATTTTTCTGACATGAGGTAGCATGAGATGTAGCTTGAGTACAGTTGTACCCAAGCAGATACATATCAGTCAAGCTCATAAGCATACATGCGCCTTCTCTCCAAGGGGAGGAAGGGTGGGTCGCATGTGAATGTAAGCCGATACAAGCATCAGAAATACGATTACGGTGAGTAATGTATCCCTTGTGAGGCTTGTGGAATCTGCTTAGATCACATGCTGTGCATAGATTAGCGAGCAGTTGAAGAAGGAGGTGGGATGTGAGAAGGTTCATGAGCGAATAAATGTCTTAGAACTGCTTGTCCCACTTGTGTATCTGTCTTGGAACGAGTGTCAATGCAGTAGTGCGGAGTGAAAATATGTACACAGCTCCATGTAGCTGCCTTGCAAACACTGTCTAAGGGAACATTTGCAATGAAAGCCAGAGTGGCTCCTGTACCTCTCGTGGAGTGAGCCCTGGGCGTAAAAAGGCAGTGTTTTATCTGATAGGGAATAGCACAGTTGGATACATCTGGCTATCCACCTCGAGATGGCATTCTTAGAAATGCAGTCACCTTCTCTGCATGGAAATACGGAGAAAAACAACTGATCTGTTTTCCTTAGCGGTCTGGTCTTGTCTACATAGCAGAGGACCGCTCTCCTCACATCTAGTGCGTGGAGTATTACCTCAGCTGAGCTGTTGGGTTTCTGGACAAAAGCCGGTAGCTCAAATGACTGGTTTACATGAAATTTGGAGATGAATTTAGGTGAGAAGCTAGGGTGATCCTGCACTGACAATGCTTGGATTTCACTAACCCTTCTTATGGAAGTGATAGCCACTAAGAAGGCAGTTTTATAAGTCAGGTGTTTGAGACTAGACTTGTGCATAGGCTCTAAAGGGGGTCCCATGAGCTTAGCGAGTACCACATCGAGGTCCCACCATGGCGGCGGATTAGAAATTGGAGGGTGAAGTCTCTTTACTCATTCCATAAATGCTTTGATGACTGGTACTTTCCACCATGAGACCTTATTATGAGAGGTTGTGTAGGCTGACAAAGCCGCCAGGCGGACATTTAGGGAGTTAAATACTAACCCTGCATCTAGCAAATGGAGCATATAAATTAGAATGTGGGATGGTGTACATTCTACCGGGATGATTTGTTTAGCTTGGCACCAAATTACGAATCTTCACCATTTGTCAAAGTAACAATGCCTAGTGTTTGGTTTTCTTGATTCTTTCAAGATTTCCATGCATCTCTGTGGCAGGTTGAGATGTCCAAACTCTGTGACCTCAGGAGCCATGCTGCCAAGTTCATTGAGAGTGGCTGCGGGTGCATTGTTAGTCCCCCGTGCTGGGTGAGTAGGCTGTACTGGCACGGAGTTTGATGGGATTGCACATCATCAGTTTGCGCCGATGTGGATACCATGGTTGTCTTGCCTACAGAGAAGCAACTAGGGTAAGCGTCATCGGTTCCTTGTGCATCTTCTTCACCATCTTCCTCATTAGTGGTTTTGGGGGAAAAGCGTAAGCAAATTTCCCTGACCAGTTCATCCATAGGGCGTACCCCTTGGAGCTTGGCTGGGGGAACCTGTATGCGAAGTTTGGGCATTTACTGTTTTCGCTTGTGGCGAATAAGTCTATAGTTGCGAAATCCCATTGAGAGAAGAGGTGTTCTACGACTTCTTCGTCTAGACGCTCAATAAGTCTGCTAGAGAGCCGAGTTCCCCTTTGTTAGGCAGAATCATATGCAGTACCCTTTGGGAACACCACACACAATTAAGACTACAAGTGTAAGTACAAATTCACCTTTGGTACAAGCCCATACTATACAGTAAAGTGGTAGTGATGGCTGAGCAGCCAGACTTATCTCAAGAGTAAAGTGAGCAGTATCAGAAGTTACACAAAGGACAGCAACTACTATGGTTCATACAAACACTGACTCAAGGTTTCTGAGAAACAATATACATTTATTTGCACATTCATTTGTAAAACAATTCACTAAGTAAAGCAGAAGAAACATCACAATGTTAATATACTACACAACACCCAATCGATTCTGGACAAGTTAAGCTCAAAATGAAGCAATTAAAAAGGGAGGTAAAGACAAGGTTATACAAAATCAAACAGCACCAACAAGTTAGTAGGCAGGGCAATCTAGAAAAGGCTCACTACAATGAAGATTCAAATCAATAGGCCTGGCCCAATGTTAATGGTTCAGGGTCTTTGCAGAGGATCACACAGTTCAGAGTAGTTCGCGGTTAAGTCTTTGCCAAGAGTTCGAAACGAAGTTGGTCGAAGGAAAAGTTATTTTAAAAAGAGTAGAGAAGGACAGGCCCTTGGATTGGCTAAAGGTTTAAAACACTTTCACCGCGGTCGGACGGAACGAACAACTGGGTTAGAACAGTACCTTAAATGAAGAAGAAGGCTGTAGCTGAGGCAGAAGTTCCTGGCAGGTCCTGCAGGCTCACGGTTCCTGAAGCGACTGTCGGACTGATACGAAGTAGGAAGACTGGAGGGTCCTGCACTGCCCAAGGAAGAAACCAGCAGCAGAGCAAAGCAACAAATAAAAGGTGCGCTCCTTAAAATCCAAACAGGGTCCGAGCCTCCTGGCCATCCGGTTCACTGCAGCGATGCACAGCAAATTCGACCGGGGGAGGGAGGCCTTGCTTGGTGTTTGGCAAACTGGTTGGTCCCACCAGCTCAAGGGAAGAAGATTCCTTGCAGATCTTCTGTGTCGTCTAAGTTTGGAGATTCAGACCCGCAGCAGGGCTTCACCGGGAGGTTCAGTTGTGGTTATGGTCCTCTTCTTTCAGCTTCTCTTCGGTTCCCTCGATCCAGTGGCGACTCGGCCTTCCTAGTCCCAGAGACCTGCTTTTTATGTAGTGTTCCCCCATTCACACAGCCTGGCTGTCAATCACACAGCAGAGTGGCTGTCCTGGAAGGACAGCCACCAAGCCAATCAAACCAGAGTGCGACTTGGGTTTCCAAGAGAACCCAGTGCAGGGGGCCTAAAACCCCTCCCTCACATCCTGTCCCCCCAGACTCTCAGGCGCCTAAGGAGGGCTTCTGTGCAGAAGCTCAGCAAAAGACGGCGAACAAAGGACCCAAACCTGGTTTGGCGCGCAGAGTAAAACACGAGAAAGACCTTTACAAAAAGAAATGGCTAATAAACCCAGCCAGAACCAAATAAAAGTAAATGGCGTACAGCGGAAGGCTATTTAAATACACCGCGGTAGGAAAAATATGGTAGATACCACTGCCACCAGCCAAATCTTAAAGAAAGGGGAACAAAATAATGTCCTATGAGACAGACAAAAAGGGATAACTATTTACCCTTTCCAGTACTCTATCTAAGATAGTTTGTACTGGGTCTGTGAATTTTAAAAAGACTAATAAAGTCAATGGCAACTTTACATGTTCTGAGAGACAGTAATCAGTCCCAGAATATGGAGTTTAAAGTGGAAGTCTGAAAAAGACAACCCTGTGTCACCACACTAAAGGTGCTGTGTGACGCACAGTAAAAAGATGATGCCTATGGAGTAGGTGAGGCTCCAGTGTCTATGAACACAAAAAACACACAGCAAAACACATGTAAGAGTGGGAAAATAGGCTCACACTCTTACCAGATGAAAAGAATAAATCCTAGAAATCCAGGAAAGCTGTTGAGGTACTCGGTAGGTCAGGGAAATTAGATATTCTGGAGAATTCTCCCTAGCACCCTGGAACATGTTGTGACAACAGGAACATTTTCGGTTTGAGTGCCCATTTCCAAATTTGCTGTGCAAGTCTGCATAGATTTGGAGAACGTGTACCCCCAATTGTTGATACAAAACATCGCTGTAGTGCTGCCTGTTAGGATCTGCACAGATAGGTTTGTTTAATGGGGTTCAAATGGCTGAAGGGCTTTGAATACTGCCAGAAGTTCCAGCAGATTGATGTATTTCTGAGCTACAGTGCGAGACCACAGACCCTGAGCTGTGTAGTGAAGGTAGTGAGCCCCCCACCCTGCCAATGAGGCATCTGTTGTGACAACTGCCTGTACCTCTGGATCATAGAAAGGTTTCCCTTTCGTTAGATTTTCTCTTGTCCCCCAGTGAAGATTTTTTACAGGTGTTGGCGAAACGACCACTAGATCGTCTCACTGACCACTTGCCAGAGACCACTGTTTCGCCAACCACTCCAGCATGGGCACATGCACAGGCACGCGTGAGGAATCAGGTAAATGCAAGATGCCACCATGCCTATTAAACACATAGCTTTGCGCACCCTTTTCTGGCGGCTGGCCTGATAATGTGGTATTTTCAGTAACACTCTTTCCTCTGACGGAAAGACCAACCCCTCTTCTGTGTTTAAGACAGCTCCTAAGAACTGTTAGTGCTTGGCACAAGGCTTGACTTTCTCGTTGATGGAGAAGCCCAATTGAAAGAGATGTTTGATTGTTCTCTGAATGTCTGTCTGCAAATCAGGGGCGATTCCCCTGTAATGAGTGTCATGACCATAGCCCCTGGCCCTGGTACTCAGCGTCTCTGGGCCCCATCACAATGTTCTTGCAGGGCCCCAAGGGCCCCATCATGCCCCTCAAGACTCTCCTGGAGTCAGTCCTGGCGCCTTTGGCACCAGGCTCATATGGCAGATGGAGCTTCCAATGGGCATGGAACAACATGGCTGCCCCCACATGGTTCAGTTCAGAACTGAACCATGCGGTCTAGCATCTAGGGTGTGGTCAGCCCTGAAGGCACCTGGGATACCTGTAGACTATTTAAGCCACGCCCAAGCTGCAGCACACGCTTCACGTTGCTCTGCACTCGCAGCGTGACATTCACCGTGATCTGTCCTCAGCATTCCAGGCCTGCATCTGCAAAGGAGAAGAGAAGAACACCATTAACCATCCTTACCTGCTTGGCAATCCAGCTCCTCGATCGCTCCAGTTTCACCTCGGAAGCTCGTCCTCGCTTGAAAGCAGCATCCTGGAGGAGGAAAGAAAAGAACAACATTAGTAAGCGTTCGTCTTCCACATTCAAGCATCATTCGGAAGCGCGCTTACTTAGCGAAACACTCCGTTGGTACTCTACGGCTGTCCGGACATCTTCCACTCAACGTTCCGCATCCTCCTGGCCGTTCTTCACCCAGGAACATCACGGCGGCCTGCAAGAGAAGAATAACACCGGTTAGCCAAATAGCAAAAGCGCACATAGCACCGCGCTTCGTGCATTCACTCACCATCTCGAGCACAGCCCTCTCCATCAGCTCCACGTCTTCATCATCCCTTCGGCACCTATGAGAGAAGGAGGAGGACATTAACCAGGGCAATTACAATTATGGACACATTATTTAAGAACAACAGACTTACCTCAAGAGCAGAGTCGCAGCAGGTCTGAACTCTCAGGCCCACGCCAGTGAAGTAACTTGGCAGCAAGACGCCCATTCATGACGCACCCCTGCACAGAACTGCAGGACGAAGAGCGCATCTTATCAAAGCACAAGGTGAGGAAAACTCTAAGGGGGTCGCTGGGGTCCACCCGGGCGGCGGGCCCTGAGAGAAAGACTGTGGGCTAAACCAGAACTCCTGTCTTCCAGACTAGATCCTCGGCAGAACGAGAACCCGGTTGTGGCAATCCAGGTCGAAAGCAGTCCAACCAAGTCATGTGGCGTCCCTGTGGATACCAGGTCAGTGTTACAATGAGCCAGTCATCCAGGTAAGGGTACACTGAGATTGCCTCCCTGGACAGGTGCGCTGCCACCACCGCCAGTACCTTTGTGAATACCCTTGGAGCCGAGGCTATTTAGAAAGCAGCACCCTGAATTGGTAGTGCTGGTTCGCTATCTTGAAACTCAAGACTCTTCTGTGCGCCGAGAACATTAAAATATGAAAATAGGCATCTTTCATATCCAGTGTTGCCATGTAATCCCCCTTTTTAGTAGAGGGATTACCTCTTGTAGCGTAGTCATGCAGAACTTTTGTGGCTTGACATACTTGTTTGCAGGGAGCAAATCTAATACTGGGCATATTGTTAGATCTTTCTTTGGCACAAGCAAGTAAGTTGAAGAAATACCCCTGTTTACCTGGTTGGACGGGACGACTTTGATGGCGTCCTTTAATAGAAGTGAGGCTATCTCTTCGAGAAGGATACGCTGGTGTTCTTCTGAGTGGATCGTCTGTCGTGGTGGGTGGTTGTGGGGACGTTGGAGTAGTCCTATACAGTATCCGCCTGCTACTGTGGACAGCACCCATCTGTCTGAGGTGATTCCCTCTCATGCGTGGGTAAAGCTGGAAATGCGTCCTCCTACTGGAGAAGCATGGGAGGGCTCCTGAAGCAGAAGGTCACTTGCTCTCAGGTGGTGTGCCACCTCGAGCAGGACCTCTGCCCCGACCACGACCTCCGCGTTGTCCTCTGGGATAGCCCTGGGAGGAGTGGCCTTGATTATTTCCCCAGATGGAACCCGGACCTTGATTGTAGCTGGATCCTCGTTGAGAGTTTTGGAGTCGAAAACGGCGAAAATTGCCATTACCCCTCTGTCTTGTTGGCGAGTTCACCTAAAGATTTAAGCGTGTCATACTCGTCCTTTGCTGTTTTAAGGGCGTCTTCTACGGCCTTACCGAAGAGCACGTTAGGTTCAACCAGCATGTTTATTAGAGTGGCCTGCGTCTCTGGTCTAAAA
Source organism: Ambystoma mexicanum (assembly GCF_040938575.1). Lineage (NCBI taxonomy): Eukaryota > Metazoa > Chordata > Amphibia > Caudata > Ambystomatidae > Ambystoma > Ambystoma mexicanum. The sequence goes on from NC_090931.1 coordinate 1,432,668,870, forward strand.
CCTGACTGGCGCAGCCATGTATGCCTTTTAATAACGGTCCCTTGCACAATAACTCTTCCGGCATTGTCCACCGTGTCCGAATTGGTTTTAAGGAGACAGCTAGACACTGATCTCATCTGCAGCCACATGTGCTAGTTGGGATTTGAGTGGCTCTGGGGCAGACGAAAATAAAGCAGACATTTCCTCTCACTTGTGGCAGTTTTAACTAGCCAAGAGTGTTGCATTGTTCGCTATTCTGGTTTGATAGGCCGCAGAGGAGGCGACTTTTCTGCCCATGGCGTAAATCTTTTTGCTCTCATTATCGTGTGGAGCCTCAGAGGAAGCAAGTGGTGTGCTCGCTCTTTTTCTAGTTGTAGTCACAATTAAGGAATCTGGTTTCAGTTGCCCTCTAATATATAATGGGTCTGAAGGTGCGGGTCTGAATAATTTCTCTACACGTGGGTTTACTGCCTGTGTGAGATTAGGGGCTTCTAAAGATTGCTATATTCCGCGCTGCACTGATTTCAGTAGCAGGATAAACTGGGCCACTGTCTTTTTGTCCCCCTTTATTCTGCAAAGTCTTTATCCTCCTGTACCTGCTGGGTGTCCATCTGATTGATTGTTTATTTGTATAGCGCCTATGCACAATCAATCAATGTGCTTCAAGGAGGGAGGGAACATGGGAAAATACAGTTCCATTCTTACAGGTCCTTGAAACAAATCAGAATGTGAAGAATAACTATCAAATTATAACGGATAGTACAAGTGCATGGAACAAGGGAGAGGAGGGGAAAGGAAAAAAAAAAAAAGGAGAACAATACAAGCAGTAACATTACTATGCCCAATGAAAATAGTTGCAGTGCAAGAGCGACAAGAGGGGTGTGGGAAGAGGAGATGGGAAGAGGAACAAAACAATTGACTATCTTAAAGGGTCAGCGACTGACCACGATAGTGCTGTGGAAGGAGTGGGGGGAGAAGACAATGAGGAAAGGGGGGGACAGACAAGCTTTTATCAAAGGTCAAGGGACTGTGATAAGAGTAAGTGCTAAGATAAAAAGAAAGGCGAAAGGGGTGAAAGAGGGAAAGGGCGAAATGGCTGTAGGAGGCAGGCAGCTACAATTAACATGCCGGACGGCAATTGGGGTAGTGCCTAACTCACATAGGACAGGGGAGGGAGAGAAAGGAAGGGAGGGGAAAGAGGCTGCAAAAAACAGGCGACTACAATTACTATGCTTGACAGCAATTGGGGTAGTGCCGGAGATTTACAGAAAGGAGGGAAATGAGGAGAAGGAGGGGAGGGGGTACACAGACACTTGAGGGCAGGAAGGGGTACACAGACACACTATAGGGTTAACATACTCACAGGGCGGCATAGCGGCGTACCGTGGTGGATGGGGGTAGACAGGGCCTTAGGGCCTTGTGAGGCGGGCCGGCCAAGCCTGGCGGCATTCCCATTGGCCCAGATGAACAGGGCTACAGCCAATCAAAGCTCCCCAGCAGCACCAAGCCAGCACTCCAGTGCAGGCAGATAACACAGGCATCTTGGAATGGCGAATTTTAGCAAAACGAAATAAGGCACACCGCATTGCAAAGAGAACGATTCGAATAAAATACACCCAAAAGTAGAATGGTAACAATGCCAATGCAGGCAGAAGTCAGGGTATAATTAAAGTCTCCTTCAATGCTCTGTCACGCGCAGCTTCGGGAAGCCCAAGTATTGTGGGGCTTACCTTGCTAAATGTCCGTGCCTTCCTGCAAGGGAAATCAGAGGCTGATGTTGACAGAGAGTTGCGGCCACACAGGCAACCACGTCCGAGGGAGGAGAAAGAATCTGAAATTGCTCAGCCGCTTTGGCTAGTACTTCATTGAGCAGGGGTTGATTATCAAGAGGAGAATCGACAACTGGAGTGTCTTGGTTAAGAGGGGAATGTATAGAGTACATATTGGCTTCTTGGTCAGCCTCTTGGTCCTCCTCATCCCCATAATAAGGGTCAGCTGCATCCTCATCAAAATGAGGGTCCTTTGCCTCTACAAAGGAGAGATTTTCGTGGTCTGATTCTGAGTCAGAGATCTATGACTGTACTTTGTAAAGGAACATTAGTACAAGATCTCTTAGAAGGGGGCCGAGTAGGTATAGCAGAGGCATGGGAACCAGAGGGAGCTGAGGTTGGGGGGAGTGGATTGGAAACTCTGAAGGTAATCAGGGTTATTCTCAAAAGAATTGGCCATAAAAGGTAATTCCTCTCAGCTGTCTATGTCTTGAGAAGACCATTCTTTGGAACTTGGATAACCACAGGTTGAGGGGAAAGTCCCAAGTCCTCATCTGTGGGAGGTACCACCTTAGATTTTTCCTTCTGAGATAGAGGCCTAGATTCTCCAGGTTTCTCTATGGGCCTGGACTGGATTCCCTAGGTTTTTCCTTCTGGTGGGTATTATCCCTAGGAGGGCTCTTGTGTCACACTCACCTGTGTCTCTGCAGGAGATATGGACGAGCCTCCCTTGACCCAGAGTCTTCATTTCCCCCCGTTTCACCCAGAGGAATACCTGTCAAATATCGGACCTGAATTCACCTGATTCCCCTGGGCCCTTCTCCTCTCCTTACTGTGTACAGTGATGTCCCCCTATGGGCTTACCTTGATCTTTATTAGGGTGTGCACTCCATCGTGCATTCGCAGGGGCGCGATTCACTCATGTGATTGGTGCCAATGTCTGTAGGCGGAGTTCAGATGCCAAACGCTGTTTTATGCCTTCACAGCGAGACGGAGTGTTCAAGGCGCCATTTTCTTCACTGGCTAGAAAGTCCTTCCCAGAAGTGAACGTTGCGGAGAATGTTGAGTGTCCAAAATTGTCCGTATTGTCTTTGTTTGCTGGTATTTTTTTTGTGGGTGAGTAGCGCTGCGTACAGAAGCGCCTTCAATTCGAGCGCGCCTGGTAATGTCTCTCCCTTTCACTTGCAGGAAAAATTATGTGGTATTTGCGCCTTGAGTCCGGGTTTAGCGCTACAGAGACTTGGTGGTTGGGTAAGTATACACAGAGGCTTTCGGTAAGTATGCACCGCGAGCGCAGTGAAATAAGTGTCTGCGTTATTTGGGCAAGCGCAATGAATGTCTCTTCTTTCTTTTGCAGGGGTTTGTGCGTTCGTACAACTGACCTGGATTGCAGCGTTGCAGGAAGATTCAGCGAGTAGCGCAGCATTACCGATGTGCGCGTGTTAACGCTGTTCTTCTTTGTTCTTACAGGTGCCGGTGTAGAAGTCCCCTCTTGAATGGAGATGGCTGCGGCGTGGAGTAAGAACAGAGGTTCTTCCGGAGCAGGTAAGCTGAAGGAGAATGATCCAGACGGGTAAGCAGAAGTAGGATGATCCGGAGCGGAGAAGCAGAAGCTGGCTGATACAGAGCACGGCAAGTGTGTTGCTGATACAGCTCACAGTAAGCATCACGGAACACTGAAGAATCTTGGGTGTGGCTTATATAGCCAGCCACACCCAAACACTAGAGAGCTCATGAATCATCATGCACTTCCTGTTTGGCAACAGGAAGTGGTAACCAGGAAGTTACTACAAACACTAGGAAGGAATTAAAGGAGGGATTTGCTATGGGTTCTTTGTGTGCCTATGCCAGGCCTGCCAAGCCTTCACCCAGCTTGCCCAAACTACCTGCCTGATACCCAAGACAGTCTTCCCCCTCAAGTCCCCTCTCAATGGTGTGTATGAGGGCTTTGGTTTCTCAGGATGGTCCTGATGGAATTTCCGCACCAAATCGGGGGGCATGCACGTGTGCTGGGTTCCCATGATCTTTCCTGGGGGTCCGTACCCCTTCCAGTCAATCAAATAATACAGGGTCTTTCGTACTTGTTTGGAATCAAATATGTTCTTGACCTCATATTCTGGTGCTTCTTCACTCACTTGTATGGGTGCGGGAGGTGTGGACGTTCGGGTTCCTGGGTGTGCTGGTTTTAATAGTGACACGTGAAATACGGGATGTATACGCATATGTTGAGGTAACGCCAGTCTCATGGCTGCTGGATGAATTACTTTTTCAATTGTATACGGGCCGATGTATTTAGGCTGAAATGTTTTGGGACCCTTTAAAGCGATGTGTCTAGTTGCCAGCCAGACCGAGTCTCCCACTTGATAATCTGGGGCTTTTCGTCGATGGCGATCAGCGTTTCTTTGGCTTGCTGTAGGTTCCTGCTGGCTTCGCTGGCTGCTTTCATGATGCTGGCATTTAGATTCTTTACTGAGGGCATTTCAATGTTTTCTGGCATCGTAGACTGACGTTCTGGGGTTTCGACCATATATAGTAAAGAAGGGTGTTGCTTGGGTTGATGAATATGTTGAGTTGTTGTAGGCATACTCTGCCATCCATAGAATTTCTGTCCAGCTTTGGCTTGTTTGGTGTAATAGACAGCGCAAATACTGTTCCAAGGTCTGGTTCGTGCGCTCGGTTTGGCCGTCTGTTTGAGGGTGGTGACTAGAAGAAAGACGGACTACTACTCTTGCCGGGGCACAACATTTTTTCCAAAAACGAGATACAAATTGGCTGCCTCCGTCAGAAACGATTACGGTAGGGAATCCATGCAACTTGACGATTCGGTCTAGAAAAACCTGCGCCAGGGTCTGAGCTGAGGGAATACCTTTTAGAGCTATGAAAGGGGCCATTTTGGAGAAGAGGTCCACTACTACGAGGGTGGGATTATAACCTGAGTTAGGAGGTAGGTCATTGACGAAGTCCATTGATACTGTGTGCCAGGGCACTGGCAGAATGGTGATTGGCTGAAGGAGGCCGGCTGGTTTTTTTCCTGGATGTTTTGTATTGTGCACACACCTCACAGGTGCCTATGTAGGTGGCAATATCCTCTCGCCAAGTTGGCCACCAATAAGATTTGCTTACTTTCTTGATGGTTTTGGCTATATCCGGATGGGCTTCTGTTACGCTCACCTGACTCCCACGGAGGCGCTGGCATGGTTCGCGCTGCTGTGACCTCTTCTAAGGTGATGCGCAGGGTTCGGAAGACGGACTGGATCGGGCCCCCAAATCTGGCTGGTCTGGCTCGCAGAAGTATCCTTCTGTAGGCGAAAATAGGGGATTAACTGTCTGCGGGGTAATGCAATCGGCCTCCCACTTTCCCCTCTCACCCTCCTTGAAACCCTTCTGTGATTTCTCGTAGCGTCTCACCTTAGGGTCTGGAAGGACGAGCTCTCCATCCTGCTTCTGATGCAGGGGCACGTTGGTATCCAGTTACTTCACTGGATTTTCGGATTGGTTAGAACCAAACTTGCTTGGCTTCCAGGTAAGTTTTTTGATAAGAGGTTTCCTCTTGTGTCCACGCATTAATGTACTAATGCTAGTGTCTTTTTCCCCATAGGGGCCGGGGTACGGAATGCCGGGGAACAGGCACCGACCCGAAATGAGAGGTGAAATCCTTGTAGAAATCAGGTAAGTCTTTAATGAGCGTTTTTTGGTAATGTCTTTTAATTCGCTCATTAACACTGATGTCTCTTTTTCCCCTTAGGGGCCGGGGTCCGGAAATGCCAGGATGCGGCGCGGACCCGAAATGAAGAGGGAATGAATCAACAGGTAAGTCTTAACATGGAGATTTAGCTTTCCTTATTCCCTTCTCTCTCTCACCTTTTGTTCTGGTCTTTTTCTCCCTAGGCGCTGGGGCGTGACTGCGAATCGGATGATCGCTGCTGAACATGGAGGCACCCTGTAAAGGTGAGTGGAATGCGGCGCTGCAGCGATCGACGCGATGAGCTTTTAAATTAAAGTCTTCCTTTTCAGGATTGTCGGCGAGATGTCTCCGGGATGTGGATTTGGCAGGTAAGGACTTTTCCTTCTTCTGTTCTCTTCTTCTCTTCCTTTGCAGGTGATCCAGGATGCTGGCATGCGTGGCAGAAGTCAGGATGCAGGAGCAGACACGGTGAGCGTCCAGCTGCTAGATGCAGAACAACGCGAAGCACGTGTGGCTGTTCGGGTGGGGTTTAAATAGCCTTGGAAGAAGTTCCAGGTATGTATCCTTCCTCCAATCAGGTATGTATCCTTCCCTGACCGTGCCCGGATGGTAAATTAGTCCCACAGGTAAAGTAGTTCCTTTCAGGCCTCAAGGAGGCCGGGATCCTGCAGCATGGTCTGCATCAGGTAAGTGCACCCAAGCATTCCCATAATGAGCCTGGCGCCTATGGCGCCAGGACTGATGTCTCTTATGAGCCTGGCGCCATAGGCGCAGGGACACTGTCCAAAGGGTCCCTATATGGGGTGGCTGGAACCTTCATTGGGGACTGGACGTCTGCTTTGGGGGAAGCCGGGCTTGAAACGGCTCCCCGGGAGAGGGCTTCATGACAGCACCCCCCCCCCTCCCCCCCCCAAGGCTCCTCCCAAGGTTGTTCCCTCAGAGGGTTTTGGTTTGTCTGGGAAGAGTCGGTGGAATTTCCTGACTAATCGAGGTGCATGCACATGGTCGCTGGGTTCCCACAACCTCTCCTGAGGTCCGTACCCCTTCCAATCAATTAGGTATAACAGTTGTGACCTAAACATTTTTGAGTCTAAAATGTTCTTCACTTCGAATTCGGGCTCCCCATCTATTAGAATAGGTTCTGGAGGTTTGAGTAGTCGGGTTCCGGGTACCACTGGTTTCAGAAGTGACACATGAAAAACAGGGTGAATTCGCATACCAGCTGGTAAATCAAGTTTAACAGCCACTGGGTTAATTATTGCCGTAATAGAATAAGGTCCCAGATATTTTGGGTTAAAAGTTCGAGGCCCTTTGAGTGGTAAATGTCTGGTAGCTAACCACACTTGATCCCCAATCTGATACGGTGGTGCTTCACTCCGATGTAGATCAGCATTCTCCTTGTATTTTCTCTTGGCTTGTTGTAAATGCGTAGTTGCCTCTTTGAAGGCTTGGGTAATTGTAGAATGCAGATGTTCTACTGCAGGCATTCCGAGGTTCTGAGGTGAGTCAAGGTTTGAGGTTCGAGGGTGATGCCCAAACAAAGTATAAAAAGGACTGTGGCCAGTTCCAAAGTGTACCGAATTATTATATGCGTATTCGGCTATCCAAAGAATGTCTTTCCAGTTGCTTTCAGATTGCTGTAACATACACCATAAGTACTGTTCAAGGGTCTGATTTGTCCTCTCGGTCTGACCATCGGTCTGAGGGTGGTGACTGGTCGATAATCTTATGTCGATCTGCGCCATTTGACAACATTTGCGCCAGAAGTGGGAAATGAATTGGCTTCCCCGGTCAGAGATTAGTATAGATGGGAATCCATGTAGCCGAACAATATTTTCGAGGAATTCTTTGGCTAGGACAGAAGCTGAAGGTAAACCTTTCAAAGGAATAAAGTGGGCCATTTTGGAAAACAAATCCACAATTACCAGAATAGTATTGTACCCCAAACAAGGAGGCAGGTCCGTAATAAAATCCATTGATAGGGTGTGCCAGGGTGCTGGTGGTATGTCTAGAGGTTGAAGGAGACCGGCTGGTCTTTTCTTTTGACTTTTATTTTGGGCGCAAACACCACAGGACATCACAAAAGATTTAACATCTTTTCGCCAAGAGGGCCACCAAAATTGTCGTTTCACCTTTTCCTCTGTCTTGGCAATACCGGGGTGTCCCTCTATTAATGTATCATGATAACCGGAAATAACTAGTTCGTGTAATTCCTTATGTGGCAGGAATAAGCGTCCTTGGAAATAAGGTAAACCATTATCTATGGTAAAGTCTGATCCCTTTTGTATCCATTCCTGTAAGTTTGTAGGGTCTAGGAGTTGTTTCACTCTGACTTGAATGTCTTCAAGCGTCTGTAACGAAGTCATGCCTAGAATCCTCTGTTCGGGAATTATTGGTACTGGTTCTGAGTTTGTATCAGATTCTCCCATTCCAATTCGGGATAAGGCGTCTGCTTTGCCATTCTTGCAGCCAGGTCGATAGGCAATCACGAAATCAAATTCAGCGAAAAACAAAGCCCATCGGAGCTGCCGTGATGACTGAGCCTTGGCGGTTTTCAAATACTGTAAATTCCGGTGATCAGTGATCACTGTGATGGTATGTCGAGCGCCAAGCAGATAATGCCACCAGGCTTTAAAAGCGGACTTTTTTGGGCACGAAGAACAAAGCCGAGGATGCCGGGGACTTTGACGGGCGAATGAAACCATTAGCTAGGTATTGATCCAAATATTGTCTCAAATGCAGATTCTCAGGTTCGGTAAGGGCATAAATCCTGCTACAAGGGGGTTGTGCACCGGGCACCAGATCGATTTGGCAATCGTACGATCTGTGAGGAGGTAACGTGTTGGCCTGTTCCTTTTGGAAGACGTCCTGAAAGTCTTGGTATTCCGGAGGTAGTTGCATGGAGGCAGAGGTTACAGCTGCTAGATTAATCTTCAGGTTTGTGTACAATCCGGGAAGGTTATTCTCTTAGCTCGCCAATCAATTCGAGGATTATGTGTCTCTAACCAAGGGATTCCAAGAATAACCTGAAACTGTGGAGCCTTGATTACATCAAATACCACACCCTCCCGATGGCCGTCGGGACCAATAAGAGTCACCTCAGTAGTGGAATGTGTTACCGGTCCAGAGGCAATTTCAGTTCCATCGACTGTGGTGATGACATCTTTGCTGGTTTTAGGACGAAGAGGGAGGTTAATCCTAGGGACCAATCCACGATCCACATAGTTTCCAATAGCCCCACTATCGATGTATGCCTTTATTGCATGCAACCGCTTAGGTTGTTCTGGATCTACGAGAACCATTGGCACAATGAAATGCGAAGTCTGAGAGTTAGTTTTCAAGCTCGGCAAGCGGACCCCTACACTTGTCGGGCGGAGTCGTTTCCCGAAACAGAGTCTTCATGGTTTTTATCAGCGGCTCCTACCACCTTCTGGGGCGGTTTTGCCGGGCAATCTCGTAGAAAGTGTCCAGAATTCCCACAATAAAGACATAATTTTAACTGCCGCCTCCTTTCACGTTCCTTTTGAGTTAAGGGTCCTTTAACCCCTCCAATTTGCATAGGCTCAGAGACATCAACTCCCTTGGGATTAGCATGGGTCTTGACCAACACCCGGGTCTCAAACCTGGACCGATCTGCTTTTCTGTTTTGAAGTCTGTGATCCAATTGGACCACTAAGTCTATATACTCTGTGCATTCTTGGGGCGGATTTACAACTTGGGCCAAGACATCTTTAAGTTCTCCGCGAAGGCCTCGATAAAACAACGTGACTCTTTTATCCTCTGGCCATCCCGTTTCCACAATTAGTCTATTAAAGGTTGCAATATAAAATAGGAGGTCCTGATTGCCCTGTCGCAGGGATAGAAGTTCGTCATCCAGAGCCTGCCCCTGAGAGTGTCGAGCAAATAACCTTTCCATGCTTGCTTGAAACCTTTGAAAATCACGGAGAATCGGGTCATCTTGAGTAACCAGTGGAACTGACCAATCGGCAGCGCAGCCGCTGAGATAGGACAATACAAAGGCTACCTTGGTCTGATCATTAGGGAAGGCCCCAGGTCTGCATAGGAAGTGCAAACGACACTGATTCATGAATACGGCGAATCGTTTGGGGCCTCCAGCAAAGCGTGCGGGTGGGGCCAGCGGCATGTTTCCAGGTAGATTAATCTGCACAGGGTTACTGGAAACCACAGGAGCGGGGTTCCCTCCGGAACCGGGTAGAGGAGTTTGCCCAGCTTGACCTTGCAAAAGCTGTCTGGCCAGGTCATCAGTTCTTTCCTTTGATATTATTAATTCCCTCCTGAGGGCATTAGTCTCTTGACGAGCGGCATGTACTTCGGCCCGTAATTCCCCCAGTAATTGGGCCAACTGATCAGTCTCAGAAATTTCCCTAGCGCCTGGGTGGGAATTTGTAGGAAGGCTTCGCGTTCTGTTACGCTCACCTGACTCCCACGGAGGCGCTGGCCTGGTTTGCGCTGCTGTGACCTCTTCTAAGGTGATGCGCAGGGTTCGGAAGACGGACTGGACCGGGCCCCCAAATCTGGCTTGTCTGGCTCGCAGAAGTATCCTTCTGTAGGCGAAAATAGGGGATTAACTGTCTGCGGGGTAATGCAATCGGCCTCCCACTTTCCCCTCTCACCCTCCTTGAAAACTTTGTGATTTCTCGTAGCGTCTCACCTTAGGGTCTGGAAGGACGAGCTCTCCATCCTGCTTCTGATGCAGGGGCGCGTTGGTATCCAGTTACTTCACTGGATTTTCGGATTGGTGAGAACCAAACTTGCTTGGCTTCCAGGTAAGTTTTTTGATAAGAGGTTCCCCTTGTGTCCATGCATTAATGTACTAATGCTAGTGTCTTTTTCCCCATAGGGGCCGGGGTACGGAATGCCGGGGAACAGGCACCGACCCGAGATGAGAGGTGAAATCCTTGTAGAAATCAGGTAAGTCTTTAATGAGCGTTTTTTGGTAATGTCTTTTCATTCGCTCATTAACGCTGATGTCTCTTTTTCCCCTTAGGGGCCGGGGTCCGGAAATGCTAGGATGCGGCGCGGACCCGAAATGAAGAGGGAATGAATCAACAGGTAAGTCTTAACATGGAGATTTAGCTTTCCTTATTCCCTTCCCTCACCTTTTGTTCTGGTGTTTTTCTCCCTAGGCGCTGGGGCATGACTGCGAATCCGGATGATCGCTGCTGAACATGGAGGCGCCCTGTAAAGGTGAGTGGAATGCGGTGCTGCAGCGATCGACGCAATGAGCTTTTAAATTAAAGGTGATCCAGGATGCTGGCAGGCGTGGCAGAAGTCAGGATGCAGGAGCAGACACAGTGAGCGTCCAGCTGCTAGATGCAGAACAACGCGAAGCACGTGTGGCTGTTCGGGTGGGGTTTAAATATCCTTGGAAGAAGTTCCAGGTATGTACCCTTCCTCCAATCAGGTATGTATCCTTCCCTGACCGCGCCCGGATGGTAAATTAGTCCCACAGGTAAAGTAGTTCCTTTCTGGCCTCAAGGAGGCCGGGATCCTGCAGCATGGTCTGCATCAGGTAAGTGCACCCAAGCATTCCCATAATGAGCCTGGCGCCTAAGGCGCCAGGACACTGTCCAAAGGGCCCCTATATGGGGTTGCTGGGTCCTTCCTTGGGGACTGGATGTCTGCTTTCGGGGACGCAGGGCTTGAACCGGCTCTCCGGGAGCGGGCATCATGACAGTAATAGCCACTAAGAAGGCAGTCTTGTAAATCAGGTGTTTAAGACTTGACTTATGCATTGGCTCGAAAGGGGGTCCCATGAGCTTAGTGAGTACTAAATTCATATCCCAACCTGGTGGCGGGTTTGAAATTGGAGGGTGAAGTCTCTTTACTCCCTTCATGAATGCCTTGATTGCCGGCACTTTCCACCACAAAACCTTATTGTGTGAGGTAGTGTAAGCCGACAAGGCCGCCGGGTGAACCTTCATAGAGTTGAATACTAACCCAGAGTCTAGCAAGTCGAGCATATAACGTAGAATGTGGCTTGGGATACATTCTATGGGGTTAATTTGTTTAGACTGGCACCGAATTACAAATCTCTTCCACTTGTCGAAATAACAGTGTCTAGTATTAGGTTTTCGGGCCTCCTTAAGGATATCTATACACCTCTGCGGTAGGTTGAGATGTCCAACTCTATGACTTCAGGAGCCATGATGCCAAGTTCATACAGTGAGGATGAGGGTGCACTGGTAACCCCCCACATGCTGAGTGAGTAGATTGGTCAGCTGGGAGCTTGATGGGATTGCACATCGCCAGTTTGCACAGATGAGAATACAAAGGTTGTCTTGCACACATAGGAGCAACTGGGATGAGCGTTGCTTGTTCCTTGTGGATCTTGTTCACCATCTTGTTCATGAGAGGAGTTGGGGGGGGTAAAAACTTAAGCAAATTTCCCTGACCAGTTCATCAATAGGGCGTTCCCCTTGGAGCCTGGCTGGGGGAACCTGGACGCGAAGTCTGGGAATTGACTGCTTTTGCTTGGAGCGAACAAGTCTATTGTGGGGAAACTGCATAGAGAGAAGAGGTGTTCTACGACCTCTGTGTTTAGTTGCCATTCGTGTTCCTCTGGTAGGGGATCTCTGCTTAATGAATCTGCGAGTCAGTTTGAGCTCCCCTTGAACGTGCTGTGATGATAGGAATCCTTACTGTTTGAGTTCCCATTTCCAAATTCGTTGTGCTAGCCTGTACAGATTTGGTGAAGGTGTAACCCCCTGTTTGTTGATGTAAAACATTGCCGTCGTGCCATCGGTGAGGACTTGCACTGACTGGTTTGCTAGGTGTATCTGGAATGCCTTAAAGGCCTTGAACACTGTCAGTGGTTCAGGCAGATTCATGTGGTTGTGCGCAATAGCAGGAGTCCACAGACCATGTGCTGTGTGATGAAGGTGATGAGCCCCCCACCCGGCGAGTGAGGAGTCTGTTGTGACAAATCACCTGCACTTCTGGATCATGGCAGGGTTTTCCCCTTCAACAGGTTTTCTCTTGTCCACCAGCGAAGGTTTTGTAATAGTGTTGGCGAAACGTCCACTAGATCGTCCCGCTGACCTGAGACCACTGTTTCGCCAACCACTCCTGCATGGGTCGCATGCGCAGGCGTGCGTGTTACCGGGTAAATGCAAGATGCCATCATGCCTAGCAAATGCATTGCTTTGCATATGCTTCTCTGGCGGCTGGCTTGATAATGAGGCATTTGCAGTAACATGTTTTGGACTCTTTCCTCTGATGGAAAGACCAACTCCTGCTGAGTTTGTAACAGCTCTTAGGAACTGTTTGGTTGTGTTCGGCACTAGGCTGGATTTTATCTGGTTTATGGAGAATCCCAATTGAAAGAGAAGGTTGATAGTTCTTTGAATGTTTTGCCAGTAAATTAGGGTAGTCTCCCCTGTAATCAGCCAATCGTCCAGGTAAGGGTACACTGGGATTGCCTCACTGCCCAGGTGTGCTGCCACCACCGTCAGTACCTTTGTGAATACCCTTGGAGCAGATGCTATTTCAAAGGGCAGCACTTTGAATTGGTAGTGCTGGTTCGCTATCTTGAAACGCAAGAATCTTCTGTGCGCTGGGAACATTGAAATATGAAAATAGGCATCTTTCATATCCAGTGTTGCCATGTAGTCCCCCCCCCCCAGCTTTAGCAGAGGGATTACTTCTTGTAGCGTAGTCATGCTTTTGTGGCTTGACATATTTGTCTGCAGGGCGTAAATCTAATACTGGGCGCATTGTTAAATCTTTCTTTGGCACAGGGAAGCAGGTGGAATAAATACCCTTGTTTACCTGGTTCTCCGGGACGATTTCTATGGTGTCCTTTTGGAGAAGCATGGCGAATTCCTCGAGGGGGAAGTGTTGCTCTTCTTTTGAGTGGGTTTTCTGGTGGCGGGGATGGTTCCGGGGTCACTCGAGGAGCTCCACCCGCTACGGTGGACAACACCCATCTGTCTGAGGTGATACCCTCCCATGCTTGGGTGAACTTTGAAATGTGTCCTGCTACTGGAGAGGCATGGGTGGACACCTGAAGCGGGTTGTCACTGTTTTGGAGGTGGGGTACTACCTCTAGAGGAGGAGCCCCAGCCCAGATCATGGGATCTGCGCAGTCCTCTCTGGTAATTTTGAGAGGCCTGGCCTCGATTGTTCTCCCAGGAAATTCCCTGATTTTGATTAGTTTGAACCCCTCTCTGAATATTGTCTGCGTGAGCGTCAAAAATTACTGTTACACCTCTGGCCCGTGGGTTTACTGGTTAGCTGGCCCAATGACTTCAGTGTATCATTCTTCTTTAGCAGTTTTCAGGGTGTCAACAATCTTACCAACGAGCACATTGTGCATATTGATAAGAGTGGCTTACGTCTCCTGCTTGAAACCGGATTGGCGTAACCAAGCATGACGCTTAATAATGGTTCTCTCTGCGATGATTCTCCCGGCATTGTCTGCGGCGTCAAGATTACTTTTTAGCAAGCAGCTTGAAACTGCCCTGCCTTCTGCAGCCACAAGGGCCAATTGCGTCTTGAGGGGTTCAGGGGCTGATGACAACAGAGCTGAGACCTCATCCCATTTATGGCAATTATAACTTGCTAAAAGAGTGGAGTTATTAGCAATCCTTGTCTGAAAGGCGTGGAGTTATTAGCAATCCTTGTCTGAAAGGCAGCAGAAGAGGCCACTTTCCTCCCCATTGTATACAGCGTCTTACTCTCCTTGTCCGGAGGTGCCTCAGAGGAGGCTATGGGTGTATCAGTGCTTTTCCTTGTTGTTGTATCGACGAGAGAATCAGGCTTCAGATGTCCCCTGATGTATAAAGGGTCTGATGGGGCAGGTCTGAAAAGCTTTTCTATGCAGGTGTTAACCGCCCGCATCTGATTGCGTGTTTCCAGCGAGGGTTGTATCTTTCGCTGAACAAACCGCAGGAGGGGAATAAACTGAGTAACAACCTTTTTATCCCCCATAATTTCGTCAACAAAATCTTTGTCCTGTTGAGTTTCCTGCGTTGCTATTTGGAAACGCTCAGCCACCTTGATGAGCACTTCATTTAGTAGTGGCTGATTATCTATGGGTGAATCTGTCACAGGAGGATCGCGATTTATGGGAGAAACCATGTTATACATGTCTGGATCTGGGTCATCATCATCATCATCATCATCACCACCACCACCACCACCACCACCACCCCCCCCCCCGTAGTAAGGGTCTGCGGCCTCTTGAGATACAAAGTGATCCTCAGTATCAGAGTCCGGGTCATACAGGCTAATGACTGTGGGGTCTTGTGCTAGATCATCGGGGTAAGACATTTTTGAAGGGGGTTGAGCAGGGATCTGAGAACCATAGGCCGCTGTTGTGGGAGGGGTGGACTGAATAGTCATCAAGTAGTCAGGGTTTTTTTCATAAAAGTTAGCCATGAAGGACATCCTCCTCATGACCCCATCAATATCCTCAGCTGACCATTGTACAGAGCTAGCAATGGTCAGAGAGTGGGATGGGAGTCCCTGATCTTCAGGAGTGGGTGGGACTACAGTTGAAGGCTGAGCCTTCTTCTTTAGGGCTGAAGACAAGGAATCTTGTTCCTGTAGGTCCTTAATGTTGTGAAGGGACCTATCCTTGTCGGACCTTTCCCTATGAGGGGTCTTAGAAGAACTCTTCTTGGACTCCCTAGTTTTACAAGGCCTTCTGGGATGTGCTTTTTTACCAAATGGGCTAGTCCCGCCTGTATAGGGGTTTTACTGTTTGACGATGAACATCGAATTTCGGCTACAGATTGATCCGAAGTCTCGTCTATTGACGTGCAACGTTCGACAATGGTTTTGCTCACAACGTCTGTTCTGTCCTTTGACAGCCGGGGCCTGTCATGCAGCGATCGGGACCTCAAGTGCCCAGAGGACAGTGATTCTACGGACCTCTCCCTAGACATCGTGCGTTGGCCTTTGTCGGACACACGTGCCGATTCTCTGCCGTGGGTTGTGTGCTTAGAGGAAGGGGTTTTGAGTGCGCCATTGCCGCCGAGTATTTCAAAAAAGGTAGCAGGCGCTCCTCTCCAGAAAAAACATGGCACGATAACCTGTTCTGAGATGAGAGTTTGCAGCACACGCTTTTTGCTCACTGTACCTTTCACAGATGGGAAATATCCATTTGCATATCAGTCTTTGTCCCGCGCACATGGGCAGTCCAGCACTGAAATGCTATGGCAATTCCTCTCTGAACAAGAGTACCAAAAGCAACCGCATACACGTGTTTCAACATTCTTGGGCCTCATTAGTGAGGTGAAGCTCTGCCTCTCTGAGCACAGTGAGCAGGGGGTCCACGTCTGGTTGCCCCCAGGTAACTCAGGGTTACCAACCCCAAGTTCCTTACAAATATTTCAAAAAAGGTAGCAGGCGCTCCTCTCCAGAAAAAACATGGCATGATAACCTGTTCTGAGATGAGAGTTTGTAGCACACGCTTTTTGCTCCTATCCATAATGGAATGACACGGCAGCTAGGCGAGTGTAATGTACAAAAAGGGGCAAATACATTCTTGAGTGTCCTCCCCCCCTCTCTCCCTACTGTGTGGGCAAAGCCCGAAACGGCCTTCCAGGCCGGACGGACACTTTGCCGGGAGTCTTCGACAGTCATCTCTTCAACGCTGTCGGATGACCTCGATAGCCGGGGGTATAGAATATACAGGATTGTAATAAAAACTATCAGTAATTTATATAAATCAATGATGCTAAGACGAAAGGAGAACTCCAGGAAAAGTGTCATTCTATGATGGAGGAAAAAAACAATCTGAGGGACCTTGACGCGTGAAAGACCAGGGGTAGAGTGGATGTCACACTAGGGATAGTATTAGTGGCACACCCTGTTGACGTCCCTTTTTTTCAAATTTCGAAAACAACAACTGTAATATTCCACAGCTTCCACTAGATGTTGGCCTATGCACAGCATGTGATCTAAGCGGATTCCACAAGCCTCAGAAATATAAGAGAAATGTGTGGCTATGTGTGTGTGTCTGTTTGAAATGTTCAGCATACTTCCCAACATGCTACAAACCTGAAATTTGGCATGTGGGTAGCTTCCATAGCGCAGACGATGTAAAAAGTAAAATATACATGTTTGGGATTTATTTTTAAAGTGTGTTTTTTAAGCAGTGTGCAATGCTTGGATATGTGTGTGCCTATGCGAAATGTTCAGCATACTTCCTAACATGCTACAAACCTAAAATGTGGCAATCGGGTAGGTTGCATGGTGTAGACAATGTAAGGAGTTTAACATATAAATAAAAGATACCTTTGTCTAATTTTGTGTTGTTGTAGGAATTACTGTGCAAAGCACGGGTACAACTGCTAATATAGCTCAAACTATAGGAGGAGCACTTTTTGGGTGGCTTATAACTTCGCCCCTCCCCTGGACGAATCCTCACCAAACTTTGCAAAAAGATTTTATGGCCCTCTTGGATTGATTATGCAAAGTTTGATTAGGTTTCATCTGGGGGTTGGGGTGGCAAAGTTATAGGTGGCATCCCAACATTTGTGGTTTTTGTCAGACGCAATGGAAACATACAGCCCAAAAACCGCTGGATACATATCCACCAAATTTGCGGCAGGAGGGGTGGATTGGTCACAAAAGCATGCTTTTGTAAATTTGGTATAAATCCTTCCAGTAGTTTTTTTTTTTTTAAAGTGGCAAAAAGTAGTTCAAGAAAAATGTGTGATATCTGGTTTCCTGTCCGCTGACTCATTTCCCTATTCGGTCTGCGGACAACCCCCTGGACCAATCGGGTTCCAGCGTGATGTTAGCTGACATCGGACACACCAGTCGATTGGATGGTGAAAAACGTGAGCTGCATCAGATATTTTGAAACGGATGCTGGATTTGCGAACCTCGCCAGTAGTCCATGGACATCGTGGTAAAAACATATTAAAAAAATTAAAAAACACAACAACATTGCACTTATGAAACTAACGAAACAATCTCTGGGGACGTAGGGGGGGGTGAGGACGGGATAGTATATGGCTATAAAAAGCCAACAAAATTGTTGTTTTCCACCTTTCAGGTCTGTGATCAGTTTGGGACAGCCCTGCAATGTTCACATCTCAGATGTTCGGGGGCATCAATACATATTTCTGCATTACAGGGTTGGTGAAAAGCAGTTTTTGGATGGCTTATAACTTTGGCACCACTGAATGAAACTACATGAAATGTTACAATATCATTCTAGATCTGACCTTGTATGGTTCAACAAAGTTGTGTGCTGTTTTGCCAAGAGGGAACAAAATTAAAGGGGGCTCCCAAAATATTTGAAAGGTTTATAAATTTGGTGGCGTTTTGCAAATCGATTTAAGACCTCAATTTGAATGTTTTTGCTAAGTTTGGTGGGATTTTGTGAAGAGGAGGCAAAATTAGAGGTGGGGTTTGAACATTTTTAAATGGCTTATAACTTTGTTGCCATTTGACGAATGTGTACAAAGGATTTTAGAAAGATTATAGACCCAACCTTGAAGGTTTGTGGAAAGTCTTAATGGATTTTGTCAAGTAGGAGCTACGTTGTAGGACTATTTTATGTACGTACATTTTGACACTTCTCAAAAAATAAAACATGGACAGATTTGCAGCAAAGTCGTGGAAGGAGCATTAGCAGTGACCTGAAAGCATGGTTTTGTAAATCTGTCCTGGGTTTTATTTTTTTGAAAGTGTCGGTACGCAAGTACAACAAATAGTGATCACTTTTCTGCCATGAGCAGTGGCCCAAAAGAAATTGTGATATAATTTTGGAGCATGGATAATGGGGCCTGGCCCTCGGCAAGGACGAACGACTACTCGGATTTACTTACTGGGAAATGCGGCATGGCCGAAGCTCTAGGTTTAAATGGGGAAATAAAATCTTCTTGCAGCTGCTGCCCTTAATGCTGGACGGGATTGCAGTAAACATGTGCGAGAAGCATTAGCAAGGATCTGAAAGGATGCGTTTGCAAATCTATCCTGCGTTTTACATTTTTTAGAGTGTTTAAAAAATAAAAAAAAGTACAAAAGAAATTGTGATATTACTTTTCTGCTGTGAGCAGTGGGCCTGGCCCTCATCAAGGACAAATGTCTAATCTGATTTGCCTATTGTGGTATGCGGCATGGCCGAAGACCATGACCCATGGACTCTGGAGACTGGCCATGCAAGCCATGAACCCTGGCCATTGGTTACATATAGTAGACACTGAACTCGGATGCTGGGTAGGTGCAGTGGATAATAGGGGTTGTTTGGTGGGGATGGGATCATAGTCGATCCTCATACCCTAGGCAATTAAACAATGACTTACATCCCCAGCATGCGCTGCTGATAACGCTACACATCAGTATGTGTTGAAAAAAATAGGTTTCTCAAAGGAGGCTTATAGTTATTTAATAAGTTAAGAGGAATTATTAATATCATATATAGTGATGTAATATTATGAAACATGTTCACTTATAAAAACCTATTCCTATTGACAGAATAAATGTTGCTGAAGGGACGTTATGGTTAAGATGTACCCCACCTTTGGGACTCCTGTGCCCCAGCAGTTAGCTAGTGGCATCCACCTTTGGATCCTTTGGCACTTCCCTCCTGGGCTCCCATGAGCAATTGTCCATCTGTACTGCCCATTTTATTTATGCACCTCTGTCACAGCACAATGCACATGTGCATTTATAGGAGCACCATGTATAATGTTTTAGTACAAGTATGGGAAATGCAGATGCAAAAATGATTTGTAGGACATTGTTAAGTGGCAGTTGGTGGGTGGAAGTTTACTATGTTGATAGGCTAGTGGTATAGCTTTAAGGAATTGGTGGATATACGTGTGAATGGTTTAAAGCAGGCTATGAGGGAGGGTTACAAATATAACAGTAAAAAAAAAAAAAAAAAAAAAAAAAAAAAAGGACCACTGGCTTGTGCAATCCTGGGTTTTCTAATAAGGCATGGGGCAGACAGGGGACTGCAGAGACTGTGCACAGTCATAAAGGGCAGTGGATTATGTTGTTTATTGTATACTGGACAGGTATTTCGGTCAGAAAATTGTTTGTGCTTTTTTTCTTTTTCTCTAGTGTACAATTGTCCATTATTTCTATTAGCATAGTAGAAAATGCTAATGGGAAAGTTGGAGAATGTTATTGAATCTAAATACTTCACTGAAAAATGTAAAGTAGTTGGACTCTATAAGCTTCTTTTTTAGTTCCATTTTTTAACTGTGAAAGGTGGTTCCTAAAGGAACTCTTTTGTAATTATTATTTTTTTTTTTGCAGGAGAGGCCAGAAAGTAAGGGGCAGAGGGAAATGAGGGAAGGGTCACCAGGCACAAATATCGAGGGACAGGTGGACAGGGGAAGATGTTGCACGTGTGTTACATCTAAGGAAGGGGGCAGTGTTTTTCATGCTCCTTGATTACAGGTTCAAACGCACGTCGAAATTGCTTCCCCCTGCATAGTGGGGTGTTGCAGTATATACAGAGGACTGTTGTCTTCCTAAGATATGGATCAACAGCCTTTTTTATTGCTTGCAAGGTAGCTGGTGGGATCGTGTGTCCCACAGAAGTAGGCTGTGTGGTTACAGTATTGGTTGAGGAAGATGAGAAAGAGGAAGACAGCCTAATACTTACTAAGAAAGGAACAACCTTTGAAAGCATTGCAGTGGTTGGATTTGGTATGGCGGTGCATGGAGGTGGTCCCATAGGAGTACTACCCAGGTAGTCTGCGACTGCACTCAGTGCATTTCAATTTGGTCGCTTTACCCTTTGGTACATTCCCAACAGTGGTAAAGAACTGCCACACCCATGATTCTTTCTGAGTACTAGAGGTAGGCACTTTCCCTACCTCATCTTCCTGGTCCTCTTCATTGTCTTTTGAAGTATTGCGCTTATTTCATTGTGTAGGCCCTTCAGCTGGTGGTGGCGGTTCCTGGGGAGGAGGGATGGCAATAGCCGATGCCATTTCTAAGATAAATGGCAGTTTTGCTAATATTCTTCCAAGTATGTGCTGTGTAAGAATAGTCTAGGAGATGTGCAAGGATCAATTCTGAGCTTCAAAGTTCCTAGATGAACTGAAAAAATGCAGTTCCGAACTGTTCGCGAAGCACGGACCTGTTTGCGTACACGTCATCATGGCACGCGCATGTGTGATAACATGGCACTGTCTGGAAAGTCTGCAGTTACGTCAGATGTTCGCGAACATCGACGAATACAAGAACAGTGCATAAAGTGTAAAAAAGAGTTAACAATGATGCCAGAAGGTGGAGAAGGCAGCGTTTTAAGGTGAAACTTTCGAAATTGTACATAAATGTTGCTATATTGGGGTAAGTATGATATTAGTAAGTTGTAGGAAATTAGGTGCACTAGTAAAAACCCATGTAATTCACTGAAAAAAAACTTTGTTAAAAAGGGCATTATGGTTAAGTTGCACTAATAAAAACGTATTAAATTTAGTGAAAAAACCTTGTTAAAGTGACGTTATGGTGACAAGTAAAACCGAAAACCCCTAGAAATTTGCCAGTTATGGTAAACTAAGCAACCATAAGTCGCGCAACCATCGTGCACTACTAAGACTAACACCTAGGACATGAAAGATGACATCACAGATTCTCTTGTCTTGGTGGGTGGCTGGGAGGTATATGCTCTATACAGAACCCGCTTGCTACGGCTGATAGTACCCACTTGTCTGAGGTGATCCCCCTCCCATGCGTGGGTAAATTGAGAAATGCGGCCTCCTACTGGAGTAGCATGGGTGGGGACTTGGAGCGGGACGCCATTGTTTTGGTGGGTTGCAGACCCTGGCTGAGGAGGCCCTACCTCTGCCTCTAGAACTTTTGTAGCCCCTTGGAAAGTTCTGAGAGGATGACCTTCCCTGTGAGGAACCCCATGACGATTGGCCACCTTGATTATAATTGGAGGAGCATTGTCAGTTTTGCCCACGAAACCGCCTTGGCTTAAAAGCACCTCTTTGCACAAAGGGCTTGTTTGATAGTTGTCCAAGGGATTTTAGGGTACCATACGCCTCTTTTGCATTATTAAGGGCGTCCTCGACCGCCTTATCAAACAGGGCATTCGGTTTAATTGGCATATTGAGTAAGGTGGCTTGTGTTCCGAGCATAAAGCCAGATTGTCTTAACCAGGCGTGGCGTTTAATAAGAGTGCCGTCTGCTATTATTCGGCCCACATTATCGACAGCATCCAGGTTATTCTTTGGGATGCAGTTGGCCACTTGCTTACCCTTAGCCACTGTGTTTAGGAGCTGTGATTTTAACGGCTCTAAGACCGTCTCATTCTGCTGAAGCATCTCGTCCCATTTATGGCAATTGTAACTAGCCAAAAGGGAGGGGTTATTGTAAATTATTGCCTGGTAGGCAGCAGAGGAAGCCACTTTCCTGACCAATGTATACATCTTTTTACTCTCCTTATTCTGAGGGGCCTCAGCAGAGGCTAGAAGTGTGCCTGTCCGCTTTCTTGTGGTGGTTACAATGAGGGAGTCAGGTTTTAACCCACCCATGAGTGCGAGGGGGCTGGCCTGAAAGTGTGTGCAATACGGGGGTTAACGGCCCTCGTAACGTTAGGAGCGAGTAGGGAAGGCTGAATGTGTCTCTGAATGGACAGCAGGAGAGGGATGAATTGTGCCGCAGATTTGTCCCTAAGGGTGTCCCACAGTAAGCCCTTATCCACATGGGCCTCCTGTGTGTCAATTTTGAAATGTTCTGCAGCCTTTAGGCGGAGCTTATTGTACTGGAGCTGGTTAGATACTGGGGAGTCAGCCACAGGCTGGTCATGATGGTCCGGTGATTGGATGACAGACGTCGTCAGTCATAATATTGGTCAGGATCTTTGTGATCCCGATTGATCCCTTTGCCTACTAGGCTTTTGAGAGCCTGCTGTGTCAAGGTAGAGCTCCTGAGAAGCATTCTGTGAGGTGCTGGGCTCTGAGGTGTCTGTCTGTGCTCTTTTGGCAGCTGGTTGATCTTTAGCTGCCTCCCCTTGTGGGGGCCCTTTAAGGCTAGACTGTTGATCAGGTGGCGGGTAAAGAAGTCCACAAAGCATAGCATTCTCGGCATTATCCTGTCAAACCTTTCTGTGGTCGATTGAGTGGAGCTAGGGAACACTGAGGGAACAGGGGTGTCCTGTAGGTGAGGGGTACCCATATTGGAACAGGCTGTTTATGATACATGGTCTCTTTGAAAGTCTTTGGGGAGAGAAGGGTCCCTGTTATGGGATGTAGAGTATTTTGGAGGTTAGGGGCATCACAGTTTTTGGGGTTTTCGATGCCTTGGACTTTAGTAGAGTGTTTGGGACAGGTTTCTTAATGGGTTCTCCCTAATTTTCGAGGTGGTGAAGTCGAAGCATCGTTGGACGCACGTTCTCCGGCGCCCGAAAGGGGGTCCATTTTATTCGCAGTGTTGGAAACAGATTTAGACGTCTGTTTTGGGAGCCGCCATGCGGCAAATGTGAGAGCGATGGCCCAGTGGACAGGGACGATTTGGAGGACTTACCCTTGGACACTGCATGTGCCTCAACGGTCGATGACGTGGGCGGCTGTAGGCCGTGGGATATGTGTTTTGTGTGGCGTGCAGTGTGAGTGCCTGAGTCGCTGGGTCTAGTCTCCGTAACAGGACCGCCGGCCTATTTAATGGAGTTGAGGGCTCACACGCGGGTATCCGTTGGGCCCCAATCACCCTCCTTGTCAATTAGGACACAGACGCTGCCATCGCTGGACGCTCCCTCCACGTCCATAGTAGCTTCGGCCTGCATGGCGTGATGGACCCAGCGTTTTGTTTTACGGCCCTTTAAAGTTTTAGGCCAAAACAGCTTGCAAGATGTGCAGTGTTTTTCGGGGTGGTGCGTGTGTCTTTCCAGGGGTACTTTCTGTTACAGGAAGGGCAAGATTTAAAAAGGTGTATTTTTCTAGAATATGGGGTGATGGCATTTCACCGGAAACGGGTCCCCATAGCTGGGAGGCATTAGAGTAGCAAAAGTTGAGGAATCGATGAAAATTTCTATCAAAAAGAGGACAAAACTTTTTGAAGAGTGAAAAAACAAGAACTGCCAAAACTTGAATGTCAGAAAAAAATCTGAAGATGGCCACCAGGGAGGACGAATGGCATTGGCTTGGGAAGTATGTCCCAAAGTCACAGTACTAGACTACAAAAGTGACAGGCAGTTTTAAGCTTTAAAGCTAAACTACTTGAATATTACAGAGGATTCCCAACTAGACGACGGGGAATATTCATTAAGCATGTGAATCCATGAACGATCCAATGCTGGAGAATAAGTGTATGACCCTTCGCTCCAAACAGCCCATCCCTACCATCAACCCTCATCGCCAAACACATTGCTCATCAGCAATATTATAGACACTGCATCGCAGCAACCTCATCCACGTCTTCATACACCCCATCATCCACCACAACACAAAACAATGATGCTCGCCAATGTCTGCTCAGCAATCAACCATGCAGCAGACATCGTCAACCCCATCACCTCACATGACTTGGTTGCCATCTTAATTAGCGAGACCTGGCCGACATCCACCACCTTCACCCACATCATTTGTGTCCTCATTCCGAACGGCTTCAGAATTCAACAATGAGACCATCCAAACAGAATAAACGTATGCCTAGTCATCATTCACAAGGCATCATGGCCATGCACTCAACTGGACTCCTCACCATTGGCTCTTTCAAATACCTATCCTGTCACTTTCACTCTCACTAACCGACAGTCACTTTTCATCTCATTTACAGACCACCCAAGCCCAACATCTCCTTCATCAAAATCCTCACTGACTTGGTCACCACTATGTCTCTCAGGCATGCCAACATCTTTCTCAATGACTTCAACATCATTGGCAACCAAGTCAACGAAGGAAGATCTCCACTGCCTACTCGACACTCTGAACCTCTCACAGCACACGAAAGACTCAACTCACAGGATAGGTAATATCCTCAAACTCATCATCGTTTTGGACATGTGCCGACTTGAACTCCACTAATGCAGGAAGGAAATAACCAGAAGACATTCCTTCTCTGTCTAGGCCCCAAAACTCTGGGACATCCTCCTAATCAACATCAGACTCACCTCATTGCTTCTACAGTTCAGGAAAAAGCTCAGGACCTTCAAGGAATGTCTCCCCCCCCAACACTGAGATCCATACACCATCCACTCCCCACCCTAACAGTGATCTGGTGATCTGCTCTGCATGGGTTCCTCCTCTTGTTGTTTGTAGATCACTTGCTGCCTTGCCCTTCCTCCCCAGTTAGCTCCCTGCTCCCCCTTTGCTCTGCTTTCCTCACTGTGTTCTTCCCCCTATGATTGTAAAGCACTCTGTTGCTTCCCGAAGATACGTCCACGCTCAATAAAAACCCTAATAGTGATTGAAAGGTAAGTGATGCCATAGAAAACACACTTATAATACATTGCTATGAGGTGCGGAGTGGGTTAACTGATGATTCACAGAGAAAGTGCAGGGGGGGATTATTCCTTTAAGCTCTGCTTTTGCCTTTTATTCACAGTGAGAAATTGCCCCTATATTCTCCTTCCGAAGCTGAACCGCGGGGTACAAAAATAAAAATGGAGTCTTGTATTCTGAAACATCCACAAATGCACTGAAAGAGCTGAGACTAATTCACTACATAAGAGGTGACCAATTGTAGAGGACAAGAAGATGTGGCAAGGCAAGGAAGCAGAACATGGAAAATAAGCAGGAGTGGACTCCAACTATAAGGGCATTCAGCAGCAAAATAGAATATTTTATCATTGTAACTTAATGTACACACACACACACACACACACACACACACACACACACTTTTGAAGCAATGCTATACCTGAGGTCGCCAGTGTGCTTGCGCATGTGTACGTTCAGGTAGTGCTTCCACTTGGTGACGTAGCCGCACTCAGTGCACATGTAGTTCTTGTCATCCGAGTGGGTCAGCATGTGCTTGGACAAGTAACTCACATCTCGGCAGGTAAACTCGCATCGCTGGCACTTGTAGGGCTTCTCACCTAAAGACAAGAGTGGCAGTGTGGATAGAGTTCATAATCAGCACCAGCTAATTATATCATGTACTGATGTTGTGTTAAAGCTGCAAGTATAGCCAGGGAGGTTTACGTGGCACAAAAGGGGACACTGCACAAAATTCATAACAGTTGTACCAGTAAGGGTCAGGTTTGAATCTTGAAGCAGAAAACAGTTCTCAACAAACAGCACTAGCACTGATAGGTCTCAATCAATACAGAGACATTACTCACAGTAATGCAGGTGGAGTACAGTAGCAAAGCAAGCACTCGTTATATATTGAGTAGACAAGCTTCCCACAAACTCACAGAAAAGAAAAAGCAGAGACACCAGTGCAAATATAACCACACACACATCCTACAAAACAGTCGGTTATGCGTCTTGCTCAAAATGAAAGCTGGGACACAGCATAGTGCATTGAGTCTATATTTAAACTGCTGGGCATCAGGTAAAATGTTGTGCCCAAGGGTAATAAAGTGCTATGTGGAGTAGTGCCCAAAGCCTGCCATCACATTCCAGGGCAAGAGGCTGCATTCTCAGGTTGGTCTTCTGCACCATTGTGTTCAGAAAGGAGATTGGGGTGTTGCATGAGGCAAGGATACGAAAGATTGTTCAAACCTGCCTGAATCACAATTTGTCATTCTCAGCTGTTCCTTTCCTAAGTTTCAGCATAAAGAGTTTTCCTGATTTATGATCGTCATTGCGGACATACATTTTCTGTCGCGCATTAGTGGTGTGGTATAAAAATAAAAGCTGGTGATCAGATGGAGGCAGGATGCAACGCTTTCTGTCTCCATGGCATCAGTTTGGTTCTTTAGAGATTGGCTATGTTGTTGTGTGGTGTGAAATACTTAGTGCAGATCCAATCTAGTGCACCAGGGGGAGTTATGAGCCGATTGCTTTTTCTATCCAAGGTAGCCTGCTCCCATAAGCCTCCTGCATTCCTTTCATACTTTATCAATGGTGGGAGGGTGTCTTTAGAAAAGAATCACCTGTATATTCAGACCAAGAAGGAAAAGGGGCATGTATATGCCGTGATCATGTCAGCTTACCACAATTAAACAACAGGTACACAACAGGTACACAACAGGCAGTAGCAGTGCATGCATGCATGCCTGTCAGCATGCGTCCACAACTTTACTCTGTGGAGTCAGTAGTAACCGTGACACGGGAATACAGACAATGTGACCCGAGAATCTGGATGAAGGTGTCCTCATTAGAAGCTTTAACACTTGAAAATACCATTCCCACTCTTCTATGAGACGGGGGGATCCAACTTGATGGAGGATCATTTTCTAAACTCTCACAGAAGCCCAGGTGCATTTTCTGGTACACTAATGAAACTATATACACAGAAGAAGAAACGCGGCCCAATACGCTTCGTAACGGCCATGCTGTGGCATAAGCACAACCCTTGTAATGTAAAGTGTAAACTGGCTATGTAGTAAAGACAATCTACTGCTTACAGTGGCAGAAAAAACAAAAACACCCAAAAAATAAAAAAAATGTAAAGACATTTAAGACAAAACAGAAAATAAAATCACCCGAGACATTCAGCATTCCCAGGTTCCTTTCTGGAAGGGGTGGGGCTTATAATTTTACAAGATGTTGATTCGCAAAGAGGAATGTGCCTTACTCCCTATGGTAACTGGATTACACGACAACGACATAGCATAGGGAACACCATATTAAACAAATAAATTACACACGTAGCTGCTTAATTTCCTGCCGCACAGTTCTATACATACTGAATATTTAAAAAAATAGAGGCAATACAGTGCTAGCAAAGCATCCCATTTTTTTCTGATGCCAAAAACAACAAACATTCTTGCAAGAATGATTAACTTTTATAGGCAAAGACAGGTTTGGTCAATTCCCTTCTTCAAACTGTATCTCAGTGAGGGTAATGTGCCTGTGAAAATTGCTAATCAGGTCCAAATATTAGCAAAGAAAAATATGCATAAGCCTTACAGAGAGACCATCCTTGCAAGACTGTACATTGTATTTTGATATTTTTTGTTACATTAAAATGTACATTGAAAGTGTCTTTGGTGTAAGTTATTCAGTAATAGATTAAGCTTCCTATAAGCTTCAGATAGTGAAGAAAAAGAACTGAATTTGGCAAAGCTCACAATAAAATCGGTGAAATAGGTGAATCTACTGGTACACAGGGATGAAGTCAGATATGGATGAAGTCAGATATGGATGAAGTTAATCTACATTACCTGTGTGCAAAAGCATGTGCCGGATCAGAACCCGTTTGTGCGCTGTGGCAAAGTCACACTCGGTGCACTTGTGGATCTTCTCATTAGCATGCATCTTCCCCACATGGTCGCTGAACTCCACAGGGTTGAAGGTTTTGAAAGGACAAAAACTACATTCAAGCTTTTCACTACCAGGGTGGCCCTGCCGCTTATGTTTGCGGAACGCATGCTTGTTGGAGCACACAAAGGTGCACTGCTCACAGTGAAAGGCATAGTGGCTCTGGCGGTGCACCTCCATGTCATCTCGTGTAGGGAAGAGCAGAGTGCAGGCATGGTAGCCGCACTCTACTGCCTTGATACTATGAGCATCCTTCAGGTGCCGCAAAAACTCCTTGCGGTCAGTGGTAGAGCTGCTGCATCCTGCCTGGAAGCACGTCAAAAGCTGGTGCTCAGGTTTATGGGTCTTCATGTGCTCCTTCAAGGCTTGACTCAGCCTGAACTTCTCCTCACATACTGGGCAGGAGTAGGTGTCGGAGTAGAAGTTAGAAATGTGCTCGTGCATGCTTGCCATGTGGCGGTTCAAGGCATTCTTCTCCACAGAGCTATAATCACACAATGTGCAGCGGTGGCTCTTCTCACCCAGCTCTCTCATCATGTGGATCTTCAGCTTGCTGCGGCTTGTAAAGTACCGCTGGCAGTTCGGGCACTGCAGGCTTGGGTCAGGGAAGTGAAGGTGTAGGTGCTCCACCAGGTGTGTCCGCTTCTTGAAACAGCGCTTGCACTCAGGGCACATGTGGGTTTTGAACAGGTACTCTGTGCCTTCTTCAACGTCCCCTGCAAAGAATCAATGAGTAAACAGTGAAAACATAGGCACGACAGGAAACTTACATAGGTGATGTTCGTCCAAAGCATGTACAGAGGAAACCACATCTGTTACAAAACAAGTTTAACTACATGCATATTCTGGTTCAATAGGCTTCTAATCTCAACCACGTATCTTACATACTAACATTATCCATTCATTCGGGAGAGGCTAGTCCAGTCATGGTTTTAACTTTCCCATTCTGAGATTTGGAGTCCTGGAATTCCCAATTATAAATCCAGGAAACAAACAGCAGAATGCAAAGTTAAAACCAGGACTGGCCCATCGTCTCCTGAATGGAATGGACAAATTTGCCATGCATGAATTATAAAGTTAGTTGGAGGTCAGAAGCACAGTGCTTTGGCCAATTTGGACCATAGTAGGGAGCAGAGTCATCCAGCATATGGCTCTAAGTAGAGGGCCAAATTACTTCCAAGAGCGCCCTTTTATTTGGACTCTGCAATCTTTTCTTGCATCCCCATCCCCTAAATTAGACAAATGTAAAAATCCTATAATGTCTGATTCCGAACGGAAAGGTTAAACAACCAAATTCACTCAGCATATTTACTCAACCATAAACTAGCTGCAACTGAAAACATGCAGGAAATCAAAAAAACTAAAAACAAACTTTCTAAAGCTATCCTTTTTTTAAAGGTAATGAGAAAGCGGAACAGAAATGTAGCTCTTACTTTGCTTCTGGAGGCATGGGCTATTAATTATGGCATCAAACAAATGACCGACCTAAATGCTGACAACTCTCCCAATAGGTAAGAGGAGAGAGATTAGGAGCACTGCCCCTTTTCCACTTTTAGGAGCCTTACATTTGGAATGGGATAACAGCTTACGCTTGATGTAGAAAATTTCCCCCTTCTGCCATTGGTAAATCTAATTATTGAGTAGAAATGTATGTCGGTCAACCAAATGGCATAAGCAAATCACTAATAAAGACCAAGTTAGCTTATCTACATGAATCTTGAAAAATGTATTGCTGTATCTAATTGGAACTTATGATAGGAATGGTCTCAATTATTTAAATAAAATTGACCACCCACTTTGTTTACCCTCGGCACCGCTCTATGCTGCAGCTTGGTGAATACAGATCATCAACCAGCTTCTGTCTTCAGAAGAATCCACTGGCTGTCGCTGGAATAATGATATTATTGAAATAACACGTTTGGCTTTCAAAGGTTGCCAACTTTCATTTCTGAACTCACTGGCAGGTGAAGCTGCTGTAATCTGTATTGACCTATTAGCATAAGGGAAAAATCCATCCTAAAATGACAAACTACTAAATGAAAAGGATTCCAACCCATGAAATAACTCAGTATCATGTAGCCATGAATCAGAGCTCACCAAGAGGAATTATCTTCCAGTTTCCATTCGGTTGCCAACACGTTGTGCACATTTCAGTAAGCAGACATAAGCTTTTGAATCAATTTATATGATTATAGGTTATCAGCACTTGGGACATAGGAACACTTTTTTCATTCTGCTGTAAACATGTTCAATTATTTGGCTTACTAATAATGTAATTTCCCAGCACGGTTGCTCCTCAATGCCATGAAGTCACGCTTGTGTGCCGAAGAACATATACTCTTTCCTTAGAAACTGCTGAAAATCAAAGATTCACCATACCCTATTACTAAGCAATAAGGGGAATGTTCAGGCTTCTTTCATAATTAAATGTTAGTTTGGAATTTTCAAAAACAAAGGTTTGTCTTGAAACAAAACCTTAATAGTCACAATCTTTCATAAAGGTCTCAGGGATACCCTTCCCAAAGCTTTCTTGGTCGAAGACTTTCGAGACGGCATAGGTTTGGCTTCTAACTATGCCTGAGCACTTCGACAACTGTTCCCTTCACTTTCTCCCAATGCTTTCTGGTACTTGTAGTTGCAAGATTCTCATTCGGGTTTGAGCCACTCTCAATATTACTGGTTTCCATCAGTCGGCTCAGACCTATCTATCTCAGATCTATCACATCAGCCTCCCTCAGTCGGGCTAAGGCCTTCCACATCAGGCTCCCTCAGTCAGGCTCAGGCTTGAAAAGTTTTTCTCCAGCTCACACAAGCTCCCCTCGATCAGGCGCACGCTTGAATCCACCTTATTTTCTATTTCCAACAATCCCTTTCATCTTTACATAGTTGAATAGTTTCTTCTATTCAGGCATGTTACTACAGAGACTTTCGACTGTGCTGCATCCACCAGCAGGACCACCCTGTGTATATTGTATAGCACTGTCTCTTTAAAGCGTTGATCTTTCATTACTCGCGGTTGCCGTATTAGGCGCAACCTTATCATGATACAGTTACTTTCAAACAAAAACAACCGGGCCCTTCTTCTCTTGAGATCACTCACCAGCTGTGTGCTAATATTGTTCACATGTTCGAATTGAAGGTGCCTTTACTCATAGCTTTATCAAACCTCCCCAATTCAATCATTCACTGGGAGGGAAGCAGGCTTCTCATCAAGGTTCCCCAGAAGGACGACTTCCAGCTCATGTTATCAGCGGCTTGTTGCAAGCACGGTTCCTTTGCTTGGCTTTCTTGAGACTTCTCCACAACTCATAAAAACCTCTGGCTTTCTGCCCTTCAAGCTAGCATCGGCTCGCTCAGCAGTTACCAGAACAGAAACATTTATCTGGACTTCAAGTCGCACAATGCAGCATTCTTATTTCGCTACCACTTTGCCAGCTTGCCTAAAACAGCATTCTAATGGTTAGGGGAGCTGCAGGGTTTTAAATGGGATGTTTCCTGAGTACAAGGCCTGGGCTTAAGCCCCAGGGGAGGAGCTCTGGTTTGGGCACTGCCAGCCAGGTAACCCCAGCTGCCCCTGGTTTGGCTCCCTGGAGGCACAACTCCCTCGCCACACTACAGCCTTCCCTGTACTCACAGGCTCAGCGTCTTGCGGGCCTTCCAGGCTCTCCAGGATCCCTCCAACTGTTGTTCTCTTCTAGCCTCTGTGCACCATCCAGCACCCCCAACTCGCTCAGAGTGTGCTTGCGAGCTCCATCTTTTATACTTGCTGGGAGAATTAACAGGAGTCAGGTGTGAGGGATTGCCCAGCCCTGCTGACTCTGACTGACCTTGTTTATGGGACAAGATGGAGACGGCTCATAGGAATCTATGGTACATTGTTTCCTATAGGTAATCTTCATGGCTCCAATTAGCCTCTTCCTCATCTCAGTGACTTTGGGAAAAAGCAGTAGGGAGGAATTATGGGAGCTGTAGTGTTTTAGCGTTTGTAGAAAAATTATATAAAATGTGGTTAGGTGAAGGGGAACAAAAACTATGAGGTTGGCATTTCCTTCTGTAGTAATAAAAAGCTGATTTTTGAAAGGCGTTTGATACAGAAGGGGTGTTATGCAAGGTTGAATTTGGTCCGTCCTGGTTGATAGCCAAGGTTTGGATTCCATTAAGGGATAAAGTTGTGGGGAGGTGGTATAACAGTAACCTACAAAGGCAGAGGGGATGTCAGGTAAGGAAGTTTAAGCAGGGGAGGGGGAATACCATGTTTCACCTTTAGGTGTTCTCCCCAAGGTCCCCAGAGATCCCTTACCCAGGTGAGTATCCCTCGCTTGTTGACCCCCAGGGTTGGGACCCAAGCGCAATGACCCTCCCTTGGCCACCTGAACAAAGAAACTCTGGAGTCTACAAGTGAGAACACCCTCAGGTTACTCGCAGGCCCCCAGTGACCAATCCTTTCGCCCATGGGGGTTAAAAAATGGAGAGTCTTGGTGATCTAACCAGAAGCATGAGTCATCTATCAGTACACCAACAATGAGAAATTATATCTCAATATAATGTTGGAACAAGACCTCAGACAATTGCAAGAGTGAATTGGGGAAACTGTAATAAGCACTTTTAATACGGAGGCAAGTGCGTATAGTCCTAAAATTAACTGAAGATGGTTTCATGGGTGAAACAGAGGAGTTTTGAATACCGAACGAACTGAAAGCATTAATGAATACCATACAAAATTAAAGTAACTAAGGAGTATGACTGAATAAGCATTTCTCAAAGATGCACACAGACAGAACAGATAATATGTTTTGGAGGGTAGGACGGAATTACCCAACCCGAAATGACCGACCTCACCAACCTCACCAAAAGACCTAAAACACACACCACAAAAAGTTCTAACTACGAAAAGTTCGAACTATTGGTGGTGTGTGTTTAGGTCTTTTGGTGGGGGTCGGTCTGGGTTTTTTTTTTTTTAAAGTCTGCAGGGTGCGGGCGGGTGTCCCCAGCAACACCCTGCTCACTACACTGTACAGTATAGTGAGCGGGGGAAACCCCTGCAGATGCTCAAAAAGAAAAGGAAAGGAAAGGGAACCTGTGGCGCCGGTTCCCGATCACGGAAGGGAAATGGAACCAGCGCTGCAGGGACACAGCACAAAGGAAAGGTAAGTAAGGTAGTGGGGGTATGTTTGGGGTGTGTTGTGGGTGTATGTCTGTATGCTTTTGTAATGGAAATGTTTGCATGGGAAATGTACAAACATTTTGTATTGCGTACATTTCCCATACAAACATTTCCGTCGCAGGTAATTTACCCGTGGACAAATCACGTAGATCCGTTTCGAATGGAATAAAAGCAACGTTGTGCAGGTGGCAAATACCACAGAATGAAGTGAATGAAATACAAGTGTTGGCAAAACAAGAGAAGTCACATGAAGGGCGTGAGAAGAGAAACAAGTATTAACACAAGTCAAGTGCTCAAATCAAGTGCTCAAGGAACTACAAATTAAGAGAAATCCTGTATTGGCAAGACCCAGAGAAGTATCAAAAGTGTAATCCAGCCAGTGGTCGAAGTGAGCAGGAACGGTCGGGAGCGGTGCTCCTCTACTTTTTAAAATTAAGTTTTACTGCTCCTATACTTTTATTTTAAAAAGAAACCGTTCCGGAACGGTTTCGTTTTAAAATAACAGTGTAGGAAGAGGTTGAAACTTGCACTTTCAGTGCACTGCACTGAACATTCCCTTAAACAGCAGACAAATGTGGTTGGCGGTTTGTATTGTGTGTGGGAGGGTGCAGGGCGATGGGGAGCGGGGCAGGCTAGCAGGAAACATAGTTCCACTACTTCTTTTCTTACACTTCGACCACTGAATCCAGCAAATGGTGCCCAAGCTAGCCACAATACGGTGTTGGCAGAAAATAAAAGAAATACCAATCATTGTCAAAGGAAAGCAGTGGACAACTCTTAGTAAAATAGATAGAATAGGGGTATTGGTTGCATGACCTGTAATGGGTGGACCGTGTGGTCCGACAACAGCACCTAGACCATGTGCCTAGAATGAAAAAGCAAAAGGAAAACAAGAGTCGAGAGTGTTGACGTTAAAGTCAATGAAAGTATACATGGAAAGACTTGTGTTGTAAGAGGCGTGAGTTGGTGAACCAGGGAAGATTACCCATAAGAAGATTGGGGTGAATCCCAATCCTTTGTGAACTTGAACCTTCCATCTTAACCTTGGGGAAGGGATCCCAGAGACTTTGTGGAACTGCTTTGAACTTGGGGAAGGGATCTTCGTGAGTTTTGTGGAACTGCTTTGAACGGTAAGCCTGGAGCTGAAAGAAGCTCAGAACTGTATTTGGAACCCTTTCTTTTATTGCTGACATCCCTACACATTGTTTAGCTTTAGTTTTAGTTGTGGCACATTGTTTAGCTTTAGTTGTGAGGGCAAGTATAGGTTTGGGACACAAACAGGCTTTTGTTGAACTTTCTGACTCAGACTTTCCTTAGTTTCATTAGGTAGGGAAATCCCACCTTAGCAAAGGGCAAGCTAGGCCTTCAAACATTCCGATATTTAAGTTAAAACCTTTTTGTTTTAACATTGAATCTGTTGACTGTGTCTTGCTTCATGATGCCTTCACACCGCCTCCCACCTGAAACAAGCATTAGCAAAGCCAACAGTTTTAGCTTTCGTGTAGGCATGGAATCCACATTTTTCAGTCACTGCCATAATGGTAGTATATGGCTACCAGAGCATATTATGCCAGTGCATGTCACATGCCCATCTAATGCCTCTACAAGAGCTAAAACTGTTGGCTTTGCCAATTACTGTTTTAACACAAATTCAGTGCAAATAACAGCTAAAAGGACAGAGATACTGCTTATAAATCACGTGAATGGTTTAGCTGGATAATATCTGCAATTAAGCCATTACTTTTCAGAAGGCAGTTTAGAGACGAGAGAGCTAAACTCAAAGAGATCCCTGCAAGATGCGCATTTGGCAGGGAGGGCTGGAAATGGGTGGGAATGTCAATAGCGCATAGCCTGGCCATAGGCAGTAAATGGATGGATAAATAACCAAACCACAGATTGTGTGCCACACTTGATATCTCATCTCTCGCCTATCTTTACTTCCCAGGACCATAGTTCTGGCTTATATACAGTAATTTCAGCACAACCTAAGTCAAAACTTAAAATGAAGGTGTGTGCTCACAGCAACACTTGTTTGGCCAGCTCTAGAACACACCAAAAAAATGCAACTGTATATCCTAAAGTGCGAAAAGGAGCTAAGGTGTCACAAATGTTCCAATGCAAACAGTGTATTTCATTTTCCATTAGCAACTGAAAGCTTGGTTTATTCTTTCAAGAATATATAGAGGAGTGATATGGGTATACATACATGTAGAAGCCTATTGTGATTGTACAAGGATTTGTACGTGCACAATGATAAAATAATCAGTGGTTTTCTATTGTGGTCTTTGGCAATGCTGGTTAGCTCTCTGGTGAAATCTCAGACAAACTCATTTCTCCTGTTTAACCCTGCATACATGATCAAAGGGAAGGTAAGGTTGCATACATGATCAAATGGAATGCAAGGTTAGGTGTCCCAGGAGATTATCCTTTTTGAATGCGCACGCTTAGTTTATCTTTCCTTCCATGAACGCATTAAGCTTCACAGACCAAACGGCCACATGGAAAGATCCTCGAGTAAATGGATCCTCCCACCCACCTTCAAGAGAATATTCTTAATAATACATTTTTAAATTCCACCAAGGATGAATCCATAGTGCCCTAATCAGAAAATAATAACATGACAACCTAACCTGTGAGAAGCCAATTCCAACTTCAAAGGCTGGAAGATTTCACTTTTTGACATCAGTTAAGGCAATAAAGCTGACCAGATGCCCAGTAATGGAAAACAGATAATGGTGCTTCTGACTGCAGTTGGCATGAATTATGATCCTAGCACTGGGTTTCACAAGTCTAAACAATTCAACTTTGCTGCAGAAATATAATGCGCCATTGGAATCAACATTATTCATGAATTAAAAAAACTTTTTTTATATAAATCCACAGCCACATGACTCAGAATCTACAGGAAGGGATCATCAGGGCCTTGGTCTAAATTTGACATTTGTAGGACGATTACAATTGATACAATTAGAAATATTGACAAATATTTGATTGTATACATTCAAGTCTCCATGTCCATCTGGGATAGGGAAACCAGAAATCTATATTTCAACGATGCGTTATGTGCCACAATTAAATATGGAACAAACATGACTAATTCAAAAGTATGAGAGCAGGTAACCCTAACATTTTTCACCTGTATTGAAAATATGATCATTTTATGAAGATTGGTGATGTGCGTTTGCTGGGTGTGTCTGACTAATAAGCAAGCCGATGGAAAGGTTTGATCAATCAAAAAGCGAAACAATGATGAGTGTGGGAAAAATTACCACTGTACAAGTAAAAACATGAAGGGAATAGAGGCTGCATAGAAGGATAGCACATGTCGCAATGGATAACTACCGCACTTGGATAAGATCTGTATATGGAACAGACTGATGAGTCTGAAAAACATTACCCTAAGGCAGAAACACTTGAAATTGTCACCTCTAAATGATTGCGCAGCCCTGAGCAAATGGTAAATGTCCTATTCAATTTGAGTGTGTAACTGGACAACAGATACGGTGAAACAAAGAGTCCAAAGCAAGTAGATTCTTCAGTCAAAATACGCGGTTGAAACAGATTTTATGAAATGATGCAAAAACAAGACTGCCGACACGTGTTTCGACCCCGAACAACGGGTCTTTTTCAAGGCAAGACTGTGGTGTTAGTATGATTCATATGCATTCAAATACAGCAATATATTATGTAATCATGCCATAAAGATAAGAACATTTGAAATTTAAACAAAATTAACCAGCAGAGGAAGAAGAGGAGGCCAGGGTTAAAGAAGAGAAATGCAAACAAGAAAGAAAAAAGCCCATATGTACATTACATCATGTCAAAGAGCAAAGCAACCATTTCAATGTTAAACATATTCCAAGTAAATAAGGAGTAAATAAAAAACATTTGATTTATTACCATATATTGTCGAACCAAAAAATCGCGGTCGAAGAACCAATATGTGAATGTCCATATGATGAAAACAAAATAATATGTAAAAAAGAGAGAAGAAAAAAAAAAAAAAAAACCATAAGCCTGAATCCTAAATGAATAAACAACTGGTACATTTTTACAATTAGTTAATCCCATGTACACGTATAGTGCAAAGGTAACAAACTATTGTGCCAAGGATCAAAATGCTCATCCCTCATGCGCCTCATGGTGGTAAAATGTATTGTTACATTGTCACCCGTGTGTGATATAAATGTTAGAATGAATAAATGTTTTACCGTATGTTATTCAAACTGCGTTGGAAAACCCAAGCCCTCCTGGGGGGCAGATATATGGGCCAATTCTAAAGTAGTTGATTCTCCTCAAGAAAATAAGCGGCAAATAACTGAAAAATACATAAACAAAGAAGCCCAAGGCATGAGTAGCCTTGACAAGAGATCGACTTATGACTTGAATGGGTTGTCAAAAAAATCCAAATGCGTAAAAATAATGGACAGCAATACCTGAAGCAGTCTCTGTTACTGATACAGTGTGGTACATTCCCAGAACATGGGAGTTTGTTCAAACGTTGCAACTGCCAAGGAAAGACAATGCATCAAAACCCAATTCCGCAGATGGGTCAAATAACATGAATATTTGTGAAAATCGTTCTAACAGTGAGATACTCTGAAGGTACTGTCAAGCCCATACCTGTGAGTTCAGGGGCTGGTTCCCCACTGTGGCCAAAGTCCAAACGCTTCACGAAATCAGTGTTGTGCAGTTCATTCCTTCCATGTGTTTAGAGAAAAGAACCTAAAAATGTGTCACATGACTCAGTCATGTGGTTGAATTTAGTGCATGGAATTGTGGTAATGGTAGTCCTTGTATTAAATAAGGCAAGCGCTTGCTATGTGTCCTAGAGAATGTCTACATCCGTTAGCACAACTAATAAATATTAAATAAAAGTCTAATGCATAATAAACTGTAATGGCAGTGTGCATGCAAATAGAAATAAAAATATTTTAATTGAAATAAAAAAAAAAAAAGTTTTTTTGAAAAAAATCAAAAATCTCTGGAATATTCAATGACAGCAGTGGACGGATGAGCAATTAGAAACTGGCAGCGATTCCTGACGATCTGGGTTGTTTAAATTTACCCTAAGGCAGACCTACTTTCCTGAAAAAGGGATGAAGAGACCAAGAGAGTCCAGCTGACTGAATTCCATGGGAACACTCAAGGGTCTCTGCTGGTTCTAGGCCTTAAAGAATTATTTCAAAGCGAGTATGAAAACTTCCCAAATGTAATTAGATAACTCCCCTAAAATCATTGCCCTGCCAAGTCTCTGGAGTGGAAGGGAGCTGGGAAGGTGGTTTTCACTGGGGAGAACTCATTCCAAATAGCATATGTTGATATTTTACAACAGTGCTTTCACACTATATTTAAAGCCAAGTGAGATTTTACTTGTTTCTCGGCACAGAGTGCATGGGTTGATGAATTACAGAACCAGAACAGGATATTGTAGCTTGTTAGTGTGAGCTATTTCCTATTTTTGCCGTTTTTAAAGCTGCAAGAGATTATATTTCTATAAGAACAAACATGCTCTCTCTGGACTTTGTGTGTGCTGTGTAAAACAAGGAGCTTTTCCAGCGCTCAGAGTGTAACATCTTTTAAATGCTAGCTAATATAAATTGAATCCTGTGTAGCAATGTTCACAGGTATAGTCAACACCATAGGCTGTTAAATCGGTAGCCACTCTTCATAGCCTAAATGGAGAATTGACAAATAACCTGTGAACGCCATAGATATGTAAAAAGACATATTGGAATGGAAGGGAGTTTAGCATTTTCATTGCTATGGAAAATATGCAGTTCCAAATAAACACTAAGATTTAGCCAGTGATTTTGTGTGGATGCGAGTGGTCTCCTAACTAAATACACCAAAGCAATTCAAGTAATTTTGGGGGGTGGGGGGCGCATAGTTGTCCTTCCAGAAAAAATCAGACTGACGTGGATACACAGAGTATACAATAAGTAGCCCAGTTTCCATAAACACATGCCTACAGATCCTAATGCAATCTATCATTGTTTTTTGCATATGCTAGAAACTTTACATTAATGTCATTTGTCTATGCAACTTTTCTATGACACCAATACTTATTTTTGATATTGGATTAATACAAGTTGTAATGTGCTATTTATGTAAAAGTTTAGAGGAGTGGACATAAAAGCGAACAATACAAGGTATCCCTCTATGCAGATGACGTAATGCTCCCTCTTACAGATAGTGTCTCCTCTCTACCGGAATCCCTTACCGAACTGGACCGATCCGAACAGGTGGCAGGATTTTCTGGCAACTACCCCAAATCAGGGGCCTTGGCGATAGAGATGCCTGAGAACACTATAAACGATCTGCGCCAAATATGCCCTATGGCATGGAACACGAAAGCAGTAAAGTACTTGGGAATACAAATCACATTGCCTCTATGTAGCAAAGTTCACCCCCCTGTACAACGACTTAAAAGCAGACCTCAACAGATGGGCAGGTAAGGAAATCTCCCTGCTAGGAAGAATCATATCCTGCAAAATGAATCTTTTACCTAGATTCTTCTACGTATGCTGAACCCTGCCAGTCCCTGTGAAACCACTCCTGCGCCCCCAAAAGTTAATCTCCCGGTTCATATGGAAGAAAGGAAAGGCTTGAACCCCAAGGGCAGTAATCACAGGGGTGGCAAAATGGGGCGGATGGGATGACCAAACCTACGCTATTACTACGTGGCGGCGCAACTAACAAAACACGGAGGCTTAGTCAGTCCCCACTCACCGCGAAATGGGCAATCATAGAACAAGCCAGATGCTCTCCTCCACTAAGCTCCCTGCTGCATGCCTTGGGGCCCGCACGCAGGCATTCGACAACAATCCTCTCCTCAACGAGAATGACTTGGAGGGTCTGGGAATGGGCCCTACGAAAGAAAAGGATCCTAAAAGGGCTGAGCCGAACTCTTCAGTCCTACAAAACCAAAAGGTTCACTCCAGGCCTAGTAGTGACCAATTTCAAGAACTGGAAACAAGGAGGGCTGAAGCCGATTTCACAACTGTGCGAGGGGGGCACCCCCTTAACATTGAGGAATGCAAGGCCAAAAGTGTTCTATTGGAAACGGACAGGTTTGCATACACACAGATCTGCCATTGGATCTCCAACCGTACATTAAGCGGGAAGCCACTAGAACCTTGCGACCCATAGTATTAACATTACAGGAGGTCTCAAGAAGAGGCCTTGTCTCAAGGCTATATAAACTGTTACAAGAGGACATGCTGGTCGAACCCCCCCAGCCCCCCACTACATGGCCTAATGGGAAAAGGACCTGGGCCACCCGATAGAAGACCACACATGGATAGACATCTGGTTAAGGAACAGAGGAACAGTAAAGCCGCAAGATGTGTAACGAACAAAGAATGCACACTTAAATTACTCTATCGGTGGTACTACCCTCTAAAGCGCCTGCATCACTTAGTTTGCAGAGCCCAGAGTGCTGGAGACAGTGTGGGGCGCGGGGTACATATCTCCACATGTGGTGGGACTGCCCAGTGGCGGGGGAAAGTTCTGGGAAGAGGTGCTCCAGACCATCGAAGCAATCACGCATTGCAGACTACCAGTGGACCCACTAGCAGACAGCTACCCAAGGAAATGACTAACTGCGAGATTGGTAACCCAACTCCTCCTGGCAGCGAAAATTACCATAGCCCGGAGGTGGAAAATCGTGCGAGAGCTCTGTGGTGGTTAAAAGTCTGGGACATCTTAGTAGCAGAAAAGGTCACAGCTACGAAAGAAGGAACTCTGCATCGCTTTACAGACTGTTGGTGCCCCGTCCTGGAATCCGACCGTGAATTCTCGGCACTCACCTTTAAACCGAAGCTGCCAAAGCCAACCCTACACTCCTAGAAAAGGGGAGACCCAAACGGCAGACTGAAGTGACGTCAAGAGAAATGGGAGGGGATTGTAAATTAAGACGCAACTTCAACATGGTCTTATCACAGATTTCTGTAAATACGCTGTTGCAACCGACTTTAAATAAAGTTGTTAAAAAAAGAATCAAGGGTGCTGCTTAGAGATGATGTTGTATTATTTAGGATTATAAATGTTAGAAATACATTGACTGGATATCTCGTGTGACTGCATGCGTGCACGGTTTTAGTGAGACGTCAGACAGGCAAACCCAATTGTGAAAACAAGTTATCAACGTTCATAGATCTCATTGGGGTGATTTCCCCTGCATAAGGGGAAACGCCACTTTCTTTTATATTTGATTTTGAACTAGAAAACCAGCATGTTTATTGACCCAGAATTGTTTAGTGGGAAAATAGACCAGGGAATGTTAGATGAGAGAGGGTCACTTCACTAAGTGACCATCTCTGATCTGACATTCCCTGGACAAGAGCAACATATATACAGATATGACTATGCCACGCACTATACTTGGAACCCCCCCCCCCGACCCCCCTGCCTCACAGTTGACAAAATTCCAACG
Source organism: Ambystoma mexicanum (assembly GCF_040938575.1). Classification (NCBI taxonomy): domain Eukaryota; kingdom Metazoa; phylum Chordata; class Amphibia; order Caudata; family Ambystomatidae; genus Ambystoma; species Ambystoma mexicanum. The sequence goes on from NC_090931.1 coordinate 1,432,710,223, forward strand.
AGTGCAAAACATTGCTATGAGAAGACTCCTAACTTTAGGTCCTAGAGAACACATTTCCCCTGCCCTCCTTCACTGGCTCCTGATCGTTAGAAGAGCTTCCTTCAAGGTGATGTGCATCGCTCACCAAACCTTCTACAACAAAGGACCTGAATACATTCAGCAACAACGTACTCACTACAGGCTGAAAATAAACCTGAAAATAAACCTCAGATCTGGCTCCGCACTTCTATTCATAATTCCAGTGCCCAAATCAACCCATGTTTTTGGGGTACCTCCTTCTCAGTACAAGCACCCACAATCTGGAACTCTCTCCCAGTAATTACCCGCTGCATAGAGGATCACCTCACCTTCAGGAAAGCACTCATAACCTGTTTCTTCTCTAAGAAACCCGAGGGTATTCTCCCAAGTAGACTCCGAGAATCTCTTATTCAGGTGGCCATGAAAAGGCTGGTGCTCTCAGATACCAACCCTGGGGGCGGATCATCTGGGTAGGGGAGCCCGGGGTTATGCTTTTGGAATACCCCAGGTGAGACACGGTACTATACAAGGGACGAAGTCGAGGAGGACGAAGCCCCTGAGGCTTTTGTAGGTTGTTCCACATTTACCTCCCTTCCTTCCACCCAAAGAACCTCCCTTATCCAAATCCAACAACCACTCAATATCTGGTAAATCCCATAGGAGCCCAAACCCTGTTGCACTCGAAAACCACAACTCTAAGAATCCCTGTTTTCCTGTTTGCTACCCGAATACTCCTAATCATTCTTCTCCACGTCCCTATGATTATTCTTTCCCGAACTCCCAGTCTACTTTGACAAAATACTACCGTTCCCACAATCCACCCTGTTCATTTCACGATAATAATCCCAGTCATTCCCATTTGTTTCACAAACCCTACCAATCTCACCCTTCTGGGTTGACCAACCACTCCCAACCTTATGACATCTTTTCCCCATTCTACCCCGTAGGATATCTAGAAATGTTAGCCCACCTCCTTTTCCAACACTTTTACACTATGACAAAGAACGGACTAATACCAAAACTGTTTACCTGACATGTCACAACCCGAGAGTCTTAAAATGGCAAAATATCCTATTCTGGCCGTCCCCTGATCCCACCCCGCCCCTCAGAAGACGATCTCGTCCTCACCCCCACCCTCTACTACCAGCTTTCCATTAAACCAATTTATCCATTGGTTCTGAAAGTGACTTTTCATTCATGTTCTTCTCCACTCACCTAGCTGATGTTAGGCTCTGATGAAGGCTTAACCCCTTTCTAGGGGAATCGCAACCAAAACTAGATGGAACATTAACCTATCATTTCACTGCGATAATACTCAGTGAAGGGATAGATTAAGTACTCAGTACTAATGCATTGAAATAGAGAATCATAAATGCATGCGTAATGTAAAATGAACTCTTCATTACACAAATCTCCCTGTTGTTTCTTTGGTACCCGTCGACTTCTAGGTGAATGTGATTTAATATATACGCGATTTGTATGAGTGCTTCTGTTTTTTGCCCTGTCTCATTAAATGTTTTATTAAGTATTCTTAGCAATAATTATTGGCTTAAAGAAATGTATTGTGCACTCATTTTTTCACGATTTATTCGGCATGTATTCTAGATATTAAAGTAAGAGTTTAATCAGCAGTGGCGAGTATTGCACCTAGGGAATTTCCTTGTACCCTTTATATTTGTCCTGGTAAACGTTTTAGGTTTTAGTTTCAAATCCTCTTTGTGTCACACACCCTTATCCTAAACACATGGGTCCGCCCGCCCCCTTTCTGTAACTTGGCCAAAGATATTAATGTCATTATTATAGTTCTGTGTGCCTATTTGTGATATCCGTCCAGCTGTAAAACTGGCAGTTTGTCTGCCTGCATATATGAATATATTCAGCCTGCATTCCTGTGTGTTTGCTCTTGCAGCAGTGGGAGATTCATATGTTAAACAACTGTATTTTTAGCATAGTTTTATTTTTATAGACCCTTTCTGGTCATCATTTTTATCATAGTTCTTACCATATTGTTTGGAAGTTTCTACTGTTGATAACATCTCTGGAGAGCACATATTGTCCTTGGCAAATGCTACTAAACCAGAGTCAACTTATGTATACAGTCTACTTTTATCCATTTACCTTTATGGCAAACACTTTGGGGCCAAGGCTTGGTACACGTTTGGGCACAGTGCATAGAATCCTTGGCTCCCCCTCATTTTTCTGGCTGGAGCACGATTTTGTCACAGGGATTCATGTAATAAACACATTTAAGCACCTGCTTGCTTAGAAACAACCATTAAAAAGAACCATGGAGACTTCCATCCAAAGAGGCGTATTAAACGCATTTCTGTGAAGATAGTGGTAGGTATGTTTTTCTAAAGTCCAACTGGGGTTAGACTTCATAAGACATCTCTTGGTATTAGGGACCCAACTCTTAATATAGGCTTGTACTACACAGGTCGGTAGAGTGGCTGCGAAGCCAGCCTTGTCTTACGAGGGAGTTACGTGAGCTCTAGAGCAGTACAAAGAAATCAGTACATACAGAGACCCAAGAAAACACTTAAGGTTATATTAAAATATATTTATATATACACACACAAACAAATTTAAAATGCAGCAACCACGAATAACAACATTAAATTAGAAAAGGAATACGATTATAAAAAGGAACAATAATGCAGATGAGTAACTTTTCATATACTTATCATATCCAGCACACAGAGCGACTTCGGTTAAGGTCAGTAAAACCACTTATAAGTGTCACCTTCGCAAAATTCAGGTTAAGGGGAAGTAAAGGTTAGACAGAACACAGCTAGCAACTAGTAACAGTGTACACTCTCCAAGAGGCATATAGGCAGTTTACCAACTAAAAAAGTGTTCACAAATTAAGTTTATGGAGGAACCAGCATTGCCAAATGCAGTAGGATCAAGAAGACAGACCATTGGGAAACCAGCAAAGCCACAGTCAAATGAACAGCACCAGTTCTGATGAAAATCTTCAGAGAAATGTTAAGTAACCAGTCAGTTGTTTGAGCCTTCCTGTAGGAATACAGGTTGCAAGACCTGCACAGTGAAGTTGAGGTCAACTACCAATTGAAAAAACAGCACTCACTCTATGAGCAAAGGAGCACTGAAAATGGCCTAAGGTAAGTGTAATCCAAGCCCCATAGTACCTGAAGAGTGAGTACCTGAAGAGTGAAGTTGAAAATGTAGCTGGTCGCCTTCCTGATGCAACGATGATTTATGAACCATGGTCGTGGTCACGAAAGAGGAGGTTGGGGGGACTTCGGTGGGCTTCCGGGGCCGCACTCGAGAGAAGGGATCGGCAGCAAAGGATTGCACTCACTCCAGCGGCTGTTTGTGGTTTTGGTGCCTTTTTCTTAGCGCCAAGAAGAAACTAATATCGCTGGTTGGATTCTCTTCGATTACTCGGTCCTGAACTCTGGTGAGGGAACTTTTGGTGATGGATTCCTACTTCTGGAGGTCCACACGGATGCCTGCGAAGTTTCAGCAAGATTTGTTGATTGCAAGATGATGCACTCGCAAAAGTTAGAGGTACCCCGGGTATTGGTGTTCTGCAGCTCAGGAACTTCACAAGCCATCAGAGATGGCCCAAATTGAAGAAGGTCTTGAGGCTAGTTGGTCCCACCAGCCCAAGGGAGGAAGTCGTCCTTGGCGGTGCTTGCCTGTCGAGTTGAAAACGGGGTCCGCAGAGCTGCAGGACTTCACCGGTACTTCCACGGATGTTGAAGGTGCTGCTGGTGTCTCTGCTCATGTTCTGCTTCAAGTTTCAAGTTCCAGTGGTCGACTCGGCATGTGGTCCAAAAAACCTTGCCTTACATGCTGGAGCCCACCTGGGGATTGGTTGTCCTGCAGGAAAGCCAGCTGCCCAGTTTGAACTGGTTTCAGCCAGGCACACCTACCAACAAAGGACAGTGAAGTGTCAGGACCCTCCCACACTTCCTGCCTTGCCAGGTACACTGAAGCGTGGGTGGGCTTCCCACAAGAAGCCTGCCAAAGGCAAAACTCACAAAGGACCCAACCGTACCTAGAATGATAGAAGAACCAGGTGAGTAAGATAAATGTTATCGTACTACTCTTGGGAGGTGTAGTTCACACAAGAGAATACAAGGGACTCCTCTGTGACACAGAGGGTACTGTGTGTCACAAAAGTCAATCACAGAGGCCTGCATTGAAATACATGGGGGAAAGCATACGCCACAAAAGCAGAAAAATAAGATTCCCAGTCAGAGTAAAAGAAAAAGTGAGTGGTAAAAAGTTCCACTCACTCAGGAGAATAAATCAAAAAAGTCCAGTCCAGCAAAAAGTGTTGTGGTTCTCAGGTTAAGGGGAATTTTCTCACTAACAGTCAATTAGTGGGTGAGAACAGTCTAAATATCATGCACTTGTTCCACGGAGAGGCCAGTTATGTGTAACATTTGATGTTAGGAACAAGGTTTCATTGCCACGTTGTATGTGTGCAACATTTTAAAATTAGTTTTTAACTTCAGGACAGACATATTACAAATATTCACCAACATAGAAAAGAAACATGTATAGTTAATGTGGTTTAATGAATTTTGTGTCTCAATGGATGCGTTATTAAAGAGAAGCCCTAATTTGTGTATTACTGTCGTTTGCACCGATTGTCGGATTGGTATCCAGTTAAAATTTCGAATGAACAATTTCGAATGTCTTTTTGTGGAGAAAAAGAAATGTCGAATATATTTTTTTTGGGTTTAATTAGTAAAAAAGGGTCAATAAAAAAAAGGCATTCGAAAATGTCACTATAAACCTGTCTGATCTTACCCAGAGATTCTGACATTATTTATAGAATTAATTTTAAGATTTTGCATATTGCTCTCCAGGTTTGGACCGAGTCTACCCACTGATTTTCCTTTCCACCACAATTAAAGAAAGCGCACGAGCAAAGACTGGATTTCAACACAATAATTAATGTTTTGTAAGATTGCAAACAAGTCAATATGAGATAGCTATACCATAACAAGAAGAAAAATAAAAATGATCTGAGACCTCAGTGTCCAACAGCCATCAATGTACACAAGTGCCCATACCTTTGAACTGACGAACCCGTGCTGTGCGTGGCACCTTTGCTTTTGAGGGTGCAGCCTTTTTATCCTTGGCTGCCTTGCGTGTACTCTGCATGTGTTCTTCCGCGTGCTCCTCTTCTGATGAAGTTGAAGAGCTGTTGTCCTTGCTCTCAGAATCCTCCTTTACTGCTGACTCTATTCTGCCTTGGGGAGGGATGTCGCTTGCACTGCTGGCTCCATCCTCCGCCAGATCTCTATTATCCTGGCTGTTCTGGTCCTCTTGTGAGATATCCCCATCTGCTCTCAAACAGAAAGCAACAATTTATGGCACATGAAACATAACTATACAAAGCCTACAAATGTCATTTGCAGGAAGCCAGTCCTCAATATCATTTCAGCTCTGGCTTTTTTATAGTTTACAACTCAGTTACAGAACTCTTCCCTACCTCTAAAATTGAATCAAAGAAGATTGTAGGGGTAAAGATTTCAAGTTGCAAGCTACTAGACAGCCACAGACGTCAATCGCCACCCCAAATACATACATACAGACAACACACCATTTCTTACTCGCCACAGGTCAATTACTACTAGATAATGGCTACTAGCGAGTGCCCATTGTGCACCATGGAAGATGAATCATGAGGAGGCCGAGACCTCGTACTTGAGCAAATGTTCTTAGAATACTAAGGTTCCACCGAGTAAGATATGTGCCACTGAGGCTTTAGGAAGGAACGCCCCTTGACAATCATCCCGTTGCAACTGCATTAATGTCAATACATAGAACATACAATCTCCTCCCCGTATCTAACCCCCCTTCCAGTATCCTTTGATTGTACCTGCATGCTGTCTGCACCCGTTCCCTTGTTTCGCTTCCGGTGTTCCTACCTCTGCTTTTATTCCTTGCCCAAGGCCATTTACTTTTGTGTATTCCCTTTTTCTTATACTTTCCCTGGATCTTTATCCCTTTCAATAATTTTCTGTATCTCCACCCCATCCAGTCTCTGTCCCCTCTGCCTGCACTCCTTTTAAGTATCATTTCACTATGTCTTTATCCCTTTTCATAATCTTTCCCCCTGGCTTTACTCCATTCTTATTTGCTTGCTGCCTTTTCAGTACCTGTTCTTTACACCTACATCTCTTTCATTATGCCCTTCTTATGTCTGGATTCGTTCCAATAGATTTCACCTGTATAGCTTCAAATATATCTGCCCCTTATGTGCGTGTCCCTCCCACTAATACTGCCTGGGTCTGCACTCTTTTCAGTACCATTTTGTTGCTTGTAGATCCTATTAATATCCTTTCCTAGTATCCGGGCCTGGGTGTCTCGTCCAGTTTCTGTCCCATTTCCATGTCTCTCAGTATAACTCCCTCGCGTCTACATCCATTCCAAAAGAATGGCCTTGTCCCTGTGATCCTCCCAGTATCACTCGCTCAGGAGTTAATCTCTTCCAATAACCGAAACTTGACTCTTGCATTACCCATCCCTTGAGTCAGTATACAAGGCTCGAGCCTGCATCCTCCCCTTGAATCTACAATCATGCCAGTAGCCGGCCCTTCCGTCTGCATAATTTTACGGCTTTTTGTTTACAACCCACTGTTGTGAGATGTACAACCACTAATGGAGGATCAAAAGCGCCCAGCCAAAAAGAAAGCAAAGGTAGAGCGTGGCAGAGAAGTCCACCTTAACTCTCAGGAAAGGGGTAGCAGGCTGAAACAAAAAGGTACAATTAGTCCACACTCCTATCCATAGAAAATCCCTCATATCTGGAATAATGTGCACAATAAATTATGTTACACATCTACAACTATTAGTTCAAATACATACTTCAGCAACTAACATAGAACAAAATACACAGTACATTATAAATACAGTAAAGTCAACTAGGACACGTCCCAACCCATAAACAAAATGTGCATCCACTATCAAAAGATAGGCACACAACATTTAGTGACAAGTGGCAGCAGAGAAGGTGAGAGAAAGGGAACCAGACATGCAGTTAAAAATCCTTAGTGACTGCAGAGAAAAAGTACATTGTCAAAAATGACAACCCTCGCCAGAAATATTTTGTAGGTCCACTACCTGATGGTAGGCACATAATATATTGAGAGATGGGAAGAGACATTAGGATCCTTAGGCCATCTCCAACAAATCAGTGTATCTGGCCCTGCAGGGTATGTGCAAAATGAAAATGCACACATCCCAGTCAGAAACAGGGCTTGGGGTGGAAAGCAATTCTGAAACACAGCCAGAGATCTCCAAAATATCTAGATACATTTTAGAACGAGTCATCAATGGAGAACACTACTTGTAAAAATAGCTACCGTGTATTAAAAACAGCGATACTGGAGAGCATGACATTAAAAATTGTAATTACTAAAAATCTAGTTCTTGACCTAGAACTACCTGAACTCCACCTAGATACCGGAAAAATGTCTATGGGCAGGTAAGTAACCCCCAAGTCACTTTAGGAGAGTTCAAAGGGGAGTAGAAAGTATCTTAGGAATCAACAGGACAAAGTCAGTAGGTTAGCTGTGTTTATGAGGAAACTGAAGGTAAGGCTCAGTTGTGCCTCACAGATGCAGATTTGACAGCAAACAATCCCAGGTAAGGTCGAGAACCAGGAGCCCTAAGAGACGTTCTAGCAAAGGAGGAAGACCAATATGTTAATTAATGCAAAATCCAGGGTTAGGGAGAATTCTCAAATGTGCCAATTCCCTCTACCTTAGAAACCCCCAGCAACTTTGCTGGATTTTGAGGACTTGATTTTTTTTACCTGGAGAGAGCGAGACCCTTTTTCCCCACTCGCTCATGTATTTTAATGTGATTTTTTGTACTCTGTTTCTTTTGGTTGTGGAGTCTGACAAGCTCCATAGGCATCATCTTTTACATTGTGGCACACAGCACCTTTAGTGCAGTGACACAGGGAAGTCTCTTAGATTTCCACAAGATTTAAATACCTTCTCTGGAATAAACTACCGTTTCCCAGAGCAGTAAAGTGAAATTGAGTTTGCTTACGTTTGTAACCTTCTAGACCCAGTACACACTATCTTACAATAGGGTGCTGGCGGGGTTACCTAGTATCCGCTTTTGTCTAACTTCTCATGCAACAATTTTATGTTACCTTTTCCTCACAGAATAGCTGGTGGCAGTGGTTTCGTTTTTAATACCGTGGTGTGCATTTTCCGCAGGCTGCGATCGAGCTGCAGTAAAGCACCCAAAGGTGCCATTTTTGTCAAAATGGCCCCGGTCTTCTCTTTTTTACCATTTCTTTGTGGAAAGGTCCTTTCTTGAGATTTACTCTGCACACCAAACCTTGTTTGGTCCCTTTGCTCGTTTTGCCTTTGGTGGGATTCACGAGTGAAGCCCGCCTCTGGCTCCAGTGTGTTTGGGGTAGGCATGAAGTGAGGGAGGTGCCTGAAACTCCCTGTGCTTAGTCTCCTAGGAGACCCAAATGTACTCTGTAATGATTGGCCGGCAGACTGTCCGGCAAGGACAGACACCCTGCTGGGTGACTGACAGCTAGGCTGCAATGAAAAGGAGAGAACGGTACAAAAGGCAAGCCTTTTGGCTTGGAAGGCAGAGTCGACCACTGGACGAAGGAACCGAAGAACTTGAAGAGGACGCCTGCTGCAACTCCTAGGCCATTAGTTTGCCCGGTGAAGCCCTGCTGCTGTGCCAAAACGCCAAGTTTGCATTGACAGTGAAGCCCCTGCAAGGACGACTTCTCCCCTTGAGTTGGTGGACCAATCAACTCCAAGGTAAGCCACCTGGACATCCTTCTCAGAGCTGGTTGAATTTCTACAGAGTTGCTGCTGGAAACCGTAGAGCCAGGGAGAGGAACAACAGTTTGTGTGCATTGCTTTTAAGTTGGCCAAGAGCTCTAGGAAGATCCTCTAGACTCCCAGGAAGCAGGACTGACAGAGTCTGAGCCCCCTCAACAGAGTGCGGAACCCCAGAAGCAAGGAAATTCCCTCTCGACAGCCAGTAACCGCTGTATTGCTGTTTGCGGTAGACACGAGGAGCTGAAACACTGAACAGCCACTGAAAGTGAAGTTTGCCGGTTGCAAGTTTTGACCATCCCAGTACAGTGCAGGAGTCCCTCGACATCCTCCCTCTTGTCCCCACGACTGAGACCCAGGAACAGTGAGATCTGCAGAGCTGCACAGGAACGGGAGTCATCTGCTGCATCTTTTCTTCATTTTAAAGGTACTGTACAAAGTCTAAGAGAACATACCTCTTGATGTAGAGTTGCTTGCATCTTCTACTACTCACAAGTCTAAGAGCCTGTGGCCCTACATTGATTCATCTTTTTCTTCAAAGACTTCTGGAACATTGTGCAAAGACTTTTCTACTTACCTTCAAAGAAGTGCTTTAGCCTATATAGACTCTGGTCTATTGACTTTGGCTTAGCCTGTTTTAACTGAATGACTCTTATTGGGGGGATCTGAAAGTATTTGCCTGCTTAAGAATTATTTGTGGTATCTTGTTTGCTCTAATAATCTTTTTCCTTTTTACTTGTTCTTAACTAATTCTGAATGCCAACAGTAATACATTAATGTCAACAACACCCTAGCAATTGAAGTCACCTGAGGGTGTAGGTCTCTGCTGTATTCCATCCCAAATGGGTATTTACTGATTCTAAATTTATGAGAGTGTATACTTTTGAAGTACATTTGTGTGGTGATTTGCAGTGCTCCCTTCGTAAGAAGGCTTATATTAACTGACTGGTAAATAAATTAATAATTGTTTTTATCAAGAAACCCTGTGTGTAAGTGTCTGCTTAAATACTTGTGACTGTGACCCTCTGTGTAACGCCCCTATAGCTCACATTGACCCCTCTTGAGATAAGTCTGGCTACTCGTCTACACTACCAAACTGTGTAGTACAGACTTATACCAAAGGTTGGGTTACTACTGCCAGGAGGTCAAGGTTGTTGTAGTGCACCTTAAGGGTACTGCAAACAATCTTGCCCAACACTGGTGGCAGGCGGTGAGGATATACTGTAGAGTTGTTAAACTAGGATTTGCTTTGCTTTTGTTCAACTAAACCTTCACAAGGCTAAGCTCCACTAGAATAGCAATTGTATAAACATGCCAAATACGGATAACTTCAGTCAGGAAGCCCTGGTCATTTTGACAGTAGAACAACAAAGAAATGTGTAAGGCCAGGAGTCTCGCTGTTAAAGGAAAGAAAAATGAACTTATTGCAAGATTGTTGACTCATCAAAGTCTGGGTAGTAGGCCTGTTACACCTACTAACCTAGGAAATGTGGATAATATTGAGGATGATGATTCAGAGTCTAACTCTAATGTCTTAGAAGAGTCAGGAGAGGAAGAGGAGTCTCATGAGGAGAGCCCCTCTTGTCCTCAACCAGCCCTTCACCTCAACCTTTAGCCACTGGGACCCTACCAGTCCAGTACTGAGTCCAGAGTTTGTATCTCTTGAAAGAATGAGACAGAGTTCAAAAGATTACAAATCCAAGCTGAAGCCAAACATCAAGACATCAAGTTAAGGGCATTGGAAATGTAGCATACTCTTGTGATGAAAAACTTGTCCGTTGAAAATGTTTCTATCCCAGAGTCTTCTAGGTCTTCCAGTCCAAAGAGACCTTGTATGCCTAAAGAAGCAGCGAGTATGTATGATGCAAAACCTTGATATTTACATTGGTTGGGTGCTTTTGGGAATAACTATGGGATTCAGGGTTACACAGGGAAACAGAGGATTCCTTGGCTTCTGTCTAGGCTCCCCCAGGTTGCAACTGATGCTGTAATGGAGGTGGGGGAACTCCTTCCCAGTACCTTAAGAGGTTTAGGACCCTCAAAAAGACTGATGGTACCCCTTGGGCTACCTGGGTGTGTGAATGTTTGAAGAACTTAGATGGTTGGGTTAAGGGTAACAGAGTAGCTACTTTTGAAGGTATGAGAAGTCTATTTTTGTTGGAATCTATTTTTGATACCTGCTCTCCTGAGCTGAGACAGCACTTGGCCGACTCAAAAGAGATTCATCCCACGAAGCTAGCAAAGGCTGCTGACTTGTAGGTGGCCAACAGGGCTACTCACAAGGATTCTGGGGCCACCATAAAAAGGATGAGGGGAAACAGCACAAGAAAGATGACAAAGAGAATTCTAAAACCTCCAATTCAAAAGAGGGCCACAAACATAAGAAGGGTACACTCCATGGGAAACCAGGTCAGTCTAGTGATACCTCTGGTGCCAAACCAGAGGAAGGTCAGCAGAAAACCCCATTCCAGAAAGCATTTGGTAAATGTTATGCTTGTGGGTCTACGGACCATGTGAAAGAGGATCCCTGAGGGAGAAGTACATATGGCAAGTAGAAACTTTTATCTATTGGCTGAAGACCCCATTGGGTTTGCAGCCAATGGTTTAGTGTCCCTGGGTCTGTGGGAACAACAGCATTTAGATGTGTATAGCTCTATACCAGATAACACAAAAGAATACTACAAGGACAGTGTATTTGTAAATGGTCAGGAGACGCCTGCCATTAGAGACACTGGGGCCAGCAACACAGTGGTGCACAAAACCTTTTTCAAACCTGAGGATGTTGCTAAGGCACCCAAAGGCCCCACTAAGCTTGCTGGAGGCCCTCTCCAGATGGTTCCAATTCTACCAGCTCTCATCCAGTGCAACAATATGGCTGTAAGAATACCTGTCAGTGTTCAGAGTGAGGTGCCTGAGAGACTGCTGTTGTGGAATGACAAAGACTCTTGGAGTTGTATCAAGCACCCCCAGTAAAAGGAAGCAGGACCAAACTAAGAAGGCCAGAGAGCTCACCTTGGGTGACTCTCAGTGGATTGTTACAGAAGAACCTATAACGCCCAGTCCACAGGACAGACAAACGTCTACTTCCAGAAATAAAGAGACATATGGGAAACCTTAAGTTTCAGGATAGAAGAAGAGTAGCACTCCTGTGCAAAAGCCAGGACATCCCCGAGAAGACAGTCGCAAGTCACACCTGTGACTCCTATACCAGCTGAGGCTGAGTGTGAGAAACCACCATAGGATGGTGAGTCAGCTACGGATGATACAGAGCTGGAAGAAGACCTTCCTCCTGTTGGAGATCTGGATCCTAAAGTCCATCCTGAGCTGCAGACTGTACTTGCAGAAGGTGGCCCCTATAGGGCAGATTTCAGCAGAGGTCAAAGAGTGTCCAACGCTTGAAGGTCTTAACCATCAAGGGCAAGAGCCAGGGAAGCACAGGTTATACTATGAGGATGGCCTCCTCTACAGTAAACCTATTGAGTCTACTCCAGGGGACTACAGAAGACTTGTAGTGTCTCAAGATGTAAAACCTCAGTTCCTACAAGCAGCCCAGGAGATCCCTTTAGCTGGTCACTTAAGCTTTGAGAAGACCAAAAGAAAGGATTTCTCTTTATTTCTACTGGCCCAAGATGGGGTCGGATGTAGATAAATTCTGTAGGAGCGGTCACACTTTTCAGACATCTGGCAAGAGTGGAGCCAAGAATGTGGCACCTTTAGTGCCTCTCCCAGTGGTGGGAGTCCCTTTTGAGAGGGTGGGAATCGACATTGTTAGTCCCTTGGACCCGCCCACGTCTTCAGGCAACGGATTTATATTGGTTGCGGTAGACCATGCTACCAGGTATCCTGAAGCCATACCTATTAGGACTGTCACAGCTCAGGCCATGGCTAAGGCCCTACTTGGTATTTTTACCAGAGTAGGTTTTTCTAAGGAGGTAATCTCTAACATGGGGACCAATTCGATGTCCCACTACATACAAGCCATGTGGAAAAACTGTGCAGTAACACATATCCTAGGTGATCAATATGTTCTTTCCAAGTAGGGCTGATAACTGCATTGCCATCCAAGTATGCCATGCATAAGTCCTCCAGCCCAGTCAGAACATGATTGACCATCCTTTGGAATGTAGCAGGTGTATTCTTTAGTCCAAAAGGCATAACCTTAAACTGGTAGATGCCCCCTGGGGTTGAAAATGCAGTTTTCTCCTTGGCATGGTCTGTCAGAGCTATTTGTCAATAGCCTGAGGTTAGGTCAAATGTACTGAGATACTTGGCTGAACCAAGCTCAGCACATCTGTCCTAGGTAAAAGATTGACATCCGTCGTGGTGACTGCATAAGAGCTCTATAGTCCACACAGAATCTCAACTCTTTGGATCCTGCCTTTTGGTACTACTGGGCTTGCCCATGGACTGTTAGAGAGTTCTATTACCACAAGATCAAGCATCTTCTTGACCTCCTCCTTTATGTGGGTTATTACATGGTCTGACATACTGTAACCTAACCTCTGCTTTTAACAGGTAAACAGTCACCGTGAGAATCTCATGCTGGCTCCAAGGGATCAAGCCTGGTGTCGGTTAAAACAGGGAGGCAAACTGATTTAACAGAGGTTTGCACTCTACCTGTTTTTCCAGTGTCAGATCAGAAGAGATTGACTCCTATCTTTCCATCTAAAGATTGTCTCCTGAGGAGATCAGGTAGAGGCTCTCTTTTCCTCCTCTTGAGCAGATGCTAAGAGCAAAGCTCCCAGTTCTGGTCTAGAGACATAAGCCCTTAGGCGATGGTGTGAAAGGCCCTTGGGGGCCTCCTTAGGATTGCCCAAGTCCACCAAGTAATTGACCCCTCCACGTTTTCCCACAACCTTGAAGGGTCCGATCCACTTGTCCTGTAAGGCCCTCTGCCTTGTAGGCACCACAACAAGAACTAGCTGGTCTTGAGAAAACTCAACCATGTTGGCCTTCTGGTCATGCCAATGCTTCACCAGAGCCTGACCTGCTTTCAAGTTATCGGAAGCTTCCGTCATCATGTGTGTCATTTTCCTTCGTAGACCTACCACATAGTCAGTGACTCTCACTGGCCTGTGGGAAGGAACACTCACAACCCCTCCTTGATTAGGGCCAATGGACCTCTAACCGGATGGCCATGGAGAACTCAAAGGGGCTGAAGCCAACCCCTTCTTGAGGGGCTTCTCTATAAGCAAAGAGAAGGCATGGCAGTAGAAGGTCCCACTTTCTACTGCCATGCCTTGCCATGGCAAGTTCTAAACAGCCACCATCTCCCAGACCAATGAGTTGGTAGAGAGGTTTAACAGAAATATGAAGAGCACAATAGGTTCTTGAAGAACCCCTTAGAAGAAAGTGGGCAAAGTCCTTAAATTGATATAAATCTCTATGGGAGCAACACTGAAAAGATTCTAACATACATAAGCTATAATATGAGCAACAGTACACACTTTGAATCAGAATGGAGGTTTGGAAATACTTTCAATTGGAGATCACATGTGTAAAACTTTTGCAAAAATGCAAATTCCCGCCTAATTTTCAACTTAACAGTTTTTAGTAAAAACAGGTCAAATACAGGTTTTTGGGTAGGGGTGTAGCTAAAGGTCTAAGGTTTAAGTCAGAGTTGAAATGAAATCTCTAGCTATTAAATTGAAGAAGTTGTGCAAGTTTGAATGAGAGGCATTTTTAGAAAAATTGGGCAGGGAAAACAGAAAAGAACTCCGTTTGGACAAGAAAATATTTACTATAGTTTACTCTATGACTAGAGCATTCTGGCTAGAATACCAAGAAGGGACAAAGTAAGCTCTGGAGTTGATTCATGACTTCAACACCAAATCACCAGTGTCCTCTCCTGGCAGAATCAGTCGGATCACTCGAAAATTATGGATGGGTTAAGATTTACACAAGATGAAAATGACTACAGAAATGGTGCTTAGCAAGATATATCAAAGACAGGATGGATTATACATTGAAATAGGAAAAGGCACGATATGCTATGGTTTACTATGATACCTATTGATACTTACAGTCCACTTTAAATTAAGATTTTGGAACATCAAGGGTTCTGTTCATCCGGATCGGGTCTACGGACAGCAGGGCACTTCTGGCGGGATAGGTGACCTGGACTGGCACCTCAGACTGGACTGGTTTGGCCCTTCTGGTTGCTGGACACTGTAGATCAGTGGGATGGCGAGTTTCAGCAGGCAAGAATTAATGGTAGCAAGCCAAACTGAATCAAAATTGCTTCCCTTAAGTTTTGAGATGGTTTCAGAATTTGGGCCTAGCTGAAAAAGAGTTCAGCAATGCTGAGGCCTTGGCTTTGTAAAGAAATCTGGAATCAGGAACAAGATGGAGAATTCAGGAACAGGCCGCCACGCGGAAATCAGGATGGAGTCAGGAATCAGTGTGTCTGTGTGTTGTGAGGTTCCCTTATTTATCCTGCCAAATGACATCACTAAGTTTATGGTAGGGGCAGACTTACAACCCACACCCACAATGCTGTGATTGGTCAAAGGCACAGTTCCCGCCTTGCTTTTTACTGGTTGGATAACAGAAAGGGTGGTCCATATTTTATGATGGGACTTGGGAACCTCCCATAGTTATTTGGACCAAAATGTAACTTTTCCACAAATACATATGTATATACTTATGCCCACTAAGAAATCAGGCACAAATTACATATTTCGTGGGTCACATTTACATCCAACTCCCAAGTAGGTGGGACCTGGTCTTTTTCTGTGGAGCTTTGGCAATTTTAATCATAATGGTTTGGCCTAACAATTCCAAATTCGGTACATATATGTGCAATCACTCCTAGAACATGGGTACACAATATTAGATTTGCAGCATTAATAGTTTCTGCACAATTAATCATTTTTCATAACTTCAGTTCCTTACGCAGTACGAAATCCTACCAAGTCTTCAAATGGCTAGCATAAGTTCAGATTTAGATGTATGTATTTTTCACTCGTGTACTTATTTTTGCAGCCAAGTTAAATGTTTTGAAGTTTAGTGGTAAATAAGCATTTTAAATCCAAAAATCACATATCAGTTTTTTTTTCTTCCTTCCCACGTGTGAGCAAATGGAAAGTCCTTTGAAGTTCAATGAGAAGCCTCTTCCAGCATCCTGTCCCTCCCCTGGAAGGATGAGTGTCCAAGCCTTCTATTATCTTTGCCTGAGGCCCAGCCGCATGCCTAATGAAGCGCATTGTCATGAGTATGCAAGGCCTCCCAGCAGCAATTAGTCCTTTCCAGCCAGCAGTGAAGTGTCAACCTTTCCCAAGCTGAGGATTGTCAAGGCAGAATTGTTTTTTTTTAATGGTTAATTAACTCAAAGCTGGTAAAAAGTTTCACCTAAATCTTTCATTTAAACATATAAAATGTTTATCGGTGGCTTTTTAAAAAAAGTTATTTTTATTTGCATTTCTATAAACATAAACATCGGGACTCAACATTGTCCCATTTCCCCACGACACCCCCACCCCCCGTTATCCCCCCTCACCGGTTGTACCGTTCTTAGGTGGTCCACTGCCTCCAGTTTTCTTTCTGGAATTATCCTGTGAACATGTCCAGTATGCAGATTTTATGCGTGCACCATTGGAGCATGTAGTCGCTTTGTAGATATTCTATTGCTTCCCCCAACCTGTTGCAAATCTTTGTCTGTCCCCTTGTACGTTGTAAGTGATTTTTTCCATTGCCACATAAGTCCATATTCTGCGCAGCCATTCTTGTTTGGTTGGGGGGGGGACATTTGTTTCCATTTTTGTGCTATTGCTAGCCAGGCTGCTATAAGGAGACCCATGACATTTTTGTGTTTTTGTGAGTGTCCTGTCGCTCGGGTCCCACATACTGCACATCCACACTTCCTCTCCTAGGTTCGCTGCTTCCTTAAAGATGTTCTGCATTTGTGATTTCACCTCTGACCAGAAAGGTTGCAGTTCCTTGCAGTCCCACCAGCTATGTCTCCAATTTTCTATTGTGTCGCATCCTCTCCAACAGTTTGGATGTGCAGTGTTGAACATTCTGTGGAGTCTTTCTGGTGTGTAATGCCATTGTATCATTATTTTTGTCCATGCTTCTCTTGTTTGGATCGCCCGTGTCCATTTGGGGATTATTTGCCAGATATATGTCCACTGTTCCCTCGTGATGTGTTTCCCTAAAGTAGTTTCCCATTTCTTCGTGTACAGCCATGATATATTTTCGGTTTGGGCGTTTATGAATTTGTATAGGGTGGAAACAAAATTTCTTTTCTCCCGTTTGGGTCATCATGTACGTCTCGAATGGTGTAAGTGTTCTGGTCAATGCGCGAGTTATTCTTGGCATATTGAGCCAGTGAAAGAGCTGATTGTATTGGTATCTGTCCTTTTCTGTTAGACCCAGTAGGTCTTGGCATTCGGGAAATGTTCTGATGTGTTGGCCTGTAAACATATCTCCCACTTTTGTGCAGTCTGCTAATCTCCACTTCTGGAACGCTCCTTCTTTGGCCCCCGGAGGGATTCTGGGTTGTCTAGGATTGGTATGAAGGGGGCGGGATCTATCCTGAGAGTTCCCTTCTTTGTCGCCCTGTCCCACACTTCCATGGTGAAGCTCATTATCTCACTTATTTTGAGGTTTTGGTGTCTGTGCTCAGGTTTGGTCCATAGTAGTTGGCGCAGGTTTGTTCGTGCTATTGCTCTGTCCTGTGCCTCCCACCATTTGTCTGAGGTGTTGGTGATCCATTCTTTTAGGACCCACAGTTGTGCTGCCTCATAATATTTCTTAAAGTGCGGGAGCGCCATTCCTCCATCTGTTTTTTGTGCTGGGAGCGCTTGTTGCGAAGGTCTTGGTGTTTTGTTTTGCCATATGTATTTTGTAACGATTTTGGTGAGCGACTTAAAGAACATCGTCGGAATCCGTATGGGGAGTGCCTGGAAATAGTACATTAGTTTGAGGAGTATCGTCATCTTAATGACCGTTATTCTGCCCCACCAAGATATTGCCAGCGGGTTCCATCTGTGCAGATCCCTTTGTATGTTTTCTAGGAGTTTCGGATAGTTACCTGTGAAGAAGTTCTTTATCGTGGGTGTCAGTGTGACTCCGAGGTATCTCACCACGTCTTCCGCTGATTGTAGGTGGAGTTCTTCCGTCTTTCTATAAATCTCTCTTTTGTCCCCCGCCAGGACCATTACTGACAATTTCTGTTTGTTAATTTTTAGGCCTGATATTGCTCCGAAATCATCTATCTGTTGGATGAGGAGGTGGAGTGTCTTAGTTGGCTCTGTAATCGTCATCATGTCGTCTGCGTATGCCGCTGTCTTGTGTGTTCGTCCTCCCATTTCTATTCCCTTTATGTCTAGGGCCGCTCTGATCTTTGCCAATAGTGGTTCGCGGAATATAGTGTATAGGAGTGGTGATAGAGGGCAACCCTGTTTGGTGCCTCTTTCTATTCCGATTGTGTCCGAAAGATCTCCGTTTACTGATATTCTGGCCATTGGTGAGTTGTAATTGGCTCGAATCATGTTTATGTATGTGTTGCCCATGCCCATTTTCTTTAGCGTCGCAAAAAGCATGGTCCATTTCACTCGGTCGAACGCTTTTTCCGCATCCACTGACAGGATTGCTGCTGGGGTTCTCATGATCCCGACTTTCTCTATAAGGTGTACTACTCGTCTAATGTTGTCGTGGGTTTTTCTGTTTGGGATGAATCCCGACTGTTCCTGATGGATTAGTTTGGGGAGTAGGGGTGAAAGCCTGTTGGCCAGTATTTTTGTGTAGAGTTTGGCGTCTATGTTGATTAGGGCTATGGGGCGATAGGAGCTTGGGTTTTCTGGGTCCTTCCCCTTCTTGTGGAAAACTAGTATCTTTGCCTCGTTCATTGAATTCGTGATATTGGACGTCTCCTTAAAAGGTATTGAAGAGGTCTGTTAGAGTAGGTGTTCATAGATCTGCATAAGTTTTGTAGAAGGCTACTATGTAGCCGTCTGGTCCTGGCGCTTTGTTTTTTGGTAGTTCTTTGATTGCCCTTGCCACCTCATCTGATGTTATTGGATTGTCCAGTGCCATTTGTTCGTCTTTTGTTATTGTTGGCAGGGTTATTTCATGCAGAAAGGCTGCTTGTTTCTCTTTGATCGGTCTCTGTGTTGTGTATAGTGTCTGATAAAAGTTCCTGAATATCTCTAATATCTTTTGTTTGCGTTTTCTTCGTTCCTTGTCCGTCTTTTAGCGTTTGAATCGTTTGGTTTTGCTGTTTGCCTTTTAGTTGTCTTGCTAATAGTTTATCTGCCTTATTTGATTTCATCGAATACCAGTGTTTTGTGCAGAGAAGTTGCGCTTCCGCTCTTCTGGTTCTTAGCAGGTCGATCTGACTCTGGACGTGGCGATATGCCCTTTTTACTTTCTGAGACGTGTTCTTTGTCATTTCTTCTCTTATTTCTTCCAGTTTTTTCTATAGTTCGCTTTCCCATTTGTATGCTTGCTTTTCTTTTTGTGCCTTCAATGCTATTATTTGTCCGCGAATCACCGCTTTGAGGGCCTCCCAGACCGTGGATGGAGAGACCTCCGGGGAGTCGTTCTGGTCTAGATATTCCACAACCTTCTCTCTGATTGTGTCCTTCAGGACCGGGTCTTGTAGGAGTTTTCTAAGTAACATGCAGCGCCAGAGGGCGGAGCGTCTCCTTATTTTTGGAAGCGTTATCCATAGTGGGGCATGGTCTGATAGTGATATTTGACCTTTTTCGATGTCCTGGATCACTCCTATTAGGCTTCCTGTGGCACATATATATTCTATTCTGGAGCTTGTGTTGTGCACATGGGAGTGGTATGTGTATCCCTGAGAAGTTCATCTGATTCTGCACCACACATCTTCTAGTGCCATCCTATTCATCATCTGTTTTAACGCTGCCGACGGAGTCCCCTGGTGGGTGTTTTTCGGATCTGAGCGGTCTTCCTTCTGGTTCCATGCTAGGTTGAAGACTCCTGTTAGTCTCCTTCTGCGAAGTGTTCTAGTTTGTGCATTGTGTCTTTGATGAAGCCATCCTGGCCCGTGTTTGGGGCGTATAGGGTTGCTAGGGTGAGATGGCGATTTTCTATCTGGGCTTTCACGAATAGGCATCGACCTTTTTTGTCTGCCAACGTGGCCTTAATTCGTGCATTGAGGTGTGTGGCGAAGGCCATCATGACTCCTTTCTTTTTCTCTTCGTCGTTGGATTTGAGGATTTGGTTGTAGGCTCTGATCCGGATTAGTCCCTTCCTTTTTTTCTGTATGTGCGTTTCTTGAAGTGTGATGATATCAAACTTCTCCCTATGTAGGAAGTGTTCGGTTTTTTTCCTTTTAACTGGCGTGTTCAGCCTTCTGTTGTTGTGCGTTAGAATTTTCAGCCCCATTCTTTAGTTTGTGGTTTCGGTGCCCTTTGAGTATCATCATGTAGGACGCAGTGGTGTGCCATCTTTCCGGTGAATAACTCAGTTGCCCTTTGAACTTTTCCCCCCAACTTCCCCCCCCCCCCCGACCCCCCCCCAGCCCCCATCTTTTTCCCTGAGGAGGGCACTGGGCCCTATGGTTGCTCTGGCGTTCCGCCTTTGCTCCATGCTCAGGAATATACATTCGCAGGGGATCCTAAACCCTTCTAAAGTTCTTTGTTCCGCAGGTGTCCCGTGGCTGGGCCGCCATCGTCTATTCACCTGATCCTCCATTGTTTCTTGCCTTATTTTATTGGGTCTCCCTCCTTTTTAGCTCGTTCCAGTTCTTCATTTCTAGGGTAGATTTAGTTGGTCTCAGCTGTGCGGGATTGGAGTCTTGTCCTTCGTTTCGTCATTTGCCATCCCCTCTGTTCTCTTCTTCGTCTTTGCGGTTCTTTATCGATTCGGGGTTCCATTTCCTGATCTCGGAGTCCCAGAATCCGTTGTCCTTCCTCACATGTAGTGACGCAATATTGCCTTTCCTCCCAAGTGAACAGGGTACCGAAGGGAAATGTCCATTTATATTGTATTTAGTTACTTGGTGCATCTCTTCTTTTTCTGAGCGTGGATTGGGCCAGATCTTGGAATAGTTGGATTTCTTTGCCATTCATTCTTATCTGTTCAATCGTCCTGGCTTTCCTGAGGATCTGTTCTTTTGTGTGCATCGTGTTAGGGCCACCAGAACATCTCTTGGGCGGGATCCGGGCTCTCCGGTTCTTCGTGGGCCTACTCTGTGAATTCTGTCGATTGGGATCTCTTCTCCGGAGTCGTCCGCTATTATGTCTTGGAACACCTGTTGTACTGCGGTGCGTAGATCCTTGTCCTCTACCGTTTCCGCCATGTTCTTAATCCTAATATTCGATCTTCGGGATCTATTTTCTAGATCTTCGCATTGAGATTCTAGTTCTAGTGCCAGGCGTGCTATGCGATCTTGCGCTTCGGCTTGTTGGAGTGTTTCCTTGTCTATGTTTTGGACCGTCCTTTCTAGTTTGTCTGTTCTTTCTCCTAGATTTCCTATGTACTTTTTCAATTCCTGAACTGCGTGTCTCATTTCCCCCTTCATGTTTTCAAACTGAGCTTGTGTGGAGGATATAAATTGGTCTTGAAATTCCTTGAACCAGGTTTTCATATCATCTTTTGTGGCCATTTCTGTCTCTTCTTCCTGGTCTGGAGCGTCTCCCCCCTTACTTTTCTGTTTGTTAGTCTGCTTCGTTGATATTTTGTCCACTCCCCAGATTTGGGTCAGGTCCTGGTCCTGTCTGGGTCTGTTGTGCTCAGATGGAGGCTGAATCCCATGCCGAGTTCTAGGTTTTGGCATGTGTGCGTCCTTATGAGGGCAGGTGCTCACCTCATTGTGCCCTCCTTTTCCGTATTTCTCAGGAGCCTGTCTGGGATCTGCCGCTTTTTGGTCTTTTACTTCGGCTTCTTTGATTCTGTGTGCCAGATCCCCACAGGCATTGGGTCTACAGTGACTCCATGCTCCTTCTTGGAGGTTCCGGATAGGCCCTTGTGGTACTCTTGTGAGGAAGGCTCCCCCGCTTTACGTGGCTTGATTGTATGCCTTCGTTAGAGCCCTGGGTTCTTGCTGTGCCCCTCGGATTGATTGGAATTCCCTTCTGTCTGGGTGGGCGTGCAGTCGCCCCACTGCGGCTTTATGGGTTGAGGGGAGCTCGAGATCTCGGCCCCGTCGGTGCGCGTCTTGATTCTGCCCCCTTTGGTGTTGCGGGCTGGGCCCGCCATCGGTGGTCGGCTGGGCGCGAGGGGTAGGGCCCTCTTCCTTGTGTACGGGCCTACGTCCTCTCTGGGTGTGTAGTTTATAATCTGGGCCTCTCAAGCCTTCTGGAGTGCGATTTGTTATTGGGGGTCCTTCCCGGGTGACCCGTGACTTTCCACCCGAGGGGTGTCTTGGGGGGTGGGGGGGGGGGGGCTTGGATTCTGACTCTGCCGGGGAGGGGAATCCGGTGCTTCTGGGTGTTTCCCCCACCTCGTACCTGCGTGTCTCTTGTCCGGCACCTCTGGTGGGAGCCTCCGCCTTCCCGCTTCTCTCCGATCAAGGCCGCCTGCGGTGTCGTCCTCTTCTGCCTGTTCGGCGCCTTCACCTCTCCGGGCCGCTTCCTGGTCTGGAGCTCCTGTTCGGAGCGCCTGTCCTCGAGTCCCGGTCCGGCTCATCTGCATCCGGCTTCCCTCTGCTGCGTAGGCGCCTTCACACGGCCTCTGCTCGCTTACGTCTGGATCACTGTGCCGGTAGGTCTTGAGTTCTTCTCCTTGTATGCATCTATCCTCGGCTGTTGTGGGGACCGTCTGGGACTTTTTCCCGCAAATCGGGCCTGTCCCGATGTTCACGCTGCTGGGGTGTTTCGGGGACGGGCCTCCGATTCCAAAGGGTCCTTTACGGCAGGATCGCACGACGGAGCTCAAGTTCCCAGGTTTCACCATCTGCCGGGTGTAGGAGGGAGGTTACTCTTCGGAGGATCGGTGTCTGCTTTATTGCACTTCTTCTTTGTGATGCGGCCCGAGCTGGGGGACGGAGCACCGCTCACGCACGTCTGCCCGGCTCGGCCGCCATCTTGGAATGCCCATAGGTGGCTTTTTACATTAGCAATCCTTTGACATTTCTTAAAGAATTAAACCTTTTTAACAAAAACATGCTTTCACAACAGGCGATTTTGCACTTTCTTCATGAAATAGCACATTAAACTGAGTTCTTTTAAATCCGCTTTTCCTTTGCAGCACATACCTTTTATTCAACACCAGTTCTTCCCCTGAACGCTGGGATTTGTTTGCAGTCTGGATACATATATCCTGCCTTGGTTTAGAGTTTCTCTCTGCACAGATGATTCTGTTATTTGTTCCAATTTTAGCCGCGTTTTTCCCATGGAAATGAAAACAAAATGTTCCTGGGTTGCTTTTTCTTTAGATACATTTTATAGAGCTGACAGTCACCGAGACCCGGTTCCTCTGAGCAACACTGGAAGATCCTGGGCATTGCAGTACCCTTTTCATCTCCATTGGTTCAATGGGAATGAATAAATCTAGTGCCAAAAACAGCACTTTTTCAGGTTGCAAAGTTAAAATTTTAAAAGGCATTTTCGGTTTTCAGCACAATTCTGCTGCTTTGCTCCATGTTGAATGTGGCAGAGCCCACTGGCATGCTCCTGCCATGAGAACTCTGTTTTTCAACCCCCCCTGACTTGTATGGCAGGGTGTGTAGCTTTTTCTGGCTGTGACCCAACGCAGTTTTGAAGATTTTTGCACGCACAGGAGTCAGCGCATCCATTTAAGGCTGTTTCTTTCACCATTTGTGAAGTGATGCAGTGGGGCACATTGGGATGGGTCAAAATATCCCACAGCTGAAACACTGAATAGCCACTGAAAGCGAAGTTTGCCGGTTGCAAGTTTTGACCGTCCCAGTGCAGTCCAGAAGTCACCCAACGTCCTCCCTCTTGTCCCCACGACTGAGGCCCAAGAACAGTGAGATCTGCAGAGCTGCACAGGAACAGGAGTCATCTGCTGCATCTTTTCTTCATTTTAAAAAGGTACTGTACAAAGTCTAAGAGAACTTACCTCTTGCTGTAGAGTTGCCTAGCATCTTCTACTACTCACAAGTCTAAGAGCTTGTGGCCATACATTGATTCATCTTTTTCTTCAAAGACTTCTGGAACATTGTGCAAAGACTTTTCTACTTACCTTCAAAGAAGTGCTTCAGCCTATATAGAATCTTTCCTATTGACTTTGGCATATCCTGTTTGAACTGAATGACTCTTACTGGGGGATCCGAAAATGTTTGCCTGCTTAAGAAATACGTGTGGTATCTTGTTTGCTCTAATAATCTTTATCCTTTTTACTTGTTCTTAACTAATTCTGAATGCCAACAGTAATACATTATCAACAGCACCCTAGCAATTGGTGGGTGTAGGTCTCTGCCGTATGCCATCCCAAATGGGTATTTACTAACTCTGAACTTAGAGTATCATTTTGAAGTATATTTGTGTGATGTTTTACAGTGCTCCCTGGCTTATATTAACTGACTGGTAAATAAATTAATAATTGTTTTATCAAGCAACCCTGTGGGTAAGTGACTGCTTGAATACTTGTCACTCTGAACCTCCGAGTAACTCCCTGACAGCTCACATTGACCTCACTTGAGATAAGCCTGGCTACTCGTCCACACTACCAACCTGTGTAGTACAGACCTATACCAAAGGTTGGATTACTACTGCCAGGAGGTCAGGATTGTTGTAGTGCACTCTAAGGGTACTGCAAACAATCTTGCCTAACATCCAGTACAGACTTACTTCTGAAAAGTCATGTCCCCAGACCAGAGGGATCGGGGCACATGAGTACTGCAAATAACAGACCACCCAGAGCCCAATTATGTACTCAGAGTGTTGGTTCCCCGAAATGCAGTTCCTGAGAGGCTTAACAACCCAATAAGTACAGTGCAGCTTTTTAGGTGTGCGGTTTAAAGGATCTGGCTCCCTTGGAGTTGAAACCTGGGCCAACGATGACCACAATGACCAAAAAGAACAAGTTGCCTTCCCGAGCTTGCAGGGAAAGCGCCATCGAGGAAGACTCTAGAAAGGTGGGAGAATCCAGAAAAATGGGTTCTGGTAGCTTAATGGGCAAAAGGAGATAGCAGCCCAGTAGAAGAAGATCCCAGCAAAAAGAAAACGGTGGGATGACTCATCATGGCCATAGTAGCAGATGAGGTGCAGTTTCAGTCTTGCAAAACCCTTTAAGACAATGGCAGTGACCAGCAACAAGATGGGAGACCCTGGAGATTAAAGGCGGGAAGTGCCCGTAAAACAGCCAGGAGACGGTCCCAGCATGCAAGTCCAAACCCAGCACACAAGTGGCCTCAGCAGGAGGATGGAGAAAGCCGGGATGGCCATCCGGCAACAGAAAAAAAAAAAAAAAAAAAAAAAAATCAAACCACAAATGTGCCCAAGCCACTTCATTCAGCCAGTATGACCAAATGTGGGCCTATAATTGCAGCAACAGAGGGAAAACACCAGCACGTGAGTAAACCTGTGGAGTCGGAAAAAAAAATCACCAACAAGACACAAAGCAGGTACAGGATTCCCCTTAATAACCAACTCACCAATCACAATAGGGGGGTAGGGACAAAGGGGCCAAAAAATGTGAGCAATCAATCCGGTTGGGCCTTCCAACTGCCACTCAACTCAGCCCACGGGATTCGATAGGAACAGCCCAAGGACATATACTGGCTTAAACCGGTAAAATCATTATGGAGGTTGGCATTGTGGTCTCAAAAAGAACCAACACGTGCAGCCTACCTCATGCTTCCTATAGAATAAGCAAAGCCCCTAAAACAAAATGGCTAACAGCAGGACTTTATACATTGGTACCATACTGCCTTCTGAAATGGTACATTGTGCTACCAATGGAGTGAAATGACTTGCACACCTAGTTAAGCCATCACCATATTCCCTAAAAACCGATGCAGGATGACACAATTACCCTATGGTTCAAATGGAGTGCTTAGGAAGCACCACTTAGACCTGGAGCCTTATGAGCAACCCAGGGCCATATACTCAGAATTCATGAAAAAAGGTTGCAATGGCAGGGGGACTTCCGTAAAAGCCTGTATGACTACTAATAATAGGTCAATGATACAAAAATAAAAAATAAAAAAAGGGAAAAAGCTAAATGTTTAAAAGGGATCCTAAAAAGTGGCCCCTGAATCCCGAAAATGGAAATTCATACAGGAAGGTGTGTGGTAAAACAATCTATTGGACCCGTTTTCTTTCAAGTATCCTTTCTCTGGTGTACCCTAACCTAAATCTTGTATCTGCATCACCGATGAGCATGGCTTGCTTTGTGTCTGCACCCCTTCCTATATCTGACCCGTGTGTCGGTATTCCTTCCAGCATTGTCTAATGCTTCTATTCTTTCGAGTGTTCTTTCTTATGTTTGGACTACACGAAATATCAGGACCTTGAGACCACACTCCTCTGCATCCTTCCTAGGATCATACATTTGAGCATGCATCCTTCAATTATCCTTCCTTGTGTCTGCCCATCTGCCAGGATCCCACCCTTCAGCCTTCATTACACTTCTCTAGAATCTGAATCGCTCCTTTCACCCGACTTGTCCCTCTGTGTCGGCATCATTTCTAATACCGCTCCGGTCTTTGCATCTGCAACCTTGTCTGCTTGTTCGGTCTCTACCACCATTCCACTTGATATCCGTGGCTAGGTGCTTTTCCACTCAATCACTTTTTTCTCTCTATTGCCTATGGGACACTTCTTGAATCGGTCACTTCTAATCACTTTCTGCACCATCCATCATTTTTATACTTCAATTGTACCGTTCATCTACATTACTCCCAACTCCATTTCAATCCATAGGCACCACCTCCAGCAGCAATCCAATTCATACAGATCACTTCTTGTATCATTCACTTGCTTCAACAAAACTTCCTCTTACATTACCTTCCCATTTCATTCACAAAACGTCCTGAATTATTATTTCCACGTGTACCCTTTAACTGCTAAACTTTTTCATTTCTCTCTGGTCCTTGAGTGGATCCAAGGTGCTGAAAATAAAAGTTGAAATCTTACATTAATTAAACATTACCTGAATGTAGAAGAAGGTGTTGAATTAGGATCTTCCCAGACACTGTGGTGAAGTCACACTTGTTGCATTTGGAGAACCCTTTCATACTGAAGTCCCTTGTAGGCGTCAAAGGAGGATCCTCAGCCTCATCCATGTGGCTTTTGCGGTGCTGCCAGAAGAGCTTTACGTTGGAGCTGACAAAGCTGCACTGGCGGCAGTGGAAAGGGAAGTGGGTCCGGCGGTGCTGCGACATATCCTCTGTACTCGGGAAAAGCAGTTGGCAGGCATAGTGGGCGCAAGGCACAGGTGTCACTTTATGAACTCGTCTCAAATGGGTGTGTAACAGCTTGCGTTCTTCTGTAGAAAATTGGCAGTCCTCAGAGGAACAGGTAAAAACTGCTTGATGTTGGGCATGACACCTAAAATGGCCCTTCAGTTGATTTAGCACTGCAAATTCCTGCATACAAATTGGACAGATGACTTTCTCAGCATCCACAGAGTTTGCATGGAATTCCTGCCTGCTGTCTTCAGTGGAGTACGAGGCTTTGGCCAGGCGAATCCTTGTGCAGAGTTGCTTACCTTCCTGGCCATATTCCACCATTTCGGTCAGATGTCCAGTCAAGCTCAGGTGGGACGCTTCATGGAACTCCAAGTTTTCAGGTTGCTGAAACAGAGTGCACTGGTGCAGCGTTAGCAAGCCGGTATACGGAATATTCTCACCACATTTCTGGCACAAATAATGCCCAGCATCATCGCCCAAAACGCCTAGGTTCAAGGAGAGAGGGGTATAAAAAAAACAAAAATCAAAGAATTAGATATGCGAGTTTAGCACAATGGATATTTAGTGGCAATAGTACAAACACCTATGGTTTCCACCTTTTCAGTTCCTATTTTCAGGGTCATTATCATCATAGAGTCACCAATGGCTCCCTATGCATGACTGCCCCAGATCTCTTTAATTGCTTTAATGGTACAGTCTATTCCATGATCTATGAACCCCGACCCTAAGCATAAATGTGAATGGTTAGGGGGGGGGGGGGGTTCGCCAAGGGAGCTGGCTGCTGCCACAAACCATGTGATGTTGGCCTTGGGGTGGGATGGAGAGGACTTCCTGACTGGCCTCTATGCCAAAAGGGGGCAGGGGCTTGCCATAAATGTCGCTGGAATATTGTCCTTTTAAGAGATCACTGCATTTTAGAATTGCCACCCAGTAAAGGTAGTCTATATTGGTTGCAACCCCCCAAATGGGAGAACCTGTACGGTAGGCAGACCTTGGAAATGTGATTGTCAATTTATTAAAGGCAGGGTGCACCGTCCTTGGTGACAGCTGTGAGAAACCAGAAGGTGTCACCAGCTAGTCCTCGGGGATCTGTCATCCAGGTGGCCAGGACACGGCCATCGCTTTTGGATCCAGTTCCTAGTGGTGGACCAACGCAGGAGGATCACCAGAATGACGGTCTTCGGGGAGTGGAAGTGGGGCACTGGATGGTGAGACTCGGTATCCCTTTAACACCTTTTCCCCTTCCTACCTATGAACTGAACCCCCCCAAACCCCTTTTCCGACACAAACCTTTTTTCTCACTGACATTCTGGACGGGTGCTAGGAGACCAAGAAATAATGACCGCTCTCCTCAGGATGGTGTTGGCTTGATGCAGAGGCGGGAGAGGGTGATGGCTGATGCGGAGGCTGTGAAGGAGGGGGGAGGGCTAGATGGAGAGATCCGGAGGTCAGTTTGTGATGGGGGTAGGAGGCAATCAGTGCAGGGTCCACCAAGTATGTGGGAGGGGTTTCCCCAGAGGGACGCAGTAGGAGTCTGGTGGGGGATATCACTTATTCATGAATCGAAATCAAGTTTTAACATGCACAAATTGTTTGCAAGCAAAGTGATATGATGTAAATAAGGAGCGGGTATGAGGTGTGTGTAATAGGGTTAGGAGGCAGAGAAGGTATCAACTTGGAGGGGATCATATTACTTGCATTGTGATGGTGTGGGAATTGTGGGGATGGCTGGCCGTTTTCTGTACCAATGAGTTTTCTTCTGTGGGGCTGATAGGGAGGGAGTGGATGGAAATAAAGCTCATTGGTGGCATCGAGAGGACTATTTGTGCTACTGGATCTGAAATATAAAATTGAGCTTCATCTAAAAGATCAGCTATCAAGGTATATGAACCTCAACACAACTGATGAAACACGTACAAACATAATGAACTAAAACTACAGTGAGATGTGCCCTTCAGTCACCTCAATCAAGACCATCCTCTGGCGGAATCCTGGAAGTTACTGCTGCACTAAGGCCTGTCTGGCTCTTTAATTAAAGGCATTTTGGATAGACAGGTGAGAAGGATTACCAGCCTTGCTGCACAAGCAGGCAAGCTACGAATTTGGGATGAAAAAAGGTAAGTGAGAAGTCTTGGGGCAAAATAAACTGGCAATTTCGTTGCTTAAAGGGGCAACATTCTGCTCACTTTTTAGGACACCACTAAAGCATGAGATTCTTATTTTTAAAATCTCTGTTGCTGCTTGTACTGTCCATATCGCAACGTTCATCATATTCACCATCTCCTACTGATGTTGAATCCAGTGCTAACAATAAAATGTGATCATCAGATTCTGGCACCAGCAGTGTTTTTGCACCATCCTTGTTATCAAAAAGCCTGGAACTGATTGGTTCACATGAGTGTGAAGTAATCTTTGCCAATCAGAAAGTAAACCTGCACCAGTTATCTTTTAATTGGTGTTCTAGGATCCACCCCTGACTCTGTCACAAACCAGAAAGAATTAGAAATAAGTACTTCATTTTCTGTTGATGCCCTTGATCTCCCTCACTGGAGGCGCTATTTGGGCCTGGGAATGCACACACAATGTAATAATGTCCATTTTCCAATCAGGGAACAATGCTGAAATACAGTGGACCAATCAGGGCTGTGTATTATTCTGCTGATCAGTGGGCTTCAATTTACTCCACAAACAACCTGAGCAACAATGATTCAGCCCTATGCCCTGAGGGGCACCCATTCTCCCCCAATACTTCTGCTGAAACTCTCCATACAACGCCACTGCCACCAAACCACCGCTCGATCCACACACTGTAAACCATAGCAATATAACACCAAACAGCAAAACTCCACACCTCTTCCATTAAGTCACACAATCGCAACACCTTCAATGCACCCCTATGCCACAGGCACACAAGGCCTCCCCATATGGACTCACGCACCCACCCACAGGCTAACCTTCCCATATCACCTGTCAGCAAACCCACAGAGCGACTGTTTTTTCTGAACTGAAGCTACTAATAAAGCAATAGCATTTGTGCACACACACTCTCTCGTACCACTAACAAACCAATCCCTTCCTCTTATTTTCAGATCCATCATAGCGCCTGGAGATCATGCAGATGGCAATGGTGTGCAGTAAAAATCCCATTGACATATCATCATAGAGTACATGCGAAATTATTAGGTCTGTAAGAGAGCATGTTTCTCCAACCGGACCTAAAGATGAGACTTGCTCAAAAGAATGCAAGGACCGGGAAATAGAACATGGTGCTTCGGCAACTCTGCACATTGAAAAATACTGGAGGAAAAATAATACCCTGGGCAATTCATTTTCTCCTGGGGCCTACCAGAATCATTTGCCAGATTGTTTCATGTAGTTAGTGGTTTAGCAGCTTTATTCGGACCATAGTTCCCCAAGGATAAAGCTATAATCTGTATTAATAGCAAGATTATGTGCAACATTAGCAATGACCTCTTATGCGCTCTATGTAGACAGTCCGGCAGTGGCAATTCCGGGTGGTAGGGCGGGAGTGGCGAAATACTGAGAAAAGGGCCTCCCAAAACCGAGCTTCTGCAGATCTCAGCAGCAACAGCAACGCAAATTGCACGCAAATCATCGATGTACCCACCCCAGCAGTTGCAAATAGCTACTTGCCAGTTTTAAGTTGGAGCATTGCAAGCAAGTATTATTGAACCATAGATCCCTGAAAGTGAAAACTTTTAAGAGCACTTTCCACAAATACAGTGTCGGTTTCTTTATTTAACCACCTAGTGTTTACTTCTTACGGTTCCTTTAAAAGAAACGGAGACAACCTACCTGCAGGGCTACCAGAAGAAACTGCACATACGTCAGCAACCACTTCTCCTAATGTTTCTGTGAAGGATTCTGGGCAGGTTTCTTCCAGAGAGGATGCTTGGTTGGCGGTCTCAGCCGTGCCCATCTCGAAGCCGTGCACCTCACTGACAGCTGATGCAATCATATCCATACACGGATTGTCCTCTTCAGAATCTGGTTTCTGTGACACGGTCCTGGCAGTCACAGGGCCAGAACGGGTGGAGTGTCTGGCTGGTAGAAGCAGAGTTTCTGCAGACAAATGTGCCATGGTCCAGCCGGGCCAAGTAGCTGGCCCTTTTCACCTTCCTCCAGACGTGGCTGCTGCAGGTATGCATACATCTGTCTTTAGCATGTACCTTCCAATCCCAAAGTGTGATCTGAAAAAAATCAAGGTTTCAGGAGAGATTTGTAACGCACGAGCTCGCTTTGATTTCAAATTATTCTCAGCAGCAGCAATTTCATCTTAATACATTTAGTTTACAAGAGAAACTCGTTTCAAATCCCCAGTCCAATCAAGGATAAATAACCTACAGAGTACAGGGAAAACAGATCAGACTCTAGGAAGGGGGGCAGCCTGCATACAGAGGAGGGGAGTCAAGACAGCATCATCATCCAAGCAACTCACAGCTATGCATACAGTGTTTTCACTGCATCGGTTGGCCTGGGGAGCCAAAAGTAGTTCTTGATAGCTGTTGGTCTAAAGCTAAGCAGAAATGCCCCCTGCACAATTTTGAACCCTGCCTGATCTGAGAGGCCCGCTACACAAAGTGGCAGGTCCTCCCCTGGCAGATGTCTCCACCTTCCCATTCCCTAAGGTGGCATTTTCAACGTCCCAATTGGCCACTGTCTAGCATCTTTGCACTGAAGTGGACTAGTCTTCCCCCTATTCCTAGCTAACCATGCCACACGTCCCCAAGCATGCGCTCACCCCTGTTTCCCTGTTGGCACCAACTTTGTGTCCTATTTGACCCGTTACCTCTTCGCCCAACCCTACCTTACCTTACCTTAGGAGATGACTGAATTGGATCCAGGGACTTAACTGCCTCAAGCTGACACCATAATGGACAGAGAAGAAAGACAACGCAGAACTGCCAAACGAGGGCGAGGCTTGGTGTGCAATCATTTCACTGATAACTTGTGTGGCAAATGAGCTGCCAAAATCGGGCCAGAGCGAGGCTTGAAACGCAAAAAAACCAGGAAATAAAATGTAGCCTGAAACGCCTGGCAACAGTCACCAATAGAAATGGCGAAAAGACTAATGTGATCTTCTAGCCATCTGGCGTGTCAAGAGACCCGTGTACCGTTCTACAGTTCGTAAAAGGTACTAGATTTGTACATTCCAAGATGCCGGGGTTCCAGAAGAAGGTTTGGATGGCATAGTATTGCTTCCAGGTGCGGACGTTTTATTTCCGTGGGTGTTTGGCATAGAATTCAAATAAAAAACGTTATTACATTAATAAAGTTCTTTATTAGAACTCTGTGGTGGTTGACACATGTCTGTTTAGGGAACTGCAATTCTAGTGGCAACGGACCAAGTAGTTTCGTTTTGAGAGCGAGGCTTGGACCGCACCGCCAATCGTGTTTGCCGGAAGGGACTGCAACTTACTGCTGAAGGTAAGAGAGTGCGCCCCCTATAAATGGTCGCCGAAGAATCTTCTACCACCGCACAGAGTATGGTAGTGTGTGAGGCGCTGCAAGGGGGTGAGAGCGCTCTTTGGGCGAATAGTCCTGCGTTGATTCTGTAGCTTCATCCTGACGCAGTATCTATCATGAAAGCTGTGCCCTTGTCAAATTGGTTAGTGTCCTTTGTCGAAAATTGTAGAATGCATTATCTATCACATTTTTCATGAGGTAGTGTGTACTTTCCCCATACCATACGCAAAAATATCTGTTTGTTATATTGGATTCTTTTCCTTTATTTAATTCGTTAAAAACAAAACTAATTTATTTACTCTACGGTTTTACCCTTACTATCTCGTCATTGCTCTCCCTCATGTGCTTTTTTTTGTTAGATCACATAGAAAAAGAAAGTCATTTGATATACATAATAAAAGATGTTCTTAGCAGGGCGTGTAGGAAAATCGCAATTTTAATAAGGACAAGGGAGTTTTAGATTTTGGCATGTTCTCTTAATTGCCCGCAGCAAATAAACTATAAAGGTTTTTACTTGAAGAAATGAGAGAAAAGCCCTCTCCAAGGCACAGGTGACCATGAACACAATTAAGATTTTTAACACATTAGTTAAAGAAAGTCATAATTCTATTAAAGACACAGAGGCGAAGGATTATGACTCCTGATTATCAGAGTTCCAAAATTGTACAGATATGTTTTTGGAGCGATTGCAATAGCGTTATCGCAAATGCCTAACGGTCTGTGGAATGGTGGGAGCGCCGAACTATGTGGTCCCGTTGCGCTCCCCCTTCCAAGACCGTAGTGCCCTCTGTAGCTCTCCTCAGAGGTTGTGGTCGCCGGAGCACCAGCCCCATTGCGACTGCAACTTCCAATTGGTCAACACTCGATGTGGATATGCTACGCCAATTACCTAGATTGTGCGCGCTTGCAAGTTTGTCTTATGAAAAAACACAATGCCACATTTATACACACACACTCGTAAGAGTAATGAAAAGGGCACTTACCTCGCTGCCGAGCAGCAAAGAAAGGAAATGGAGTTGAGGGACAGTATGGTTTAGGCATATGGACTATTCTGATTGGATGTTATGTGGTCAATTTGGAGGACCAATAAGAACAGAACTACAAAAAGACTCAAAACAATGGTTGTTGTAGTTTATTAATTTTTGTTATCATGTTTTAATGGTTTGTACATTTGCTGCTGAAGTAGTAAAATGGAAGAGAAGCATAATCCGAGCCTCCGGTCTTGACATAGAATACAGATTTTCCATACTAATGTAAAGGAAAGTCATGATTCTGTCAAAGACACCGAGGCAACGTATTATGCTAAACTCTTTACTTAACAACTCGAGCAGCACAACATGAAAATAAAGTTTTAACAGCCAATTAACTAAAAATACTACAATTTCCTGAAAGGGGCAGTAGTGTCTTTCTAGTTCGAAACTCAAATGCTCTGCCCTGGAGCAACACATGCTTGCATCAGCCAATCGCGGGAGCTGCAGTCTCATAACTCTCCCGACTATCAACATCTTTCCTCTTTCTTACCTACTCCCCTGCAGTACTCTGACGCTACACATGAACGAACCAGACGAACGAACAGGAACTCAACCCAGCACAATAACGGTCTCCTCCCTCATCTCGCTTCTGCACCTGCAGAGAAGACAGAGAACACTGTGTTCACTTGTTTCTCTCCATGGTGGGAAATCACAACCTAGACACTGTTTTCTATCACAGCTTCTGCTTCTCTCACACCTAATGCTCTTGCCCTATCGCACACTCCTCGGGCGATTGTATGGGTGGCATAATATTTTGTCTCTGTGTCTTTAATAGAATCAAAAGACTCTGGGTAAGTCTCTCGCAACCAGGACTAATGTCTGGCAGAGGGACTCCCAGGACCCCCCTTGTTAATCTGCATATGCAAGTAACTTTGGGTCTCACCCTAAGTTACTAGGGGAATCCAGACGTGGACCCCTTGCTCACTATTCTTAGAGAGACACAGCTCCTCCCTACTAATGAGGTTCAACCAGACCGAAACACGTGTCTGGGGATGCTGTTGGTACTCTTGTTCAGAGGAGAATTGCCTAGCATTTCGGTGCTGGACTGCCCCAGGGCAGGACAAAGACTGATATGTTTAGGATATTTCTTCTCTGTGAAAGATAGTGAGCTAAAGACTCTGGGTAAGTCTCTCGCAACCAGGACTAATGTCTGGCAGAGGGACTCCCAGGACCCCCCTTGTTAATCTGCATATGCAAGTAACTTTGGGTCTCACCCTAAGTTACTAGGGGAATCCAGACGTGGACCCCTTGCTCACTATTCTTAGAGAGACACAGCTCCTCCATACTGATGAGGTTCAACCAGACCGAAACACGTGTCTGGGGATACTGTTGGTACTCTTGTTCGGAGGAGAATTGCCTAGCATTTCGGTGCTGGACTGCCCCAGGGCAGGACAAAGACTGATATGTTTAGGATATTTCTTCTCTGTGAAAGATAGTGAGCTAAAGACTCTGGGTAAGTCTCTCGCAACCAGGACTAATGTCTGGCAGAGGGACTCCCAGGACCCCCCTTGTTAATCTTTAATAGAATCATGACTTTCCTTTTATTTTACTATGGAAAATCTGTATTCTGTGTCAAGACCCCGAGTCTTGTATTATGCTTGTTCCAAGCCTACTTGCCACCAACGAGGCTACCTGTTTCGATCAGCTTGAAATAAAATCTCTTGAATATCATCTTATTTGACCAGTTCGTGGCTCTGAGAATGTCCTCCAGCCGGGGGCGTCTAAGGTGAAGACCTTAAATGCCATGCCCTCCCGCACCCCCTGGCTGAACAAGCCTGAAAACGTGCAGTATCTATTCCTGGCTGTTGCATGTACCATTTGATCCATCTGGCTAGCATTGCTACCGATTTGAAAGGCTGGCGAACTGCGATAAAGATCCAGCTCTCTCTGGGTGGCCTGTGCTGCTCTGCCTGTGCCTCGTAAGCTTTGAGGGCTCTGACTGGGCAAAGCTTTGGATGTGCTGGAAACACCAGATAGGACACTGTCTTGGTTCCTGTTTTAGTCCTTCTGGCACAGAAGGTGACACCCTCTGGTGATAAGACCTGCCTTCTAAGTCAAGGGCACATATGCCCAAAACTCTTTTGCAAGATAAAAAAAAGATAAAAGAGGCTACACCTTAGCTGCCATAATGTTTCTGGACAAGTCGACGTTGTCTGGCTGCCTCTGGAAAAGTTATAAGAGGGTGTTCACATCCCATAGGCGTGTGTAGTTCGGAGGCGGAGGTCGAAGGCATTTAACTCAGCCTCTAAACCAAGAAATGCTTCCCTAGAGGGCAGCCTCCCACCTGCTCATGTCTGGCTGGAATCGCTGATCGGGAGGTGTTCACTATCCTATAAGACTTGCCTTGCTAAGGCTGCCAGAAAATTAACCACATGGATCACATTGGCACTAGCGGGACGAATGTCTCTAACCATTCACCAGCTATGCCAGTATGCTCAGTATGACTTGGCTGTCTTGGGTGCCCAGGGCTCCTCAATGAAGTTCTCAGCATTCCCATATAACCCTCGCTTTCGCCAGGCACCCCTGGAATTGCCGAGCCACTGGCCTTAGAGTCCGTTAAAGGCCCAGCGGATGCAGGAAGGCTCAGAATCCACTATGATGTCCTGGCGGGAGGTGGAGCGGATCCACGGATGACAAGCCCAGTAGATCCGGGAACCAAGGCTGTCCCCTCCAGGCTAGCATCAATAATAGCAGCCTTGCTTGTTTTCGGCGCGCCTACATCCTTGAGATCGTGGCAAAGGTTCAGAAATGCACCTGTGGACCCTAGGTTTGCAGAAACACATCAGTCGCTGACGTCTCCTGGTCCGGTCTCCAACTGTAGAAGTGTGGCAGCTGACAATTCAACCTTGTCGCAAACAGGTCCGTCCTGCAAGGGTCTCTCAACTCCATTAACCTCCAGAGTACTTCTCTGTTTAGCTGCCAGTCGCTGGAGTCTCTAAGGTGCCTGGAGTTCCAGTCCGCCACCTGATTGGCTAGGCCTGGCAGGCACTCTGTGGTCACGTTGAGATTTCTCTCCAGACAGAGATGCCAGACGTCCCTGGCTAGCTCTGCCAGTATCCTGGCTTTGGTGCCCCCTTCGAGCCAGTTGATATACTGTACTGCTGAGACATTATCCATCTTCAGCACGATGTAGCATTTGATTTGATCCTGTGTTAAGCTCTTGATTGCATTACAGAATCACTTGGCTGTCTCCATGACCATCAGTCTGGCTTCAGAACTGCCAGAAGCACGAAAACGGCTCTCCTGAACATCCGTTAAGACCTGCTCTCCAACCTTGATTCCAATACCCCGTGTCCTCATCTTACTTGATCTCTCTTTTGCCTTTGACACGGTCAACCATGCCATCCTGCTCAACCGTCTCCGTGATAACCTGAGTATCACTGACTAATCCCGGGCTTGGTTGACCTCTTTCTTCTCCAGTCGACTCGCCTAGATCCAACTTGGGTCCTTCCTCTCCTCTATCTCTATCTCTACCTGTGGTGTTCCCCAGGGGTCTAACAACTCTCCCTGGCTGTTCAACCAATACCTGGCACTTCTTGCCCACCGCATTGCCGCTCTCTGCTCCAACTTTCAGTGCTATGTGGATGACACTCAGCTCATTTTCAGGCTCCCTTACCCCACCTCTTCTCCTTCTCTCATCTCCGTCTGTCCGCTATCCACGAGTGATGTGCCGCCAAAGATCTCTGCATTAATGCCAGTAAGACTGAGATTCACCTCATTGGTACATCTGCTTCCTCCTTTCCTGTCGCTCTCTGGCTGGCCTCTCTCGGCCCTCTTCCTGCTCCCACCTGTGAGGCTGAAAACCTTGGGGTCATCTTTGATTCCACACTCTCCTCTCATCACATATCTGACGTTTCTAAGAAGTCACACTACCAACTGCACCTCCTGAGATGTATTCTTCCTTTCCT
Source organism: Ambystoma mexicanum (assembly GCF_040938575.1). Lineage (NCBI taxonomy): Eukaryota > Metazoa > Chordata > Amphibia > Caudata > Ambystomatidae > Ambystoma > Ambystoma mexicanum. The sequence goes on from NC_090931.1 coordinate 1,432,747,769, forward strand.
TTCCTCTCCTTCCCCCAGAAGCTCACTGTCTCCATAGCTCTCTGGTTCTCTCTAGGCTGGACTACCGAAACATCCTCTTTCTAAATCTCCCTGCTTCTACTCTCCGCCCTCTGCAACTCATCCAGAACAGGACTGCAGGACTTGTCCTTGGCCTCAAGCCCAGGGATCGTATTTCTCCACTGCACTGGCTCCCAGTCGCTATGGGGATTAAGTTCAAAACCTTCTGGGGCCTGGGGCCACAATTCCTTCAACTCTCTCTTCCTAAATATCTTCCTTCTCGAGGTCTTCGTTCATCTGCCTCCAACATCCTCAGGGTCAGTCGCTTCTCCAAGCAACGAGTTGGTGGCAGATCTCTATCTTCGACTGGGGCCTCCCTCTGGAACAATCTCCCTGCCTCCTTGAAACTCGAGGAGAACCATCTCCGGTTCCAGAAGCAACTCAAGACCTTCCTCTTTGCTTCTGCTTTCTCCCCCTCTCTCCCCTGCTGAACTCCTGACTGAAACTGCACTTGTCACCTGGCTACCCTCTGATCTCGGGCCCAGGTCCCCTCCCCTGCCAGTTGCACACCTGCACTGCCTCCCGGGCAACCCCTGCACTTGGGGGCTGTTTCTGTATCCCTACAGTCCCCTATCAGCTCTTGACACTGGGTGTCTGCACTGCTCTTGCCACTAGCTGGCTGCACTTTTTACCTATTGTTTTTATTTATTGTTATTATTATTTTTTACTGTTGATCCTATGTATTGCACGGCCCCCAACACCTTCCCCCGTCCCCGCACTTTTCCCTTTCCCCCCCTCCCCTGCACTTTTGCGATCTCATTGTCATCTGGCCTAGTAAGATCATTGTCTTTGTCTTCCCTCTGGTCCCCCTCTCTTGCCTCGTCGCGCCTTGAAACACTTGTGTATAGGCACATTATAAATGCCATATCATATCAAAGGAACTGGCCATCAATTCTAGGCAATTGATGCGGAGCTTGGTCTCCGACCATTTACCCTGGTCGAGATCGTCCCGCAGCGGGCTGCCCAACCTCGTCTGCTGGTGTCCAATTCTTATTATCAGATCCGGGGAGAAGCCAAAAATAGCCTTCCCGCTCCAGGATTCCATGTGCTGAAAACCACCAGGACAATTCCATCCACGTCTCCATTGACATGGAAATTCTCTGATAGTAAGTCATGCCCCTTCTGCGATGGTGAATTTTGAGGTGTTGCAAGGTTTGGTAGTGTAAAAGCCCAGGAAAGATCGCCTGGATGGAGGAAACTAGGCAACCTACTATCTTTGCCAGCTCCTGCAGAAATAGGTTGTCCCTTGCCAAGATCACTTTGATCTCCTTCTTGATGGCATCGATTTTTGACAAGGGGTGGCTTAAAGTTCCCTGAACTGTATTTGTTACTCTGGGTGGTGCTGGGTTCCATTGGGAGTCCGAGTGGATTGCTGAGGACCCTTCGGTTGGTGCATAAAGGCACCCGGGCATGTGTCCATTATGGGGAGCAGGGACCATGTACCAGCTATTTTGATGTGGTTACAGGAGTCCAGCAAGGATGTGTACTTGCTCCAATTTTATTCACACTGTACACAAACGGTCTCTATGAAGCAATACTAGACTCCAAGGCAGATTTTCCCCAGGTGGGTAACAAAATCTTCCCCCTCCTAGTCTATGCGGATGACACTGTAATCATTGCCCGAACCCCAAATGCCCTGCAGAAATTAATTAATGTTTACACTGATTTTATGGTAAACTTGGATTTGAAAATTAAAACCTCAAAATCAGCGGTCATGGCCTTCAGGCCATGGAGTTGAAGGAAAAAGATCAAGATGCATGGCATGTATAGCAATGGTTGTTTGATTGAATGAGTTTCTTTACCTAGGCATGCGATTTGACAAAAATTGGTAGGGGGCATCGCACATATTGAGACTGAGAACTAAAATGTCTCAGGCAATCGGAGGGATTTCCTGCTACATGCAAATGTGTCATGAGAAACCACTAGCAACGATTTTGAAGCTGAATAATGCCCAAATGAAGGCAGCTACCAACTATGGGGCTTCATTGTGGGGGGCGCGAAAAAGTCACCATATTTCAGATAATAGAAAACAAATTCTTCAAAAAGCTATTGGGCTTACTGAGCACCAAACTATGCAGTTCATGCCGAGCTCGGCGCAACATCTGGAAGATGATTGGTACTGGGCCCCTATATAACATTAGCTAAGAATATGGTCAAACCCCAGAGCAATGGTGACACAGAAGAAAGTCCTGCCATGTAGTTCTGTTTGGCATAAGATTCCATGGTTGAAGCATATCTTTGAGTGAACAACTAAGATAAATGCCCCGAGGAATTTTAGCACATTTGTTATGGAAAGACATTAATTAGTAGGGTTGTCCTTGACCTCAAAAAGGAAACATGCTATATCACAAAATTGGACTCTATAAAACCATACCTAATGCAAAGTGATGTTCCAGCTGATCGCTTGATTGTGAAAAGAGCACATGTTGACTTGTTATTGCGTGCAAATACAGCAAACTGGGACGGTTATGTCCAAGCCTTAGAATCCCCATGTTGTGGTTAACCTACAGAGGACCTACCTTATTTTGTGCTATTGTGTCCCTATTATAGGGACATCAGAAAACAGACACTGCTATCAATTTTGAAACAGCGGAAATGTACCCAGTGTCGACCAGGGTTAATGTTTTTTCTTCAGGCAGAGACAAGTGTTGTAGTTTGGGGTTTCCTTATCTATCTACGGAGGGCCTGGCAAGCAAGAAAATCTTTGCTAGAGACTCTAAGCTGAATGGACTTTTTTTTTTCTTTTACTAAAGAAGAGGTGATTTTATTCATCATACGCTTATGTTCATGATGTTTTTGGTATTTCTTTGATTCACTGAGTTTTTTAATAGTAGCCTTATTGTAATAATGCTGTTGTATTTTAATGTGCTCATGTTTGATCGATTTATCCGAATAAACGCATTATTGATGATGTATCTATTACAAATCTCAGGAACTCTAACTTCTGCGCTGGGTTAGTCTCCGACTTCTCCCAATTCACAAGGAAACGTAGATCCTCCAGGAGACATGTCGCTTCGGTCACATGAGAGCGAAGCTGCTGTTGGTCTTGAGCCATGATGCCGATGTCATCCAGGTAAATGATCAGCCTGCCCCCAACTCCCGCAACCAGCTGACTACTGGTTTGAGTAGCTTGGTGAGGCACGAAGGGATCGGCGAGAGTCCAGTGGGAGGCAGGTGAACTCCCACTGGCGCCCTTGCCAAAACAAACGCAAGTAGTGCCGGTGCGGTTGAAAGACGGTAACTGCCAAGTGGGACTACTTTGTTGTAAAATGGCTTTTTGCAAGTATGGGAGCAGAGTATTGGTGAATTGCTCAAGAACTACAATCTCCATTACTTCCGATAGTTTTCTTCCCAAGCCATTGGGACAAGGTATTCTGAACCCTTGTCCCCAACTCCAATGTGGTTTCAGTAGGGCCCAAACGGATCTCTCTGAGCTTTGACCCATAAAAGGTCTCTTTCTGCCCTACTCTTTTCAATAAATCATGTTTTATATCATCAAAAGAAGTGGTGCCTACGGGTTCAAAGTTCGGTACAAGCCTTGAAGTTCCCCCTTTAATAGCTGGGCTAAGTAACAGGTCTTCAGATCTTCGCTTCAATTAAACTGTTGGCCAATCGGTCAAAGTTTCCTGAAAAATTCTGAGGTTCTCCCCCTCCTGATAGAGCTGTAAAATCCCATGACGGAGCATGGGACGATGTTGACTAGACACTATTCGATTCCCCTGTTCCTGAAATTGCTCCAGAGGCTCTCTTGACTCTTGAGCAGCCCCAAGCCCCTACTAGGTCTCCCGCTACTTCCGTTACCTGTTCCGTGTTGGGACAGCATATCCGATTCTTCCTGGGGTGATAGACTGAGTCGCGCTGCTTCAGGGCTTCTTGCTTCTTCCACTCCCGCTTCGTCCTAAGGCTGCGCGGTAACTTGCGCCACACAACTCCTTTGCAGTAGCAGGATCACACGGTCCTCCTCCCTGAAGTCACATCACCACTGGCTTCTTTCCCACTCTTCCACTGGTCAGGATCTTGGCTTCCTCCGCAGTACTCCGCCAACTGTTCTTGGATGTCCCTGCCAATGGGGGATCAGCATTCTTGCAGCTTCGTGTTTCCAGGTTTGAAATTTCCGGGCTGGGCTACATTCATGCTAGCTGATCTCTATTTCCCAGTCCTTTCTCGTTTCTATTCTCTGTGGCTGGATTCCCCCCAGTGTAAAATCACAGTCCTTCTTTACTGTTGTTGCAATAATTGTTATGCCTACTTGGAGCCAACATGTCTCACTACTATGGTAAGGCAACCTGTTGTTACTCTGCAGATTTCTTTGACGCTCCTTGGTTTTAGTCAAATTAATTTGTGAATCAAAGGTCAGAGACATTACATTAACAGTGTTATGAATATCTGATGAGGACTTGGTCCCAGGGGAAAAGGGTTTAGGGAGTTCCTTCACGGAACAGGAGTCCTTATCTCCATGAGGGGAGTCTCTCCCTGTGAGGTCCTGCTTTCCAACACCCCTACATGGAATATTGGGTAGTGGCTTCACCTCCCTAACCTCACAGGGAAGGTCTCCAGCTCGACAGAAGTGACAAGAACCCATGTATCGTCACATTTGTTAGACACGTAGCATACCAAAAAGAGGTGATGACTGGAAGATTATTAATCTTAAACCTTTGGCAATTGCTCTGAGCAACCCTGCAGACCATTGTTCTTCACCTACCAAGCCATTACAGGGGAAAGACCATATGCAAATCAGGCTCTGTGCCAACCCCAAAGGGGCAGTCCAGCCCGAAATGCTATGTGACATCCCTTCTGCACGAGACCACAAGCATGCCCAGACATTCTTCAGCCTCATTGGACGTCATCAGTGAAGAGTAGCTTGGGTTTCTAGGCCCAGCAGGCACGGGAACCACGCCTGTGCATACACGTCCCACTCTGGGTGACAAAACAAAAGAGGTGATAACTGGACCATTTAGAATTAACTTAAATCTCTGGCAATTGCTCTGGGCAGCCCTCCAGACTATCGTTCTTCACCTGCCAAACCATTAGAGTAAGGGAAAAGACCATATGAAAATCAGGCTCAGTCCCACCTCCAAAGGGGCAGTCCAGCCCGAACTGCTATGTCACATCCCTTCTGCACGAGACCACCAGCATCCCCAGACATGTTTTGGCGTCATCAGTGCAGAGCAATTGCCAGAGGTTTAAGATAAATTCTAAACGTTCCAGCCATCACCTCTTTGTTTTGCTTTGTTACCCTGAGTGTGAAGGGTACGCCCAGACGTGGGTCCCGTTCCTGCTGGGCCTAGAGACTCAAGCTACTCCTCACTGATGATGCCCAATGAGGACGAGATATGTCTGGGGATGTTTGTGGTCGTGTGCAGAAGGGACGTGACCTGGCAGTTCGGGTTGGACTGCCCCTTTGAGGGGTTAGGGGGGCTGAGCCTGACATATGGTCTTTCCTCTTTCTGTAATGACTTGGCAGGTGAAGAACGATGGTCTGGAGGGTTGACCAGAGCAATTGCTAGAGGTTTAAGATGAATTCAAAACCTTTCAGCCATCACCTCTTTGTTTTGCTTAGACACCTAGCATACAGTTGAGCCCCACAATAAATAACATCCAACTGTCACATAGCCTCTACCATATGCATGTACACTACATGTAAAGTATAGCAGAGAACCCCAACTACATACAGTTGCCCTACGGGTCCATGCACCATAGTATACAGTTGAGTCCCATACAAAGTGTGGTCCAGCTGTCGCATAGTCTCTAGCATTTCATTACAACCCCCGCTTCTACTCTTTTCCATGCTTCGTCTTCCAACATGCACCAGAAATCTTTGCTTTTCCTGATCAGTTGTGAACTACAATTATTGCTGCATGCACTACTTTTCTCTCGTCTTCTCAGAGTATGGCCTTCAGAAGGTCCAAGTGGGCTCTTCTTTAAATAAAGATCCCTTTCATAATTGAAATAAAATACTTGAGGATAGAGAAAACTGTTATTTTACAAGTCTCCTTATATCGGGACTTATATCCATATTCGGCTAACCATCTTACTGATGCTAAAAATGTTCTTTAACATTGAAATGAGAATGGATGTTTCACATCTCCGTGAAGATGAAGCATTGTTTCGGGAGGATAGCTCAGGGGCAACGTGCTCCCCTTGGAAGCAAACCAACACAGCGCAACACAGGTTCGATCCCCAGGCCTGCGCTTAGAAACCTCTGGGTATTAAGTGCGTTATAAATGACCAATTATAATTATTACCCCACATCTCGCAAAAGTGGGGAAAGGTTCGCAGAGTCGTACTGAAATGATACACATGTGTATTGGATCTTAATCTTGCTCTATCGTAATCATGGGGGTGTGATTTCAGATGTGGTCAGTGTGTTAGTGATAAAATGCTTGGGTGTATCGGTTAACATTCTAACTTGTATTCTTCTCGGACATTACATAGTCATGCAATCTCAATTTCTCGACCCAGTCCAGTAATGAAAATTGTCACCAATAGCTCTGGTTTCTCTTTTCTCCCGCCGCTGGAGCATGCACCCTCTCCCCCAGTGGAGGGTCTTGCATCATTTCTCCCTCTATGCTGATGTACTCTGGTGTAATTAAGTCGAAAACCTCTAGTGTTTTCTTGCCCTATTAAACAGTCTCTCCCATCATGGCATTTCTCTTGCTAATTCTCTTTGCCTTCCTTCGTACTTCTTTTCCATAAGACAGCATGTTGTTTTCCAGCAAGCTAGCACAGCGAGTTAAATGTCTGCTACAGAAATCTTTCTTCATTTGTATGATAGGCAGGGCCATTCAACCAGGTGGATAACATATGCTTATTAAAGGCAGTGATAACACTTATTATCACATTGTTTCAAATTAGGAGGAATCTGCCATGAAGTGCAATATAAAAATGTGCTTAATTATTAAATTATACAACTGCCTTTTATCACACCACCATATTTTCCATTGTGATCCTTTTGTCCAAAATGACATGTTCTCTCGACGACTGGACTGCTGTATCTCAGTGTTATACAAGTTTGAGTTTTCAAACTCAGTTTACATTTAAGTCTAGTTACCTTGTTTCCCAGATATATGTACCTAACCTTTTTTTTAAATCTCAAATGTTGACTTTTAAAGTATAAATAGTATAAATAAATAGCATAATGAAATTATACTTTATGATGATACTTGTTCACTAAAATTTCAGATTATTACGCAATGGGATTGTTGTTGGTTTGTAAACGTGTTGCTCCTTTTTCTGAATGCATTTGAGATTGAGTGTGATGGGTAATGTGCTTGGAGGGGGGTAACAAAAAGGGTTATTGTGGGAGTTCTCCTTGTTGGATAATTGATAATGAATTTTATTTAAATGGGTTATTTAAACATATTTTAAGGTTGGGAGATCAAAAGCAGATTTTCTTGGTGATTTGTAAATGTGCTGTGCATTCAAACAGTTTACTTCATGGTTCTTCCATGAACTGAGTACTGCCCCTACCCAGTCGGGGAAGGGGTCCCAACTGATGGACCACTTTGCTCTAAATCCTGTAACTATGTTGACATGGTACCACACTCGTTTGTCAAAAACACAGGGACGCTTTGTTCTGTTTGTAAGTATTGGGCACAGTTAAATAACAAAATGAATATCCTCTAACAATACATTAAAACAGGTAATTAAATACGTTTGTGGGCTTTTACTGCTACTATTTGCATTGCTTTTGACAACTATTGAAGAAAATAAGTTCTTTAATATTAAAGTTAAGAGAAAACTGTATAATTTTGTTTTTATCTCTGCCTCTTAGGTGTATGTAGATACTGCTGAAAACTGAGACCGAGCTGCTCTGAACAAGGTGTTTAATGGTTACCATCTTTGAAAATGGCCCTCTCCGATTTTGTTTTGGCCTTAAAGGACAATCCCTACTTTGGGGCCGGCTTTGGTCTAGTGGGAGTGGGTACCGCATTGGCCCTTGCCCGCAAGGGCGCCCAGTTTGGAATGATTGCCTTCCGCAGAATGTACATGATCACCCTGGAGGTGCCTAGCCGGGACAAGAGTTATCAGTGGCTTCTCAGTTGGATTTCCCACTATGCCAAGCGCACCCAGCACCTCAGTGTCGAAACGTCCTACTTGCAGCACGAGAGTGGCCGCATCTTCACAAAATTCGATTTCATCCCAAGTCCTGGAAACCATTTCATCTGGTAAAATGAGATTTTTCATTTGTTTGATTTTTTTTTTAAAAGCAGCTTTTGAACTAGATTTAGTATTTGTGGATTTCCATAAAGCATGTATAGAAAGCACCTCCGTGCAGACAGATTGTAACTCCCTCCACAGCCCTTACAAAGTGCAAAAAAAAATGTAGAAAAATGGGTGCTCTCGGCTCGGATTATCAGAAATATCTTAAATTGTACACACTTTAATGGGTTTTGATAGAGACTACAGTTGTTAACTTGAAGCTGATAACATCCCTTTTTTATAGAAAACTGTTGTAACGTTGTCCTTTAGTGACCTTTTCTTCGGCCTCGGAGAGGAGAGCCATTTCAGAAAAAGCTTTTCGGACAATATCTCTTTAATACGTCTGTAATCATGACATTTAGCATGAGGTAAGATTTCCTTTGATGTTTGTGCGTGAATGCACTGAATCAGACAGCCCATGCTTGCCAATTGCTTGCCCACTTTCTTAGGACATTCCTTCATTATGCCATTGGAGGAAGACTTATCTTCTTATCTCAGTCCTCATTTCCCCCGCCCCCACAAAATGGGGACAGATGTTAGCCATAGCAAACAAAACACGCACATGTACATTGTCAGAGTGTAAGAACAGCCGACAAAACCATCATGAGGGCTGTCTTTCTCATTTAAGTACTGAATTGCCTGGGACAGAGCTCCAGTTTTAGGCTCATTCAAAGAAACTCTGTTGGTATTCTCAATCATAAAGAATGCCTATTTTTTAGGGAACCTGTGGAAGCTTTGTTTTAATACGTCCTCCTGGTATCCCTTAGGATTGTACCCTTGTTCAGCATGTTTTCAGAAGCGTGTTTCTTGTATTTTTCTGTGGTCAGTGTGTGAAAGACCTCTCTAGGGCACTTTGCTCAACTCATACTTCATTTTATTCTTCTGTTGCTTTTAGAAGTCTTGTCTTTGTCTGTGACTAAACTGCTATGATATTCTGGGTGCCTTTGGCGATGTCGTGCAAACAAGGCTAAGTTTGTACAAGTAATTGAACTGTGAGCTGCAACACTCTGACAAAGCCTTAACGAGTGCTATAGAAATATGGGAAAAGAAATAATATACAGATTTCTAAAAAGTGTGTCTCTAATGAGTGACGGAGGCACAGAAAAAAGACATAATGCTCGCAACAGTGTCCATGATCTGTATGGTATCCCGTTCATTCATCGACTGTAATTACTTTGTGGTAATTTACTAACACCAAATGTTCACCCTTCTTGTTGTTGACTGAACACTGTATCACGGTAGGGAGAGGAAAGGCAGTCTGCACCACCTTTAATGGCTGCTTCTGCCAAACCTGAGCAGAAAGGCTTGATGGCACCAAGCACCAGGTGATGCATCCTCTAACAGCATAAAACGGAGATGGCCTTGGCCTCCCTGTTGTGTCATGTAATGTAACGTGTACCCTGTTGATGGGATATTTTCTGCTTAGTTGTTCTATTGCCTTTGCACTGTTGAGTTTGGACTACCTTCACCACCTGGTTCCCAGAACTCTTTGCATCTATTTGTGTACTCATCCATAATGTGTGTCTCTCTCCCATTTCAGGTACCGTAATAAATGGATCCGCATTGAAAGGAACCGAGAGAAACAGATGATTGATCTCCACACTGGCACCCCATGGGAATCTGTCACTTTCACTGCCATGGGCACCAACCGTGACATCTTCTTCACCATCCTGCAGGAAGGTACAGTGTTTAATCATGGAGTGTAAGCTGGTGAGTGAGTGCTCTCTGACATGTGCTATCTCCGTCCGCTCACTGGTGCTAGTATGTGTTACAGAAGTGCCAATACCTCCCGTCTTCATCAATCCAACATGAATCCACGTTCAGATATTCTCTAGACATTTCCAGTGACTTTGATGCTGTCAGGCCTCAAAGTGTCTGCATACGCACCACCATTGCAGTTGTGTACATGTCATGAAGCTGTCAGAGATCCAGTGTCAAAAGACTTGTCTTTTAACACTGGATTGTATGTACGTAACTTTGTGCCCAAAATGGATCCCCTTGTGTTCTGTAAAAAATCAGAAAGAGGAATTATATAAGTATTTTTAAAATTAACACAATGCAGGCGCTGGCGGGCAGCGCACAAGATGGTTGCCTAGGTTATGAGCTCTAACACAACTGGGAACTCATCCGTTAAAGTTTTCCAGAACCAACTACTGACTACGATTGAGAGGATTGTTAGCTGGTGGAGGAAGCCCTGTGGCATTGTTTGTCCCGCATCAGGTCATGTAGAGGGCGGTGTAAGCAGAGACAGCAATCGAGGGCCTGCCTGGGGCCGCAAAGACACACCCACAAGCAAATACTGGTGTGGATCTGTTGGAGAAGAGACCCCTCCACCAGCTCCTAGATGTCCAGAAAGTATTACCGAACCCAGGGGGCCAACTGGAACAAACCGACTCCTCCCCACTGCTAAACATAGAGCAAAGGGGGTGTGTGTGTGTGGCTCCATACACTGTGGAGGGTATACAAGAGCATGCCGGCATCGGAGCCACAGCACAGGGCCAGAGGAAGCATCCAAGTGTGCGAGACAAGCAACGAGGCTCATCTACCGTACGCAGTCCCCAGGGACACGGGACGAAGGGAAAGGTGATCCCCCTAGCAGTGAGGACCTGCACGCCCACCGTGACCGGCACCGGAGGGAGCAGCCTGGTGGGAGGCCTGGTCACGTGGAAGGGAACACAGAAGCAGTACAAAGGCAACCCTAGAAGAGGCCCCTCAAGAGGCACGCCAGCAACTGTTGTGAACACAGCAAACCCACAAGAGGAGGACTCATAAAGAGGTGGTTTGTGCCGCTTGGAGTGAAATGAAGGGGTGGAGACGAAACAACCTGTACCACCAGTTGAAGGTGAGGGCTTGCTTGGGGATCTGCCATCATAGTAGAGGGTGAGAGGTGCCACAGAGGGGTGCTATCAACCCGAGACGGGGAAGGATTGGCTGAAACTGAGCCACAGCCCCTACGAGGCATTGACAGCAGATATAGTGTGTGGCAGTGTCTGAAAAGTCTGTTCTGATCCCCTCTCCCCCACACCCAATAGTGAGCACTGGCCTAATATGGTAGAGGTCTGGCTGCAGGATGGCCCCCCCAGGCACCTTACCATGGGCAAATTCACAATACACCATGGGGAGAAGAAAATGGCAAAAGAGGGAGATCTATTGACAATGGTGACAATGCACCATGCCTAGGACCGGATAAGAAACCCTCCATTGTGGCAGTGTTGAAAGCAGTGCAAGAATCAAGAATAGTATTCAATTGGACACGTTGCCTCAGACGTTTCTCTTTTGTGACAGGAGTTGCGGGCTATCTCAGCGAGATTGGGTGATACAGAAGAAAGGATAAGCCTGTTAGAAGACAAAGTGTGCACACTCCAAACTGAGGTAGAGGACCTCCAGTGCAAGACCCACTGGTTGGAGAATAGGGCTTAGGAGGCAGAGGGGAGGTCTTTCCAAGAGAATATAAGAATTGTGGGGTTTTCGGAAAAAATAGAGGGCACAGCCTTGGATTTATTCCTCGATCAATGGATCCGGGACACAGTGTGTCCGAAAGGCCTCACTAGGGTCTTCCCAGTTGAAAGAGCACATAGGGACCCTGGAATACCGCCCCTCTGTGCCCGGGGCCCCGCCGAGGCCGATGGTAGCCAAACTCTTTAGCTGCAGCGACATGGACATTATTCTACATACCGCCAGGAATAGAGGACCGATATAAGTTAGCCAAGCAAAGGTCTCGTTATTCCCAGATTACACCCTGCAGGTACAACGGGCAAGGCGGTCATACGAGGCAGTGAAGAGGCAGCTCTGGACTAACAACATTAAATATGTGTTGACCTTTCCTGCCAAACTGAGTCATCCAGGCAGATCGGGACTGGATATTTCGAGACCCAGGGGAATCCTGGGACTGGTAGGAAGGTAGAGGCATCCAAACAGCTAGCGGAGCGCGTTCCAGGAGGAGTGAGAAAAGTGGAGGACAAAATGGGGGATGGAAAGACGTTGTAAAACAGAAAAGCTGGAAGACCAAGGAACTGAGCAGACATGCTGAAGAAGACTATAGAATTACAGTCACGAAAGAAGGGACGTGTGAAGGCGCAGGAATGAAATTCGGACACAGGTGATTCATGGTTTTGGCCATAAACCTCTATTGAACGAAATTGGGTGTGGAAAATACCTCTGTCCCTGCTGTAAGAGGTATTTACCCTACCTAAAACAAAACAAATGGGTCGGTCCTTTGTCAAGGTGTCCAAAGCAAACACTGTCCTGTTCCCAAAGTACTATTCTGACCCTCACATTCTAAAACTCAACTATAAGGTGAAAAGGGAAATGTCTTTGGCCTTGGAAGGTGTACAAATGTTCAAAAAGGGAAATGCTTAACTCCAACACAAAAGTTCCAGGAGGACAAAAGTTCATAATTCCAGAGGGTGGTTCACTTCCCCTGGATTTTTCTTCACTCTGCTTTATACTGGTTCTATAAATTGGCCAATTTTTTTTACCCGGCATACTCTTCTGCCGGTATTATCTCCTATGCAAACACTTCTTTTCATTATATACAAACACGTATGACTTGCAATGCCTGGTATACTCTCCTGCCAGGGCTTTCTCATATGCAGATTGTACACACTTGCAAACTTGACAGTTTCTTATATTTATTCTGCTCTGTTTTTTAAGAAATATGGCACTTTTTGTTCCTTTTTATTTGCTTCATTTACTTCTGTTCGCTTTCGGTCCCGTTGCCGAAATACCCTGGTGTTCCCTCTTCACTCGGGTGAACTCAACGGTTTGCTGTAGCCGGAATGGCTTCTGCAGCAGTGAACCTTCAGCGCCTCATTGGTGTCCCGGTTCCTTCCTTTGGGCTTGCTATCTCTGCTTCATGGTTCCTGTCCTTCCCGTGGCTCTCGCTTGCCTATTCCGCGCTCCCCTGGGCTCCAACAGTACAGAGGCTGGTCCTCGGTACCGCTGCATGCCAGAGGCCGTTCTTCTCCGTTGGTGTTCCTGCTGCATACCGGTCTCTGCAATCTGCCCCCTTTGGTTTTATTCCATGAGGCGGTTTGCTCCACGGATCTCGCATTCGCCCAGCAGTCCCTCAGTCAGCATTGCGAGGACTAGACCTCTCCAGCCAGCTCCTTCCTGTCAGCTCGCTTTTCTGTTTAAATTTCCCGCCTGCCAATATGCTCTCAGAAAACAACTAGAGCACGGTTTACATTCTGATCTTCATAACTCGTCTGAGCTTCCTTGTGGCAGTACTTCCATCCTTAGAAGAAGGGAAGTCAGTTTGTGATAACTTGTAGGCAGAGTCTGGGAAGGTGTTCTCAGTAGTTTCAAATGACCAGTATGATGACTTGTATGCAGAGTTTGAAGATGTATTTTCAGTAGTTTTGGAGGGTAAGTTAGGTTTTAAGTAAGGTTTTAGATCCCTTGGAGGAAATGTATATCGAGTTGCCTGGCAAGTGATCTTCACTACTCCTGCATCATCTTCGTCTCAGTGGCCCGCATATTCTCCCTTGTGCGAGTTTGGATACACCGACTTTACATGGAGGTGGGGAGTGAGGGTAACAGTATGCAGTTAAGGCATGGGGGACTGAGGAAGCATCCTTTAAGGAGAAAGGTGGCATGTGGGTTCCTCCACTGATGCCATCGGGTCTCCCAGGGAGTCATTTCCCCAGGTGGTCCTCCCTCATATCGCCGCCCCCAGGGTCAGGATCAGGCACCGGCTGCCAGCCCCTGACCACATAGGCAGGGTCCTCCCAGGGAATGGAGCAATTACATCCTTAGATTCATCACAGACGATAGATAGTACTGAACTGCTGCGAGCCCGAGATGCAGAGAAGCGGGACCCAAACGCACAGCAGGGACGGAGTGGGCACCAGGGGCCTTGAAGAGGGCTCTAATTAGGATACTTGTTGGAGGGAGGACAGGGAGGTGTAAGGGATAGCTCAAGACAAAGGGAGGTGTGCCCACTGAGAAGTACCCAGTGTTACGAGGTGGTTCCTCACTGAAGGCTATGGATGAACGAATGATTAAATGCATCTCGTAGAATGTTAATGGGCTGAATGACCATGTAAAGAGGGGTACAAGACTGGGATGCCCGTTGTCCCCCTGTTGTTTGCAATAGCGATGGAGCCGTTAGTGGAATGATTTAGGACAAACTACTGCAAGGTTACAGGTGGTTGGGTGGGGGGTCAGAGGAAAGGATCTCTCTTTATGCAGATGGTATTCTGCTGTACTTTACGAATCCGGAAGCATCAATACCAAGGGCGATGGAGATAATGGAAGATTTCAGAAGTTATGCAGGACTGCAGATTAATTCGGAAAAATCAATCTACTACCCGATTACGTGGGAGGAGGAGTCACACAGACCTCTGCCCAAATTGGAAACTGTGACAACGGGTTTCCAGTATATGGGAATCTTTGCTCAGAAGGACAACTCCCGGTTCGAGCAATGGAACCTAGCACCAACAATATGAGATTTGAGTCTGATATCCAACACTGGAATTTGCTGACCCTGACCTTATTAGGTAGGGCAGCACTTTATAAGATGGTCACACTTCCCAGGCTGGTTTATGTGATATAACACGCCCCACAGGGGGTATTGCAGGGTATCTTTGACAAAGTTAACAAGCTACTGCTGAAATTTCTATGGCAAAATAAGGTACCCATAGTAAGGCTTGAGACCCTTGTGATGAATCCGGTGGAGTCGTCACTGATTCTCTGTAAGTAACCTCCTCCCGTGTGGGCAGTGTACGGCAGTCGCTATCTGATCCTGACCCCGTGGGCAGATATATGAGGGAGGATCACATGGGAGGAGACAGCTGTCTGGAGACGTGGTGACCCCATCGAATGAGACCCGGTATTCCTCCCTCTTTCCTGATGACCCTATAATACCCAAGTTCTTGATGTCTTGTTGTCACCCCACGATCCCCCTCATTGTACAAATAAAAAAACCCTCCTTTGTGTCAATCTAGACAAAATTCCCTTTTTACCTCAAACATTCCCAACACACATATAACATCTCCTGTTTCTAATGTTTCTCTATATGAAACCTTTGAACATCCACATTTTAGAAATCCAACAACTATGGACCTCCGCTCCCATAAAGCCTCAAGTGCTGAGCCGAGAGAGTAGTCGATGCAAACTAAGAGAAACCCAAAACCTAACATGCAAACTAGTTGTTTTGTTAAACCTGCATTGTGCGGGACATTTAAAAATGGCATCCGCACTGCACATTCTCTTTCCTCTATCTCACTCTCTACCTGTGGTGTTCCCCAAGGGTCTAACCTTTCTCCCTGGCTGTTTAACCAATACCTGGCACCTCTCGACCACCGCATTTCTGCTCTCTGCTCCAACTTTCAGTGCTATGCGGATGACACTCAGCTCACTTTAAGGCTCCCCTCAGCCGCCTCCTCTCCCTCTCTCATCCCGTATTGTCTGTCCACAACTCACGAGTGGTGTGCCACTAATGATCTCTGCCTTAATGCCAGTAAGACCCTTAATGCCAGTAAGACGGAGATCCTCCTCATCAGCACACCTGCACCTTCCTTTCCTGTCGCTCTCTGGCTGGCCACTCTGGGCCCTCTTTCTGCTCCCACCTGTGAGTATAAGAACCTCTGGATCATCTTCGACTCCACACGCTCCTTCTCTCCTTACATCTCTGATGTCTCTAAGAAGTCAAACCATCAGCTGCACCTCCGCAGCGGTATTCTTCATTTCCTCACCTTCCCCCAGAAGCTCACTGTCTCCAGAGCTCTGGTTCTCTCTAGGCTGGACTACTGCAACAGCCTCTTTCTAAATCTGCCTGCCTGTACTTTCCGTACTCTACAACTCATCCAGAACAGGACTGTGAGACTTGTCCTTAGCCTCAAACTCAGGTATCGTATCTCTCCAGCCCTGAAATGTCTCCATTGGCAGCAAGGATCAAGTTCAAGACCCTCTGTATTGTCCACAAGGCCTTCTTGGGCCTGGGACCACAATACCTCCAACTCTCTCTTCGGAAATATCTTCCAATTCAAGCTCTTTGCGCCTCCAGCTCCTTGAGGGTCAGTCGCTTCTCCAAGCAACGAGTTGGGGGCAGATCTCTTTCTTCGTCTGGTGCCTCCCTCTGGAACAGCCTCCCCGCCTCTCTGAAACTTGGGCAGAACATCTCCGATTCCGGAAGCACCTCGCAACCTTCTTCTTTGCTTCTGTCTTCTCTCTTCCTCTCCCCTGCTGATCTATTGTCTGACACTGCACTGGTCACCTGGCTACCCACTGAATTTGGGCCCAGGTCCCTGCCCGCCAAGTTGCACTCCCTCACTGCCTCCTGGCATCCCCTGCACTTGTGGTCTGTATCTGCAACCCTACAGTCCCCTTACCTACACTTATTGACACCTATTGTCTTTTAACACTCACATTTGCCACCTGTTTGCTGCACTACTTGTTTGTGATGCCGCGGCTGGCACTTGCCCCCCTGCCTCCCTTCGTGGCTCGTCTCCCGTCCCCTCTCTCCTGCACTTGCGCAATCTCAATGTCACTACGCCTAGTAAGATTGTTGTTTTTGTCCTCCCTCTGTTTCCCTGCCTCGTCGTGCCTTGAAACACTTGGGTTTAGGAGCGTTATAAATTCCATAATATATCCTATATTATAGTCAGGCAGAATGGGAGAGAACCATGCAGGAGAAAGCAGGTAGGAAGCCTCAACAAATCCCAAACATTTACATATGCATGAGATGTCAATGTGGGAAAAAGCGGAAGCAAATGTTACCCTAGGTAAATATATTGAACACAACAAAGTAGACGCTGCTGTAGCATATTGGCAAGGAAAGTGAAACCAATAAGAAGTCCTGGCAAAAGGATTACACCATTCAGCTGACAATTGGGGGAAGATACATAGCAGGGGAGTATACCAGGGGATCTGCAAAATCCCAGAGAAGGATTCCTGGAAGAGGAGTATACCAGGCAGTCCATCAAAGTTGTATACAAATTCTAACATTGTGGCAAGATACCCATCAGGGGAGTATACCAGGGGATCTAAAAAGTCCATGAAAGAAGTCCTGGCAGCCAAAAATACCAGGCATTTGAAACTGTATAAGAACTCTAACATTCCGGGAAGATACCTGGTAGGAAAGTATAGCAGGGGATCTGAAGAGCCCATACAATGATTCATGGCAGAGGAGTATACCAGGCGATCCATCAAGGTTGTAAAAGAAAGTCTAACATTGTTGCAAGATAGCTGGCAGGGAAGTATACAAGGGGATCTGAAAAGCGCATGCAAGAAGTCTTGGTAGGCAGATACACCAGGCACTTGAAGTTGTATAAAGACTCTAATATTTTAGATACCTATCTTCCCAAAATACCTTAGCCGGTCAGATAGCACAGCAAGTAGAGCTCTCGCTTTGACATCCAGTGCAGAGCCTGCCAGCACAGGTTCGAATCCCGGCAGGGCCAAACTTAGCCTTTCATCCTTCCGAGGTCGATTATGAGCACCACACACCGTGGGCAATAATAAGCAGCGCTCAGATGCCTGAGGGTTCGTAGCGCTATATAAATGCTAAATTAATATTATTATACCTGGCAGGGTATTATACCAGGAGATCTAAAAACCCCATACGAGGGTTTCTGGTAGAGGAGTGCACCAGAAAATCCTTCAATGTTAAAAGAACTTTGTTAATACAGCATAGAGAAATAAAGGAATTGTTGGATGTTTAGTTTGAACAAAAAAGTTCTGAATCCAGGATAAAGACCAAACGGAACTGTTGGATAAAGAAGCACTTGTGATACCAAGAAACTGTTGTTTAAAAGAAACACTTTTGCCATCCTACCAAAAAATCCAGGGGTAGGTAATTACTCTCCGGATCCAAGAATTTCTCCTTGGAGAACACTTTTGTTGAATTTGCATGAACAGTTTTTTACTAAACATTGAGTTACAGACATTTTCCTTGAACCCTTAGTTGTTTGTTTCTAGTGTGAGGGTCAGAGTAGAATGTTTTGGATTTTGTGAGATAGGCGTGGTATCAAGAGAGATGACAAACAGCAGAAGTTCTGTCTTTGTCCAAAACCTATGCTTACCCTCACATCTAGAAATAAACAAAGTGTGGCATTCTTCTTAACCAAAATAGTGTTAAAAAACAAAGTCTCAGCTTAAGGTCTTCTTGGGACTTTTATTTCAGGCTCAATATAGTTCCAATAGCTGTTGGCCTAACCAATGTTCTCCCAAATCATGAGGTTCCCTTCCCCAAGTTCAATTTAGCACAGTTCACAAAAAGGGGTTCTTGAGGTTCCCTTCCCCCCAGACAGCGTTTCTCATTTCTTTAAGAAGTTCTTCTTTTAGCCCTTCCCTAAGATTGTACTGTAGTACTCATATGACTTGCCACAAAGTCTCATGCTTATCGCCATCTAGGGCCCCTTGGTCTCGGCCCAGTTGTCAGACCAACGGTCTACCCATCACAGATCACGCAACCCGGAGCCTTGTGCTTTTCTTCGACTTGATTTGCATTGTAGGTATACTTTGCAGTGGGGCACTCTTCGGGTGTAGGCGCAGTTGTTAGATTACACGGTACACCCATCACAGGTCGCCCAGCCATAAGCCCCCCTCCCCTTTGGCCTCTGTTGCAACACTCTTTTACATCAGTCTTTTGCAAGTCTTCTCCACATTGGTTTGTCAACCTCTTTGCTTTAGTTCTGTTCACAATGCTCCTTTCTCTCAGTCTGACATTCCTTGTCAGTTTATTTTCCAATGTTCGTTTAGTGTTTAGTATGCAGTATTTAATATGCCTTGGATTTAATTCAAACAATACTTTCCATTCCGCTCAGCATTTAATATTGCTTATTTGCATTCACACTGTGCTTCTCGTTCAGTTCTGTACTGAAAATTGCATATTTGCATTCCAACAGCGGTTTGCAGTCGTTCTGCTTTTTTGTTGTTTGCCAGCTCCAGCTGTCCTCCTTCACTTTCTCAGGTTCCCGGTCCTGCACCTATCACGCGACTCGCTTGCTCTGAGTCTTGTGGGTCCTCCGAGATTGTTGCCAGTCTCGAACCTCCTGGTGTCCTTCCACCAAGGCAGCTCTCTCCCTTTGCCTTGATTTGGGCTCCACCTTTTATTCACCTGAGACTTGTAAATCGGTATCAGGTTTGTGTTTTTAGCTGGTATTGCCTAACCATAACAAATCCAATTACTGGGACATGGCTGACCTTCAGTAGTGGTTGTCCGCCCTCCTCTTCTTTGTCCCAGTGCTCTAGTGGTGTTTCACATAGGAAGTGTGTATTACTCGTAGTCCCCCTCTTCTTTGTCTCAGTAACCAGATAGGGGTGAATGGGGAATTATGGGTTGGGATTGTATATAACCCATAAAGGGTCAGATAGGTCAGTATTAGGAAAGGGGGGATGCCATGTCTCACCCTCAGGCACTCTTTCCCCAATCTCCAAGGAACCTCCACCCAGGTGATCCTCCCTCACTTGACCCCTCCCCACCCCCCGGGGCGGGATCAAAAACTGATGGCCCTACCCTGGCCACCTGAACAGAAGATCCCTGGGGAGTAGATGTGAAAGTAGCTTCAAACTTCTCACATACCCGTGCCCAGTGCGGGTTGGACCGTGATGCTTCGCTGGTGAATCTGGGGAGGAAGTTCACAATCTCTTGCTCTCTTTCTTTCCAATATTCCACTAAGAAGAAATATGGTTGTAGGTCCAAAACCCACTGCATAACCCTGGGGTTTGAGTCTTTTCTTTGGCTAATCCAGACTAATGGAGAATGGTCTGTGATTAATCTGAATTTCTGCCACAGTAAATAGCACTTTAAGATGTAATATCGCCCATTTTATGGCTATGGTTTCTAGTTGAATAACCAAGTCGTTTTTCTCCCTGGGGAACAATATCCGACTGATGTACAGAATCAGATGTTTTGTGATAAGACTGCACCTAGTCCTGTCAGTGAAGCATCAGTTTGTAGAATTAACTCTTTGGAAATGTCAGCCACTTTTAAAATGGGGCTCTGGCACAACGTTTGTTTTAAATAATTATAGCAGATTTCATCTTCCTCATCCCATTTAACCCTTTGGGGCTGTGCACTCTTCAGCTTATCCGTAAGTCTAGAGGTTGTGTCAGAAACATTTGGGATTTGGAATAAACTTACGGTGATATGCTATTGGTCCCAGGAAAGCTCTTACTTTTTTCCTGTTGAGGTGGTACACTAACATTACCTTTGAAAAACCCAAGATACGGGGGCGCTGTTGAGCAGCCGTAAAATGGCTGCTGATCTCTGATTGTGTGAGGCCTAGAACATCATAGAACATCACACCGGATGGGTATCCCCTAAACCATGGAACTGGGGAGCAACAATATAACACAAGAAAACCCCAAGGGGGGAAAAAAGTTCACATGGAAGAGTACTATATTAATTTAAGTACCCAATTATAGGAATAAAGGTGGAAAAGAAAAGGGGCCCAATCATAACAAATTCATATTTTAATAATCATCACAGACCATTGTAAAATTGCATAATATATAAACATCAAAACGACAATAAAATGGATGAATTAATTTTAGTGTAAAATACTTATCAAATCTAATACATTAAACCATTCAATCGCAATTTAATTACCACAATTCATGACCCAGTATTAATCAAGGTAAAGCATCACTTATCTCATATTTTTAAATTTCATTCGAATAATAAAGATGCTGTTGAAAAAAAGGATTGTTGACAATGGAATAAAGTGCTAAGTGCAAAAAAGTGCTAAGTGCCTACTGTACATACATGATCTTCAAATATCATAACAGTTTCGGCGAAATCAACCTATCTGGCTCAATTAAGTGAGCCAGTAGTCGCCTTCTTCAGGGCGCACTAAGTAATGCAGATATAAGCCTGGGACATACTAATGCTAAACCTTTGGCAATAACACAGTAGTTCTCACAGATACAACTTTATACAAAGGGCTTGATTGTAGATCTTGAAGTCTGTTAGAGACATTAACCCTTGATAAAACACATTAAAACAAACAAATGGAAAAAACACAAAAACATATGTTAAAATACAAAATGAAATGAATGAGCCTCCTAATATTCGCCACCTCTAGCCATTGAAAGAAAACCTGGAGATATATATTCACCTAAGTTAGTCCACATATGGTGCCGAAAATTATATTTGTTTCAAATCCGCCACCCAAACAGGACTGAAGATGAAAATGAATTTACATCTAAAAAGACAAAATTGTGAAGCTTAGTGAGAGGATTATCTCAAACTTCAAATGCTAACACCCAGTATCCCCTGTCTCCGCAGAGAGTAGATCACTAAGTTTCCCTTCTGTTACTAACCTTGGAGTATTGAATGTTTCAAAATCTGGTCATGTCACCGATAGACTAAATTGTAGATGGAACTGGAAACATTCCAAACGTAAGGGCCTTGGACGATGTAAGGTCATGCCAAAAGGAAAGGCCAAATGGTGCAAACCTTGGGTAAAAAACCCTAAAGGAAAAACATAAAACAAATTTACATTTTAGTAGTGCAGGCAACGTGGCTTGCAAATAATTACATGCACAAAATACAAGTGCATTTTAAGTTGAAAACCGAATACATCGAAATTAAATAGGTTCTATCAGATGGGTAGCCTCAAAACCTCTAAAAACTGGAATGTTAGAAATGATGTTATCGGAAAAAATGGATAGCTGCTTGGATAAGACAAACGCCACTTGCACAGCCATGTCCATGTTTACCAAATGAAATCGACAACTCCCAACCTCGCGTGCGCACACTTCTACCCCGTATAATAGTAACGAAGTCCTCACCTTGAACAGCCTTCTAAATCGTCTCTAAAACAGCCGACGTAAAGACACGCCGTCCGATGTTACATCCGCGGCTGTGTTTATAAATACACGCGAGAATGAAGATAGAAATGGGACTACGTATATGAGCCCTATGTCCCATCGATACTGAAAAGGGACTAAATTCAGCTCGCAAAGGCAAAAACAGACGAATGCATGCCAGCAAGTGTTGCATACTTGAAGTGAGCCAGTAGTGTTATATACTTGAATATGTTTTTTACCCAAGGTTTGCACCATTTGGCCTTTCCTTTTGGCATGACCTTACATCGTCCAAGGCCCTTACGTTTGGAATGTTTCCAGTTCCATCTACAATTTAGTCTATCAGTGACATGACCAGATTTTGAAACATTCAATACTCCAAGGTTAGTAACAGAAGGGAAACTTAGTGATCTACTCTCTGCGGAGACAGGGGATACTGGGTGTTAGCATTTGAAGTTTGAGATAATCCTGCGATATCTCACTAAGCTTCACAATTTTGTCTTTTTAGATGTAAATTCATTTTCATCTTCAGTCCTGTTTGGGTGGCGGATTTGAAACAAATATAATTTTCGGCACCATATGTGGACTAACTTAGGTGAATATATATCTCCAGGTTTTCTTTCAATGGCTAGAGGTGGCGAATATTAGGAGGCTCATTCATTTCATTTTGTATTTTAACATATGTTTTTGTGTTTTTTCCATTTGTTTGTTTTAATGTGTTTTATCAAGGGTTAATGTCTCTAACAGACTTCAAGATCTACAATCAAGCCCTTTGAACTGTATAAAGTTTTACCTGTGAGAACTACTGTGTTATTGCCAAAAGTTTAGCATTAGTATGTCCCAGGCTTATATCTGCATTACTTAGTGCGCCCTGAAGAAGGCGACTACTGGCTCACTTAATTGAGCCAGATAGGTTGATTTCGCCGAAACTGTTATGATATTTGAAGATCATGTATGTACAGTAGGCACTTAGCACTTTTTTGCACTTAGCACTTTATTCCATTGTCAACAATCCTTTTTTTCAACAGCATCTTTATTATTCGAATGAAATTTAAAAATATGAGATAAGTGAAGCTTTACCTTGATTAATACTGGGTCATGAATTGTGGTAATTAAATTGCGATTGAATGGTTTAATGTATTAGATTTGATAAGTATTTTACACTAAAATTAATTCATCCATTTTATTGTCGTTTTGATGTTTATATATTATGCAATTTTACAATGGTCTGTGATGATTATTAAAATATGAAAATATGAATTTGTTATGATTGGGCCCCTTTTCTTTTCCACCTTTATTCCTATAATTGGGTACTTAAATTAATATAGTACTCTTCCATGTGAACTTTTTTCCCCCCTTGGGGTTTTCTTGTGTTAAAGAACATCATAGAGCCTGTTTAAAGTGCACCAGGAAAGGGAATACCACCAGCAGTGCATTTAGGAAGACTCCCTGCACAAATCATGAAAGTTTCATCGAGATGCGATCAGCCGTCTCCCAGATGTGTCTTCTTTCGCTGCGTCAGCCACCCGTATTGGGAGACCGGGACAAAACCATGCAACAAATTGAGGGATAAGATAGAGCCTCAACCAGAGACGTACAACGAAGAACACCTGGCCGATACCAGCACACCAGGTGAACTACTGGCCGCTGAGGTGAGAGAGTTGAGGGGCACTGAGACTCTCTCCCAAACAGCCCCTGCAGCCACAGACACAGCAGCAACGGTCCGATAACAAGGCGAGTCTGGCGAGTAGTGCTAATGCAGGCAGACACAGAAGATTCTCCATTACATGAATAAGGAATATTTAGCGGCCCCCTTCAGTCTCACCCACTCTCTCTCCCTCCCCCCACTGCCTCCAGACATGCTTGCAGTACATGGAAGTTCCTGGACTTGCAGAGGTGTCATTTGTGAATCCTCTACACCCCACAGCAGCCGCTTGCTAACAAAATAGGTGTGGCGAGTAGGGAAGGACCTTGAAGTTGTTGTGGGTAAACACAGAGGACTCTTCACATAAATAAGACGCACAGAACATTTAGCGGCCCGCCTTGTACTCATCTATTTTAACCCCATCCCCCCACTGTCTCCAGACACACTTGTTATACAAGACCCGAACTCTACGAAAGAAAACTCCATCGAAGAACTCTCACAAACAACAACAAAAAACTCCCCCTTACTGAACACTCTCCTCCTGATAACCTTGTCCTTTGGAATGCATGTTCCATCTTTAATGAAGCTCATTCTATTCTCGATATCTTCTTCTACCTCAATTTACATCTCTTCTATATTACTAAAACATGGTTGTCTTCTGCAAATTCTGTTATTCCTTCTGCATTGATGTCCTCTTCATCTGTCTTTTTGTATACCCTGTTCCTTGGGTTACAGGGGTGGTGTTGGCATTTTCTATTGCTCTTCCTACTCTTCGCCACCTCACAATCTTCCTCTTTTCACTATGTTTGAATATCGATATACTCAGTTTCTCAAACCTGATCCCTTAGCTTTTCTTTTGATCTACCGCCCCCCAGGTCCACCTACCGCCTTATGTAAGGGTCTTGACACACTTCTGTCTTCTCTCCTACCGTATAATGTCCCTCTATTACTTCTTGGTGACTTTATTCTGCATCTCATGTCGACCCACGCCTCTGTTGCTCTCCTATTCCTTCTCAATTCCTACTACCTCGTGCCTGCTCCATCCCCACCTTCTCGCGCCGCTGGTGTCTGCATGGATCTAATTTTCACCTCTGTCTCATCTTTGTCTTCTGTTACTCTCTTTCCCATTCACTCCTCGGATAATGCTCTTCTTCCTTTGTCTCTTATCCCACCCCCTGCCTCTCCCCCCTCCTCTGCTTCTTCTCGTGACCCAGACAGCTTCAATGCTCTGGCTTTTATCTCTGCCATCACAGCTCATCTCCCCCTTTCCTGAGTTCGCTTCTCTATTTGTTGATTCTGCGTTCTCTCTTTTTTCCTCTATTTCAGATTTTCTTGACACTCTTTATCCTGCCTCTTCCTTTACTCCTTGAAAGCCTTCTCAACCCTGGTTATCCCCATCACTGCACTCTCTATGCCGCTCTCATCGTAGAACGGAGTGTCGCTGGCAAAGGTTATATTCCCCCACCTGCTCTGAATTTCTCTCTTCTTTCCATACCATCTATGACTCAGCTCTCTTCTCCGCTAAACGCCACTACTACACTGATCTTCTCCACCCCCTTTTTTCTTGTGCTCACTGCCTTTTTCAGACCTTATCATTCATTATTCTCTCCCCTCTGTGAGAAACCTGACAGTGTCTCACTTGCAAGTCCCTGGGATCTGTCATCCAGGTGGCCAGGACACGGCCATCGCTATTGGATCCAGTTCCTAGAGGTGGACCAGTGCGGGGGGATCACCTGGATGAGGGGCCCTTGGGGAGTGGAAATGGCACACTGATAGGTGAGACATGGTACCCCCTTTCTTATAACCCCTTTTCCCCATCCTACCACGGAGAACACTCAAAACTTCTACCCCCCCTTTCCAATACAAACACTTTCCTTCACCATGACAGACAGCGGACCATCAGCAGGGCCCTACGCACACCTGACGCCCTTTCTCTTCCCCACAGGGATAAAAGGCAGAGCAGGAAAGCACACTTCGAGCAAGGCCGAACAAACGACGAAGTAGCTATTCCGGAACGGCAGTTCAAGTGGACGAGAAAGGGGGAGAGACCCAGAGGGACGACAAAGAGGGAACTGCCCGTACCCTTTTCAAATCAGATCTGCGAGGCCTCCGAAAGGGGAGGCATAAGACCAGGAAGTCCAGCTGGCATGTGTTGTGACAGGTGTCAACTGCACACAGGCCCTCCTGGGCTGATAGTCAAAGCGAGGAGAAGCGATTGCCGCCGTGGTGCTGTCCTTTACTCCCGACACAAGAAACTTCAACAGTTCAGCATAGCCAGTGAGTCGAAGAAGACTGATAGTAAACCGAACTGTCCTGGGCCCAAGGTTGCAGGCAGCGACATTGTTGAACAAAGAACGTGTGTGTTTGAACTTTAAAGAAACCCTAGTAAAAGGTTCAGAAGCAGAGTGGTCAGACATCACGGGGGCGCTTATTCAAAGGACTCTGACTGAAGCCCTTTTGGGTTGTGATTTTGTTTTGTTTTGTTGAAACTACGAGAACCAAGAGGCCTTAGGAGAGTCTGGTGTGGAGTGTCAAAGTGGTTCTACAAGGGCCGAGCAAAACTCCTCGTATACTCTAAAGTCTTTGACACATTGGATAAAACTGAGTGAACTGTGAAATTGGCAAATGTGAACCCGACGGAGGGATGCCTGCACATTGGGGGTAAACAGTGATATACCCGTGAACATTGTGGCGACGTGTGTACCCGGCTGTGGGATGTCCGCAATGAATAGTTGTTGAAAAAGACGTTGATACTGTGAAGTAATACGTTTTTGAGTGAACGGTTGTAGTGAACCCGATTGAGGGAGGCTAACATTACAAGAAGGATCAAAGCCTAGCTGAGAGTGATCCAAGAGGCAAAGAGCAGTTCCGCAATGTGAAAAGGTTGCCAAAGGAACTTTTGTTTGTTTATTGTTTTTGGTACAGCCGGCCTTCTAAGGCAAGAGACTTTTGCAGGAAAGAGACTTGGCCACAGAAAGTCCTGCCATTGTTGAAAGGAACTGTAACATCGTGCTGGCGAAACCCAAGAGTGTGCTGTGCTCAAAGGTCCTACCTTGTCCCGTGCTTAAAACGTGGGGAAGGGTACCCAGCCATTCGATCCTGACTTATCATTTGGTGAGCACTTCTTTCTTTTCTTGAGAACATTATCCCACACTATTTTGAACTTAACTGTAAGGACTGGCAATAGGCTTTTTAATATAGGCCCTTTTATTTGACAAGATGCCGCTAGGACTGCCTTATTATTGTTTGATGGTCGTAGCCTGCTCCCATCTTAGATTTAGGTTTAAATTAGGCGTTTTTCCAACCCATTTGTACAGTTTAATAAACGCCCTTCAACTGTGATCATTTGTGTGTGTCTTTACTGTTGCCACCTTGAGTTCCTCACACCTCATTCCCCTGACCCTGGCTTAACTTTGTCTTTATCTGCCTCTTATTTGGCCTCCTAATTTTCATCTAAAGTTGCTCTCTTGTTGTCTGACATTGTCTCACACTCTCCCTGCTCCTTCTTCTTCCCCTCCTGCCCATCTCTCTCTGTCATACCTCTGTCTGATGCTGATACTGCTACCTTTCTTTCTCGTGCCCATTCCACTTCCACGCCTACCGCTCCCCTATCTCCAACTTTAATTCCTAGTGTCTTCCCACTCCTACTTTCCTATGTTACGTTTCTTTTTAATGCTTCCCTTCTTCCATCTTCCTGTCAGCCTTTAAGCATGCCACAATCCTTCCTATTCTTAAGAAGCCTAATATGGATCCTTCTCTACCCTCTAATTTCAGGCCCATCTCTCTCCTTCCCTATCTCTCTAAGCGTCTTGAGCGAATTCTCCATTCTCAGGTCTCTACCTATCTTAATCTTCACTTCTCGCTTCCAATATGGGTTTTCACTTTTGTTACTCTGCTGAGACTGCACTTCTTTCTGTTAGTAGCTCACTTCTGTCGGCTCATTATGCCAAGCATTCTTCTCTCCTGGTACTTTTTAGATCTCTCTGCGGCCTTTGATACTGTCACACCACTCTCTTCTACTTGCATCACTTGCTTTTCTTGGTTTCAAAAACTCTGTTGTTGACTGGTTCAGCTCACCTCACTGTAATTGTACCTATTCTGTCTCTTGGGCTAGTTACGTTTCCTCTACCTTCCCCCTTCAACATGGTGTACTTCAGGGTTCTGTCTTGGGCCCCCTTCTCTTTTCCTTGTATAGTATCCCACTTGCTTATATTATCATCTTGTTCGGTCTATCCCAACACTTCTGCGCTGATGACACACAACTTTTTATCTCTTTCTCGTCCTTCCCACCTGTTATCCACAAGACTATCTCATCCTGCCTCCTTTACATCCTGGTATTTGACCTTCTCACTTACTGCAACGAAGAAGAGGGCTTGTTGGGAGGACCTTATCCTAATGCATGGTTGGGTCCTTGATCCCTGTTTAATTGACTGATTCTTCAGTGTCCCTGGTACACTCCCATGCCAGGAATACAGTCTCTCTGTGTATACTTGACTGGTTCTTCACAGTATCCCTGGGACACTCCCCAGCCAGGATTACTGTCTCCTGCAGAGGGTCCTTGACCCTGTTGTTACGATTTCTTATTCTTTGGTCTCAGACCCCTTCGTATTGGTCACTCTTTCTTGGGTCCTTGACCCCTTCAAACTGGCTTCCCAGACCCCTGTTTCTGTGTTTCTCTTTCTCGGGTCCCAGACCCCCTTTATATTGGCTTCTCGGGTCCCATATCCCTGTAACTGTGTTTCTCTTTCTCAGGTCCCAGGCCCCTTTGTATTGGTTTCTCAAGTGCCCTTGCGATCCCCTTGCTGCGCTGTACCACCTTTATGGGCTCCCATTGTCTTACCTCTGTCTCTGTCCTCCTTGTGTCTTCTGACGGTTCTTCTGCCTTGTGTCCTGTTCGCACATGGCCGTATGTGGCTCCCCAGCACTTCCTGGGAGCCCGGCTTTTCATCTCTTTCTCGTCCTTCCCACCTGCTATCCACAAGACTATCTCATCCTGCCTCCTTTCCATCCAGTCCTGGATGTCTAATGTAAGGGTGTGGAAGGAGGAGACCGACACACAGGTTGTCATGGTTTTGAGCAAAGACTTTTATTCTTTAAAGAAAGTAAAGAGAAAATCCTATCTTTCCCTGCCTCAACTAAAACACTAAGGAACATTTCAGAATGTACAGAAATGAGTCAACCGTCAAGTGTCAAAATCCTACTTCTATCCCTTACACTTGATAAAAAACTAAGGTGGTTTACTGTCGACTTGGTCCAGAAGAATGACTCCCTTCCTCTGGACAGGTATAGTTCTATATAATTGGCAGTTCAACGAAGTAGCGGGTATCTACCCCTTCCCCCGGCCTTTCTCAGGCTGTTTTTCACAGTTCCACAAAGTAAGGGGACTGTCTCCCTCTTTCCCTGGCCTATCTCGCGCACCTGATGAACCCCTCCAGTGACTCACTCGGACTGACCTTCTTATTCGACCTTATCACTTACTGCGACGAAGAAGAGGGCTTGGTGGGAGGGCCTTATCCTAATGCATGGTTGGGTCCTTGATCCTTGTGTATAATTGACTGATTCCTCAGTGTCCCTGGTACACTTCCATGCCAGGAATACAGTCTCTCTGTGTATACTTGACTGGTTCTTCACAGTATCCCTGGGACACTCCCCAGCCAGTATTACTGTCTCTCCTCCAGAGGGACCTTGACCCTGTTGTTACGATTTCTTATTCTTTGGTCCCAGACACTTTCATATTGGTCTCTCTTTCTTGGATCCTTGACCCCTTCAAACTGGCTTCCCAGACCCCAGACCCCTGTTTCTGTGTTTCTCTTTCTCGGGTCCCAGACCCGCTTTATCTTGGCTTCTCGGGTCCCATATCCCTGTAACTGTGTTTCTCTTTCTCAGGTCCCAGGCCCCTTTGTATTGGTTTCTCGAGTGCCCTTTAGATCCCCTTGCCGTGCCGTACCATCTGTATGGGCTCCCATCCTCTCACCTCTGTCTCTGGCCTCCTTGCGTCTTCCGACGGTTCTTCTGACTTGTGTCCTGTTCGCACATTGCCGTACGTGGCTCCCCAGCACTTCCTGGGAGCCCCGCTGCATGTACGTGCTGGACTGTCTTCCTCAGGTCTTTTCTGCGTCTGGAGCCTCAGCCTCTTCCAGCCTTTGGTCCTCTTCCAAGTAAGTAGGGACGCCGTCTCTCCTTCCACCAAGTCCTGGTCAGTAGCTGCAGGTTCAGCAATTCTGACTGCGCTGTGATTGCCTTGCTCGCAGAACCTCCGGGAAGGGACTGACAATATTACTAGTCCTTCTTCCCTTTTTAAGTTCCACTGAACACAAAAGCTAGACCGCTCAATGAGACTGTCTTGTGAGTTCTTTCTGGTGCAGACTTTCTTCCTCGTCTCGGTATATTGAGGTGACAGTTCAGTGGAGTCAGTCCTGATCTTCCTCATCTGAGTACATTGAGGGAATGGTTCAGTGGAGTCAGCCCTAATCTTCCTCTTCCTCATCTGAGTATATTGAGGGAATGGTTCAGTGGAGTCAGACCTAATCTTCCTCCGCCCAGTACTAGTGATACTATTGCTATAACATAAATACATGGGGGAACTTATGTGATCAGAGGAAGGAAATTAAGGTGAGGGAAGAAAGGTGGATGAGGTTGTATCATAATACGTTATCCCATGATATCCTCCCTGTATCCAAGGGGCGGGATCCCTCCTCCCGAGATCTCCCCCTCTGTCATGAACCAATCCCAGGATAGGTACACCCTCACCTGTACTTCAAAGGATACAAGTCAAAGGACAGACCTCAAAAGGATACAAGATGAAGATATCTAATTCTGTAGATCTCTGAGCCCAGAAGCTGAGGGTCTACTACGGCGGAGAGACTTGATCAATATCAGACCTTCCAATTGATAAAACCCTCAGTCTAGGCAGAGCGAGTGATCAATGGAAAGGGCAAGGAACAGGAGTAATCACCAGGCTGTGAGAAAACAAAAAACACTATGAGAATGATGTGTGTGTATGGTTTAATCCATTAACACTCGCTCTGAACCCACACTAACCTGTTGGTGTAGTACAGATCGCATCCACGTAGAACTCAAATGAATCCTTATGGGAAATTAACGTCAAGGAAGGGAAGGTTAGTGAGGGATCTATCCATCCGAGGGTCACGCTAGTGTAGGGTTGGTGCACTCCTGGATAGTGTCCCCAAATGTCATGTGCACTATAGATATAATGGAACAACAAAGTCCAGAGCGGAATGAGTTCAATCCTCCCTTGGAGAATAGTTTGCCATCTGAGTAGGAAGTTCCAATGCCTTTGAGGTAAGTAATCCTTGCATCCAATGTCAGTCTATGAGGGGCAACCCCAATAGTGTTTGTGGAAGAATTCCAAAAGGTATGGCAAAAATAAACAGAAGAAATCAGACACAACCCCAATACTGCTTGAGGAAACTGCTGGAGCATAAGGACTGCATGTGCAGCTGCTGGTTCGGCTCTGTCCCACAATAATGAACAACAAAGGCAGCGAGCCAAATGCCGACTATGGAATGCTTACTTGATGATTCCGGTCAGGAGACCAGCACGGGATACACATTTGAGGATAAGGCAGTGCACAGAACACTGCCGGGAAGAACGTGAACAGGGATGACCAGCGTGAACTGGAATTTAGACAGTAGAGGATTCCAACTAGTCCCGGTTCAAGGAAATTAACAGGAAGCCGGGAAACGCTGAAAACAAGGGGAATGACCCTGTGAGCCGAGGCTTCAATGTTAAGCCAAACGAAACAAAACAACAATCAGAAGCCGGGATCAGCTGAAGCCGTATGCCTAAGTACGTGCGACAAGGAAGTCACGTGATCGGAACATAGGTCACGTGATCTTAGCGGCGTATCCACTGCTGATGCTGCCGCCTACCAGGAAGTGCGTCGAAGAGACCCTACGGGTGTAGAACGGTTTAGCCGTTCTATGTGCCATGCACATGGTTTGTTGACGGATAAGTGCTGGTGCTGCACTAACACCTTTATGGATGGGCACAGTTGTGACACCCTCTGGGAAAGGGGACGACATCATAGGATTCGTCACACTAACCATTTCCTTTATCTTTTCTATTCCAACACCATAGTTCTCTTCTTTCCTGTTTCCTCCATTCCTCCTCTTTCTCCCTCCTTTCCTCTCTTTCCCTCCTA
Source organism: Ambystoma mexicanum (assembly GCF_040938575.1). Lineage (NCBI taxonomy): Eukaryota > Metazoa > Chordata > Amphibia > Caudata > Ambystomatidae > Ambystoma > Ambystoma mexicanum. Next base: position 1,432,779,592 of record NC_090931.1, read on the forward strand.
ACTCTATACCTATTTCACGCACCGCTCGCAATCTTGCCATATACATTGATTCTTTCCTTATCTTTTCTGCTCACATCGCTGTATATTCTCGTTAATGTCGATTTCATCTTTTCAACCTCTGTAAAGCTAACTCTCTTTTTCTGCTACAAAACTACATATCTCCTCTCTTGATTTTTTTCGCCTCTTCTACAGCTCCACTCTTCTTCTTGTTCTTCCTTCTTCCAGTTTTGCTCATCTCCGCTCTAAGTACAACTGTTCCATCCGCGTTCTCATCTCTCTCCATCTCTGAAATATATTTGCCTTGCTCTAGCATCACTTCATTGGCTTTTTCCATATAGCCAGACGGACTGTGCAGCGATGCTAAATGGAATTTTGATCACAGGCACACCCGAGGAAACGCAGGCACTGCAGCAGTGCAGGGTATTCCGAGGCGAAATTATCGAGAACTAAGACCGACTCAGTCTGTGTTTTCGGCCACAGGGAAGCAGTAAGAACCGTGTGACATAGTGAAGGTACCGCCATCAATTGAAGAGAGCAGCTCAGTAGAAAAGACTGTACGAATAAGACATCCCAGTGATGTGAAATAGGAACACGTGGAGAAAAGAACAAAAAACCCAGTGAATAAAACCACGACAACCAACATCAGTGTGATCGGAAATTAAACGTGCATTGTTTTTCCTTTGTCCCGATGAGTAATATGGCATGGGAATGTCTCGAGCATAGCCCGAAACTCGAGTCGACACGATATTTTTTTGTGAAGAAAAATTTGCAGTTCTTCTTTGTACATGTGTGGCAATCTAGCACATTGGAATGATCATAATGTATGCCAATAACACAAAACAAGAGCAATGTATTTTTGTGGCAATGAATTATGTCTAACATCAAGGGTCTAAAGTTTAGGCCCATGGGTTTGTTTTAACCAAAAAGCGATAACTGCGTTTTTTTGCACATGTATGAATGGCTTTTTTTAATGAGGTTGCGAGTAATGGAGATGAGCGTTTCATGGATGTGATCACAACTCTTGCATGGTGTTTTTAGAGTATGAAATTGTATCATATTAGTTTTTAGGTCTAATAGTTCTTCACCCTGATTTCTTTCAGGCAAATAGATATGGGTGATTAGTAAATGTGTATTTTTGTATTTTTTGTATTGCTGCTTCTGTGATAATAATGCTTATATGAAGGAAAAACAATGAAACTATCAACAAATAAGAAAATAAACATGGTATAAAAAATGTAAAATGTTTCCAATTAATTCATTGAAGGTATTGTATCGTAACGGTTTTTAAAGAATTGAATGCAAAGAGAGTCAGTATATGCCCCCATTAGCATTTGTACTTTTTGTATTATTTCCTTTCCACTCTCACCTGCTCTTCTACTTCCTCTGTATCATCTTTAAATTCCTTCACAATCTGGCCCTGCTCTATCTTTCCTAACTTATTTCGTTCTACTCTCCCTCGCTTCACTCCGAATCTCTATTCTTCCTCACTGCCCCTCGTCATCCCTGTGCCTCTTCTAGATTTTTCTTTTTCTTTACTTGCACCTCTTTATTGGAACGCGCTTCCCCCGTTCTCTTTGTTTTCTCTCATCCTACCTTTTGTTTCGCTCTCACCTCAAAGGCTACCTTCTTTCATCACACTATTCTTTCCTTTAGTTTTGCCATCCTTTATTTTGTATCGTAATTACTTTGTGAAGCGCTTTGGCGTAAGGCGCTATATACATGCAAATAAAATACATAATACAAAAAGCTGACCTTTGGCGTGCATAGGGGTGATTATACATAGACCTCTGAAGGTTTTTTGTTATTATTGTGGAGGCAAAAGTCTGATCATTAATGGGGGCGGGGGAAAGCAAATTGAGGGTTTTAGTGACTAGGGATGTAGCTGAAGCTAGTCACTACTTTAACTTTCTCAAAGTTCTCTTCAATAAGAACTTGGTTGGGGCCCTGAAGTAGATATATAGTGGTCAAGATGAAGCAGGCAGCATGAAGGGTCAGAGGTTTGATAGTAAATGTGGAGGTAATGTCTACTAGGGAATGTGGTTTCAGTAGACACGCACAGAGCAGCGGTCAGAGGGTACACGTGGTACCACAAGTTATTGGTAGAACATTGTTTGCTAAAGATGTTCTTTAAATTGAATAAAGGTACCCCACAAGTGCACTAGCAGCTGTAGGTTTAAATGGTGTTATTTGCAGATATAATAAGTCCCTCCACTGTACTGAATAAAGGTATTGATAAAACTGAAGGCTGGGGTAAACATAGTGTGAGGAAGGCATGGTATCGAGCAGTAGACACAGACACAGTGGGTACAAGTTTCGAAAACCTTTATTTACACTTTTGATTGGGATGGAGGAATGCCTAACTGGCCCTAACTCTAAAATGGGAGTAATCTCGGCCATTCAAAAAATATGTCAAAGTCAGTCTGGTTAACTGAAAAGGCCTATACTAAGAAAACCTAACCTTGCCCTCCTTTTTAGAACTACAAATGTGTTAAGGGAATACAAAATAAAATAGTGTTTCAAAAGAAAATGTCATAATGGCTTCAGCACCAGCTCCCTTCCCCTGGTTCAACCCACTGGGTCTAGAGAGTCTCTAAAAAAGTACAGTTCATTGGCTTTTAACCTCAGGTAGTTCAATTACTTCTTTAGGCTTTGCCCGTCTTGCCATCAATACTCAGTTCACATAGTCTCAATTTCTTATAGTTCTGCACAGGCTTTCTCTGCCAGGCTCGAGCCTGTCTTGTTTCACTTTATCATACAATCTCTCACAGTTCTGGAGTTTGTATTTACCCTGATACCTTGCGCTTGTTTTAGATAGATTTCATATCTACACACTTGGTTTAGTTCGATGGGGTTTATTTTGTATCAAAAGTGATCGGCCGACACGTGTTTCAACCTCTCAGGATCCTTTTCGAGGTTAGGGTGTGCTTGTCTATATGCCACGTCTTTGGACTGTGGCATATAGACGAGCACACCCTAATCTCGACTGTGTTATGTAAATATTTTACGATGGGCTGGTTGCTGTGGTGCGGTCTGCCGCGGGTGTGTTATTGCGTCCAGATGGTCTCACATTTCTGCACCGGCTTCCCTCTGCCGGGCTCGAGCCTGTCCCTCCTCCATGGGATTTTCCTTCCCTATGTTTTACCTCATATATCTTTCCACTGTTGAAGACTTTTGAGACTGCCTGATATTGAGCCGGTCTCTCCTTTATGGGGTTTCCCTTCCCCATGTTTTACCTCATAAGTCTTTCCAATGTCGAAGACTTTTGAGACTGCAAGGAATTTGCATAGACCTCTGCATGACCACTTCGACCTCTCTTTCACCAATCATTCCATTCACAATCAATAACATCTTGTGGCACCAATGCTTCTTGGCACTTAGGATTGTCCTTGCTTTAGTCTACCCTCTTGGCCTTTTCTACAGTTCCTGTGTCTTTTCTACAGTTACTGTGTAATACCAATACTTCTTGTTATTTGTAGTTCCTATTCTCTGTTAGTTTCACAGTTCATATTCAACACCAATTGCCTCCTGGTACTTGTTCTTATTTGTAGTTCTCATTCTCGTTCATTTGCCTTTTTGGCTTTTTCCAAAGTTCTTATATTTTACTTTAGCCCTCTAGGCTTATTTCACAGTTCACAAATTTCACTTTCTTCCTATTCAGCTTTCGTTCCTTATCGTGGTTTCTTTTGATCTCCGCTTGTAATATCTTTAAAAATTCATAATATTTCACAGAGACTTTCGAATGTGCGACTTCATCTCGCAGGACCACTCTGCTACTTTGTATCCTTGTCTTTCAACAATTATCCTTATGCATTCGCATTTTATCGGTACCTGCGCAACCTTCAACTTTCAAATTACAGTCACTTTCCCTTTAACATTAACCCGACTTTTGTTTCCCTCGATAACTCACCGGCTATGTTAATTGGATTCCTTTCATCCTTTTACCTGCCGCTCAAGGCCGTTACCAACGCCTCTTCTGCTCCTCCCCAACTCTGCCGTTCACCCGGGAGGGTGGTGGGCTGCTTTCTGGCAACTTGGTTTCCTTCCTCCGCTCGCTCACCCTTGTTCTTCGAACGCTCACAGCCTCCCAAAAGCATGGACATCTTGCCTGGCTTTCTCTTGATCCTCTTAACTGTTGATCAGCCTGTTGACCTTTCACGTTCCACAGCCTGGTTCGCCTCAGCCTCAGAAGAGCTGTTCCTTCTTGTACCCAGCCTTGCTCAAACTGTGCTTGTGTGCACCACCCTTTATCTTCACAGGGAGTGTTAATAAGTGGCAGGTGTACCTTGTTAGAGCTACATGCCTGACTCTGCCTGGCCTCATTACAGGGACAGGACCAATGTATATCAGCAGAGGTAATCCTTCTAGCCTCATTCCTCATCTTCCTTGGTGCAGTCCTTTTGTCAAATTAAAGTGGGGAGGTATTATGCAAGTGGTAGTTTCCCATAAAATAAGCCGGGATAGGGGTTAGATGGGTTGTGGAAAAAGGGGGATACCATGACTTGCCATTGGGTGCTTCTCCCCCACTCCCGAGGACCCCTACCCAGGTGATCCACCCTCGCTTGTCCACCCCCAGGGTCGGGATTCAAATCAATGGCCTTTCCCTGGCCAATTGAGTACAGGATCCCTGGGGACCTCTGGTTTTTCACAATAGCAAGAAACACTAAAAGGTATCCTGGATATGGATCCCCCATATAAAGTTTCCATAGATAGCCTAGGTTAAAACAAGCCACACCATAATGGCTCAACTGGATGGATGAGCTCACCCCAATCTAATCATAAGGGAGGCAATGTAAGTATGCAAAGAAAGGATTTATGATATAGAGATGTTTCCTATTTTTGAAACCAGTCAGTTGTGCTAGTTTAGTTTAGTTTCTTTATTTGTACTGCGCACCAAACCCTCAGGTAACTGGGCGCCCAAGGTTATGCAAAAGTTACAGACAGTTGGACAACAGCAAAAAGAGTGACAGTAGCAGAAATAAGTGCGGATCGACCTAGGTTACATGGGGGTCAAGACATGGGAAGATCAGTTACAGTACCAAGCTGCCAAAGTTCCAAAATACATACATAGAATAAGCAAGCAGGATGAAATGCAAGGTGAGATCGAGGTGAAAAAGCTGACTTTTGTTTCTTACCGAAGAGCCACCTCTTTATTTTATTTATTAATTTGTATAGCGCTGGTAGCTCGCAAGCTTCAGGCACAGAGACAAGAACACGGAGACAAGTGATAGAACATAGATAGCGCAGGACAGTAGACGATAGATGGACAGGGAGGAAGTCAGAAAATGACTTTTAGTTGAAGATGTGGGTTTTCAATAATTTTCGAAAGCGCAAGTAGTTTGTTTCCATTCTTAAGTGAACGGGGAGATTGTTCCAGAGGTCAGCCACTGTAACAGGGAAGGACTTTCCTGCTCCATTTTTGCACTTGTGGGTGGCCACTGCAATAATGCCTTGATACGCCGATCTCCGCTTTCTGTTGGGCACATATAGTGTGAGTTTGGATTTGAGATATACTGGGGCTTTTCCAAAGATGCATCTGTGCACCAACGTCGGAGACTTAAATTGGCTCTGGCTCTAAAGGTCCAAAATGCTGGTTCTATTCTAAGGCTGAGGGGTAAGGCATTTCACTGTTTGGCCGCTAACAGTGGGAAGCTTGCTCATCCGCTCTTTTTAGGAGGAATCTAGGAACGGCCAGGCAGTGTGACTACACGGCTCTGGTAGGTCTAGTTGGTTGGCGTTTGTTGACTTTATCTGCCAGGTATTTGGGGGTGGAATTTGAGAGGCACTTGTGGGTGATGACAAGCGTGCAGCGGGCTATTCTGTCTCGTACTCGTAGCCAGTGGGCGTCCTGTTTGAAGCTAGTAATGTGCGTAGATCTCGGTATGCTTAATGTTGATTTTAGGGCATTGTTTGGAAGGACTTGCAGTTTGTTGAGGTTCCTTTCTGATGTGCCAAGGTAAAGGGTGTTGCAATAGTCAATCTTGGACAACACTAGTGCCCTGGCTAAGGTAATGCAACTGCTGGGTGATAGGAATGACTTGCAGGCGTTAATTAGCTTGTTAGTGTAGGCCGTGGAGGAGGCAGTGGTGTTCACTTGCTTTTTGAGAGAGAGGGTAGTCTCTAAGTATACCCCCAAGGTCTTGATTTCTTTGGCCACTTTGATTGGGTTTCCATCAATGTTGATGGATGTATAGCAGATGTCTAATTTGTTAAGGCATGATTGGGAGCCGACAATCAAGAGCTCTGTTTTTTCATCGTTGAGGCAGAGACACTGGTCTGCCATCCACACCTGGATTTCTAAATAAATAGTGTTAATCCATTTAGAATCATCCTCATAGCAACCTGAGAGTGTGATGAGAACCTGAGTGTCATCGGCGTAGTTTGTGTATGTGACACCCAGGTTATCAAGACGGTCAAAGAGGAGCTTAGTAAAGATGTTGTATAGCATTGGCGAGACGCAGGAGTCTTGTGGTACGCCGCAGTGGATGGGTATTGGGTCCACTGAGGCCGTTGGTGTGAAAACTCTAGTAGTGCGATTGGACAGGAATGATTATATCCCGGTAGAGGTGTTGCTAGGGAAGGCAGCTGCTGTGGACAAGTGATCAGTGAAGATCTGATGATCGACGAGATTGAATGCTGCTGATAGGTCTAACAGCAGCAGCATGTAAAGCTTACCATTGTCCTTAGCCTCATCCATTTGGATTTTAAGGTCCAGGATGGCTGTTTCCATTCCATGTCTTGGCCTAAAGCCAGATTGTCTAAGGCCCAGTAAATTGTGATCCTCCAAGTGTTTCTGTATTTGAAGGTAGGCCACACTGTCTAGAATCTTTAGGATGTATGGGACAGTAGTGATGGGCCTATAGTTGGTTGGAATAATGGGGTCTAGGTTAGGTTTTGTCAAGAGGGGCACGACCCATGCTATTTTAGTACTTGGATAATAAAACCTGCTGGGGCTCTGACATTTCTTCTTCTTTTTCTTTTAAATTTTTTTTATTTTTATATATTCTGTTTACAAACTTTTAAAAAGGAGAAAAAGAAGAGGAGTAAAAGGCAAACAAGGAAGCAAAGAAAAGAGCGTTTCCATTTTTTTGGTTCTTTTTTTTTTGGTCAGAGGCGAGCATCGCACTAGGTTTGATGGCCCATGTCATCCTAAATCCTGCCAATCGTTGTTGGTAAGTCTATTCGGCACTGTGTAAATGTTCATGTGTCAACAATCTCTTTTCTAATGCTTCCAAGAAAAAGACCAATGCATGTACTAGTTGGACGTCCGCTCCCTCGGACATCCTTTTCCAACAACATTCTCCGGATAAACAAGGTCTAGCCACCAATATTTTCCCCATTAGAGTTGTTCTTAACTCAGATAGTTTTGGACAAAATAGGGTCAGGTGTTTTAATGTCTCATTTTCAGAGTCGCAGAATCTACACAAATAGACCGACTGTGAAGGTAGTTGTCGTAAATTCTGAATTTCCTTTGTTAGAAATAGATTAATTCGGAATTTCGTGTAGGTTCTTCACTTGCTGAGACTTGGGAGTAATTCCATGTATCTCGGGATCGTTCCGCATACCCTTGCTTCAGATGCGACGTGATTCATACAGCGATGGGCCTTTCTGGTATCACAGGTTTTGCACCAGTCAGCTTCCCACAATTTCCTTTTAACTTTGTTCGGGTTCTGTATCAAAGTTTCTTTGCCCAAGTTCAGTTGTTCTAATGAGTCTAGACATCTGCTCTCCCATTCTTCCTGTATCGTATCATAGGCCAGTTTGACTTTCGTTTGTTTCAGGGTGTTAAATTGTGGGAGATCCTTGGTGCCAATGATCTTCCTGTATAGAGCCAGGGTGTTCCATGTTACTATGGCATTAATAGATGTCAGACCTAGTTCATATCTCGTACGAGCAGTGGGGGTCCCTTTCGGTAGATGTAGAATTTTGTTCCGGTATGTATTCTCGCACCACAAACATGTCGCGTGCGCGTACCCCAGCATGGCCTCTGCTCCAAAGATTAAGGATGGAACAACCTTTGACTTATAATATTCAAGGGCGGATTTTATGGAACATTTTCCATATTTTTTGTTTATCATTGCACCTTGAACTGCCAGAAGTTTGCATTTTCTTTTAATCTTTTGAACCATTGGTTCGTCGTTTATATGGGAACTAATCAGGACCCCCAAGTACGGTACCTGGCTAGTACAGTTAATCAATTTGCCACCAATGTCCCATTTGAATTTCTTTCTTCTTGATGATGTAGAGCCAGTTAAACTTTGGAGAACGAGGATCTCAGTTTTTGCTGCATTTATCTCGAGACCATTTTTGGCAGTGTAGTATTCAAGTGCCCTCATTTTTCATTGTAGGCCGACTGGCGTTGCATCAATCAGAACAATGTCATCCACATACAGAATGTGCCCAATGTGGGTTCCGTTCGTCTTTGGCGGGAAAGATCTAACTTCACCTGGTTCCTTCTGGACTTCATGGATGAAGAAAGAGGGTTGCTCCCAACGGACAACCCTGCTTCACACCTCTTGATGTCTTTATTGCCATGGACAATGAGCCTTTCTGATCAAGTCTAATTTTAACGGTCGTTTCTGAATAAAGTTCTTGCTCTGCTTTCATTCGGCTCGGTGGACATTTATGGTCTGTCATTTTAGACCAGAGCAATTCACGATCGACACTGTCAAAAGCGTGTGCCAGTTCGACAAAGGCCAGATATATCTTTGTTTTTTTCTTTATCGCCTCCATTTTTAGGATGTTTAATATGAACAGGTTGAGCAAGCAACCTATTCCCCTTGTGAAACCAGTTTGCCGAGTGTCAAAAGCATCTACATCCTTAACCCAAGCTGTTAAATCGTTCAGGACTTGCGTTGCAATGATTTTACCAATCACGTCAAGTAGTGCTATTGGTCTAAAGTTTCTTGGGTCGTATCGCAGGTCTTTTTTACAAATGGGCACAATCAGGGCACATTTCCATGTTTGTGGGAGTCTTCCTTCTTTTATGATGTTGCAGAAAAGGTTGTAACAGAAGTCAGTCCATTCTTCCGGGTTTTGCTTTAGCATCCAGTTAGTTAGCCCATCCGGGCCTGGAGCTCTGGACAAACTTAGTCTTTTAATGTTTTTCGTGATGTCCTCCTTGGTATTCTGGAAATCCCATGGGCTATGCTGTTCCAAGCTTTGATGCTGCTCATTTCCTTGATTCTTGAAGAGCTCAGTATAGTGAGTAATCCATTGGGTCTCTGTGACCAAGGAGACCTGCAATGAACCTTGACTGGCCTCTGTGTTGTTTATCAAGGACCAAAAGGATTTTGATGGTTTTTTTGTCAAGATCTTTATCATCTCCTCAGCATCTTTTTGTAAAATTAAAATTTTATGACCCCACAACCACACTCTGTACATTGATTTGGCTCTTTTCATTTCGAGCAATCTATCCTGGGTGCTGCTCTTCTTAGCATCTCTTAGAGATCTCCTCAGCACCCTTTTTATGGCCACTATTTCGTGGTCATAGGCGTGCTGGTGGCGAAAGCCTTTTTTTCGCAAGCCAAGATTATGTTCAGTGTATTTCTCTAAGAAATCTATGCGCATTCTATTTCGTCCCAGCGTCACACTTATCTTGGCATTCCACGATTCTTTTTCTACACAACCTAGACCAAAAATGTTAACGGTTACTAAGTTATGGTCGCTCTGTTCCATTGGAATTACAACTAGGTTAGATGTTTTTTCCACAATTGCATTTGAGGCATAGAAGTAGTCCAGAATCGACGCTGTGGACCCTTGGGACCATGTTGCGTTTGCAGGGATATCTCCTCTGGTGTTGCCATTTAATAAGGTTAATTCCCTGTGCTCCATTTCGTCGTTCCATGTTGTTTTGATTTGATATGGGTCTCTCGCTTTTCTTTTGATTTGATTGTATGTTGCAAAGTCGGATTTAAGATGTAGACATTCCATGTTTAAATCTCTGCATAACATTATATTAGGAGCTGCGCAGGACTCCGTAATGAGGTCAATATTGTCGCAGATTAATTCAAGAAACTCTGATTCATCTGTAGCCGTGTGCTGCCAATAGATATTTATGATGTGTAGGATCCTTTTTTCATGTGCAGGGCTCTCTTTTAGTTCAATGGCCGCGGTCTGCAGATATGGAGAGGGATTTGCAGATTTTATTAGTTTGAAGTTATGGGATTTTTTTCACCATAATCATTAACCCTGACATTGGTCTACCCATAGTTTGTTTAATTGCTGGGTTCAGGGCTATTTCGAAGCCTGCAGCGCAGGGCATCTCTTGAAGTCATGTTTCCTGAAGACAAATTACATCTAATTTCTCAAGAACGCCAGTCGATCTTCCAAAGAGGTGGTTGAAACCTCTCGTGTTCCAGGAGCCAATCCGTAATAATACATCGTTCTTTTCATTTTGGCATTAGAGGTCCTCGCAATGATTCAATGACCCAGCCAGCCAGCTCCAGGTTCCTCTGGAAGTACCAGCGTTTTCCACTCTGCTGTCTGTGACAGTGTCATTTACGACATTCTGGTTATTCTTTAGGGTGGCTTTGATTAGTTTCATGGGACTATCACAGGGAATGGAGTCTAGCAGTGGAGTAGGAACAGGCGCAACTTTTTCATCCGACCAAATGGGGACGAAGAGAGCCAAAATTCCACTCCCTCTCTGTGCGTCCAAGTCGATGTTCTTTTTAGAGCCTCCGTTTCCATTTAGTAAGTTTCTCTTTTGTGGTCTTAATTGTGACAATGTTTTCGCGACACAGACTTCTTTTATGTCGAAGCCTTATGAGTCACAGTTCAAGATCAAGTTATAAATGATTCTCAAAGGAATGTGCAGTAGTACTCTGTCAGTTGCAAAAAAATTAGGAGATCCTCCGATCTAAAAATTCTCTCGATCAGGAGACGGTTTTCAGTAGGTGTACCTGGGCTCTTGCTCTTATTTGTGAAGCCTCCACTTGCTTGTGGTCTCATGTCGTTTCTCCAATCTTGGCGGGGACAAGTTTGGGGGTTGGCAGGCTTTTTAGGATTTTCTTGAGTCTACTGTACGTTTTTTCTCTATTCCAAAGAAAGTCTTGTTTTCCCTTTTCACTTTCGTCTTCATTGTAATTTTGTTAGGCTGGCTGAGATGTCCATTTTCTTCACGGCGCAGTCTCTTTTTTTCAGCGATTGTCATAAATCGTTTTTGTCATCCGCAGCTCAGGTGAGAATCTCGAGACTTTTCCAGTGGAGGACTTTAGAAAGTACGTAGTCTTTTTGTTGACTCGATTCCTGCTTGTCGTGAGACAGATGTTTAATGGGCAGTTCGATCTCTGACTCAGTGGCGTGGTCGATGTCATCTTCACCGTCCGTTTCGATGTCAATCGATTCTTTTTCTGAATCTACCTCGTGTGTGGACAAGTTAGCCAGTAATTCAATAATTCGCTCATCTTCGCTTTTTTGGTTTTCTGGTTCTTTTGGAGAGTCAAGATCTTTAGGTGGCACTTTCTCCCCAAGCTTTTGCTTCTTGACAGCAATTTCAGAGGCTTTATCTATTTTATCTTTTTTTTGTTCCGTCAGTATGGTTACATTTAAAGCTTTTATGTTCCGTAGAAATTTATTTGAGTTTTTGGCTATGACGTTTTTACTGCTTTTATGTTTTTTGTTTTTCTTGTTTGCTTCAGTACTTTGCAGTTTTCCACTTATTTTGAGACATCTCCAAGTATTGGTTTCTCGAAAATGGCAACATTTTGTCCCCTCTGCTCGTTCCTTTTTTCGAGAGCGTTTGTGTCATCAGGATAGGGAGTTATGGATCCCTCAGCGTTTGCTGAAGTAGAAGCAACAGCAAGTGTGTCACACGACACGTCTGTTGCTAGGACATCGGCCGCGGAACAGGCTATTTCGTTTCTCTGTTTCAAAGCCAAGTTTTGTTGTTCTAAGGGAGTGAGATTGTTACAGACCCCTACCTAGCTAGAAGCCAGTTCTGACACTCTTCGAGTCTTATTGACTCGGGTTGGGTCTTCACTGTCACTCAGGACCACAACGTCTCTGGAGAGTTCATCCGGATGGTTCAAGAAGGTCGCTCCATTTTTTGCACTTAGATTACCGACACTCTCGGTTACGTTTGCCTTTTGTTGTTGCTATTTTTGGAGTATCAGAAGAGCTTCTCTGGCGACTTCTGCCAGAAGGCGTTTGTCCTCAGAGTTATTCCTCAGCTGGCCTCGCAATAAAGTATTTAGCATTTCGTTTTTCTTGAAGCAATTTGATTCCTGTTGTTTCAGGTCTTGAACTGCACCTTCCATTTTGATTATTTTTGTGTTTATTGTCGCTAAGATTATTTTGGTCTTTGCATGCTTCATTCAGGTGCTCGTAAAGTTTTAATAAAGGGGCCACTGTGATTGTTAATGCAGAAGTTAAATTTGGCCGTTATTCATTTATTACTTGCTCGACAAGGTTTGTACATGCGTCCCGGTCTGTTACCGATTGGGTTCTGTTTTGTCGTCTCGGCACTGGTCGACGGATTTTTGGGAATTCGCGTTCCATAAATGAGGAATCTGTCGATCCTTCTCCAGAGGACTCCTCAGACGTTGTTGAACTCAAATTACGTCTTGTGTTTGTGTTTGTTTTTCCTTTAGATTTTCATTCTGCATTTGGATCGTTTCATTATTAAAAGAGAATCTTTTTTGAGAGCACAATAGGAAGGGTTTCGCACAAGGGTCTAGTTTCCTTCTTTTGGGTGGAATGTCCGATTGACTTTGACTGGCAGGGATGTTGTAGTTCGGAGGCGAGCCTGTTGGATTGCCCCGGGCACCTGGGCCAGCTGCTTCGCTCATTCCTTGATCTCGTGCCGTCTGTTTAGTTTTCACGTTAGTGGCAATTGAAGCATTTATTTCTTTCAAGTTTTTCAATAGCTGGTCTGCCACATATCTTACAACAGGTACCTTGGGGGTGGGTAGGAGTCTGTGAAACATTTCCTACGACTGGGATGTGCGTCTTCCACTGGGCTATCTGACACAGTTTGGGAAATGGAGTTTTGGGCCTATTTAGGAGCCAAAGTATGGCTGGGAGATGGTCATACATGTCCTTATATTTTCTACTGTACAGTACACCTATTAGAGATGGAGTTATCTGCATAGAGGTAGGACAGAATTGCATGTGTGGGGGTTTGTTGTCTCATTTTATGGGGCGCCTACACTTTTTGCTTGTCCTGTTGGTTTTTCCTGGATCTTTCAGTTATTTATAGTTGCCATTGGGATTTGTGCTGAAGTCCCCATACCACTTCAACCTTTTGTGATTTGTTGTCCGATTGTAGCCCATATGGCTCTTAGGGCAGAGGTGCTTTTTAAGGACTCAATTCTGGGCCCAGGATGACTCGTCCACCCTACAGTTGTGTTGTAGAGTAGGCTGGTGGCAGCTGACATTTAGTTTTGGCTTCAGCAGGAGTGCAGCCAGTTTTACTGCATTAGTGGCCCAACATAACACTATGATAGCCATTAGTGGAACTAATACTTTTTAAAGCCCTGCTCCCAGGACATTGTATTTGGACTGTCCCTTTTATGTAGACAAAGCAGGCCTATTGTGCTAACTTGGGCTCACCCTCCTTAACCCAGTCCTGCAACCTCTAGAGTGGGCTTGCCTGGGTTTCTGCTTCCAGATGAGCCTAATACACACCCTTTGTGAGTGGATATTAATTTTGGTGGTTTCTCATGCCAGTCTGATTGGCTAACCTTTGTGCGTCTGTCTGGTGCAGTGGCCGGTGTTATGAGTAAATGTGCATTTCATGGGAGGCCCTGTGCATTGCTCAGAGACATCTTACCTGAATTGCTGGTGAACTTTCACAAAAATGGGCTGCTATTTCTGAGAACCAGGTTCAGCCATATTAGCGGGATCCTAGCTTTTTTGCTCTTTCTCTTGGTTTCTTTTTTTGTCTGCCTGCTGTCCTTCCTGGGCTATTTCTCTTCCTGGTCCCCCTTGTTGGCTGGTCTGACGTTCATATGCTGGAACCATCTTTCGGTCTCTACAGGGGTGCCTCCCAGTGAAATCCTCTTTGCCCAAGTGTCTCAAGGTAGGCAGTCTGCCTGGCCCAAAGAGTGGCAAGTCACCACTACTCCGCATCGGCTTAGTCTTGGGTTGTCCTGGATTGCTCCCAACTGTTGCCCTCATTGTGAGACCATTCTTTGTTGGCTTTCTGCCCTGTCTTGTCCTTTGAGCCGCCAAGATTTAGCTTCCATGTCCTTCTGGTACATTTTGCATCACTGCTTCTACTTCTAGCTAGTGGCTTGTCAGCCTGAATACGTTGATTGTGCTTTTTATCTGTCTGGCTCATCACTGGTCCAAAGTACAAGATTCTGAGTATGCGATCCAGTCTCTCGCCCTGTAAAATTAAACCTTTGTTTACCAGGTTAGTCAATCATTTAGAAGCTGAATCCTGAGCGATGGCACAATGGGTACCTGCACTTAGTTTCTGGCTTCCTAATCTATTCTTCAGACTCCTCTTCAGGAGTGTCCTGTGTCATGGGCATGGGGCTGCTGAATGCCCTTCTACCATGGTTCACCATTGACCTGCAATGTTGATTTGAATTAGCCCAAACTCTGCTCTGCTACCTTCCTTCTAGGTTCAGTTAAGTCTTGAACTTGGAACGGGAGCTCTTCAAGGGGTTGCTTCTTTGTCCACACCTGTGGATTAGAACAAAGACTTAACTGGCTGTATCCCACATCTGCAGCTTGCCTATGGACTTTGTCCCACTGATACCGATGGGGCAACATTCTGTTAACATTTGGACTATTCTAAAGTGACTGAAAATTGTAATTACCTAACTTTTGGCATTTTTCTTGGGTCCCTGGAGTTTCTCATCAAGGACTGGACTTTTAGTATTTACCCCTGATTTATTACACAATTTAACGTGATAAATCACTGCGCTGCACTCCTGCCTGTTGAATTGTACAGGGCTACTGTATCTAACTTTGGTTGAATTTTATGCACCCATTTCTAAGGAGTGTATTGAGACCATGTGAGACAATATACGTCTAGTGTTGTTTAGAATTGGCATTTGAGGTGCCATTCCACACTGCAGGCACGCTTTCCAGTGCCGAGGGTCATGGCAAACCATACAAGAAAGGTAAAGGGGACTTGGCACATCAATCCTGCTCACATGCTTACAGACCAGGCAATCCTGTATCATACCATCTGATTCATTTGAAGGAAAAAAAGACTGTAAGACATCTGACTATAAGACATGAATACTGAAAGGGCCCCTATGGTTCAGGCCTTCAGTAGGGAGATCTGTGGCCCTAGGGAGATAAATACAGGCTGAACGTGTACACTCCTTTCCTATAACCTGATATTCCTTGACAATATTTGAGCAGCATCTGCAGTTTTCCTCTGCCCTCTTTCCCAACTCTGCCCTGGTGTGGTGGTGGTGGCGATATCAGGGTGGGCTTGCAGTCTGCAGCCATCATAACTGGCTCCCCTTTCATACTTGGCTCCCCTTTAACGCCAAGCCACATTGCAGTACCGGAGGGGTCAGGCTTCCCTATGCTATGCTATGCTACCTCGACCCTATTGCCTAATCCTGTTAACATGATCTGAGTGGCAGACAGGGCCCCAAGTGCATGACTCATCCTTAAAGACATGATCTCCAGGGTCTACATAACTGTGTGTGCTTACTATTCAAAATGAAAACTATTGCTATTGACATTGTTTGTTTCATTTGCACTACTGGGGAGTGGTATGTGTATGCGTGTAGCCACTGCCCTCAGCCCTCAAATCTGCTTTTCATTTCTGCTGATTTGGATCTGAAGGGCTTGAGGCCTTTCAGCAACATTGTTCTTTGCGTTCTGTCTTGATCTCATCTTCTCACTCTTCTCCCCACAGCCAAGGATCTGGCCTTGAAGCAACAGGAAGGAAAGACTGTGATGTACACAGCCATGGGAGCCGAATGGCGGCTATTTGGCTTCCCCCGCCGCCGCCGTCCTCTACCCTCAGTGGTGCTGGAGGAAGGCGTGTGTGAGAAGATTGTCCAGGATGTGAAGGGATTCATCAACAACCCCAAGTGGTACAGCGAGAGAGGCAAGGGTCCCTTCTAGCAGTTAACACCCCAGAAATGTCTGAGTGGCAGCATGCAGTGTCTAAATAGTTGTGTGCGTTTATGCATGAATTTGGTAGTCTGCATTTTGCTAGATCTGTTTGTTGGCTGCCTTTGTAAGCTTCATAACTACTTGTGCACTTGGTCTTGTGTCAAGCATATTTTGTGTTCTTCCTATGCTAGATGATAATGTTTTGAATAATGGAGGCTGTATGTAGTTGGCTGTGTATCTATGTGTGGGTATCCAGTCGATATATCAAAAAGAAAGAACATCGTTGAGGAAACAATATTTTTTTCTCCTGCTTACTGTTGTAAATTGAGTCAGTTGCCTTTGGAACAAGTGACTACTCTTTTTACATTTGTTTGTAAGATATACCACATGAACATTTCTTTGGGATTAGTCCTATTGGAGTGCACTCAGGGTTTCCTGTTGGCAACAACGGGCTTACTACTTTGTTTGAAAAGGATTAATAACCAGGCCAAGAAAGAAATGTAGGTCAAGCTAAGTTTATTCCTTTACTCAAGATATTATAGGTTGGGCAAAACAATGAAGGGGAATGTAAAGGTAACTCAAACTTTAACAAACAGTTCTATCAACCTAGGACAACACAAGTTAAGGTTCACTGTGGAGCCCGAACTCTTGGCCCCACTTCCTCTCGGGAGGTTGTACTGTCTCAAGTCAGGCTTCAAGGTTTCCCGATCCACTTGGTCTCGCTTCTTCTCAGTTGGTCTTGTTTCTTAAGTCAGGCTTCATGGTTTCCTCACGCACTTTGTCCCCATTCCACTCTTGGTTGTCCTTATGACTCAGTTAAGAATTTAGCATTTCCCACCCTCCTCTGTCTCTCGCTGGGTCCTATTTTTCTTGGAGTCTTAGTCTTTAAAGGGTTCTTGTACTCTTCTTCCTTTGGGTCTCTTTGTCTCTTGTCTCCTTCAACTCTTAGTCCCGAGTGTAAAGGGCTCCTTCACCCTTTTTCTGCTGGTTTGGTCCTCAGCACTGGGATTAGTAGGTATGCAATCACTTTCCTCCCATGCCAATGAAATGGGGCCCACTATCATCTCCCTTGCCTTTGATCTGCACTGCCGCCTTCCTTGCCAGCTTACTAGCCTTTACTGAGGTCCTGTTCCTCCTTGCCACGTCACCTCATGCTTGTTCCTCCTCATACTGTGGCCCTAATCCCTTCAGCTCAGGGTCTCTTCCCCTAACCATTGACGGGCCAGGTTTGCCCCCTGAAACCTACTGAAGTGGACTGGCTGGGCTCCCTCTCTTTTCCCTCCAATGGTCTTCTGCTGTCTCCCCTCAGTCTCTCTTCACCTATGTATGATGTTCCTCAGCCATCTCCTCTTAATCCCTCGCCACCTCCACTTGATAATTCCATGCCACCTCCTCAAAGCCTCCCTGCCTCTTTCTGATGTAGCTCTTCCACCTCCTTCTAATCTCTCTCCACTACCTCTCAATGTTCCCCTATCACATTTTGAAAGTGACTTTCCACCTTACTGTTTTATACCTACCTTCATGAACCTGGCTTCCCCAAATTACTTCCACCTTCTTTTTACACCAACCTCCTCTAAAACACTTCGAGCTCCCTCCTCATTTTTACCCCAACCTCCTTACTTGTTTCCTCTCTAATCTCCAATTTCTTCTTCTCTCCTTGCACCACCTTCACCTACTTCCTTCGTGCTTCTCTAGCCTCCGTCAAACTCCTTCCTTGCTCACCGAACTCCAGTTGCCATATGCCCACGCAGCTAGAATAACAATCTGGGTTTATGTACTATTTCAACCCCTCTGCTGTGGTGGGCCTTACTCTGTAGATCTGTATCTGTGAGGGAGGATCAGGAGCAGGGATTTGTTATTCCCAATTAGTACCAGGCGCGGGTCAATCCGATTGTAATTAATAATCTATTTTATTAGCCCTCTCCGGTTTGTTACCCGGCCAGGAAAGACTTGCCTGCTGCGCTCCGTTGTGAGCGCAAGTCCTACAGAGTTCTTTTCTATTCTTTTACTGGCCGCCATGGAAAGGGAGAAGGGACTACATGTAGTCCCTTCTCTCCGATCCCTGGCAGCCATTTTTTTTTCTTGAGTTGCAAAACTCTTTCCACGCCGTTTCAGAACTCGAGAAAAAATTCTATTAGTACCCCGGTACAACGTGCTGGGGTACTAATAGCAATAGAACCAGATGAGGGTGGGCATTACAAGGTCGGGTAATGGCCACATGGTTACGTTAAAGCTCTTGCTTTGCTCAGGCTTCTAACTATCGCTCCGGGGGGCTTTAGTTAGATGCCCCTCCTCGTGTTCTTTTGCCTAATTGGCATCTCACTTTGCAATTTGGGGCTTGCAGATGGGACCAAGCCTTTGTAGGGCTCAGCTACCAGTTTGTTTTTTAGGTGCCCTTTGTGTGTGTTTCAGGACCTCCATCCCCCAGGTATATGTATGTGGTAACACTGCCTCTTAGATTTCAGATATTTGTAGCAAGGGTGTGTGAGGATAAAGATGTTATATGTGGCAACAGATTCCTGTGAGTGTTTTGTCTCCTTCCATTGCCAGGGACTGTGTGCAGAGCAAGGGGTTTAGCATGCAAGTACCGCCAGTAAAGGTACTGTAATTTTGTTGACAGGGCAGGCGTTGGGAAAGATTTCTCTTTGAGAAACTTTCCCTCCATAGTCTCTATGGACCCCCAATCTTTTTGCTTTGTTTTTTAACCTGTTGCCACAGTTTCAGGGGAAGTGAAGCCTTCAGCTTCACTGCCCCCTGCCTTTTGCTAATTTTTTAAATGAGAAACTGATCAGTCCTTCAGACTATCAGTAATGGGAAACTATGTTTTTCCTTTTGACTTTAACACTTTTGTAACTTTTTTACCTTGCACACAACATCTTACATTCCCCAGCATGGGGTCTGGCATGGATTCACATGCTCATGAATATTCGCCGTCGTCAGGCTGGGAATCCTCATTCAAAGAAAAATCGGTTTGTTTTATTTCTGAACTGTCTTTCTCTGATAAACCAATCACTGAGCTCTGGGCCATAATGCCCCCAGCCAATGACTGCCCTCTACCGAAGCCCCTCATCTGTCAGCCACCTCCGGATTTTACCGCACGTTCAAGTGTTGGTAGTCCTCGTGCTTCGCTCTTTGAGCTTTTGCTGCATTTTTTGCTTTTTTGAGAGTTAAACTCCATTTTTCAGTCAATCGATCCCTTGTGCGCCATCGATCATCCTTTTGACTAACAGGGTCCCGTTTTTCAGATTTTTTTCAGCACCCCTCAGGGTCTGTTTTCGTCGCGTTTTCTTTTTGGAAGTTTCCAGAAGATTCTTCAGTCCTACACCGCGTGGATCATGTCGGACGAGAAGGATGGTGCTTCCCTCTTCAAGCTTTGCTCCGACTGCGGTTTGCGGAATGTTTATATGGACAACAAGCATTCCCAGTGCCTGTACTGCTTGCACCCTACGCATAAGGAGGAGGATTGTGTGATTTGCTGTGGCTTCACGATGCGCACGTTGAAGGATCAGTGCCAACGGCTGGAGTCGTGGCTGCAGTCCAAGGCCCCTAACGCGGGTGCCACCCAGGGGCTTGTGTCTGCATCCCGAAAATCTGAGAAGGCTTCTCCTTTGAGGGCACCCAACTCGTGGGGGGCCAACACAAGGCCAAGCACCACAAGTCAGCTTCCGTCAGGGTCGCCGCTACCGCGGGTCTTGCAACAGTCAGGGTGAGATTGTCATCCCCATCGGCATCGATCTCCAGCCACCACTCTGGATCGTCGTCCAAGAGGAAGTCGGCTACCCTGGCGAAGCTGAGAGAAAATCCAGAGAAGGCCGTGCAGGCGAAGGCCAGGCAGGGTGCGGGGAACGACCCACCCATGGCAGAGAAGGCCAAGGGAGGCAAGGGTTCAGCAGGGTCCCGAAGGAGAAGGCCAAGCAGGACAGAGTGTCCGAGACAGCCAGGAAGGACAAGGCCAAACCGGACAAAGGATCCAGCCTTTCTGTGCAGACTCAAGTGCACCAGGTGAGATCGTCATCCTCCCTCGTGGTGGTGGCGTCGCTGTCGAAGGCCGTAGGAGCTGACCCGCAGGGCGCTCCAACGACGGCCACGGTGGCTCTTCCTCCCAGATGGGAGGCTTCGAGCATACCTGTGGAGAAGACCCCAGAGAAGACCCCGGAGAAGAGGATGCCAGACCTCAGTCCGAGACGACCCCTCTGGACCCAAAGAAAGAGGGGGAGCGTGGAAGGCCTGCAGGGAACAGACATTGCTTCGGCTGATGTCATTTCCATCCACACCGTCCAGGAGGGCGTGTCATGACCCACAGGACGCGCCCCTTTTGGTCTTCCTGGTCCTCGCAACGGGCCTTGCATTCCCTGACATTCCCAACATGGCCGTCCAGCGTGACTCGCCTTCCGCGGTCTATACATTGGACGTAACGTACTCTACTAATAGACCGCACCCACGCGGCTCCACGCGTCTCAATGCTATTGCCAAGTAGCGATCGGACGTGCGCTCCGTAGTTCGCAGTATTGCTTTCCTGGTTCCTAGCTTTTCTACTTCCATTGCTGCCCCTTTCCCTTTTCCTCTTGCTTCCTGGACTCGTGCGCCATTAGCACATCCTCTTCGTTTCCCGGATCCCCGGACTGCTGCATCCCGGAATCCTAAACGCACGCTGGAGTCGGAAGAGACTCACTCAGCCTTATTCAAGTCCAGGTCTGTCCGCAAGAAGACACCGCCCACGGAGTCCAGCAAGGATCGGTCTCAGGTGAGAAGGGGGGAACTCTGTGACAGTTTGAGACGCCTACTGACCGCACTCGAAGTCGACATGGAAGCGGCCGTCCAGGACCGGATGCGAGGTATGCAAGAATTAACCACCGAGGTGCAGAATTTAAAGGCGGAAAACGCTGCTCTCAAGCAATTAGTTCTATCCCGTGATTCAGCCGCAAAAGAAAGTGTGTTACTGGGTGGCATTGTTGACAAATACGATGGGTCGGCAAAAAGCCTTCGTGGATTCCTGGACTCATGTTTGGTTCACTTTACATTTAAGCCCTATTACTTTTCCACTCCCAGGGCTAAGGTGGGGTTCATAATCTCTCACCTTTCCGGAAATGCTTTAACCTGGGCTACACTCCTAGTTAACTCCGGCGACGCTCTCCTAGATGACTACAATGGTTTCATACGGGCCCTAAAGACCATGTTTGATCGCCCTGAGCAGGTCTTTAGTGCCCAGGAACGCCTCTTAGACTTTCAGCAGGGATCCCAGGATGTGCTCACGTATGTAACCCGCTTCAAGCAATTGGTCAAGGAAGCTGATTGGTCTCCGGAGGCAAGTTTTACCCTTTTCAGGAGAGGACTAAATGATGAGATTAAAGATGAGTTAGCCAGAGTGGCCCGACCAAACTCATTCCAGGCTCTTATGGACCTTGCCATGCAAATAGACTTTCGCATCCAGGAAAGGAAGGCAGACATGAAAAAATCTAGGGGAAACCCTCCGAAGGTGTCCTTTGAGAGTACCTCCAAATCTGACACAAACCCTGGATCAGTCACCGAAACCCATGCAAATAGGAGCCTTCCGTGGACCCATATCCCAGCAAGAAAGGATGAGAAGGATTAATACGGGGTTATGCATGTATTGTGCCTCAGACAAACACTTGGTTAGAGAATGCCCCCTGGCCCCTCCTCGGCGTTCGGGAAACGCCAACTCCCGATCCTAGATGGAGCAGGGCTTCGGGAGAGAGATGTTTGCTCCACATCAATTCCATCCTTGAACTCTCCTGGACAAAACAATCTAGTGATACTACAGGCCTTACTATCGACCTCCGGGAATAAGACCTATCCTGTTTTGGCCTTGGTGGACTGCGGGGCTATGGGAATATTCATTGATCAAGATTGGGTTTTTAGTCACCACATCCCATACAAAACACGAAGCGATCAATGGTAGACCCCTCACTTCGGGGCCCATAAGCCTGCAGACCAAAGAGATCCAGCTTTCAATTAACCACCACCAAGAGCGGATTTGATTCGACATTATTAAGTCAGCTCATTACCCCATGGTACTGGGCATGCCCTGGTTACAGAAACACAATCCGTATATCAATTGGACAGCAGGATCACTATTCCTCGGCTCAGAGTTTTGTATGTCTCACTGTCTAATCCTGGATCCCTCCTTGACCCCCTCCAAAGAACCACCAATGGAGCATCAAGCACCTCACATGGTTTCCAATATCGTGCAGGTTCCTAAGCCCTATCAGGGATTTGTTGATGTGTTCTCAACTGACATAGTCCAGGCCTTACGCCCTCCTAGGCCTGAAGACTGCACCATAGACACGGATCCCTCAGCAGTGATCCCTTTTGGCAGGATGTTTATCCTTTCCGAACCTGAGAAAAAGGCCTTCCGAAAATACTTGGATACCAACCTTGAGAATGGCACAATAAGACCTTCAAAATCTCCGGCTGGAGCTTCATTGTTCTATGTTCCTAAGAAGGACACTAAGGAACTCAGACCCTGCCTCGATTATCGTGGATTAAATCAATGCACCCTCAAGGACCGGTACCCTTTACCCTTAATCTCGGATATCCTGGAAGCGGTCAGAGGCGCTGTGATTTTCACGAAACTGGACCTCCGGGGTGCCTATCATTTGATTCGTATCCGGGAAGGAGACAAATGGAAAACCGCATTCAAAACACCCTTTGGTCACTTCGAATATCTGGTCATGCCCTTTGGATTAGCTAATGCCCCAGCAGTCTTTCAACGTTTTATGGACAGGGTGTTCTCAGACATGCTATTCCTCTTCGTTATCGTCTACCTGGACGACATTTTGATCTACTCCAAGAACCTTCTAAAGCATGAAGAGCATGTAAAGGCAGTACTACAACGACTCCGTGAACATAAACTCTTGGTCAAACCCGGGAAATATCTGTTTCACGGTGCTTCTGTTAATTACCTAGGATTTATCCTTACTCCAGAGGGAATTGGCATGGACCCTTCAAAGGTAAAGGCTATATTATCCTGGCCTGCTCCCACGTCCATGAAACAAGTTCAATCCTTCCTGGGGCTTGCCAATTTCTACCAGAAGTTTATACCCACCTTCTCTGAGATTGTTCAACCGATTGTTGCTCTCCTGAAGAAAGACAGACACCCCCTTTGTCTGGTCTATTCCGCAAGATAAGGTATTCCAACTCTTGAAGACAAGATTTACTCAAGCTCCTATTCTGGCCGAACCCGACATTGATCGCCCATTCCTTGTGGAAACGGATGCCTCGAACTACACCATTGGAGCGGTGTTGAAGCAAGAATTTGAGGATAAACTAGAACACCCCATTGCTTACCTTTCATGAACCCTGACTCCCAGTGAGACACACTACTCCGTCCTGGAAAAAGAACTTTTAGCCATCCGCCAAGCCTTCACTGAGTGGCAACATCTACTCCTGGGAGCAAGATATCCAGTCCAGGTCCGCACGGACCACCGAAATCTTCAAATTCCACAGTCATTAGAGTGTCGGAACAGTCGTCAGGCTCGTTGGGCCTTCTTCTTTGCCCAGTACCAGTTCCACATCACTCATGTTCCTGGATCACAAAACTTGATTGCTGACGCCTTATCTCGACGGCCTGACTATGAAACTACCGAAGATAAGGCCTATCCTAAGATGTTTCCCCACACGATTTTTGTAGCCCAAGCAGTCAACCTCCTGGAAGAAATCCAAGTACAAACCCAATCCTCTGAACTCTGGAAGAATATTTCAAGAAAGAATCAATGGAACCTGAGAGTCAAGGAAGGATATTTGTTCAAGGACAACGGTCTGCTCATTCCTACACAAAAATTACAACAAAGAATAATAAACCTCTGTCATGATACCCTTCACTCCTGACATCGTGGCATCACCAACACCCTCTACCTCATACAAAGACAATTTTGGTGGCCTAAAATGAAGACTGACGTACAACTATACGTCCGAGCCTGTGCAATCTGTAGTCAGAATAAACATGACAACAAGAGGCCGGCGGGTCTTCTGCTACAACCCGCACTGCCAACAAGGCCATGGGAATTTATCGCTACAGACTTCATTTTGGAATTACCGCCTTCCAGAGGGTATACCACCATCATGGTCACCATTGACTTGTTCACTCATATGGCTCATTTCACACCCCTAATAAGCTACCATCCTCATCTGAACTGGCTGTAATCTTCCTGGAGCACATATTCCGCCTTCATGGGCTTCCTTGCAAGAAAATTTCCGATCGAGGACCTCAATACGTCTCACAATTCTGGAAACACCTCTGTCAAATATTAGGAATCCAACGCGCTCTTTCCTCAGGTTATCACCTTCAAACCAACGGGGCCCCAGAACGTGCTATTCAGACTCTGGAACAATATCTTCGATGTTTTGCTACTAAGGTTCAAGATGACTGGTCGCTCCTGATACTCGTGGCTGAATTCGCCTATAACAATTCCGATAATTCAGCAGTTAAGACCAGTCCCTATCAGTTCTGCCCTCTGTTCTTCCACAACCCACACCGGTACCTACTGTGGACTCCTGGATTGAAACACTCATCAACATACATAAGGAGACCAAAGAGCACTTAGAGAAGGCCAGAACACAGACCTTCTTATTCAGTTCGAGATCAAGTCTGGTTGTCCTCGAAATTACTACCCCGACATCTACGGCCAAACAAATTGGCCCCCCGGTATTATGGTCCGTTTTCCATCAAGGAAATTATAAACCCAGTCTCATACCGGCTCAAGTTACCAGAATCCTGGAAAAAGATTCACCCAGTTTTTCACACCTCCTTATTAAAACCTTACATTCAATCCTCCTGGAAATCCCGCAGACCCACTCCTGTAATGGTGGACAATCAACTGGAAAATGAAGTGTCCCGGATATGCGACTCCAGGTATAAATCAATATCTGGTTGAATGGAAAGGATATCCACACAGTGAAAGAACTTGGGAACCACTTTCTAATCTGAATACCCCTCAACTGCTCAGAAGATACCACCTCATACACCCAGGCAAACCTGGAGGAACAGGTTTTCGGAGGAAGCATGCTGTCATGACCCACAGGACGCGCCCCTTTTGGTCTTCCTGGTCCTTATCGCAGCAGGCCTTGCATTCCCTGACACTCCCAACATGGCCGTCCAGCATGACACGCCTTCCGCGATCTATACGTTGGACGCAACGTATTCTACTAATAGACTGCACCCCCGTGGCTCCGCGCGGCTCAATGCTATTGCCAAGTAGAGATCAGACATGTCCTCCGTAGTTTGCAGTATTGCTTTCCTGGTTCCTAGCTTTTCTACTTACGTTCCTTGCCCCTTTCCCTTTTCCTCTTGCTTCCTGGACTCGTGCGCCATTAGCACATCTTCTTCGTTTCCCGGATCCCCGGATTGCTGCATCCCGGAATCTTAAACGCACGCTGGAGTCGGAAGAGACTCACTCAGCCTTATTCAAGTCCAGGTCTGTCCGCAAGAAGACACCGCCCACGGAGTCCAGCAAGGATCGGTCTCAGGTGAGAAGAGGGGAACTCCGTGACAGGGCGATGACGACGAGGGAGAGGCTGGAGCCTCCCCCCACAGCGGGGACATCAACAGGGATACCGTCAATGGAGGCGATAACTAAGGGCCCTAGGACGACGAGGTCCCTGCACCTAGCGTCCCTGCGCCCCAGATGCCGCCTAGGGACCTTGCTGGATATCCTCTCCACCCTACACACGCTGGTGTCTAAGATAAAGAGGAGGATTCTGGCGACCCCAGCTCCCGCTCCTCCCGCAGCGCCAGTGCCGGCCACCCCGTTGACATCGGGGGTACCACTAGCCAAGAAGATGAAGAGGCATCTGACACAGCGACAACGGGTACGGATGACGACAGTGGAATGGGGGACCACCCGTCGCCTCTGCCCAGGGCCTCTCCACCGGACAAGATGGGGTCTTTAAATCCAATGATTGCCCGGGCAACTGAACTGTTCCAGCTCATTCCGGAATAGAAGAAGGAGGGCTTCTTGTATCAATGCTGGGAGGCGAAGAGAAAGACCATCCTCTCGGTGGACGATATTTGGGATGACGGGCTGGCGCTGCTGAAGAACCCTGCCACAGCCCCAGCGAAGAGGGACCGGCTAGAGAAAAAGTACAGGGTGCCGGACCCTGCACCCAAGTGCTTTCGGTCTCAACCGTCACCAGATTCGGTGGTCTCAGCGGCCGCCAGAAAAGGTTGTCGGGCTTGGCGTCCTCTTCGTCCTCCACCCCTCCGTACAATGGACAACAAGCGAAAGAAGTTGGATTCGATGAGTAGAAGGGTTATCTACTCGGTGGCGACGAAGGTCAAGGCTGCCAACGCCCTCTCGATCGTGGCCAGATACGACCGTGAGCTGTGGTTTAAGTTGGCTCCGCTATTAGACTTCCTCCCCGATGACAAGCGGGTCGAGGCTTTGGAGATCCTTCAAGAAGGCGAGGTGGTGTTGGACCACGCCATCTCGGTGGCCCAGGACATCGGGGACACGGGGTACTGCCACATGGGAAATGGAGTCTGTCTTTGCCGCTGTGAGTGGCTTAAGGCCACCAGCTTTAGGCAGGAGGTCCAGACATGCCCTTTGACGGGGACAACCTGTTCGGCAAGACTGTGAATCAATCTCTCCAGGCCGTCAAGGCAGATACAGAGACGGCTCGTCCCCTAGGCACCTTACAGCAGCGTCGAACTTCCTCTTTCAGGTCATCAAAGTGTTTCGGTGGGGGTTTGTCCTCTTACTGCCATCCCTCCCGCTCCTTGACCTAGGAAGCCAGCGGGGGTTGCTCCAAGGCCTTCAGGAGTGGACGGCGGCATCGTCCGGGACCGCAGGGCGGCCCGTCGACCTCCAAACAGGATTGAACCGGCCAGGACGTCAGCCCACACCCGTGCACCCCGGTGGGAGGCCGGCTGGCGAACTTTGTTGGCGTGTGGGAGACCATCTCCACCGACAGATGGGTGCTGGACGCTCTCGCCCACGGGCACACCTTGGAATTTCATCAAAAGTGCCCAAGAATACCACTGGTGGCCCGACAGGAAAACCACATCCCTCAGCTGCTGCTGGAGGTTCGGGCCATGTTACAAAAAGGGGCGATAGAGCTTGTTCCATGATGGCTCCAGAGTGTATTCAAGGTACTTCCTTGTACGAAGGAAGACCGGGTGCTGGAGGCCCATTCTGGACCTACGACGGCTCAACAGGTTCATAAAGTCCCAGAAGGTCAGGATGGTCACGCTGCAGCACGTGCTCGGCCAGCTTGTAGAGGGGAACTTTCTGTCGTCATTGGATCTGGAGGACACGTACTTCCATGTCCCCATACACAAAGGAAACCACAAGTTTCTGCACTTCATCGTTCAGGGGAAGCATTATCAGTTGAAGGCTCTTCCATTCGGACTGAAGTCGGCGCCCAGAGTCTTCACCAAGTGCCTGGCGCCAATGGCGGCCCATCTGCAACTGCAAGGGATCAACGTTTACCCCTACCTAGACCACTGGCTCATCCGGGCCAAGTCAAGGGACATCGCCATCGAGCACACGGAGCGGACCGTCCATCTGTGGACGGATCTGGGGTTCTCATTAAATTATGCAAAATCCTGCCTAACTCCATCGCAGGATGCTCTGTTCCTGGGATCCAAGCTCAACAGTGTCATGCCTGGCGTCACCGTCGGAAGAGAGGATTTCGTCCATCTTGTGCAAGGTGCAACGGCTGTTGGCACTGAAGATTGCCACGGTGAGGACCATCAAGTCGCTGCTCGGCATGCTGCTGTTGTGCATATACCTGGTTAGGCTCTGCAGTTTGCAGATGCGACTCCTACAGGAGTTCCTCGACGCCTGTTGGGTCCACGTGTCTGGAAGCTTCCAGGACCGGATCGCGCTCGATGAGGAGTTCAGACGAGCGATCAAATGTTGGGGCATACGCTTCAATATCACCGGGGGCATGGATTTCCAGATCCCCCCCGTACCAGGAGACGGTCAGGACGGATGCGTCTCTGGAAGAATGGGGAGCCCACACAGGACGTCTTCATGCCAGATGCCTGTGGTTGCCGGAAGAGAAACCTCTGCACATAAACGTATTGGAACTACGGGCTGTTTTCTGGGCCCTCCTTCGTTTCTACCGTCGCTCAAGGGCAAGGTGGTGAGGGTCTTCACGGACAATACCACCATGATATTTTACATCTGTAAGCAGGGGGGCACCAGATCACCAGCGCTCTCCAGGGAGGCGCAGGACCTGTGGCACTGGGTCATCGCCCAGGGGATGTTCCTCGTTCTGTTCCACCTGGCAGGAGTACAGAACACTGTCAGTGATTCTCTCAGCAGGGAACTTTGCTCTTGCCATGAGTTGGAACTTCGGCATGACCAAGTGGACAGCCTGTTCGACAAATGGGGCAATCCCCAGATCGAGCAGTTTGCGACGGCAACAAACGCCAAGTGTCGAAGGTTCGCTAGTGGGTTCCCTCAGTCGGGGAGCATGGGGGATGCATTATCCTTCCCCTGGGACGGCCTGTTTCTGTATGCGTTCCCTCTGTTGCCGTTGCTTCTCCGAGTCATCAATCAACTCAGACGGCACCGGTGCAGGATGATCCTCGGTGCGCCAGTTTGCCGAGGCACATCTGGTACGCAGGCCTTCTCAGCATATCGGCGTCCCCTCCAATCAAGCTGCCAGTGGTCACGGATCTTCTCAGCAGGGAAGGATGCTAAATACTGCACCATGACCCAGGGTCGCTGAACCCGAAGGCCTGGCTCCTGCAGCATTAGAGTACGGAGGTTACGATCTTCCTACAGACTGTAAGGAGGTGCTCGCCAAAGCCAGGGCTATGTCTACCTTAAAATTCTACAGACACAAATGGAAAGTTTTGCAATTTGGTGCCTTTCGCAGAAGATCGACCCTGTGAGGGTCACGGCCCATCAGTTACTTCCATATCTACTGTTGTTGGCTAAAGGGGGCTGGCTCACGCCTCCATCAAGGTTCATCTGGCGCTATCTCCCACTACACCAGATCTCCAGGACGGTCCTCATTGTGGTCGCACTGTCAAGTTAAGGAATTCATCAAGGGACTGTTCTGTTCGTTCCCGCCAGTGAAGGCTCCGGCCCCGGCGTGGGAACTCAATGTGGTACTTTCTAGGCTCATGGGAGCTCCGTTTAAGCCTACGCATTCTGTTCCACTCAACTTCCCGTCGTGGAAGATGGCTTTTCTCATGGCCATTACCTCTGCACGACGAGTGGGTGAGATCCAGGCCCTGTCCTGTAAGCCGCCTTACTTAACTTTTGACGAGACGAGGTTGGTGCTGCGGACGCACTTCTCCTTCATGCCCAATGTGCCGTCTGACTTTTATATAAACAAGCCCTTGGTGTTACCTGTGTTTTTTCCGACACCTTTGTCACCGGCTGAAAGGACTTTGCACCCACGGGATGTGGCTAGAGCGCTGAAGTTTTATGTTGACCGCACAAAGAGTTTCTGGAAGACTTCTCAGCTCTTTGTGAACTTTGGTACTGTGAACCATGGGAAGGCCCTGTCCAAGGCTTCCATTTCCAGGTGGCTCTCCGGCTGCATCACCCATTGTCACTGTTTGGCAAACCGACCGTTGCCTGGCCCTCCAAGAGCTCATTCTATCAGAGCGTTCGCTGCCACAACGGCGTTCCTGTCTGGCGTGCCCCTACTGGACATCTGCAGGGCTGCTACGTGGATGTCGACGCACCCCTTCACGAAACTCTACTGCATTGACAGGGATTCCAGGGAGGTGTCCAGTCGGCCAAGCAGTGCTGCGCAACCTGTTCACTTGAAGGTGAGCTTGGTGAGGAGGTAAGAGCAATTGCTTCTGTTGAGCCTTGCCACTTCCTGTGGTTGTGCATGTGTGTACTGCTATGTATTCTTTATTCATGAGCATGTGAATCCATGCCAGACCCCATGCTGGAGAAGGAACAAGTTACTTGTAACTGTTGTTCTCCAGCATGGGTCTGGCATGGATTCACATGCAAACTCTCCCGCCTACCCCTCTGCGACTCTTCTCTTGGTCCTACTGCCACTTTATGTGCTACCAAATCTGAAGATGGCTGCCAGAGGAGGGGCCTAGGTAGAGGGCAGTCATTGGCTGGGGGCAGTATCACCCAGAGCTCAGTGATTGGTTTATAGGAGAAAGACAGTTCAGAAACTAAACTGAAACTGATTTTTCTTTTACTGATGATTCCCAGCCTGACGACAGGGAATATTCATTAGCATGTGAATCCATGCCAGACCCATGCTGGAGAACAACAGTTACAGGTAAGTAGCTTGTTCCATGCAGTGCAGTGGGGATACTTTTGTATCACCTTAGTCTTTCACACTTGAGATGTATGGTTACTTGTATAAGTGCTTAAATACAAGCTGGTGGCAGCAATTACATGTTTACAATTTTACAATTTGTGTGTTATTTGTAGTGTGCACATTCGCACATTGCTACTAAACGTGACTAGTGCCCTTAAATGGCCGCACCACAAGATTCTTGCTTGCTCTTTGGCCATATTGTAGTTTGGCCTTCTTCCTGCCTTGCCAGGTTAGGAAATCCTATATAAGGTCATGCACTTGTCAGAGAAAGCTGCAGCTTTCGCAAACTAGTGATGCCTTTGTGTGCATGTGGCCAACGAAGGGTGGGACTGTCCAGTCCCATTCTACATTCCTGGAGCCAGAAAGTCTGAGTGTGGGGCATGAGTGAAACCAATAGTTGTCTCTGATTGGACAATTACTGGTTATTTGAATGGTTCAAATACCTCCAGAAGGGAGCTCCATTGGCTGAAAATCGAAGACCGGGTGCAATTCAAGTCCTTAACCATTGTACATAGATGTATTTATGTAAAAGCACCAACCTACCTTAAAACGAGAATTAAACCATATGTTCCAAATAGAACATTGAGATCGTCCCAAATTGGTAAAATCACAGCGGCCCCACACAAACTCAAAAGCGGCTTAGGCAGAGCCTTTCCGACCCTTGCAGTCTCTGGAATAGTCTTCCGGATCATTTAAGATTGTAAACCAACTACACCCGTTTTCCCAAACAGGTAAAAACCCACATCTTCAAATAAATTGCCCCCCAGTCTATCCCCAGCCAGAGTAAATGTATGTAGCTGTCCCGTCCTCATTGTATAATTCCTGTTACTGTTTGTCCTTCGTGTCCGTGTTTCTGCGCCCCGAGGCTTGCGAGCTACCGGCGCAATATAAATATTAAAATAAATAAATAAACTTAACATTGGTTGGCTTGGATGTGCTTCAAGGCTGGATTTTGGATAAGAAGCAGGCTACAGCAGACATTTCATTAGATCAGGGCTGCAGCCAAGAATCCCTCGTAGAAGAACGGCCTACTGAAGATCTGAAGAACTCCCGAAGACTCCTGGCATCCCTTCCTGCGTCTAGCCCAGTGAAGCCGTGTTGGACTAGCTGATCTGCAAAGATGTGTGCAGTGCTTCAACCCCTGGACTGGTGGGACCAACCAGTCTCGACGTGTTCTCGAAGATCAGCTGTCCTGAGCCTTCAGAAGTGTCACTGGACCACACAGTGGGCTGTCCAGCTCTTCAGAGGTCTACCTGGCTAAAACCATCACTGTTCCACAGCCGGACCTTGGATAGCCTGTGGTGTAAGTCGCCTTCCTGACATTCAGCCTCCCAGCCTCAAGGGGTTGTCTCTGTGCGATGCCCGTAACTGGAACTTGCCTTTCCCCATGCTGTGACTTGTCCTGAAGAGGGCTGCACCGGCGATACTTGGATTTCTATATCACAAAGGGTTGCACTCAGCTTCTGGAGCTGACCGGAAGACTCCTTGCATGCTCAGCTCCTGGCACATTGCACCAGAACCAACAGCAGGAAATCCACCGTCTGCAACTGCCCCACACCGCATTCGACCCATACATTTGTCTGGGAAAATCAGAGTCCGGGGAGTAAGTAAACACAAAGCATTTGTCTCTCCCCTGTCCTCCATAGGATTACATTAATTAAAGTCTCTTTGTATCCTTCCATTCCACTTCTTTTGGTCGTTGAACCTGAGTATTAAAACCTGAAAGATAAGCACACATTTTCACTTACTGGTAACTTTGGTGTATTTCTTCTTTTTCACAATCATCAACACAAACAACATACATGCTATAGATATATTCTGGGGAAAAGCATTGTGGTTCTTGTGATGTTTGGGCACAAGGCCCCATTCTTCTTAGGGATTGGACTGCTGAAGTTGGGGTGAATCATTTGTGACTTTGTTCCATCTTTACTGCATCACTTTACTTATCTCTTTTGTTGATGTAAATTATTGAATGCATTTTAAGAACCTTTGGTGAATGTATATATAGTGTTGTGCAATATTATCAACAGCTTGAATAATTTTTGAGTGTTTGAGTGTGTGTTTCAGGCCTACAATAAACACTATATTGTTATACACTGTGTTGAATTATTGTGTGCTTCGCTTCACTGTGTTGATTCATTGTGGACCCCCGGCCCCACTCACACTCTCTTGAGAATAGCCTTGACTCCTCTCCATTGCTACCTTGATTGGATTTTGGCTAACCTCTTAGAGTTCCCTTGTTCACTATAACTAGAGTGGCCTCCTAAATTCTGTCTCTCAGGCCAGATTCTAGAAATCCATTTTAACAGCAGGTCCATGGAACAGCACGCTAAAACAGGTTTGCTCAGTGTGTTCCTTCTAGGCGGGCTTGTTGAGGGGCTGGCAGGGAAGGATTTTGTTTGGTTTTGCAGTACACGTTAGCCTTTTAAGCAAGTCTCATGCAAATGTTCACAGTGTATCTGAGGTTGGAGCGGGGCTTCATGGGTAACGTTGGGGAGAACAGGCTTGTGGGCCACATGTTTGTTTTGCATCATAGGGTCCCATTCCCTTACTACATGTAACGACTTCCTGAGTAATTGAAGGTTTCCCTTGTGAGAATAGGGGAACCAGTGTTGCCATACTGCCGTTAAGTCTTACCTTCTCTAGGCAAGGGCTGACTCTTTAAAGGGGAGAGGACTGGTAGGCTTTAAGTGACCATCCCTTGCCATCTGTCTGGGATTAAGTGGGAGTGACCAGGGGATCCTCCCCAGACCACCCCAGGCCCAACATCTGCTAGCGTGGGGAGGCACCCGACCCTGTGATCATCCCCAGAGCCAGGCAGGGGTCTTTGTCATAGGAGATAATAGCATCAAATTCTAGGGTAGCTAGGAGCAGTGCCGAGTGTGCTAACATTCACTTTTATTTTACAGGCATCCCTTACAGGAGAGGCTACTTGCTATATGGGCCACCTGGCTGTGGGAAAAGCAGTTTCATGTGAGTAGTAGTAGGCATTTCATTGAAATTTGGCAAAGCGTAGGTATTCTACTTGAGTCAGTGGAACAAACCATTTAATTGGTTTCCTTCAGGGAACACCCCGTTCTGTCACGTGTGACATCTTGCATGCTGCCTTGAAAAGTAGACTTCTCTCACGTTGGATAATACATCTGTACTTTACTAAGGGTCACTTTGCCTCAGATTAGACAACTAGCCTTGTTAGAGATCCACCAAGTGATGTGAAGGAAGTATCTACTCCATCCCTTGCATTTATTGCAATGCACACAGTAACAAAGCTGAGCAGGATGACACAGAAGTAGGATTTTGAAAGGAAAGGTATGTGTCGATTTGGGTTCATTAAGTCAGTGAAATAATGCAAATCTAGTTCAACAACAGCCCTCGCTTATGAAAAATTCAAATAATAAAAGTGTCTGGGCTTCATCACTCAAAGTGTAAGGGTTTGTATCCACTCCGGCAGTTTGCTTCTGCTTCTCATCCTGCCATCCCAAAAGACATGCCTCTATTCCTCGGTCCCCATGTAGGCTTGTGCACTAGACCTAGGAAGAAGTGGGTGTTATGGCCATGCAACAATAAACTAAGCCCTAGAGCTTTTACCTGGAGGCTGGCCGCCAGTGCTGGTCTACCCTCTGGATAAGGCCATTCAATCTCCTTTCCTGCTGACACCATAAAGTTGCCCAAAGGTTAAAACAGATAACCTTTCTTTTATTAGCCTTGCTACGCAGCAGAGCCTTATTGTGCATATATTTTGGGCAGCATGGTACCAAAAGGGGGTTTGAGTGCTGGCCATATGATTTGTGGTATTGGAGGACCTTACAAAAATACTTCTTGGTTACTGTAACAAGTCCCTGCCAGCTGACTGGAGAATGGTGGGATAATCCAGGGATCCTCCCTACAACATTCATGCGGCCAGCATCATTTAGTAGGTGGCGGCACCAGGTCTCCTTGGCTACTCCACCGCTTACAGCAAGATCCAGGCTGGGGACTATGTTACATATGTGAGAAACCAGAAGGTGTCTCACCCGCCAGAACCCAGGGGTCTCTCTCTCAGTTGGCCAGGGCACGGCCATTGCCTTTCGATCCAGACCCTGGGGGTGGACTAGTGCAGGAGGATCACCTGGGTGAGGGGTCTTCGGGGAGTGGGACGCCTGATGTGAGACACAGTATCCCCCCTCCCTGTAACACCTTTACCCCATCCTACCCGGTAGGATATTTGGGAACTTTACCCCCCCCCCCACCCCCGACCCCTTTTCCCTTCAAGAACACTTTTACACAGACAGCCCGCTCTGAAAAGAAAACAGATTCACACCCAAGCATTGTACCTGACATGTCCCACTACTATGGTCAGGCAAGATCAGGCAATAACCAGTGACCACTCACAGCTGAGTTCCATTGAGCTTCCCCACACAGATAAAAGGCGGAGCATGAGAGCACACGCTGAGTGAGGCAAAGCACACGAAGGAACAGCGATTTCCAGATGGCAGCTGAACGAGGGGAGAAAGACGGCAAACCAAGAAGGGTGCACAAGGAGGGAGGTACCCTTGACCTTACTGGCGAGAAACTATTACTTTACAGAATCATTCAAATTAAAAAACATAAGGCCAGGAAACCAGACAGAAGAATCCTGCATTCTGTGTCGGAGATACCTGGGTCCCTCCTGGATGGCTGACCGAGACGGGGAGGGGCAGCAGCCGCCGTGGTAGCATCCTTAGCTCCAGGATCAAAGCAGCACCATAGAGATCAACACAGCCGGTGAGTTGGGGAGACCGATGCAAGACTGGTCTGTGTTGAAGTCAAGGTTGCAAGTGGCAACATTGTATAAAGAGCACAAGAACGAAGATTAGTAACACGTGTGATGAAAGACGTGAGGAAAGCTTAATTGCTGATGGATGTTTAAACTTTAACAGAGCAAGTGAAAGGTAGCCCAATTTACAGGGGTACCCCATAGGTATATGGGGTACCCCTTAATCATGCTCACGCCAGAGTAAATGCACTCCTCTAGGGAATTAAGGCCATGAGTCTTCATCTTGCAAAGATAACAAGTTTAATCTGCACAGAAATGAGGATGGGGGCAAAGGACTCGGCCCCCCTACTCCCCTGACAGAATTTTGTCCTTCCGTGGCCGGCTCCTCCAGGCTGATGGTAAGCAGGTGCCTTTATATACTGTTCAACTTGGTTACTGGATACTAGCATAGCACATCCAAAACTGTCCTTCTTGCCTTACAAGGGGCGCTGCAATCTTCCTTCTTGCATGGCCGGGTTTACATTTAGACCAAACTACTAAGCATACTGCTGTCTCTGCAGGAATACATTGTAGCTCCTTCTGATCATCATTTGCTATATTATAAACATTTATATATAAACGAACCTTCCTGCCATACTCTCAACACTTCACTGAATATTCTTATATTTCATCTAGTCAGTTTCTCCTAAAAACCCTGTGTTCCCATACTGTTACATTGTGTACATGAGCCCCAGCCTGCCTGGGTGTTTTGATAGACAGGGAACAGCTGCTCAGTTACCTTGTGCTCTCTGCCAGCCTTTGCGAACACTACGGCAGTGCCTGTAGTCTCTTTTTAGCACAGGCTGCATTCACTGTGCTTTGAGATTTTAAAACTACATAGAATAAGATTTACAAGCGTATTCAACTAATGGTTATTTGCACCTTGTATTTAAATACTAACTATCTTCATTTAGTGACTGGCCACGCCTGTGTGTGATTATCTTTGCATGAAAAAAGCTTTCTCAGTGCTTTAGTGCTTAGAGAAGTCTTGCCTAATTGTAAAGCGCCTGAGGGGCGCAGGAAGGAGCTAGCCAAGGCGCTAACTCCTCCCCATCACAAGATATAATACCAGTGACCGAGTGGTCTGGCACCGTTTGTGTGCTCAATCAAAGGTCTCTGTGAGGTATCCAGCGAAGAAGTGGCAGAAACTAAAGTAAAAGAAGAGAATGAGAAATAAGTGAATCGAAGTGACCCGGCAACGGTTTGAGCAAAATCCACCGCGCAATCGAAAGTCTTCGATTTTTGATACAAAGAGGAACGCTTAGAAAGTGAGTACGTGGTCCGAGCCCGAACAAGGGAGACCAATTGTGATCATTGTGTTTAAGGGGTCCTCTGCAATAAAAGACTTTTATTGTTAAAGAGACATTGGCGCAGAAGGCCCTTATACCTATGCTTTGAACTAGATCCTCGTGGAAAAGAAGCTAGAGTGTGAAAAGCTTGAGCGTTCCACCTTATCCCATGCTGAAAACATGGGGTAGGGAAGCCAACTGCTCAACTATCCTGACATATCATTTCTTGAACACTTTCCTTTTTGCATATATTGTTGTCCCACACCATTTGTATTTAGGAGTAAGGATTGACTATAGGCCAATTAGTATAGGGCCTTTTATTTTGACAGCGACTCAACTAGAACTTTGTTGTTATTATTTGATGGTCGTATCTTTCTCCCATCCTTAGATTTAGGGTTAGATAGGCGTTCAACCAACCCATTGAAG
The DNA here is from genome assembly GCF_040938575.1 of Ambystoma mexicanum. Taxonomy (NCBI): domain Eukaryota; kingdom Metazoa; phylum Chordata; class Amphibia; order Caudata; family Ambystomatidae; genus Ambystoma; species Ambystoma mexicanum. The sequence goes on from NC_090931.1 coordinate 1,432,816,384, forward strand.
TTCAATAAACACCCTTGAACTGTGATCACTTGTGTCTGTCTTCACTGTTTGATAACATGCCTTCCTTACACATATCACCCTCTTTCCTCTAGGCTCGCAACTATGTTAACTGGGGAATATCTACTGAGAAAGTCCACGTTTCCCTGTAGGTGCCCTCTGTATGGACTAGAGTAATTTTAAATGGTTGTAGAGCAAGGAACCACGGGAGGACCTGTTTCTAGGAAGCCAAGGAGCAGTGGGGGATTTGTGCCCCACGGGACTGTATGGGGCTTTTTATATCCATACATTCTAATTCTAAGAGAGCGTAGTTCCTTTCTCTACGGAAGAGTTTGGGAGTCATGTAGAGAATGTGTTGGCATTTTGTTCTTTCTTCAGAGAGGTGCGAAGTCCGACCGTAGGAGCATGGTTAAAGGGGCAGATGGCAAAGTGAGTTCTTTAATCTTTTGAAGGACTCTTCTGTCGTGTTAGTTCAGGAGATCGTTTAGTACTTTGATCATTTGAGCAGCTAACTTGAGATTTGAAGCCATGGTTAAAAAGTACAGGAGGAATCATTGATACCTCCATTACTGGTATTTGACCAGGCCCACAAAAGCTCAGCAATAGCTTTATGTTGTTGGAGGTAATACTTTCTGGATCTCCTTCACCTCTGTCTCCTGTGGTTGCACGGTTCCTTTCCCCACTTTAAAGCCCAGGTGTTTGGCATTTGTTGCAGCTGGGTTTCAGTCTGGCTACTGACCAAGTCACTAGGTATAATTTCACATGGCTATTCTTGGGTATATTCCTTGTAAGGCTTTGGGATTTAATCCATCATACTTCGAAAAGTGGCTAGAGCTTTAAGTCCAAATGACAGCTCTGCAAAATGGAACAGTCCTGTAGGGGTTGAGAATGCAGTTTTCTCCAAATCCACTGGGACAAGAGGTATCTGCCCAGTAGCTTTGGTTAAATCAAGATTAGAGATGTAGGTTGCTGGGCAGAATCCCACAATCATTTCATCAGTACTTTGCATCTGATACACATTGACTCTTTAGACCTCTCTGACTTTATGAAAGTCTATACAGAATTTCTATTATCCAGCTGGCTTGGCAGCCAGGACATTTGACAGTGGCCAATGGCTCTGTGACTGTTTGATGAGGCTTCACTCCAACATCCTCTCGAGTTCTGCTTGGACCGCCTAGCATCTGGCTTCAGAGAGCCTGTAGCGCTGGATCTGTATCGATTACCCTGACAGAGTTGCAAAGGGTGGATGCCTGAATTGAAAATTAAGGAATTCACTTCATAAATGACTAAGAGTATCCCTAATGGAAACACTTCAGAATAGGCAAGGACGTTTGCAGAACCCAATTGTAATATATATGAACACAGTGAACTTAAGGAGAATATCTTGCATGATTTTATATGACTATACATGACTTCTATTATAGGGAGTGGACAGTGAAGGCCCACACACTGAGACTCTTGAAAACCTACCTGAAGTTGACGCATGGCATAGTGTAGCCAGGTCAAACATTCTTTGATTTCAGATGATATGTAGACAATTGTGTATATAGTTTGAAAACATGAACACTAGAAATTCTTATGTATGTATACTAATTTATCCTTTAAACATTTTTGGAAACTTGTGGAAGAAAGATTAATCCTCTCCAGAAGAAGGGAATTTTTATGTTTGAATTGTAACTGTTTGAAATTCAAGTGCTACTGTTATTAACATGAATTTAAAAAGATTATTGATTTCATAAACATGCCGAAAGAATGAATTTAATAAGAACCACCATCAATACTCCTGATATATTGTCAGTATTCTAGTATTGACTGCCTTTATAGACAGTACTATAGGTGTGCAGGGGACGCGAGTGTCCATTAACATAGGACACTATTTTTGCAATAGTTATTAAAACGGCTTACTTGTGTCAGAGCCGTATTATTCTCCCCAGCACCTGAAAATTCCTGAAGACACTCAGAAAAGATCGCCTTGAATTTAACCTAAACAAAGGTGTGCAGCTCAACCATTGGTTAACCTACATAGTGTTTCAATGCAATGCACAACGCCATTGACTCTTCCTGATCTTTATACAAACACTTCTAAAATGGGTCAGATAGTCCCATGCGTTCTTCTCTTGGTATCCTTCAAAGTCTCTGCAACCCTATTCAGGTACCATATAAACCTAAACTTTAACTCTGTTGATATGGTATTCTTGTGAAATCTTTTGGCGGTCACCCTGTTGCATGTGACAGTTCAGATTGCTCAGAACCTCTATAACACAATATGATTGGTACCATCTTGCCCAGAGTTTATTCTCAGAGGTTGGGAGAATCCAACCCTCTCTCTCCGTACACAGAACTCACCTACGCATGTTTGGCAGTCAAATAACTCAGTGGCAAAATGTCTACTGCTCTGTAGGAGTACAAGGATAAGCAGTAGTGGCTCATCAGCCTACTGAACCCTCACACTTCTACAATCCAACAGTAATGCCAGTCATAAGGGTGAAACAGGCACAGCAAAGAGATGTACCTCCTTCACTATTTGTGGTGATGTGGGCTGAGGGCAGGCTATATTCGTAACAGGAGTGTGAATGTTTTAACAGTAGCAGCCAAAACAGAAATAGTACAATAGTCTAAAATAAAGCAATGTCCAATCAAGTTTTATAAAAATGTTTATACTTTAAAAACACCAATGTGCAATAAGTCTATAAGAAAACAAACCAAAAATCGACTGATGTGAGAAGAACACAGATTTTGCACAATTTAGTTGATGCAAGCCCTCTGAGTAATGTAGCAGGGGTGAAAGGCAAGAAACTGCAAACAATATCACCAAATAAGATATGTCTTGATGAAAAAGGTACAAATGTGTGACTTATCCGTCACTAAGGTCCCAAAAGTTGACCAATGGGGATGAGGCTGCTCAGCAGTACCTTTGTCAGTTATTGGGTGGTTCTTGATGCTGTCTTTGCGAGTCGGACCAGGTTCGGATGCAGTGAGTCAGTTGTGCTGGCCCAGGCAGCGAGCTGGCTTGAAGCAGAGCTCCATGCGTTTCAAAGGCGGTGTTCTAGAAATTGAGTTCTTACCAGGTCGGTTCGGAGGTCTAGTTGGTTCAAGATGTTGTTAACTGCTGGGTCAGGTCGACAAGTGTCATGATGCTTCTATTGGTTCAAGTTGAGGTCTAGGCAGTGCAAAGCTGTGATCCTGATGGTCTGATGCAGTGAGTAGGTTGTTTAGATTCAAACATGTAATGTGCTCTGCCTGGTAGGATGTGGCGTCGAACCGGATCAATGAATGCAGCCACAGCAGTTTGAAGAGAATACCAAATACAGCACTGTGGGTCCTTGTGGTTTGAAGGTGTTTGAAGGCTCTCGGCTCCTCTATGAGGTCATTTCAAAACAGCATAAAATAGGAATCCATCTGCTTGGCTTCTTCTGTTACTGAGAGCCATAAACCATGGACTCAGGGACAGGACTGGTAGTTTTCCTCTTCACTCCCACCTTGGGAATGATAGCTGGGGCCTGTAGGAGTTCTTCATCTCCAGTGAGGAGCCTGCATACTGATGGAGTTGGCAAAGAGTGCAGGTCATGGTCCAACAGCAGGTAACCCAAAATGTTCGCTAGGGATGGGTAGAGAGCAGAGCTTTGCCCTGCCCTGGAACACCAAACTTCACCTCTGGCAGAGGACTTTAGAAAGGTCTGTTCTCCCAGCAGGGTCCAGCCAAAGTCTTCTGATCTTAGAGTCCAAGATGAATTAAAGAAGTGAGAGACCCCTTGTTTATGAAGGCAAAAGGCCACAGGGATTGGGTAAAAGCAAGTCTTCTTTAAAGGGTCTAATCGCTGTCAAGATAATAAGTGACTTTTGCCTATTTGCAGCATATCGAAAGTGATTTTCTCTGCAGGAAGTGAAAGTAACGGGAAGGAAAGAGAAGCCCACAGAAAACCCAAGATCGAGGAACCCTTCCTCCAACCTCTTCTTCTCTGTCTGACTGTTCTAATCCCGTCCCCCTCCCAAACCTGCAGCTTGTGTGAGGCTGGCCCTTTTGTTGTGGCTGTGCGTCTTTGAAGGAGTGTTCCCTGGAGCCCCTTGCTGGTAGTTTCCTGGGATAGAGAGGTGTTAACCCAACCTCCCAAGGGAATCGGAGGCACAGCCTTCCTGACTATTTTCTTGCTTTTTGAGCAGAGACTGACAATCTGGCGAGAATCCATGTAGCCTTTCCAGGGCTGGCCTGAACTGACATGAGTATGATACAAATCAGTGGCTTTAATAATTGTGTGAACTATCAGTCTACGTACCAAAACCCAGGTATTGCCTATTAGAGATTACCAATTACCATGTCACCAGACTGCTCTTCACCACTGAAGAGGAGGAGCTGCATATCAGGGGACCGATGCAGCAGGTCCGAGGTGTACACTATGTTTTTGACATGGGGGTTACAGAAAGGGTAGTCTGTTTAGCAAACCACCCATTGTAATATGGATTACCTGCATCATTTTATTACTTATAAAAATAAAAAAGCCAGGGGTCCAACACTCTTGCCAGATGGCAATCCTTCACGTTCTTTTTGTTTGTCTTGGCTTTTATGCAGATGCTGATGCACCAGTTCTCCTACCAAACCCCTCTGCTCTCCGGTGACCTGCACAAACTGTGCAATGTTTTGCCCTGTCTCTTCTTAGCTACAGCGCATCTTGGGGCTCCTGTATATAAACCAGCACCAGCAGAAACATAGATAATCCTGTGGAGGCTTGTCGGGTTTTTCTCACAGTGGACAGCACCCAAGGAAGAAGATCATCCCAATTCTTGGGATCCACAACCCCCATCTTCTGCAGGAGCTTCTTTAAAGCCTGCATAATCTCTCAACCAAGCCATCTATTTGAGGTATATAGATGTTGACGCACAGGTCTTCAGCTTGGTCTTTGGCTTAGACTTGAACTTGGAATATTGATCCTTAAGGCCCTTCTTGGAATTGTGCAATGCTTGATCATTCACTAAGTGTTCTTGTGTTGAAGGGGTAGTGCTTCAGGGTATGAAGTGGCATAGTGCACTGTTATGAGTGTTTATCTATTCCCCACTTTGATAGGGCTTAGGTGTCCCATTATATCCATGCCAAGACTGGAGAATTGGACATCTCTGACAGATAGGTTCAGCATCTATGCAAGAATTTGTTTTGGCTGATGGCATACTCATTCAGATGTTCTTTACTTGCTGATAAACTGCAGGCTAAAAGAACCCCGCTAAGAACATTTTCCTTGTTCCTTACAATACCCTGGTATCCTGTGGTCAGATGTGAATGAGGCATCTCTACGACCATTCTTCTAAAGGGAGGTAGGACCAACAACTGATAATGGATCTGCCCAACACCTTTCACAATAATTTTAATACCCTGATGTTCGGCTTTCAGATGTGAATGACCGAACACTAGGACCGTTCTTCTAAAGAGTGGTGTGACAAACAACCAATAAGTCCGTCCAACCCTTTTCAGGATATTGTCTGCTCGATAGACCAGCCCCTTTGTCTTTTCAAAATAGAGTGCATTTCTGCTTTTGCCCTCCCCTACTGAGATTGTTTGGTCAAATGTGTGCTGGTGAGCATAACATTACATTCGGCTAGGTCAAATTCAGGACACAGGGGAAGGAGGCCAGTAGGTTCCATCTTTGGACAAGGTATGACACTGAGGTGAGGAGGCCTAAGTTTATTATCTTCCCGCTCAATACCAGATTTCCTGCAGGGCAGGTTTAAAAACATTGCATACAGCGGGTCTCCATATAACACATACTTGTCAACCAGGGGAAGGAGGTGTAACACCTTCATTGTCTTTAGATGGTCCTCACCTACCACTCCATCTCCAAGAGACGTGAAAGAGATGAAGAGGGACAGTCCAGAGAGCAGGCTGAGAGAATGGAGTTAAAAGAGGTAAAGAACACCCAGAAGTAGGAGGACGGGAGACTATTTAAGAGAGGAGCAGAAGAGGCGGGAGTGGAAAAGAATAAGAGTGGAGAGGCAAAGGATATGAAAACGGAAGTGGAGGAGCAGCCAGGTGGTGAGAAAGAAGGAGCTGCAGAGGACTAGAAGGGAGGAGGATAAGACCAGAGAGAGATGGAGGAGGAATAGAATAGACCATTACAGACATTTGAGCCAAACAGTAGGAGGGAGAGTGACAAGTGCTGGATGTGAAGGTTAAAGGGGAGGAGAGTTATACTGTTACGGAGGAGGAGGAGGAGGAGTAGACCAAAGAGTGACATGCCAAAAGAGGGCAGGTCAAGACCATTTGCCCTGGAGATACCCAATAGCATTGTGCTCTAGGACCCAGGAAGGTATCAAGGGGTTAGGCCCAACAACCCGGGCCCCTCACAATCCTGCAAAGGGTCATAGTCTGATATCTGCCCCTGTCTAGACGCTCCAGGGCACCATGGATGGTGTTAGTCGTGAAGGAAAAGTGCCACACCCTGATATCCACTATGAAAGCTAAGCAAGCAGCTACTACTGCCACCAAGAAAGAAGTCTGGACACTTACATTCCAATCAAAACTTTCTTCATATAGGTCCAAACCCCAATCCAACTACAACATCTCCTGGGACAGAGAGAGACCAGGCCTGGTCTACACAAAACCAAAGATGGCAATGAAGCTGATCTTGACAGAGTTGGTGTCTGGACAGCTGAAGGTCAGGGATGGCTGTACCTGGGCAAACAAGACTCTACCCAAGCATACATTGTTATGCCCCTTCATTTGATGTGCCACATGGATTTATGATAGTTGTAGCTAGACCTAAATGGCTGTAGCTGGGCATATGAGGCTGCAGTGTCTTGGGGTATTCAAGGCTCCTTTTTATTTAATAGTAGAACCTGAGTTTGGTAAGCTCTCTGGGCATTTGGAGATTTTCTTGGACATGCAGAGATAAAATGCTGCACTTAGTTTAGGATGCAAGTTCCTGGGCATGTAAGCATGTACTAGACATACGATAATTGTTAATGGCAAATGACTTTAGCCTGGTATATGTGGGTTGCACATGCCCTTCGCTTTGTCAATGTTTGTTGGTGTTGGTGGCACGTGCCCTCCAGCTCTACAGATTTAAATTTGGTACTCATGTTATAACAAATGGAGTGCACATTGAAATTCTCTTGCATTGTGTCTCTCTACTTTCTTTGCCTTCGTTAGAACGGCCTTGGCTGGGGAGCTGGAGTACAGCATCTGTCTGATGAGCTTGAGTGATAGCAGCCTCTCTGATGATCGTCTGAACCACCTGCTGAGCGTGGCGCCCCAGCAGAGTATCATTCTTTTAGAGGACGTGGATGCAGCGTTTGTGAGCCGTGACATTGGTACACAGAGTGAGTAATGACTTATGCATGTAATTAATTGGGTATGCATTCTATGTCACAAATGTTTAGATACAAAAATATTAATGGTGGTTGATGATTAACAACCACTGATAACTCATGTTTATTGTGTGATGCTACCAATGAAGATCTGCTTCATTTTATTATTTTTTGCCTGGCCTATGGATTTGTATTTGTGTTTTATTTGGGTTACCCATCATATTAGAGCTTCTACACAAATTCCTCAACTTTTATGGCGTAGAAGCCGAAATAAAATATCATTGAATGCTTGATTTACCATGCCTGTCTAGCGTATCAGTGCTCTTTCTGAAACACTGTATACTTTACTTCGACTCCAGCTCCTGGCAGTGCTCTATCTGCAATGTTGCTAAAGTATAATGTCCTGCATCGGGAGATATTCCAGTGTTACGTCTGTAGTGTGCGGTTCTTGTAAATTACATGGCTTTAAAGGGTGTGAGGCTTCTGTTAAGGTTGGAATGCCTTGTATTTTTAGGTTGTTGTATTTGTTCTGTATTAGCTGGACTTTTAGTCGCCATCTTTCAAATGCTTGTGTCTTTTGGCTCTGCTTTGCACAGACCCTACAGCCTACCAGGGGATGGGACGGTTGACCTTCAGTGGATTGCTGAATGCTTTGGATGGCGTGGCATCCAGCGAAGCCAGGATTGTTTTCATGACCACCAATCACATTGACAGGTAAAAGAGCACCATGTTGAAAGAATGCAACTTCCACTGAAATAAGACATAAGATGGGCTTATAAATGAGTTCATCTAATTTGGGTGTTACAATGGCAGGATGGACATTGCTGAGAGATACCTGTAAAAAGTAAATAAATAAATAAATAAATAAAATAAACAGAAAGAGTGGCTGAGATGGTCATTCCACTGGGCCTTGTAACTGGGGGGGGGGGGGGTTATTTGCACCTTTCCTCCCAAGATGCAATTAATCCCAAAATGGAACTGTCCTGTAATGCATTTTGAATCCCCCCCACCAAGCACTGTATACTTTAAGGTTTTCCCGAAAGAATAGCTGTGAAACAATCTGATTTTCCTTTTCACCTTTGCAGTGGTAATGGTTGGGCCACTGTGACAAGGGAGGTGACTCCTGTTGCATTGATGGAGCAGAGGTATTGGCTTGGCCACTGCAAAAAGGGAGACGGCTCCTGACACACTCTGCTTGAGCAGTGGTATCAGTTTCGCCACTGCAACAAAGGAAATTACTCCTGAGGTACTCTGCTTGAGCAGTGGAATGGATTTAGTCGCTGCAGCGAGGGATATTTCTCCTGATGCACCCAGAGTGAGCTGGGCCTCTTCCCGGACCCCACCGGGTCTTCCCACTATTCCCATTACCTGTGGTGCCTTGGGTACATGGCTCTGGTTCTTCCCAAGGTGTCAGGGGCCTTTCTTTCTCCTTCTCGCTTCCTGTGCGGCTCTGGGACATTCTCATGGTCGACCACCAAGTGTGTCTGCTCCCTGCCGGCTCCGGGACGCACCGTTAACATCCTGCCTTTCCTCTCTCGCACCCAGAGAGTCGCTATTGCTCTGCCTGCAGCATTCAGACTTTGAACTTCCTGGGCTTCGATCACATACTCCTGGCTTCCACGATGAGATCTCCTTTGTCCGTTCTCACTTTCCTGTTTATACTGTTGACGCCGCCCTTGCATACCATCAACACCATTTGTGAAAGTCTCCTTGGCACTCTTCATGCTCCAGTGAGCCACCCCGTTGCAGTACTTGGCTGACTTTTAATCTGGTTACTCCAAATGCCTCTCATGTTCTTCTTCCTCTCAGTAGGTCTTAGACTTGTCACACTCATGGGTTGACAATAGAACATGATTCTACAATCAAGGGTGGATGAAAAGAGTGACCATGAGTGTAGGGGTTTATGTGCTATGGTGGTGGTATGGAGGCTCTTCCCTAGGTGGATGTCCTTATACCCAAGAGGGGAGTCCCTCCCTATGAGGTCCTCCTGCAGATTACCACCCCTAGGGGGACTATTGGATAGCAGCCTCACCTCCCTAGCCTCATAGAAACGGGCTTCCCCCTGGGGAGAGGAGACGAGACCTGGTGAATCGTCACATTACATAATGACATAAAACTCAATAAAAAGATCTTTTGAAAAAAAAAATAGACATCCAACATCTTAGTCTCAAATATGGTCCTTGACGCTGGGCCTCTCTGGCATTCTCAATCTCTGGCATAAAGGCGTCCCAATATCTTTCTTTACACACCGGGGCAAGCCAAATGTCTCAAAAACAGGTTTAAAGGGGTCCTGCACCTTGTTTCTGAAATCTTCCACTGGTTACATTGGTAGAATCTCTCGCAAATGGATACCTCGGGTTGGTTCCCCTCCTGCTGTGTTCTTATGTCGCATTGTCTCCATCAAGGAGCAATAGGTACAACTGGAGCTTCTCAGTCGGGTTCAGTGCGAGTCAACTGGTCTGGATCTCCTATGTTTTCTGTAAGGTACTACAGGCTTGAATACTTCCCTGTCCTAGTGTTCTGCCCCTTCCTTCTTCTACACCTATGCAACCCTTGTCCTGTGGCAGGGAGTCTGTGAGGGTGATAGGTGATCCACCCCATAAGGAGGCTGGTCCTTCATTAACTGCTTCAGGGAGGCTACCTAAGTCTACCCAGAAGAGCACCCATGGCTAGGCTGGGGTTTTGTCGTAGTGTACACCTGGAAGTCCAAACACATGACCAGAGTTCTGCAGCAATTATAAGTGTGGCCTTTAGGCCCGAGATAGGGAACCCTAAAACAAAGTGCTTAATAGTTAAATATGTGCCTCCTCTGGTGAATCTGTAATGGCAAAGCAGATACAGAGCTAACATGCAATGCCTTATCTAAAAGTCTCTCAATTTGAATAGCCTCAACCAGAATAAATTCAAGTGGCCTCTATTATGTGATACATTCTAAAATAGGGTGCTTGGGGCATGGCCTGGCTGCGGCCTGATGGAGACTTTTCGCTCTGCGGATCTGCAGCCTTTAAACCGAATTTTCCCCCATTGATCTGATTACATTAGCTGAAAGGAGCATCAAACTGAAAGCAAACAAATCACCCTCTGGGTTCTTTCCCTGCTTGAAGAAGAGGAATCTGCTTGGATACTGTGATCTGCCCATGACCACGAGTTTTCCTAATATGGCGGCCATCACCAGACTCGAATCCCAGACGCTGCAGTGAGACAGCGCCAACTTATACGTTGGATAACGGCGAGCTACCCAGCTCCGGTGCTTTCCTGGGATTGAGCATTAGTACCAGTAACCCACAATTTACTTCTTGTCAGGTCCGGACTTCAACTCCAGAACCGGGCGCCCCATGGCTGACACCCATCATCACTCCCTGTGCAGACTGGTGCTTGACTCTCTGCTCCATTGTCTGGTGGGGTCGGCTTCCCGGCACCCAGCACCATAGACTTGTAGCTTCTGACCCCCTCGAGCACAAATTTAGAAGCAGTCGTAGTCCCACACCCAGCACTTCATCATGAGGCCAAGGGGTCGCTGGAGTTGTTCCTCTTTCCATTCTCCGTGGTCTGCGGTAAGGGGTAGCTGCCCTGATATGTAATATCTGGAGCACTAAAACTCTTGAACCCAAATCATACTAACATTTCAAGAGCAGGCTTCCTCATTTTACTGATGTACGCAAGTTGTTCTTTAATGCACCTCGCCCTTACTCTCTGAGTACTGGATGACTGATCCCTCTTCCTCAGCCCTAGTCAACAAAACAAGAGTCTTTTCTTACCTTCTTAAGCTGTACCATCCCAGTACCTTCACCATCACCGGGTTATGCACTCTAGCTCTTGCCTTTAACCTAGATGCACTGCCGATCATTGCCATTCACTGCAGGCTCTCTGATGTAAAGAAATGTGAGTCTACACCTTCTGGCTGCTATAGGTAAATTCTTATTGACACAAACAGACAGGTCTCTTACTACTTATCCTTGTTCCTACTCAGTGTACCACGGACTTCCTCAAGGAATAGAAATCTCTCTCAGCAACAATTACAAACCCTTAAGATGAACCTCACAAAACCAAAGGACAATAACACATCCTCATCCATTAAGTACATGCTCCAAAGTGAGAAAATGAATCCTCCAACCTTGTGACCCGCCATATTGGCGACTCAGATGGGTCAGGACTTGTTAGGGGAATCCCAACCTGCAACCAAATGTGACATTGGGCCTCATTACGGGTCCGGTGGTAACCCTGCCGGTGCTACTGGTAAACTGTAAGTCCCATTCCCATAGAGAACCATAGGACTGTATGGGGGTGGGGACACAGAAGCACTGGCACCGTTGCTAACAGTGCTGGTGCTTCCATGACCGGTGTGGCTGCTGCGCCCGGCAGGGTCAGACCTGTCAGGCACGGCGGCTCCGGCAGGCAGACCTGTAATATGCCAAATCGGAAACAACGGTGCCGGTAAGCGTACCAGCACCTTTGTTTCCGGAATGGCAGGATCATAATGAGGCCCATTGTCTACTTACTTCAAACCCTGAAACAAGATTTGACCACCTCAATGCAAGAGCTTAAAATGTCATTCCGAAAGCTCAACCAGAATATTCAGGTGGTGGAAATTACATTTTATGCACATCTTCCCCGGAGAAAGGCGTTCTTGAACTGGAAAATCACCACCACTGCTTAGATGAAAAACTTGAGGACTATGAAAACAGATCCAGGAGAAACCACATTAGGCTTCGAGGCATTCCTAAAGAGATCTCAAATTGAAATCTGGAAGAGTTTGTTCAAGCTAGTGTAACTCCATTGTTGGTGACTCAACAGATATCATCAACCTAACCCTGGATCGTACACACAGGGTATTCACCAACTACCAGGAACGCAAAGGATTTACGGCAGATGTTTAACCAGACTCCATTACTTTAAATCAAAAGAGCTCATACTTCAATAGGCCAAGGCCCGATAATCTTTAGAGGTGCCGCAATTAACCTCTTTCATGACTTGGCACCAGCTGTGATATTCAATGCCTGTTATGTCTGTTACAGTTAGGTAAATTGAAGAATGCAACACTAACCTGAGACCATGGACCACAGCTGAAGAATATAAGAGATCCCTCAAAGCCCCAGACCCTCTCTGTAAATGGAACCACAGAGGGGCTGACGGCCTTGGGGAAAACCTCTAATGGGAAGAAAACCCTAGTAGCAGTCTCTGCGGCAAAAATGCTGGTTAGTTCTTATACGCTCTGGTGGCAAGCATTAGGCATGCAGCGCTACAGCAGAAAAACACCCGGGGAGCAGCAGGATCCATAGAGAGCTGACAGAAGTATGGAGAACAAAGATATTAGGGGCAGGGATAGGAATGACAGAATGTCTTCGACAGGGAGCACATGAGAGTATACTCACAAGCACCAGTGCTACGAGAGTAGCGACGCGTCTGGGACTCCTTCTTTACTCCTTGACAACTCCAGCAGGAGTTCCAGGTGATGCAGTGACGTCAGATGTCGGAAACCGTGGGGGACCGCTAGACTGCCAATGCAGACAGGAAGGCCTGAAGGATAGGAAACCAGGACATTGCGCATCTCACTCGGTGCCGGGCTTCTACCGTCATCACAAGGACTGATGACCCAGTGAGTCACGACAGTATGCCCCCTTCCCAAGGTGAGAGGACTAGGTTTCCAGGGATGCAAAGGATGGTAACAAAGCAGCAACCTAGGAGCATGGACATGTGATACAGGTACCCAAGTACGATCACAGGCACCATACCCCTTCCTGTCCACCAGATACTGCAGTTTGCCACGATAGTAATGGGAATCGCAGATGCCGGACACCTTGTATTTAGGACCTGAGGAGGTATCCACATGTGGAGGATGAGAAGATTGATCCCTTCCCAATTGCGAGACCTGAAAAACTGGGTGAATGCTAGACCAAGACCAAGGTGAATCTTGTAAGCCATGTGTCCTCTGGAAGCCAGGACAGTAAAGGGTCCATTGGAGAAAGCTTGGAAGGGACCAAATGGCTGGGTAGGAAACGAGAAGCAAACCAGACTTCATCTCCAGGAAGGTAGATAGGTTCCTTAACCCTCTTCTGATCAGCAAATTCCTTGGAACGACGACAACCAGCTGTTAGAGGGGCAAGAGCAGAGCAATGACCCTAAGGAATATCCTAGACCAAGCATCTACTGCAGGAAACTGTACGGAAGATGGAACCACCATTGCTGGTCGGATTGTATCCGTATGTGCAATGAAATGGGCTGAGTCCCAAAGAAGCTTGCGGAAAATTGTTATAAGCGTACTCTGCCATGGGTAATGGGTCACACCAATTATTCTGAGTAACAGAAATCAAGCAATGTATATAAATCTCTAGAGTCTGGTTCAGGCGTTCGTTTTATCATTTTGTTTGTGGATGGTAGCCAGAGCTGAGATTTCGCCGGATTCCACGGACTTTACAAAGGACTGACCAAAACCTGGACGTATACAGGGGCCCCCGGTCTGATAGAATGGAATCATGAAGACCATGAGGGGAAAATATGACATAAAAAGATACACGCCATCTGAGGAGCAGTTAGAACTTTGGGTAGTGACATGAAATGTATGAGTTTAGACTAGTAATCAATGGTTACCATGATCACTGTTTGGCTGTCAGAAGGAGGAAGATCCACTATAAAATCTGTGGAGATGGCCTGCCAGAGACTGGATGGACGAGCAGGTTGAACCAGATGTCCTGCAGGACGTCATCTTGGCGATTTTGATTGGAGACAAATCTGACAAGCTGATACGTAATCCCTAACATCTTTAGTCAACTTGCACCACCAAAAATGGCATTGAACCAGGATCATCATGCTCCGGATGCCTCGATGTCTATCTAGTATTGTATAGCTAGTATATTTTCAGACATAGAGGAAAAGTCAGAACCTTTACCTGATGATCATGAAAGAATAAGTCACCCGCTTGGACAAAATTATAGGACAAATTTAGTGTCTTACATACGTCCATGTGATTTTGTGATTTCCGACGTAAATCCTAGAGAAAAAGAGTAGACGAAATACAAAAAGGTTGCAGTAGGAAACATCTCGGACTGAAAGGGAGGATTAGGTTCACCAGATTAACGTGGTAAGGCGTCAACCATTCCGCTGGACTTCCCTGGGATGACAGTAAATGTGACCTTGTAATGTGAAATAAAATATGCCCATCAAGGGTGTCTACTGTTCTGGTTCTCTGCATATTGTAGGCTCTTCAGATTTCTATGGTCTGTCCTGTGAGAAACTGTCATGATTCCTGCCTCTCATGTCCCCAGCCCTCCAAGATGTCAGGCTAGTGCCAGGCCACAATCACCTACATGGCCCTCAAGGGCTTCTCCATCCCTCCAAAGACCCGCTTGGAGTCAGACTTGGCGCTTGTGGCACCAGACTCACTCACTCCCATAGGATAACATTGGGGATTGGACTTGTAGTGCATTGATGGGGACAAGATGGATGCCCCCAATTATTTTGGTTCCCAGAACTGCATGTGCAGTCTAGTCTTTTGAGTGTGGTTCAGCCCAGAGACACCTCGGATACCCAGAGACTATTTAAGCCACGCCCAGGCTGAGAAACATGCTTTGTGTTTTCTGCACCTGCAGCGTAACACTCACCGTGTTCGGATCGGTCTCCAGTAGGCCTGCATCTTTCTTCTGCGCTCAGCTCCTGCAAGAACAAGAACACAGTTAGGAACAGCCTTACCTTGCAGCGCTTCTGCCCATCATTCATCGCTCCTTCTGTTCTGCGGGCATCTTCGGCGGTGTCATTCCCATCCCGGCACGCCGCTTCCTAAGGAAAAGGGAAAAGAACAGAAAAAAGGCATAAGTAAGCATTCAGCAAATCTTCGCTTATTTTTTAAAAACTGTACGAGCTTCAAATGCTTACCTGAATCCCAGCCGCTCTGGGGAACTCTGTCTCTGGAACTTCTCATCCATCTGCAAGAGGGAAAAGACACTACAGGTTAGCGTGGAAACATCTAGAGGCGCCGCATACCGCGCTTACTCACCGCATTTCTTCTTCATAACCGGCATCCACGCTGAAAACGTTGCGGCACCTAAAAGACACACAAAAAGAACTCAGTTCAATACAAATACTGTTAGGCAGAAACCTGTGCAGTTCCCTTAGGGACCACTGCAAAAAGTTTAGGTCTACAGGAGTTAGAAGTAAACCCAATTGGTAGCAGTCTGCACCACCCAGATTTACCTGGTAGCTGTGGCTGAGCAGCCAGACTTCTCTCAAGAAGAGTTAGGCAGTATACAGAGCATACACAATAGGGCAGGTAAACACAGTAGAACAAGCAAACACTGACCAGAGCTTTGGTGTAAAAGATATGTAATTATTTATTTAAAAACGCATCTAAAAACACACTGGCACTAATCTCAAGCAAGTTCAAAAACACAGTCACTAAAGTATATACACTCCCTTAAAAGAATATTAGACAAGTCTTAAGTAAAGCCCCACTTATTTTCAGACAGCGGTGAGCGCTTAACGCAGATGGCACTCTAATAATTCGGTTTAAAAGGGAGAGAAAGGCAGAGCATAAATTGAAACAGATCCCAACACTTTCAAAAGAACACAGCAAGAGAGGAAGGCAGAATCAAACCGTGAAGTTAGAGTTCAGAAAGCCGGATCCACTTTAAGAGGATCAGAACGAAATGTGTCCAAGTTCACACGGTTGAAAAGTGCACAAAAGTCTCAAAGGTTCAGAAAGAAGTTGGACCAAAAGAAAGGGACCAGTTAGATGATCAAGAGGCCAGCCCAGTCTAGAAGGTGAAGGATTTACTGTCACCTTGTAGCAATCTATAGAAAGGGAGGCCAGGCGGACACAGTACCTTGAAATGGTGAGAACACTCCAGCGGGGGCAGTTGTTCCTGGCAGCGGTTGCGAGTCGGTGCTTCGTCCGGCAGAAGAGAAGATCTCGTCGGGGAGGAAAGCAGGAGGTCGTTGTACTGCCAGGGAAGAAACCAGCCGCGGAGTTTCTCAATTCAAAGGAGTGGTCCTTTTATTCGCGGTTCAGTGGTAAGTGGCTATCCGGTTGCCGGGGTGCTTGGCACGGGCAATTCGACCAATTTCGTCCTGGTAGGCGAAAAGGAAAGCAAACTGGTTGTCCCCACCAGCTCAGGGGGAAGAGACTCTCCGGCAAGAAGATCACCTCTGTCGTCGGGAAGTGGTGAGACGGTTCAGCAGGGCTCCACCGGTGGTGTCGTCGTTTCAGGTCGGCTCAGCTTCTCCCTCTTCGGATTTTCAGGTCCTGTGGCGACTTCTGAAGTTCCAGTCCCAAAAGCCCTGCTTTTATGCAAGAAACCCCCATTCATTCAGCCTAGCTGTCAATCAAACATGCTAAGTGGTGAGCCGGCCGGCTCACCACTTGGGCCAATCACACAAGAGTGCGACTTGAGTTGCCAAGGCAACTCAGTCCAGGGTGCCTAAACCCCCTCCCACACCCCCTGTGGTACCCAGACAGAGTGGCACCACTTTTGGGGGCTTCTGTGGAGAAGCCTGCCAAAAAGTGGAACAAAGGGCTCGACTTGGGTTGGAGTCACAGAAGAGAACACAAACACAATTTTAGAATCGAGTTCTGGTAAAAAATACCAACCGGTGAATTAATATTAAATAAATAACCCGGCGGTATATTCAAGGCTATAGGAATTAAATAATTAAAGTTGGTAGCCTCGAACAATGGGAAAATCCCATAGAGAGATATTTGCGGTCGAATATAAAAAGTAGTATCCACTGCCACCAGCCAAAACTCGATCAGGGGGACGGAGACGTGCCCCCTCGAATAACAGACCCCTCGGCAATCGAATTGCCCTGACCAGTAGGTCCACAATATGATGGTTTGTACTGGTTTCTTTTCATAATTTGGGACTAGTAAAGCCAATGTTGACTTTACATGCCCTGGGAGACAGTAGTCAGTCCCAGGGTATGGAGTCTATGGTGGGGTGTCACTATGACACCCCTGTGTCACTGCACTGAGGGTGCTGTGTAACACACATAGTAAAAACACATGAGACCCTATGGAGTAAAAGACCCCATAGCCCATAAAACACATTAACAGTCAAAGGAACCCCTCAAATCATGTCCAAGAGTGTGAGGAAAAGAGTCTCACTCTTGGCAGGAGAAAAAAACAAACTCCAGAAATCCAGCAAAGCTGCTGGGGGACTCACTAGGTTAGGAAATTCAGCCTAAACAGAGAATTCTCCCTAACAAATACGAAAGGGTCGCATCGCGCTCTCAATCACCTTCAGCGCTACTCATCTCAGCAGCACGTCGCCATCCCCGGATGCTGGCCATCATCTAAGGAAGCAAAGGAACGAAGTTAGAGAACTGTTCCAAAGACTCATTATACTTACCTGTCGGACTCTTGCCAGTGAAGTAACTAGGCAACAACGAGCCCGCATCAATCAACGCGCCCCAGCGCTGAAAGCAGGACGGAGAGCACACTTTCCAAGAAAACAAGGTGAGCTGTGGATCAAAGGGAAGGGTTGGACCCCGGGGAAGGAGGGGTTCAAGCACACAGAGACAATAGGGAGTTAAACTCTACCAGTCCTGTGTTTCAGGCCCAGTTTCCAGTCGAGTAGACTCCAGGGAGGTGTTCGAGGTCGTAAGAGGTCAGAACAGGCTGAGTGACGTTCCCGTGGATACCAGGTGAGCGTTACAGAACACAAAGCCTCGCATCAAAATCCACCTGGGCGTCATGGAAATGTCAGAAACCGACCAGTTAGCCCACATGTTGGGGCAGCTACATTCCGAAGTACATGCAGCCAGGCAGGAGACCAACACCCTGAGGAGAGAGCTGATAGTAGCCGAAGAACGCACTGATGACTTAAGCCGGCAACTTCTCCAGTCACAAGCAGGGTATGCACCATTGCCGGGAAGCGTGCCCTCGATGCCAGCATCATCAGCCAATCCCGTTCAGATAATCCTTCCTGGGGCAGTTCCCTTAGCCCCGCCCGAACGATTTACAGGGGATCCCAAGAGGTTTGCAACGTTGATGAACCAGTGCCGCCTGCACTTCATTTGTAGACCAGGGGCCTTTCCGAATTACCAATCACGGGTCGCTTTTGTGCCATCCGACCTGAGTGGTAGCGCCGCGGACTGGTCAGTACCCTTTGTGGCCCAAGACGATCCTTTGCTGCATGACTTCAGGGGCTTTCAGCAGGAGATGGAAAAGCTGTTCGCCCGTCGAACTCATGGGCAGGCATTAGACAACAAACTTCTGTCCCTACGCCAAGGGAATCAAGACCTATTACCATACATAGCCACGTTCAATAGACTCGTAGTTGAAGCAGAATGGCCAGTGGAGAAGAGGACCACATTATTTCATCAGGGTTTGCGGGGGGAGCTCAAGGATTTTCTCGCACAAGTAGTGAACCCCCCAAAAGACTGCTCAGAATTTATTGACCTTGTTGTTCAACTGGATCATAGGTTGCAGGTCGAACCAGACCGGACCCTCGTCCTATGCATGTGCGTTCAAAGGACAATATTGCCCGCACAACGGAAGGTTCAGGAGAACCATCGGGAGGGGTCAGATCCCGCTTGACTAAAGCGGAAAGGGATAAAAGGAGACAGCAGCAGTTATGTCTGTACTGTGGAAGGTCAGGTCATTTCCTTAAAGAGGGCCCTGTGAAGCCACCGAGGAGGACGGTAGGGGCCACGGACAAGGAAGATACCATCAAGGAATTGGAAACCTCCCCAGCCCGGCAAGTGTAGGGGTCCACTTGTCGAGCGAAGAAAGTGAACTACAGACCTCCCATTTCGCTGGTCTTGATCAATCACCAACAACCATCTCGGATGCACGCAGTAAGAGCGTACATTGACAGTGGAGCCGTTGGGAATTACATCGACCAGGATCTTGCGGCAAAGATGGGGCTTCCGTTACGCCCTAAATCAACCACCGACAGTGTTACCACTGTCGACGGCACGGAAATAGCTTCTGGTCCAGTATCCCAATGCACTGCAGCTTTAACCCTTCTGTGCCAGGATGGACACCAAGAATCTATTGTTTTCGACCTCATTAAGGCACCAGAGTTCCGGTTGATTTTGGAAATGTCATGGTTGGTAGTTCACAATCCTCGAATCGATTGGCGAGCAAAAGAATTGGCCTTTCCCGAGACTTGCGCCCACACATGTTATCGCCAAGAGAAACAACCAATAGACACCAGAACCTCCATGCTTGCGACTGTGGCAATCGGCACCCTACCAAGTGAATACCAGGACTTTCAAGATGTCTTTCAGAAAGAACAGGCTTATACCCTGCCACCGCATAGATCTTACGATTGCCAAATCGACCTGATACCCGACGCACAAATCCCTTGTGGGCGAATTTAATCACTCACGGAACCAGAAAACCAGCACCTGAAGGCCTATCTTGACCAATACCTGGCAACGGGTTCATCCGTCCTTCGAAGTCTCCAGCAGCCAGTCCTCTATTCTTCGTACCGGAAAAAGAGGGGGACTTGAGAACGTGCATCGACTATCTCGCACTGAACCAGATTACCGTAAAGAACCGCTACCCCCTGCCACTGATCCCTGAATTGCTTGATCAAGTCAAAGATGCCCAAATCTACACAAAACTAGACCTGAGGGGGGCATATCACCTTGTTCGTGTAAAACAGGGGGACGAATGGAAAACTGCTTTTCGCACCAAATACGGCTTGTACAAATATCAAGTAATGCCCTTTGGCCTTTGCAACGCGCTTGTAGCATTTCAATACTTCATGAACGATGTCCTACGGGATTTGATTGATGTCTGTGCTCTAGTGTACATCGACGATATTCTAGTATATTCCGCATCAAAGCAGGACTACGTTAAACACGCCCAATCCGTATTGGAGAAACTCTGTCAACACCAGCTCTACGCCAAGTTCGAAAAGTGCTCATTCCACGTCTCCGAGGTGGAATTCCTGGGCTTTATTCTCAGCCCGAATGGAATCCGAATGGATGTGCACGAGGTAGATGCTATCCTGAACTGGCCATCCCCAAATTCATTCAAGGGGGTTCAAAGTATGCTGGGTTTTGCAAACTTCTACCGCCGGTTCATCCCAGGATTTTCGCAAATCGTGCATCCCATTACGTCATTGCTAAGGAAAAGGAACAAAAAGTTCCAGTGAACAACAGAAGCCGAGGAAGCTTTCCAGGAACTCAAAGCAAGATTCACATCTGCCCCAATCTTACGCCACCCTCGCCCTGATCTCCCATACCTGGTGGAAACGGACGCCTCAAGCATGGCTATGGGAGCCGTCCTCTCACAAAAGGACCTCGAAACGGTCCAGTTACACCCTGTTTCCTTCTGGTCGCGTAAATTCACACCCCCTGAACTCAATTACGCTATCACAGACAAAGAACTCCTGGCCATTAAGTCAGCATTTAAGGCATGGCGGCACTACCTCTTGGGCGCCAGACACAAAATCAACAGCAAAGGCCCAATCCTCACGACAACTACGTTGCGCTCTTTTTTTTGCTGAATATGACTACGTGATTACATTTCGACCAGGGCTGAAAAACGGGAAGGCCGATGCCCTTTCCCGAATGGGGGTGGAAGAGCAAGGGTATCGGACCCTTGACCCAATAGCAATCATCCCGAGTGACAAGCTCCTAGGAATCACAGCAACCATAACTCAGAAAGAATTACATGAAGAAATACAAAACCGGATGAGTCCGGAGCAATTACAAGCGTGGAGTGCACAAGGAAAACATTACATGATAAAAGATCAGTTGCCCTACTTCAGGAATCGTTTATTCTTACCAAACCAAGAACTATGAGAAAAAGTCATGTCCGGTTATCATGATTCCTTGATTGAGGGCCACCCCAGAATCGCTAAAACCCTAGCCAAGGTAAAACAAAATTATTGGTGGCCCACGTGGCGTACAGACATTATCCAATTCATCCTATCTTGTGGCGTGTTTGCTCAAAACAAGTCATCAAGCAGAAACCGGCTGGGCTATTACAACCATTGGAAATCCCACGAGCACCCTGGCACACGTTGTCTCTCGATTTTATTACTGACTTACCACCCAGTCAGGAGTTTAACTATTCTTGTGGTCGTGGACCAATTTTCAAAAATGGCACATTTCATTCCTCTTAAGGGGCTCCCAAATGCTTCCACTCTGGCAAAGGTATTTCTGGAAGGCATTGTACGGCTCCATGGGTTTACTTCAGTTTTGGTCTCAGACCGAGGTACTCAATTCATATCTAACTTCTGGAGAAAATGCTGCTCTATGGCCCAGATCGACATCCGGCTATCTACCAGTCACCATCCCCAAACGGATGGTCAAACTGAGAGGACAAATCAGACGTTCGAGCAGTATCTGCGTTACATGTTACACCAAGCTGAAGGAAGCTGGTTCGACCTATTATGGATAGCTGAATATGCTTATAATAATTCCCTACACACCAGCACTGGGCAGACACCCTTTTATACCATGTATGGCAGGCACCCACGTACTTCTGAGTTGGACGTTCCTACAACCCTGGAAAACCCAGCAGTCAAAACCTTGCACACAACCATTTCTCAAACCTTTAAAAGGGCAGCTGAACACCTACTTCAAGCTAAGAATCGCCAAAAGAAGTTTGCTGATCAACACCGAGCAAAGGCCCCCAACTACCAAGTGGAAGACAAAGTCTGGCTGGCGTCTAAACACGTGTCCATTAAAGGAACCTGAACTTTCCGTCCAAGATACCTGGGTCCCTTCACCGTCACCTCTGTGATAAATCCTGTGGCGGTCAGACTAGCTCTGCCGTCAAACATGCAGATTCATCCTGTGTTCCACGTGTCTCTCCTTAAACCTGTTCAACCTGGGACCCGGGTAGCAACGCCACCGCAGCCAATAGTAGTCGCCAGGGAGCCAGAATTCGAAGTCAAGGACATCCTAGATTCAAAGTACATCAGATCCAAATGATACTACTTAGTAGACTGGAAGAGGTATGGTCTACAAGACAGGACATGGGAGCCTTGTGAGTGCATCCATGCACCTCGCTTGCTTAGACGATTTCATCAAAACCATCCAAACAAACCAGGACCAGACAGAAGAGCCACCTGTCATGATTCCTGCCCCTCATGTCCCCAGCCCTCCAAGATGTCAGGCTGGAGCCAGGCCACGATCACCTACATGGCCCTCAAGGGCCTCTCCATCCCTCCAAAGACCCACTTGGCGCTTGTGGCACCAGACTCACTCACTCCCATAGGATAACATTGGGGATTGGAACTGTAGTGCATTGATGGGGACAAGATGGATGCCCCCACATATTTTGGTTCCCAGAACTGCATGTGCAGTCTAGTCTTTTAGGTGTGATTCAGCCCGGAGACACCTGGGATACCCAGAGACTATTTAAGCCACGCCCAGGCTGAGAAACATGCTTTGTGTTTTCTGCACCTGCATTGTGACACTCACCGTGTTCGGATCGATCTCCAGTAGGCTTGCATCTTTCTTCTGCGCTCAGCTCCTGCAAGAACAAGAACACCGTTGGGAACAGCCTTACCTTGCGGAACTTCTGCCCATCATTGATTGCTCCTTCTGTTCTGCGGGCATCTTCGGCAGTGTCATTCCCATCCCGGCACGCCGCTTCCTAAGGAAAAGGGAAAAGAACAGAAAAAAGGCATTAGTAAGCAGTCAGCAAATCTTTGCTTATTTTTTAAAGACTGTACGAGCTTCAAACGCTTACCTGAATCCCAGCCGCTCTGGGGGAACTCTGTCTCCGGAACTTCTCATCCATCTGCAAGAGGGAAAAGACACTCCAGGTTAGCGTGGAAACATCTAGAGGCGCTGCATACCGCGCTTACTCACCGCATTTCTTCTTCATAACCGGCATCCACGCTGAAAACGTTGCGGCACCTAAAAGATACAGAAAAAGAACTCAGTTCAATACAAATACGAAAGGGTCGCATCGCGCTCTCCCTCACCTTCAGCGCTACTCATCTTAGCAGCACGTTGCCATCCCCGGGCGCCGGCCATCATCTAAGGGAGGAAAGAAACAAAGTTAGAGAACTCTTCAAAAGACTCATTATACTTACCTGTCAGACTCTCGCCAGTGAAGTAACTAGACAGCAATTAGCTCGCATCAATCAACACGCCCCTGTGCTGAAAGCAGGACGGAGAGCACCCTTTCCAAGAAAACAAGGGGAGCTGTGGATCAAGGGTTGGACCCCGGGGAAGAAGGGGTTCAAGCACACAGAGACAATAGGGAGTTAAACTCTACCAGTCCTGTGTTTCAGGCCCAGTTTCCAGTCGAGTAGACTCCAGGGAAGGGTTCGAGGTCGTAAGAGGTCAGAACAGGCTGAGTGACGTCCCCGTGGATAACAGGTGAGCGTTACAGAAACCTAATGGTATTCTCCCATTAACTCCCCCTTTTTTCTAATCACCATACCCAGTTCCTCCCATCCCAGTCAGAAAATATAAAGGAGTGTACAAACTCTCTGAGAACTACCTGTCCCACAATGCCTCAGATACTGACAAAGAGACGGGAATGCAGGGAAATGGTAGGAGAATACCCAGGCGTGAGACTCGAGATCCCCCAGCCCCCCTTTCACCTATTCAAGCCAGAGCCATCTCCTCTTTAGTCAGGGGTCACTTACCTTCATAGCCAATACCCCACTCCCCAATCACTGGGACGAAGAAGAGCAAGCAAAGAGGAAGGAAGATTTCCCATAGGGTTCAACAGGTAATAACTTCCTATAGAGAACAGCCATGGTGTCACCTTACTGAAGTAAGGCAAAGTCAGGCAATTAATTTTAATCATCCACACCTGACTTCAATTTACCAATATGCAAAGTATAAAAGGTTTAGTTCTAAACAGCACAGTGAGCGAGCTGGGAACCTGTTTTACACTGAAGAGACTGCAAAAAGCAGAGGACTGCTGGACCAGAAGCGAGGAGGAGCACAGCGTAATAAAGATTTTCCATAATAACTTACTAGAGTCTTAATTCTATTGAAGACACGGAAGCGAGCATTATGCTTCTTTCTTTTATTCAACAATAAAGAAAAGGCTCAGCAGCAAGATATTTGTGCACCCAAATGTGCCATGAGTAATGTGCAAAAAACAGGTGCACTAAATATATAATAAGCATAGTAATATAACAGTAACATCATAACATAAAACTAAGAGTCTCTGAAGGAACTGCATTTCCCAGGGAGCTTTGCTCCAGTTCATTTAGAGGCCACCAACATGTGACCTAGTCCACCAATAGTAGTCTAGATCCCCTCCATAAACAGTCCTAAACATGATGTCACTTGCTCTTTCGGGGCTGCGAACTTGGCTGTCCATGGTAGAAGATAACTGTAGCCAACTTGTAGAAGAACCTGTGTCGGGCCGTGATCAAGCGGACCTGTCTGCAGGCACTGTCAAAGAAAAAAAGGAAAATTAGTTTCCTGTATATGACAACCCTAGATCTCTTATCAGGGTGGGAGAGAAATTCATGGAGTTATTCTGATAGAATACATATAAATTCCAAAACATTAATATTTACATTAAGTTTTTAATCAACATCAAGTAACATGCTGTTATTTTCTCGCCGGGTGGGATAATGCTCGCCTCCGTGTCTTTAATAGAATTAAGACTTTCTAGTAAGTTATTATGAAAAATCTTTATTCTATGTCAAGACCGGAGGCTCCCATTATGCTTGTTTAAAGCTTACTTACCACAATGGATGCCGGCTGATCTACCGGTTTCAGGTAGAATTGTTTGAATACTGATTCACTTGCCCAGTCTGCCATCCTCATGATGTCTTCTAGGCGAACTCCTGCCTGAAAGGCTTTGGAGGCCATGGATCCTCTTACGGAGTGGGCTCCGAAGTGCTGGGTGTCGATCCCTGCTTGAGCTAGAGTCCAGCACACCCAGCGTGCTAAGGTGGGTGCTGATACCGCTTTGTGCGGTTTACTCAGAGCTATCAGTAGCTGCCCGTTAGGGGTGGTCCTGACTGAAGCTGTCTTTTCTTTGTAGATTTTCAAGCATTTAACCAAGCAAAGCTTAGGTTGGTCTCTGAAGGCGGGATAAGAAATCACCCTGGAATTGCACTTCGTTCTTCTATGAATATAGAATACAATGCCATCTGGAGAAAAGGCCCTGCCTGCTAAATCTAGAGCTCTGACGTCAGAGACTCTCCTGCAGGATACCAAGCAGAGTAGAGTAGAGTAGAGTAGTGAGTTTGCCGGATAGGGCTGTTTTTTTATTTTTTTTTCATTTTTTTATTTTTATTTGATTGGCTGAAGACTTCAACCTTTCAAAAAGCAACTTTGTTACAACATATTTTAGACAATGACAAACAGAAGTACAATTACAAATTGTTTACACAATTAAATCAGTTATCTTCAGTTATACAAAAACACCATTATTATACAGAAAAGAGAAAAGTTTTTTCAAACCAAAGCTATGCCAATACAGCTAAAATTTATAAAATAGTTAACATAGCATATTACATTTAACAAGATAAATGTTAAAAGAAACCTAAACCAAACAAATGTAAAATTCTCTTATGGCAAAGAATCATGTGGCAGAATTGTTTTTATGAACTGCGTAAGTGCAATGTGAATAGCAGTTCGATTGCTCGTGATTAATATAGTCCAAATTTCAATGGAGAAACGATCACACGATAATTGTAGTAAATTGCGAAAATAAAGTTCTCGCAAACTAGAGAGAGCGAGGCAGTCGACTACTAAGTGAGCTAGTGTTTCCACTTGTTTACAGTTTTTACAAAACCGGCAAAATTGTTGATCTTTTGGAATTAATCCGCGTCTAGCTAAGATTTGATTAGTCGGATGCAGATTTAGACGTAATCTTAGCATTTCTGCACGAACAAAATGTGATGGAGACTTTGTGCGATAATAGGCCATTTGTTTAAACTTTTTAGGTGGAAAGAGATTTAAATCAAAATCCACATAATTAGTACACAGTTGCTGCGTCAGAACCCAATCATGCCAATAGATTTTTTTCTTCACTTTGTCTGGATTAGTTAGCAACAAATCAATTGAAATGTCAGCATCAACCAACAGCCTCAAGATAACTTTTACCCACAATTTAGGAAAAACATCATGATTTGAGCACAAATACATTGCCAGTGACCCCAGAATGTTCGTGTTGTTAAATCCGAGCAAGCATTTACGATAAAAGTTACTCAACTTCCACATAACCAATGCAGATAACGAAATCAAACCCAATTCGTACCTTAATAAACAAATCGGAGTGCACAACGGTAAGCAGAAAACTGCTTTCCAAAATGTGCCTTCCAGGAGATCCCAGAAGTTTCTTGGACGTTGTGTAAAAGTCTCAGCTCCGTACGAAAGGATAGGGACAACTTTTTGGTTGAAAAAAAGTGACTACATGAGTTGATGTCAATTTTCCATATTTATACAGAATTATCTTTGCTTGCGACGTTAAAGTCAAAGTTTTTGCCCTTAATGTATCTTCATAAATTTGATTTTTTACAGAGCCTGAGAAGGGAAGTCCTAGATATTTATAATTGGCTACAATTTTTAAGGGTGATTTCTGCAAAAACCACTGATAATTAGACATTTTTGTGTTCTTTTTTCTTTGACAGATCACTATCTGCGTTTTGCTCATGTTGATGGTTAGATTGTTATTACCAACATAAACATCCAATTTATTTAGTAGATCTTGCAGACCTTTTGGGGTTTGCGAAATTAAGACTAGATCATCGGCATAGAGAAGCCATATGATCTTTTGGGACCCTAACGTAGGTGCATCGGAGATTGCTTCTTCAAACGAAGTTCCAATATCTATTAAGAAAAGGTTAAATAAAGTTGACGCTAAAATGCACCCTTGTTTTAGGTCTCTTAATGTCTCAATGTTCGCAGACAGGACACCCTCAAGAGACAATCTAACTTGCATAGTTGTATTTGAATGTAGCTTTTTAATTATGGTTAGCACTGAGGGTGGACAACCATACTTTTGCAATTTCTGAAAAAGTAGCATTCTATCAACCGAATCAAACGCTAAACGAAAGTCTACGAATGCCATATACAGTGGTTGACTGAGTTTGGCATATTTCGACTTTAACATGTTTAGCGTGATTAAATTCACCGAAGTTCCTAAACCCGCCACAAAGCCGGTTTGAAATGGATCCCGTTTGAGGTCAGCTGCAGTCCATCTATTCAGTTCTTGTAATATGATGCGACTGTATAATTTCCCTGGAGCATCTCAGGCAGACACTGATCACCTTTTTTATGGATAGGGACAATTAAAGAGTGTTTCCAAGAGGCAGGAATCAATCTCTTGCGTATCATTAATATGCTCAAAAATTTGATAACAGGATCGATGACCATAGTTCAGGATGCTGTTTGAAGATTTTGTTAGACAGGCCATCAGGGGCTTTGGAATGACTTATTCTTTTGATGAAATACAATATATTGGCCTTAGAGATATCAATGTGAAATGGTTCGTGAGAGAATATACTAGAGGTTTGCACAGAATTTGGCGGAAGCATACATTTTGGAGAAGTGACTGATCCATCTCTCTTCCGGAACACTCTGAATTTGGGACATTGTTTGCACCGGAGATAAAGCATCAGTTAAAACCTTCCAAATTTGAGCCGTGTTCCTGTCACGAGTGATTGTTAACATTAATTCACCATCTTGCTGGAGCAGTTTACTGCGGTGTTGTCGCCGCCAATTTCTGACTGAGGTTTTAATTTTGGTTAGTGCTTCATATCTCATGCTCGATGGGAGCTTTAAGCCCTCTCTTTTTAGAAGTCGAAATTCTGTTTTTTTGTTTTGGGCTTCCCTGTCAAACATGTGAGTTTGCCTAGGGGCCAGAGTTTTGCAAGCCCTTTTGTCTGGAAAGTATTGCATAAGATCATAGTAAGGAGTAACAGTGAATAGCGGGCTGTCTCGCGAGTGGCGGAAGACTGCTCGCAAGGAGTTGTCAAAATGATTAAGACTGGTTTCATTCCAGAGTATGCGGTTTAACTGATTGGAGACAGACATTTGACCGGACACCGCCATAGTATGACACTTGGTGTGAGAAGCATCAACTACCCATTTGATAGAAAGAATACAATGGTCACTATTTGCATTTGAGACAATATTAAAAGCTTGGATTTTGGAAAATAGCCTGTCATCTGTGTAAATATAATCAATTGTGGCTTTTAGAGAACCTTGTTGTCATGTGTAATTAGAATCACCAATGTCAAGTCTACTCCCATTCAACATACAAAACCCTCTATTTGACATAAGTTGTTCCCACATTCGTTGTCTTGAATTTTCTATCACAAGCTTTTCATGGAGGCAGTGTAAATTGAGATCACCAGCAACAATTGTATGCTGGATATTCGGGACTAATACAATAAAGTCCAACATGGTAGACAGATCAACCAGGAACCTCCGAATTTCAATGCCTTTGGGATTCGAGTATAACTTTACAATCCGTACAAGATTTTTTCAATTGATATGATTGTTAGTTGAGCAAAGGAATTTGGAGCATATTTAAATATTATGCTAGTATTAGAAGTCAATTTGGCACCTGTCAGAAGACCAGACATCGGCCGACCTTTCTCTCCTTTCATTGCTGGCAGAAAATGTAAACCGTGATTATCCCATGAGGGGACAGACATCAGCCAGGTTTCTTGTAAAAGAATCACATCATAATTAATGAAGGGATCTTGTGGGTTGTTAATTAGATGACGAAACCCACGCGTATTCCATGAGGCAAGATTAACAAGCCGTTCATTTTTAACCTTGTACGGAAGTTAACTTCTGGAGTCACAATTACAGCAGCATTGGGAGGGTACATCAACAACTGTATTAGCTTCAATTGAGCTTTTGGAATTCATAAGCTCCTTTGAAGCTATTTCAATCCAGGCTTCTGCACTGTGGGGTCCAATAGGTGGATTGATGGGTCCCAATAAGAGTATGAACCCTAGCTCTAGCAATTGGTCTTTAGCTTCCTATATAAGATTCCTAACAACTCGGGACGTCAGCCAAATGCACGCTGTACTCACTAGGTTTGTCATTGAAGAACTCCACCTGAGCTATGTCTGCTGACCCAATGTCCTGTAGGAGTGGAATATCAGAGAACACCTGTAAAATGCTATGACGATTTAACACGTATTGAGGATGCGGCGCTGGCCGACATCCTAACACTAAAGCAATATGATGTTCTTTTTTCGCTTTTGTTTTCAAGATGGACTTTGAGGCAGGGTTCTTAGGAGGAGCTGATGCCGGGAGGGAGTCAGAGTTAATTGGCACTGGGCGTAAGGAGTTTAACAAAGAGGCAATTTCAGCCTTGTGAGTTGGCAAAGATGGTGCAGAAGCTAACACTTTCTTATCATGGTCACACTTAAAGGTAACTGACCGTCTAGGCACAGACGATTGGGTTATTGGAGTTTTACACTTGCTTAACTCAAACGTTGGAGCTTTAAGTGACGGTAGAGCTACAAAGGCACTCATGTATGAGTCGACTTCCTTTCTGATTTCTGATCTACGAGCCGCTAGCATCTCTTGAACATGATCAGAGGGTGTGTTGGGTAGGGAGGTCAAAACTTGTCTCGTTTTGGGACTCTTAGTAATTCTCTTATCGGTTCCCCTTGGTGCAGTTTTAAGAGATTTGGTACTAACAGCCTGCGATGGAGGCTGAATCTCATAACAAGCTTTCTGCTTTCCAAGAGTTTCAAAGTCTTGAACTGCTTGAACTAAGTGGTCCAAAGGCGCATAAGGAGCCGCTGCAGCAACATTTTTGTTAACGCAATCAAGCTTTAATTTGCGTATTTAGTTCAATTGCGTATACTTTTTTTATAATAGCACATGAAGTTAACTGACTGTGCTTTTTAGGAAGAGTGAGCATATTAAAGAATGGTTTGGAGCTTACCGGAGCAATTACTTCAGTTTTTTTAACATTTTTAGATTTTTTGGAAGCAGCAGGCGCCTTTATTTTTTGTTTGGATTTCCCAGAAGAGACAGGTTTTATTCCTGATAGTGAGGAATTTTTACAAAATATTGTATAAGGTTCTTGTAGAGGAGCGTTATTAGTCGTACCAACTGGGCACTTGTTATTGTCTGGATTGACTTCTCTGATAATTTGGCCAATATAGGGAAGAGAGCACAGAATGCCTGAGTTGTCTACAGTAATTGGCGACATTTGACACCCCACATGCTGATGCAGGCTTGAATTTTCCACCGAGTTCGGCAGTACGATTGGAAGGGCAGAATTCGGATCCAAGGTTAAATCAACAACAGGAGTAGATTTTATTGGTGATAAACACTGGTCGACTGTCATCTTTGGGGGAATGGAGATTTCGTTTGTAAAATGTTGTTGGTTAGCCCAAAGTATGTCTTGTTTAGCCTGCCAGGCTAAAACAGATGCTAATTGAGCACTTTGTACGTCCAGTTTGGTATTCAGCGTATTAAACAGAGTGGTAATTGTTTGCATGGTTAAATTCATTGCTCCCAAAGTTAATTCCACTACCTTTGACACATTTTGTGGCAGCTGAGGTTTTTCTACATGAGAGCATTTGCACGGAGTAGGATGTAAAAAGGAGGATGTTAGGTTTGATCTTGTGCAACCACCATTAGAAAACAGCTTTGGCGAAAAAGACAAATTTCCAAGAGTTTGTTGTAACATAAAATCAGAGTCAGGGGAAGGCAAATCTATCACCGCTACATCTTCAGGAGTTTTTGCTGACGATGAGCTGTGTTTGGTTTCTGAGTTTGGAGCCATTGAGTCCCCTCTTAAAACTGTGCTGTCAGATAATGAGACATGCACAGTCGTACAACACTCATCTTGCTTATTTGTAGTTGTGTTTAAAACAACCTGAGACTTGTCTTTGGGATTCTGTAAAGTCGGATTTTGAGTAACACAATCCGGGTAAAAGAAACGTATATCCTGTGTACTTGTGGATTGTTTCTTGCAATTAGTAGCGCGAGCAGTAACTCACTTTTTTAGCTTAGAAAAGGGGTGAGCTTCAGCCCCTGAGCCTACCGCACGAGGAGTCGATACACAGGGGACTGCTTTTACCTGCATACAACTTGAGTTCGAGGTCGTTGTGATCAGAGGAGGCATTCCAGTACGTAAAGTATATAAGTTTCATTTCATGGTGCCTCAAAAGAATCAAGGACGGGGACACTTGACCAGAAGAGCCCAACTTCTGGAAATTTTAAAGCAGCAGCAGCCGCAAGACTCACGAAACTCAGGGCTTCTAACCAGAAAGTGAGCGAGCCAGTTTGCGCAACTAGCGAAATCAACCCCGAGACTTCGCCGGTGCCTTAAATAGGCACGCCCACACAGGGAAACAGAGTGCCTACAAACCAGTAAATATAGAGTTAATATATATATGGCATATATATATATATATATATATATATATATATATATATATTCTTAAAATGTAGATGCTGGGACTTCAGAATGCTTCACCTTGTGGATATTGAAGTCCGTAGTGAAGAATGAATGGTGAGAGCATCATCGTTCAAAAGACGATTTCAAAGCACAGAGAGCAGCGGGCAAAGCGGGACTTGACGGGACTTAGCCGGTGCGGGGCCGGATAGGGTTGTACGTGATAGTTCTTTGTTACGAGGCCATGACAAAAAAAGGTTCAGTACTTTATTAACGTCCCAAAGCTTGTCCTAGCGAGCTGTAGGTGGGACGGTAAGCCTCACACCCTTGAGCAACCTGCAGACAAGGTGGTGTTCTCCTGCTGGTACTCCTTGTGTAAGGTCATGACCTGCGGAAATTGCTGATCGGTAGGCGTTCACGGTCGTGTAGGCAAGCCCTCTTTCCGCTAGGGATGCTAGAAAATTCAAAATCTCTTCTACAGGTGCTGGAATTGGATGTAATCCTTTCTCTCGGCACCAGGAGCTCCAGATGCTCCAAGAGTTGGAATATCTCTTAAGGGTAGTAGGAGCCCAGCTCTCTTCAATGAGATTGATCGCTTTGTGAGACATGCCTGGGACTCTCCATCTTGACCTGAAATCCTCCAGGCCGCTAGGGTCAGAGATCCGCTGAGGAGAAGAGGATGACACTGACCTGATGGATCTAGTAGGAGATCCGGAAACTGGGGTAGTAGGATTGGAGAATCCGAAGAAAGTTCCAGAAGAACTGGATACCAGGTCTGAGATGTCCAGACTGACGCTATAAGGATCGGATCCGCATGCTCCTGACGGGCCTTCGCCAGGGCCCTCGCTATCATAGTGAAAGGAGGGAACGCATACAGTATTCCTTGGGACCATGACTGCAGGAATGCGTCTGTTGCGGCTGCTGTCGGGTCCGGCCTCCAGCTGTAGAACGTTGGTAATTGGGAGTTGAGTCTGGAGGCGAAAAGGTCTATGGACATTGGACCCCAGATATCCTGGAGGCGGAGGAAAACCTCTCTGTTGTTCCTCCAGTCGCTGTAATCTGTCGAGTGACGGGAGTACCAGTCCGCTACTACATTTCAGAGACCGGGAAGGTATTCCGCTGTAACTGAAATCCGATGATCCAGACAGAAATGCCTGAAATCCTTGGCTAATTCTGCTAGGGGTCTCGACTTGGTGCCACCCAGAAGGTTGATGTATCTTACCGCTGAGATATTGTCCATCTTTAGTAAGATACAGCAACTTGCTCTGTCTCTGGCAAAAGAGCGCACTGCAAAGGAACCTGCAAGAAGCTCTAGACAGTTGATATGCAGATCCAGCTCCTGAGGGGACCAAGTCCCTCCCGTGGCTAGGGAACCGCATCTCGCACCCCATCCGGAGCGACTGGCATCCGACTCGATGATAATATCTGGAGCGGAGCCGAAGATGGCTCTGCCGTTCCAGGCTTCATGTGAGTGAGCCACCAGTTGAGCTCTGTCCTCGCTTGAGGAGACAGTGTCAGGAGTTGAGAGTAAGAAAGGCTTCGTCTTAAAAGTTGGCCCTTTAGTCTTTGCAGTTCTCGATAGTGAAGAGGACCGGGAAATATTGATTGAATGGAAGATGAAAGTAGCCCTATCACTCTTGCTAGTTCTCGAAGAGAGAACATGTTCTTCTGTAAGAGCCTGCGTATCTCTCTTTTGATAGAGTGAATCTTGGCTGATGGGAGTCGAAGTTGAGAATTCTGTGTGTCCACTATGAATCCCAGAAATTCCATATTTTTGGATGGAAGTCGAACTGACTTTTCCCAGTTTATGAGAACACCGAGGCTGTGTAGCAAGTTTATTGCCAGTTTGGTTTGTTTCTGAACTAGCTCTTGCGAGTGGGCCATGAAAATGTCGTCTTGGTAAATTATGAGACAGACACCTTGTTCTCTTAATTGAGCTACTACAAGTCTTAAGAGTTTGGTGAAACCCCAAGGCGCCGAAGAGAGTCCGAAGGGTAGACTTGTGAACTCCCAATCCCGATTTCGCCAAGAAAATCTGAGGTAACTTATTTGTGCTTGATGAATCGGCACTGCGAGGTAAGCGTCTTTTAAGTCTAGGCGCATAAGCCAGTCGTTCGGTCTCAGAAGATCTCTGAGCATGTATATACCTTCCATTTTAAATGGCGGTAAATGATGAATTCGTTGAGAGCTCTGAGGTTTATGACTGGGCGTACCTTTTGCTTCCTGCGTACCAGAAATATGGGACTGAAGAAGCCTCCCTGACTTGAGCAGGGGCGAATCGCTTGCTTTTGATGAAGACTTAGTATTTCGCTGTCTAAGGAGGTTTGATCTGACTGAGACATTACTATGGGAGTGGGGCGACATGTCTGAATGGGCTGCATGAAAAACTCTAGGCGCAGACCCCGAGCTGTGTCCCTTACCCAGGCGTCTCCTGATAAGGTATCCCAAGCATTTTCAAACATCATTAACCTCCCTCCTATAGGTGTTAGTGGCACTGCTATTAGTACACTGACCTGTAGATTGTTGTTGGGCTGGGTATCTAGCCGCTCTCCTCCAGGAACGCCCTCTTCCACGACCTCTCGAGGGGAAGAATGTGTCGGAGCGTTCTTGCCAGGAATTATGCTGGCCTCTGGATTGTTGAGGTCTCTTGTCGAAGAAGTAGTGGCCGGAAGAGCAATCTCTTCCTCGTCCGGCCCTGGAGAAATCCTTGGTTGCAAATACTCTTTTTATTGAAGCCTGTGCTTTGTCCAATGCTGTGACGAATTTTGTCATCTCCTTCATAAAAGGATCTCCGAAAAGCAGACCTTGCGCAGTTGGGCCAGATTCTGTGTTCGCCAGTTCGGTTAATTTGGCGTCTATTTTGTATAGGATGCCTTTCCGTCGCTCTGTTGAAATAGCGCAACTGGCGTTTCCCAAGAGGCAAATAGCCCTCTGGCCCCAACCGGACAGTATTACTGGGTCAATGGGGTCCGAGGAGCTGATGGCTGCATTCGCAAGATCTGAGATTTTTGCTAGTGGACCTGCTACGTCCAGCACTTTGTCCTGGCAGGACTTCCAGGCACGATCAATACCCTTCCTAGGGTCTTTGACGTTTTTACCTAGAAAGGTAATCCTTTTAGAATCAAACTCTGGAGTCAGAGCTACATTGTCCGCAATGTCTGGTCGTGGACATTCAGCACGAAGTCTGGCCCTGACTTCTTTGGCAAGTGGTTTGCGCAGCCTAAGGTGGATGTAATTTGATGTCTTGGAAGATGGTTCCCAGTCGGTAGACCTGGGGTGTATTAAGTCTTCCGGGGTAAACATCCCTTCTGCAGGAGGCATGTTCCCGGTTGTGTCTTTTGGGATGGCGTCTGCCACAATCCCTGGCCCTGAGGGTTTTGAATCCTCTAGATGAAATTCCTCTTCTGAAGAAGAGTGTTAGGCAGAAACCTGTGCAGTTCCCTCTGGGACCACTGCAAAAGATTTAAGACTACAGGTGTTGGCAGTAAACCCACTTGGTAGCAGTCTGCACCACACAGATTCACTGTGGTAGCTGTGGCTGAGCAGTCAGACTTCCCTCAAGAAGAGTTAGGCAGTATATAGAGGATACACAATAGGTACAGAGATACAGTAGTACAAGCAAACACTGACCAGAGCTAGGTGTAAAAGTATATACTTATTTATTTTAAAGGCACACTCATAAATTACACTAGCACAGAAAAAGGTAAGTAAGTCAAAACACAATCACTATTACTTATATGTACATCCCTAGTCATTTGTTGGACAAGTCTAAGTTAACACCACTTATTTCCAAACAGAGGTGAGCGCTTAACGTTAGATGGCACTCCAACAAGTTATTGAAAAAGGCAGAAGTAATGAAAGTAGCAAGGTAAAACACTTTTCACATAAGGTTAGAAAGGCAGTCAATTGTGGAACAAAGAGAATTGGTTCGAGGCCCGCTTTAGAGAGAGCCAGGCGAAAATATGCCCAAGATCACACAATGTCACAAGTCTTTGCAGGTGAGTAGAAAAAGGTTTTACTACGTTTAGAAAAGTTTAGTTAGGGTGTCCCAGGCTTACCCAGGTTCGGGAGCCGGGGGCTAAATCTACCCCGTACAATTGGTTGCAAGGGAAGCCGGGCGGAACACAGTACCTTTAAAAGTGGAAAGGATCCTCCAGCGGTGGTAGTTGTTCCTGGTAGTGGGTGCAAGTCGCGGCGTCGTCCAGAGGAAGAGATGATCTCGACGTGGAGGAAAGCTGAAGGTCGTTGCACTACCAGGGATGAGACCAGCCGTGGAGTTTTCCGGTTACAAAGGATTTTACCCCTCTTTCGCGGTTGAGGTAAAAAATGGTATCCCGGTTGCCGGGGTGCTTGGCACAGGCAAGGCGGCCACGAGATGCTTCGGGACGGCGAAAAGAAGGCAGAAACTGGTTGTCCCCACCAGTCAAGGGAAGAAGACTCTCCGGCGGGAGATCTCCTCTGTCGTCGGGAAAAGTGGTGAGACGGTTCCGCAGGGCTCCACCGGTGGTGTCGTCTTGGCAGGTCGGCTCGGCTTCTCCCTCCTCGGCTTCTTAGGTCCTGTGGCGACTTCTGAAGAACCAGTCCCAAAAACACTGCTTTTATGCAGCAAACCCCCATTCATACAGCCTAGCTGTCACTCAAACATGCTAAGTGGTGAGCGGGGTGGCTCACCACTTGGGCCAATCACACCAGAGTGCGACATGAGTTGGCAAGGCAACTCAGACCAGGGTGCCTAAACCCCCTCCCACACCCCCCGTGGTACCCAGACAGAATGGCACCACTTTGGAGGGCTTCTGTGCAGAAGCCCGCCAAAAGTGGAACAAAGGCTCGACTCGGGTTCAGGGTTACTGGAGTGAACCTAGACGCCATTTTGGCGGCGAGTTCTGGTGAAAAATCCCAACCGGTGAATTTATATTAAATAAATAAACCGGCGGTATCTTTAACATTGCACCAAAAAGTGGTGCATAAAAAACCAATGGGAAATCCCATTGGGAAATATTCCAGTGGAATATTTCCGTGGTATCCACTGCCACCAGCCAGAACTCGGCGAGGGGGGACGGGACAGTACCCCCTCGACAACAGACCCAGGGGCAATCTAATTGCCCCTAGCAGTACTTCCACAGTATGATGGTTTGTACTGGTTAAGTTCCTAAGTTAAGACTAGTAAAGTCAATGGTGACTTTACAGACCCAGGGAGACAGTAGTCAGTCCCAGGGTGTGGAGTCTATGTTTGGGGGTCTCTATGACACCCCTGTGTTACTGCACTGAGGGTGCTGTGTAACACACATTCAAAAACCAATGATAGCCTATGGGGAAAAAATACCCCGTAGCCCATAAGCACATAGCAAGTCACAGAAACACTCTCAAGTCATGTCCAAGAGTGAGGGTAAAAGAGTCTCACTCTTGGCAGGAGAAAAAAATAAACCCCAAAAATCCAGCAAAGCTGCTGGGGGACTGACTAGGTTAGGAAATTCAGCCTAAACAGAGAATTCTCCCTAACACTCGCCCCCCCCAGACCAAGAGACAGGAGGATTTAATCCACTCCTGGATGAACCTCATACCTCTAGTCGATGACATACATCCTAGAGAGTCCATCAGCATTTTGATGGTGACACCCTGACCTGTGCTCAATGGTGAAATCAAACCCTTGGAGGCAGATTGACGATCTCAATAGTTTTGGATTTTCCCCTTTCATTTGCATTAACCATCTCAAGGGTTGGTGGTCAGTCTGAATGACAAAAGTAGAACCATACAAGTATGGCCTAAACTTCTTCAGTGCCCACACAATAGCAAAGCATTCTCTTTCGATTGTTGCCCACCTTGTTTCAGGATCCTTCAGTTTTCTACTGATGAAGCAAATGGGGTGTTCCCTACCCTTCTCATCCAGTTGGCTAAGAACTGCACCTATACCTACATTGGAAGCATCAGTTTGTACAATGAAAGTTTGGTGGTAGCCAGGAGCTCGGAGTACTGGAGCTTGGCAAAGAGCTTTCTTCAGGTTTTCAAAGGCCTGATTGCATTCCTCATTCCATTTGACCTTCTTAGGGAATTTTGGAGAGGAGATCACATTCAGAGGAGAAGCTATGGTCCCATAGTTCTCAATGAAATTCCTGTAGTACCCAGTGAGGCCTAAGAAGGCTCTCACCTGGGTCTGAGTAGTAGGTATTGTCCAATTTTGCACAGCTTCAATCTTGCTGAGCAAAGGCCTTATTTCTCCACCTCCTACCTCATGTCCAAGGTAGACCACTTTACTCTGACCAATTTGGCATTTGCTTGCCTTTATGGTCAGATTGGCCTGCTCAAGAGCCTGCAAAACATGTCCTAAGTGGGTCACATGTTCCTCCCAGGAGTGGCTGAAGACTGCAATGTCATCCAAGTATGCCATGCAGAAGTCCTCCATCCCAGCTAGAACTTGGTTCACCATCCTTTGGAATGTTGCAGGTGCGTTTTTCAGTCCAAAAGGCATAGCCTTGAATTGGTATAGGCCAACTGGGGTAGAAAATGCAGTTTTCTCCTTGGCATGGTCTGTCAGGGCTATTTGCCAATAGCCTGACGTAAGGTCCAGTGTACTGAGGTACTTGGCTGCACCAAGTTTATCCACCAACTCATCTGTCCTTGGCAAAGTGTGGCCATCAGTCTTGGTGACTGCATTAAGAGCTCTATAGTCCACACCGAATCTCAACTCTTTGGATCCTGCCTTTGGTACTAACACCACTGGGCTAGACCATGGACTAGTAGAGGGCTCTATTACCCCGAGATCAAGCATCTTCTTGACCTCACCTTTGATGTGGGTTCTGACATGTTCTGACATTCTATATCCTCTGCTTTTGACTGGCAGACAGTCACCAGTGAGTATATCATGTTGTCCCCAAGGGGTCAAGCCTGGTGAAAGTGAGAACAGGGGGGCAAACTGATTTAACATAGCTCTGCACTCCTCCTGTTGCTCAGGGGTCAGATCTGAAGAGAGATTAACTCCTTCAACCTTTTCGTCCAAAGGTAAGCCTCTCGGGAGGTCAGGTAGAGCTTCACTCTCCTCCTCCTCTTCTGATGAAGCTAGAAGTAATGCTCCTACTTCTGGTCTAGAGACATAGGCTTTGAGGCGGTTGGTGTGGAAGACTCTGGGAGCTTCCCTGGGTTTGCCCAGATCCACCAGATAGTTGACCTCTCCAAGTTTTCCCACAACCTTGAAGGGTCCCATCCATTTGTCTTGCAAGGCCCTCTGCCTTTTTGGAAGCATAACTAGAACTAGCTGGTCTTGAGTGAACTCAACCACGTTAGCCTTCTGATCATGCCAATGTTTGATCAGAGCTTGGCCAGCTTTCAAGTTGTCACTTGCTTCTGCCATCATGTGTGACATTCTCCTTCGGAGACCTATCACATAGTCAGTCA
Source organism: Ambystoma mexicanum (assembly GCF_040938575.1). Lineage (NCBI taxonomy): Eukaryota > Metazoa > Chordata > Amphibia > Caudata > Ambystomatidae > Ambystoma > Ambystoma mexicanum. Next base: position 1,432,855,328 of record NC_090931.1, read on the forward strand.
CTCTGACTGGCTTGGGGGAAGGAGCACTCTCCAACCCCTCCTTAATCAGGGCCAAGGGGCCTCTGACTGGATGGCCATAGAGAAGTTCAAAGGGAGAATAACCTACTCCCTCCTGAGGGACTTCTCTATAAGCAAAGAGAAGGCATGGAAGTAGAAGGTCCCACTTCTTCTTAAGGGGTTCTTCTAAAGCACCTATCATGCTCTTCATAGTTCTGTTAAACCTTTCTACCAACCCGTTTGTATGAGGGTGGTAGGCGGTTGAGAACTTGTAGGTGACTCCGCAGGTTTTCTACATGGCTTTCATGTAGTTGGACATAAAATTCGACCCCCTGTCAGAGATCACCTCCTTAGGAAACCCAACCCAGGTAAAGATGCTAAGGAGGCCCTTAGCCACAGCCTGAGCTGTAACAGTCCTCATAGGAATTGCCTCAGGGTACCTAGTAGCATGGTCTACTACAACAAGGATAAACCTGTTGCCTGAGGAGGTTGGGGGATCAAGGGGACCAACAATGTCAATCCCTACCCTCTCAAATGGGACTCCCACAACTGGGAGAGGCACTAAAGGTGCCACATTCTTGGAACCAACCTTACCAGAAGTCTGGCAGGTATGGCAGCTCCTGCAATATCTATCTACTTCAGCCCCCATCTTTGGGCAATAAAAGTAGAGGGAGAGCCTTTCCTTGGTCTTCTTGAAACTCAAGTGACCAGCCAAAGGAATCTCGTGGGCTAGTTGCAAGAACTGTTGTCTGTTCTCTTGGGGCACTACCAGGCGTTGGTAGGCTCCAGGTTCAGATTCAGTTGGTTCACGGTAGAAGAGGCCATCTTCCCAGTGTAACCTATACTTCCCAGGCTCTTGCCCATCAGCCTGAGAAGCGGCCTGTTGGCGGAGACCCTCCAGAGTTGGACATTCTCTTTGTCCCTTACGAAAAGCTGTCCTGCTGGGTCCACCTTCTGCCAGTAAAGACTGCAGCTCAGGATGGTCAGCCGGGTCCAGATCTCCAATAAGTTCTGGGCCTCCTACTAGCTCTTCTTCAGAGTCTAGTTCAACCAGACAGGGTTGTACCCCCCTCTCAGCCTCAGCTGGAGGTGGAGTTACAGGTGTAATTTTGGACAACCTCGGGGAAGTCCTTGTTGGAAGTACTGGAGTGCTTGCTGTAGGCTTTTTCCTAGGAGTCTTGGGTTGCCCCTTTGCTCCTGATCTGGTAGTTACTGCAGTAAGTTGCTCCAGTGGGAGAGGAGTGATTTCTGTCATCATCTCCTGAGATAAACCTCGCAGGGTTTTCTCTCTTGCAGGTTTTGTGAGCTAGGAGGTCTGGGGGTATGTGACACAACTCCAAGAGCTTTCAGGTCATTTACCAACAGAACCCTTCCTGGCACTTCACATTGTATACTGACAGGTATCTTCACAGCCATATCATTACACTGGATGAGTACTGGTAACTGGTGACACATCTGCACAGGCCCTCCAGCCAACTTGGTGAGGCATTTGGGTGCCTTAGCAACATCCTCTGCCTTGAAAAATGATTCATCCACCACAGTTATGCTGGCCCCAGTGTCCCTGATGGCAGGAGTCTCCTGACCATTCACGTGGACACTGTCCTTATAATACTCTTTAGTATTATCTGGGATAGAATTATACACATCAAAATTCTGTTGTTCCCACAACCCCAGAGAGACTAAAGAAACACTGGCTGAGACTCCAGTGGGTTCATCAGCCAGTAGTAGAAAGTTTCCATTTGCCATAGTGACTTCCTCCTCTGAAGCGAAGGCTAAGGAGACAAGCTGGACCCCTGAAGGTTTACCCTTACATCTGGGATCTCCTTTCACATGGTCAGTAGCCTTACAAACATAACAGGCCCCAAAGGTCCTTTGGAATGGAGGCTTGTTCTGACCTCCTTCTGGTTTAGCACCAGAAGGTATACTACTCTGCTGTGGTTTCCCATGTGGCTTACCCTTATGGTTTGGTTTGGGGCCCTCTTTGGAATTAGAATTATTAGAATTCTCTTTGGAGTCTTTCTTAGGCTGTCTTCCCTCATCCTTCTTCTGAGTTACCCCAGAATCCTTGTGAGTAGCCCTGTTGGCAACCCACACGTCAGCAGCCCTAGCTAGCTTCCTAGGATCTAATTCCCGTGAATCAGCTAAGTGCTATCTGAGCTCAGGAGAGCAGGCATCATAAATTAACTCCATCATTACAAGATTTCTCATTCCTTCATAAGTGTTCACTTTGTAACCCTTAATCCATCCCTCTAAGTTTTTCAACCCTTCACACACCCAGGTAGCCCAAGGGGTACCATCATGCTTTTTGAGGCTCCTAAACCTCTTAAGATACTGGGAAGGGGTCTTCCCAAACCTAGCTATCAAAGCTAGTTTCACACATTCATACTCTTTCCTATCCTCCTCCCCCAACTCCATTACCGCATCAGTTGCAACAGGGGGAAGCCTAGAGAACAAACAGGTGAGTAACTCATTACCTGTGATGTTCTGGAGCCCATGATTATACTCAAACATAGACAACCAATCCAACACATCCAACTTAGGCTCATACATACCAATCAATTCCTTAGGCATCCGGGGTCTTTTAGGACTGGAACTTCTAGAGGAGCCAGAGAGAGAAGCATTCTCAACAGACAATTTCTTCATTTCTAGCTCATACTTGAGCTCCATTTCCCTTAGCCTTAGTTCTTTGTCAGTTTGAGCATTAAGTTTCTTGTACTCTAATTCAAGTTTCATTTTCTCCAGTTCAAAGTATTGAGGGTTAAATGTGGGACCTGGCAAAGGTCCAGTAGGTACAGCTGGTAGAGCAGACAGAGGCCTAGAGGGAACATCTACAACAGTTTCATCCTCCTCTTCTGGTTCTGACCCAAGATCATCAATACTTTGTTCAATATCAATATCATTGCTGTCCTCTACATTTTCTGGAGTGATAGGTTCCTCTGAACCATCATCCAGACTTTGGTTTTCTAACAACCTTTCTATTAGCTCCATTTTCTTTCCTTTAGTCATGAGATTCTTATGCTTACAGAGAAGTCTTAGACAATCAGCAGTTTTTGTAGCAAGGGATTCTTGACTATAACTTTCCATAGTAGACAGGTTAGAAAACGACTTTTTCTTTCTTGTACTTAAGCTTTGTGGTTAGTTGCACTAAGGTATCTCAAAAGTACACTAAAGTGTATACTCAATACAAATCCCACCGCTGCCACCAGTGTTAGGCAGAAATCTGTGCAGTTCCCTCTGGGACCACTGCAAAAGATTTAAGACTACAGGTGTTGGCAGTAAACCCACTTGGTAGGGAAAGATCAGCGTCATAGACGCTCCTATTATGATCTTCTTCTTCCGTGCCCTGTCCATATCCCTCCGGGCTTGAGGGTCTATCTCCCCTGATTTCTTCCTCGGGGTAAGAGGGTTGATGGGAAGGGGTTACCTTCCTATTCATGAAGGCTTGTTTCAGCCTTGAGAAGGCGTCCGTTACGGCAGCTGTGGCATTAGTTGGCTGGCTCGGGGCGGGGCGGGTCGTAGAGCTCTTGCGAACCGGTGTACATCCCCTTTCAGTAAGGTGCTTCCTTTTCTGTGTTTTCTTCCTCCCAGGAGGGGAGGTCCCTCTTAAATGCTCCTCCATAGTGTCTAGGCGATTTTGTATGGGAATGAACATATCCGTTACAGCTTTCTTAATACTGGTCTCCACCGAAGATCCCAGAACCTTCTGTAAGCTATTATCCATTGCCACTTCATCTATATAGCAATGATCTCCCTCAGCCTCAGACCAAGCCTGATCTGATTGAGGTGAGTACTGCGCTGCCATGAAAAATAAATAAATGCACCTTACTCAATTTTTTTTTTTCTTTTTCTTTTCTGGGCTTCTGAACGCCTTCTCTCACTGCCCAGTAATCTTATGTACAGTTCAGCTTGTTATTGTTCTTAGAATGGTGAACAGGGGATTTCTTTCTTCTCCTTTTTCTTTTTTTAATGCAAATTTGGAGTTTAAATATATATATCTTCACTCGCGTGGGTTTTCTTGTTAATCCGCGATGAAAATCGCAATGAAGATGAACTCGTTACTGCCTGAAGAGAGAGAGAGAGAGAGATTCCGGCGCTAGAGCTCGCAAGAACCGTTATACTATTAACGGTCATGCGCACTCGCGTGCCGGAATGTTGAGGAAAGGACCAGGTAGAGCAGGAGCTCCCCTGGTGGTCTGCAGGCGGCGCAGCGTGTTCCGGCTAGGCCGCGCCGGCCCCCCAGTGCTCAAGGAGAGCAACAAAGATACGGGGAAGCTGGCACGAGTCCGCCGAGGGATCCGCTCGATGAGCGGATGAAAAAAACAGCTGATCAGCTGTGACCGCGCAAAGCCGAACTTCGCATTATGCAGCGTCCAAGGCCAGTAGAAGGCAACTGGCGTCGGAGCGCACAACAATAAATAACAATACAAAATCAATAGATATTGAAGGTAAATTCGTATAAGCAGAGCGCACTCTTAATAACAATGAAATAAATATGATATTATGAAAAAAATGTAACGTTCTCTTTAAATTATGAAATCCTGTCATAAACAGTGCTAAACATGAAGTACTTATCTCTTGCTGTGAGCAGCAAAGAAAGAGGAAGTGACATCATGTTGAGGACTGTTTATGGATGGGATCTGGACTACTATTGGTGGACTAGGTCACATGTTGGTGGCCTCTAAATGAACTGGAGTAAAGCTCCCTGGGAAATGCAGTTCCTTCAGAGACTCTTAGTTTTATGTTATGATGTTACTGTTATATTACTATGCTTATTATATATTTAGTACACCTGTTTTTTGCACATTACTCATGGCACATTTGGGTGCACAAATATCTTGCTGCTGAGCCTTTTCTTTATTCTTGAATAAAAGAAAGAGAAGCATAATGGGAGCCTCCGGTCTTGACTTAGAATTCTAAATACAAATAGTGTGGGAAACAATGTTGTGAAAAAGAAAAGTGTTCACAAAATGATATGTCAGGATTTTCAGGCCATTGGCCTCCCTTCACCACATTTTAGCACGGGGTAAGGCAGGGAATTTGAGCATAGCACAGTCTCTGGCCTTTCTAGCACGAGGATACAGTTATGTTATGCTCTCTGGCGGATCTGAGAAGGAAAGAGGGTAAGATGGGTTAGTAAGGTTGAGCGGGAAAAAAGAGCAAGAGAGCTGTGATGTGCTGTTCACAGCCTCAGTTTGGTTAACACCGTTCACTGAGCTTGGGTGTGCTTTTCGGTTGGTAGCCGTCACGTGTTGTTGTGCAAGGCTATGTGTGTTATGTTTTGTTGTTGCGACGTAATGATGTGTGTGCGGTTTGTGCTTTGGAGGTGTGGTTGTATAGAGTGAGAGGTGTAAACAGAGGGGTGAGATTGGTTAGTGGCATCGCTATTTGGAAGAGACACATGTTAATCATCACAATCCTGTCTAGATGTGGCACAATGCTAATCTTTATCATTCTATCTAGATCTGATGCAAGCTAACATTTGCAATTCTGTCTAAATGTGACGCAAGTTAATCTTTACAATTCCGTCTCGATGTGACGCAATGCTAATCTTCACAATTCAGTCTAGATGTGACGCAATGCTGAGCTTAACAATTCTGTCTAGATGTGACACATTGCTAGTCTTCACAATTCTGTTTAGATGTGATGCAAGCTATTCTTACAATTCTCTCTAGATGTGACCGAGGCTAATCTTCTTCAAACTTTAGCATCAGGGCCTTCCGTGCCCAAGTCTCTTTGCCTCTCAAAGTCTCTTGATTCAAAGGATCCGATGCAACCAACAAACCATAGGTTCCTTTCTTCTTTCAGATTATCACAAGTACTCAATTTCTCAGGCGATTCACTATTCATCTTTTTACACACTGCTCTTCACCTTGGATCCCCCGCATCCGGGCTCAGATCCGCTTTATACAATGTTTGCAAAATAGGATATTCTTTCTCGGGTGACTCACGGTTCACCCGAGATCTCCCTCAGCCAGGTTCAGATCCCTTTGAACACAATTAGTCACAATTAGTTGTAAAAATGCCTAATCTAAGCCTAAATCCAAGATGGGAGCAAGCTACAACCATCAAATAATAATACGGCAGTCCTAGTGCCGCATTGTCAAATAAAAGGGCCTATACTAAGAAAAACCTATTGCCAAACCTTACGCTAAATACAAAGAAAGGGTGTGGGATAAGGTTCTCAAATAATAAGTCAGGATGCGGCAGTCGGGTCTCCCTTCCCCACATTTTGAGCACGGGATAAAATAGGACTCAGGATAGCACAGCACACGCTCGAGCTTTCCCAGCACGAGCTAACAGTTCCGTTCTCAGCTTGTCAGGGCCTTCAGTGGTTAAGTCTCTTTTTCTACAAAAAAGTCTCTTGCCTCCAAGGACCTGATGACTTCAGTAAAAATAATTAACAAAAGTTCCTTTCAACTTGCATTTTGGGTGATGCCTTTTCACCCTTGGATCCCCCTTGTTCGGGCTCAGATCTACAAGAAGTTTTCAGTCAGTATCCAGCCCCTCTGTAAACAAGCTTCTCGCTTCCGAGGGTCTGATGAGCTCTCAAAATATTGATACAAAAAGTCAACACATGTTCCAAAGTTCTTCTTTGATTGTCTTTACTTGCGTTGGATGATAGTTCTTCACTCTTGGGTTCCCCCTCGTATGGGCTCAGATCCCTCTCGATTGTTAGCCTCCCTCAGCTGGGTTCACTATGGCTTTCAACACAATCTTCATCTGTAACATTCACAAATCTTGATGTCTTTTTAGACAGTTCACTATGGACATCCCGCAGCCGAGTTCACGCTTGCCAACAAACTGTTAATCAGGACTTCAGACTTTGTCCCAGGTCGGCATCCCTCAGTCGGGTTCACTCTTGCCAACTTTATGATGCAGGATTCGCTGACCTTAGTTTTCACAATCATCTGCCAGTCAAAGGCTTTCGACTGTACAGAGGATTTTACTAGACACCTGTATGACCACTTTCACCCCCTTCTCGCCTTTCTCCCAAGGCTTTCTGGTTACGGTAGTTCAACAACAGGGTAATCGCCCAGAGTTTCTCAAGTGAGCACCCATGTGGTGCTTGAATCTGCTATGCAGGCTTTCCCTTGCATATCAATAGTTATTTGTACTTTCTTTAATTAGCCGCTTGCTACTTTCGTTCACCATAGTTCGGTTTCTTATCGGCTCTCGCCTTGACTCACCGGCTGGGGGGGGGGTGTGGGGGGTGTGTGTGTGTGTGTGTGTGTGTGTGTGTATATATATATAATATATCGGGGTTGCTGGGTCTCTGCAGGAGGGATTCAGTGGGATGAAGGGAGGCAGATGTAGTACAGTCTACAAAGATCTCGGGGATCTCGCCCTCCTCTCCTTCTTCCTCTGTTTAATACCACGTCTCATCTGGGGCATTTCCCCACGTCTCACTGTGTTACCCTGCCCAAGTGATCCATCCCCACTCGTCTACCCCTAGGGTTGGGATAAGTGAGGGCCAGTTCATCCTTGGCCACCTGAATAAGGGATTCTTGGGATTTATTCAGGAGAATACCCTCAGGTTTCTCACAGTACCCACTTGGTACCGGACCACTCTGTCTATGGTATTGTATCTTATCTTTAAAGTTCAATCAATCCATTTCTGTTTAATTTGTGTTGCTTGCCACATACGCTTCATACACTGTTTCAGCTTTCATTGTACAATGGTGCAACTTGCAACCTTGGCTTCAACACATACCAGTCTGGCATCAGACCCCCCAACTCACTGACTGTGCTGACTTCATGCGTGCTGCTTTGTTGTAGGAGCCAAGGACAGTACCACACTGGTAAATGATTCTCCCTGCCTTGACTATTGACGTGGGAGAGCCCCAGGTATCTCCGACACACAATGCAGTATTCTTCAGCTTTCATTCCTGGTCTTAGGTATTCTCGAAGGCTCATGAAAGTAACGGTGAGTATTGGGTGTGAGTTAGCTCCTCCCTCTTGTGTAATGCTGCATGAGGAACGTCTCGTTCCGGCTTGGATGGCAAGTCCAGGTAATTGGTTGGCAAAATGTGTCAGAATCCGAGTCCTCGGATTCGTGACTCACCTGTTTGCTTCTTGTGGATTTCTTCTTTGAGAGGATGGGTTTCTTTTTCCTGGATGAGCGTGCCTTGTAAAGGTAGGCTCTGGAGTCTTCTGAATCCAGTCTGCTGGACTTCGGAGAGGCGCGGAGGTTCGAGGCTCCCGGCTTTGAGACACTGAGGCTCGGGTACGTTCAGTTCCAGGAAGAGTCCAGGAAGAGTCCAGGAAGAGACCAGGACGGAACCAGGATAAGAATACAGGGAAAGGGGTTCTGAGAGAGCACTGGGAAAAGGGGTAACCAGGAAGGAAAGGAATTGGAAACCAGGGCTTACGAAGGGAAAGGGCTAACGCGAGTACACAACTTGCCGGGCGAAGGGCAGGCAAGCAGAGCGTTGAGACGCGCTTTCAAGGAAGCATGAGGTCTGCACGGACAACTAGATCGCTCCTGGACATAGCGTCGGCCATGTTGAATGTGACTGCATAAAGTCTAGTGACTGAAGGACCAGGCAGACCAGAAGGGTCGATATCGTCGATACATGACACAATGTGGAAGACGCCATGTCTTGGTTGGCAACAATATACACAGGAGTGGGCGCCATGTTGTGGTTGGCGTATTGAACACCAACAATCGTACAATGACCAGGAATGGTAGGACGTTCTAACTCTTGCTTTTAATTCGACCAGTTTTGTCATTTTTTCTTGAAGCCTAGTTTCAGGTTGAATTTGATGGGTTGCCAACTGGGCCATGACAGCTGCTAGGTCGGCCATTTCTTCCGGTGGGGTAAGGGTTCACGCAGTGTTTTTTTCTGAATCGGAAAAGAAGCAGGTCTCGACTCCTTCGGATAGAATTGTGAAGTTTTTGGTACCTTCTGAGTCTGTTTCCGTCATAGGGATGAACTTAGATAGACACTAACCCTGATGGACCAAAGACGGACGATAACTTGGTACCAAAAGAAAAGGTTCGGTACCAGGGGGATTTAGGATACTGGGTTATGGGCTGCCCGTGTTTTTAATATTATTCGATCCCACTGTTGGATGCTTTAATGGAAGAGAAGGAGTGTATCTAATAACAACTGGGTTTTAAAAAACAAATCTTGTTGACTAGTTTGGATGTTCAACTGAGAGAGCAAAACCTCTTTAAGAGTGGATACACGGTCAGAGTCAAGGAGTTAAATGATTCAATTTTCCCCTTCTGGTGGTACAACGATTATCAGCATGGATTTTCAATTTTTATCAATTGAATCAGATCCCACTTATAATACTGCATGTAAGAAAGGCATGGTATCAACAGTAAGACAGACATACGTGACCACAGTTCAAGGGTGTTAATTGAACTTAACAAAGGGTTTGAAAAACACCTATCTAATCCTAAAACTACAGGTGGGAGCAAGCTACGACCATCAAATAATAGTAACGCAGTCCTGGTGGTGTCTTGTCAAAATAAAAGGGCCTATACTAATAAAGGTATTGCCAATCCTTACCTCTAAATACAAATAATGTGGGAAACAATGTTACAAAAAAGAAAGAAGTGTTCACAAAATGAAATGTCAGGATGTTCGGGCTGTTGGACTCCCTTCCGCACATTTTCAGTACGGGATAAGGTGGGGCACTCAAGCATAGCATAGTCTCTGGCTTTTCTAGCACAAGGATACCGTTCAAACATTAGCATCAGTACCTTCCGTGCCCAAGTCTCTTTGCTTCTCAAACTCTCTTTATTCAGAGTGTCTGATGCAACCAACAAACAATAAGTTGCTTTCTTCTGTCAGATTTTCACAAGTACTCAATTTCTCAGGCGATTCACTATTTACCTCGTATCCACCTCAGCCGGGTTCAGATCCTTTTTACACAATGTTCTTCACCTTGGATCCCCCTCATCTGGGCTCAGATCCGCTTTATACAATGTTCACAGAATAAGATATTCTTTCTCAGGTGACTCACGGTTCACCCCGGATTCCCCTTAGACGGGCTCATATCCCTTTTAGCACAATTAGTCTCCCTCTGCCGGGCTCAGACCAACTTCATATACATACTTTTTCATCAAATATCAAAGACTTTCGAATGTGCACAGGATTTCACTTGACCTGTTGCAGGACCACTTTGACTTCACAATGTCTTTATCCCTTTCACAATTGCCACCTTTCAGCTGGATACCTAACAGACTTTCGAATGAGTACCCACGTGGTACCGGGCCACTCTGTCTACGGTATCGTATCTTGTCTTTAAAGTTCAATCACTCCTTTTCTGTTTAATTTGCGTTGCTTGCCACATAGGCTTCATCCACTGTTCTCTTCAGCTTTCATTATACAATGTTGCAGCTTGCAACCTTAGCTTCAACACAGACCAACTCACCGGCTGTGCTGACTTCACGGGCGCTGCTTTGTTGTAGGAGCCAAGGACCGTACCATGGCAGCAAAAGATTCTCCCCGCCTTGCCTATTGACGCGTGAGAGCCCTGGGGATCTCCGACACACAATGCAGGATTCTTCAGCTTTAATTCCTGGTCTTCCATTGTCTATTCTCGAAGGCTCATGAAAGTAACAGTCTTTTGGTGAAAAGGTCAAGGGCACTTCCCTCCTTTCAATCCTCTCCGGTCTTGCCATCTTTCACCTTGTATTAAACTGCCATCTTGGAACTTCTGCTTCCTTGTGTGTTTTGCCTCACTCAGATTGTGGTTTCGTGCTCCGCCTTTTATTTGTGTGGGGAAGTGTCATGGAAGTCAGGTGTGTGTGTGCAATGATCAGTAATTGCCTGACCATTGTATTTGGGCATGTCAGGTATACAGCTTGGGTGTTAGTCCGTTTTCTCTCACAGTGAGCTGTCCGTGACAGTGTTTGTGTTAGGAAAGTGGGGGTTGATGTCCTAAGTATCCTACCTGGTAGGATGGGGTAAAAGTATTAAAGAGAAGGGGATACGTCTCGCCTTCCGGTGTCTCAGTTCCACTTCCCGAAGCCCCCTCACCCAATTGGATCCTCCCACACTGGTCCACCACCAGGAACTGGATCCAAAATCGATAGCCGTGTCCTGGCCACCTGGATGACAGATCACCGGGGACTAGCGGGTGAGACACCTTCAGGTTTTTCACAATACATACGTCCAAATGGAACAGGACGATCAGGTACCAAGTCGATAGCACAATTAGTGCGACAATGCAGATGTAGTTCTTTATACTGGAGATCGTAAAAGACCTTTTACCATTCCTGATATGCTTTAGGGATGGTTTGTAGACAGGCTACCGGTGCAGTTGGACATCGAGGTAGTGAAGCAGCCGATGACTGCTACCCAGAAGAGTCTTGGGCCAAACAATGTGTCAAGCAGTGTTCTGACCCCAGGAATAAGGTACCAGCAGTCCAGTTAATGAAGGGGCTATTATGACATAACCATGGTAACCCCAGTATAATGTGGTATTGTGCAGTCTGGATTAGATCGAAAACAATCTGTTCAGTGTGTGCCATTTTAGACATAGTCAAGTGTAAAGTGTGCTTGGTTATAGGCCCACAGATCAACAGAGTACCGCCCACTCCTTCCACAGGCACAACAATATCCTTGTTTCTTCTCTGTATTTGCCTTTCGTGTGCCCATTTGTCATTGTCAGAAGGGTCTGTAATGTCTTCCTCCTCCACGGATGAATCCGTCTCTCCCACCTCCCCTTCCACCTCACCTCTGTTTTTCCACCAGAGTGCTGGCCATGGTTTCCTTTGGGTCTGGGCCTCTCCTTTTTTTTATGCAGATAGGGGCAACCGTGGAAGGACGCCACAGTGTCCCCTTGTAGGTAAACTGTTGCTATTCTCCGCGGCCGGCTGAATGTGGGGAAAAAGCCAGTGGCCCAAAAAACCCCAAGGAAGTCCACACTGAGCCGGTTGTAGTGTTTGGGATCCAGTAGCTCTTGAGGAAGATCCGTGGGGAGTGAACAACGGTCTGGTCCGGCAGCGGAACAGGAAGTGGAGAAGAATAAGACCACGTAAGTACTCCTCGGAAAGGTAAGTTGCAGAGGAAGTCTCAGCAAGGACTATTAAGTACAGTATAGGGGAAAAGAGGAAGCAGTCCGGGGACAGGCGAGGGTCTGGTATCCTGGGAGCCAAAAACGTAACACAGGTTAAAGGCGAAGCAATCCAAAAGCAGGCTGAGTCGGTACATGGGAAGTCAAGCCAACAGGGGAACAAAAGGAGGAACAGAACACGAAGGAAACAGGAGAGCGAGAAAGGGAGCAGAAGGAAAACAACGGAAGGCGGGCGGATCAGAAGGAAAGGCAAGAGGGAAAGAGTCTAGCAGGGGAAGGGTGTAGCGAAGGAAAAGCAGAGAGAGAGCGGCGGAGTCAAAGACAGAAAGGAAAATAAAGGGGGAAAGCCAAAAAAGCTACGGGTAGCAAGGGAAGCGCAGGCAATCGGTGAAACAACTGGCGTCGGGCGTGCTGCAACAGAAAGACTAGACCTGCACTCAGCATTGTGCGGAACGTGATGGAAACGGCAATGGAGGACGCCGTTTCCATCGGTTCCAAAGTCGCCAGTTACCCCAAGATGTGACAGTATGCCCCCTCCCAAGACCTACCCCTCCTGGTTTACCCGGGTGTGTCTGGTGGAATTTATGCAACAGTATGGGGCATTTAAATGGGATCTGGGTTCCCAAGAATTTTCTGACCCGGGGTACCCCTTCCAATGTACAAGGTACTCCAAGCGACCCCTGCGATACCTGGAGTCGCATATGTGTGCCACCTCATATACATAATTGGAAGGATTGGGGGGAACAGGGGTGTTACCAGAGCCACAAGCCCATTTGTCCGCCACAAAAGGTTTCAGCTGGGAGGTGTGAAACACCGGGTGGACGCGTCGTAGACTCGTGGGGAGTTGAAGGCGGAATGCCACAGGGTTTATGACATGAGTGATCTTTTAGGGACCAATGAATCTGGGGGATAGCTTGGAAGGACGTACCCATCGTGGCAGGAATTTAGTGGACAGCAACACCTTAGATCCGACTCCCCAATCGGGAACAGGTCTACGGTGTCTATCCGCCTGAGTCTTATTCCGATCTTGAGCCTCTTGAAGACCTAGCCTGGCTTTGTCGTGGGCTTCCTGAATGAGCGCCACAGAAGTATCTACAGAGGGAATGTTAGAAACAAGACCTGCTAGAGGGAGAATAGTACAGGGGTGGTAACCGTACATACAAAGAAAAGGGCTCATGCCTAACGTGGAATGAAAGGAGTTGTTGTACGAGAATTCTGCGGTGGGGAGAAGTTGAACCCAATTGTCTTGTTGATTCACAAAGCACCAGAGGTATTGTTCCAGAGTGCCGTTAAGACGCTCAGTTTGTCCATTAGATTGGGGATGGAAACCAGAAGTTAGTGCCCTTTCTATCCCCAACTTCTTGCAGAAGGCGTTCCAAAAATGGGTGGTGTACTGGCTTCCACGATCTGATATAATCTTGGTTGGAAGACCGTGTAGCCTGAAGATATCTCTCAGGAAGACTTCTGCCATTTCGGAAGCTGAGGGTGCTCCTGGCAAAGGCAATAAATGTGCCATCTTGATGAATGAATCCACCAACACCATTATGCAAGTACATCCTTGGGACTTGGGTAACGCGACGATAAAGTCTGTCGATAGAGTGTTCCATGGACCAGTAGGAATGGCACATGGCTCCAATAGTCCAATGGGCCTTTGTGTGGAAGATTTGTTGCGAAGGCAGGTTGAGCAAGACTGAACATATAGGCTGGTCTCTTCTCTCATCTCCGGCCAGTAGAATTGTCTTTGTAGTAATTCGAGAGTGCCTTTAATACCGCAATGGGCTGCTATCTTGGAATCGTGACACCAAGATAAGGAGGTCTTTCTTAATGGCGGAGAAGGCAGGTACAATTTGCCATTTACCAAATACAAGCCGTCCTGCATGACATATTCGGCTTTCTTAGAATGTTTTTCAACCTCAAACCTCCCTCCGGAATCATCTTTGACTTGTTGCAGGAAAGTGGACAACACCCCAATCCTCCTGGACTTAGGGAACATCAATTCCTTAGTCCGCTCAGGTTCGGTAGAATAATCACTACATCTGGATAGGGCATCAGCAACCAGGTTTTGCTCGCCTGGGATGTACGTGATATCAAAGTTAAACAGAGCAAAGAAGTGGGCCCATCTTGCTGTCTTGTGTTGTAACATTCGAACTGACATAGGACCTGTAAATTCTTGTGGTAATTCCGGATCGTGAAAGGGTGTTCTCCTCCTTGGAGAAGGTGGCGCCATTCTAAACAGGCCAACTTCATAGCCAACAACTCACGTTCGATCACGGAGTAGTTCCTTTGACTACTATTAAGGGTCTTTGAGTAGTAGGACACCGGGTGTTCCTTATCTTTGTACCTTTGTAACAATACCGCTCCCACAGCAGCTGCAGAGGCATCTGATTCCACAATAAATGGGAGATGGTGATCCGGTTGCCGGAGTATCGGAGCCGAATGGAAGGATTTTTTGAGTTGTTGGAAGCTCTCTTCAGCTTGCGGAGACCAATGAAATGGCATAGAAGATTTCTTTAGGAGTGTAGTTATTGGTACAACCTGTTGAGAAAAGTTGGGTATGAATTTCCAGTAAACGTTCGCCAAACCAAGAAATCTCTGGACATCCTTGGGTAATGGCCATTCTAGGATGGAACTGACCTTTTGGGGATCCATGGCGATACCCTCTGGAGAAAGGATGAAACCCAAGTATGATATGGAAGAAGCTGAAAAAACACATTTGTCCAGCTTTACAGATAGATGATTGTTTTGCAGCCTTTGGAAGACTTCCTTGACATGTAAGTCGTATTCTTCTTGAGTATGTGAAAAGACTAGTATATCGTCGAGGTATGCAATCGTTGTGTGACCAAGTAGGTTGGAAAAAAACCAGTTCATGAAATGCTGGAAAATGGAAGGTGCATTGACTAAACCAAAGGGCATCACTTGGTACTCATAAAGGCCGAACGGAGTCCTGAAAGCGGTCTTCCATTCGTCACCGGTCTGAATGTGGAGTAGATGGCAAGCATTGCGTAAGTCCAATTTTGTGAAGATGGTGGCGCCCTGAACCGCATGAATGATCTCTGTGATTAGTGGCATGGGAAATCGATCCTTTACGGTCACCTTGT
Source organism: Ambystoma mexicanum (assembly GCF_040938575.1). NCBI lineage: Eukaryota > Metazoa > Chordata > Amphibia > Caudata > Ambystomatidae > Ambystoma > Ambystoma mexicanum. The sequence goes on from NC_090931.1 coordinate 1,432,870,456, forward strand.
TTAAGCCCCTGTAGTCAATGCATGGACGTAATTCTTGATTCCCTTTTTTAGGGATGAAAAATGATGAGGCCCCTGCTGGAGATTTGGAAGGTCTGATTAATTTCGTTAGCAAGATTCTTGTCTAAGTAGTCCCGAAGATACTGCCTTTCTTGTATAGATAGGGGATACATGCGGTAAAAAGGAACCAAAGCACCGGGGTGGAGATCAATGCAGCAATCCTATGGTCTGTGTGGTGGTAGTTCTAGGGGAACCTTTTCTGTTACCACTTCAGCGTATTCGTTGAGATGAGTTGGCAGGCAGTGCACCATCTTAGACTCAATACTGCATGTGGTTTGAACAGCTTCAAAGGTAGGTTTTGGCAGACAGTTTTACAAAAAGAGGAATGGAAACTCAGTAGGTTCTTGGACCAGTCTATGGTGGCGTTATGCTTACGAAGCCAACCAATGCCCAGGATGAGAGGGAAGTGCGCTGCTCGGATTATATCAAAGGAGAGACATTCAGTATGCTGCTTGATAAACATTGTGAGTTCCTCTGTGGTATGGGTGATTAGGCCGGAGCTCAACCGTTCGCCGTCAACCCCCTCAACCTTCTGGTCTTCTGTCTTGGCAATGCGTGTTAAGCCTTTTCGTTCTGCCCATTGGGTATCTATGAAATTCCCAGCTGCGCCGCAATCAAGTATGGCCTGGGTCTGGATTGTGGATTTACCAACCAGCAAAGACACTGCCACCACCATGAGGCGCGCATCTTCCGACCTATCCGAGGAAGTGACGGAGAGGGTAGCGTAGGGACTCGGGACAATCCCTCGGTAGTGAGTCCCCACACTCACCGAGGGCGATCGTTTCCCGAACGTCTAGGAGGCACATCAGGACAATCTCGAAGCAGATGGGTAGATGAGCCACAATACATGCACAAACTTCCTTCTCGGCGCCTCTTGCGTTCTTCAGCCGTGAGAGGGGCACGGGTGGTTCCGTTTTGCATGGACTCTTCTCGGGAGGAGCGTGTGGAAGGAGGTGGTAATGGAGGAAGGGTTTCAGAAGGAGAAGAATTATAGCCCTTGGTCTTCTTACGTTCAGCTCGCTGTTCTGATAGTCGGAAATCAATGCGGAGTGTAGCTGTGATCAAATCTGCAAAAGTGAGAGGGCGGGCAATGCGTGCCAACTCATCTTTCAAGTCCTCTCTCAAACCTCTATGGAAAATGACGTACTGTGCTTGTTCTTGCCATCCAGCTTCAACTGCAATTTGCTTGAATAGTGTTATATAAGACAGCAAGTCGGTGTTACCTTGCTTGATGTCCAAGAGGTCCTCAGATGCCAAGTAGGTACTTTCAGTGCGCAGAAACGTCTGTTGGATCAGTGTTTTGAAGGCATCATAGTCTTGGAGTACCGGATCGGTCCGGTTGACGAGAGGGGTAGCCCAGCCAGGGCATTCCCGGCCATGTGTGTGATCATAAAGCCGACTTTGGCATGATCCGAAGAATATGCTTGTGTTCGAAAGGAGAAATGCAAGTTACGGGCATCTAGGAACTCCTTTACCTTCTTGGGTGTGCCATCAAATTTTCCAGAAACTAAGGGGAGCGGAGGTAAATCAGTCGTAGACTGTTCTCTTTCTGTGACCCTTTGTTGTAGGGTGGCATTAGCACTCTTAAGATTCTGGACTTCCAAGTTCAGATTCTGAATGGCTGCTACCAGTTCTTGTATTTGCTGCGGAGTGGCCATGGCGGGTTGTGGGCGTTGCAAACTGTCAGAAGGGTCTGTAATGTCTTCCTCCTCCACGGAAGAATCCGTCTCTCCCACCTCCCCTTCCACCCACCTCTGTTTTTCCACCGGAGTGCCGGCTTCTGGTTTCCTTTGGGTCTGGGCCTCTCCTTTTTTTTTATGCACATAGGGGCGACCGTGGAAGGACACCACAGTGTCTCCTTGTAGGTAAACTGTGGCTATTCTCTGCGGCCGCCTGAATGTGGGGAAAAAGCCAGTGGCACAAAAAACCCCAAGGAAGTCCACACTGAGCCGGTTGTAGTGTTCGGGATCTAGTAGCTCTTGAGGAAGATCCGTGGGGAGTGAACAACGGTCTGGTCCGGCAGCGGAACAGGAAGTGGAGAAGAATAAGACCACGTAAGTACTCCTCAGAAAGGTAAGTTGCAGAGGAACTCTCAGCAAGGACTATTAAGTACAGTATGGGGAAAAGAGGAAGTAGTTCGGGGACAGGCGAGGGTCTGGTATCCAGGGAGCCAAAAACGTAACACAGGGCGAAGGCGAAGCAATCCAAAAGCAGGCTGATTCGGTACACGGGAAGTCAAGGCAACAGGGGGAAAAAGGAGGAACAGAACACGAAGGAAACAGGAGAGCGAAAAAGGGAGCAGAAGGAAAACAACGGAAGACGGGCGGATCGGAAGGATAGGCAAGAGGGAAAGAGTCTAGCAGGGGAAGGGTGTAGCGAAGGAAAAGCAGATAGAGAGCGGCAGAGTCAAAGACAGAAAGGAAAACAAAGAGGGAAAGCCAAAAAGGCTACGGGTAGCAAGGGAAGCGCAGGCAATCAGCAGACGAACTGGAATACAGGACGTTGCAACGCGCCCGAATGCCGGAAGTGCAGAAAGAAAACAACCTGCGTCGGATGTGCTGCAACAGAAAGACTAGACCTGCACTCGGCGTTGTGTCGAACGTGATGGAAACGGCAATGGAGGATGCCGTTTCCATCAGTTCCAAAGTCGCCAGTTACCCCAAGATGTGACAGTCATCCATAAATAATCCGGCAGCTCCACAATCCATGTGGGCTGGTACATTGATCAATTCACAGTCTGGTAGAAGCAATCAGATGACAAGAACAACCATAGGAGGTGCTGTGTTAATGAGAGATGGATTAGGGGAACTCAACACACATTCCCCGACCGTGGTTTCCTTCACGACCGGAAGATGGTGCTTCCCGATTTTCTTGGTGGAGCTATGGGAGTCTCGGACTAAGTGGTCTTTAGAGGTGCAGTACATGCAAAGGCCAAGAGAACGTCTTCTCATTCTTCCTTCTGAGGAGAGTGGACCGCAAACAATCCCTAATTGCATTGGTTCCTCGCTTTCCAGAGTGGGAGCAACTGACTAAAAAGGATCGGGAGGAGAATGGGTTGTTCTTCGCTTTTTCAGTCCTAAGTGTCTCTCCTGGAGTCTATATTCTAGCTGCATTACCAGAGAAACCATTTCTGCTAAATTGGCCGGACGAGCGATTCTAGACACTTCATCCTTGAGTTCCTCCGACGACCTCTCTGAAAGATGGTGATTAGTGCCTCACCTGGCCATGCCGTATCGGCATCATCTGGCCATGCGGTACCAGCAGCCGTTTTTTTGAAGCTTGTAATATAGGACAATACATCGGAGGAGCCTTGGTTGATATCCTCTTTTCCAGATACCACAATCTCTTGGCATCCATACATGGCACGTACACTATTTAGAAATCCCGGGAGAGAGTGCAATATAGAATTGTTGGTTGTCACCAGAGGAGTTGCCCATGCTAATGTACTTCCTAGGTGTGATATCATGTAGCCAACCTTATCCCGGACGGAAGGGAAATAATGTGCTGTTATTGAAAAGTGAACAGTACAGGCGTCCAAAAATTCTTTTAATTTTCCGGGGGTTCCGTCAAACTTACCCCTGGGTAATGGACCTGGAGGGATATCTACATGTAGAGGTGACCGTGCAATCTGCTGAGAGTGCAGCATTTTCAGTCTGTACTTCTACAGTTTGGTTCTGTAACGCAGCAACCAACTGCTGTATCTGGTCCGTTTTGTGTTTGAGCATCGCTAACTGTTAAGTCTGTTACAGTTAGGTAAATTAAACCATGCAACACTGAAATGAGACCATGGACCACAGCTGAAGAAGATAAGAGATCCCCCAAAGGCCCAGGCCCTCCTTGTAAATGGAACCACAGAGGAGAGTGACAGCCTTAGGGAAACCCTCTAATGGAAAGAAAACCCTAGCCGCAGTCTCGGAGGCAAAAATGCTGGTTAATTCTTATAGGCTTTGGGGGAAGGGATCAGGCGCACAGCGCTACAGCGGAAAAACACCCAGGGAGCAGCAGGATCTGTGGAGAGCTGACAGAAGTATCAACACAGATATTAGAGGCAGGGATAGGAATGACCGAATGTATTTGACAGCAAATACAGGAGAGTATACTCACGAGTGTCTGTACCACGAGAGTAGCGATGCATCCAGGACTCCTTTGTGACTCCTCTTGACAGCCCCAGCAGTTCCGGGTGGACACGGCGGACCACTACAGACAGAAAGATGTGAAGGAGAGAAAACAAGGACAGTTTGCAGCGCGCTCGGTGCCCGCTTCCACCGTCACCACAAGGACCAATGACCTAGGTGAGTTGTGACAACGCCGTCTGATGGAACCCCTCACAACTTGAAAGGTATCTCTTATCGATGGGTTACCCTTTCACGATAATATTCTCTGTTGAGGACTCCCAGTATCAATTCTGTACACTCAGAGCGGCATTTGACACTCTAAACATGCCCCAATCCACGATTCAACTTCCTTGACTACCGCAGCCATTTTCTTCACAATCTGACTGATCCCTAGCTATTTCCAGACCAGCAACCACTGCAACCGTTGGATGCCCTCCATGGACAGAAAGGAACGCAGATTCGACCATCCCCCCCTTGACTTCCATCCTTTTCCAATTTCTGCCATATTTTCTTTGTCTTGATGAGCCCAGGTTCTGTTGAGCTCATAGTTTATTTAAAGAAATCGGTGTTGAATTACTCTCCTAGTCATAGAATGCGTTGATGTTCATTATCATTTACACAGTTGCACCAGGTGTTAACTTCCTGCTCATCTCACATAATGCTCTCCTCCTCTGGGGCCCGTAAAGGTTTTTACTACGAGACATGATTGTTTTTATACTCGAGCATATGCATTGCAAATGTTTATTCATCAAGATACTTATGAGGCTGCTATGGATGAGCTCTACATTGAGATGTCACAAAATCCTCAGAGCTTAATTCCTTACAACCTTAGGAATACCTTCTTTATTGTACACTATGATTCTCTGCAGCAGGATTTTCAAATCTCCAAACGACATAAAAACCACAATCTTCCTCCTTGCGAAATAGATGCACGCCCTTAGGTTTGTCTCCTTAAACGTACCGGGCCTAAATTCCCTGATAAAGCTGAAAAGCGTCCATAGCGGGTTAATTGACCTAAACGCAGTTATAGCACTCCTCCAGGAGAGCCATCTCTTCAAGATAGACTGGCCAGATTAAATCGACATGGTTTGCCCAACAATGCTTTGCTTCCACTACAGATATAACAGTCTATTTTAAAATACTTGCAGAGCTCAAACATGATCAGGGGACAGTTCTCAGAATCACTATGCTGTTTGGGGGCGAAAACCTATCAGTTGTTTCTGTTTATAGACTTAATAAAACATGTGAGGGCTTTTATTCCAGATCCTTTTCACGTATTGTCCAATTTTTGAAAAGGTGAACTAATCATAGGATCTTAATGTGTTGTTGGACTCCATTCTTGACAAATTGCACCCAACACACTCTCAGGAGACATGTCCCCCCACTGTCTTCTAGCAAGCAATCACAGACCTATATAACTGATTTCAGAAGTTCCTTTAATACAACTACAAGGGACTATAACCATTTTTCACTTATGCACCTGTTACTCACGACTAGATTACTTCCTAGCCACACATTCATTGATCCAACAATCACCAACCCCTCACTTAAGATTTATACAGTCTCTGGCCATTGACCAACTGCTTTGACTAGAGTTGGAAAAACATGAAACCCCTAAATATTTGCCTTGGCATATAAATGACTTGCTAGTGAAAGGCCCAGCAATCCAAGTTTCCATATCTACCAAAATCACTCAATGTTTCCTGGAAAATGTTGTCCCTGAATCCTCTACTGAAATAATTTGGGATGCCTTTAAACCTGCTATTAGTAGGGAACTTATCAGCTTAGCTGCTAAAGGGAAGAACATTATTGCTGCTCGGTGCAACAAACTACGAGTGCAAACGCTACAAACTCAATATAAAAATAACAGCTCCCCTAAAATGTACAAGCAATTGCAATCTACCAGATGTGAGGGGTCGGAAATGAGAGATGGACACAAAGATGTAGGATTCTCAACCTTTGACATGTTTATTAAAACAAAAAGGTGGGATCAATGTCTATCTGTCCCTACCCTTATTATAATGTCACTACCTACAAAACTAAAACTAAAGCAAATTGACATTGTGTCCAAATTGTATCTGACCCTCACATTAACGTATACAAAACTGTGCAAGGTGAATGTCTCTAGTTCCAACTGTGAAGAACTCATGGTGGCAACAAGTAAAACAGACACAAGTGATCACAGTTCAAGGGTATTTATTGAACAATGAATGCTGTATGCAGGTTGGGAAAACGCCTAATCTAAACCTAAATCTAAGATGGGAGCAAGCGTCGACCATCAAATGAAAAATATATTGCCAAACCTTACAAATAATACAAAAAGGGGTGTGGGATAGTTGTCAAGAAAAGACAAAAATTGTTCTCAAATAATACATCAGGATGTTGTAGCCTGGGTCTCCCTTCCCCACATTTTGGGCACTGGGTAAGGTGTGATCGTGGAGCAAAGCACATTCTCGAGCTTTCCCAGTACGAGATGACAGTTCAGTTTTCGACTATCAGGGCCGCCTATGACAAAGTCTCGTTTCACTTGAAAGTCTCTTGCACGTCGAGGACCATGTCTTCAAAATAATAAAACAAAAGTTCCTTTAACAAATGAAAGTTAATTTCTTTTCCCTTAGGGTGAGTATTCTCTACCCTTGTGTCGCCCTCTTCCAGGCGCAGACCCCTCTTGATCTAAGCCTCCCTTGGTCTGGTTTACTATGGCTTTTCCTTCTTCACAAATCTTAATGTCTTTCTAAACAGTTCCAGCAGACATCCCTTGGCCGGGTTCACTTCTCTCAACACACTCTTTCTTGGGACTTTAGACTTTGCCCCATTTGGGATTCGCTTCCCTTGTTTTTCTCTCACTGTGGGATCCACATCCCTTTCTCTCACGCAGATTGTAGATCAAAGTCTTTCGATTGTACAGGGTTTTGCTTGACCCTCGGTATGACTACTTTGACCTATTTTGGTGGCCCTCCTATGCTGTCTTGGTTTCTGTAGTTTCGCTCAGATGGAGATTGACCAGATCCTCTTGAGTTAGCACTCACGTGGTGCCGGTTTCTCTCGGCAGCTGGTCTCCCCTTAACACTTTTACAGTTCTTTCATAGTTCATTGAGCCTGGTTAAAACGCGTTGCTTTGCGATTCTCCATCAACACAGCCCGGTTCTTATCGGTTCTCCCTTTGACTCACCGGCTGTGATGAACCACTTGGCTTTCGGCTTTTCTGGAGTCAAGACCGGTAACACAGTCATGGGAGCTTCTCTTGCTCCTGCTCATTGGCCTAGGCTTGCCCCGTGTACCGTTGACATCTGCTGCAAGACACTTGTGCTAGTGTTCACGTTCTAAGGCTTTCTTCCTTGAAGGTTCTGCGGGTCTGGGACAAAAAGGGCTAGGTCATTTCTCTCCTAGCCACCCTCTCGATTCCTGGCGCCTTTCTCCGTCTCCTGAACTGCTGCGCCTGATTAGCTGTCTCCATTGTGCTGTCTGCCATGCTCGTACTGTGCTCTCGGACTCCACCTTTTATTCCTGTGGGGAAGGGAAAGGGCCGTCAGGTGTGTGTGATTCTGATTAATTGCCTGACTTTGCCTGACCATTGTATTGGGACATGTCAGGTAAACTGCTCTGGTGTTAGTCCGTTGTCCTTTGTGTTGTGTGAAAGTGTTCGTGTTGGAAAAGGGGTCGGGGGTAGTGGTTTTGAATATCCTACATGAGAGGATGGGGAAAGGCAGGGGGATACTGTGTCTCACCCTTCGGTGTCCCACTCCCCGACGACCCGCCATCCAGGCGATCCCCCCTCATTGGCCCACCCCCAGGAACTGGATCCAATAGCGAAGGCCGTGTCCTGTCCGCCTGGATGGCAGATCCCCGGGGACTAGCTAGAGAGACACCTTCAGGTTTCTCACACAACCCAACAAAAGAAAGAGTGTGAAAGTTCAAATGGGTGATTCCAGTAAAGCAACCCTTGTGTTGACGAGTTGGGCTCCCATCCCCTGAACCAATTCAGGAAGCCCATTGCAAATATGTGATTCCAACAATGTTCTGTCCACATGAAAAATGTCTCATCCATGGAATGCAGTTGTCAGAAAAGCCAAACTCCTGTCTTTTCTGCAGAACACTTTTCTGAGGAGGGCAAAACCAAATTTATCTTTCATAGAACACTGCTCTCAGAATGGCAAAACCAAATGTGTTTCGTAGAACACTGTTCTCAGAATGGCATGGTTTACCTCTTACACAACTGTTCATCTCCTGGTATACTCCCCAGCCAGGGATTTCTGGCATGCTGTGGTTCTATACGTTTGTTTTTCTGCTGTTGGGGTGAATCCTGTGCTTTTCTAAGCCTCTGGTTGCTGTTAGTTTGTGGTGCAGGTTCACAGTCCATCTCAATCGCTTCAGTTCGGGGTATCTGTTTAGTTCTGGTCCAGTTTTCTTAGCTGCTCCCAGGTGTATTCCGGAGATGGAATTCTGCAATAGAAAAGAAAGAACTGCAGCCAGAAACTTTGAGGCATTGGGAGACAGTACCACTATGTTTTTTTTCCTCCGGAGAATGGGGCTGCCCCGACTCTAGTTGACATTTCTGGGTTCGGGGGGCTGTTTCGGTACCTTCTGCCCCAGTTTGAGAAGCGTCCCCCCACCCTTTATAGGTTTGTGACCCTGACCCTGTCGCACAACACCATTGTTATTATGCATGTGGTTTACAGGATTAGAATGGAAAAGAGAAAAAAGAAAATGACTATGGGACAGTAACCATGGGAGTTAACACATAGTGGTGCACAGCCAAGAGGCAAAATTACAAGAGCGCCAACCAATAAGACAACTACATAGAAGGCTAAACCGCAACACCCATGGGCGACATCCTGTAACGAAATAAAAAAAGAAGCATAAAACACAGTATGGAACACGCTAGGGGCAAACTCATGATGGGGCGCATGAATACAGTGAAAGCTAATACTGGAGTTAACTAATACTACATAAATAATTGGGAACGACATAAGAGGAATTGGGACATAGGTTTTGTTCAACCAACAAACTGGTTTCCTCTAATGTTCCTACAGCCTTCTGTGAGGGGTCAGAAATGAAAGCCGGACACAAAGCTGTCTTGTTTAGATTAAAGACTTTTATTTAAGTGAAAATGGGCTGGGGAAATGCCTCTCTGACCCTATGCTAAAGAGGAGTTTGCCTACCTATAAACCAAAAACGTAAGATATGTCTGTGTCAGGATATCAATAACTGAAAAGCCGTCCTTGTGTCCAAAACGTCCTATCCTGACCCACACACTACAAACAAAACAATAAAGGGTGGGGGGCGTGGCCTGGAACACCAACCATGCGGTCGCTCTCCTGATGGCCTCCGTGGGGTGCCCGCTGCATTCCGAACATTTATGTGTTTTCCGCGAATCATCCTGTAATAAAATTGCCTGTGGTGGCTCATGAAGATCTAGGGCTGCTGCTGGAGCATTAATCAGAGGCTGGGGCCCTGGGAGACTGAGTACGAGCCAGGCCCACTCCGCGGCCTCGCCTCTGTGTAAATCAAAATGGCGGTCGGAGCTGTGAAGTCCAGAGACTCCTGCGGGAGAAATAGGGAGACTATGAGACCTCGGCTCTGTTGAGCCGTACTGAAGCGCTTCATCGGCTGTGTGCTCTACGGGCTCCATCAACACCACCCTGCTCTGGAAGATCCATCCAGCTGGGCGCCTGATAAGTGGGCCCACGGAGTCACCCTGCAGCGTCTGCCCGCCCCTGCCTGTGCCCGCGCCCCGAGTTGGAGTCTCACGACCTCGGGACTGTGTGTTCTGGTAGGACACCCAGCGGTGCATCGGAGAACAGAGCACATGGACTGCGGGGGGAACGGGAAAGCTCTCCTGACCTAATGGACCCCTGACATCATCGGACTATCCCATCCGGCAGCCCCACGAGGACCGGACTCACCGAACTTCCCCTAAGCAACACCAACGGCCTTGTTCGGCACAGACCGCCCACCAGACCCATCTGGGTTACTTTCGCTTCCCCCCCCTCCCTCACTGAAGAGGTGAGCTCAACTTCTGGCGGTGGTGCGAGCCAGGCCCCGCAGGCTATGCCGGCGGAGAGGACTGCTGAGAGGACTCACCCTGCCCCCCCCACCCCCAGGCACATGCAGTGAATCGCTGTTACATAAATGCCTGGTGGAGGAACGAATGAACCAGGGCGCTCTGGCTTTCCCCCCTTCTTACCCCTGAAGCTGCACTATTCTCTGTACCTCGCTCCCATTCCTGGGAACCCAGCCATCTTGAGGTGCCTTTTGCGGTGTGGACCCGCCCCACCCGCATTTCCAGCCCGGGATACGGCGACGCTGGGTCTGGGGACACTAAGGCTGGGCCCGATCCTGTGGCCCGTGGAAGGGGACCGCCTGAGGCAGAAGGGGAGCTGGAGACGCAGATTGGTGAGGTAAGAAGAGGAGCCCCTCCTTGCACCTGCCTCCACCTGCATGCAGTGATTGAATCGGTCAACCGCTTGGGGCAGCGATTGCCCAGGCCCGACTCAGGGGGACCCATTAACCCTAAATAACACAGAGCCGTGCTACAGAATCAGCAATGGGACCCTTATTGCCACCAGAGTCCCCCATCAACTAAAGAAAAGTCGGCGCACACAAACTTTGGGAAGCTCCACTAGGAAGCAACACTTCCACTTACCTCACTCGAGCAGTCGCTTTGCTCCCCCCCCCTTTCTCTCATTCATTTCCTGGGGCGCCCTGGCCCACACATCAGCTCCCCCTTCTCTCTGTTTTTGTCCAGGGGGCACATCAACCTCACCCATCAACCTCACCCACGACCTAAAGAAGAGAAGGACGCCTCCCCCGCTGGCTGCCTTGTCACCCACACCAACTATAGAACCGAGCCTGGAGTCGGTGGAGCCTAACACAAGTTGATCACTTCAAACCAATACCTGGACAACAGCCTACTTAACCTGTTCCTCTCCAGGAGTCGCTGTGCTTTTCCCTCCACCTATAAAGGACGCCATGGACAAGCAGCTAAAGTCCAGTAAGAACCCGGACATAGCCACAATGCTATTGTCGGCTGACAAAGGAAAGAAACAAGATCCTCCCAAGCTTACTCCGCAGTAGTCCCCGGATGACAGGGGGACCCTCACGACCAGGGACGACATCCTGGCTTTCATGGCTGACATTAAATCAGAATTCAGGTCATGTATGACCGAAATTACTACAAAACTAGAACACACTAGTCAAAGGGTAACAGAGGCAGAAAAGAGACTGTGGGAGGTTGAAGATCGATCCCAAGACCACGTGGCCGCCCTGGGTGAAATCCAATGCTCGATCAGATCCCTACAAGACAAATAGGAAATCCTGGAATTTAAACAGGAAGACCTTGAAAACAGGGCCTGACGCAATATTCTGCGGATCCGAGAGATTCCAACCGCAGTCCCAGACAAAAACCTGACGGAATACGTGGAAGACCTCTTCCAGTCCTTGCTTCCACAGCTGGACAAATCTCAGCTCCTTCTAGACGCACCCACAGGTTGCGCCCGCATAGTGGGGTGGGGTGGAATCAGATCCCACCCCCGATGTTATAACCAGGGTGCACTTTTTCACCACAAAGGAAGCCATTTCGACAATCAACCGCACCCGGGACAAATTGACCTTCCAAGGCTCTCCCCTCCAGATCTATCAGGACCTCTCCCTTCTCACGCTCCAAAAGAGGAGGACCCTCCGGCCCCTGACTCTCTCCCTTCAGGACCACCAGATCTGATATAGATAGCTTTTCCCCGACAGCCCTACAGTTCTCCTACAAAGGCACCCTACGGAAAATCAGCCACTTCGAAGAGGCGCAAAAGATCATGTACCCAACCTCGCCCGGGGGATCCTCGCCTCCAGCTTCAGAAAGCGCTGTTGACAAGTGGCCTGCCTCCCCACTGAAAGCAAGGCAGACTCCATGGTCGAGAGTCCCCAAGATACGGAAGGAAGAAATAAACTATCATAGGAGAGGCACGTGGGCAGGAGTGTCAGACTCCAAGAGGCTTGAGGCCTAAATCACATACTCTGATGCTCCTTGTCCACCCATGACCCCAGTTGGCAAAACTTTGCTCCCCCCCCCCCTACGGAGCTTCACCACTCACGAGAAAACAGATGAACCTCTACAGTCGTTGCAGCGGGCCCCCACGGCCATGCCCAATTCCAAGGTACATGTCACGACCCTCGCCCAAAACCCCCTCTGGCAAACCCATTGGCCAGGACTCGGGCCTCTAGAGCCTGGCATAATCTTCAAAAGCCCTCATGGGGCCAGTCCTGGCACGTATGACGCCAGGCTCATACACCATGAAAAACAATGTGCTTGGGAACTACTTTATTGTATTGTCAGCCAGCATGGAGGCATCCACATAGCTTGGTTCCTAAGGACCAAGCTATGCGGTCTAGTGTTTTGGGTGTGGTAGCCTAGGGACTACTTTACCTGGACTATGTTATTAGGGCTATTTACACCACATCCGAGCAAGACAACATGCTTTGCGTTACTTTGCAGCTTGCAACGTGACGCTCACCGTGTCCAGCTATTCCCTCGAACCTCGGAAAAGCAGAACCTGCAAGGAGACAAAAGGAACATCATTAGCAGCAGCATCTTACCTGCAGTCTTCATCTTTAAACACTCGCAGCTACTGAGAACAGCTTCCTCGAATCTGCACGCCTCCCGGACAGAACGACCTGAAATAGGAAGATTGAGGCAACATTAAAGAAAGCAGTAGAGACATTTACAAATTACGAACTGCTCAAAAGGCTTACCTGGCTGGTCGCCTCTCGGGTGGCACCACTCCGGACATTCCACTCGTGCTGAAGAACACTGCAACCTACAAGGAAGGAAAACACAGGTTAGCAAAGGCAAGACTTCGCAGCGCTGCGCATAGCGCTTACTTACCGCATCATAGCGCTCTTAATGCGCCATCATTTACCAGCGGGGCTCAACCAAGTCAGTACGCTGCGCTGAAGCGCTGCATACCTATGGGAGAAAAAGGAGTAAACAAAGAAAGGCATGCATTATAGCAACAAAACTAAAGAACAGCAATAAGACCGACCTGAACAATATCAAACGGGCCAGCGTCAGTGAAGTAACTGGACCGCACTCGCCCATGAAAGACAGCGCGCCCTGCAAAGAAGGCAGGACGGAGAGCACACCTAATTCTAGCACAAGGTGAGGAGGGGGTGCCAGAGGGACTGAAATCATACGGGGTGGAGGGAGGATACTTACCCTAGTTGGTCAGTCTTGAACACAGTCCTCTTGTATTTTCAGGCAGAACCTTCCCCACAGACCACATCAGGGAAAAGCTGAGAAGCATACCAGCGAGTAACCCGACTGGGTGGCGTCCATGTGGATACCAGGTGAGCGTAACAGTACAATCCACCTATGAGTCCTTGGAATGATACACAGCTCTTGTTCCTAGCTCCAGCCATGTTGGCTGAGAGCAGTTGTTTGGCCCAGTTGGCCAGGGGTTTTGCCTGACACACAAGATCGGCCAAACGATAATTGGGAGGGATTTTAACAGAGTTCTGAATCCCACGAAAGACAGGTTGCATCCTCCCTCCCATGGGGACTTTACTGTAGCACTTGGACTTCTACGCCCATTTAGGTCCCTGGAGGTGGTTGACTCATGGCGGTTGCTTCACTCCTCAGAGAGAGACTTTTCTTTCTATTCCTATGTCCATTGAACTTTCTCAAGAATCAATCTCCTCTTGACTTCCCTGCAAGTGCTTGCCTACACCAACGATGTATCTATAGAGTCGAAGATCTTATCTGACCACGCCCCGGTAATCTTGGAAATCCGAGCGCATTAGCTAACCCCCACCACCCAACGCAGATGGACCCTATACGACCCGATGCTTAACGAGATGCCGCTAAGACACGCAATAGCGACATCAATCAAGAACTTCTTTGAAGAAAATCCCACCGAAGATACCTTCCCTGCAAACACCTGGAACGCTATGAAAGCGGTTATCCAAGGAGAGTTGATAGCACAGGGAGTGGCATTTCACAGGAACAGGCGACAAGCACGTCTGATCCTTGAAGAGGAACTCCGGAAAGCAGAAGAGACCCATAAGAAAAAAGGCTGGTCCCCAAAGACACAACGAGCTATCCGTATTTCGCGGAAAAAGATTGAGGCCCACTACACCAAGCATACAGCGCAACTACTGGCGAAAGCCAAGCAATTCTACTACTCGAAGAACAATAAAGCGAACAAATTACTGGTGGCTAAACTCGCTAAAACAAAGAGGAGCAACACAATCATCGGGCTACGAGACCTGTAGGGCAGAATACAGTACGCCGAAGCAGAAAAACAATGGTTGGCAGCGAACCACCTGGCACAGGTGATGACCGCACCACCACGAGACCTGAAGGAGCAGATGGAATACCCGCAGAAAGCAGCACTCCCCCGGCTGCGAGACTCAACCCGAGATAACCTGGATGCTCCAATCTCAGGTGAGGAGGTTGTGGAAGCTATTAAATCCCGAGCCCCTGGCCCTGATTGATATTCCCCCCATATTCTACGAGATTTTTAGGCCCCAACTGATTACTCCATTGGTAGCGCTCTTTAACTCCTTTAGGGAAACGGGCTCTGTAACCCCCACCATGCAAGAATCAATCACTGTCCTCCTACCCAAACATGGGGGGGGGACCGGAGGAACCCTGCTTCTTACAGACCAATTGCCCTACTGAACATTGATGCCAACGTCTATTCTAAGATTCTTGCCTATCACACATATTGCCCGATATAATTCATCCTGACCAGACCGGGTTTATTAAAAACAGATCCACAGGCGATAACATCCGCAGAGCTCTGGACCTGGTGGATCTGGCCTCCCAGGTCCTAGTACTTATGGCTCTTGACGGTACTAAAGCATTTGACGGGGTGTATTGGACCTTTATGAGGCTCACCTTAGAAGCCTTCAGGTTTGGGCTGGCGTTCCAAGCCATGGTCCTGGCCAACTATAAGTCACCAAAAACCCTCAGGATCAATGGCACCATTTCCATTCTAATCTCCCTGACCTGCGGAACCAGGCAAGGATGCCCGCTATCCCCGCTGCATTAATCATGGAGCCTTTCGCCCAAAACATTTGATTGAATAACCATATCAGGGGCCTTCAGGTCAGCCCTTCACAACATAAAATTGCCCTATATGCGGACGAAATCCTGCTTACCATCTCAGAGGCCTGTTCCTCACTAACGCATGCCCTCGCCGAAATAGACAGCTATGGAAGGGTCACTGGCTTCTCCATTAATTTTGACAAGTCCGTGGCTCTGGGAATAGGAATATCCCCAGACGAATGGGAATCCTTGATTCCGATATGTCCTATTCAATGGAAGACAAAAGCAATCCCCTATTTGGGAATCCAAGTCCCTGCAAACCCGAGGGACGTTTATCATGTAAATTTTCCCCCGCTCTTTAAAGAACTGGAAGACGACCTGAAGCACTGGGCATCCCAAGAAATATCACTAATGGGTTGTATCACTGCCTGTAAAATGAACTTCCTCCCCAGATTCTTGTATGCCTGCTCATCCCTTCCTGTTACAATCCCGGCGCCCGCCCTCCGCGACCTGCAGAGGAAAATGCTACAATTTATCTAGAGTGGGAAAACGGCTAGGATTCCCCAAAATCCCCCTAAAAATGCTGCTAGGTAATGCAAGACTAGGCGGTCTGGGGGTCCCTGACCTACAGGGATACCAGATGGCAGCACAACTGGCGCACACCCAGACATGGCAGGTATCCACTGGTCGCCCCAGATGGGTGGAGCTGGAACAATCACGCCTATCTCTCACCCGCGCTTTCTTCCGCACATCTCTCCCCCGCTGCGGCGATGATTCGAGGGACCACTATCATCCACCAAGCACACCATAGACATTTAGGACAGGGCCCTGAAGCAGAAAGGGACCCCGAAAGGACTGAACCCCTCATCCCCAGTGTTTCTTAACCTGGCTTTTTCACCTGGGGCAAATCCCCAGAACTTCAAAACTTGGATTGCAGGGAGCCTTGAGACTCTGGGTCAGCTTTTTGAGGGAGGACTGCCCCGCACCTTCGAACAATATAAGGAAGCCTTCTGGCTTCAGGAAAGAGACAGATTCCCCTACATTCAGCTTCGTCATTGGTGCTCCCACCCTCAAACCCACCAAGCAGCAACTTGCACCCCTACGGCCCTCGAACTAACTCTCAAAGATCTCCCGACCCGAGGCAAGATTTCCACCTTATACAGACGCTTCCAGGGAGACTTCCTCGCCTCAAAAACTCTATGTATGGCACAATGGGAGGCAGACCTAGGCCACCCTGTGGAGGATCAGACTTGGGTAGACATATGGACCCGCACCCACTCATCTGCCTGTGTCACTAACAGGGAATGTCCTTACAAAATGTGGTTGCGCTGGTACTACCCTCCTCTTCGGCTCCACTATATGAACCAGGCACTCGACCCTGCTTGCTGGAGACAGTGCGGTCACCCGGGGCCCTTCTTCCACATGTGGTGGACATGCCCAAAGGCCCAACAATTTTGGAAGCAATGTCTAGCCACCATCGAAGGGATCACCCAGACGGCACTCCCACTAGAGCCCGAGCCCATTCTCTTGGGCGCCCCGATCCCAGGGATCTATCCACGGTCTGGAGGTAAGGCCAAGCTGGAAATCCGCGGACGGTCCTCCCATGTCCCTTTGGTGGGTGAAAATATGGGATGTTTCCAGAACATTCGGGGCCCACTGTTAGACTACGACCTGAAATTTCCGGCCTTGACTTATAAGCCCCAACTAGTCGGGCAGGTCCTGGACGATGGGGGTACGCTCCGGGAAGTGGGGGAAGCAAAACAGGAGCGGAAAACTCGAACTTCTGACATTCCGGCCCGGTCCAGCGACCATTGGGGAAGAGATAGAGGGA
Organism: Ambystoma mexicanum; assembly: GCF_040938575.1. Classification (NCBI taxonomy): domain Eukaryota; kingdom Metazoa; phylum Chordata; class Amphibia; order Caudata; family Ambystomatidae; genus Ambystoma; species Ambystoma mexicanum. Next base: position 1,432,887,500 of record NC_090931.1, read on the forward strand.
GGAAATGGGATCTTGATATGATGCATAACATGCTTTGACGAAAACTTGTATCGTTGCTACCCTGCCTTGGTTTAAAATAAACTTTTGGAAAAAAAAAAAAAAAACAATAAAGGGTGCAAGGAAATGTCTTCAAACTGATACTGACAAAGAAGTGCTCGCAAATAAAGATTAGAATAACTCAACAAAAAAGAATTCTCCAAGGTGAACGACCTTGGACCCTAAGGGTGGTTCGCTTAACCTGGATTCGAAATGGATGGCCATGTCTCTTTTACTAACAGTTCCTTGTGTGTCTCTCCTAGATTCACAATGTTTCTGTTAGGCATCACGTTCTACATCAGTCTTCTCTTTGGTCTAGCCAAGAAATGTTCCTCTTTTAGGACTTCTTGTGGCTGTACAACTCTCCTGGTATACTCCCCTGCCAGGATTCTGTGTGCAACTCCAACTGCCCTTCTTCAACACAAGTGTCTCTTTTGTCTAGCGCACACATTGTTTCTCTTTTAGTATTACTTGTAGCTTTGGAACTCTCCTGGTATACTCCCCTTCCAGGATTCTCTGTGCACTTCCAACTGCCTGGTGTACTCTCCTTCCAGGACTTCTCTTGTGGTTTCACTTGCCTGGTGTACTCGCCGGCCAGGACTTCTTATGCGTTTCAATTGCCTGGTATCTTTCTCTTGCCAAGACTACTTATGCATTTCATAGTTCCTCGGCATCACCAAAACTGTATATACCTTGGTGTACTCTGTATATCTCTCTGCAGTAATATTTGTTCAAACTTTGCCCCCACTTGCATTTCATGCACTTGTATCTCATTGGATCTTGACTCTATACTTTGCCTTTTCAGCATTTAAACAAACGTCTTATTGGGCTTTGATTCTGCACTTTACCTTTTCTGCATTCAAATAAACTTCTTGTATTTTCATTATCCGTAATCTCAAAACGCTCAAACTGTCTTTGGCGTGGTTGCCAGTCAGTTCGCCCGGGGTTCCCTACGTGCTTTGGGTCGACTCACTGGTTCTCTCCAGCATCTCTGGTCCTGCTCGCGCTTCTGCAGCAGGGCTCTGTGGCTCGCTTCCCTCTCTGGATGCTGCAGACGTCCTTCCGACTCCCTTTGCGTCATCGCTGTCACATGCTTCTCTACAGGTCCCGGTCTGAAGAATGCTGTCTCTTGGAGCTGCTGTGCACCCGGGAACTCTTGCAGCTCCCAGCGTCTCTACGGCACTTCCTGCTCTCGCTCTGTGTTTTTTCCTTCTAATTCTGTGGATGCCTCTGCTCCGCCACACCGGTACGTGTCTCTCGCACTCGAAAGCCTTATCGTCTTTTCCTGCACTGCCCCTGTAGTGCGGTTGCCAGCTTTACATGCCCCGTACACAGGTATTTCTGTAAAACAACTAGTCTGCCCATCGAGCTTCAGGCTTCTGTTACCTTGAGCCAACTCTTCATCCTCCTCGTCTCAGTACGTCAGGGATTATGGGAGTTGGAGTCCATAGATGTCATTGAATTTATAGCCTTTAGGTAGTTTTTCTCAGTAATTTTACATGAGTGTACAACTTCATACAAAGGTGTATTAGAAGCAAAAAGGGTTCTGCTGGATCTGTGTGTGTCTAGGTATCAGATGGGGTTTTGACCCAAGGAAATATGAGAAGAGGTTTCTTTACTTCCTGTACAAGGGGAAGCCAAAACCTGACAATATGCCATCAGGGCTATGGGTATTTTTGGGTCTTCTTCATGGGAAAGGGGGGTACACCGCGACTCGGCCAGTGAAGTCACAACCTCTCCCTGGTAGCTGTCTCCTACCATGGGATCCTCACCCATATAGCTGCCCCCAGGGTTAGGATCAGGTAGCGGCTGCCATCCCCTGGCCACATGGGAGGAGACCACCGCTGGGGACTCTGTGATGACTCCACTGGATTCATCACTCTTCTTTTCTCAAAAAGAAATTATTAGAATAGTTTAATCAGCTTTTACCCCCTGCCTTTTGTAGTATATTATGAGCTTTCATGTTTTCCTTGTTTTGAAACTAGAAAATGAAATCCAAACTGCTGACCCCCCATGCAAATAACATATTAAAGTGAAAGATGTAAAAAACATATCGCCTCACTATGATACAATTTAGCAGAGCAACAGTACAACTGTCCAGCAGCTGCATCTTCAGTGTGTGCTCATTTAATTAAGGAATCAGTTGATTGTCTGATCACAGTGGCTCCAAGACGTATTAACCCATGCAATTCGTTCAATAAAATACACAGTACGGTTGTGCTGCTTTCTCCCCACTAGCTCAATTTCATCCTTTTTTCACTGGTGCCACTGCATACCATCTTCATCTATTATTTCTGCTGAAGGATGAGGGGTATGTCCCCCAAGCAGCTGATTATCTCTCTGATCATCAGGGTTCCAGTGCAGTGCAGAGATTGTGTTCAGTCTCTCACAAAAAAAGATCAGGTTCACCCAAATTCATCCTTTGTCCTCTGGCACCTATACCCTTTGCTCAACCCAAGATTTTGCCCACCTCGTTTTATCCAATTGTTCTCCAATAGTGTCCATCTCGAGAAACATGCTCCCAGGGATCAGGTGATATCTACTATTCTTGTGTTCATCTTAATCACTTTAACATAGAAAGAAAGAGATTTCGTGTTCATATTGGCAACCCCTCTGGAAAACCCAATATGACAAACTTAATTGCACCATGTTCTCCCAAATACTTCCGTTTGTTCTCCAGAAGGTGGATTTCCCACAGGTTGCAGGAAAATGTCCGGCTTCTGACACTATACAAACTGCATGGCTGTACCTCTTTTTATTCCGTCCCCCAGACCATTCACATTACTGGAGAATTATCTTATGCCAGATTCCATTCCCCCTTGAGTGTCAATTGCATTTAAGGCCCTTGGAGTGGATTAGTACGTCCTTCGTGGGTCCCCTCCAGATTGAGTAAATTATGTGAGCCCCTTTGTAAAACAAACTACAAACTTCCCACTCAACACTTCCCAAAATGTTGAAGTATCTATTACCTCAGAACCACCCACAAGGGAGACATCAAACAATAGTGTAGCAAGGGAAAGCTGACTGTTATATCCAACTCCCCTTCCCCACCTAATTCCCCCACAACTAGCTTACTATGCAGAACTGTCAGGCCCACGGTTTGTCTACCGCACTTTTGAAGGACCCAGTACTTTGGGTCCATCCTGTCCATCCCTAACGACCCACCATTCCCCTGTCCCTGTGGGCTACCCGCCGAATTTCCTTCTCCCCAGTACAACAAACTCAATAATGAAAAAATCTCTCTCTCTCTCTCATTCATATACATATATCCAGGGATTTTCCATTCTTAGGGTCTTTGACCAGCTAACTATCCTGTGTGGTGATAGTCATTCAGTGATTCTTAGCAGCAGTGGGCGCCACTGGATCTTTTCGGGCAGTTCCAATGTCAATGTTCGTCTTAGGGTGCACCAAAGGGGGCAGACGCCTATTAGGGTCCATGTTTTTCAGCCATTTCCATATATCATTTGTCTTGAAAGAGGGGTGCGATTTCCCCTCGGGAACCACAGAATCTCTGAGCTGCCATATAGGATTTGGCCCTTCCTATAGATTCCGACTGTTTGGGTTGCATTTCTTTGAAGCTATGTGGTGTCCTGCGTTGAAGACAAGTGGGAGGAGGATTATTTACATAATCCCCTTCTTTTGCTCCGCTGAAATGATTCACTGCCCCCACGTGCACTGCTAACCTCCTGCCAAGCATCCACCTTTTTGGTTGCCTGTAACATGGGCTAGGGAACTCTGTGTCGAACACGAGTTTGGATGTGTCTGTCCATTTAGTCAGGAGCTGTTCCTTGAGAACCTATTTTTCGGATCTGGCCAGGCTGTTAATCACTTTTACAACAACCACAAATCAAACAGAATCTGAGAGCTGCCGTAAGGGATTGGCCCCTCCTCTTGGCTTCCTGCAAGAGCACATCTGTGTTGAGGAAGTTTCATTAGCAATGCTCTCAGTGCAGACCCTAAGAGTAGTCTGTGTCAGAGAACTCTATGAGTTCTTTGAATCATGAAGAAGTGTGACAGTCCACCCAAGCTTTCACTGTGTCCAAGATCCTTTTCTCTATAAATAGCTCAATACTGGGTCTCTTTTCATATTGCTCCTACGACAACATCCTTATTTGTTTATTATGTATATAGCACTGAAGACAATCAAGCCCAGAGGCATCAGAGCACTAAACAAGACCAAAAACAAACAAGCAACTCAAATCTACTTCATCATTCTATTTTCGGCGGCAAGGCAGAAATGATCTAAAAGACAACTCAGGCAAATAGGTGGGTCTTCAAGCCACTCTTAAAGCAGTGCAATGAAACACAACCCCTCAAATCTGGAGGCAGTGCATTCCAGAGTTTAGGTGCTGCATGGTGCACAGTCAGCCTTGTTCTTGGCACAGACAAGAGATAGGTATTGTCCAATCAGTTCCTTTGACACATCAACCAGGACAGCCGTTCTGAGAGATTGGCTGGACTTTGCCCGAAAAGGCATTTGTGCTTCAGAGAGAGAAGGCGAAAGGAGATCCTTGCTTACACAGGCAGCCAGTGGAGCGCTCTCCTGGCTTGAGAGATATGTTCTCTCCTCCCCATTCTTTCAACTGCACGCAGAGCAATGTTTTCAGTAACTTGTAGTTTGGATAGATCGCCTTTCCCTATTCTCTGAAGCAAGCTTTCACAATACTCGAACCTAGCTCCAATAATAGGTCTGATAATGATGGCACAACTTTTATCTGCCAGGAAAGGTCTCAACTGGCTTAACAGCTTGATATAATAGGGGGAGGAGGCAACCGGACTGTTAACATGCGCCTTCATGTTCATCTCCTGAACAAAGAAAACCGCCAACGTTTTTACTTTAGTCAGGGTGGCGATGGTACATCCCGCCATAACAAATACCTTATATTTCGTATCAAGCTTCTGTAGTCAAACCACTTTGCCTGCAATTATTTATAGTTACTATACATTACGCCTCTAGCATCTAAACTCGAACAGTGGTTTCGTGAAAATATTATACATAGTGGCAGACAAGCATGACCCCTGTGGAGCCCTACACGACACTATAAACTCATCAGCAGAGGTCTCACTGTTCAACATTTTAGCTGTGCGATTCATCAGAAAACAGTCTAATTACCTGAAGAGACTGATAACGAATCCGAATGTACTAGCCTGCTGGCAAGTATATTATGGTCCCCTAGATTAAAGACAGCAGACACATCAAGTAGCACAAGAAGCAGAATGTCACCATTATTGATTGCCTGCAGGATATTGGCCTTCAGGTCGAGTAGTGCTGGTTCTGTGTCGTGTGCCGAACTAAATCCAGATTGCTGCTGACCTAGAATATTATTTGCCATTAAGAATTCCAGCGCTTAGTGGTAAGCCACAAGATTAAGATTTTTAAGCAAAAAGGGGACATTCGTGATTGGTCTGTAATTGGCAGGATTATTAGGATCTAAGGTTGGCTTCTTTAATAGCAGAGACATCAAGGCTTGCTTAATGGATTCCTTCACATGATTCTCAGCAAAAGATGTATTGATAAATTTAGTAACAGTGTGAATCAGGGACGTAGCACATTCCTTAACAACCAAAACAATCATCCCCAAAACCAAAAGGTGGGCTTAAGTTGGGCAGTAATACAGGAAACCTACAGTTCTGTAACTGATTTGAACTCAAGGTATATCTTTCAAGTGCCAGCGATTGAAGCAACCATATCAGATTTAATTGAATTGGCATTATACTCTCAGTATTGGTACGTTTACTGGATATGTTATCTCTGATCTTCTTTACTTTTCCCACCATGGCTTCCTGGACTGCCATTGTTGGAAATGAGAGAGGGTCTTCCCACTTCCCTAGACGATAACGAATGAGGAATAAAAGCTAAGAGAGCACATCCCGGGAGCAGGGGGGTGCACGTGGGAGGGTGTGCAATCGTCTTTGTGCATGCATTACAAGCTATATGTTAGAACACAGGTGTGAATACCATCTTGGCGAGTGGCAGCCATCTTAGAATTTAGGCCCAGGCACGGCGAACACCATTATGTGCGTTAGTATTAGATCCTTTGCATGAGTGTGGACACCACCCCCACCTAGGCCAGGTTTCAGATTTCCATAAAATCCTCCATTGTTCAAAAAGTTACAGGCCCTCGTGCACTGGGAAGAATGCGCCTTGCAAGGTCATGAGAAGGGAGCAGAGCGCCTCTTGGCAGTACCATCCCACCGAATATATAGCAAGGCCCTCCTGCCCCCAACGAACCCCACATAAGAAATACAGCTTCACAATGCTTTCATCCTAAGACTCCAGCATGCCACAGCACCATCCAAGCCCAGACCACCGACCATAAAATGTTTACACCCCTCGATCCATCACGAAGATCAGAAGGCAAGGCTATCGTGCCTTCAGAAATGGGTCACGTGATTGTGCAGGGTGGCGTCAAATTATAGCCAAAACTAAGGTTGGGAGTTGCTGATATCTCTGTGAGCGAATGGAGCATATGAGTTAGTGTGACCTCAGCTCTCCTCCCGGGCCCATCACTGTGTCTGCCAGGTGCATTGTTACAACAATAAAATAACATTGTAGCCCAGTAAAGCCCACGTGGACGAAGATGGACAGATGAAGACGGACCAATGGCCTGGCATCCCCTATGGAGCAGGCCCTACATGTATAGGTCTCCTCCATTCTGCATTGTAGAATTGTACTATATGTAATTACATCATCAGTGATATTGTTGTGCTTACAACGTGCTGCACATGCCTACAGAGCTTATAATGAGCGGCGGCAGCAGAGTTATTTGCTGATACACTTGTAGAAATAAATACTTGTTATCCTTGCAAACAATATCTTGAGCCTTTTTCCCTAGCAGTCTGTAGCTTTTCTGGTGTGAGCATGCAAAGGCGTGCCTTCATTTGGTGACCCCCAACGTCATCCCAGCAACCCCCATATTGACCGAGGCTTCCCCAAAGCGGTCGCACCCACCTGCAACGACCAGTTCCCAGAGGCATCATCCCCAGAGGTTTGCAGTAGCCGTTTTCACACAAGTCCTGTCTTGTCTTTGAAGCGGGGTGCGGCTCTGGGGAGAGTGCAGGCCGTTGTTGGAACCCTGTGATGGAGGAGTTTAGGTGAACATGTATATGTGAGTATACTCTTGCAAGTGATAGCAAATATGGGATGGGTATATGTGGAAGAAAGTGGTTTGCGAAGCAAGTGGAGGACAAGGTTGTTTTTATGTGGGTGTGACTTTTTGCTTTTATTATTTTTTAAGGAGGACATTACGGAAAGAAAAACAGGAGTTTAGGGATCCTCCCCGAGTGAGGGCTGAAGGTGGTATATTGTATAACGGAGGAAAAGGAAATAAATAGGAGCCTGCATAATTAGTGGGCTCGGATATAGTAGTGGTTATTATTTTAGCTTGGTATTTTAGCTTATTGTTTTAGTGTTTTGCGATTTCTTTTTTTTTCTTGTGTAGGGGGCGTTGCTAAGATAGCGGCTTGTTTTGAGTGTGTGGAGTGTGAGGGTGGGTATGTGTGGAGGGAGAGTAACATGGGGCTGACTGGGAGGAGGAAACGACAAATTGATTTCTTTGGCTGTGACATCTGCAGCGTGTGATTAAAAGCGTAGGGATGCTTTAGAACTTTGCTGCAATGGGAGGGGAGACCCCCTTATAGTACATCTAAAAGGCCTTTCCCTTGTAACAGGAAAAGATTTAGAAATACCATAAGCAGTAGGTGGCAGAAACACAAGGGGGGATGCCCCACACATGGCCAGAGCAAGGCAGCCATAATAAGGGAATTCTGGAGCATATGACTGCATTTCTAGAAGCAATGTACAAAGGAAAACACCAACAGAACAGAAAGGAGATATTAGACTTATGGAAGATGATTTAGGACATGGAAGACTCTAATGAGGGAGGGGCACGGAATACTCACAAAGGGTACAAACAAGCAGAAGGGGGTGGGACACAGACATAATACAAGGGGATATATCCATTGACGGCGTTCCCAGCAACGGGGTACACTAACCCAACCTATGTTTCCATCCCGGCTATGCCCCCTCAACCCCCAAATATAACCACTCCAGTAACCGCTCCACCTCAGGAGTGTGTAGGGCAGAGGGAATTAGCGCGAATGCGAGCAGCACAGAGCGAGGTGAAGGGGAGCGGGCTAGACGAGTGGAGGGTGGGGGACATTTTGTTTAGGTTGGATAGTATGGCAATAAAGGATGTGCATATTGAGAAGAAAGCGGGCGGGCAAGCAGGCAGCATAGGGTATGGAACTGTAAGGTCCAACAGATGTTTGGGCAGGGATCCGGGAGAAGATGGGTAGAGTACCGTGGATGAGTTTGAAGATGCCGGTGAGGAGGAAGCGCAACAGGCACCGGAAATAACACCTCAAGTGGAATGTTTGTGGAATGAGAGGGTAAGGAGGTTTGGCCGGATGACAGTTGCAAGGAAAAAGGGAAGTGCCGGAAAAAAGGAAGGGAAGAGAGTAGGATTACAGATGCCCCTGATCCACAAGGGCGTGGGTAGGGCACATTATGTGCACTTGGTGCAGATGCACAAGAACAATTTTATTAAAGCAATCCCTCCTTTAACAGCGGGGGCAGGGATATATATATATACACATTTGAAAAACAGACCGCGTGTGTACCTCTTGCCGTGGGTGATATGAAAAGTTTGTTGGTGGCAATAGTGGGAGATCAGGCTGGGGACGTGTGCATTAAACCGGGGTACCCCGGGAGTAAGGTTAGACAATAATGGGCATGATGGCGCACCGTTCAACATCAGAGCGCAGTTGTGGGCTGCGCTTCGGCGAACATACCGTGATACCCCAGACTTACAGTCCATAATGCGGTACACTATGGGTGATGATGACCCCGCGCAATACATTATTGAGGTTCAGGAGATGTGGAGAGCGGAGACAGGTGACAAGTGGGACCGATAAGTTTCTCTTTTTTTTTTTGCCATCAAAAGGGGTTTACCTAAAGAAGTGCAGAAGGCACTAGATACAATTGTGGGCATTGAAGCGAAAAGGGTGAGCAGAAATCCAGACTATAATAATACACCACTGCAAACGAATAAAAGAATGTGAAAAGGAAATGGCACGACAGCTGTAGAAGTAAATGAGGCAAAAATGGAACATAGAAAGTTGGCTAAAATAGCTGTAGAGGAGACCGTTCCCACACCTGCACATACGGAGACGACCGGGAGTGAGCAAGCGCCTACCGATGTCTGAATAGCAGCGTTTTGTCCAGAAGGAGGACAAGGGCATTGGGCAGGTGGACCATAGTATCCCACCCAGGAGTGGCAACAAGGAGATCAGCAGTATGGGAGGGGCGGGTTTCGGCGGGACAGGGGGGGTTTGTAAGCATGGGACCAAGAGGGGTGGGTATGAGTCACTCAGTGTTGGAATTGCGGGAAGTGGGGGCATTTTTTGAGAGAGTATAGGAGCAGGCCAGGGCTTGGATATAATACATACAATAACTATCACCCACCACCCCAGAACCACAGCAAATATCAACACCAAGGATGACCTCCATACCCTATGAAATACACCAAGCATACACGCAACTCCCACCCTGGCCTCCGGGGGCGCAAGCATAACAGCAGTACCCACAACGAACCATGCCCCAGCATGGAAATGATAACATGCACATACCCAACGAAGTACTGAATGGCACCATAGTGCTATACCAATGGGTCAGCGTGATGGGGGAGGAGGGGGCCTTTTATGTTCCCCAGGATGAACACATTCCAGGATTAGGACAGCCCACAGAGACCGCTTGTGTGCCCAGTTCCATCTATGGCCATCCGCCTTGATGAGGAACCCTTGGTGGGTGCAGATATAGGAAACAAACACTTCATTTTTATGGTCGACACGGGTGCCACTAAATCATGCATCAGTGAGGGAGATTTCCCACTATCGGGCCAAACTCTTCACATGCAGGGGCTTCTCTTGGGCTGTCTCAACGATACCATACACTAGTTTGCCATCAAGATAGGGGGGGGAAGGTGGTAAGGCTCCCTGCTATATGCCGAATGCTCGCCAGTGAACCTGTTGGGCAGGGACTTGCTCAGCAAACTCAACATGACAATCTCTTTTATAGACAGTGGCATACTTTGCGCCACGCCAGGGATGTGCACAATGAGGGCAATGCTGATACTGCATGTAATGGGAGGAGAAGTGGTGGTTTGGGGGATTCCCATAGACCCGGACATGTTCGCGTATGGAATAACTATGCTTGTGGAAACTGTTAGGGAGAATTTTAATTCCTGTGCCAAAGTCCTCCAAACTTAGAGACCCCCAGCTCTTTTGCTGGACTTAGGACTTTTTAATTTTAACTCCTGTGTGAGTGGGACCTTTTTTCTCACTCTCTCATGTGTTTTTCCCTGATTTGGATATTATGTTTTCACTGTATTTGGATTCTGACAAACTCCATAGGTATCTGCTTTTTGTACTACTACTGTTCCCAAGAGTAGTAAGGTGAAATTAATCTTACTTATCTTTTCTCTTTGTAGGTCCAGCACACACCATCTTATCGGGAGTGCTGGGGGCGGGGGGTTACTTAGTAGCCCCTTATCCTACTTTCTCATGTAACATTTTTGGATACCCTCACTACTTAAAATGTCCGGTGGCTGTGGTTGAATTTGATCTACCTTTGTGCTTTTCTACCACAGGCTAAACCCTCAGCTGCAGTACAGCACCCATGGGTGTCCAAATGGCCCCTGTCTTCTTTTTTTCGCCATTTTCTGTTTGTGGGTCTTTCTTGGCTTTTACTCTGTGCGTTGAGACATATTTGAGCCCTTTGTGTGTTTTGCCTTTGGCGGGCGTCACCCCTGAAGCCCGCCCCTGGCTCCAGTGTGTCTGGAAGGGCAGGAAGTAAGGGAGGTTCCCGAAACTTCCCTATCCTTTGTCTCTAGGAGTGCCTGAACGAAACCAGTCCTGATTGGCTGGCTGTCCTAAAAGGACAGACACCCTGTTGTGTGATTTACAGCCTAGGCTGTGCATTAATGGGAAAACCTGCTTAAAAATCAAGGATTTTGAGACTACAGACAGAGTCGACCACTGGAAGAAACATACAATGAAGAAACCATGAAAAGAAGCCTGCTGCAACATCCTGGACCTCCAGTTGTCCGATGAAGCCCTGCTGCTCTGCTGACCTCCTTTTTCACCTTGACAGAGAAGCTCTGATGGGACGACTTCTCTCCTTGGGTTAGTGGGACCATCTAACCACGAGACAAACTCCACTTTGGTGCAATCCCCGAATTTCATTGCCTCTACGTTATTGCAGAAGCCCACTGCTAGGGGTCGAGTGTCCATAGTTGAGTGCAACGTCTGCCGCAGAATGAATCTGGCCAGAAGCTCCAGGAACCTCCTAAGGACACTCCAGAAGCTGGAATTCCCGATCTAGAGTCCAGGACCGAGGGAGCAAGGAAAGTCCAACCAGAGATTTATTCTGCATCAGTGCTGTTTGCGAAGCACTGAAACCGCAAAGTGTTGCTGAATCGAAAAGAACCCATAGCTGCTGATGAGCTTCCTGAATACCGCCGCAGGAGCCCTCCAGACGTCCTCCCGATTGTCCCAACGAATGAGGCTCAGGAACCAAGGTCTGCATAGCTGTAGCAAGACGGAATCCAGTTGGACCACGCTTCGTTTAACCAGACGTATTGTTTGGGCTTGGGTGTACTTCGCTTCTTGCCTTAAGTCATGCTGTCTCACTTGAGATTTGCACCTGCCTAACTTTCCGAATTGATTTTAACTCCCCTTTGCACTCCCCTTTGCACTCCCCTTTGCACAGGCCTAACAGCGTGTGTGTCTTCAGTGATTTCCTTTTGAACAATATGACTTTGTGAAAGACTTTGATCCAAGAAGTGCATCAGAACTATTGACTTTGTCCAAAGAAATATGGCTATAAACCCTTTGACGTTGGCATTGCTTGTCTCTCCATAGGTTGTTGCTTGTTGAACACTGTTACTGCTGGGAAAGGCTTACCTAGACTTCATTGGAGGATTCAGTTGTCCTCACCTTTTTATTTCCCCAACCCTTTCTGCAACCTAGAGTCTACAAAGTATATTGGTGTGATATATAAATGCAAATACTATCCTTATAGTTGAAATCACTTCAGGGTGTAGGAAAAGTGTATTATGCATACCCAAAGAATATTCACCAGCTTGATTGATTGATTCAGTAAAGTATTTCCAAAAGCTTACTTGAATTGTTACGAAGAATTGCCTTTTTAAAGAATACTTATTTAAAACTGATGTTAAATAAATAATTATTTATAACTGAAACCTTGGGTAGAAGTGTTACTTGGCTACTTGCATTGACTGATTCCATCTGTACAGCTCTACAGTTCACATTTACCCCTCTTGAGATAGGCCTGGCTGCTCAGTCACACTACCAACCTATGTAGTACAGACCTATACCAAAAGGTGGGTTACCTAATACCAAGCAGCTAAGTCGTGGGTAGTCTCACAGAGCGTGACTGCACCAATTCTTACCTAACAGAGGCAGTGCCTCAAATTGGCAAAGGGTGTTGGCGAGTGCCCAAAAAGTTCATATTTCACCCTATGGTTTACCCCAAGTTGACGGCAGGTACAATACTGTCTCTAGATTTGCACGGGTTGGTGGTTTCTGCGAAAAGGATTGTTTTGATAGGGACCGACCAAGACCGGTGTGAATGGCGCACATTACTTTGCATTGACCCCACGGTGTCTCTGAAGGAGGTGACTGATGCAAAATTGTTTTGAGGATGAGCCAGATGACGGAGAAATAGTGCTAGCTATCTTTATCCCCTGTGACGTAATGGTGCAGTACAGGAAGGCCCAGTGTCCACTGATGGCCCTTTCAGCCCCATCTCAGTTAGTTAATGCAATTTAAAGCAGGTGCCAGAGAGACTGTGGACCACTAAACCCCATGATGTAGGGCTCCTACAGGGAGTGACCCCAACACAGAACACTGAAACGAGGAGAAGTACTACCGGAGTAAAACAATATCCACTCTCTAGGGAGGCAGAGTAGGGAATTAAGGATACCATCAATGCCCTCCTCAACCAAGGGATAATTGTACCATCTACCTCACCATGTAACACAGCTATATATCCTGTGAAAAAGGCCGCAGGGGGCAATTGGAGAATGATCCAGGATTTGCACCCCCTAAATTATGTGCTGCAGCAAGAGTTTCCTGTGGTTCCTAACCTGCCACGATCTTGTGTAGCATTCCCAAAGAAGCAACACATTTCACAGTAGTGGACCTCACAAATGCATTGTTCTTGATACCATTACACCTAGAGTCACAGTACCTCACCACTTTGGGGAGGAGGTTTGAACACACATGATTACCTCACGGGTACTGTGAAAGCCACAGAATTTTCAACAGAATGCTCCACGCAGTCTTAGGCAACATCCAAGTATCCAGCACGATAATCTAGTATGTCAACGACCTGCTGGTGTGCAGAGACACTGAGCAACACTATAGACAAGACTGTTAAACTTTTGCAACCCCTGGCTCGCAAGGGGTACAAGGCTAACAGGGCAAAACGACAATACTGCCTACAAGAGGTTTTGTATCTAGGACAGTTAATATCAGCAAATGGTAAAAGAATAATATCGGACTATGCCGCCTCTGTGAGCGTCACCCCACAGCCCACAACAGTAAAGGAAATGCAGACGTTCCAATGGTTGTGCAGATCATGGATCCTTGATTACGCAGCATATACAAGGCTGCTTCTACAGGGCCTCAAAGAAGCACACAAGCCTGACAACAGAATAGTATGGACTGAAGAAATGTTACAGAATTTCACTGAACTAAAAAAGGTGATTTTAACTGCCCCTGTGTTAGCATCCCCAGATTATACACATGAATTCTACCTATTCTCAAACTAACAGCCGGCCCAGGACTGCCGTGTTTAGACAGAAAAGCACAGCGGGCCACAAGAAAATTGACCTACTACAGTGGCACGTTAGACTCAGTGATGCAAGGCAGTTCGCTTGCGAACAGGCACTTGCGGCAGCAGCGTTTGCAATTAAGGAAAGATGCACCATTGTGATGAGCTGGTCCATTACACTCTACATCGAACATGCGTTTTTGCCATTTTGGAAAGATCAAAATCCACTCTAACTACCCAAACAGCATCTGTATATGAGATCATCCTCTCCAGCACAAATATCCATAGTGTATGGTGTAAAACAGTGAATCCTGCAACAGTCATAACAGAAATGTGCACTGATGAGAATTTGGCCAGACCCGACTGTGCAGCCTACGAGTGGGAGGAGGATGGCATTCCAAAGGCAAAAGACCGGCCACCCGAGGGGGTGCAGCGTTCCTCTTCGTTGATGGATCAGCAACAATTGACCAGGACACGCGTCTCCGACATACAGGCGCAGCGGTGGGGCACCTTTTGGAAAGTGAATTTGAGACATTCATTCTAAAAAGACTACCAATGCATTATTCAGCACAGGCAGCGGAACTAATTGCACTTTTTTGAAGCGCTACAATCCTCACAGTGGATTGTCAAGTCACCATTTATTCTGATTCGGCATACGTCACTACAACACTGCACGCTGGTCTTTTGCCATGGAAAAGGAGGGGCTTTAGGAGGGCGGATGGGTCCCCAGTACAGCATGCAACATTATTAGACAAGATCATTTTCGCACTCTCCCAGCCTTCTGTAGTGATGGTTGTCAAATGCGCCGCCCACACTAACAACACTGACAAAGTATTACTCGGAAACACTGCAGCAGATACTGTGGCCTAAATCACGCATATCTCCCAGCACCAACTGTTGCTGAATATGTTGTCACAACACCTGTCTCATACAGTGCCCTGTCCATAGCACAAATTATTGAATTACAAGGAAGGGCCCCGGAGGAGGAAAAACAGTTGTGGGTCAAAAGAGGGTGCATACAGTCCCCTACTGATTTATTGTGGAGACAGGAATGCACAGGAAAAGCAGTGATGCCACACAAACTGCTGTTAATAGCTCCATCACCCTTCCCACAGCTCCAAACACCCTATTGCTGCTGATGTACAAGAGGACTGGTTTATTTCAAATATCCAGGAACACTTGACTAGTATGGTTATTAGGTGCACCACATGTCAAAGTTTCAGCCCAGGCATGGCATTCTGAAAACTGAGAGGCACTCTGCCCCGCCCCACTGGGCCGTTCACGAGTTACATATCGGCTACGCGGACATGGTCAACAGATGCAACGGGTCCCAGTATTTGATTTTCTGTCCCTTCTCACAATGGGTGGAGGCAGGTCCTTGTGTACATACAGATGCCAAATGTGCGGCAACATTTCTGGTCCGTGAATTATTCCCCCGTTAGGGCGTGTGCGATGTATTAAGGTTGGATAATGGCACACACTTTTTCAATGAGATTACTGCACTACTTGGCATTAAACACCGGATGTGTGCAATCTACCACCCCCAGGCCAACAGAGTTGTGGAGAGAATCAACAGACTCCTCAAAATTAAGCTGTCTACGTTTTGCACCACATTGTAGAAAAACTGGCTGCATTGCTTACCCTTGGCACTGTTTAGTTTGCGCACACAGCCCAGCAAAGACCATCATTTATCACCCCATGAGGTGGTAACTGGTCGCCGCATACAAAAACCCCTGTCTCCAATTAGGAAGGCATCAGACGCCCATAGGGCAGCAGCTGTTTTAGGTGACTAATTCAAAGACTATTTAACAACCCAAACATGAGTACTGAAATGTATTTCCCGACAGATTGCACCACCCCGATCAGAAGATGTGCCAGGCGCCACAGCTATCTCTATGACTTACTCCCCACCCACTCAACCTCTTCTGCCAGCAGAACCCGTCCACATTTGGTCCTTTATCCACAGGTGGAACAGTCCCAGGTTCAATGGACCATTTGTGATGGTTTTCTCTACTCCCCTTGTGGTTAAAGTAAAGGAGCTTTGCTGTTGGATTCACCTATGTTACGTTCAAAAGGCACCTTCGGACACTGCACCTGCACCAGTGCTTAATTTGTAAAAAAAATAAGTGCCAGGGCCCAAAAATTCTTGGCTCACTAATGCCAGCCCCGGCTGTGCCACGGCACCAACAGCCCGGCTCAGTGCTAGATCGACCGACCATGAGCCCATCACACTGTTGCTGCTCCATGTCAGATCTTTGGCGCTGCAGCAGCTACCGGCATGGGATAGTGGAAAGGAGCATGCATATCTATCTTTGTTTATTACACAACTTCTTTTATTTCATGTCTTAAATCACTGAAAGTACCGTGGGGTTAACTAGATTTTTCAGTTTGGAATTATCTTGCATTCTGGGAGTTATAGTTTACCATTAAAGCCACAATCATATCCTTTTGGCTTAACATGTTGTATACGTATTTACATGCTGTTATGTGGCTTTATTATGCAATTTGTAATTTTTGTACGTAAACTCTATAAGACATTATTACTGTACAGTGTAGTCCTTTAAATCCAACTATTTGAACCAATCTTTGTGATCCTGGTCAGACCCCTTCCCCTTCGACATCCCCCCCCACCATCCTGGCCATCTCTCCGACTAGCCCATCTCTAGCCGTGCCAGCTCTCCAGTCTGCTCACCTCTTTCTATGGACATGGCCCCCGAACCTGTTTAATCCGTCAAGCAGCCGACACTTTTGCAGGCTCTAGAAGTTGAATATTAAGTGTGTGTTTTTTAAAGTGTGTTTTTAAAAAGAAAATCCAAACACACTGAGCGTTGAATATATATGAGCAACTGGAAGATCGGTCACAATACATTAAGCAAGAGGCCAGGCATTAAAGGGGCTGGCAGTGCATGGCCAGGTATTATAAGGAATCAAATGTCCCTTGCCTTACGTAAAAGGAATATTGCAAGCCACATTTAGAAAATATCAGGTTACATGTATCTGTGACCAAAGGTGTATCCACATTATGCCAAGGAACCACTGAGCAGTTCCCATGTATGCCCTTGTGATGAAGTGTGCAAACAATGACATCTAAAGCGACCAGCATGTATGTACCCCCGGCTCTACTACACACTGTTTTGAAAAAAGTTCACAACAGACACGCACCACAGTAAATGATGACCGAAGAAAGTGTTAGTTATTAGCAGTAATTAGTGATAGCCAATGATTCCATGTATCTGTATTCATCTAAACATTTTTCTGAGGCGTCACATTAAATATTCTGAAGCATGCTCTGCATGAAAGTTGCACAAAAAGTAAAATTTTCAAAACACATACAAGTTAAGATGCACACAAACCCGTTGCTCGCCAACGTTGTCAGACAGTTAAGCATTTAAAGTGTGCCATAAGCGGAGAAAGGCTCATCTGTACTTACCAACAAAAGCCGTAGGAAAAATAAAGCCGTCCTTTGGGTTCTGGGCTTATTTTACGAACTTAAAAGGGAAGTGTTCCTTTTCCAGGCTGCAGGAAGGTTTTGGGCGGACTGGTGAAAGGATCGCAAAACGATCCATCAGGCTGGGTGCAAAACTATTTTTTTTCCAGTCAGATAAACTGTTCTGTGAGTATTTACCATTCTGTGATGCAGACCAGGGCTCGGCTTTCAGCTGATAGGAGCTCTAAGGGGGTTTCCTGTTTACAAAGCCAGACACCAACAGTGAGGCGCTGTCTCTGCGTTTGTGCCCTTGGCTGCTTCCCTTTTACGAGGCACGGAGCGCGTGGCGAGTTACTCATGCGGTAAAAAGGAAACAGGCCGATTAGTGCCATTAACGTTCACTGATGCATGGGTGAAAGTGCACTCTAAAGTTGTGAGCATGCTGATGTGTAGTGGTGGGTCAATTGATTGTGACCGAGAATTATGCTCTGCAGTTAATGATGATTGCGTGGCAGGCGTTGGTGCCATCAAAGACCCATCCTCCAGTGTGAGAAAAAGAGCCACTGGGAGCAAGGCAGCAGAGCTGCTCACTCGCAGTTCACGCAACCCACCCCACCCACAACAATTTGTTTTGGATAGAGAACACTTCCTGAGCTGGTGCTGCATCCTGACTGGCGCCACGCCGGCCCAGCGGGTGGCTGGAGCACTTAACAGCAGAGCATCATTCATCATAGAAAGTTAACACTTAATTGTTAACTTTCTTTGATGAATGCCTCTATCTCCGCAGCAAGCCGTGATTAAGGGCAGCTGCAGAGGGAGTGCCAGTGCTGAAAAAACAATGTCGGTGTTGGCCACCGGCAAACACCGCCACAAATTAAGCACTGCCCTGCACCCTAAAAGATTGGTAGTGTGTATCTACCTCATTTCCCTTGCACTAATAGTGTACAAATTTGAATTGCCCCCCAACCCGTGCACATGCCCAGTTTCTCAGAATGTTATATTTGCACAGGAGATGCTTTCTTGCGCCCTCCCTCTTTCTCTCCCCATCTCCCTCTCTTTCGTGTGCATTAATTTTGCCTTGCAGACAGTCAAAGAAGATGGTACCAACACACTCAAACAGCTCATTATATGGTAGAAAACATTCTCCTTTTAGTGTTAGAAAGCATTCTGTTGTAGTGTTATGTCCAGGTTTTCGTACTCTTACATGTGTGCAATGCACTTTATAGCAGGTATATTCGCTATTCCAATGTTTATTTTAGGGATCTATTTAGGAGCTTCTTTTATATTAGAAGGACATATAAATGAGGGGGGTTGGGTGGGGGTAAAGGAAGACATTACAATTTCACTGTAAATAATACGTCAAACGCACACTCAAATGAAACTGAATATGTATTTTTTCCAAGGCCCAACCTTACGCATCAACACGTCAACAATTCTGTTCATTATAAGAAATCACCCTCTTGCACCGGATTGTTAGAATATATCACTAGATCTCTTCTTTTTTCAAGATATCCTAATGCTTTTTAGAACAAAAACCTTACAGATGTAAATAATATTAGTAGTGTTATTAATGAATCTATAGGTGCACCCAAGCGTACAAAGAGACAAGCACGAAGGGCGAAATATGACGACTACCACTGGCTTGGTCTTGACACCATAGAAGATGTGCGTCACCCAGAACTGTCCAATACTTGGAATACAAATGTGAGCTCGTTCGGGAAGAACAAAGTGAATGAAAGCTGCTATATGTGTTCATTGATACTGCATGCGCCAGGGGCACCCAAGGTCCTAGTGCCACAAGAAGTACCAATTCTAGAGGTTCAATGCCTAGTACATATTGTGCTATGTAGGCTCAGCAGCACTTCCAGGCACACAATGTGAGACTGGAACTTATTGATCCGGATTGCCGGCAATGCAACAAAAATCCAGAAAGCAGACAATGCCTAAAAATACTGTATTTGGTGATACAAGCACTCAAATACATGAACAACAAATGGCAAGAAAACACATTTAGCTGCATGGCAGAGGGCCTAATGGGATACGAAGAAGGATTTCTGGCCGAGTAGAAGAAGCATGTGCACATTTCTGTACTGAGCGCATCACAAAACTAACATGGAAAAACCATTGAAAGTGCACAGTGAGGAAACATATGAACTTTGCCTTTATAGTGCCGGAACAATATTTGTAGGGGCCAACGAATATTGCAATAAGACTTTGCTCATTTCTGAGCCTTGGAATCCCAGAAGTACATTTGCAAAGGGGGGCCAACAGCAACTTTCTTCCCAACCACACTTCCAGCCTCTAAAGAATAAACAACAAACCTGTTGCCAGCACCCGAGTTCTACACCCTCCCTTGGAAAGAGAAAAGTGAATTCCTATGGAGGAAGAAAAGAGCGATCTGTCCAAAGACTCATCAAACTTGCTCAATGAAATACTGTACGAATACAGACTTTTCAGCAAGGCAGAGATTTTGTTCGCCTCCATGTTACTGGCGGTGTGCAAGCTGCGGTCAACACTAAATGGCTGCAGATTGCCGGGGATCTGTCATCCAAGTGGCCAGGACATGGCCATCGCTTTTGGATCCAGTTATTGGGGGTGGACCAGTGCGGGTGGATCACCTGGATGAGGGGTCTTCGGGGAGTGGAAGTGGGACACCAGAGGGTGAGACCCGCTGTCCTCTTCCCTGTAACACCTTTTACCTATCCTACCAGGTAGGATACCTAGGAACTCAACCCCCCTTTCCCGACACCAACACCTTCTCACAGACAGTTCACTGTGAGCGACAACGGACTAATACCAGAGCTGTATACCTGACATGCCCCAACACCACGGTCAAGCAAGGTCAGGCAATTACAGATCATTATACACACCTGACTTCCATCACACTGCCCCACACGGATCAAAGGTGTAGCACGAAAGCACACTTTGAGCGAGGCGAGACACACGAGGAAACAGTAGTTCCAAGATGATTTAATACAAGGAGAAAGACTGCAAGACCGAAGAGGGTTGCAAGGACGGAAGTACCCTTGAGCTTTAAGGACCGTTACTTTCGTGAGCCTTGGAAAGTGAGAAACCTTAGACTCAGAATTAAGGCTGATCAAACGTGTACAATGTGTCGGAGGTACACAGGGCTCTCAACTGTCGAGAATGAAGGCAGAGAGGAGTGATTGCTGCTTTGGTACTGTCCTTGGCTCCTACAACAAAGCAGCATCAGAAAAGACAGCATAGTCGGAGAGACTGATATCAAACATGCTTGTCTATGAACAGTGTATGTGGCATTTGTAAGGAGCAACGCGAATAATTGGAAACCAAAAGGAGTAGCCAAACTTTGTAATTGAACTTTGGGAGGCCACAAACGGATACCATACACACTCTGTTAGGTATCCAACTGATGCTCAGTGTGAGAAAAAGTAATTTTAAGATCGAAGTGGTCATGGAATGAGTCAAGCCAAACCCTATGCACATTTGAAAGTCTTCGATAATTTAATGTACATCATACTTGGTCCAAGCCTGTCTGAGGGAGACTTAATTGAGTAAGTGAAAGGGATCTGAGCCCGGAAGCGGGGGATCCAACATTGAACTTTTTGGTTTCAAAGGGAGCTGAGCCCAAAAGATGGGGATCCAACGTTGAACATATATTGGCAAAGTGATCTAAACCTGGCTGAGGGCGATCCAGGGTAAACACCCAAATTGAACACAGAAAAAGGAAAGGAACATGTGCGTGTTATTATTCTTTTGTACACCAGGCTCTCGGAGTCAAGAGGCTTGAAAGAAGCAAAAAGACTTGGACACAGAGGTCCTGAATTGTGAAAACCGAACTGTATCCTCATGCCGCAGAAGCCAGAGTGTGTGGTTTGCTAGAGTGACCTGCCTTGCCCTGTGCTGAAAACGTCGGAAATGGAGGCCAACAGCCTGACCATCCTGACTTATCATTTTGTGAACCCTTCTTTCTTTCATGAACATCACCCCCCATTATTTGTAAATTAGTAGTAAGGATTGCAATAGGTTTTTTAGTATAGGCCCTTTTCATTTTGACAAGGCTCCACTATGACTGATGGAAGGAGGCGTGTGCAAAAAGATTGGGGATTCCAGTTGCACATTCGTATCTCCAAAGATGCTGAGAACAGCTCTCTCTCCCTCTCCCTCTCCCTCTCCCTCTCCCACTCCCTCTCTCTCTCTCTCTCTCTCTCTCTCACACACACACATAATCGAAGCTGTACACAACCTGGGGGCGCGCATGAAAAAGGAATACAGAGTGAAGATTGGTTCAATCTGACCTCCTCTTGGGCTCCATCCTGGCTGGGAGCAATTGTGAAAATGCTGGCGACCGTCATTTCTTCATATTGGTCATCTTTTGCACGTGCCAAATGGGACGCCAATGTTGTTCCAAAGCAGTGCCCAATAGCGCAATGATGATGGTCTCAATTGGGGTAACATCCAAAACACCTTGCGGTGCCGAGACGACCCAAACAAGCCCTGTATGATAGAGCTTAGTCATCCCTTAGACCCCCCTTGGCACAATCGCCACACCCCCACCAGACCCCAAGAATTATACAGAACACTGGGTTGATTTAGCTGGGGATGGGGGTTGTATTTACATTACATGTACCCCAAAGGAATATGCCAGTCTGGAGCAAGTTTACGAGATGTGTGCAGAGCATGGGTTCCAAAAGAATGGTCACCGCCATATCTGGAAGCTGAAAGTTTGGAGGGGGGAGAAGAAAATATATTGGAACTTAGCTGCAAATGACACTGCCGGGGAGTTTGTTAATTTGGGATTAACGAAAGGGGGAATGTTGGGAAAGAGAGAGCAGGGTCTTTCCACCCCCCTAGTCGATAACGAATGAGAAATAAACGCTAAGAGAGATCATCCAGGGAGGAGGGTGCGCGATCACATTAGTGCATGCATTACAATCTATATGGTAGATGCGGTGTGAACGCCCTCATGGCGAACAGCAGCCATCTTAGAATTTAGGTCTAGGCGCGGCGTACGGCATGATGTGTGTGTTAGCATTAGATCCATTGAATACGCGCGGACACCACTCCCACCCTAGTTAGGTTTCAGAGATCCATACAATCCTTCATTGTCCAAAAGGTTACAGGCCCTCGTGCCCTGGGAAGAATGCAACCTGCAAGTTCATGCAAAAGGAGCAGAGCGACTCTTGGCAGAACCATCACACAGGATAGATATCGAGGCCCTCCTGCCCCCAACGATCCCCACATAAGAAATACAGCTTTGCAATGCTTTCATCATGAGACCCCTGCGTGCCATGGCACTATCCAAACCCAGACCACTGACCATAAAACGTTTACACCCTTCGATCGATTACTAAGTTCAGAAGGCAGGGCTATCGCGTCGTCAGAAATGGGTCACGCGATTTGTGCAGCTAGGTGCTGGGTGGCATCAAATGATAGCCTAAAACTAAGGAGGAGGAGGACCTTGGGAGTTGCTGATCAGTCTGGGAGCAAGTGGAGCATGCAAGTTAATGTGACCTTGGCTCTCCCCACGGGCCCATCCCTGTATCTGCCAGGTGCATTGTTACAATGATAAAATAACATTGTTTTTGCAAGTAACTAATCAATTGTTAGGCCCCCTTCACTGGGGATGACAAGCTCAGTAACGCCCATATGGACAGAAGAAGACGGACCAATGGCCTGTCATGCCCTACGGACAGGCCCTACATGTATAGGACTCCTCAAATCTGTATTGTACAATTGTACTATATGTAATTATGTCATCAGTGACATAGTTTGTGCTTAGAACATTTTGCTGTTAAACTGGCTCACACATAGAAAGGTACATTGACTCACATCTAGAAAGTGCTCACAAAGATAGAACTGTGATTTACTTGCCTTCGCCACACACTTAGAATCACTCTTGCCAATCTGATTCACATCTAAAAAGTGCCCACCGAGATAGTACTGTGATTTATTTACCAGTGCTGCACACTTAGAAACTGTTCTTGTTAGATTGAGTCACATCTAAAAAGTGCCCACGCTGCTAGTACTGTGATTTACTTGCCTGTGCCGCTCACTTAGAATGTGTCTTGTTAATGGAGTCAAATCTAGAAAGTGCCAGCTGTGATAGTACTGTAACTTATTTGCCTGTCCCGCACTATAAGAAATTGTTCTTGTTAGATTTATTCACATCTAGAAAGTGCCCACCGAGATAGTACTGTAATTCATTTTGCGCGTCCCGCACAATCAGAAATTGTTCCTGTTAGCATGATCCACATCTAAAAACTGTCCACTGAGATAATTCTGTAAATCATTTGCCTGTTACGCACTCTTAGAACGTGTCCTTGTTAGCTTGATTCACATCTAGAAAGTGCCCACTGAAATAATACTGTGATTTATTTGTGCAGCACACTTAGAAAATTGTTCTTGTTATATTGATTCACATCTGGAAGGTCCCCACTGTTATAATACTTTCATTTATTTGCTTGTAATGCACACTTAGAAATTGTTCTTGTTGGTTAGGTAGGTGCCCACTGAGATATTTCTGTGATTTACTCACACTTAGAAACTGTTCCTGCTTCATTGATGCACATCTGGAAAGTGCACACTGTAATAATACTGTAATTTAGTTGCAGCTCATCTAGAAAGTGCCCACTATGACTTGGAATGTGTTCTTATTAGACTGACTCACACCTAGAAAACTGCACTGAATCTCAACTACAAAGTACCCACGGAGATAGTACTGTGATTTAATTGCCTGCGCCGCACACCTGGAATTGCTCTTGCTGGTCTGATTCACTTCTGGAAGGTGCCCACCAAGATGGCACTGTGATCTGTTTAACTGTGCCGCACACCTAGAAATTATTCTTGTTGGATTGATTCATAACTAGAGGGTGTCCACTGGGATTCACCTGCCTGTGCTGCTCACTTAGAATTTGCCTGTCCCATGCTCTTGGGAATTGTTCTTGTTAGATTGAGTCACATCTAGAAAGCTACATTGATTCACATCTTAAAGTGCCCCGCACTGTGATTTCGTTCGATTCACAACTAGAAAGTGCTGCCCGAGATAGTACTGTGATTTACCTGCCTTTGTTTTAAGCACTGCTACTGCATCTAGACTGCCATCCCACAGTTGCCCTCTTTGGCCCTCTCCCACTGCCCTGGTGTCCAGAATCTAGATGCAAGTTGTACATCTAGGGTCACTGTATCTATTGTTACTAGTACATCAATCTCTAGGTACTGCCGTTGAACTCCCCCCGGGATGGAGATCCCAGCTCATCAGATACCTCTGGATACCAGGATACCGCCCTGATCCTTAGCCTCCCTGTACCACCACCCCCCCATGGCTCACCCCTAGCAGCGCATGGCCCGTGCCCGAGTACCCAACTTCAGGACTCCTCCCTCTAACACCCTCCTGATCGCAAACCATGACCCCTACCCCCGTATATCAATACACCCGGACACCGACCCGCCCACTCTCCTACCATCATTCCTCGTCTAACTCTAAGATCAGAGGAGCACTCTGGCGTGCCAAACACCTGCCTCCTCAAGCGCTCATCCCCCTTTCCCCATCCCATCCTAACACTTCGACTTCCAATCTCCTTCTGACATCTATTGAGAACACCCTGATACCCCAGCCCATACACCACGCTCATTATCCAACTCCCAAGCCAGGGGAGCCCTGTGGCGCTCCAAACAGCACAAATTCACTTCCACACCGTCCTTGTGTCCTCTGAGGAACCCCCCTCCCTCTCATCCAAACTCCAATGCCGCCCTCCCTCTCCCCCTTAGCCCACTTCGGAACTCGCCACCCTCTCAACCAACCTCCCATACTGCTTTCTCCCTCCCCCTTAACGCCTACTTGACTCCTGCCAACAAACCCCCCCTTCATATTCCTTCCCTTCTCTGAAAGCAGCTTGTCTCGCCCTTGCTAGAACGGTAGCCTCATCTCCCTCCCCCTCTCACCCCCCCACTCTCTCTCACACACCCCTATGGCACCACAACCCACAAAATGCAGAAAACGTGACTGGTACTCTCCCTCAACCCTCCACTCCTAACTACTTCAGCCCCAGCCCAATCCCCCAGCCTCTCCTGCCCCTACCCCCAAACACTCCCCTCTCCCAGTTTCCTCCCCCTCTCTCTTTACTTCTCACCCTGTACACCTAAACCCCCAGCGCCCTCCAGACGCATTCCAGAATCAACCCACCTAAACCCCCACACCGTAAATGATCCATTCACCACCCTCCCTTGACCCATCCCTCGTCTCTCACACACCTCCACCCATATACTCCTCCCGCCCCATCGACGTAACCCTCTCACCTGACAATCAAAGTCCACAGCCACACAGCCCCTCCTGTACCCCACCTCAACCGGTCTGAACCACCCAGAATGTTCATACCACACCGACCACCCACCGGGCACCCACGTCTGCCAAGCTCCCACTGCGATGAGCATCACAAAAACCACCACCCCTCACAAAGTCACATGAATCCTTGTTAATGCCCACTTCTTAGCAAGAAACAGACCCAGCATCTTTGACCTCCTATCCTCTGACAAGCCCGACCTCATTTTTATCACCAAAACCTGGTTCTGCAACAACTTTGCCCCAGTAGCACACGAAGCCTTCCCCTCTGGCTACTCGCTTATCGCCCACAATAGACCTTCCAGAGGTGGAGGAGTGGCAGTCCTCTTCAATCCTCATTTCTCCGTCTCACTCGTCCAATCCCAGACATGTATTGCCTCCTGTGTATCCCTTCTAGTAAAACTCTCGCTACTACCGACTTTCACCCACAGCTTCCTACTCATCTACAGACCCCCTGGATAAGACAGACATTTCGGCAACAACCTCTGTGACTCAATAGCTACTATCCAAGTAAATTGCCCTTCTCTTACACTCCTTGGAGACTTCAATATCTGGTTCGATATTCCCAACAACCCCATGACTCATCCACTGGTTGACAGTCTTGATGCGCTCAACCTCTCCCATCAGACCACTGTTCCAACCCACTCAGGTGGGCACACCCTTGATGCAATTTTCAGCTTCCAGGACCTTATTTATATATCCCGTCCCAAACCACTCATCGTGCCATCCCTTTGTCTATCCACACACATGCCCCTCCTCCTACAGCTCCCCGGCCCCCACCCCTGATCTCAAATGCTAGAACAAAGTCAAGATCCTCCCCGGCCTAGCCGAAGCCCTGCTTCTTCGTCCCCCAGCAATGCTGCCCCCAATAGACCCTTAATCATTGATTCCTTCGACTCCTGGCTTAAAGACTCACTAATTCCTCTCACTTCCTCGCTCTGCATCTTCACGCAAAGGTCCATCCCCCAAATGGTTCACGCCCCTCCTGAGGAATGCCAAAAAACAAAATAACTCTCTTGAATGCAAATGGCGAGCATCTAAAACCGATCTCAACAGATCCATGTTCGTCCTGCACCACCGTAACTACAAATCCGAAAGGCCAAAAAAGCCTATTACAATAAACAAATTCTCAACTGTGGCAACGGCAGCAAAGAACTCCACAAGATCATATCAGGATTTGTGAAACCTACGTGCACCTCTACCCAATCCACCCCCACACAATCACTCTGCTACTCCCTCTCCCTACATTTGTACAACACTGCACTTGAAAGTACGACAACCTTTAACGCCAAACTGTCCTTCCTCTCCCCTTGCCATCACCGACCCCCTCCTGATCCCATTGCCCTGACGCCCAATTTCCCTACTTTCGACTCCTTCAAACCCATCTTCAGAGACGAGTTCCTTGACCTACTATCAGCCAGCAAATCCTCTGGGTCGCCCCTCTGCCCCTGGCTTGCCTCTGTCCTGAAAGAAATAGTCTTGTCTGCCTGCGCAGGAAAACATGCAAGGGCCATACTAAATGACTCCCTCACCTCTGGCATCTTCCCTGATGCCTTCAAAATAGTGCATATCAAGCCACTTCTAAAAAAGACATCCCTTGACCCCAAGAATTACAGGCCGATCTCAACACCAGATTTCTCGCGAAACTCATTGACCTGACAGCATACTCCCAGCTCAACTCCTTTATAGAATCCTACTGTCTCCTCGACCCCCTTTCACAATCAGGCTTCAGACCGCAACATGGAACTGAACCTACTCTGATCTAGATTTGGGATGATCTTAAAGTTACTGCAGACTCTGAAGGCTGCGCAGCACTGATTTTCCTCGATCTCTCTGCAGCCTTTGACACGCTTAACCACTCGATCCTCCTCGTCTGCCTTCACTCCCTAGGAATCCATGGCACTGCTCTCCAATGGATTGCCTCCTTCCTCAGCAACAGGAAACAAATGACCCTCCTTTCCCCTTTTGCCTTAACTGCTCGCTCAGTGAACACTTGAGTAGCCCAAAGCGCATGCCTATCTGTATTTTGTATTTTATTGATTTATAAAGCGCCTTACGCCAAAGCGCTGTACATGGAACAACATAATACATAAAACATGAACGATAAAACTGTTGAAGCATTACAATATGAATCAATCAAACAACAAAACAGTGAAAAGAGCAATTAACTGAAGGGGAGGGAGGAAAGGGAGATGGGAATATCTGCTCTCTTGTTCAACCTCTATATGACTACTCTACCAGGAATCATCCGCATGCACAACATCTCCTGTTACATCTACGCTGACGATACCCAAATGATCCTAAGAATTCCGAAATCATGCACCAACCCCCATCCTTACCTCAAAGCTTGTCTCCGCGATATTGACCGATGGATGACAATAAACCACCTCCTTCTGTACCCTGATAAAACTGAAATCATGGTGTGCTGCAATACTACCCTTCTGCCACAATCGCTCCCATGACCCCTGTCCCTCAGCCCGGCGCCCCCCCCCCCTCTTCCGATATAGTCAAAACCTAGGCTGCACTATGGACTCCGGCCTAACCCTCTCCTGTCAGATCAACGTGTCAAAATGCTGTCACTGTCACCTCAAACTTCGCAGACACATTTTTCCCTACCTCTCCTACCCGAACAGACTTGCTGCAGTTATGTCTATTGTGATGTTGAGACTGGTCTATGCCAACTCCCTATAACTAGGAGATCCAGCATACCAACTCAACAAGCTCCAAAGAGCTCAAAACGCAGCCGCAAAAGTGCTCCTCACCCTGGTTCAAAGAGAGCACATCTTACCTGCTTTCTGAACCCTCCACTGGCTCCCAGTCAGGCGAAGGGCCACCTTCAACACCCTATGCATCACTCACTGAGCAGCGCACAAGACCGGGCCAATGTACCTATAAGAAAAGACAAAACCCTACCTCCCATCTCGCACTCTAAGATAAAGCACTGCCCTCCTTCTATTGATTCCAACCTCTAACTCTGTCAGGATCGGAGGATCCGCCTTCTCAATCTTGGCCCCAACTCTGTGGAACTCACTCCCACCACATATGCGACACACCCAAGACTCTATGACCTTCGGCAAAGCTCTAAAAACTTGGCTCTTTCCGTATTACTGACCACCTGAGAAGACCTAATCCTTGCAACCGGATGGCAAATGCTCAATGAGATCCCAAGCAATGACGCCACTGAGTATGCTTATTAAGTCACTATTAAGCAAACCCAAGCTTGAAATCCAGAATAGCGAACTCCTTAGTTCATAACTCCACCCAAACTCTCACCTTCCATATCACAATGCTTACTCTCTACTCTCCACCAACACACAATTAGAGTGCAGCTGTGCAGCTGCACCCCTTGATCAATTTTGGCCTAGCTGCTTACATGCGAACATTACCCCAGCTAACGCAGCTACATCCCATGACAAACTGGCCTAGCTGCACACATAAGTGTCCTACACAGGCCTAACACAGCCAGAAAACCAGTCAGGGTGTCCATCCTCCAAACTGCACACATTCAACTGATATCAATACCACCACACCTAATCCTAGGATGCAGCTACCATCAAGCAATTACATCAGCTGCACACATAACTGGTGCACCCAAGCACCTGATGACTCCTTACTCTCTCAACTGACCTGGACCACGGTCCCCGAGGGCGTTCAACCTACCAGCGCTTTGAGGTCAAACCAATGATATATAGAGCGCTATATAAATGCCAAATAACATAACATTATAACATGCTGCACATGCCTACAGAGCGCAGAACGTTCGCCGGCAGCAGAGTTCTATGCTGATGCACTTGTATTTTGTACTAATCAATACTTGTTGTCCTTGCAAGCAGTATCTTAGGCCTTTTTCCATAACGGACTGTATTTTTTCTGGTGTGGGCATGCAGTGGCGTACCTTCACCATGCCTTGTCCTTTGTAAGTTTAGTTGCCGAAGGAGATTGATTTTCAAGCGCTTTAAGAATTTTAAATAACTCTCCAGTGTCCAAGCTTACATTCCTAATCGTGTCGCGTTTCCTGACTTTTTGGCCTGAATGATAGCAGACTTAGAACTCTTAGATTCCACAGGATAAGCCTGCTTATTCTTGGCAGTTTTGAGTTTAAGCCATATTTTGCAGGCTTTACGCTTGGCTACCATTAATTTGTGAATCTCAGAAGATACCAAGATGTTGAGGTTTTCTTTGCGGCTTTTCATGGGAGCGATCTGATGCACAGCTTTAGCCAATGACATTTGGTACACACCGGCTAGATTGTCAGCTGTTTCATCGTTAGCTAAATCATGTGAGGGAGATGCCACAAAAGGGGCTATGGCTTCAGATTTGAGTATTTGTGAATTTCTAGATGCAACTGTAATTCTTTCAGGCCTTACCTATTCCACCACATTGCTGATAAAATGTTACAATGAATAAAACTGTGATCATACTATGGGCATAGTAACATTTCTACCTTTTCAATGTAGACATTACTACTGATAAGCCAGTCCAATGCCTTTGCCTTGATATGTGTTGGTCCATACACCTGATTAGTAAACCCTAGATCCCTTAATGATGACTCGAACAACATTGCTGTGGAGTCAGAACTGTTTGAAAGCCATACGTTGAAATCTCCATAAAAACATATTTCGATGTGGGTTTAAGTATAGGAATCAGCATGACGATGAATTGATCATGAAATTCAGGCATCGGAGTGGGAGGGTGATATAAAAGTACAAGATTAATTGTAGTATTAGGGTCTGTTAATAACTTGACATGAATGATGTGACGCCCTAATGGACCTTGAATAATTATCTCATGAAGAGCCAGGGATGAATTACAAATCAGTGCAACCCCACTACCTTTACCCAGCTTACTATCAGCTAAGAAGATATTAAACTCTGTTGGAACAGCCAAGGATAGCAATTATCCAGCAGCAGCATAAATCCATGATTCAGGGATTGTAAACACATCATTCTGATGGGCAAGAATATATTCTGCAACATCTGTTGAATGTTTAACTAAGGAGCGGGTGTTGAGTAAAGCACATTTTAAAGAATTAGTAATCACCTGTGCACCCCTGGTGGCAAGAGAGATGGTGAGACTATCTCTTCCGACCACTGGTTCATTATCAACTGGTGGAATTTCATCCTGGCCTGAAATTACCCTGTAAGAGTTAGGAGTATTGAGTCTCTCAGCCAACCACATTTGGCTATGAGCTGCATCACCTGTAGCCAAATAAGTCTTGTCTATAAGCGCGGGGGAGGGACAATCAGGATCCCTTGAGTCATATAGTGAGGGCATGGATACAGGCATCGCTACAATCGTGTCAATTGAGCTTTGGAATGCACAATATCCTCCTGAATTAAGGAGGCATAAGAGCTGCTTAGGTCTGCCGTATCATGAACTTTAATCTCATTGCCTATCTTCTGTTCACAGCTATATCCCTCATTTACAGCTGGGGTATATTGTGACCTTATTTCAAAGGAATATTTAGCATGATATTCCTTATTTAACAGAGGATTCAAGTTAAGTTGTGCAGTTGTAGTTGCAGCCGGTTCAAAACCCATGGCCAGGTAACGCTGTAGAATACAAGCCGCCCGTTGTGATTTAGGCAAAAACCAAGGTATTCGAACCTAACATTCTTCTTTGAATTGGCAGAGTAGTATTCTCACCTAGTGCAATAATAAACAAACCAGTGCACAGATTAGCACAGAAGAAAAGCAAAAACAGTCTTACCAAATAGAAATCACGGCTCACAAAGCTCCCAGCAAATATATTTATTTTTATTTATATATTTTTTGCCTTTATATATTGCACGCAAAACATCTCGCATCAAGGTGTTTGAGACCAGTTACATGATGCCAGTGGGCCAGCAATTTCATCAATCTTTGACTTGGCAGAGATACATGTTAGCACAAGCAGGTACTACAATAACCAATATTATTCATAGGTTGCAGAGAGGCTGCAGATTGGAACCATGGAGGAAAAATATGATTGACAGGTGGTTAGGCGAATAGCCAGCTTTTTAAGGCTTTTTCGAAATGCCCAGTAGGATTCTTCTGCTCTTAGTGTCTGAGGTAGTGCATTCCAGTGTTTTGCGGCAAGGACAGGGAATCTGGTACCTCCCACTTGGTACGCTTGTACTTAGGTCATACTAGTCTATGGGTGTAAGGAGTTCTAGTAGGTCTAGCTGTTTGGTGCAGAACAATATTTTGAGTCAGATACAGAGGGTAATTAAAGACGTTTGGAGTGCTGGGAACTGTAGTACCACATCCACTCCCTAAAATGTGTTTGTTCATTTTAAACCTTCCACGTCATGCTCTTGGTTTTGTCTTCCAAACTTTTATCTGCTGACATGAGCTATTCTCGTCTGTTTTGTAATGTTTTAACAATATTTGCAGCTCTTCCATGCTACTTTCCACCTCTGTGACTTTCCATAAATGTGTTCTCACCAGCATCACCTTGATTCCTACCACAGTGGGCTTGTTTTTCATTGAAGAGCTTGAGTGCTGTAAGGCTTTTATAAGGCTGCTCAATGTAACTTGTTTACCGGCTGTATCATCGGAGCCCGATCCACCAACTCTTCGGTACAAGTGTCCCCTCTAGTATGTTACTGTTTCTGCAAGGAGGAATACTGATCTCTCTTCGGATGGCCTGAATGGGACATGCAGTTTGCTTGTTCATAGTCATGATCCGGTAAGCTGTGCCTCTCTCGATAACTCCCAAAATGTGTCTGTTAGACACAGATGAAAGAAATATGATCGTAACTCTCCAAACACAGCTGAGCATGGTTGCCGCTGGTACCCCACAATGCTAAGTCCCAGACGCCCGAGTAGAGTACATCTCAGGATCCAGTGTAATATTCCCCAAGGATACATTCCTCCTCCGTGAACCACTCCCATTTCCTTCTGTTCCTCACAGTCACTGATGGACTCCCGCCTATCGCCACGGACCACTACTATGTTGCCCCGGATGAGAAGGTGAGTCAGGGGGCACCGACGAGCCCACACCACTTCAGACCAACCAAAGAAGCACACAGTTCCATAACTCGAACTAACTTCCGCCGGTAGGCGGAAAGCCGGCGGCCGACGAAGGCCGAAAAAGGCCCTGTTAGCCCCTGCTTGCGCATGGATGCGCACGAAAAAAAAAAAAAAATCTTCAGACTTGCCTTCAAACTCCTGCAGTGACTAACTGTCTATGGCCACACATATTTCAGGACTATGGTACGCCGTTATGCAATCTACAACAGCATGTCTTTGCTGCCTCCTAAATCAAGGTAATATTGCTATTTGACTTGCTTAATCACCGTAATCGGATTTTATAGTGTCTCTCACTTGAAACCCCTTTTTATGTCTAAGGGCACTACTATACTGTCCTGACAAAACAAATCACTATTGCCTCCTAGGCTCATTATATAGTCATTTCTGTCCATTGTATGTACCTTAATTGCATCTGCCTATTGCAAAAAATCGGTTTACTGTGCTTAAAATTCGCATCTGCCAATTGCAGACATCTACCCACTGTGTCCCAATTTTACATCCATATATTACAACTTTTTCTGCCCATCTGCATTCACTCCTCTAATATCATTATTAATTGCAGCTCTATGTGCCGACTGCTAACTGTCTATTATTCTTAGCCAAAATCTATTGCTGTACCTATCCCCCCGATTACTACAGCCTACAGTTCTTAACTCCTGCACACAATGATGCCCATAATCACCAGCAAGGTCTTCACCACCAACTCTCTTACCACCCCCACTCTGCTCACTCTTCTACTCACACTCTCTATTCTACTTCCTTACACCGCTCTTTCTTCTATGCAACTAACACCGCTGAACATCTTTTCTGTTCCTGCGCCACCTACAGCCTTGCACACCTCTAATACATCACAACAGTTGTATCACTCTCATGCAGCTATTTCCTCTCCACCACTGTGCCTCAGCACTATGTGCAGACTGAACAGACTCAGAGCTCGCACTCTACCTTTAGAATACAGCTCTCGTCCCACACACACGGCATCTAGAAATGATAGATTAGGCTCCCGCTCCATCCACAAGTACACATCCCTCATCGAACATTCTATCACACTCAAACATTCACACACTAATCACAGCAGGCCCCTCCCTCCTATTACACCTGCCACACCAGATTCTGCCTCCACCCCCACCATCACTAACACCAAAAACACTCCCACACCTCTTATCAAATGTGCCCTCCTAAATGTGCGCTCCCTCCCAGCTCATGCATTAGAAATTGACGACCTTATAACCAACAATAACATTGACCTACTTGCCTATCACAGAAACGTGGTTACATGAAGCCTCCTGGCCCGCCGTCGCTCTTGCACTCCCACCAGGCTTTACTATCCTCAGACAAGACAGACCAGCTCAAGTGGGAGGCAGAGTAGCCATCATCTTCAAAGAGAGCCTCCCTCTTCGACTTATCACTCACCCCTTGACTAGCAACTCAGACATTTTGTCTGCCAAGCTTACACTGCCCCCCAACAGCACCATCAACATTCATGTGCTATACCGCCCCCCAGGTCTCTCTCTCCTTAGACTTTCAGGGTCAACTCATCCACATTCTCAGCAACAACATCAAAAGCTCCACCAAGACCCTTCTACTTGGAGACTTTAACTTAGGATTCAATGATTCTAAAGATAAAGCTGCTGATACCCTCACTAAGGAACGTATTGACTTAGGATTCACTCAAAAAGTATTGAATCCCACGCATTCCATAGGCCACACTCTAGACTGGGTTGCAGACCATGATTGCCTCACCACAATCACCTCCAATACAGCCATGCCATGGACCGACCACAACTGTATCGAATTCACTCTACCCATCACCAAAAGCCACAAAACTCTCACCCCTGGCCCCCCAACTAAAGTGAGAAGTTCCAAGAAGCTGAAAGAGTATAACCTCCGCCCATACCTTAATATCCCTGAGGTAGCCCCCCCCTTTCTCCAATGATCCTAATACCGTAGCAGACATTTATAAGGATACTCTCTTCAAAGCTATTAATATAATAGCACCATTTGAAAGCAAAAAATAAAAGAAATCACTACACTCAAATTCTTGGTTCACTAAGAACTACAGTTCTTGCGCTCTTGTAAAAGAGAGGCACAAAAAAACTGGCAAATCAATCCAAGTGACACTGCCAAAAATAGCTTTAACTTAATTGCCCACCAATACAAAGCAGCCATCACCAAAGCCAAAGCATTTAATGTACGCATTACTAATGCTAAATCGTACTCAAAGGAAATCTTCACGATCTTCAACGAGCTCATCTCGGTACCTAACACACCAGATGAAATAGTCAAAGATGAAGCCTGGTGTGCCAGTATTCAATCTGCCATGCTAAATAAAATCGATCTCCTCCAAAAACAAAATCCAGGATCACTGCAAAGCCCTACCCCCTCATTTTGGGTCAAAGCAAACCAACTCAATTCCCACCTCAACTAACTCCACCAAACCTGTTTTCACCTTCAGTGACATCACTGAATTAGAAGTAATGAACCTACTCAAAAACCTCAAACCCTCTATGTGTAAAGGGGGCATATGTCTCCCTAAGGAGTGCTCAGACCGTCTCACACCACTCCTGAAACGCTTCATGAATGCTTCTTTCAGAACAGGCATTATCCCTGACAGCCTCAAAGAGGCCTGGGTCCGCCCCCTCGTAAAAAAGCCTTCTCTCGACCCTCTACAACCAAATAACTACTGACCAATAACCACCGTGCCCTTCCTCCTTAAGGTATTGGACAAAGCCGCCCATAGCCAGATCCAACACTTCCTGGAAACCCACTCTATCCTCTGGACTAGGCAATCTGGTTTCCGAAAAGGACATGGTACTGAAACAGCCCTGGTGGATTTAAAGCATCAGATCACCCAAATCATGGGCAAAGGCAAGCCAGCCCTCTTGTTACTTCTAGGCCTCTTGGCTGCCTTTGATCTGGTTGACCACAAGACCCTCACATCTCACCTTACCAACTCAGCTAACGTCTCTAAAGAAGCAGCTCTCTGGGTCACCTCCTTCCTTAAAGGCAGAGCAATTAAGGTATTCTCAAACATAGCAAACGCTACCCCTACCACCATTCACTGCGGAGCCCCACAGGGATCGTGCACAGCACCCACACTATAAAACTTGTTCGCAAAGCCTCTCTTCAACAAGCTTGACTCACTTGGTATCGCGTACATGAATTACGCTGACGATACTCAGGTACTCTTACCTCTCTCTGGTTCATACCACAAAGATGCCGAGGCACTTCACACAATCTATTCCACCATCCAGGCCTGGAAGGCAGCAATGGCCTCGGCCTAAATGGGGATAAGACAGAGATAATTATATTAGGTCAAAAAAATAATCTAGTCAAACTTGATAAACTGTACGCCAACTTCACCATTGACAACACCATCATCCCTGTGTCCACAGCTGTCAAGACCTTGGGGGTCTACTTGGACTCCACTCTATCCATGACTAGGCAGGTTAGCGCTATCACATCCTCTTCCGCGCACACCACCAAGCTCATAAACACCATAAAACCTTTCTTATCCAAACCCAAGTGTCTATCAATTGCTAGAGCAACTATTGGTGCTAAACGAGACTATTGCAGCGCTCTACTAGCAGGTACATCCAAAAAAACATAAACAGACTACAAGTCACGCAGAACAATGCACTCCGGGCAGCCTTAAGCATCCCAAAAATGGAACATATTTCCCAGGCCAGACAATCGGCTCAATGGCTCCCGTTCAAAGAGCGAATCACTTTCAAAACCTTCACCCTCACACATAAATGTCTCTCTCTCTCTGCACCATCATACCTATCTGAGACAATTATCAAATCCTCCTCTACACGACCCACCAGGACACAATATACTAACCAACTTCACATCCCACGAATCAACAGGGCCAAAGATGGGGGCCTAGGCTTCCCATACATTGCCGCCAAATCCTGGAACGCTCAACTCACAGACATCAGAGCAGAAAACTCACTCCTTGCCTTCCGAAAAAAACTCTAAACCACACTTTCTGTTCTGTAAATTGCAACTGTTTTTTGTTAACTGTCACTTTAAAATGTCTGTTTTAATAGCAACCAAACTGTAATCTGTAATTGTTCTTTTATCTGTAACTAAGACATGTCTGTAACAAGCGCCACGATGCCCCCGGGCTGTTGTGCGCTCTACAAACCTGAATGAATAAATAAATAAATAAATACAGGCTCTGGCCCTAACTGCCAGAGCGCTTCTCAAACACTCTTGTTTACTGTTTCAGTTTTTCAGTTGCCAGAAGACCTTAGTTTCATTATCTGTCGAAACCCATTTGGGGTAAGTAGAATAGGGCACACCCTCCCTAACTAAATATCTACTTAGCTGATCGGGGGGAAGAACAACTCTCACTGGGTCACACCATCTCTCTGGGTGCCAGCGCCCAGTGTGTCTCTCTTCCGCTCCATCTGGCACACTACTCCACGTCCTTAATACATTATTTCTCACACCGATTCCTCATCAACCCTCCCTCAATCTCCTCAGTCAGCTTGTTTGTGACCTATGGAGAAAGTCGTATCATTGCTCTGCATCTTCATGCAGAGACACTTGTGTGGACCTGAGGTAATGCAACTCCACTTATGTATAATGAGCATGCCATCCGATGCCAGTGAAGACGTAACAGTCGGGTCAGTGGCATGTGGCAACCCCCAGAGCCAAGAAAGGTTAGAGTCCTAGAAATATTTCAAGAAAATAGGAATGTATGGGTAGAATACAATATCGATCAGAAAGAACATTACTGAAGGTAAGTAATTTGTTCATTTGAGGGTTTCTGTTCTGAGATTGGGATGCTTCAATGAAGACCTTGAGTCACCATGATTCTCTATTAGAATATAAATGGTTATCCAAGGTATGCTATCGCTCCTTGGGGTCAGACTTGATAGCCTGTCTAGAGTAATACTTGCATCAATTAAATAGTAATATAGTGTTATGGTAAATTAAATAGAATTAATGGCCATGTTCATACGTTGTTTGTTTTTATCTTTTTGACCTACTGGCACACAGTGAGTCCTTATTTCAGTAAACTGGTCTCTACAAAATCTGAACTGATAGTAAATCGTGCGCTGTGCTCACTCCTAACACCTGATGCTTACAGTCAAATCACCACACCACTTTCCTCTTGTATCCTTTTCCACAGGTTGGACCCCGCCCTTATTCGCCCAGGCCGCGTGGATGTCAAACAGTACATTGGGCACTGCTCTCACTGGCAGCTTGTGCAGATGTTCCTCCGCTTTTACCCTGAGCAACACTCAGACGAAGCAGAGCAGTTTGCCAAAGCAGCACTTGCAGCCTCGGACCGCATCAGTGCCGCCCAGGTTCAGGGTCATTTCATGATGCACAAAGCAGACCCCACAGCGGCAATCAAGGAAATTGGCTCCCTGACAGTATGATAAATAGGGGAGTTTATAAGGTGCACAGTGTGCTCTGTTCACAGAGATCCTGGTTGGGCATTATCCAGCTGTGGTGGAGGTGAACTGTTGGAAAGTTGTTGGTCGTTGTTGGCACTGGGCATTGAAGTCGAAGGCCATGAAGTAGCCCAGCGCTTGTTGAGAAATTTGGAGTTCCAGGGTGAGGTCCCCAGAGGTGTTTGGTTTCTTTTAAGCAGATAAAACAAAGGCTTTGGGCCACAGCCACTGGTTTGTTGGAGTTATTTACAATGCTAGGAAAATGCTAGTGTGTTGATCATATACCTGTGTAGTCAATGCACTAGTTCTGGCAGTAACGTTTCACTGAAGTCCTTGACACACTGGGAGCCAGAGAAAGTCACCTTTTCTCTAGTTGGCTCAAATATTCAGTGGTATATTGGAAACTCTCAATAGGTGCATTAGGTGCCCTAATCAAATTGTTAGGTAACTGAAGTGGTGTGTACAACCTCCAGTGAGTGCAACCGAGAGATGAAGCCTTCTTACAGCTAGGGCATGCCCATTGAGAGGAGTGACCCCCTTACTTCAGAGCTTGGTAGCTCAGCAGTGTTCAATGGGTATCTCTGAGACCGTTCATGTCAAGCTATTCTGAAAGCTCCTTGCTGGCATTTGTAGGGCAACAGACCCACAAGATCAAAAGGGGATCAAACGTGTGAACTGTGCCCAACCTCAGGACTATCCTTCACGAGGCACAGGAGAAGAGGGCTTGTCACTCTTGCAACATAACAATTACAGTGTGCATTGTGTACCACTATACAATAAACACTACTACTTTTCATGACTGTTTGAGTTCATAGCACATATTTTATCCATAGTTATGCAGTCTTCTTTTGGTGCATCCTTTGAAACTGGCATTGTTTAAAGCAGAGAGCCTTAGTCTGTATTTAGAATTTTAATCACTGGCTCTGATGGTTCACATGGTCAACTCATAACGTTGGCTGCAGATTTTGGTCATGTAGTAGGAATCCCTATAAAAACAACAATTTTGCCTACCCCAGTCACTGTTGCACTGCAACTTCCACACAATGTGCACAATGATTTAGTGTAACATAACCACACCTGCAATTGAAAAGACATTGCAGAAGACATTATCCTTCATCTCTGCAGGAGGCAATGAAGCTGAGCTCACCTGCCTCTTTACTAATTACCTCTATATATACTGTTTGATGGGTGTGACAGTGCTCCATCCTGATGAGCACTGACAGTGCCCATTGTTAGCCAGTTCTTTACCCATCTCCCATATACCGCCCCTGCATATAGCTAGGGTTGTGCATCTGTGGTCGTTCATCTGTGGTCCATTAGTGGTTCAAAGAACGAGCTGCACTCTGCATAGTGTCTGCTTGAGACATGCAGGAAATGGGAACAGTTATGTGACAATGGAAAGTACATAGATCACCTTCTTAATTTGTTGTTTATTGTTGCCTCATAATGAGGCTATGTTGATTGTAAGTAAAAACCAATAAAAGTAGCCTGGTTTCAGAGTGGTGTGTTATAGATTTCGCCATTCACTGCACTGTCAAAAATTTAAAGGAAGCAGAAAAAGCCCTGTAAGCTCTCAATATGTGTATGGTTTTGGTATGATTGTATATTGCTCATTGCCAGTTGTCATGCTCTCATAAAGTGATCAGCATATGCCACCACTGGATCCAACCTCATCAAATGGTATACTTGATGTATGATACAGAACGCACATTAAAAAATCTATTTACTGTCTTAACCTATAGCGCTGGTATAACCCAGAGCCCTTGGTCAGCTCTTGCGTAAATGAGACCAGCACTGAAAAACTAGCATATATTTCAGTCTTGACCTATCTTCTTTAAAGATGTACTTGCATTTTTAAGAAGCATAACATTTGGTCCTCTGAGTTATTCTTCGTGTAGCAGAGAGCAGGATCCTGAGCTCTAAGCAAGCCTGCGGGATATCTGCAGAGCACCCCATAGTAGACTACATGGCATAACTGTTGTGTTTTACTTGTGAGAGAAAACTGTGATGTAGCGATTATGGGATTCTAGAATGGAAGTTGAAGGGAAGAAGAGAGGACAACTGTGGCTAGGTATTGTGAGAAACCAGAAGGTGTATCACCCACTAGTCCCTGGGTATCTGTCATCCAGGAGGCCAGGACGCGCCCATCGCTTTTGGATCCAGTTCCTTGGGGTGGACCAGTGCAGGAGGATCATCTGGGTGAGGGGTATTTGGAGAGTGGGACACCGGATGGTGAGACGCAGTATCCCCTTCCCTGTAACACCTTTACCCCATCCTACCAGGTAGGATACTTAGGAACTTAGCCCCCCCCCTTTCACAACACAAACACTTTCTCACAGCCTGCTATGAGAGGAAACGGACTAACCCCCGAGCCGTATACCTGACGTGTCCCAGTACAATGGTCAGGCAATTACTGACCTCTGCGCAAACCTGACTTCCGTTACACTTCCCCACACGGATAAAAGGCGGAGCACGAGAGCACAATCTGAGTGAGGCAAAGCACATGAGGAAACAGCAGTTCTAAAATGGCAGTTTAACACAAGGACCACGATGGCAAAAACAAAGGGGATCACAAGGAGGGAAGTTCCATTGACCTTTTCGACAAGGAACCGTTACTTTCATGAAGTTACGAGAATAGAAAGCGTAAGACCAGGAAACCAGACTGAGGAATACTGAATTGTGTGTCGGAGGTACTAGAGGCCCTCCCGTGTCGATAATCAAGGCAGGGAGAATCACCAGCTGCTGTGGTACTGTCCTTGGCTCCAACAACAAAGCAGTGTCCGTGAAATCAACACAGCCGGTGAGTTGCAGAGACAGATACAAGTGCGGTCTGTGTTGAAGCCAAGGTTGCAAACGCCAACATTGTATGGCGAGTGCTGGAACGAACATTGTATGAAACACGTGTGATAACCAACACAAGTAAAGTTGAATACTGCAGATGAGTGATTGAACTTTGAAACCAAGATATACGATATCTTTGACAGAGTGGTACGACACTGCATGCATGCCCAATCGAAGGTCTCTGTAAGGTGTCCAGCTGAGCGTTGACAGAAGTGAAAGAGTGGCAAAGGATTGTGAATGGGTCAAGCCAAATCCTGTGCACAAACGAAAGTCTTCGATGTTGATACAGTAAAGAAAGTTGATGGCAAAATAGATAAAGTTGGTCCGAACCCGACGGAGGGAGATCAATTGAAAGCTTTGTGTTAAAGCCAGTTTGTGTTACAATAGATAAATTGGTCTGAGCCTGGCAGAGGGAGACTGATTGAACATTTTGTGTTAGAACGGATCTGAGCCCAGCGGAAAGGGATACGGAGTGAACTGTGAATCACCTGATAAATTGGATACGTGAAAATCCTAAGAACATTGTGTTAAAGAGGATCTGAGCCTGACGGTGGGGGATCCAAGCTAAACAGTGAATCACCTGAGAAAAGCGTGCATAGGAGAATCCTGGAAGGAAAGGAACAGACCTTTATTGTTTGTTGCCTCAGGCCCTCTGAAAGAAGACCCTTTGAATGGCAATGAGTCTTTGACACAGGCGGCCATGATATTGAAGTTTTGAACTGCACCCATGTGCTAGAGAAGCTAGAGACTGTGCTAAGCTTGAGTGTGCCGCCTTGTCCCAGGCTGAAAACGTGGGCAAGGGAAGCAAAAGGTTTGAATATCCTGACAAATCATTTCGTGAACACTTTTCGTTTGCATAACATTGTTTCCCACACTATTTGTATTTAGAGGTAAGGATTTCCTATCTGTTTATTAGTATAGGCCCTTTTATTTTGACACCACTAGGACCGTGTTATTATTATTTGATGGTCTCAGCTTACTGTCCTCTTTAGATTTAGGATTAGACGGGCATTTTTCAAACCCAATTGAAGTTCAATAAACACTCTAACACTCTTGAACTGTGGTCACTTGTGTTTGTTTTACTGTTGATGCCATGCCTTCCTTACAATATGCTTTACTGAAGATGATTCATTTACTGAAGTAAATATATACAAACTAAATCAACAATAACAGTGGGCATGTCACTCATTTGTGTTGGATAAGGAAAATAACGATTGGCGACAATCTTGACCTGTCCACCTCCCAGCCACAGCATCCTGGACGACATGTCTGCTACTGTAGCCCTCCATACAAACTGATGTGTGCCACCAGCTGACAGAAGGTCAGTACATGCTTCAATATTTGGGCACTTTGAACTTTTCATTTACTTTGATTCGTGAACAAGTTTGAATCAGCTGTTACACGCTTTTTACTTATGAAGCCTGGCTCAACGCTAAAGCTTTCCTCATCTCCCAACCTTGGTCATTAAAGAAAAGGACCTACAGCCGTGCCTAATGTATAAACCTAGCCTGCATGATCTAGGCATCAAGTCCTAAAGCAGCTGTCACTCACTCTCCATGGCAGCCAGCAAATGCTAACTCGCAAAGCCAAGCAAAAATAACGTTTGACATTGTTCTTCTTCGTCCAAATTTTTTCATGTGCTGAATTAAAATGATCATGACACAGAAAAGAAGCCTATATTAGCGATGCACCACCTAGACCCCACTGCCTCCTAAATTCCTACAAAATCCAGGCTGCCCTCTTATGCCCTGGAGAAGATAGAAGGCGGAATTTGATATATACCTGGTAGCCAAAGATGGCAACAGACTATCTAGGAAAAAAGCCACATTTATACATAGCCTGGGATCATGGGGACAAGAGGTATGCAGACACCTACCACCGATATTGAAAGCGCAAGAAGTGGACAGACTAAATGTCTATAAAGAAGTAGTAGCCAGAATGGAGAAACAATACAAAAGAAGGAGTGGTATATTAGAGAGGCCCACTTTCTACACCAGAGATCAATTACCGGGACAATCGATAGATGGATTTTTAGCAGCTTTAAGAGGTATTTGTACACATTGCAATTTTGGACAATTTTTACATGAGTTACTTAGGTACCAAATAATAGTGCACATCTCAAACGATCAGATAAATGAGGGAATATGGGAAGAGGCGGACCCCATCTTGATGAATTCATCAACATAACTAAAATCACAAGAATTCATCAGAGGCCTGCAAGAAAATAGCAAAGGAAAAGAACACAGATAGCATGCATAGAAAAATTCATACAGGGAAACTACAGAGAAAATACATTCTAATGTGATGTGCTACAAATGTGGTGCGCAAGATCACATTGCAGCATCCAAAACATGTTTTTCCATCGGAAGTTATGTAACATATGTGGAAGAATGGGTCATATTTCGAAGGCCTGTAGATACAAATATTTTAAAACTACCACACCAGTGAGAGGAAGGAAGTGACATTAATAAATGAAGATACACTCACTTGGTGCGAAGCGGAAAAAGAAAAAGTGGCGACTGAGAGCGGACACAGAAGAGATGTTCTTATAATATGGCATCCTGATGAGGACTCAAATGTTTTTCCAAAACCTGAAAGACCCATGTGTCATGTGACAATTGCAGGAGTTCCTGTGCAGCTAATCGCAGACTCTGGGTCGCTTTGTACTTTGATTCTGCATGACATGTATAAAGGACAGCTCGAAGTTGTGCAGAGCCTCAATGCAAAAGTGCATTGTGCATAGTCGGGTCATCAAATTGGGATGATAGGTTGGTTCGTTGAGATACTCAAGTTCAAAGATCAAGAGGTAGTAGGAAAGGTGAATGTGGTCGATTAAATGCCTCCCATCCTGAGATGGGGACACCAAGCAGAGTTTGGAATGGAGCGAAAGCCAGGAGCAATGGAACAGGTATTGGCCATACACAAATTGCTTTAACTGTTTCCTCAGGTATTTTCAGAGAAGATAGAAGCCCTGAAAGGATATCTGCACCATATCAAGCTAAAGGTAAAGGCAGAGCCAGTAAAAAGTAAAGTGAAGAAAAAATACCTCTGAGACTAGTAGGAGCACTGCAAGTTCTGCAGCAAGTTATGATGAAGCAAATCCTACAGGAGACAGAGAGTTCTGAATGGGTGTCTCCTATATTAATTGTCATAAAACTTGACAATTCTATGCGACTTTGCATTTACTTAAAGGGTGTGAATAACAACATTATAATTGATACTCATCCGTTACAGAATATCACAGAAATGATACAAAATATTGGCGACGCCTGCATGTTTTCGACCATTGATTTACGCAGTGCATATCACCAAATTGAACTAAAAGAAGAAAACAAATATTTGACTATTTATTACACCGTGTGGTTTATTTCAATATAATAGAATGTCGTTCGGGATAGCCCCGGTGGCATGTGTGTTTCAAAAACGAATAAGAAAGATGCTTAAAGGATTGAGAGGTGTCATGTATTTTCAAGATGACATTTTAATGTATGCAAAGGCTGAAACACAACATACACTAATGTTGGAACATGTTTTAAACACATTGAAAGAGTGTGGGATGACTGTGAAGTTATCCAAGTACAAACTGTATCAAGAGGAGTTGGAATATCTTGGGCATACATTGTCTAAAACTGGGATAAGGTCAGAGGAGTCATTAGTCAAAAGTATCATTGCGGCACCTGAGCCATCTGATAAGTCAGAATTGTTGTCGTTCTTCGGCTTATGAGAGTTTTATACAATGTTTATGAGAGACTTAGTTGTGGAGCCAGTGTGAGAGTTCATGAGGAAGAGTATTAAGTCTGAATGGAAAGAGAGACATGTGGCGTGTCAGAAGAAGAACACAGACTCTGGTTTTCCAT
The DNA here is from genome assembly GCF_040938575.1 of Ambystoma mexicanum. Taxonomy (NCBI): domain Eukaryota; kingdom Metazoa; phylum Chordata; class Amphibia; order Caudata; family Ambystomatidae; genus Ambystoma; species Ambystoma mexicanum. Next base: position 1,432,932,263 of record NC_090931.1, read on the forward strand.
CTCTTGTTCTTTATTGAATGAAAGGTGAAAACACATAGCTTTCCCTAAACTATGGGTGTTCTCTGCCTAACAAAACTAACTAAGGTGCTCGTCAGTGCGAGTCCAAACTACCTTCAGTCCACTGTACAAACTAGCTTATTCTCACCCTACCGCTGTTGTAACAACTAAGGCACAGGAGGCCTCCCTTCTCTTGTAAGGCAGCATTACACCACATTCAGTACAATAGCATATCCTCAAATAGGTGGTCAGTCAAAATCTCGAATTCTAAAATCTCGAAAAATAAAATCTCGAATTTATTATACCGAAAATAAAAAATCTCGAAAGTCAAAATCTCGAATTTTTTCAATTAATCTCGAATTTATTAACAATTAAAGGTAAGTCAAATTACACTTTTTTTTTAATAACATTAACTGTAATTTTTTTGTTTATATTTTAGAAGAAAACCATTGTGTATCATTAATTTTCTTAATATTTTAGATGAATAACATTTTAAATTAGCAGTCTCTAATATATTTTTATATTTATTATTATAAACTTACATATAGTCTATGTTAAACTGATTAAAAATGCTAACATGTAATACATCCCTTTTCCTCTTGATGGTGCTATTGTATCAATAATAACAGCTGTATATATTGTAAGTTTCTCTTTGTTTACTTATTTAAATCCACGTTACGGCTTCCTACGTAAAACGTAAGCGCCATTTGTAAAGTTCATATTGAACGGGTTACTGCTGCGGTCGCGTCTCCTGCAAGCTGTTCCTGGATTTTCTTGGATTTTTTTTCTTTTTTTAACTTGGATTGGCTTTTTTCCACTGGATTTTTTCGGCTTACATCTCCTGGTATATTCGGACTTTGTTTCTTCGGCATGCTGTTCCTGGATGCGGTTCCTGGATGCTGTTTCTGGTATTGCGTGGATTTCGATTTAATTTTTCCATGGATGGCTTTTTTTTCACTAGATGTATTTGTATTACATGGACTGTGGATTTCTACAGGATTGCCCGGATTTGGTGAAAAATGCGTTTACAGTGGATTCACTTGCAGGTGCTGGATTCTTGGTTTTTTCCACGGATTTTTCTGGTTATTTTTTCCTGGCTGGCTATTTTGCTTTATTTGGATTTTTTTTTGGGTTTATATTTCATCACCAGGATTGTAGTCATGGCACAGTGGACTGCAACTTCATCCGAAACGTGAGTTACATTTTATTAACATTTCAAGTTGAACGCCATAGATTCTAAGAATGTTTCTTTGTGTTGGGGGTCAAAAGCTTCTATTAATTGTATTAGTTTTCCTTCATAGTCTCTGTATATTTTTCTCGTTTGTGTTTGGTTAGTTAAGGATATGGTTTGTGCCAATTTAAACTGTTGGTGCTGTTCTTCTTCCTTCAAGTCGCGTAGAAATTGCCATAACGTGGGGTTGTTGATGTTGAAATGCTTGTTTAACCTGCTGTGCCATCCCTCTAGGGCGTTATTAGTTCTAGGTGTTTTATCTAGGGTTGCCTGATAACAATTCCAATAATTTATTGGGTATTTTGGTCGTCTTCTTGTGCCACTTCTTGTTAATTGTCCAATCCATGATTTTTCAAAATAGTCTAATAGATCACTAAATTCTTCTTCATGATTTTTGTAAAATGTACTGTCAATTAAATGTTCATAAAATTCAGTCACATAATCTATTGGTACGAAAGCTAATGCAAAAAGTTTTTTAATATTGATCTGGTAGCAACTGTCCTCAGTGTATTTTGTGTTCATACCTAATTTCTGCATTTTTCGCCATATACTTTGCGTGAAGTGGAAAAAACATCCCTGAATCCGTGTATTTTCGAAAATCGATTTAAATCCATTGATTTGCGCAGTCTCGTAATCCATGATTATAGTATTTGGTTTTGCCTCAGGGATTGTTTGTTTTATTTTGGCAAAAACGATTTTGTACGCCTCTTCAGTTTTTTTTGGCATCAATGTATATACAAGTGGAATTGTCTTGCCGTTTATTGTTCCATGAATAGTATAAAACTGGTAGAATGGTTGTGGGCATATTTTAAAAGTTGCGTCACTCTGCCACTTTTCACTGTTTGTCAAATGGTGGAAACTACCTGCAGTTGCGAATATTAATATTTTTTCTTGATGTAAATCAATGGTTGCTTGGTGAAAAATGTCTCCATTTTTATTTGTTTTGAATACATCAGGGATTGTAATGTCCTCGAAAAGCCTTGGTACAGGTGGCATATTTTCTTTTTGTTTTCTCGCTCTGTTTACTGTTCGTTGCATTAACTTTTCACCTGGTAATTGTGCAGCGATATGGACCGGTAAATGGTCACATACTTTGGACACAACCGAACCACTTGTTTCCCCGAGGGTTTCTTCTGCTTTTCTCTTCAGCTCCGAGAGTGTTTTTTTTATAATTATATTAGACTGGTCCGGTAGATGATTATGTTCGTTTTTACTGCGCACATTTGTTCCCTCAGTTATTGCGCGAGCTGGGCATGTATTTCTTTTATATTCGGCACATTTCCAATATATATGCTCATTCTTCTCATATTCCTTATGATAAACGTATCCATTTAGTGTTAGCTGTTTTCCTCCCTTTTGGCTTGTTACAAATTCCATTTCGTATTCTAAAAAAAAGGCAGAAATGTTTCCTGTCATATATGTCTTTGTAAAACGTTTTTTTTGTTTACTGATATTCCACTTCAATGTATTTAAAATATTACCTGTTTTTTTTGGCGAGGTAAACGCAAGTGATTTCCCGCAGTACAGCATCAAATGTCGCCCTGTCAGGTAATGACGGTTTGGCAATATCGTTATTCCAATCCTGGTTCCTGAACAAGGTTCTTTACTCTTGTTTTTCACCTATCATTTTAACCCATGCTACACTCGTGATTCTAATACGTTTGTTTATAACACTGTGGGTGGGGGGGAAGCGGAGGGGGGCGAGTGGGGGTAGCGGGCTGCTGGGTAAGGGGGTGGTCGAGGGGGGGGTTTGGGGGGGTTTCCCCCCCCCTATCATAAAATGCTAATTTCGTCTTTTTGTTTATTTCTATTTATGCATGTTCGGTATTTTTTTTTTCGATATTTAAGTATTCGAGATAATGACCCTTTTAATGACATGTATACATTTTCGATATTTTAAATTTCGATATTTCTTTTTCGAGATTTTGGTAGTTCGAGATTTTGTTTTCGGTATTTTGACTATAAACCCCTCAAATAGTTATTGGCAACTGTTCTTATCAGATCATACAAGATCATACAATTCAGATGATGGGTTCTTCAGCAGTGTCTTTTATTCATATTCTTACTTTTTTCACTCTTTTCCTTACAGCCAGTCTTAATGAATTTAACTTGGACGAGTATGAGCGTGCAATAATTCTCTCTTCAATTAATCTTGATACTTGATTTTGACTAGGATGAGTATGAGCATTCCAATAATGATTCTTAATTTTAGACAGTTTTAACATTTGCTTTTGACTGGGACGAGTATGAGTGTTCATGTTATTATTTTCGGTGCCCTTCACGGGTCTACCGCTTTCAATGTTATGTGGACTCTTCGAGGACAGTGTTACCCTGGCTTCCAATAGGTCGGGACCTTCTCCTTCTGTTCTCAGGTAGGCTTCTTTTTCCTCTTTTCTTTGTTTGATCAGCTTGTTCCGTGATACTTTCCAAAAAGTGGTTTTGGCGTTCTTCATGGATCTCCAGGTCCATCATGACTTGCTTACGGTTACGCACCACCCTTCACTTTCAGCATCCAGCTTTGCTTCTTGATCTTCTCCAGGTTTCCATCTTCCCACGCCGGAGGTCGGGCACAGGCTTCGTTCTCCGGTCGGGTGCAGCACACCAAGTTTCCTTCAGCATTCGACTTCCAGCTGGTTTGAAACTTCCAGGGTCTCTCTCTTTCAAGGTCTCCCCCTCTGATTTTTATGACGCTGCCATGGGATTTCCCCAGAATAGAGTGTCAAAGTCCCTTTTCTCTGTCTGACTTGCATTCTGTATTCTTCTAGTGGTTTTCTTCGTCTCAGTAATATGTGGATGTTTCCCCATAGACATCATCGGGTTGTTTGGTTGACAATAACAGATTCTAGTATGTTCTTCATGTCTTCTTTTATTAGATGCCACTAAAGGTGGGTTAATGATATGTGGTTTAGGGAGTTCCTCATAAGAACGGGATTCCTTGTCCCCAGAGGGGGAGTCTCTCCTGGTGAGGTCTCGCTTGCCTCTACCCCTAAGGAGGGTATTACGTAGCAGGCTCACCTCCTGATAAGGAAAGGCTTACTCCTGGGGAAAATTGATGTAATCCCACAATTCGTCACAGACTGCAAGAAGCCTTTGAGAGAGCAAAAGAATGCAACATAAGTGCTCCCGCGTTAAAGCCATTTGACACTAAATAGATCCCATTATCACTGTTGCCAGTAATAAGAGTCTGCCAGCAGTGCTCATGCAAAAGGAAGTGAAGAAACAATACGTTTTGAGTCCAGGACATTGTCACAATCTGAGAGAGGGTACTCGGTAATCAAGAACGAACCCTTATCTTGTGCCTCGGGTGTTGCATTTTACACCATTTTGTTTGGGAGCCCTGTTTTTGTTGAGAACCGATGATAAGCCGCTACTCAAAATATTAAAAGGGGGCAGCTGAAAAAGCATCGCCAAAGTTGTTCAGTTTAGCGTCGAGATTGATTGAGTACAATTACAATATTGAATATAGAGAGAAGGACAACACAACAAGGTTGCGGATTGCTCATCAGAGATGAGAGCCAAGAATAGTTATAGAAGAGTTAGATTTGGAGCTGTTATACCTGACAGAAACCTGGTTTACGGAAGGTTCACAGACCATGTTCCATAAATTGGTCCCAGAAAAATATACCATTCAGTTCATTAATAGAGAAGATAGGAGAGGAGGGGGCATTGCTATAATTTACAAGTCGGCTATGACTATTTCACACTTGGAGAAACTAGACTGGGATGATAACACCCAGTTCGGGGTTTTCTCAATTTCGGTGTCACATACCCAAACTATGAAAGTACTGCTGGGCTACAGACCACCTGGACCTCTACTGAACTTTCTAGAATTATTAGATGCCCACCTCACATTATGGGGGAGCAAATATAAAGACATACTATGTATAGGAGATTGGAATATTTGGCTAGAAAATGATAATTTGCATCCACATCATGCTACGCTGATGCAACTCTTAGACAATCATGATCTGGAGCTTATTATTAGTGAACCCTCCCACAAGAAGGGATACTGCCTAGATCTTGTCGCAGCAAGAGGGGGTGTCGTTCAATTTGGAGAGACTATTCCACTCCTATGGTCCGATCACTACTTACAATTAGTGACTATTAGAGAAATAGGACATCAGAGGGGAAAAGGACGGGAGACTGCACCAATTTGGTGCCGGAAGATGTCCGATTTAGAAAAAATTCCAGGGAAGGAAATTGAAGACCAATTGGCATGCCTAGATACCAATACGACATGTGAAGAATTTTTTAGTAAGGGGGAAGATCTGTTAAGGGTAATTTGTGATAAATGCGCCCCACTTAGACTTAAGACAGTTAAAAAATCAAAATCTTGGTATACCCCATCTCTGGGCCTTATGCGGAAACAATTCGCCAGGCGAATAAACTCTGGAGATCCTCTAAAGTAGTTGAAGATGCAGTGAAGGCGAGAGCCCGAATAAAAGATTATAAAAATGCCCTTTTTGTGGCCAAAAAAAACTTCCTTCAAGAAGAAATTAAGCTAGCAGGTAATCAGGCAAAAGCTCTGTTCAATGTAGTGGCAAGGTTCAGAAACCCAGAATGCATGGCAGTACCGACTGCCGACTCTAAGGAACAGGCAAATAAGTTCAATGATTTAAAAAAAAAAAATCATTGACATTCAGAAAAGCATCAGTGAATTGATAGCTGCGGAAGAATGGGGAGAATCTGGAGAAGAGGGAGAAAGCCAGGAAACCGAGGAGAACTTTCGCTTCCAACCTGTTGAGAAGGAAGATATAGAAGCTTTAATACTCAAGTTAAAACCCGCTAAGGACTTGGCTTTTCCTATACCAGCATGTACCGCTATTCATTTGGAAGCCAACCTCACCCCTTTTTTTAACAATTTTTGTAAATAAATCCCTATGAGAGGGCTATGTTCCTTGCTCACTTAAGCGAGCCGTGGTAAAACCGCTATTAAAAAAGCCCAAGTTGGACCCCATGATACTAAAAAAATTACCATCCTGTGGCTAATCTATGCTGGCCTACTAAAATTCTTTTAAAAAATTGTTTGTAACCAATTCCAGCAGTTCGTCGACAATAGAGACATCTTGGACGAACACCAATCAGGATTTCGCCGTAATCATGGGACAGAGACTGCCTTACTGGCAGTCCAGGATGACCTACTAGAAGCTGCGGACAGAGGAAGCAACACAATACTGTTGATGCTCGATCTGTCGGCAGCATTCGACACAATCAACCACAAAATTAAACTCCAACGGATTGGAAGTATAGGCAGAGCAGCTAAAGTTGTGGTGGATTGGTTTGATTCCTTCCTACAAGTGAGAACTCAACAGGTGGCCCTGAGAGCCTTCCTCTCAGAGTTAATACAACTGAGATGTGGAGTCCCCCAAGGCTCAGCGCTTTCACCTCTGATTTTCAACCTATATATTCGACCACTGTTTGACATCCTGAGGAAACACGGTCTACGTTTCCACTCTTATGCCGACGATACGCAGATCTATGTGGAGACAGATAATCTGCCGGAGGCATTTGAAAGGATAGACCGGTGTATACAAGATGTCAAAAAATGGATGGCTTGAAACCAGTTACAGCTCAATGCAGCCAAAACGGAGGTAATCCTGTTCAGATCAGAGAACAAAAACAGAGAGGAAGGAACCCTCATAACTCCACAGATCTTAGGTGAAAATATCCCGTCTTGGTTGCATCTGGCAAGAAAACTTGGCCAGTGAAGCACAAGTTGGGGCAAAAATAAAAGCAGTACATTACGCCCTGCGCTTGCTTAGGAATGTACTTCCTTTTTAACACCCCAAGATCAGCCAGTGGTGGTGGGAGCCCTGGAAAATGCCCATATTGACTATTGTAACAGTCTCATGACAGGCATTCCTATGAAACAAATGTCAAGACTACAAAAGGCCCAGAATGCGGCAGTGAGGTTAACTGCCCACCTGGGCAAAAGAGATCACGTTTCTACATCTCGGAAAGCATTCCACTGGCTGATGGTGGAGGACCGTATTAAATTCAAGGTGGCGTGTCTGGTTTATAAATGTTACCACAAACTCGCACCCAGATACCTGAACACGAGAATCCACCAGTATTACCATACCAGAGACCTCCGTTCAGGAGACAAACTCCTGCTATGTGTCCCTCGGACAAAATACACCTCTAAAGGAGACAGAAGGTTCTCCGTGTTCGGCCCCAAGCTGTGGAATCAGCTGCCTTTTTGCATTCATTCATGCACTACACTGGCAACGTTCAGAAAGGAATTAAAAACATTCCTATTCAAATGAACTTAAGTAACCATGGTGACCCTAAGCCTCCACAGCTAAACATATAACATATAGTTAACATCTGCGCCCGAATGCAATTGCTTGCTTGGTGCACGTAAGAAATGAATCAAAATCAAATTGCTTCAGGAAGTGTGCAAATATGTAGTTGAGGGGTGGCCGTTAAGCAAGAATTAGAGAACGAATGTCAGGCCATTTGCAATGGCTAATGAAGAATTATCCACTGAATGTGGTATCTTGAGGAGAGGTGAAAGAGTTGTCCTCCCAGAGGCTGTCAGGAGGGACATTATTGTTAATGCGCACATAGGTTATTTTGGTATGGAAAGCACAAAATCTTTGGTGAGTGAAATGTTTGGTAGACCGGTGTGGATAGAGACTTAGACAGATTTATTGGAGATTGCCGTCAATGTAATGAGAGTGATAAGATTGTAATTACCAGAACTCCACCGCTGGTGTCGCCAAAGCTACAGCCAGAACCATGGGCAAGAATTGCCATGGACATAATTGGGCCATTCTATGGGGTTGGGCCAGAGAAGAGGAATGCTTTGGTGTTAGTCGATTACTGCATACTATAGTCATTGCCCAGTAGTAAAGTTTGTCAGAAAGATTAACAGAGAGAGCGTCATCATTTCTTCAGGATATTTTTCAAAGGGAAGGAATTCCAAAGGAAATTGTCTCTGACAATGGGACACAATGTGTCAAATAAGATGCTGAGTTTTATGAATGAAAAGGGGATTAGACACATCACCCTTATATCATCCACAAGCTAATGGCTTAGTGGATAGATGTGATAAGGGAGGCAAAAATATGATACAATTGAGTAGGGTGTCAAGGTTGGATCTTGTTGAGTAGGTGAGCAAAATGGTGTGTGCTGTAAGGGTGCAGAAGGAGGAGACTGACACACAGGTGGCATGATTGTTGGCAAAAACATTTACTTGTTCAAAAATAAAAAGGAACCCTTTCTCTAGCTAACTCTTAAGAGGGGTTCCCTCCTTCAAATAAGGAACTAAGGAATCTGTCGGAATGTCCAAGAAAATGAAAAAAAGGTCCACCGTTGTGTGTGAAAAAGCCTACTTCTATCTCTTACACCATTAACTAAATGTCATGATGCCTATCCCCGGGCATCCGGATCAAGTCCATCAGCCCCGGGAGCAGACATCCAGATACTTATTAAAACCCCAACAGCCCCGGCTGGGGGCTGTTTGGATTCAGTGCTCATCATAGAAATCAGTCCTGGCACCATAGGCGCCAGGCTCATAGACTTTACTTACCTTATGCAGACCATGCTGCAAATGAGTCCAAGCCAACATGAGGCCTGGATGGGACTATTTTATTACAGGGACTATTTTTCACTCGGGTTTGGTCTGGGGAACTTCTTACCTGGGACTACTTTGCAGGCTATTTAAAACACGCCCGAACAGCAGCGCATGCTTCGTGTTATTCTGCATCCAGCAGCGTAACGCTCACCGTGTCTGCAAGTCAGCATCCAGTCTTCTGCCACGCCCGCCTCGAATCCGGAGCTCCTAGACAAAAGGAAAAGAAAGGAGAAGAGGTTAGATCACGGACATTATTTGATTCCTTACCTGATTCCGGACCCAGCACAGCTCCGAGCCTGGAAAGGACATTATTTCAGCACGCGTCGCTTCGCCAGCAGCAACGCCACGTTATACTCACCAGTCCACCGCATCTTTCGACTTGGCGCTGCCTCCATCATATTCTTCGTCGAAACCCAGCACCTGGGGGGAAAACAAAAGGAATAACAAGGTGAGCCGAGAAAACCGACAAAGACAATCTCTTGCCACCATAGGCTTACCTGCTTTACCACCGGAGGTATTATCCTTTAATTCGCTGCATCTTCCTATGCTGCACCTATAAAGGGAGAGAAAACAGCACGTTAAACTCATGCAACTTTTACCGGACAGTGTTTGGTAATACAGACTCTTACCTGAACGCCATCAGCTGCATCCAGGCAATATTCTTTTGGACCCAGCTGCAAGCTAACGAGGGAATGGAACAAGAGTGAACATCGGACATATTGAACTCTTTGAACTTTATAGAGACTGGAGTCAGTATTCCTCCGGAACTCCTCCAGTACCTTCAAACCAGTGAAGTAACTGGTATCTACGCGCCCCTGCATGCCATGCAGGATGGAGAGCTCATCATTTAAAAACATAAGGAGAATACTTCTACGAGTCCAGCAGACAAGATTAGGCGGGCCAGTCCAGACTGTCATCTCTGCACTACGCATCACGTTGGTGGAGACCGGAGCTGTCCGGGTCCGATCGACGCCCCTATGGGAACCAGGTGAGCGTAACACTAAACTAAAGAGATACTGGTTCTTCTTGGTCCAACAGAATGCCCCCCTTATTCTGGACCCTGGATTATAGTTCCAAACGGCAGGTTGGAACTGTTCCTGAGAGAATGACTCCCTTCTCCAGGTCTCAGTTCCTTTCCAGGATCCAACACAAAGTTCCAGCTTGAGGTACTGTACAGTTCACAGTTCAAACTCAAAGGTTTCAACTAAAACATAATTCCTTATTGCCCATCGTGTCCTTACTATTGGGTCCCTGGGGAATGCCTCTCTTCTCCAGGCATTCTTATTCTCAAGACTTTCACAGTGCCAGGGGAATGACTCCCTTCCCCAGTCTTTCTTGGCTTTGCTTCACAGTACACAATATCAGGGGGTATGCTCTCCTTCCCCTGATCTGTCTTGGTTTGTAGCTTTCACAGTAGTTGTGAGATGTCTCCCTGGTCCTTCTCAGGTTTTTTACCACTGTTCACAAAGGTTGGGGGAATTACTCCGTTACCCAGGCCCTTCTTAAGCTCTTTACGACAGTTCACAAAGCCAGGGGGACTTACTTTGTTTTACTGGTTTGTTTGTGGGGGTCCCAGACCCGTAGGATTCTGCTGCTTTCCTTTGGCCAACCTGGTTCACTTTTCTGCCAGATACTGCGCCACAGAAGAGGATTTGTGATGCGCTTCTCAATTGGGTGCAGGACCCAAACCCATTTATTTATTTATTATGTTTTACATTTGTATAGCGTGCAGGCAGCCCAAGGGCATTATGGCGCTGTTACTTGCAGCAAGCTTAGTTACATTATGCATAAATTACAGCATTGGGTACCTAGGTGTAATACATGTTATGCATAGAGGTGTACACAAATCAGATATACATATGGCGGGTGTATGTGAGGAACGGTGGTGAATCAAGAGAAAAGGGTGGTTTTCAAGGTTTTGCGGAAGGTGGTCAGTGAGGGTTCATACTTCACCTTCTGACTGCTTCGGCAGTCCTGACTCGCACCTTTACCAGATACTGTGCCTTAGAAGAGGGTTTGTGATGCTCTTTTCAATTGGGTGGGAGTCCCAGACCTGTACGTCTCCATCTGACTGCTTTGACAGTCCTGGCCCACACCTCCGCCAGATACTGTCCCGAAAAAGAGGATTCGTAATTCTCTTCTCAATTGGGTGTGGGTCCCAGACCCATGCTTCTCTTTCTGGCTCACCCCTCTGCCAGGCACTGTGCTGAAGAAGAGTATTTGTAATGCTCTTCTCAATTGAGTGCGGGTCCCAGACCCAACTTCAGTGTCTCTTGAACCCTTCTAAAGCCCCACCAAGCGTCCTGGCAACCCTAGTACCAGTGAGGGTCTTGCCTACACTCTGCGGGTGGTATGCAGCTTTGCCACATCCCTTTTCGGGCTCCTGCAGGCTTCACTCAGCCTTCCGTATACAGGGGTTGCTCTGCAGCCCCCTACTCTCGTCAGCAGCATATCTGCCTCGGACTTTACGCAGTCTCTGCCTTCTGGAGGTTGGCTACTGTAGCCTTCCAGGCCGTCCGATCTTTGTGAACGTTAATTGAGCTTCTCAGCGAGGCGATAAGCGTTCGAGATGCCGTCTTCGAGTCCTCTCTGATTTCCGGCTCTCACGATCGAGGCTCCTTCAGGGATGACTTCTCTCAGGGTTCCTCATGGGAGGGTCAAACACCTTTTCGAGTCCCTCCTCACTTTTTATTCTCATACAATGTCCACATTGACTGGAACGCTTACTTTGGTTTCCGCGGAGCGTTCCTCAATGCTCTGCACTTCTTCTTTGTCTCATTATTGACATGGTCAATCTCTATTGGGTTAATTGGACTCTTCCTCATCCCAGCCTTGCAATGTATCTCAGGTTGGAAATCCCTACTCTTCCTCGTCTCAGTGCTTCTCATGAGGTTTGGGCTTTCTACCCGACACAAGTACATGGAAGTGCATGGAACAAGTGTGCTCTGTATAGGGTAGGAGGATGAGGGAGGGTGTAGTGTGGACATACTGCGTTCTCTATGGATAGTCGTCCCATAGAGGTGTCCCTCTATGGGTGATTCACCTGCTGAGTACCACCCCAAGGGGCACTATCAGTAGAGGCCTGGCCTCATGGGAAGGGGCTCTCCCCAGGAGAGAAGTGGCACGACATCCAGGGATTCGTCACTATGCATACAGGGTAAGAAGACATCCTAATATAAATTCCTGTTTGAATTGATGAGAGGTAGATGGCGTGCAGATGTCAGGTTTCCTGTATGGATGCAGTTGTTGAAAAGAGGAGTGGATGGTGCGGATGGACTGTGGGTCGGAGTAAACTGGAGAAGAGAGAGAGAATGAAAAGGGGTTATACAAGTAGGAGAACAGGGAATGTTGGTATTAAAGACGGTCACCATGTTAAGAATAAAATGCCATTTAACATTCAGAAGTCAAATTCTAATTTCTGTTAATTTGATGAAGTTGTAAAGGTTACAAAAACTAGCATGCTGGCGAGTGAAGGGAGATGGTGGAATCTGAGATGGGTAGCAAAAGTGAGGGTGTGATGATAGGTTTGTCGGAATAGTGAAAGGAGGGGGATATGTTGTGTTTTGCTTGTGAGAGCACACTGATGTAGGGATTATGGGATTCTAGAATGGAAGGTGAAGGGAAGGAGACGGTCAAGAGAGGATGACTGGCTGCGTATGCTGTACTAAAGATGATTCATTTGCTGAAATAAATATACACACATGAAATCAACAATAACAGTGGACGTGTTGGGAGCCACCAGGGTGCGCAGAGATGTGCTGAAGCACCTTTGTCAGCCTCGTCCTCCGTGGCCATCAAAAGGGATCTGAGCCCCCCACCCACCAAGAACCCCAGGAGAGACTAACTGACCCCCCCTCAGAACTTCCTCAACCCACAGAGCAGCACCTGACCGGAGCCCCCAGCCGCTGTATCAATGGAAAAAAGGTGACGACTGGCAGAGGAGGTGGAGCTCGGAGCATTCAAATCCCGCTCCTCAGCTCTCTGTGGGGCCTGCAGGAGCAGCGAAGCAGACCCAGCAAGAAGGCAAAGACTTTTGGGGGGCTGGGAATCGGCCCAAGTCATGGATTCATATGGCCCTGCCGATCCCCGCAACACTGAAGCAAATGGAGGGGTGAGAGGCGCATGCCCAGGGGTGCTACGTCCACCATCTTGCCTTCACTCCCCCTCCAGACTGAAGATCTGCAACCCCGGAATCCGGGGGCGCTTGAAGAGGTGAGCCGAAGTCGTGACTGCGCCCGACCCCCCCCCCCCTTCTCGTACAACACCGCAACCACCCCAAGACCCCTGCAGGGTCTTTGAGCACACAAGAGGTGAGGGAGGAACGCCGGAGCAGGAGGGGCTGCACCCCCAATCCCAGCGTCGCTGGAAAGGCCTTGATCACCAAGCAGTCTGTGGGGGGATTAACCCCACAACCTGCCCAAGGAGCCCGTAGTGTGGCAACCGACTTGCTGAGGGAGAGTGGACCCCTTTCACCCCGGACCCTGTGGCAAGGTCATGGAGTGACTCTGCTGCTGATGAGGGAGACCCACCCCTCCTAAAGGAGCTCTCCCGCCGAGGTAAGGGAGTCCAACATGGACTGTGTGGAAGCCCCCGAACCTCCGCTGAAGCATTGCAGGATCCAGCAGCTCCCTGCCTAGGACTGTGCCCCGACGCGGGCTCTCCCCACACTGGTACTCACACGTGTGGGTGGGGGCCAAGCCCATGAGCTCCACCCAGGCCTCTCACTGAACCCTGAGAAGGTAGCTCTCATTATTCTTCATTCCACGGTCTGCAGTACCTGCCCCCTGGGGTAGGAGGTCCCCAGAGGTGAACATACTAGGCTCCCACCTATAGCCGATGTCCTCAGTGTCTTGACCGCTGAGACCCCTGGGACTCAGACTACCCTCCGCGCCGACAGTGGTCCTTGGCAACGCCGGGTGTCAGCACCGCACTCCGACAGCATCATTTGTAGCCCCCCCCAAGTCGCCCAGGGGAGTCCCCACTGCATCAGAGGAAACTACTTAGCCATGCATAGACCCGGGTGACCCCCCCTAGAGGCCTGTCCCCTCTGCCAGATGCCTGCAAGACTTCTCTTGAGCCTTGGGTCCCCCCGTGAGGTGGCCACCAAGTTAGTTACAGCCCGCCTGGGGCACCTGGTTGTGGGGGAAGTGGAGGACAGCGGATGGCCCAGACGCACCGTACCCCTGTGTTGTAATGGAACCCACCTGCAGCTGCTGGAGTTGCCACCGGGCTGCCAGTACTGGTCCCCCGCCATCAGATCTACACAAGTCTCCCTGCTGATCTCCCCTGTGCCCCATTGGGGATCTGTGGCCTGCCTCTGCACCACCCCACGAGTAAATCTCCCCAAGCAGGGCCTGCCCTTTAACCCGAGAGAACCACCTGTGGGATTTCTTCAAATGACCCTCTTCCTTCTCCGCTACAACCCAACATGCCATCCTCCTAGCAGGGTGCGGATGAGGAAGCCCAGTCAGTGAGTAAAGGCATGGCGGCCTTACTGGAAATCAGGGGCTTTCGAGCAGACATAGGCAAATGCCTTGATGGACTAGACAAATAAGTGGACAGGATGAACGACCGGATTCAAGCACTTGAAGCAAATCAAATCTCAGCTGATCTCCTAGAGACCCAGTTTGATATGCACCTTGCGGAATTGGAAAGAAGGGAGGAGAATTGTCCCCTTAAATTGGACGACTTGAAAAACAGGGAATGCCATAATAACCTGAGGTTCCTGGGCTTCCCGGAAAGGGAAGGCGAAACACAAAGCGACATCATGAGATCAATCAATAGCGGTGGTCAGAAACCTCTTTGACGAGGGCAACACCAATGAACCAACGATTGAGAGGGCCCACAGAGCAGGAGCAAGTACTAGGGGCCCGAGGTTGGTGCTTGTAAGATTCCACTATTTTTCAGAGAAGAACAAAATCTTAGAACAGGCAAGGAAGAAGGGCCTGATAGAGTGGGAAAACATGCAAATAATGATCCATCAAGACCTCTCAGCGTTTACCCTCTCCAGACGAAGGCTGTGCAGCCCCCTAACAAAGTGGCTTCAGGCCAGGGGAGTATGGTATAGATGGGGATTCCCGTTTTCCCTCGCTTTTAAATATAAGGAATATAAATACGCCTTGATTACGGAAGAGGACAAACAGAGAGTGACCCAGGAGCGCCTGGGTGAGGGTGCCCCAACTGGCAGCAGAGAGATCCGGGAGAAGGAGCTGTCAGAAACGCAGAAAGCAAATGGCTTCAGGGAAAGACGACGGATCCGAGGCAACAGGAAGTTTAGGAAGTTGAACCCGGTGTCCCCGGCAACTCCCACTGGTTGAGATTCTTTATGAAGGAACAGGCAGAGAACTGGCTCCCTTAAACCCTCCCGAGGCTGGTGTAGATACTTGTAATGGTCCTGAGGTGGAGGCCAGTTTGTGATTTCGACATGGCCCAGTTGAACCTTTGCCTGCGGGCCGACCCTGGCCTCAAGTCATCCGGGCGTACGACCCGGTGCCCCTCAGTAGAGACTGGTCCCGGGAGCAGTCTGGCGATCTGAAGGGGGTGTCTTCTCTTGTTGATCAGTTGGTTTGAAAGTTTCAAGGGGGGAGGGGTTATGTGTGTTGGTCTTCAGTTATGTTGGGCTTACGGGGGTGGGGGGGCTCAGATGTGGTATTAGGTTTCACGCTAAGCCTGGGGGTGGTAGGGCCTGGTTGCCTGGCCCAGCGGCAATTTCCATGTCGCAGTCAGGCCAGGTGCTCGGGAGGGTGAGGGAGGAAATGGGTGGGGTTGATATTTCTTATACTGTTTCTCACTACTCGATTGCTACCAAGCTCTATTTCAACCTGCGGGTGGACATTCACGATTTTCCAGAGTATGCGTCTACTGAAGACTGTATGGTGCAAACAAAGTGCAATTAACACAGGGGAGCCAATGCTGCACTTGCGCCCCCTAGATGGATGACGCGATAAGCACTTTGGCACTGGGTTCACTCAACGTATGGGGTCTGAACTCCCCGCACAAAAGATCTTTAGTGGTAAGGGAATTCAACTGCTTAAAATTACATTTCATGTTCTTACAAGAGACCCACTGGGTGCGGGGAAGGGAACCATCCCCGAGAGCCACAATACAAAATGTATTCCATGCTTCGGGCCTATTTTTAAAAAATAAATGGGGGGGGGGGTTATCCTTTTGGTATCCAAGAGATCGCACTTCACACCAAAGGAGGAATTTTGGGACCTAGAGAGTTGATACTTGACGGTCAAGGGGGGAGATTAGGGAAGCCATGGTTACAGTGACTTCCATCTGTTGCCCGAATGAGGCCGAGGACCACTACTGGGAGGAGATTAGTGCCAAGATAATTTCTTTGCAGAGGGCGCCCTGATTGTGGGGGGGATTTTAACATGCCCTGAGAGTGATAGGAAGGGCGAGAGCTCCTACTTGGATACTCCTGCGCAGCGTCGGGTGGCAACCTCCTTCTGCAAGGTAAATGATTTGCTGGGGCTGTCTGAGACGCACACGAGGAGACAGGGGCACAAACCTTCCTTCATGTACTTTTCAAAAGTTCACCCCACGTTCTCGAGAATCAACCACATGCTGGTCGACTCTGCTGCGATGGAGCGTGTGACTGAGTTCACGGTGGAGACCGTCCCTTGGTCGAACCATGATTTAGTGAGGGTCCGAATAGGAGGCAACCCAAAACAAATCAAGGTGGGCATGCAACGATTTGCTGTTACGGGACAAAGTGTTATCTCAGACTCTCTTATACGAGATTAAAGAATTCTTTGAAATCAACGAGAATGGGGAGGTTGGCGTAACAGGAGTCTGGGAGGCATTTAAGGCTACGTTAAGGGGGACCCTCATTACAATGGGAGCGAGGAGAAAGAGGGAGAGAGAAAATGAAGAGAAGCTTCTTAGAGAGAAAATTGAGGCCATCAAGCTAGGGAGTGTGGCGGGGGGGGGGGGGTAAGCTGAGGTCCCAAATATTCCCAGGTAATTGGGCTGAGCTTCAACAACATAAAGCGAAATTGAAAGCCCTCCTAGTAGGTCAAACGGAATGGACACTAGCCTTCTTGAAACAGAAGTACATGGAAAAGGGTGGGAAGGCTGACAATCTTAGCATGGAGGCTGAGGGAATTTAGGAACAGTCGAAGAGTAGATGTCTTTCGCTCCGCTGAGGGCTCAAAGGTTCTGGAGGATTCCCAGATATCAGAAGAGTTCCGTCACTTTTATGTGCACCTCTACACCTCAGAATATAATGGAGATGGGGCTGGCGCTGATCGTTACCTGGATGCCCTCTGGATCTTGCGCCTCACTCCGGGAAAAGCAGAGCCCCTGGAGGCACCGATCACGCCCCAGGAAATAATAGATAGCATTAGTGGAATGAAGGGGGGCACCACTCACGGCGAGGATGGGTTTACGGTAGCATTTTATAAAGCTTTCCGTTCTACTCTGGCACCCTTCATGGCTAAGCTGTTCAATACGGCCCTTGAAACGGGTACCCTCCCCCACTCTATGCTAGCGGCCATAGTAGTAGTTATACCCAAGGAAGGGAAGGACCAGGCTCAATGCCAATCTTACAGGCCCATATCCCTCCTAAACATGGACGTGAACATTCTGACAAAGCTCCTGGCCAATAGGCTGGCCCAGCAGCTGCCTTTGTTGGTCCACTGGGACCAGGTAGTGTTCATCTCGGGCAGGCTGGGTGGGGATAATGTTAGGAAATCCATAAACCTTCTCCATGAATCCACACGCAGAGACTTGGGGGCCCACTTTATTTTCATAAATTCGGAAAAACCATTCCACTGGGTCGAATGGCGGTACATGGGTAAAGTACTGCAGAGGCTGGGGCTAGGTGAAAAATTTAGAGGGTGGATCGCAACACTGTATAACGGCCCATCAGCAAGAGTGGCAGTCAACGGTGCCATCTCATCTCCCCTCCAACTCATTAAAGGAACTAGGCAGGGTTGTCCCATTTCCCTAGCAATGGAGCCTCTAGTTATCGCCATTAGGTTAGACCGGGGGATCACGGGGATTCAATGCAGGGAACAAGACTTTGCCGACGACATTCTCTGCTACTTGACGAACCTGCCAGAATCTCTCCCACGCCTCCTGGAGCTGATACAAATCTTTGGGACTTTTTCTGGCCTGAAAATCAAAATCTCCAAATCAAGTCATATGCTTATGGGGAGTGGGGGACAGGGGTACGGCCGGTAGGAAAACCATAGGTGATATGAGAGTCGAGCATAGGTCTAACCCATGTCTGGGAATTCACCTCCCTATGGACTTGAGCGCCCTGTACAACCTTAACTACATCCCAATCCTGGGTAAAATTAAAGCAGACATTACATTGGGGCCCACTCACCCTCTCCGGGTTTGGCCGAATGGTTTCAGTAAAAATGAACATCCTCCCCGGTCTTCTCTACCTCTTTACGGCTCTCCCCACTCCCTTACCAGATTCCATTTTCCCTACGCTCCAAAACCATTGTGCAAGCTTTCATTTGGAGGGGGAAAAGGCTGAGAGTCAAATATGCAACCCTGACCTCCCCCCCCCCGAGGGACTTGGGGGGATTTGGCTTCCCAGATTTCAAGTTATATTATAAAGCGGCACAACTCTGGGTAATGATTGAACATTTGAGGGACGATATGGGCATCTACTGGACCTATGTAAAGGATGTCTACACTCATCCCAAGAAAGTGAGAGACTTGCTATGGTCGCCCCCCCAAGGAAATCCCCACCCCCCCATGTCAAGTACCATCCCACATTGGCAGTCCTCTGGGAGGTATGTGTGCTCCTCTCCTCTTGGCCTTCCCCCCTGAGCTCACTCTGGGGCCCTACTCTCGACCTGGGCAACAAGGATCTGCGTAACACACAGCAGTGGTCGGACATGGGTCTTGAAAGAGCTGCTCAGTTGTTCAGGGACAATGCCTTTATCAAATACGAGACTTTAATTGAGGCCATGGGCCCAACCCCGCTTTCGGTCTTTGAATTTCTGAGGGTGAAGGGGACACTGATGGATCCCAAGTGGTGTAAGGAGCTCTCCCGAGCCCTCACCCCCTTAGAGAGAATATTGCAGAGTCCACCAAAAGTAAAGGAGCACTGTTTACAGTGTGTTGGTTACAGTGGATCTGAGGGGAGGCAGAAGTTTAAACATTTTTGGGTGGAAAAGGTGGGTGCAGAGATAACAGATCAAACTTGGGGTACAGTTTGTAAACTAATGCTTGCTTGGTCTCTCTACACGGCAGCGATGGAGCATAATGTTAAAATTAGCCATGCATGGCACCTCCCCCCGGTTAGGCTATCTAAAATGTTTTCGGGTGTCTCCCCTCTCTGCCCAAGGGAATTTGACCAACGGGAAACATGGTACCATATGTGGTGGGAATGCTCGTCCTCTCAAATTTATTGGGCCGAACTCTTGAGCTGGATCAAGGACATGGTTGGGGTCTCCCCGAACGTGCACCCTATTGAACTGCTGCTTGGTGTCCCTTTCTGTGAACCTGACACAACTAGCTTCCCAACGGCAGTGGAAGCCATGCTAAGAGCCGAAAGGGTCACCCTGGCTCAAAAATGGAAACGAGCGACTAACCCGACCAAAAGAGAGAGGCTCGCAAAATTGAGGGGTATTTTTACAAATGAAAAAAGCTCTTGGCGATCCTTAAAGATAAGATGGACAGCTTTTTGATAAATTGGAGTGCGGTACTGTTACTGACAGGTTTTGAGGGTAGTAATTCTTGGCTCACCTGTTTTGTCTTTGCAGTTTTCTTCTTGACGGTTGGTTTCTATTTTTTCTTTGAAGTCCATGTTTCGTGTAGAAAGGGACGAGTCTCCCCTGACGCCACCCTGCTGTATCGGAAGACCAGACAGGCTAGCACCGGGGGAACCGCCCAATGCCAGGGAAAAACCTGCAAGGGAAAAACCGGAGGTATTTTTGTATGTTCATTCTTGTTGTGGCAAAATCCAGGGAGGAAGAAATCCAGGAAATTAATCTGTCCAATGGCGGCCAGGAAGGAACAGAACAGGAATATGCAAACTGAAGCAGTCAGCGGTAATAGGAAAAGAAGAGAGTAACGGCAACGCGGCCATGAGGGTGGTGGAGGCGGGAAGCACAGGGAAGGCAAGCGGCAAGGCGGCCAGGAGAGCAGCAGAGCCAGGAAGCACAAGGAAGGCAAGCAGCAACGCGGCCAGGAGAGCAGCGGAGCCAGGAAGCACAAGTAAGTTAAGCGGCACAGCAAGGAAGCAGTGCAGCCAGGAAGGGACGGAGAAGGGAGTAGAGAGAACATGAAGCACTGAGCACAGCTGAAAGCTAGCAACCAAGCATTGAGACGCACCGACACATGGTTGATCTGCGCTTATATGATGATTCCGCGGAAACGTCCCAAAAGCCTAGACCGCTGTTACCATGATTCGTAACAGCAGCGGCCATGGTAGGAGTAAAAATGGACGCCGGGCTTTCCAGGCAGTCCACAAAGGGCAAAAGCTATGAGACATGACAGTTACATGAAGGCTGTGATGCCCTGAAACTTTAATTTATGGCCTTCTCTTGACTGGTGTATTCCCCCAAAACCTTGATACATATCGAATCGTTTGGTATTTAACCACCCCGTACGCAGAACTCACATACATTGCCAGTTAGAGCAGAAAGGTCTGGACTCATTTCCATTCTTCTGTATATACCCTCTGGAAGATGTGACTTGGTACCTATAGTGTGGGGGGAGGGTCGGAAGGGGGTAAAGAGGAAAAATGTTTGATGTCATTTGCTGTTCTTGAATGATGCACAAAGTTCTGTTTGGCGACAAATGCTCAGTAAAAAATTAAAGTGGAAAAAAAAAACAGTGAACGTGTTACTCATTTGCGTTGATAAGGAACATAACAATAACACTTGTTCTTAACCTGACTCTGCTGGATTACTTGGTGTGAGGCTAAAGATCCCCCAACACTAAAAGGCAATTGGCAGCTGATGACCTATGACAGAACGGGAGAACAACCTTGAAAAGCCATTCTTCATTTATCAGTATTCAGCACTCTTATTACAGTTGTAAGATTTCCTGTTTAACAAATAGGGGACTTTTGATGGCACATGTATTGAGCTTTATTTAGCACACAAAAAGGAGATGTTTGTATGCTTGAACGACTGGCAATTAATAGACAATTCAATGGATTGTATTCTCCTGCAGATTCCTTAGTAGATAGTTATCCATTCCAGCTGCTCAGAAACATGTCTTCGACAGGTGGCATAGTACAACTCGACCGTTGATCCTCTTGACTCGACTGTGCCACTTGTCGACTCCGGACATGACGTCACTATGACTCGTACGTCAGTTCCTTTTTTCCGCTCGCTCAACACGCTGCTATTTGGAAAGAGTCTTGTGTGAGAAATTACACATACAACAAAATTATTATAGTCGGTCGATTTTGTCGATATGTCCGCTCCGAAGACGTTCAGGTTCAAGTGCTGTTAGGGCTGCAATTCCAAGATGTCAATCAACCCACACGCATCTGCGTGTGGTGTCTCGGTAGAGATAATGTCATTGAGAATTGTGGTTCTGCTCATCAAATGAACCCCAAATGGTTGATGGAGCGATCAATGAAACTAGCACTCAGGCACCCTCCCTGCCCCCCTGTCGAAATCCCTAGCTCGCTGGATCGCCAGGTCATCGGGACAGGAGACCGAAAGCCCCACACCCGAGAAAGGGGACAGACATTGGAAGAAGACCAAGAAAAGGCTGCGTTCACAAAGTCATTCATCGTTCTCATCTTCCCATAAGTAGCATTGACGCCGCCATTGCTGGCATGACTCCGATTCATCAGAAGAATCACGTAAGACCTGCCTGAACCCAGGTGCGATTAAAGCAGATTGGGAAGCTTTCAAGATGCAGATGCTCCACGTGTTAAAAACAGCCGAAGCCGGTACAACTCCAATCTCAATGCTGCAGGATCCCATGGCACCAGTTGCACCCTGCGTTTACGGCGCCAAGGTAACCAAGTCAGGTCCAACGCCCTCGTGCTCCACCACGGCTGCAGCAAAACCATCTGTAGCAGGAAAGGGCCCTGAATTTCTGGCACTGTTAGGCCTGGGAACAACGCCATCACTGCAGACAGCTGGTCGATCTTTTGTCCCTGACTCTCTCTCAACATTCTTCAACACTGTGCAGTCGATTTCTGATGACGAGGAGGACCAGGTGCCTTTTGACTTCGGCCTCTAGGAGAAGGAGCTGGTGGGGCTGATTTATTTACTGATCAGGCTGATTTAGATGTCCTTGCAGAGGGGCTCCATGATGCAAGTGGGTTGGACACATCTGACCTTGAATTGCAGCAAACTGCTCCATATGGACACAATAATGCTCAAAGGGCCGATTGAGAGGGTGGTTGAAGCTTTAATCTAAGGCGCTCCTGCGAAGCCTTTATCGGCCTTTGACCTGACGGACATACTGTACAAGGGTCCTCAAACGGAAACGACATTACCCTTTAATGCTGCCATTGCAGATCCCATTGCTACACTGTGGATGAGGCTTTGCTCCACTCCAGCTGTGGATTCGGAGCTTACTAAAAAGTATAAACCAGCAAGGGGGGAATTACCTTTCCTATCTTCCCACCCAACGCCAGAAGGGTTAGTGGTAAAAGCCGCTATGATGAGCTCCAGACCGGCCACTTCTACCTCTAATTTGCCCACAGAAGCGGCAATCTAAGAAAACGGGTGTAGTAGCCAAGAAGATATTTGCCTCCAGCAGTATGACCCTGAATGCTGTGAATGCATCCTGTGCATTTGCCGAATACTCCCATGGAGGTTTATAGAGGAGGCAGTAGAACACATCCCTGCTGCTGAGATGAGGGATGGTTTTCTACGGCTAGTTGATGATGGCAAAGAGATAGCTTGCCAGCCTCTGCAGTCAGGCCTGGACACTGCAGATTGCGTTGGCCAGGAAATGGAGTTGTCTACTGTGCTGAAAGGTCAGCCTATTTGCACAGTTTGGGGTTCTCACCAAATGCCAAGGCAAAACTACTCGACATAGCTTTTGGCGGTGAGCACTTGTTCGGCCCAAAGGCCGATGAGCTCTTGGAGAAATTCAAGGACTCGTACATCGCTGCTAAATCTGTGGGTCTTGCTGTGCAGAAAACTCAGAACGAATCTTTTGGCTTCTCCTCAAGAAGAAGAGGCTATAGACGGGACATTCCATTTGGGAAGAGAGCACAGCTCCCACAATCCAGGCCAGGGCAGAAGCGTTTCCCGGACAAGGTAGGGGGGGGGACCTCTAGGGGCCAGCAGACAACGGCAGCTGCGGCAGTGGAATCAGCGCCCGCTATGCATGTTTCCCCGGTTGGATGGAACATTTCCAAGCCCTTGCCTTAGTGGAAGGGGGTAACCTCTGACGCTTGGGTATTGCAACTCGTTGAATGCGGGTACTGTCTACCATTTTTAAGCAAAGTGCCAGACAGATCACCCACCCCTCAGCAACAACTGGAACAGTAGCTCCAGGAAGAACTGCAAGCCCTGTTATCGAAAGGTGCAGTGGAAGAAGTGCCACATGAGCAGAGGGTATCTGGCTGATATTCCCACTATGTTCTGGTGTCCAAGAAAGGAGGAGGACCCCGTACCATTTTGGGCCTCCGGGCCTTAAACAAGTTCCTGAGGAAAGACATGTTCCAGATGGTGATGTTGAGAGAATCTCTCCAGGCTTTACAGTTTCAGCACTGGTTAGTGTTGCTGGATCTTAAGGACGCTTATTTCCATGTGCCTGTCCATCATAAACACGGCTTTTCCTGAGATTCGTCAACACGTATTACCAATTCAAGGTGCTCCCCTATGGCTTAACCTCTGTGCTCAGGGTCTTCACCAAGCTGATGGCAGTGGTGGCGGACCTCAGGAAATCTGGTGTTCATGTATTCCCATACTTGGATGACGGGCTAATTTGAGGGAAGTCTGTGCAGCATGTATCCACTCAGCTCAAGGAAAGCTTCTCCCTGCTTCATGGGTTGGGCTTCTCCGTAAACTTTCATATGTCCCACGTAACACCAATACAGAAGCTCCAATTCATCGGAGCAGTCCTGGACGCACAGGTGGGGAAGGCTTTACCCCTTGATGAAAGAGTCACCAGTGTAAGGCAAATGGTTGCGTTCTTCCAGAATCACGATAGGCTGCCAGCGCTTCCTTTCTCTGCCTTTTAGGTCACATGGCTTCTTGCATTTTTCTGGTGACAGAGGCCAGACTGTGCATGCGGTCTCTGCAGTGGCTACTGAGGAATCCCAGTACTTTGATGCCATGAAGGACATTCTCAAAGTGTCGATGTCAGTGGCCAACAACCTTTCATGGTGGGCCAGCACAGAAAACATAAGGACAGGGGGGACCTTTGTGGCCCCAGGCACAGGTGGTCATGGATGCTTCCTTGAAGGGTTGGGAAGATCTCTGTGGGGACCTGCAGGTGAGCAGCATTTGGTCACCCATGGGATACCAGTGGCATATCAACAGGCTGGAGTTGCGGGTGATCAGTTTAGTTTAGCTCAGATCACGGATCCCCCTCAGTCGCGCTCAGATCACCGATCACCGATCCCCCTCAGTCGGCTCAGATCACAATTGTTTCTTGTCTTTCATTCACACAAGTTCCCCTCATCGGGGCTCAAAATTGTTCACCTCTTGCGCAAGCAGGGGAAGTCCCTTCCCCTATGATTCTTCTAGCTTTCCTTGGGGTATCAATACGTTCAAAGACTTTCGACTGTGCAAGGGGATTTTACTGTGGCCTTTGCATGACCACTTCAAACTCCATTCTCTTCTGTTTTTCTCAGAGATGCCTTTGTCAGAGACCTTTGACTGGGCTCCCCCACCAGGTGCCGAACCACTCTGCAGCATTTTATCTCTGAAACACCTTCTTGTTAAACATTTGAAAAGTCCTCTCTCGCCATCTGGCATTTACTCTTGTTTCTCAATTAGAAAGTTCAAATGAATTGTTCACTGTGCAACACTCTTGCTGCTCACAGACTTCACTTCCAACACAAACCGGTATCTCACAGTGGTTTTCAACTCACCAGTTGCGTGAAGCCTTTTCAATGACAGCTTTTGTTTTCAGAGCCAAAGATGATGCTTCAGAGGCCACAGGTCCTCTCTGCTTCATTCAGCCACACAGGAGGCTTTGACTAGGTTTCACCTGCCGGCCAGCAGTTCCCCGTCACTCCCGCTGGAACTTATGTCTGGCTCCTCACCTTGTTCAAAGGGTCTCCATCTGCCGGGCGCGGTTCTTATCTTCAAATGGTAAATTAAAATGTCTTTGGACTTAGTCTCAGAATGTACCTGGTTATTTTTGCTCCCACTTCACAGCTGCCCAAAATGGCATTCTCTGGCTGTGGGAACTGCAGGAGTTAGAAGGGGATGTTGAAGTGAGGTCAGGGGTTCGCTGCTTACCCCTCAAAGACCTGGGCTCGCCAGCTTGGCCTAGGGGAGTAGCTCTGCTATGGGTACCACCAGGCAACCTCAGCTGCCCCTGGTTTTGCCTTCTGGAGGTACAGTTCCCGCTCCACACTGCAGCCTGCCCTGTGTTCAAAGGTCCAGTGTCTGGGCGGTTTTCTTCTCCCTCAGGTCTCCCAGGTCTGCAGCTCATTTGGTCTTTCTCTGGCTTCCACAGCTCGCTCAAAGTGTGTTCTCCTGCTCCTTTTATACTGTCTGGGAGAGTTAAGTGTAATGAGGTGTGAAGGTGTGAGTAGTTGGAAAGGGAGGTCTGACTTTGCCTGGCCTCATTACTGGGACAGTCTGCTGTCAAAAGGGAATAGTCTGTTTTCTGTGTCTGACTGTGGTTTCTGTCAGTAACCTTTATCTTCCCAGTCCCTCTCTTCCTTGTCTCAGTGTTTTTACATGGAAAGTGTGGGGGGGGGGGGGTGGAGTTGGGAAGTCAGCAAATCTTGTACAGTAGGATGGGGAAGAGGTCTGAAAGGAAAGGGGATACCATGTCTCACTATCGGGTGCCCCTACTCCACTCCCCGAGGATCCATCACCCAGGTGATCCTCCTGCACTGGTCCACCCCAGAAACTGGATCCAACAGCGATGGCCGTGTCCTGGCCACCTGGATGACAAATCCCTGGGGATCAGTGCGTGAAAACACTCTGGTTTCTCACAATACCCAGGAGATGCTTTTAGCTCCTGCTTATGCAATCTTAATTTCGAGCCATTCACATAAGTGAGAGAAAACACTGTCCTGTTGTAGGGATGGAAGAAACCCTAAATGGGGCATGACCACTCGACACAAAAGCATTTTCTCCAAACATGGTGAAAAGACATATGATTGTTTGTCCACATCATCTTGGGGGACCCATACAGAGAGACACACCATCAAAAGGATGGTGAACTAGTCCAGATCCTGTGATCCTATAAATGTTTGTGGGCAAAGACAAGGAAAAGGAGACATCAATTAGCCAACAAATCAATGACCTAAAGCCTGAACACGTTCTAACCCCCCTGATCCCCTCAATGCACCAACAGACCCTATAAGGTGTGTGCGATGAGGGGCATCTTGTTAACACTATCTCCTAGGAGTCCTGCCGGGTAATGACCCACAGGAAGATGTCTAAAAGGAACAGTAACATGGCTTTCATTTGATCATACACATGTCCCGCTGATCTGCAGTCTGCCTTTGAGGGAAGTGTGCAAACATGAGACCCACAATATGGGTTATGAACAGCACAATACTGTGAGGAATGGGGGATGAAGGCCATCAGCACCCCGGGTTGCCAAAGCAGTAACACGGAGAGCTTGAAAAAAAAAAAAAGGATGTTCCTTCCTACAACAGGATGAGCGCAGCGTTCCGCTATAGTAAGGAAAATTCTTTTTCTAAATGGCCACCATGGAAAGGGGCGACCGAGCTCCATACGGAGCCCATCTTACTTTTTCCATGGCGGCCTGCGGGAGACAAAGAGAAGGAGTGAATGCTGCTGAAATAAAGTAAGTAGGGTGGGTGAAAAAAAAGAAATGGGATGGAGGGTGGGGAGGAAGATGGCGGCAGGGACAGCCGGCCATCAGGCGGCTTGGAAAACAGGCTTGTACCAGCGATTCAAGCCTGTGTTCCTACCCACCTGATTGGCTGGGTCCCCTGCCCACAGTGCTCATGTAAAATTGTAAATTACAGAAACATATAAAATGACATGGATCATTAAAATACCCGGATGGCACGTGCACACCATCACACAGGGCAGCCAATATTTGTAACACTCCCTCAATGCCTCATTTCAAACAGTCACACAGCCATCCACCAATCACTTCCAAAAACTGTACATATAACCCTATGACCATTTTTAGCTTCCACACACCAACTGTCACTGAACAATCTTGTACAAATATTTTGCATCTACATGTCCCTCACTTACACAAAGAAATTGTACACAACGTTCTTATAAATGCACATATGCATTGTGCAGTGAGAGAAGTGCATAAATAGAACGGGCAGTACGGATGGGCAAATGCTCATGGGAACCCAGGAGGGAAATGCCAAGGTATACCAAGGTGGGACGCAACTGGGTAACTACTGGAGCAGAGGAGTCCAAAGGGTGGATGCAGCTTAACCATAACATCCCTTTTTTTCTGTCAATTTAATGGGTTTTTATAAGTGACAATATTTCATGGTTTTACATCACTATATATAAGTTATTAATAATTCCTCTTTTCATATATATGAAAGAACTATAAACCTCCTTTAAGAAAGATACATTTTGCAACACATACTCATGTCTGTCGTTATCAGCAGCACATACTGGGGATGGAAATCATCATTCAATTCTCTATGGCATAAGGCTCCACCATACCCCAGCCAAACCAAACCACCCCTATTATTCGCTGCACCTACCCTGCATCCTAGCTCAGTGTCCACTATACCCAAATAATGTAATCAATGGCCAGTGCTCATCGTTTGCAACCATGGCCAGTCTCCAAATCCATGGGGCATAGACTTTGGCCATGCCACATTCCCCAATGAGCAAATCAGAGTAAAGATTTGCATTTGCCGAGGACCAGGCCCACTACCCAGACACAAAATGTATATCACTAGTTTTTCTACTTAGATTCTTACACTTTTGAAAAATAAAACACAAGGCATATTTCCAAAAACATGCTTTCAGGTCCTTGCTAATGCCATCGCGCAAGTTTGTTGTAGTCTAGTCCACCACTTCAGGCTGTCACCTCAAGCAGAAAATGTTTTCCCATTCAAACATACAGCTTCGGCCATGCCGCATGCCCCAATAAGCAAAATACAGTACACATTTCTCCTTGCTGACCGGCTGGCCCATTGCCCAGACACCAATGTTATATTACTATGTTGTGTACTTACATTTTACACTTTAAAAAAAAAAAAAAACACAGGACATATTTGCAAAACCATGCTTTCCAGTTATTGCTGACCCTCCTCATGCATATTTGCTGCAATCCCACCAGTACCTCAACCTGTACCCACAAGCACATTTTTTTCCCTTTGAAAACCATCCCAATTTTAAAAAAAACATTACCACATAGCCAGTCCCTGGTGGCCATGCCCACTTTAACCACCATTGCTGGTCCCTCGTAGTCATAGGCCGTAGCCAGATTGTCTGGGTCATAACCGTAGGCCATAACCCGGACAATCTAGCCACTGCCCATGGCCACAGGCTATACGTCAGTCACCAAAGGTATATCACTATTTTTAGTACATACATTATGACACTTTTCAAAAAATAAAACAAGGACACATTTGCAAAACCATGCTTTCGGCTGCTTCCCAATGATCCTTACACAAGTTACGCAAATCCGCCCATGTTTTATTTTTTGAAAAGTCTCATAATGTATGTACATGAACTAGTCATATAACTTAGCCCCCACTTGACAAAATCCATTCAGACTTGCTCAAACATTCAAGGTTGGGTCAATAATCTTACTGAAAACTTGTGTCCACATTTGTCAAACGGCAACAAAGGTACAAGCCATATAAAAATGTTGAGACCTGCCAACTAACTTGGCCCCCTCTTGACATAATCCCACCAAACTTTGCAAAAACATTAATATCTAGATCTAAAATCTTTTTGCAAACCTTTGTGCATATTCGTGAAATGGCACCACTTTTATAAGCCTTTACAATATTTTTGGGATCACCCTCTAATTTTGTTCCCTCTTGACAAAACAGCACCACGCTTTGCAAAACCATTAGAATCCAGTCTAGAATCACATTCCAAAATGTCATGCAGTTTCATTGAGTGGCGCCAAAGTTATATGCCATCCAAAGACTGCTTTTCACCAACTCTGTAATGCAAAAATAAGCATACATGCCCCCGAACATCTCAGATGTGCGCAAACACCACAGAACTGGCTGGGCTGTTTGTGGACATCAGAGAAGAAAAACACCAGTTTTTGTGGCTTTTTATGGCCATATCCCATCCCATCCTCATCACCCTTCAACTCCCCAGAGATTGTTTCATTAATTTGACAATTGCAATGCTGTGTTTTTAAATATCTTTTTGCTGCAATGTTCGTGGACAACTTGCGCTGTCCGTGAATCCAACATGTCGCGCATTTCCAAAAATCTGACCCACCTCACGCTTTTCACCATCCAATCAGTGGGCGTGTCCGATATCCGCGGACCTCACGTCGTCCCCTGGACCAATCAGAGGCCTGTCTGCAGACCAAACAGGGCGGTAAGTCCGGGGACCGAACCCAGATATCACTAGTTTTATTTTACCAACTTTTTGCCGTTTAAAAAAAACCTACTGTATGGATTTACACCAAATTTACAAAAGCACGCTTTCGGGACCAGGCCGCCGCTCCTACCACAAATCTGGTGAGAATCCATCCAATGGTTTGGGCTGTAGGCGTGAGCACATTTTATTTTCCATTGCGTCTATGGGAAAACCCACACATTTTGGCACCCCCCTATAACTTTGTCTCCTCTTGATGAAACCTCACCAAACTTTGCAGAATCAATCTGAAGGGTCCATATACTTCATTTGCAAAGTTTCTTGATGATTCATCCGGGGCGGGAGGGGCGTTGGTATAAGCTGCCCAAAAAGTGCTCTTCCTATGGGTTGAGAGACTTAACCATAAGTGAAGGGCCGCTACCTCAGGCCCTGTAACATTACTCACCGTAAGCGTATTTCTGATGATTGTATCTGCTTAGAATCACATGCTGTGCATATAGTCTGACATCTAGTGGTAATCACAGAGTATTGCATCTTTTTTCAAAGATCGAAAAGGGACTTCAACATTGGAGTGACTGTAACACTATCCCTAACGTGACGTGTAGTGTACCCAAAATCCTTCACGCGTCTAGGTCCCACTGGTTGTTTTTGTTCTGCTGTGAGGGAGCCCTACAGAATGCGTGAGTGAGTACAGAAGAAAAGAAGGTATAAGATATCTATGTTCCTTCTACTCCAAGAGGGGAGGATGGGTGGGCGCATGTGGATCTAAGCAGATACAATCATCAGAAATACTATTACGGTGAGTAATGTTTGTCTTTGATGCTTGTGAATATGCTTATAATCACATGCTGTGCAAAGACTAGCAAGCAGTTCCAGGAGACGGTGGTGGATGTGTGAAGGAACAGTAGCAAAGAGATGTCTTAGCACCGCTTGTCCTACCTGAGAATCAGATTTAGAGTGTGTGTGTCTAAGCAGTAGTGTTGGGTGAAAGTATGAACATAACTCCAGGTTGCTGCATTTCAAATGGAATCTAGAGGAACATTTGCAACAAATGCTATGGTAGCCCCTGTCCCCTGAGTAGAGTGAGCTCTAGGCGTAAAGGGTAGATCTCCCTTGGCAAGAGAGTAACAGTGTGATGCAATTCACAATCCATTTGGAAATAGCTGATTTAGAGACAAGGTCCCCTTCTCTACTAGATGCCACAGAGACAAAGAATTGGTTTGACTCTCAGTGGCTTAGGGCTCATCACAACCGTGGCGGTATCCTGGTGGTAAATCCGCCAACTCAAATAGCGTTACCGGACCCCGAGTTGTGGTAATGCTGTTACTCCACATTTTGTTAAGAGTCTATAGGACTCTATGAGGGAGTAACAGCGCTATTACTGCCAGTGGTATTAGGCGCCCCCGGGAATAGCGCTGCAAATGGGCGGAAAGTGGAGAGTTTCACCTCCAGCAAAAAGCTTGAGGTAAACATCCAACTTTCTGCCCAAACGCAGAATTGAGCGGAGAAGTAATGCAGCGTTAATAGCGACAATGCTGCATTTGTGCTGCTCCGCCCAACCCCTGATTTTCAAGGTGGTGTATTTGCCCTCCTTACGTCTAGTGTATGGAGGCTTGTTTCTGCTGAGTTAGTGGGGTTTTGAAAGAAAGCGAGAATTTCGATTGATTGATTCACATGGAACTTCGAGATAAATTTATGCACAAAACGTGGGTGTGTACGCAATACCACCTTATCTTTGTGAATAGTTACAAATGGGTCCTGAACTGAGAGGACCTTCAGTTCTTTAACTCTCCTTATCGAGGTAATGGGCACTAGAAAGGCAGTCTTATAGGTGAGGGCCTAAAGGCTAGCCTTGTGCATGGGTTCCAAAGGAGGTACCATTAATCTTGTGAGAACAACATTTAAGTCCACCCAGGAGTTGGGTTGGAAATAGGGGGGTTGAAGTCTTTTTACCCCTTCCATGAAGGCCTTAATCACAATTTTCCAACATTAAACCTTGCTCTAAGCTGTGGTATTCGCAGAGGGAGCGGCCAAGTGGACCTCTAGGGAATTGAAAATAAGTCATGAGTCTAATAGGTCAGTTAGATAAAGGACTATATCTTTAGGAGAACGGTCAATGGGACTGATGCTCTTAGCATTGCACCAGACAACAAAGCGTTTCCACTCATTGGAGTAACAATGTCGGTTGTTGGGTTTTATTGCTTCCCTGAGTATGTCCAGATATCTCTGAGGGAGTTGGAGATGCCCGAACTCTATGACTTCAGGAGCCAAGCTGCTAAATTAAGTGTTTGGGGGCTCGGATGCAGTGTATCCCGCCGGTCTTGCGGCAGCATGTTGTATGGGCATGGCAGTTTCCTGGGAGGGGACACTGACATTCTCATGAGATTGGAGAACCATGGCTGCAGAGCCCACATTGGTTCAACCAGGATCAGGGTGACTTGTTTCTGTTGCATCTTGTGCACTATCCTGTTGAAAAGGGGAATCGGGGGAAAATCGTAGGCAAATCTCCTGAACCATGTTATCCAGAT
Organism: Ambystoma mexicanum; assembly: GCF_040938575.1. NCBI lineage: Eukaryota > Metazoa > Chordata > Amphibia > Caudata > Ambystomatidae > Ambystoma > Ambystoma mexicanum. Next base: position 1,432,964,207 of record NC_090931.1, read on the forward strand.
ACCGTTCCCTTTGGACCACTTCTGTGGGTACTTTGAGGCGTAATCTGGGCATTGGGCCTTCTCCAGAGTTGCAAACAAGTCAATGTCTGGAATACCCCACTCTGCAAAGACGTTGAGTAGAATGTGCTCTTGCAAGCGCCACTCGTGCTCTACTGGTAGGTGCAAGTCTCTGCTGAGCACGTCTGCCAGATGATTGTGTTCCAATGCAACATGTTGTGAGAGAAGGAACATGTGTTTGTCCCAGAATATCTGGAAGTGGCACTCAGTTTGAATAGCCCTATAGAGTTAGTGCCCCACTATTTGTTCAGGTAGTACATAGACGTGGTACTGTCTGTAAGGACAAGAACTGTCTTCCTCTGTAGATGTGATTGGAAGGCTTTTAGGGCTTAGAGCACTGCAAGCAGTTCCAATAGATTGATGTCATTCGATGCTACTGTTGGACAGAGATGCGTCCGTGGTGAGAGTGGCCTCTGCTGCAGAGGTTGTAAAGGTTTTCCCTTTACCACCACTGCAGAGACTGAACGAGGGCTGTCGACACCATTGGCTCGAGAGTCACTCCTGCATTGGGCGCATGCGCAGGCCAGCGTGTGGTCTGGGGAAGACGCAGGATGCCATCATCCCCAGTAGCCGCATGGCCTTGCGTACAGTTACACACTGATTGGCTACATAATGAGGGATCTGGAACAGCATGTTTTGAACCCTCTCGGAGGGGAAGACAAGCCTGTCTTCTGTCCGAATTAGGGCCCCCACAAACTGCTCAACTTGGCTAGGGACCAGACTTGACTTCTTCTCATTGATAAAGAACCCTAGATTGAATAGGAGATCTACTGTCCTCTGGTTATTCCCCAGACTTGTTCCTTACAAGTCTCCAGTTATGAACCAGTCGTCGAGGTAAAGGGATGGCTGCCGCTACCGCTAATACCTTTGTAAACACCTTAGGGGCTGAGGCAATGTCAAAGCGGAGAACCTTGAACTGATAGTGAGTGTCCTCTATGTTGAACCTGAGGTACTTTCGGTGTGCTGGAAACATTGAAATATGAAAGTGTGCATCTTTCATGTCCAATGTGTCCATGTAAACCCCCTGCCGCAGCAGTGGGATTACTTCCTGAAGAGTTGTCATCCTGAACCTTTATGGTTTGACATTTGTTTGTAGGACGCAGATCTAAAATAGGGTGCATAGTTAGATCCTTTTTGGGATACAAGGAAGTATATTGAATAAATATCCTTGTTTACCTGGAGATGAGGGACAACTTAGATGGCGCCCTTTTCTTGTGACAGTCGTCTGGTTTCCGGTGGATGATAGCGGGGTGGCTGGAGGAACTCAATGCAGTGCCCGTGGGCAACGGTCTCGAGTTCTCACTGATCTGATGTGATCCCCTTCCATGCATGGTGTACGGGCGGCATGGTATCACAAGTATGACACTGACACAAAAGGTACAATTTGTAAAACCTTTATTGAAGTTTCAATGGGGTTGGAGAATTTCCAACTTTGCCCTATAGCTAAAATGGGAGTATTCTAGACCATCAAATAATAAGGAACAAGTTACTTACCTGTAACTGTTGTTCTCCAGCATGGGTCTGGCATGGATTCACATGCTCATGAATATTCCCCGTCGTCAGGCTGGGAATCCTCGGTAAAGAAAAAACCAGTATCAGTTTCGTTTCTGATCTGTCTTTCGTAGCAATAACCAATCACTGGTCTCTGCGTCATACTGACCACAGCCAATGACTGCCCTCTACCTAAGCCCCGCCTCTGGCAGCCATCTTCAGATTTGGAAGCACGTGAAGTGGCAGTATGACCAAGTGAAGAGCCGCAGAGGGGTAGGCGGGAGGGTTCGCATGTGAATCCATGCCAGACCCATGCTGGAGAACAACAGTTACAGGTAAGTAACTTGTTCCTTCTCCAGCATGGGGTCTGGCATGGATTCACATGCTCATGAATAAAGAATACATAGCAGTACCCACATGCACAACCACGGGAGGTGGCAAAGGCTCAACATTAAGCATTACATCAAACTCAACATTAAGCATCTTACCTCCTCACCAGGCTCACCTCAGGCGAACAGGTTGCGCAGCACTGCTTGGCCGACCCTGGACTCCTCCCTGGAATCCCGATCGACGCAGTAAAATTTCGTGAAGGTGTGCGTCGACCTCCACGTAGCAGCCCTGCATATGTCCAGCAGGGGCACACCAGATAGGAACGCCGTGGTAGCTGCGATCGCTCTGGTGGAATGGGCTCTCGGACGGCCAGGCAGCGGTCGGTTAGCCAACCGGTGACAGTACGTGATACAGCCGGAGAGCCATCTGGAAATGGAAGCCTTCGAGAGAGCCTTCCCTTGATTAACAGGTCCAAAGTTTACAAAAAGTTGTGACGTCTTCCGAAAGCACCTCGTGCGGTCCACGTAGAACTTCAGCGCTCTAGCCACATCCAGCGAGTGCAAAGTCCTCTCAGCCGGCGACGAAGGCGACGGGAAGAACACAGGTAACACCAAGGGTTCGTTGAGATGGAAGTCCGACGGTACCTTGGGCATGAAGGAGGGGTGCGTCCTGAGCACTACCCTCGTGGCGTGGAAAGTCAAATACGGAGCTTTGCAGGAAAGGGCCTGGATCTCTCCCACCCGTCGTGCGGAGGTGATGGCCACGAGAAAAGCTGTTTTCCACGACAGAAACTTCAACGGGGCCGAGTGTAGAGGCTCGAATGGAGGTCCCATGAGCTTGGTCAGCACCACGTTGAGCTCCCACGCCGGGGCCGGAGCCTTCACCGGCGGGAACGATCTGAATAGTCCCTTCATGAACTCCTTCACCAGACGATGAGACCACAAGGACGTCCGCCCCGTGGTTCTGGTGTATCGGGAGATCGCAGCAAGATGAATCTTGATGGACGCGTGTGCCAGTCCAGCCTTGGCCAGCGTCAGCAGGTACGGCAGTACTTGGGGAGCCGTAATCCGTAGAGGGTTGATCTTCTGTGTGCGGCACCAGACAGAGAACCTCTTCCACTTGTGTCCGTAGCACTTCAGAGTCGAGGACGCCCTGGCCTTTGCAAGAACCTCTCTGCAGTCGGCCGGTATGTCGTATCCTCCGAACTCTAGCGCTGCAGGAGCCAGGCCTGCAAGTTCAGCGACTTGGGGTCGTGGTGGAGGATGGCGCCTCCTTCCCTGGAGAGTAGATCCGCGTCCGCCGGCAGCTTGATTGGCGGGGACGCTGACAAGTCCAGAAGGTCCGGGAACCAAATCTGCCTCGGCCACGCAGGTGCGACGAGGATCATCCTGCACCGTGACCTCTTGAGCTGATTGATGAGCCGGATTAGCAGGGGCAGGGGAGGGAACGCGTAGAGGAACAGGCCCTCCCAGGGGAAGGAGAAAGCATCGCCCATGCTCCTCGCCTGGGGAAACCTGCTGGCGAACCTCCGGCACTTGGTGTTCGTCGCCGTCGCGAACAGGTCGATCTGGGGTGCGCCCCACCGTCGGAAGAGGCGATCCACTAGATCCTGCCGTAGTTCCCACTCGTGGCACGAGCGCAGCTCCCTGCTGAGTGAGTCGGCGATGGTGTTTTTTATCCCTGCCAGATGAAACGGCACCAGAAATATCCTTTGGGCGATGGCCCAATGCCACAGGTCTTGCGCCTCCTTGGACAGCGCTGGGGACCTGGTTCCGCCCTGTTTCCTGATGTAGAACATGGTGGTGGTGTTGTCCGTGAAGATCCTCACCACCTTGCCCTTGAGGGACGGAAGGAAGGACCTGAGGGCCCAAAACACTGCACGGAGCTCCAGGACGTTGATGTGCAGGGACTTCTCCGTCGGGAGCCAAAGTCCTCTTGCGTGCAGATTTGCGGTATGCGCTCCCCACCCTTCCAGGGAGGCATCCGTGGTCACTGTCTCCTGGTGGGCTGGGGTCTGGAAGTCCATGCCCGCCGTCAGATGCGCGCGGGTGCCCCACCACCGTATCGCTCGTCGGAAGCTCTCGTCGAGCTTGATCCTCTCCTCGAAGCTGCCCGTCGTCTGGATCCAGCGCGCGTCCAGGAATTCCTGCAACGGGCGCATCCGGAGCCTGCACATGGGCACTAGGTAGATGCAGGAAGACATCATTCCGAGGAGGGACTTGACGGACCTCACTTTGGCCGCGTCGGCCACCAACATCCGTTGCACCTTGCCCAAGATGGTCCTGGTCCTCTCCTCCGACGGGGAGGCCAGAAGGGACACTGTGTTGAGCCTTGCCCCCAAAAACAGTGCGTCTTGAGCCGGTACCAGGTGGGATTTGGCGTAGTTCACGGCGAATCCCAGGTCCGTGAGAAGTTGGACGGTCCTTGCCGTGTGGGCCACGGCGAGCTCCCTCGTCTTGGCGCGGATGAGCCAGTCGTCCAGGTAGGGGTAGACGTGTATCCCTTCGCGGCGCAGCTGCGCCGCCACCGGTGCGAGGCACTTGGTGAATACCCTGGGTGCCGACCGGAGTCCAAAGGGGAGGGCTTTGAACTGGTAGTGGCGCCCTTGGACCACGAACCTGAGGAATTTCCGGTGCCCCTTCAGGATGGGGATGTGGAAGTAGGCATCCTCCAAGTCCAACGACGATAGGAAGTCTCCTTCCTCCAGCTGGCCTAGGACGTGCTGGAGGGTGACCATCCGGAACTTCTGTGCCTTGATGAACTTGTTCAGGCGTCGCAGGTCCAGGATGGGGCGCCATCCCCCTGTCTTCTTCTTCACGAGGAAGTATCTTGAGTAGACTCCGGAGCCCCGGAGCCTCTTTGGGACGAGTTCGATGGCGCCCTTTCTGAGCATCGCCCTTACCTCCAGAAGGAGTTGAGGAACGTGCAGTTCTTTTCTGGTCACGGGGGGGATACGCGGGCATTTCTTCTGAAACTCGAGTGCGTGTCCCCGGGCCAGAGCGTCCAGCACCCAACGGTCGGTGGAGATGGACTCCCACGCGCCGACGAAGTTCGCCAGCCGGCCTCCCACTGGGGTGCTTCGGTGGGGGCCCGACTCCGCGGCCGGTTCAATCCTGCTTGGACGCGGCCTTTCCGCCCTGGCCTCCTTGGCGACGACGGCGGGGTCCACCGGACTTGCCTCGTCCTCTGTAGGCCTCTTGCGACGACGAGCGGGCCGCTTGGCGGTAGGAAGTGAAACCGCCACTGGAACCTTTGGAGGCGCCCTTGCCTCCGCCGCTCCGAAAGGGCGTCCGTCGTTGTTGCAGGGTGCCGAGGGCCCGGGCCGTCTCGGTGTCTGCCTTAATGGCCTGAAGGGAGTCGTCCACAGCCTTCCCAAACAGGTTGTTCCCGTCGAAGGGCATGTCCAGGACTCTGGTCTGGACGTCTTGGCGGAAATCCGTCGCCTTGAGCCATCCGCGACGCCGAAGGCAAACACCGTTGCCCAACTGGCGGAACCCAGTGTCGTCTTGAACCAGAGCTCCCTGTCGTAGCGAGCCACGATCGCCAGGGCGTTGGCCGCTTTAATCGTCGTCGCTGCCGACGAGATGACTCTGCGTCCCATCGCATCCAACTTCTTTCCTTCGCCGTCCGGCGGGGAAGTCGATGTGGAGGCCGCACCCCCCCCCGCTTTCTTCCTGGCCGCCGCGGAGACGACGGAATCCGGGGTAGGCTGTGCCCGGAGGCACAGGGGGGCCGTGTCCGGGACCCGGTACTTTTTCTCGTACCGGTCTCTTCTAGCTGGCGTCGTGGACGGGTTCTTGAGGAGCGTAAGGCCCTCATCCCAGATGTCGTCCAACAGAGGCACAGAGAGGACCGTCTTCCTCTTGGCCTCGCGCCGCTGATACAGGAAGCCTTCCTTCCTCTTTTCTTCAGGGCAGAGCTGGAAAATCTCGGACGCCCTGGAGATCATGGCATGGAACGATCCGATCTCGTCGGGCGGGGAGGCCCTGGTGGGAGGCGACGACGGAATATCCTCGTCGTATGCCTCGTCGTCCGTACCCGTCGTTGCCGTGTCCGTCCCCGTATCACCCCCTCGGGTTGACGGGGAGGAGGGCTGGACGGGGTGCGACGGCTGAAAGGGAGGAGGAGGATGGATCCTTCTTTTCTTGATAGGGGGAACACCAGAAGGTCCCGGTTCTGGATCCCCCGACGGTAGAGGTTCCTCCGTGGGCAATGGAAGCCTCGTCCTTATCTCGGAGCATAAGGACTGTATGGCCAACAAAATGGCCGCCGAGTTGTCTTGCGGCGCTGGCAGAGGAGAATCCGACGGGCGAGCAGGGGCCCCGTCGGTATCCTCGACGATGTCGTCGTCGTCACTTGCGTCGGGGCCCACTCCGACGGGCTGGTCTTCTACCACGCCTAGGCCGTGGCTTAAGACTTCGATCAGTTCCTCCTCTGAGGCTGAGGTCGAATCTACGACGACGCCCTGCCCCCCCTTCTTCTTCCCCACGGGGAGTTTCACGGGGGTTCTGTCGATGGGCACAAAAGAAGACTCCCTCCGAGGAGGCAGGGAGGTTCTGAGCCCCGAGGTCGCCACCACTGGTGTAGCCTCCACAGGCTGAGCCAGGGCCGCCGCGACTTTCTCGATAGAGGGCTTGGCCGGATGGATCAAGGCCTTCACCACCTTAGGTGCGCTCACCGCCTTATCCTTGAGGGAGGGGGCACTGCCACGCTCCTCCTCTGCCTTAGAGCTCGACCGGGGCCTCTCCAGGAGCTTCGCCGGGTGCTCGGCCTTCCTCTTACCCGACCCAGAGCGTTGGCTCGTGGTTGATGGTGCCGGGGAGGGTGCGCCCTGCCTGACGCCCGAAGAGCCCGACCGTTCGGCGCTCCCGGTGCCAGTGGACTCGCGGATCTTAGCCTTATGTTGGGCCCCCGTCGCCGGGGCGCCCTCAAAGGTCTTAGAAGACCGCTCCGATTTCTTCTTTTTCTCGCCGGACGGGCTCTTACCCTGCAGCCAGTTGGCGAGACGTTGATGGCGGTCCTTCATGGTTCGTTCCGACATGTTGCCGCAAAACGCACAGTCCTTTTCCACGTGCGTCTTGTCCTCATGAAGGCAGTAAAGGCAGAAAGAATGTTCGTCTTCCTTAAAGATGTTCTGCAGCTGGCATCCAGGGCAGACCCTGAACAGCTTTCCGGGCGTCGAGCTTCCCTTCTCCTGGGCCATCTCCGAGACCGGGCCTGAGAAGCTTCTGGAGTCCTCCGAAGCGTAGCTCGACGAAATCTTCACCCTTGAGGGGCGTAGAAGAATCCGACACGGGTCCCCGTTAATCGGATGTAGGAACGGTGGAGCTTGAGGCTCTTTTGACCGAAAAAGTTGAAGTTTTTGAGAAAAAAGCGCGAAAATAAGCACTAACGCTCGAGAGCAATAGCACGAGGATCCCAACACATGAACGTGCGGTAAAAATCTGAAGATGGCTGCCAGAGGCGGGGCTTAGGTAGAGGGCAGTCATTGGCTGTGGTCAGTATGACGCAGAGACCAGTGATTGGTTATTGCTACGAAAGACAGATCAGAAACGAAACTGATACTGGTTTTTTCTTTACCGAGGATTCCCAGCCTGACGACGGGGAATATTCATGAGCATGTGAATCCATGCCAGACCCCATGCTGGAGAAATAAAACAGTACTAGTTGAGTCCGTCCAATCAAAATAGCCTATCCTAACAAAAACCTAAGGCCTGCCCTATAGCTTGTACAAAAAGTGTGAAAAGGATAATATGTATGCAAAGGAAAGTCAGTGTTCAAATATAAAGAATACATGTGGCTGAGTCAGCTCTCCTCCGCACGTGGCGTGCAGAGAGGAGCAGTGCCACGTCCAGCATGGTGCAGGTAAGTATCTGGTGTGCAGAGCGCTGAGCTCATTTTTTCCTTATGGACAATCTAAACTGTTTCCTTTTGCAGGCGTTGCAGGGTCGTGACTCCTTGAAGCGGAGGAAGTGATTCGGACTCCTGCTGAGGATCTGGTTCAGAGCGGGAATCTCAGGTAAGCACTTGTTCTAATATTGTCCTGTGTTTGTCCCTTTGCAGGTCTGAGTCTCGGTTTGGAGATTTGTGGATGCAGGGAGCCGATCTCTAAGCTGGGAGCGGTCGCTGTGAGCCTTACGCTGCGATAAGCAGAGCAACGCAAAGCGTGCTTTCAGGCCGGGGCATGGCTTATATAGCCAGTCACGCCTGTGCGGCCAACCACACCCAAAACACTAGTCTGCACTGCCCATAATAAAGATGTAACTGTGTCTTCAATCTCATCCATGTTAAATGTTTGTTTATGAGGCTTGCTCAATGATGAGCCTGGTGCCAAAGGTGCCAGGGCAAGGACCAGGTGGTCCTGTCCAGATTTTTTGAGGCCTCAGAAATGGACTTCTGGTGTAATGTTCCTATTGAAGGCTGGGGGACGTGTTGAAAGTGTTTACCATGTCCACTGACCATGACAGTTATTCCCATCTACAAAAAAGGAGATTTGTCTGATAAATTATAGACCTATCACCTTGGTGCATCATCTAAAGTATTTGCATATTTGATCTTGAGGGAACTCGAAGAAGTCTTGCTACTATCAAATACTCTATCACGCTTCCAAGTTGGTTTCCAAAAAAGGATGGGTACTCCATTAAATGCTTCAATTTGGGCACATCTTTTGGAAACTGTAAAACACTACCAAATGAGCCTCACACTTGTACATACAACAAACTCAGCAAGGTGATATATGGCAATCCGGATTTAACAGAAATAACAGTTATTTTCAAGACCTGGTAACTGTTTCTCCTTGTAACCTGAGTGAATTCCCCTTACCCAGATTCAATCAGGATTTCTATGAACAGTTCAAATGAATAAGGAACTCCCGTCTTGCAACAAAGTTCTAATAAAGTACCTCTTCCGCCAGTAAGTCTCTCTCTTGAACTTAACCAACAGTTCAAAATGTTCAACAAGTTTTTTTTTTTAAACTTTATTTTTGTATTTTAGTAAACGTGAGTACCAACAAGCCCAAACAGTGGGCTAATAATAAGCTGCCGAATGCCCCCCTCACGCCCACCCCCCCACCCTCCGACAGTCCCATCACACAACAGGCAATTAACGCATTTACATTTACACCAAAGAAGTCTGTGGTGGCTGATCGGTTGTCCCGGCTGGTGCTGCGCTAGAGAGGAGGTACGAGATGTACGGGGCCCATATATCTGGGGGTCTTGCGTAGAGAGGGAGTGTCTTTATGAATTCTGTTTCCGTTTCTTGGCAGTATGTGATGTACCTCTTCCAATTCGCTAGGGTAGGGAGTGTGCCCCGTCCCCATGCCATAGCAACTCTTCTATGTGCCAAAACCAATAACAAGCTTGCCAGTTTCCGGATCTGTGAAGACTGGGGTCTCGTTAAGCCGAGGAGCGCCACCAGTGGTGAGTGTCCCACTCTCTCGCCGATAATTGCATTAGTTTCGTCAAGCACATCTGACCAGAATTTAGACACTGGCGGGCAACTCCACGCTAGGTGCAGGAAATCAGTGTCCGGGGACCCACAACGGTCGCAAGATGCATTGGACCCAGGGTGGTGTCTGTTTCTCTTGTTAGGGGTATAATAGGTTTGATGCAGATAGTTAAAGTGGATTTGTTTGAAGCAGGAATTGAGTGCCACTTTTTGTGTCTGTTGTAAAATATAGCTCCAGTCTTCATCAGGAATGGGGGTTTGAAGCGTGGTTTCCCATCTTGTCTTTGTTTTGGGGTTCGAGGGGAGAGTGTCGGTGAGAAGGGTTTTGTAGATGGATGAGACTAGTTTGCCCTCTCCTTGTGCCTGAATGGTCCCATGCAGTAGTTGCCAGGTGGGAGGTTGTTGCGGGAATGATGGGATGAGGGCCTGCAAGGTGTATCGCACTCTGAAGTACAAAAAGATGTCAAGGGAGGACGTGCCCCCCTTTTCCCTCACCTGCTGGGGTGTTATGAAGGTGTCTTGTATAAAGAAGTCACCTAGAGTTTTTATTTTGCACTTATCCGCCCAGTTCAGGTACACTTTCTCGGCGATGAGTGGGATCCCGGGAATGAATTTCGCAGGCAAAAGAGGAGAGTATCTAAGCTGAATCTTGTATTTTTTAGCTATTTTCCGCCATATTGCGAAGGTGGATTGCACTATGTTCAGCGTCGTGTGTGGCACTGCTTGATTGCTGATAATCACTGCCCTTAGCAAGTTGGGTGAGGCTAGTGCCCGTTCGACCTGTACATACGGTCTTACGAATTGTGGTTCGTACCAATGACTGAGAAACTGAGCTTGTGCTGCCCAGTAGTACCGTTCTAGATCGGGTAGAGCCAGGCCACCCTTATTAACAGGAAGCACTAGGGATGAGTAAGCCACCCTTGCAGGTTTGCCAGACCATATAAGGTCCAGAACTAGGCTTCTCAGATTACCCAGGAAGCATCGGGACAGAAGGATGGGGATGTTAGCGAAAAGGTATAGGAGTTTGGGTAAGATTACCATTTTTACCAATGAGGCTCGCCCCCAGACGGTGAGTGGTAGTGATTTCCACCTGTTTACCTTGTCTCTTAATAATTTCAGGGTGCTATCGTAGTTGTCTTTCAGTATATCTTGGTAATTTAGGGACACCTTAATTCCTAGATATCGGACGTGAGCTGTCTCCCACTGGAAGTTAAAATCTTCTTGGACAATTTTGGTTTTTGTGTTTAAGGGAAAGACGATTGATTTCGATTGGTTAATTTTCAAGCCAGATGCCAACCCAAACTTGATTATTTCACGCATTATTGGATTATGGTTTTCGCAGGGGTTTTGCATGAACAGGACTATGTCGTTGGCATAGAGTGAAATTATTAGCCGGTGAGGACCCATTTTAAGACCTCTCTGGATATGTCGTTCCCTAAGGCCCGCTGCCAAGGGCTCCATTACAAGGGCGAATATCATAGCGGATAATGGGCATCGCTGCCTAGTGCCACGCTGGAGGTTGATCTGAGCCGAGCGGGTCGACCCGAGCGAGATTGCTGAAAGGGGCTGGGTATAGAGGAGTGAGACTAGCCTGACAAACTGTTTCCCAAGTCCGAGCTGCTGTAACACGGCGAACATAAAGGGCCACTCAACAGAGTCGAATGCCTTTTCGGCGTCTAGCAGCACCGCCACTGCCTGCAGATCAGGGTCGAGTGCCGCCAGAACCCCAAACATTCTGCGTATCCCGAATGTGGTGTTTCGGCCAGGCACAAATCCCGCTTGGTCGGCGAGAACCAGTGCGGGCATTAATGGGAGAAGCCTATTGGCGAGGATCTTGGCCAGGATTTTGTTGTCCAGATTAATTAATGATATGGGGCGATAAGACTTACAATCTTCGGGGGGCTTGTCTTTTTTGTGTAGCAGGATTACGCTCGCTTCTCTTAGTGTCTGTGGGAGAATGCCGGATTCAATCGCCTCCTCATAGACATTTAGCAGGAGAGGGGCAACAAGAGGGGTGAAGTATTTTTAAAACTCACCAGTTAGCCCGTCTGGTCCCGGGGCTTTGGAAGATGGCAGATTTTTGATGGCTTCTTGAATCTCTTCCAGCGTTATGGGCGCATTCAGTGGCTCACAGAGTTCTCCCTCCGCCCAGTAAAGTTCAGTGTCATTAAGGTAGTTGCGGATCGCAACAGAGTCTGTAGGGCCCCCGGCGCTGTATATGTCCTGGAAGAAAGCCCTGAACACCTCCACTATATCTTCTTCTTTGTGCAGCATATTTCCCTGTGGTGTCCGGATACTGTCCACCCTTGTCGGCCTCCTGTCTGCCGCTATGAGGCGAGCAAGAAGGGCTCCAGGCTTCTGGCCTTCGCCGTATTGTCTAATTCTGTGGTTGTGCCCCAGAAATGTTATCTCCCGTTCAGCCAGTTTTCTAAAGTTCAGAAGTTCTTCTTTCAGCCTCGCCTGATTCAACAAGTCTTTTATCCCTCCACTTGTAGTAGAGAGTTCTACATAACTTTCTTCGCAGATAGGTATATTTCCACAGTGCATAAATGTCAACAAAATACTCCTGTCAGGATGATTCTGCAACAGTTTACAATGCACTCATATCAGCAGCATAGATTTTTCAAAATGATTCCAAAATAATTAACCATGAGCTTTTCTGGTCTTGCCACCTCTTCGTCAACACTTTAACCATACCAAAATACTTCAATGACCTCCGCCTGGTCCGCTCACCTGCCAGCCTTATACTACAAAGTCCCTTGACCTCATGCACTGGCCTGCCAGGACTAATGAAACTACTACCACTACTACAAGTACTTCTGTAGCACAGTTCTTCACATAACCTATAAAGTCTTTTGACTTTTCAAAACATCAGTTTTGACTACTTCTTCTGGGAAAACATGAGACACATTGGTTCTATTTGTTCCACGCTTTTTATTGCCACATCTAATGCAGGTTATGCTCTTCTCCTCCTGAACACCTTCTGTCAGAAGGGCAGCCTTCCTGCCACTTGTTTCCCTACTTTTTCATTAACCAAATGCTGATAATCGTTCCTTCTCACTCCTGATCTTCTTTGCCTTATGCGATGCTTATTTAGGTCAGTTTCCCCTATAGCCTTTTTCTCCCACTGACAATAGGGTCTATAAACAACTGGCTTCTTAATTGCCCTCTCTTGGCTTTGGCAATGTTGTTTTTTTAACTGGATTTGTTATTGCACTCTTTTGGCTTTGGCAACAGTTGTTTATATTGGTTTCTAATAATACTGCCCTCTCGTGTTGTTGATAGTTATTCTGACCTTCAAATCACAATAACACTTGGCTGGCCTGTTCGCCAAGTTCTTGTATTGTTCGTTCGTATCAGTTTGTTATTTAGAATAATTATCTTTCTGCTTCACATACATAATACGGTATCCCTACATATAATCCCACCAAAAATATCACCGTACACATGGTCGTTTGTCTCGCGATAGGCGATATTTTTGGGGAGGATAATTTGTGGGAGCAGGGTTTGCGGGGGTGTCCCCTGCACATTTAAAAATAATGCAGGGGTTGCAGGTGTGTCCCCCACAGGGTCCATTGCTCAATATCGCTGCACAAATATGCGATATTTTTGTATCGCAATATTTTTGCAGGGATATTAACACATGGAACCCATAATACTTGCATTTCTGCCACTTACTCCTGGGCTTGTCCAGCGGGCAATTACAGAGTGCTCGGGGTCACAGTATGCTAGTGAACTTACCCGGTTTAGCATGCACGTCCGCTCACTGTGCTGCCTTCGGGTTGTTTGCTTCTTCTGCTTCGGGTGGCACAGAAAATGTTGCTCGGTTTTCCCTGGCCCGCATTAGTCAGAAAAGGAGTGTTCTTTGCTCCAAAGGCTCTGTGGCGCTCACCTGCCACCAGAGTCTGCCTTCTTGTGGTGAAAGCTTCTCAGCTTCACGCTTTCCGCTGCATGACCTCTGCAACGACAATCTTCAGGGGGAAAGCTTTCACAAATAACGCTTCCTGCTGCGTGACCTCTGCAACCATGATCTTCAGGGGGAAAGCCTTTACGAATAACACTTCCCTGGGCAACCTCTGCAAACAAGGTCTCCAAAGTAAGAGCCCTTCTCAGAACTGGCATCTGTACTGCAAACTACAGCGGTTCCGGCGTCCCTGCTCTCCTTTTGCTGTGACTGCCAGGTGGAGTCACGGCAATCACTCCACCTCCCACTACTTCTCTCTCTGCTACTCTTCAAGGCCTGCACCTGAGGGGGCCTTTTAGGCCTCCCAGTCTCCCTCAGGTGTGGGTCATTAACCCTATTGCCCTGCAACTCACAATCTGCATCTCTCTTCTTCGTCCCAGCACATTTGGCATTGTGGAACTTGAAGTCCCCAATGTTCAACTCACTCTTTTTAATGGGACAACTGTTACCAAACTTGTTTCCATCCTTAATCAACCTTTTAAAAGGATTATCATAAGGATTTATTGAATGGATTTGCTTTCTAGGGGGCGTAGGGTTTTCAGAATCTGAGATGTCAATCTTTAGCATTGTCCTGTTGAACATGGGAGCTTTCACCTCTACACCTTTGCTTGACTTGGGGCGTATGGGGGGGTTATTACTCCCTATACATGCTTGGTTAAAACAGTTTTTACCATCCTCAGAACAATTTCGCTTTGTGACCGAACAGCTCCCTCAGACAGCAAGCCAATACATTTTCCGGTATCACTGACTTTTCCTCCTCTAAGGAAGGTAAATACTGCGTCCCTCCCAATGGAGTCCTCCTGTTCCCTTGGGGCACTTCTCCTAGGCGATCCTCCCGGCTAGTGCCACCCCCAGGGTCGGGATCAGGTAGCGGCTGCCGTCCCCTGTCCACCTGGGAGGAGACTTTAAGTAGGGTCTTTGTGATGACTTTGCAGGATTCATCACATGGCTCTCTCCCTGATGCACCATCCGCAAGATGTTTTTTTCTTCTTTATTGTTCTTTCCACGCTGCACAGCAGCAAACAGAACAGACTGCGGATGAGAAAAAAATGGGTCGGGTGGAGATCTTGTTCAGTACTGAACAAGACCTACCTTCGTCACCAGTGCTATCTGTGTGTATATAAATGGACCCAACACCCCACTTGGCTGGTGTGTGGGGTGAGGCTGTAGTGATGAAGGCCACACAGTGATCAGATAGGATCCAGAGTTCTGGTTACCAGTCTATCCGCTTGTGCTCTGCCTGGCATGTAGCATGGTGCCATATTTATTTACTTAACGCTGTGACGTGTGTATGCAGTCACCTTAAATGCATACGCCTTATAATATCCACCTTCTCTTTCCAGGGCTTCAAGGTCTGCATTATTCTCTTCCTGGTTTATCCTGCCCACCTTCCTCCACTGCTGTAGTTGCTCCATCCAAGCTGCAAGGCTTACAGATTTGTTCTTTCTGTGAGCCTCCCATTTTAATTAGGGAGCATGGACTAGCACATTGGCTTTCCTGGGACCCTGCAGATCTCCCTTGAGGAGCCCCTTTTATAGTACATAGTGTGAGAACCCAGAAGGTGTCTCACTGGCTAGTCTCTGAGGATCTGTCATCCAGGTGGCCAGGACACGGCCATCACTTTTGGATCCAGTTCCTGGGGATGGGCCAGTGCGGGAGTATCACCGGGGTAGGGGTCTTCAGGGAGTGGGACCCCTGATGGTGGGATGCGGTATCCCCCCCCATAACACCTTTACTCCCTAATACCAGGTAGGATACCTGGGAACTGAAACCCCCTCCCACCTTCCCTACACAAACACTTTCACACAGACAGCCCGCTCTAGTAGAAAACAGACTCATACCTGAGCATTGGGGGTAATTACGAGGTTGCCGGTCCGGAAACAACGGTACCAGTAAGCTTGCCAGTACTGTTGTTTCCAGACCTGTAAACAACGAGTTCTGCGAGCGGGTGCCTTTCAGCCTGCCAGCTCGGACCTGGTGAGCAGAGCGACACCTGCTCGCAGACCTTTACGGTAGCACCGGCACCATTATTAATAGTGCCGGTGCTACTGTTCTCCCCACTCCCATCGAGTCATAATGGACTCCATGGGAGTGGGGATTTGCTTTTTTTCTGGCGCCTGGTCGGAGGAGCCGTCGGAGCTGTAATGCCAGAAAATAAATTACTCCGGCGGCAGCCGTGCCGTTTTTTCCGGCACGGCTACTGCCGGACTCAATGAGGCCCATTGTACCTGACATGTCCCACTACTATGGCCAGGCAAAGTCAGGCAATTACTGCTAACAAAACACACCTGACTTCCATTAAGCTTCAAACAAACACCTAGGGGGAGGTAAGAGGATTATGAGCCCTCTTTTTGGCACATCCTCTATACTTTCAGGCAAAGCCTAGAACAACAAACAAAACAGTGCCAAGGGCCTTGATTTGATCCCTTTTCAATTAGCGTCCCAATGCTTGCTTCATTAATCACCAGTTATTGATTAAATTCCAAACGAGTTTACAAAAAATATATGTCATTTATTAGTTTTCATCATCATTAAAAAACTTTGAGTTTGTTCATAATCAACATTAAAAACTTCAATAACCAGATAACTGGTATAAAGTGCAAATGCTAATAACATGTACCTCTTCACAATTGGAGGTAAAACAGCAGAATAAAGAGAAAAAATATAGAGTAATCACCACAGATACCAAAAAATAGTAATGAACCTTGTAAAAACCAGGAGTGAATAAAGATTGAGATCACTCCGGGGTAGTATTGTGCAAATGTCACCAGAATCAACCTAATCACTCACTACATTCGTTCTAATTCAAATTCAGACATACTCATTCATACATTCATCACTTTCCCAACATGTTTCTTTCTGAACGTGTGTGTAAACAAAGTAAACAGAAATTCTTCAGGGGTAGTCTGCCATCTACCAAAACCAAAAATAACCCACTAATGATAACAATTACAATCAGATTATTGCAGATTCAAACAGGTAAAAAGACACAATGGCAAAATGCAATAGCTTGTAGCACATGTTCATGTGCATTAATATTTCAAACTCTTCTCGTCCTGTGAATGGCCCACGAATTGTTTGAGACTAAACAGCAAGAGAGGGACTCCATATCTGAAAAGGGAACAGATCAGGGTAAAAAATAAGTAATACCCTGTTTATTTATTCTCTAGTGAATAAAAAGAA
The DNA here is from genome assembly GCF_040938575.1 of Ambystoma mexicanum. Lineage (NCBI taxonomy): Eukaryota > Metazoa > Chordata > Amphibia > Caudata > Ambystomatidae > Ambystoma > Ambystoma mexicanum. The sequence goes on from NC_090931.1 coordinate 1,432,980,678, forward strand.
ATGAACATTAAAGGTCGACCTAATTTATGAATAATGGTCAACAAATTATATAACTGCCCATACTGGTAAATATATCACTTTAAGTGGTCTAAAAAGTATGGATGGAAATACTCATGAGAGTAAAGATTGAGGCCCCAACAAATACAAAGTAGTGGCAATGTAGAGAATAGATGTAATGGACTGCTCAGAGTGCTGCCTCGAACAGGAATAAGTGAATAGGAAACTCTTTAGGATAAATTTGTGCATCACGGTACTAGAGCTCGAAGTCAGAATCATCACTTACATCAAAAATGGAGGTTCATGAGGGAATACAAGAAAGATCATCCGAGTTGGGCGGTCTTTAATTCCATGTTGGTGCAGTCTGGGGTTACACAGAGCACCGTTGGTTATTCTGCCTCAGAGAGACAAGGGAGAACAAAAAACAAGTTGCATCTCTGTCAGTATGTTCTGCAGGCATTATAGATGTAAGCATTTAGTGGTGGAGTATGCTGATTACCATTCCTTATACACTCATAGTTGCGCAATGGAGGAAATCGTATAATTTCCTTTTCCGTCGTGTTTGAAATGTTGAAGCTTCTATCCATGTTTCATAGACCGGACTCAGGGTAAATATCCTGTGACGTTCCTTTGTTCATAAATAGCTGCTAATGTGCTACGGGTGCCGATTAATGGCATGTAAACAATAAAGGCATAAGATGCGTTTATGTGACCACGAGGCGTGAAGGGAAGCATAATCTCACAACTGCCTACGCTAATTGAAACTTAACGAGGCTCAAGTTACAGGGAGAGAGGGTCAGCCATTAAGCTTCCCCATATGGATCAAAGGTGGAGCAAGAGAGCAAACTGAGCAAGGCAAAGCACACAAAGGAACACTGTTTTCCAAATTTCCAGATTTCAGCTGAACGAGGTGAGAAAGGCAGACAACCGAGAAGGGAGAGCAAGGAGGGAGATTCCCTTGACATTTCTGACAAAAAAAACATTACTTTCGAGAAGCCTTCAGATTAAAAGGCGTAAAGCCAGGAAACCAGACTGAAGAATCCTGCTTTGTGTGTCGGAGATACCTGGGGCCCTCCTGCATGACTGACCGAGTCAGGGAGGAGCAACAACCGCTGTGGCACCGTCCTTGGCTCCAGGATCAAAGCAGCACCAAAGAAATCAACACAGCCGATGAGTTGGGGGAGACCAATGCAAGACCGGTCTGAGTTGAAGTCAAGGTTGCAAGCGGCAACATTGTATGAAGAGCGCAAAAGAAAGGAATATTAACACATGTGATGGAAGATGAGAGTAAAGCTTAATTGCCGATGAATGTTTGAACTTTAATATGAATCAGAGAAGGTACGAGCCAAAGTAGCAAAGTGGTCCGGCACTGCGGGTGTGCTCAATAGAAGGTCTCTCTGTGATGTACCAAGGCAGAAACATAAGCAATAAAGTGAAACTTATGGATGAAGTGAATCGAAGTGATCATGCGATGGTTTAAGAAAAATCCATCGCAGTCAAAAGACTTCGAATTTTGATAAAAAGAAAGCAAAGAAAGTGAAATTATAAAGGTCCAAGTCGATTGAGGGAGACCCGCGAACCCGATCGAGGAAGACCAATTGTGAACTTGAGTCTAAGGGGTCTGAGCCCGAGTGAGGGATACCTGTGGTGAACAGTAAACCGAGAACTTTTGATTGTGAAAATCCTATTGAGAAAGGAACTTTGTTACTTGTTTGTTATGCTAGGCACTCTGAAATAAGAGACTTTTATTGAGAAAGAGATGGTGCAGAAGGCCCAGATACCTATGTTTTTAACTGCATTCTCATGGCAGAGAAGCCAGAGGGAGCGCGAAGCTCGAGGGTGCCACCTTGTACCTTGCTGAAAACACAGGGAAGGGAAGCCAACTGCTCAACTATCCTGATATATTGTTTCTTGACCACTTTTCTTTTTGCATACATCGTTTTCCCACACCATTTGTATTTAGAAGTAAGGATTGGCAATAGGTTTATTATTATAGGTCCTTTTATCTTGACAGAGACTCCACTAGGACTGCGTTATTATTATTTGATAGTTGTAGCTTGTACCCATCCTTAGATTTAGGGTTAGGATAGGTGTTCAATCAACCCATTTAAGTTCAATAAACACCCTAGAACTGTGATCACTTGTGTTTGTCTTCACTGTTTGATACCATGCCTTCCTTACATATCGTGTCAGAGTGGGATATGATTCAATTGACAAAAATTGAGAATCCATGCTGGTAATTGTCATACCACCAGAAGGGGAAAATAGGATTATTGAACTCCTTCAGTCTGCTAGAATATCCACTCTGAAAGAGGCCTTGTTTTCCCAGCTTCAAGCCCCAATTGGCCAACAAGATTTGTTTTTCAAAACCCAGGTATTGTTAGATACTCTTCCGATCTCCCACTGTAACATCCAACATTGGGATCAAATAGTATTAAAAATAAGACCCTCGCACATCTTCATTAGACCTAGCGCCCTGAATCTGCCTTTTCTTGAGCCTTTCCTTTTTGGTACCAGGCTAGTTTCGGTTCCTGCTCCATCTGATTTTGAGATCAACATACCCAGATCTTCCCCTCTGTCACGATCAAGCTTGAAGGAGTAAGATGACTTCGAAACCCTCTCAGAAGAAGTTGAGACCTGTATTGTTCAGACTCAGGAAGTATCACGGAGGGAACCCTTACTCCCCTGGAAGACATGGCCGACCTTGAAGCTATCATGGCCCAGCTTGCTACCCATCAGATTCAGCCGAAGCCTGGCTTCAGGAAAATGTAACAAAATTAGTCGAGTTACAGGCAAGACCCCTACTACCTCAAGGGATAGTACAACCTTATCAGGAGGGCAAGGCCTAGGGAATTTCCTTTTGAATTTCGAGCGATTAGCAGAGCAATTGTGATGGGATGAAAATCTGAATAAATGTTATTTGGGACCCCTATTGCAAGGCAAACTACAGACCGCCTACCAGCTACTTATCCTTGCCCAGGTGGCTACCTTTATATCCATAAAAGAGGGACTTCTTAAAAGGGTAGGCCAAACCTGTAACTTCTATCAACAGAATTTAAGGGCCATTAGATTAAACCCCGGTGAAACCCCCCTCGAATTGGGAGAATGAATTAAGAACACAGTCTCCCTCTGGATTAACAAGACAATGGAACAATTGATAGAAATGATAATTCTGGAACAATTCACCAATTCTTTACCTCCTTTTTTACAGAAAGCAGTATTGCAGCTAAACCGACCCACCCTAGTCATGGCTATTGAGACTGCCCAAAACCACTGAGACGCAGTAAAACACTGCCACTCTGTACATAGAAATGAGGAGCGGAAAGATCACAATCCTACTTACCGCTCCCAATACCAGGTACTAGAGAGGGGGAGGGCTCCCAAAACCCAAAGAGTGGATTCCGAAAGAGAGAACAGAAGTCGGAAGGCCGGACCTGAGGGGTAGAGAGGAAAGCAGGAGAGAAGAACTTATAGGAATTAAACAATCACCTCCTATTTACTTTTCATGTAAAGAAACTAGCCATCTGGCCCGACATTGCCCTAAACATCTAAAAGAGGAACCTATCAAAATAGGGTGCCTAAAAGGGGACGAGTGGGAAGAAACAGAGGCAGATCTAGAAACCTTCAGCATATGTCTACGGCAGTCTTCAGCTGACTTTACGTATGAAAAAGCCCTGGTGAATGGAAGACCCGTAAAGATGCTAATTGATTCAGGCAACAAACAGACTGCCATAAAGGCCGATTTGGTTACAACAACAGACCTAGAGAATGCGACTCTAGCTAGAGTAACATGTGTACACAGAGATATCAAGATCTATCCCAAGACACCCTTGTACATTAACATCATGGGGGAATCACAGCTGGTGCCATCAGCCTTTATTCCTGGACTCCCTGAAGAAGGCATTGTGGGAAGGGACTTGCCTGCATTCTCTACTCTCTTACAAGAACTTCCAAACCCCCATAGGGAATTTATGCCCCAAGATTGTTGGCAATTTGACTGTTACTCCCAAACCTCTCCAGTGTGGGAGTGGACGGAAACAGAATCTCATGAACCTACCATTCACCAAGAGCTTACCACAAGACATAAGGATCACCTAATGAAAAAATCAACCCCTCGATCCCAGCTTATAGGATACATTCGGAAGACAAATATGAACACCCTGCCTCTACCAGAACTGAGGAAAAGAAACCAGTGGAATATGCAATAATCCCTGGATACATTTTCCCCTTGTTCTCTCCGAAATTGTAGGACCTCAGAAAAGACCACGTATATCCACCTTTCATAGGGGAAGGGAAAGTGAGGAACCAGAAGGTGTCTCACTGACTAGTCCCTGAGGATCTGTCATCCAGGTGGTCAGCACACGGCCATCACTTTTGGATCCAGTTCCTGGGGGTGGACCCAGTGCAGGAGGATCACCCAGGCAAGGGGTCTTCATGGAGTGGAAGTGGGACACCTGATGGCGCAACACGGTATTCCCCCATATGTTACGCTCACCTGATATCCACGGGGACGCCGCTCAGCCCTGGCTGGAAGATTAGCACTCTCGAACCCTCTCCCTTGATAGTGTGTTGGAAGTGGCTAGCGCCTGCAATACAGGAGAACCTGATATAAGGCTTAAATGTCTCTCTTGGATTGATTCCCACCTCCCTCAGCCTCGAATTCCTCCCTTAAGTCTAATCTCTCTCCTCACCTTAATATTAGATATGGTGTGCTCTCCGTCCTGCGTCTCTGTTCAGGGGCGCATTGGAGGTGTGGGCGTTCTGTGACCTAGTTGCTTCACTGGTGCATTGCCCTGTGTTCGGGTCCAGGCCTGCTGTGACTCCGATCTGCTTGATGAGGTAGGTACTACTGTTTTACAATATTTTATCTTGCTGTTTTCCTCTTTTGCCTTTTTGTTGTTATTAATGTCTCTAGTTTCTTTCTCTCAGATGAGTTGGAGAGTTTTGCCGTTGCCGTGCTGTATAGGATGAGAATCCCAGCAAGGTAAGTGAAAGCACGGTGCGCTGCGCTTTCTTGCCTTTTCTTTTTGCTGAGCTGTGCCTGCATCGCTTCCTTTGCAGGTCGTTATGATGTTCCATGACACTGTGATGTTCCGAGATCAAGGAGAGACTACACCTGGTAAGTGGTTTTCGTTGTCCTCGCATGGCTGTGAGCGAGCGCTCACTAATAATGTCTCTTTTTGTCTTTTTCAGGTTGCTGCAGCATTCCAAAGATGGATGCGGCATCGTGATGAAGAATCCCCGGATCGCGTGTATTCAGGTGAGCAGCTGGTGGTAGTTTGAAGATGGAAGATTAAAGACCAAAGCCAAGATGCTACTTACAGGTAAGCTCTGAATAATGGTGTTCTTCTTCTTCCAGATACAGGATTCTGCACGTGGCAGGATGCAAGAAACACTGGAGATCAGAACTGGACACAGTGAGCTTTACGCTGCTAACTGCAGAATAACGCGAAGCATGTCCTGCTGTTTAAGTGTGGCTTATATAGCCCAAGTAAAGTAGTTCCAGGTAAAGTAGTCCCAGGCACAGCCACACCCAAAACACTAGACCGCATAGCTCAGTTCTTTGGAACTGAGCTATGCAAGTGCATCTATGTTAACTGAAGTCCCAATCCAAATGTTGTCCTTCACATAACAGTATGAGCCTGGCACCAAAGGCGCTAGGACTGTCTCCAAGAGAATGCCTTATGGTGTTTTGTGGTCCTTGAGGCCACAATGCAAGCCTGTAGCTTGGCCCCAACCGAAAGGCTGGTTTGGCCATGATGACCAGGGGCATGAATCGTGACACAACACCTTTACTCCATCCTACCAGGTAGGATACCTGGGAACCGTAACGCCCCAACCCCTTCCCTATACGAACACTTTCACACAGACAGCCCGCTCTGGGAGAAAACACACTCATACCCGAGAATTGTACCAGAGATGTCCCACTACTATAGTGAGGCAAAGTCAGGTAATTACTGTTAACATCTCACACCTGACTTCCATTAAGCTTCCCCACACAGATAAAAGGTGGAGCACACTCTGAGCGAGGCAAAGCACATGAAGGAGCAGCATTTTCCAGATGGCAGCTGAACAAGGGGATAATGATGGCAAACCGCGAAGGGACAGCAAGGAGGGAGATTCCCTTGACCTTTCCGACGAGAAACCATTGCTTTCCAGAAACCTTCAGATTAAAAGGCATAAAGCCAGGAAACCAGACTGAAGAATCCTGCATGTGCGGTGGAGATACCCGTGGCCCTCCTGCATGACTGATCGAGTCAGGGAGGAGCAACAACCGCTGTGGCACCGTCCTTGGCTCCAGGATCAAAGCAGCACCAAAGAAATCAACACAGCCGATGAGTTAGGGGAGACCAATGCAAGACCGGTCTGTGTTGAAGTCAAGGTTGCAAGCGGCAACATTATATGAAGAGCGCAAAAGTGAAGAATATTAACACGTGTGATGAAAGATGAGAGTAAAGCTGAATTGCCAATGAGTGTTTGAACTTTAATATGAATCAGAGAAGGTACGAGACAAAGTAGCAGATTGGTCCGGCATTGCGGGTGTGCTCAATCGAAGGTCTCTGTGTGATGTACCAAGCCACAAAGTGGCAGAAACAAAAGCAATAAAGTGAAACTTATGGATGAAGTGAATTTAAGTGTTCCTGCTATGGTTTAAGAAAAATCCATTGCCATCAAAAGACTTCAAATTTTGATAAAAAAGAAAGCAAAGAAAGTGAAATTATAAGGTCTGAGTCGATCAAGGGAGACCCGTGGTCCGAGCTCGATCGAGGAGGACCAATTGTGAACTTGAGTCCAAGGGGTCTGAGCCCGAGTGAGGGAGACCTGTGGTGAACAGTAAACCCGAGAACATGTGAATATGAAAATCCTATTGAGAAAGGAACTTTGGTACTTTGTTGTTACGCCACGCACTCTGCAATAAGAGACTTTTATTGGGAAAGAGACTTTGGTGCAGAAGGCCAAGATACCTATGTTTTTAACTGCATTCTCGGGGTAGAGAAGCCAGGGTGAGTGCGAAGCTCGAGTGTGCCACCTTGTCCCGTGCTGAAAACACTGGGAAGGGAAGCCAACTGATCAACTATCCTGATATATTGTTTTTTGAACACTTTTCTTTTTGCATACATCGTTTTCTCACACCATTTGCATTTAGAAGTAAGGATTGGCGATAGCTTTATTAGCATAAGCACTTTTATTTTCATAGAGACTCCACTAGGACTGCATTATTATTTTTTGATGGTCGTAGCTTGCTCCCATCCTTAGATTTAGGGTTACGATAGCCGTTCAATCAACCCATTGAAGTTCAATAAACACCCTTGAACAGTGATCACTGGTGTCTGTCTTCACTGTTTGATACTGGTTATTCCTTGCAATAGGTTGGAGCTGATGTCCAGCTGTTGTCTCAGATTGTTTTACCCCCACCCCCTTACTGGTTTGAATTCTCATTGCCGATTGACCTTGCTTGCTCATCCTTGAATTATTGGGGAAGTTTTGTCATTGGCTACTGATCTGTTCCTCCCTCTCAATACTGACTTTAAAGGCCTGTGTGGAAGACAGCACCATGTTTGTTTTGCTTTCATTGAGGTACGGGCTCTGCGCCAGACAGGGGTCTCTTCTGTGCATGGATCATTGGGACGCTGCACCCACAATATTCTCCCTTCTCATTCCCGCTCAGGTAAAGCTTGGACTGTCTTCTTATAGGTTTTGCAAAACCAACTGGTACACAGACAACACACCTGTTCCAAGGGTTAGTGTGTCGCTCTGGCCTTAGGAGTGTGGGAGCTCCCAGTGGACACTTTAAAGAGATGTGTTTGAGGGGATTGGGTCCTCCGACGTATTCCATATCTATGACAGGTAATGTCCACAGCTGTGCTGCTTCGGAAAATCTTTGGCGTCTGCGTCCTGCGTCGATGACGTCGATGCACCGTCCCCGAGGACCTCCTCCGACGGCCGACGTCACCCGATGTGATAAGTAGGACGCACGACGCCCATAGCCTCAGTTCTGTTTTTTCCACGAACGTGTTCGCTTCGTGAGTCTTGGTACGCCTCGACTCGTTGGAGTTTGCTGTTTTCTATTCTCGGTTCGTTGAACCTGTTCGGTTTGTTGTGAAGACCTGCTCGTGGTGATGTCTTTCTCATCTTCAACCCCGCGTCCGGGCTTCAAGAACTGTGGGGACTGTGGGTCCAAGATGTCGGTCACGGACTCGCACAACGCCTGCCTCTGGTGCCTCGGGGAGGCCCACGATACGGACGACTGTGTCGACTGCCATTCGCTCACGGCAAAGGCCTTGCGGGAATGCAAGAAGAAGCTGTCGGTAGGCCGGGTGTCTAAGCCCCGGAAGTCGAGGTCTGCGGGGCTTTCGACGGATGACTCGAGGGGCGACTCTCCGCGTCATCGTCGGAAGTCCAGTGGGTCTCCTTCCAGGAGTTGGTCTAGCCACTCCTCCGCCTCTTCGAGGCATTCCCGGAAGCGCCGGCATAGGTCGCCTTCCCCGTCCTCTTCTGAGGACTCCGCCCATCGGCGGGTTGCCTATCCCTCCATGCAAGCGACACCGGAGGAATGGGCTTCCTTCGGGAAGCAGATGCTAGCGATTCTTGAATCGCAGGGCAGCGGTCCGTCCGCGCTTCCTAGTGGGGTCGGTTGGCACCGGTCGAGAGACACCGCTCGTACGCCTTCAGGCTCGGGTGGTCGGCACGGCTCGCAGGAGAGGTCCCGCTCGGACAAGGGTAGCCGTTCTCGACAATGCCCGTGCCAGGTCCCGGTCCTCAACGCGCTCGAGACCGTGTGATCCTGTGCCATCTTCGAAGAAGACGTCGACGCCTGTGGCGCCGAGTTCGTCGCTGATTTCTCTCGAGGCTCTGCCTCCGAGAGGGTCGTCGGCGCCTAGGTTGTCGAGAGACACGCTCGGAGCTCCGGCTTCGAGGACTGTGTCGACGCCGCCGATGCTGGCGGCGCTGCAGCTGACGTCGACGCTGATTCGCTCGACGTCGATGCCGGCGCCCTCAACGCCTTTCGAGGCGGTGGTGTCGGAGGGGCCCCCTGGCACGAGGTTTGCCCCTAGAAAGGCTATGGCTAAGGTCCGGCACTGCTTTGGTCCACTGAGGTCTTCCTCTCCCCGCCTGGAGTAAATTTCAGAGGGTGATGAAGGCTCTGATGGCGGCCTGGTTCCGGTTCCGGTTCCAGATGACCTTATCTCGGGTCCTAGCTAATTTGATGACCTACGGCAGTCGCTGCATGATGCCAGTGGACTGGACACCTCTGCGGAGGTGGAATTTTGCAGGCCGGAGCCTGGCTCTCATGCTGATTCTTCATATCGGCGCCTTATGTCTCGGGTTACCGAGTACTTGGGTTGGTCAGCTCCACCAGGGGAGTTCGTTCAGGATGATCTCACGGACATCCTTGATCTTGGTCCACCCACTGACCCGGTTTTGCCTTTTCATATGGCTCTGCAGAGAAGGGTGGCAGCGGCTTGGACTGCTCCGGAGAGTCTCCCAGCAGTGGGCAAGTCTTTGTTGCGAAAATACCGTCCAGCCAGTAGTGACCCCTGCTACTTGTCTAGGCACCCCACTCCGGAGAGTTTGGTGGTGCAGGCGGCTACGGCCCCGGCAAAGCAGGCGTCGTATCCTACCATCCCTCAGGATAGGGACGACCAACGTTTTGACGGCTGGGTGAAGAAAGTGTTTTCTTCAGGGGGTATGGTGCTTCAGGCGGCCAACTCCATATGTGCCTTGTCTCGTTTCACTCACACTCTGTGGAACTGTGTTGCATTAGCGGCTGAACATATTCCCGAAGGGGACGAACGGGATGGCTTCCTTGCTATGGTTCAGGATGGCAAGGATGCTATGTGTGAGGCCGTTCAGTCGGGTTTGGATTTAGCGGATTGTGTCAGCCGGTCCATGGCGGTGAGCACCGTAATGCGCAGGTTTGCGTGGTTGCGGAAGTCTGGGTTCACTCCTGATGTGCAGTCCCGGCTCCTCAACATGCCCTTTGACGGTGAACACCTTTTTGGCAGCAAGGCTGACGAGAGCCTTGAGAGGTTGCAGACCTCCAAAGCTGCAGCGAAGTCGTTGAGTGCTGCAGTTCGCCAACCTCCGCCTTTTCGTCCTAGGGGACAGCAATGGAGGGGAGGTTCCTTTCGCTATTACTCGTCCTTCAGTAAAGCGAGGGGAGCTAGCAGTCAAAGAGGCCATCGTAAGAGTGCCAGAGGTGGAAACAAAGGTACTCGAGGTGCCAAGGCCGCTCGGGCAGTTGCCTCTTTGCCCTCAGGCAACGCCGCAGCCGCTACCACTCAGTCATGAGGCCAGGTCCCATGGTTCACCGGTTGGGGGAAGGCTGGCGCAGCATCTTGTAGAGTGGCAAGCCATTACTTCGGATGTGTGGGTTTCTTCAGATCAGTCAGCAGTCGTTGGTCTCCGTCGGAGTCCAGACTCCATATCAATCTGTTGGAGCTGAGGGCCGTCAGGCTAGCCCTGAAGGCTTTTCTGCCGACTGTGCGCGGAAAAAGTGTCCTGATTCTAACGGACAACAAGGTGGCCATGCACTACCTCAACAAAAAGGGGAGGGCAGGGTCACTTCCGCTGTGCAGGGAGGCGATGCAGCTCGTATTCTGGTCCATCCAGCAGGAAGTTTCGATCTCGGCTGTTCATCTGGCCGGAGACGACAACGAGAGGGCGGACGCTCTGAGCAGGCAGAGCTCGATCTCTCATGAGTGGGAGCTGGCTCAGGAGATTCTCCTGGAGATCTTCGCCCTTTGGGGGACCCCTCAAGTGGATCTCTTCGCCTCCAGTGTCAACCGGAAGTGCGAAAGGTTTTGCTCAAGGGAATTTCCTCCAAGAGGAGCCTTAGGAGACGCATTCGTGGGGGAGTGGTCATTCCCACTGCTGTATGTGTTTCCTCCAGTCCCCGTCATCCCGCAAGTGCTGCGGAGGTTCGGAGGTTCGGTTCCCGGATGATCCTCATTGCTCCGGCGTGGGCCCGGAGGACGTGGTACCCGGCCAGACCTTTTAGACTTATCCATCTGCCCTCCACGTCGTCTTCCCTACCGAGACGATCTGCTCTCACGGGAGGGGGGTCAGGTTCTCCATCCAGAGGTCAGATCCCTCAATCTTCACGCTTGGCTTCTGAAAGGTTGAGGTATAAGGATTGGGACCTCCCTGAAGACGTGATGGAGGTGTTGCTCTCGGCCAGGCAGCCGGCAACAAAGTCTCTGTACCGTTGCCGTTGGAGAAGGTTCTGCGACTGGTGCAGAGTTCAGAATGTGGATCCTTTTGAATGTGACATTCCCATGGTTCTGTCTTTTTTGCTTTCTTTGGCCCACAGGGGCTTGCAAGTGGGGACCATTAAAGGTTATCTGGTGGCGCTGTACATATTTAAGCCCTCGTCTGAAGAATGTTCCTATTTTAAAATTCCTTTAATTTTGCAGTTTCTGAAAGGGCTCACTAATGTGTTCCCTCCGTCACCTTTTCTGGTGCCCGGTTGGGATCTGAACCTTGTTCTTAAGTTTCTTATGGGTGCTCCGTTTGAGCCTTTACATTCTTGCCCTTTGAGGCTGTTGACTCTGAAAACTGTGTTTTTGGTTGCGGTTACTTCCGCTCGCAGAGTGAGTGAGTTACAGGCACTTTCTGTGAAGCCACCCTTCACTGTGTTTCAGAAGGACAGGGTTGTCCTTAGAGTTCGTCCTTCTTTTCTTCCGAAGGTGGTTTCGGACTTTCATTTGAGCCAGAAGGTTGTTCTTCCGGCGTTCTATCCTCCTCCACATCCTGGTAAGGAAGAGGAGAGGCTCCATACGCTTGATCCTAGGAGAGCGCTGAGCTTTTATATTTCGCGCATGTCCCGGGTCAGAGTGGACGATCAACTTTTCATTGGTTACGCTGGAAAGCGTTTGGGACAAGCTGTGACGAAACAGACTTTGTCTCTTTGGATTATTTTAGCTATCTCCGAGTGTTACCGCTTGGCGGGTAAGGACCCTCCGGCTGGCTTTGCGGGCTCATTCTACCAGGGGAGTGGCTGCGTCTACTGTCCTGCAGAGGGGAGTTCCTATTCGTCACATCTGTGATGCAGCCACCTGGGCTTCAGTACATACTTTTGTATGTCACTACTCCCTCGATTCCATCAGAGGGCAAGATCTGGCCTTTGGCAAGGCAGTTCTCTATTCCGCAATCTAATTGGGCATGCTAAATTTGTATTCTAAATTCTTTCCCACCTCCTTGCTTGGTACTGCTTTGGGAGTCTGTCATAGATATGGAATACGTCGGAGGACCCAATCCCCTCAAAGAACAAGTTACTTTCTTACCTGGTAACGTTCTTTCGATGGGATGGTCCGACGACGTATTCAATATCGCTCCCTCCCTGCCTTCCCCGCTGAAGAATTTCTTTTGCGATTGCAGCTTGCGTTCCGCAAGGCCTTGTGTGTCTGACTGGCAGATAACTGGCAGTTCTGGGAAAAAACTATAACTGAGGCTATGGGCGTCGTGCGTCCTACTTATCACATTGGGTGACGTCGGCCGTCGGAGGAGGTCCTCGGGGACGGCGCATCGACGTCATCGACGCAGGACGAGGACGCCAAAGATTTTCCCAAGCAGCACAGCTGTGGACATTACCTGTCATAGATATGGAATACGTCGTCGGACCATCCCATCGAAAGAACGTTACCAGGTAAGAAAGTAACTTGTTCATCTTTTCCGCCACGTTTCCAAATACGGTCTTTGAGCCAGTAGTACCAGGTCTCTGGAGAAATAGCGGTATGACCTGGTTGGACTTTAGGATCATACTGTTAAGACGGATTTCTGAACTCTGTCCTGGCGGCGCAGAAGTTCAGAAGGCCAACCTAATTACTTGGAACAGGGTAACCTCTGGACAAGCCAGACCAATCAGGGTAGCGATCGCGGCGGTCAAGACTAGGTCTCAAGAGGGGTGAGGGTGACTGAAAGCCTGCAATGAGCACACAAAGCAAGGACACTTACAAACTACTCCAAACAGGTGTTATATTAAAAATATATACACATTTATTTCAAGACCTTTGCAATAATGACCGTAGCGAGAAATCACAATAAAACTCTAGTAAACCAACACATACCAAACCAATACAATATATATACAAATACAAATGAGTCTAAAGCGTTAGATGCACGAAATGTGTAGTCCACCTAGAAGGGAAGGAAAACAGGCAGTGCGAAATAATGCTTAGACCCAGTCCGCCTTCAGAAGCACCTAACTAAAAGGAAGTCCGAGCCCTACGAAGAGTGGAGCCTTGTGCTCAAAAGTACCTGCACACGCTGGTGCCAACGGGCAAAAAGGGGAGTCTCTTTGAGGGAATCAGGCAGTTCAGTTTAGTGCACAAATGAAGAAGAACAGAGTTCCGCGACTCAAGCGCAGCCTCCACTGTGGGCAGAAGAAGAGCGCGAGTACGGAAAGGCGTGCTGTTAGACACAGCGGGGAAAAGCTATGGGCTCCTGCAGGAGGGCGACCAGTTCCTAGCTATGCTACTCACCGGTCCCCGATGCAAGCAGATCCAGGCTTCTCTGCGTCAGTTTCAGTGCTGGCAGGTTCAGGAGAGAAGGGGACGTCTCGTCGTCGTGTAGATTCTGCAGCAGCAGAGTTGAGTTAAAGATGTCCCAAACGAAGTGAACCCGCACAGTTTGTTACCACAGCAGGGCAACGGAGCGGCTGTGTGTATCTCAGCCAAATGTACACTACTCACTTCAGACCTGGGAACGCCAAGTGTACAAATCGTGTGAGAGTGACAAGGACTAGAAATACAACACAACCTGGCAGCGGTTACAGAGCAAGACTCCTGGGTAGGCTGGTCAGTCTGCTGGATGGCCCAGAGACACTTCCGAAGGCTTACGTGCAGGAGATGGTGAAGATGCCGAGAATAGCTGTTCCCGCTATTCCAAGGGTCGAAGTACCAGTACAGGCCTTCTGGTTCGATCAGAGGTAAAAAAGGGTTTCACAAGGCGACAGCAGTGCAGAGGAGCAGTCCTTCAGCGTGTCACCAGCGATTCCTCGGTTCAGCCTCGTGGTTGCAGGATACTTGGCTCCTGTATTCCTTCGTTCATGAGAACTCAGGAGATCGACATGGTAGTGGCGTTTCCAGCCCCCTCTTATCCATGGTTCCCTTTGCGCCAAAACGGAGGGGACCCAATGGGAGATCCGCTTATCAATACTCACACCATACGTGGACCTATCACGGGCCACGGTGGTCCCAGGCATTCACACCACCCTAGACTCTCTGGCACCCAGGATGTGTATTGGGACCAGACATCCCAGCCCACATCCTGGAGGCACACACAAGGCCTGTAGAAGCCCGCGAAAGCATCCGTGTTTCACGGGAAAGTACATGCCCAAATAAGGAAGGCCCCGGGTCGGCTCGACCTGGGGAAGGTGAAGGGAGCAAGACGGTCAGCGGACAGGACAAAGGAGCCTCGTGGTCTGGCCATTTTGGGAGCCAGGCCACCATTTTGGGCTAAGCGCGAGAAACGCGCTTAAAACGCCAAAAGGAGCTCAAAACACAAGAAACGATCGCTGCCACCATTCCCGTCCGTGATTCACTTGCACCGATCAGTTACAATCCAAAAAGAGTAGGGCCTGTAGAAGGCTAGAGACCCAAGAAAGCAGTAACTTAGCTTACAGTGCCCTCTTGTGTCATGTTGCACGAAAGCCGCAACATGATAAAGAAACTACGGAAAACAGCGTTTCCCGGTACTGACTGTCTTAAGGGCATGTCAGTTTCCTCGTAAGAATGGAGCGAAAGCCCAGAGGAGTGCAGCAGAAGGCTGTACTTCTCTCGCAAAGTCTAGATTATGGTGAAAACAACAGCAAAAAGTTTAGGGGTTGCCACATGGAAGGAAAATTACCCACAATTACGAAATCTTTCCTAACACTCGCCCTTCCCAGACTATGGGCAGGGGGAACTAATCCACCCCTGGATGAGTCTCTTGTTCAGGTCGGTTAAACATTCTGGACAACCCATCAGCACTGCTATGTTGGACACCTGGCCTATGCTCAATAGTGAAGTCGAAGCCTTGTAGACTTATGGACCACCTAAGCAACTTTGGATTCTCCCCCTTCATGTTCATTTGCCACTTTAAGGGCTTATGGTCAGTTTGCACAGTGAAGTGGGTCCCATAGAGGTAGGGCCTCAGCTTCCGTAGGGCCCACACAACAGAGAAACATTCTTTCTCCACTGTGGACCATCTGAGCTCTCTGTCCTTAAACTGGTGACTAATAAAACCAATAGGGTGTTCCTTACCCTTCTCATCTACTTGAGATAGTACAGCTCCTATCCCAGTGTCAGAGGCGTTCGTCTGCACGATAAAAGGTCTTTGATAATCAGGGGCGCTGAGGACAGGGGCCTGGCACAAGGAGTCTTTTAAACCATTGACGCCCTTCTCACACTCGTCGGTCCAAGTTACCTTCTTGGGTTTCTTCGGAGTGGTGAGGGCAGTCAGAGGGGCAGCTATGGTGCCATAGTCTGCCACGAAGTTTTGGTAATACCCTGTGAGTCCTAAGAAGGCTCTCACTTGGGTCTGTGTAGTCGGGGTAGGCCAGTCTTGTACTGCTTGTACTTTACTGAGAAGAGGCTGTATCCTCCCTCCACCTACTTCATGTCCAAGGTAAACCACGGAGCCTTGTCCAATCTGGCATTTACTAGCCTTTATGGTCAAGTGTGCTTTCTGAAGAGCCTGGAGCCTGTCCCGAGGTGTTTCACATGGTCTTCCCAGGTCTTCCCAGGTGGCACTGAAAACTGCTATTTATTTTAGAATTTGTTTATTGGCATTTATGGTTAAAAGCGTTTTACATTATTACATTATTACTGGTCAGGGCCTTTATTCAGGATACCTGATAGACTTATTGCAGTTATGCCTTGTTTATAAAACAAAATAACAACATTCATACAACAAACTTAACATTAACTGTCTCCTTACAATGGGCGAATGATGGTTGGTATTGTCGGGGAGGGCGAGTGTACTTTCCACAGGGGAGCGGGAGGAGTCCTTTCTGGAGTAGTTCAGGGTTTGGAGGGTCTGGTGCTTAGTGTTCTATGCCTTCATGTATATCAGTGGAATAAACATTTGCGTCGTTCAGGGAGGTTTATCATCAGATGATCGGAACAGTTTAGATAAGGTGTCTTTCCATGCCTCTAATGCCTTGCTTGAGTCTTCAGTGGATCTAGTTCTACTGTCCTCCCAGGCTCTGGTTTCGGCGTTCGCCCATCTTTCCAGTTCTTTGCGCCATACTTTGTGGCTTGGTCCTGTGGGCTTTTTCCAGGCCATGGCGATAGTTCTTTTGGCCGTTATGCACAGCAAGTCCATACATTTTACAGCATGTTTAAGTTTGGCTAGCCTAGGGTAGCTGCCTAGGAGGCACTCAGCTGGAGTCCATTTGTATCTTGTGACTTCTGCTTCTTCGCAGGTTTGTTGTACTTTCGACCAGAGGTTCTGTGCCTTGGTGCAGTTCCATAACATGTGAATCAAGTCTGCCCCATCTGTCCCGCACCAGGTGTATTGTGTCTCAGCGGTTCTGCTGAACTTTGCTATCTTACTCGGGGTCAAGTAGGTGCGGTATAATACATTGATTTGTATTGATCAAAATCTCTGGTTCCTGGAGACCTCTTTTGGGAAGGACAGTGCTCTGAGCCATTCACTTTCTGTCATTTCGTGTCCCATGTCCGTTTCCCAGCGGGTCTTTAGTGCAGCACTGCGAGGGTTGGGGGTGTCCCTTAGAAGACTATATATTTGAGATATCGCTTTTCCTCCTTCGTTCAAGTTGTACATCAGTGTCAAGAAGGGGTCCTCTTCGGGTTCTTCTGGCCAGGTGGTCCATCTCGTGCGGGCTATGCTGCGGATCTTTTGATACCACAGGAATTGACCGGCCTGGATATCTTCTACCGCCTGCAGCTCAGGGAATTCTCTGAATGTACCGTCGGTGTATAGGTCACCCCAAGTATATATCCCTTTCTTTTCCCATAGCCTGATGTAGTATAGGTTGGTATCTGTTTTGTCGAACCCTGAGATGATTGGCACTTCTCAGGAGTATGGGTGTTTCAGGCGCAAGACCATTATGGTTCTGTGCCATATCTTCTTGCCTAGTGTCGCCAGTAATGGTGGTCTATGTATTAGTCTCTGTGGGGCCCAAAGCCATTCTTTCAGCTGGATCGGGGCAATCATGGCCTGTAGCAGGGGGGTCTCGGATGTGGCATCATCCGCCAGCCATTTGGACACATGGCTCAGTTGGGCTGCCAGATAGTACTTTTCTAGATTTGGTAGTTGGATGCCACCTTGATCATATGGTAGGACTAGCGTGGATAGGGCTACCCGGTGTCTGCCCTTTCCCCATAGAAATTCCTTGATTATTGTGTCAAGAAGTTGGAAAAAGGGTTTTGTGATATAGAAGTGGACATTTTGGAATCCATACAGGAATCTGGGGAGAATAATCATCTTGGCTATCGAGGCCCTCCCTAGCATGGATAATGGAAGCTTTGCCCAGAATCTTATGGATTTGCGTAGTGCGGGTACTGTAGCCTTCGTATTGTGTATGTGCATTAACTCTGGGGTGTGCATTATTTGGATCCCTAGGTAACGGAAGGAGGTCGTCTGCCATTTGACGCCCACTTTGGGGAGGTCTTCACTGCTTCTGTTTTTCAGTCCTGCCAGAGGGAACAAGCAGGATTTAGTTTTGCTAAAATTACTGCCAGAGTATTTGGCGAAATTGTCGAGGACTTCCAGTATTGTCGGCACATTTAGATGGGGATTGTTAACATATATTAGAACATCATCAGCATATAATGAGATGATACGGCCGATTCCTGCCAACCTGATCCCTGCATCGAAAAATTGCTGTCTGAAATAAATTGCTATAGGTTCCAATCCTAAAACATAGAGCATGGGGGAGAGTGGGCAGCCCTGCCTAGTACCCCTCTGAATGTCCCATGCTTCAGACACGTATTTCCCAGATTTCAGCCTGGCCTTAGGTTTGTTATACAGGATCTTGACCCATCTGATGACTCCCTGGCCGATTCCGAATCCCTCCAGGACTGCTATTAGCCACTCCCAGTATATGGAGTCGAAAGCCTTAATGGCGTCTAAGGATAGTAGTGCTAGTTGTTCGTCGCATGTGTCAGTCTGGGTTATAATATGTTGGAGCCTGCGCAAATTTAGGGATGTGTTGCGGCCGGGTATGAAGCTGTTTTGGTCTGTATGTACTATTTCTCCTATCACTTTGGATAGTCGCTTTGCTAGGATCGTCGTCAATATTTTAACGTCGTAGTTAAGCATGGCGAGCGGGCGATAAGAGTCGCATTTGTCGGGAGGCCTATCGGGCTTGAGCATTGGGATCACTAGGGTCTCTCTCATACTGTCTGGAAGGACACCTCTTTCATATGCCTCTGAAAAGACTTGGTGTAGTAGTGGCGTTAGGGAGGGTTCGAATGCTTTATAGAACTCAGGGGGGAGCCCATCACTTCCCGGGGTTTTACCCGTGGCTAGGGACCGAATAGCGTCTGTTATGTCTTCTAGTGTGATGTCGGAGTCCAAGGTGTCAAATTGTGCTGGCAATAGCTTAGGTAGGCCTATTTCCTCCAGTGTATCCACAATTTGTTCTGGTGGGATCTTGTCCGCATGGGAGTATAGGTCTGCGTAGTAAAGTTTAAAAGTGTTGTTGATACTCTGCTGGGTTCTGTGCTCTGTGTCGTGTTCGTCCCTTAATATTGTGGTTATCTGTCTGGGGTGTTCTCGTTTACACAGCCAGGCCAATAACCGGCCCGGTTTATCTGCTTCTGCGTGTGTTCTGTCAGTCCTGGCGCTAAAATCAAATTTGGCTAGTCTATTCCACGCGACGGAGCAGGCATCTCTAAGGGTTCTAAGGTCGTCTTCCCTCCCGGGGGTTTCTATTGGGGTGGCCTCCAGTTTCTGGATCTCGCCTTCTCTCTGTTCAAGTTCAGCTCTTAGTGTTTTTCTGATACCTCCCGCTTTCGCAATAACTTCCCCTCAGGTGACTACTTTAAGGCTTCCCAAACCATGCTGATGTGTTCTACGCTACCTGAATTTTCTGTTATGTAATTCTCTATGGATTCTTGCAATTCCTCCCTGAAGGCTGGGTCCTTCAGGGCATCGGTAGGCATCCTCCACATGGGGATGGGTGGTCTGGGATTGTTGTGATGCCAGTCCATCAGAAGTGGGGAATGGTCAGAGATAGACCTCCCCAAATATTGCATGCCCCCTACTTGTGGCAGGCGCTCCTTGCTTATGAAAAGGTAGTCCAGCCTAGTGTGGAGTTTGTGGGGGGATGAGTAGTATGAATAGGCTCTCTCGTCTGGATGTAATTCTCGCCATGCATCTGTCAGGTCTAGTTCCTTGACCCTGAAAACTGCTATATCGTCCAGATATGCAAGACAGAATTCATCCAACCCATTCAGCACATGATTCACAAGCCTCTGGAAAGTGGCAGGTGCATTTTTCAACCCGAACGGTATTACCCTGAATTGGTAAAGGCCGTCTGGAGTAGAAAACGCTGTCTTCTCCTTGGCATGTTCTGCTAAAGCTATTTTCCAATAGCCAGCAGTGAGGTCAAACGTGCTGAGGTACTTGGAGGCACCCAAAGTATCCACCAGCTCATCTGTTCGAGGCAAGGGGTGTGCATCTGTCTTGGTGACAGCATTCAGAGCCCTGTAATCCACGCAGAACCTCAATTCAGAAGTGCCTGCCTTTGGAACCAAAACCACAGGGCTGGACCAAGGACTACTAGAGGGTTCAATCACCCCAAGGTCTGACATCTTGTTGACCTCAGTCTTAATATAAGACCGTACTTTATCTGACATCCTGTATCCCCTACTTTTGGTAGGTACACTGTCTCCTGTGTCTATGTTATGTTTGCACCAAGGTGTCAAACCAGGCGACTGTGAAAACAGGGGGGAAAACTGCCTAAGCAAACTTTTCACCTCAGCCTGCTGATCAGAAGTCAGGTGAGGGGCCACTCGGACACCCTCAAAGGAGCTATCTGAAGGACCGCTTTGGAACAGGTCGGGGAGAGGTTCAGACTCCTCTTCCTCAACATCTGAAGCCAGTAGCAGTGCTGCGATTTCGACTCTTGGGACGAAAGCCTTCAGCCTATTTACGTGAAACACTTTTGGAGCCTGTCCATGCCTTCCAAGGTCCACTAAATAGTTAACCTCACCCAGGGGCTCCACCACTGTGTAAGGGCCTGACCATTTGTCCTGTAAAGCTCGAGGCCTTATGGGATTCATGATCAGGACTTGCTGACCAGTTGTAAAGTTGATGAGGGAAGCTTTCTGGTCGTACCAATGTTTCACCAGTGCTTGTCCTGCCTTCAATTTATCACTAGCCAAGCCCATCAGAAGTACCATCCGTTTTCTGAGCCCCAGCAGATAATCTACTATGTTGGTAGTAACAGGGGGAGTGGGCATCTCCCATCCCT
Organism: Ambystoma mexicanum; assembly: GCF_040938575.1. Lineage (NCBI taxonomy): Eukaryota > Metazoa > Chordata > Amphibia > Caudata > Ambystomatidae > Ambystoma > Ambystoma mexicanum. The sequence continues at coordinate 1,433,001,103 of NC_090931.1, forward strand.
CTTTGACTATGGCTAAGGGTCCCCGTACAGGATGACCAAACAGAAGTTCGAAGGGGCTGAAGCCAATACCCTCCTGTGGTACCTCTCGGTAGGCAAACAGTAAGCATGGTAAAAGAAGATCCCATTTTCTTCTCTGAGGTTCTTCCAGAGCCCCAATCATGCTCTTTAACGTTCTGTTGAAACGTTCCACCAGACCATTGGTCTGGGGGTGGTATGCAGAAGAGAACTTGTAGGTGACCCCACATTCTTTCCACATAGCCTGCATATACTTCGACATAAAGTTGCTGCCACGATCCGACACAACTTCTTTAGGGAAGCCAACCCTAGTAAATATGCCAAGTAACGCTTTTGCAACTGACTTGGCAGTTACAGGTTTCAATGGGATGGCCTCAGGATATCTGGTTGCATGGTCGACCAGCACCAGGATAAACCTATTGCCTGAGGATGTTTGCAGGTCAAGAGGACTAACGATGTCAATCCCTACCCTTTCGAATGGTATTCCCACAACTGGGAGTGGTACCAATGGAGCTTGGATTGTCGAGCCAACCTTCCCAGATAACTGGCAGGAGGCACAACTCCTGCAGTGACTTTCTACTTGCACCCCCATCTTGGGCCAGTAGAAGTGCATGGATAACCTTTGCTTGGTCCTCTTTATACCAAGGTGACCAGCAAGGGGGACTTCATGCGCCAACTGCAGGAGGAAGGGTCTTACAGAAAGGGGAACCACCAACCTCCTATGGTCTCCTTCTGTAGACTCTGTGGGCTCACTATACAGGAGTCCACCTTCCCAATAAATCCGATGCGCCCCAGGAGGTTCACCCTCAAGCTGGGAGCAGGCCTGTCTCCTTAGGCCTTCCAGAGATGGGCACTCACGTTGGCCTTAACTGAATTCGTCCCTATCAGGACCACCTTCTACTAACAAGTCTTTTAGTTCAGGATGGTCGTTGGGGTCAAATACTTCAGGCATCGCCACCTCCTCATCAGGCCCGGGCGATTGACCAACTTCCTCCACCGCAGTGGTAGGCGAGCTGGGGGGAATATTCTCTTTCCCTCGACTTGACTTGTTTACTCCTTTCGCCTTGGGTTTCCCCTTCGGCTGGGGCGGCGTATTGGTCTTGGCCAATGCTGCCCGTGCTTGAGACCGTGTGTAGGGTCTGTCGGCAGTGTCTCCTATGAGCCCTAAAGCTCTGAGATCATTACCTAACAAGACCTTTCCTGGGACGTTTCTCTGAATGCTCACTGGAATCCTGACTGCTGTATCATTTAAAGTAAGATTTACAGGTATTACTGGGAACATACGGAGTGGGCCGTCAGCCAACTTAGTGGGCATCAGAGTAGCCCTGGCAACTTCCTCTGAGTCTACCAAGGTAGAATCCACTACAGTTCGACTGCACCCACTATCCCTAAGAGCTGGAGTATCTACTCCATTGATCAGCACACTGGGCCTCATTACAACTCAGGCGTTAAGGGTTAACGCCACAGTTAACCCTTAACGCCTGATTCCGATTTTAACGCCTGCTTTTAGCAGGCGTTAAAATCCATGGCGCTAACCCGCCATGGTGCTAATTACGCCGCCGTAATTTACGGCGGCGTAATTAGCGCCTTCCCCACTCCCATTATGCCCTATGGGGCAAAAATGGGAATGGGGAAGGGAAAATGGGAAATGGGGATTTACCGCCCCACTCACCTTGGAATGGGGCGGTAAATCCGCCATCCACCATGGTGTAAACATAGTTTACACCATGGTGGTAAAGTTGGTGCAACTAGCACCAAGGTCGTAATGACCTCCACTGTCTTTAAAGTAGTGCTTGGTATTATCTGGAATCCTAGCATAAGCCTCTGCGACTTTAGGCTCCCAGGAACCCAGGGAAACTAAAATTACCTCAGCTTCTATCCCGCTGGGGAATGAGTCTGAGGAGAAGGATGCTCCTGTAATCTCTTCTTCTTCGTAGGAGGAGAAGGCCAGATTAGCGGAGTGGACCCCCAAAGGTTTAACCTTACACCGGGGATCCCCCTTCACGTGGTCAGTTGCTCCACAAGCAAAACAAGATCCATTGGGTCTGTTTACATAGGGAGGCTTATTGTAACCAGAGTTCTGTTTCGGAGGCTGACCTCCACTACCCTGTGAGTTCTCTTGTGTCTTACCCTTATTTTTCTTTTTGTGGCCCTTTTGAGAAGAAGATTTATCAGATTCTCCACCCTCCTTATCTTTGGACTTTTTCCCTTCCTCCTGCTTACCAGGATGAGTTTTGTCCTTATGGGACACTCGATGTGACACCCATAAGTCTGCTGCGATGGCCAGCTTCTTAGGATCTATCTCCTTCGAATCGGCCAAATGCTGCTTAAGCTCTGGAGAAGAAGATGCAAAAATGTGTTCCAGCATGACAAGATTAATCATGCCTTCAAAGGTAGAAACCTTATAACCTTCGACCCAGCCAGTCAAGTTTTTTAAGGATTCGGTTACATAAGATACCCAAGTACCACCTTCTTTTTTCTTGTACTGTTGGAATCGTTTTAAATATTGGGCCGGAGTCTTTCCAAACTTTAAAATGAGAGTTTGCTTTAACATTGCGAAATCAACTCGCTCAGCCTTCGACATTTCCATAATGGCACTACAGCCAGAATGGGGCAGTCTGCTGAGTAACCAGGCAATCTTATCAGCATTGTCAACTTCTTGAACTTCACATGCATACTCAAATGTATTCAGCCAGTCCATAATGTCATTCCTTTCCTCATACACACTGAGCAGATCCTTCGGAAACCGTGGATGAGAGGAGGCCCCAGACCCATGTCCAGGACCCTTGGACCCATTTGCAACCTGAAGCTTCGCCAGTTCCAACTGGTGATCCCTGTCTTTCTGTTTTTCTGCCTGTTCGATTTTTAGCTTGACCCTATTGAACTCAAGCTCTTCCTGTAGTTTGGCCATATTGAACTCAAGCTCCTTCTGCCTAAACATCAGCTCTTGCTTCTTGAATTCAAGCATGGCCTCCCCATCGACACTGGCAGAGGAAACATTAGACATCACATCCTCCCTGTCCTCGTGGTCGCGGTGGATCAGTGCAGCGGCAGAACCGTCTGTTCTACCAGTGAGAGCAGCCCCACGTCCTTCCGCACTGTCCTCAGAAGTTATAGCATCAAGCTGCGCTTCTTGCCACGCCACGATTCTTTGGATCATATCCAATTTCGTGCGTTGAGAGGAAACACCTCTCTCCGCACACATCTTTTTCAATGTTTCTGATTTGGAAGCATTTAAAGTTAACAAGGTATTTGTTTCCATACTGTTAGATAGGACTATGGCCTTTTTAAAGTTAAACTATAACAATTCACTACGTGTCCTAGTAGGAATAACTTGAAATGCCTTAGTTCGTGCGCAACACTGGATACCTTCAGTCGTATCCCACCGCTGTACACCAATTTGTTAAGACAGATTTCTGAACTCTGTCCTGGCGGCGCAGAAGTTCAGAAGGCCAACCTAATTACTTGGAACAGGGTAACCTCTGGACAAGCCAGACCAATCAGGGTAGCGATCGCGGCGGTCAAGACTAGGTCTCAAGAGGGGTGAGGGTGACTGAAAGCCTGCAATGAGCACACAAAGCAAGGACACTTACAAACTACTCCAAACAGGTGTTATATTAAAAATATATACACATTTATTCCAAGGCCTTTGCAATAATGACCTTAGCGAGAAATCACAATAAAACTCTAGTAAACCAACACATACCAAACCAATGCAATATATATACAAATACAACGAGTCTAAAGCGTTAGATGCACGAAATGTGTAGTCCACTTAGAAGGGAAGGAAAACAGGCAGTGCGAAATAATGCTTAGACCCAGTCCGCCTTCAGAAGCACCTAACTAAAAGGAAGTCCGAGCCCTACGAAGAGTGGAGCCTTGTGCTCAAAAGCACCTGCACACGCTGGTGCCAACGGGCAAAAAGGGGAGTCTCTTCGAGGGAATCAGGCAGTTCAGTTTAGTGCACAAATGAAGAAGAACAGAGTTCCGCGACACAAGCGCAGCCTCCACTGTGGGCAGAAGCAGAGCGCGAGTACGGAAAGGCATGCTGTTTGGCACAGCGGGGAAAAGCTATGGGCTCCTGCAGGAGGGCGACCAGTTCCTAGCTATGCTTCTCACCGGTCCCCGATGCAAGCAGACCCAGGCTTCTCCGCGTCAGTTTCAGTGCTGGCAGGTTCAGGAGAGAAGGGGACGTCTCGTCGTCGTGTAGATTCTGCAGCAGCAGAGTTGAGTTAAAGATGTCCCAAACGAAGTGAACCCGCACAGTTTGTTACCACAGCAGGGCAACGGAGCGGCTGTGTGTATCTCAGCCAAATGTACACTACTCACTTCAGACCTGGGAACGCCAAGTGTACGAATCGTGTGAGAGTGACAAGAACTAGAAATACAACACAACCTGGCGGCGGTTACAGAGCAAGACTCCTGGGTAGGCTGGTCAGTCTGCTGGATGGCCCAGAGGCACTTCCGAAGGCTTGCGTGCAGGAGATGGTGAAGATGCCGAGAATAGCTGTTCCCGCTATTCCAAGGGTCGAAGTACCAGTACAGGCCTTCTGGTTCGATCAGAGGTAAAAAAGGGTTTCACAAGGCGACAGCAGTGCAGGCAGAGGAGCAGTCCTTCAGCGGGTCACCAGCGATTCCTCGGTTCAGCCTCGTGGTTGCAGGATACTTGGCTCCTGTATTCCTTCGTTCATGAGAACTCAGGAGATCGACATGGTAGTGGCGTTTCCAGCCCCCTCTTATCCACTGTTCCCTTCGCGCCAAAACGGAGGGGACCCAATGGTGTCATGATCTCTGCTTCCAAAAGGTCAGGACTTACCCAACTCCCTTGGAAGCAGACCCATAACCCAGGTTCCGAGTGCCAGCCAGTCCCAATTGGGACCTTTTGGACCCTGTCCTGGCGCCAGTGGCACCAGGCTCATAAATATGCCCAGTCCCAGCGCTGGAAGCGCCGGGCTCATAATGCTTGGGTGGACTTACCTGCAGCAGACCATGCTGCTTACTTACCTGCCAGTTGAGCCCCTGATCCTCTTCTGTTTGGGACTACTTTTCCTGTTGGGTGGGGCAGGAGCCACTCCCTAGGTTCAGAACACTGGAACTCTTCTGGAAAGCAGGAACTCTTTTCATACCTAGGCGAGGCTGTGGAAGGAGACACCTAAGCACTACAGGAGGCTATTTAAACCACACCCGATGGATGAATCTTGCTTTGCGTTATTCTGCATCCTCTGCAGCAGAACGCTCATCGTGTCTTCTGCATCTGATCCTGGGCCTAAGGGAGAAAAGGCTTACCATCTTGGAATCCAGTCTTCAGCAACACCTATAAAGACAAGAAAGATCAGGTTAGCACTACGGTCTTCAGTGACAGCGCATCTCTTACCTGGTCCATCGGCTGTCACCAACGCCTCGCGCTGCATTCCGGCATCTGAAAGACAAAGGCTTACCTACTCTTCGCATGCTCCGGAGGTCTTCGCACTGCATTCCGGCATCTGAAAGACAAAAGCTTACCAACTCTTCGCACGCTCCGGAGGCCTTCAGCGCTGCATCCCGCATCTGAAAGACAAAAGAAGGTGCGTTCAAAGACATTGGGCAACTTTATTACTCACGTGCCATTACTCCTTCCCACGCTGAATCCAGTGGGTATTCCAGCACCCTTCAGCCGCTCCGAACTTGTACCTGCAAGATAAAGGGACAGTTAGTGCGCATAGTGAAGCAGGCAACAAGCGTTTACTTACGTGCTTCCAGGCGCTTCTATTCCTCACGCGGGTTCGATCCTCAACTCTCTTCAGCCCGCCATCCGCCATCGCCGGAACCCTGCAAAACAAGAGATATCATTACAAAAGACTTTTAAAGACATTTGAAGTACCCAGAACTTACCGTTCGTGCAGTAAACGACGGACAGCAGTCCTCTGAGGTCAAGAGGCCTGCACCCTTATCCAGTGAAGAAACTGGTTACGGCACCCTGCCCCGAGGCAGATGGAGAGCTCGGCGTTCACTTACCTAAGGTGAGAGCGTTAACCTTAGGGGTTCTACAGGAGAAGAGAAAGGGAAGAAGAGAGAGGCACCCAATAACCCCAGTTCATTAATCCCATATTTTCTATCTGCAGACATCTTACTCTTCGAGTCAGACATACAGTGCACAGAGGTCCAGCCCAAAGAGCCAACCGTGTGTTACACATCACCTTTGAAGATACGGTATTCACCCAGTCAAGACCGGTGCCTCTGCGGGAATCAGGTGAGCGTTACAGAACGCAAAGCCTACCGCAAAACTCCCACCCAGGCGCTATGGAAACCTCGGATACCGACCAGCTAGCCCAGTTACTTGGGGAACTAAGAGCAGAAGTGCATGCAGCCTGTCAGGAAACAAACGCTCCAAGAAGGGAACTGATTATTTCCAAGGAGCGAACAGACGATCTCGCTAGACAATTGCTACAGTCACAAGCCGGACAGACTCCGTTACCCGCATCAGGGGCAAATCTTCCTTCAACATCCTCTATGAACCCAGTGTAGATCAACCGACCTGGGAATGTACCTCTGGCTCCGCCCGAACGATTTTCTGGTGACCCAAAGAGGTTTGCAGTATTTATAAATCGAGTGCTGGTTGCATTTCTTAAGCCGGCCAGCAGCCTTTCCAACTGATCAAGCTAAAGTAGCTTTCGTGCTTTCGTACCTTAGTGGCAATGCGGCAGACTGGTCGATCCCTCTAGTTAATCAAGATGATCCGGTTCTCCACGATTTCAGTATGGAAAAACTGTTCGCAAGACATTCACAGGGGCAGGCCTTGGACAATGAGCTTCTTTCATTGCGACAGGGTAATCAAGACCTTTTGGCTTATATTGCGTCTTTCAACAGACTGATAGTGGAAACTCAATGGCCTGAGGACAAAAGGATTACGCTGTTTTATAGAGGTCTATGTGGAGAGCTCAAAGATGTGTTAGCCCAAGTAGTGAATCCCCCGCAAGACTGTTCGGACTATATAGACTTAGTCGTTCAAATAGATCACAGACTGCAGAACAGGAAGGCCGATCGTTCCAAGTTTGATGCTCGAGTATTTTCCAAACCACCAACTCCTTCCAAAGGGGTAGACTCCGGGGAACCCATGCAAATAGGCGGCCTGAAAGGCCCACTAACACAAAAGGAGCGGGAAAGGAGAAAACAGCTGCAATTATGCCTCTATTGCGGAAACTCGGGGCACTTTCTTCGAGACTGTCCGGTGAAACCAGCCAAGAAGGCAGTAGGAGCTGCAGTTACCAAGGTCACAAACTCTGAGCAGGGAAACGACCTCACCCGACAAGAATAGAGGTCCTCTTGCCGAGCGTTAAAACCAGTTCCGTGACCTCGCATTTCGTGATACCTATGGTCCTCATTAGCCCTGATCATCCGGATCGATTACATGCGATTGAAGCTTACGTCGACAGCGGTGCCATCGGCAATTATGTGGATCATGAAATGGTTTTGAGGATGAATCAGACTCTTTGTCCAAAAGCTGTAAAGGACGTCATTACTACGGTGGATGGTACGGAGATAGCCTCCGGACCAGTAACGCATACCACCCAAGAAGTGACGCTAGTAAGTCAAGATGGACACCATGAGAAGATCGTGTTCGATGTGATAAAGGCCCCTCAGTTCCAGATTATTCTAGGAATACCTTGGTTAGAGAAGCACAATCCTCAGATCGATTGGCGAGCAAGAACGGTTCAGTTTCCAGAATGTGTCTCTACTTGTCACCCTCAACCTGGTGTTGCACTGGCAGCAATTTCTTCGGAGACTCCCCAGTTACCTCCCGAATACCTAGAATTCCAAGATGTTTTCCGGAAGGATCAGGCTAACTCTCTACCTCCTCATAGGTCTTATGACTGCCAGATAGACCTGATACCTGGATCTACTCCTCCTTGTAGTAGAATTTATGCCCTCACCGAGCCTGAGAATCTTCACCTCCGACAATACCTGGATCAATACCTAGCGAATGGGTTTATTCGTCCTTCCAAGTCCCCTGCATCCTCAGCTTTGTTCTTCGTTCCAAAAAAAGAAGGGGACCTTAGAACTTGTATAGATTATCGCGCCCTGAACCAGATCACCGTTAAGAATAGATATCCGTTACCTTTGATCCCTGAACTCCTGGACCAAGTCAGAAAAGCATGCATATATACAAAGCTGGATCTTAGAGGAGCCTACCACTTGGTACGAGTAAAAGAGGGCGATGAATGGAAGACGGCCTTCCGCACCAAGCATGTGCTATTTGACTATCAGGTCATGCCCTTCGGACTTTGCAATGCCCCGGCCGCCTTTCAATATTTTATGAACGATGTCCTCAGAGAGCTCATAGATGTGTGTGTTGTTGTTTACATTGACGACATCCTTGTTTATTCTTCATCGGAATCTGAACATCGGAAACACGTGAAAATGGTCCTCGAGAGATTGCGTCAACACAAACTTTTCGCTAAGTTGGAAAAATGTGTTTTCAACGTGACTGAAGTTGAATTCTTGGGATTCATATTATCACCTAGCGGAGTGCGTATGGATTCAAAGAAGGTCGATGCAATTCTCAAATGGCCATCGCCATCCTCCGTAAAAGGTGTTCAAAGCATGTTAGGCTTCGCTAACTTTTACCGCAGGTTTATCCCCGAATTCTCTCGAATAGTCCAGCCCATCACCGCCTTGTTAAAGAAAAACAAACGTTTTGAATGGTCTACCGAGGCGGAACAAGCTTTCCAGAATTTAAAGACTAAATTTATCTCTGCACCAATCTTAAAACTTCCTCGCCCAGAACTCCCCTACATCGTTGAAACTGATCATTCGAGCCTTGCCATGGGGGCAGTTCTATCACAAAAGGACCCAGTAACCAATCAGTTGCATCCCGTGGCATTTTGGTCCCGCAAATTCTCGCCTCCTGAAATCAATTACACTATTACTGATAAGGAACTTCTGGCTATCAAGTCCGCCTTTAAGGCTTGGCGACATTATCTTCTGGGGGCCCGACACACCGTTACTGTGATTACAGATCACCGAAACCTGCAATATTTGAAAACCGCAAAAGCCCAATCCTCTAGACAACTCTGTTGGGCACTATTCTTTGCCGAGTTTGACTTCATAATTACCTATCGACCTGGTACAAAAAACGGTAAGGCTGATGCCCTTTCTCGGATGGGAGTGGAAGAACACTTGATCAACCCTAAACCGGTACCTATCATTCCCGAACAAAGAATTCTGGGTGTAATCACCACACAATCCATAGAGGAAGTTAAGGATAAAGCCAGGCAACTTGTAACTCCAGCAGACATACAGAATTGGCATCTGCAGGGAAAGGAATTTACAGTGAAGGACAACTTATTGTATTTCCAAGAACGATTATACCTGCCCAGCACAGATTTACAGAAAAAGGTAATCTCTTGTTATCACGATTCTTTAATGGAAGGACATCCCGGTATGGCCAAAACCTCAGAAAAGATCAAGCGCTACTTCTGGTGGCCGTCTTGGAAAAAAGATATCAGAGACTTTATAATGTCCTGTGGAGTATGCGCCCAAAACAAGAGTCAAAAGGAAAAACCAGCCGGCCTCTTACGCCCTATTGACATCCCACCTCGCCCTTGGCATACGCTTTCTATGGACTTCATCACCGATCTACCTCCATGCTCCGGATACAATACGATCCTAGTAATCGTGGACCTATTCTCCAAGATGGCGCATTTCATTCCACTCAAAGGCTTACCAACAGCAACAACTCTGGCCCGAGAATTTCTCGAAAACATCGTCCGACTGCACGGTTTTCCTTCAGTTCTAATTTCGGATCGAGGTAGTCAATTTATTTCTCATTTTTGGCGAAGTTGCTGTCGGTCGGCTCAAATTGATGTGAGACTTTCGACCAGTCACCACCCTCAAACCGACGGACAAACCGAGAGGACCAATCAAACTCTGGAACAGTATTTACGCTGCATGCTGCAACAAACTGAAAAAACTTGGAAAGATATCCTTTGGATAGCCGAATATGCCTACAATAACTCTGTCCACTCGGGAACTGGGAAGACCCCGTTTTTTCTTTTATACGGCAGTCACCCTCGAACCTCGGAGTTGGATCCACTCCAAGATCTTGGAACACCAGCAGTAGACCACCTGCATTCTACAATCACCCAAGCCTTTAAGGAAGCCGTTTCTCACCTTCAAAGGGCTAAAGAACAATACAAGAAAGGAGCAGATCAACATCGGAAGGAAGCCCCCCAATATCAAGTAGGAGATCAAGTCTGGTTATCCACCAAATATCTACCTCTAAAAGGACCACGCACATTCAACCCAAGATACCTTGGTCCCTATTCCATCACTACCATAGTAAACCCAGTAGCGGTCAAGTTGGAATTGCCCCCTCACATGAAGATACATCCGGTCTTCCACGTCTCTCTATTAAAACCCGTGCAACCTCAAACCCGACTAACTAAATCTCCAAAACCTATCCTAGTTGATGGAGAACTCGAGTTTGAAGTCAGAAGCATCCTGGACTCCAAGATCTCCAAATCTAAACTATTTTACCTAATTGACTGGAAAGGCTATGGCCCCCAAGAAAGATCCTGGGAACCTGCAGAATATGTCCACGCTCCTCGTCTAATCAAAAGATTTCATCGAACATTTCCTGACAAGCCCAAACCACCGGAGAAGCCCGGTTTGGGAGGGGCCTTGAGGGGGGGTGCTGTCATGATCTCTGCTTCCAAAAGGTCAGGACTTACCCAACTCCCTTGGAAGCAGACCCATAACCCAGGTTCCGAGTGCCAGCCAGTCCCAATTGGGACCTTTTGGACCCTGTCCTGGCGCCAGTGGCACCAGGCTCATAAATATGCCCAGTCCCAGCGCTGGAAGCGCCGGGCTCATAATGCTTGGGTGGACTTACCTGCATCAGACCATGCTGCTTACTTACCTGCCAGTTGAGCCCCTGATCCTCTTCTGTTTGGGACTACTTTTCCTGTTGGGTGGGGCAGGAGCCACTCCCTATGTTCAGAACACTGGAACTCTTCTGGAAAGCAGGAATTCTTTTCTTACCTAGGCGAGGCTGTGGAAGGAGACACCTAAGCACTACAGGAGGCTATTTAAACCACACCCGATGGATGAATCTTGCTTTGCGTTATTCTGCATCCTCTGCAGCAGAACGCTCATCGTGTCTTCTGCATCTGATCCTGGGCCTAAGGGAGAAAAGGCTTACCATTTTGGAATCCAGTCTTCAGCAACACCTATAAAGACAAGAAAGATCAGGTTAGCACTACGGTCTTCAGTGACAGCGCATCTCTTACCTGGTCCATCGGCTGTCACCAACGCCTCGCGCTGCATTCCGGCATCTGAAAGACAAAGGCTTACCTACTCTTCGCATGCTCCGGAGGTCTTCGCACTGCATTCCGGCATCTGAAAGACAAAAGCTTACCAACTCTTCGCACGCTCCGGAGGCCTTCGGCACTGCATCCCGCATCTGAAAGACAAAAGAAGGTGCGTTTAAAGACATTGGGAAACTTTATTACTCATGTGCCATTACTCCTTCCCACGCCGAATCCAGTGGGTATTCCAGCACCCTTCAGCAGCTCCGAACTTGTACCTGCAAGATAAAGGGACAGTTAGTGCGCATAGTGAAGCAGGCAACAAGCGTTTACTTACGTGCTTCCAGGCGCTTCTATTCCTCACGCGGGTTTGATCCTCAACTCTCTTCAGCCCGCCATCCGCCATCGCCGGAACCCTGCAAAACAAGAGATATCATTACAAAAGACTTTTAAAGACATTTGAAGTACCCAGAATTTACCGTTCGTGCAGTAAACGACGGACAGCAGTCCTCTGAGGTCAAGAGGCCTGCACCCTTATCCAGTGAAGAAACTGGTTACGGCACCCTGCCCTGAGGCAGATGGAGAGCTCGGCGTTCACTTACCTAAGGTGAGAGCGTTAACCTTAGGGGTTCTACAGGAGAAGAGAAAGGGAAGAAGAGAGAGGCACCCAATAACCCCAGTTCATTAATCCCATATTTTCTATCTGCAGACATCTTACTCTTCGAGTCAGACATACAGTGCACAGAGGTCCAGCCCAAAGAGCCAACCGTGTGTTACACATCACCTTTGAAGATACGGTATTCACCCAGTCAAGACCGGCGCCTCTGCGGGAATCAGGTGAGCGTTACAATGGGAGATCCGCTCATCAACACTCACACCATACGTGGACCTATCACGGGCCACGGTGATCCCAGGCATTCACACCACCCTAGACTCTCTGGCACCCAGGATGTGTATTGGGACCAGACATCCCAGCCCACATCCTGGAGGCACACACAAGGCCTGTAGAAGCCCGCGAAAGCATCCGTGTTTCGCGGGAAAGTACATGCCCAAATAAGGAAGGCCCCGGGTCGGCTCGACCTGGGGAAGGTGAAGGGAGCAAGACGGTCAGCAGACAGGACAAAGGAGCCTCGTGGTCTGGCCATTTTGGGAGCCAGGCCACCATTTTGGGCTAAGCACGAGAAACGCGCTTAAAACGCCAAAAGGAGCTCAAAACACAAGAAACGATCGCTGCCACCATTCCCGTCCGTGATTCACTTGCACCGATCAGTTACAATCCAAAAAGAGTATCTAGGGCCTGTAGAAGGCTAGAGACCCAAGAGAGCAGTAATTTAGCTTACAGTGCCCTCTTGTGTCATGTTGCACGAAAGCCGCAACATGATAAAGAAACTACGGAAAACAGCGTTTCCCGGTACTGACTGTCTTAAGGGCATGTCAGTTTCCCCGTAAGAATGGAGCGAAAGCCCAGAGGAGTGCAGCAGAAGGCTGCACTTCTCTGGCAAAGTCTAGATCATGGTGAAAACAACAGTAAAAAGTTTAGAGGTTGCCACATGGAAGGAAAATTACCCACAATTACGAAATCTTTCCTAACACATACCCCAGGTCTTTGTCCTACTGATGCCCTGGGATTTGCCGTCTGATCTTAAGTTTTTGTATCCCCGATGAGGGGACCCTTGCTGCCATAATGCCTGGGGTATTTCTGCATTTGACTCTTGTTTCGAGTTCTGGGTAGTATATAGCTCTCGGGTTGAGGGGGCGTTTGACTAGGGCAAGCCCTACTGTGCCTTGGTGCCATGCTTGCAGGATTATGCCTCATTCTACCTCCTGAAGCCACTTTGGGTAACAGCCGGACCAGCACCCTTCCCCAGCATCCCGCTACCCACACATTATTTATTTTTTTCTTTTCTTTTTACATTTGTTAAGTGCCTAAGCCCGTTGGCATCAGCGTGCTGTAGATGCGACCAATTACACACATAACTTACAGGTACAAGGCAGGAACTCTCCCCACAGAAATAGTCATTTTGGCAGATGGACTTTGAAGAGATTCATTGTTGTTAGGCAAAGAGCCAAGTTTTTAGGGCCTTACGGAAGGGCCAATAGGATTCATCTGCCCTTATGGCAGGGAGTTCCACTGGTGTGGTGCCACTGTGGGAAGCTGGAGCCACCACCTATGATTTTTTTTTTAAGGTGGGAGGGATTAGACGGTTGGCGTGGAGGGACCTCACCGGTCTAGTAAATTTGGATCGCACAATTATTTGCGACAGGTATTCTGGAGCGGCATTGGCGAGACATTTATGCGCGATGTAGAGTGTTTTAAAGATCATTCTTTCTCGGATTGGGAGCCAGTGCACTCCTTTCTGGCTGCAGTGATGTGTTCTTTTCTTGGGATGCTGACTTCTGCACGTAGGGCATTGTTTTGGATAACCTGCAGTCGGTTAATGTTCTACTTGGAAGTTCCCACGAAGAGGACATTGCCGTAGTCAAGTCATGCACCTATGATTGCTCTGGCGATGCTGAGCCAGCTGGTTGGCTTGTGGGTCAGCATGGGGAGTAACTGTAACACAGCTCAGAGGACAAATTAAAGTAAAAGTAAACTACAAATGGCTCAAAAACATTCACAACCCACAATAAACACACACACAATCTAAATCATGCACAGAAGTGTTGAAGGAACAACACTAAATAAAAATACACAGCAAAATGAAATCTGCGCACCAAACCTGAGTTAAGGCCACTGAACAAGTGCAGTAGGGTTGGAGGGACAAAATGAAATTAAAAATATTCAGCCAAACACATTCCTCAGCGAGAGAGACACACACACACACACACACACACACACACACACACACACACACACACACACACACACACACACACACACACACACACACACACACACACACACACACACACACACACACACACACACACACACACACACACACACACACACACACACACACACACACACACACACACACACACACACACACACACACACACACACACACACACACACACACACACACACACACACACACACACACACACACACACACACACACACACACACACACACACACACACACACACACACACACACACACACACACACACACATATCCCCCCCCCCCCCCCCCCCCCAAAATACTCCAGAGTGGTCCAAGGGTTTTGATTTTCTACAATTCAAATGAGGCTGTTTGTTGGTATGCGAGGATAGTAGGACAAACCAAAGGTCGTCCATCATCCGTCTCGGGTGGGCTTCCCACTTTTTATTGTTTGAAAGCATGGGCCTAGCTCGAGCGGAGCACTGTTTAGAGTGTGGGTAGCCAATGTTAGGGCTGGCACTTGCCTAGCCCAGGATTCCCTTGGTAGGCAAATAGAGATTGGGTAACCTTTACTATCTGGAATGTTAACTGGAGTGAGGGCCTCATGGCATCAGCCTTCGGTCTCTCCCTTCTTCTGGGGGAACCTATCAAACTCCACAGGATGTCTGGGTCTCACAATGGGTTGTGGTGCCTTCTCGAACGATCAGGTTCACTTGGTCTTCTCCTCTCATGCCTATCCCTCATGTTCTTTCCTTCGCTCCCTTCTACTTTTTCACTCCTTTCTCATCCCATTCACTACTTTCTTTCTCTCTCTCTTGTTCTCTCCTGTCCATCAGACATTCATACGACTCACGACTATATCTCTCTCACCTTTCAGTCATCTCTCCCTACTACTCTCCTCTCCCCTCTTATTCTCTTACTCTCTATTCTTCTCTCCACTCCCTTCCTCTTCTCCCACTTGCATTCATCCCTTTGCCATCCATTTACTCCCCTACTCTCACTTACTTTCCCTCACCCTCTCACTGACCATACATTCTCTCTCACACACAAGTACCTGTTCTGCTCAGTCTCTTCTTTACAATGCCTTTTTTCTGTGGTTCTGCCTTCTTCTCCCCCGTTCATTGGCTATTGTGCTCACCTGGTTCCACAAGCCAATCTCTTCCGGCCCCTGGGGAAAAACAGGGCTACCCAGATGTGAGATTAGAAAATGCCCTTTCAAGTCCTGCCTCTTTTCTCAACGCAGGTCGTCCGGCATTTTGTGATGTTTGCTCGACCTAAAGACTTTGGATTTCATAGTTTGTTTTCTGCTGTGGTGTAGCGTCTTTGTTGCAGAATGAGTAGTACACTATGATCTGCTGGCTAGGGATTCCTTGCCGCATCTTTCTCTCATAGGTCGGGTGTTTCAGCTTTTGCCGCAAGGGTCTCTGGGTTGTGTGGTTTTAAAAAGGAAAAGAGAACCTGTGGCGGCTGGTGATTTTTTTAATTGGAGGGGCATAACACAATGTGCATGAGCAACCAAGTGTGGCAAGGTAGCCCAAAGCAACCAACCAGGATTAGGGGAAGGGGTCGGATGCTTCCCCTGAGAACTTGTTTTAAATAATGGATTAAAATGATGCATTTTCCAGCAGACTTTCAGTGAAAAATTGGGTAAAATGCCAGTTTGCTGTCGGTTGCGTAGGGTAGCACATGACAATATTCCAGTAGCTGCAGAATATCAAAATTGCACAGGAGCATTTCCCAATGCATTTTCATGATGCCTTTGCCCACAATATATGCCAGAAAAAAAAAAAATGTCATGCTGGCTGTGCTATAATATTAAGAGTCCTGTGCTGGTGAGTGTGCCTGTGATTTGGGGGCACCCGCTCACCGTAGGCACCAAAATCAAAGCTCTGATTTGAAGGTGCGAGGGGTGGGGAATGTGGTTCATTTTGTTCACACAACATATTCATACACATATACTCGTGTATCCACACATCAATAACGTACTTACATTCATTCGTCAAACATGCAGCCACACACACATTCACATTTTTCTTTCTTAGCTGTCCTGCAGGCATCCCGGTCCAGAATCTGCTCCATCAGGACCCAAACCAGGAAGTGGGGAGTACCTCCTGGTTCCTGCACATGCGCGCAGGGGCTGGAGCGTGACCTGGAGGACAACCGGACAGTTATATGTGTGGCGAGGCGCAGGAGGTGCCCCTTGCACATTCAGAGCTGCAGTACCTCACCCTGCATTCCCAATGGGCCATGTAAGGCTGGGGAAGAAAAACGCCCAAGCCTTGCATGGCCCATTGGACACACGTAGGGGTACAAGCAAGAAGCCAGCTCAGCAGTGCTCCCTCAGCTGTTGCAGCTGAGGGGAACGTTCAATGTTTTTACTGGGCTGGCTTGACAGCGACGCTTCCAAAATGGGTGGGTCGACACGCTGCCACCCATTATTGGCGAGCCACCTCTGGAGAGAAGTGGCCAGCGTGGTGTATGGCAGGCATTAGGTGATAGAAAGGGATACTTCCAGGTGTAACCAGGAACACAAAGAGGTGCGGGCAGAGACTGGGACCCTCCAGCTCCCTCACACCACATCTGATGCAGGGCTGGCTCTGTCAAACACCCTGGTATGTATCCTGTCCAAGTTGAGAGGTATCCCTACACCCCAACAGGGAAAGGTCACCGACCCTGTGTTAGGCCAGATTGTATGCAGTACCCTGTGTGAGACTGCACCAGCCTTGACCTCTTGGCAATAGTTAACCCAACCTTTGGTATAAGCATGTACTACACAAGTTGGTAGAGTGACTGAGCAGCCAGGCTTATTTCAAGAGGGGTCAGTGTGAGCAGTAAGGTTGTTACACAGAGATTCATAGTGACAAGTATCCAAATAAATACTTACACTCAAGGTTTCTTGATTAAACAATTATTCATTTATCAGTCAGTTGTATAAGCCTTCTTTAGAAGGGAGCAATATAGAAGTAACATAAAAATACACTTCAAAATGACACTCTCTCAGTTTCTTTAAATCAGAAATACCCATTTGGGATGGCACTCCGATTCTTCCTACACCCTGAGGTGACGTAAATAACTAGGACACTGGTACATTTAGAGCAATACTGAGGTTGTGTTAAATAAGGAGAAGATAAGAGAATAAAACAATGGTTAACAAATATTCTTAAGGAGGTAAGTGTTTTTTTGAACCTTCCAAAGCAAAGTAAATTAACCCCTTTCCTGGGGGAAAGGCAAAGCACAAAGTCAGAGGTAAGAAGAGTCTTTCAGGGAAGTAACTACAAAGTGGAGTCAAAAGGCACTCGCCTCCCATCTATACCTCAGTATTGTAACACATATGTAACAGAAGGCTAATTTATTACAAAGTTATTCCGAACGCTGAGTCCCTAGCACAAGTTAAATGACCCTATCTTTAAAAAATCTCGTATCCATATGTTACCGGCCCTAGTTAGTGCTGCTGAGCCGACTACAAGGGGATGTCGAGATCCTGACCCTATCCTCTCTAAACCACTTTCCTAGTGTCTACAAGTAAGTGCACACAAGGTGGAGGTCGGTGTCTGTATTTTATTTTTTCCGCCCCCAAAAAATGTGTCTTATCATTAAAAACAAGAAGAAAGAAACTCTATGACCAATAGTCAATAGAGAATTTAAAAAACGTATTTTCTCACCACTGTATTGTGTTGGGGAGAAAATGAGTGGTGATAACTTAATACATTTCTTTTTTAAAAGCCCCTTTCTCTATATGTAAGGGTATCGGAGTCTGGGTTATCAACCAGTACTACTATAGAAACAGTCAACCGGTTTCAGCGGGATTCTTGTGTGGCCCCTTTCGTCAGGACGAATACTTGTGGATCTAGTATTCTATAAGTATCTTCAATTCTATGAAGTTTTTGAGGATATCTTCCGGGGTCTGAATGGGTTTAGTGGAATGGTCCTTGATCCTAAAGGATAAAAAAGACAAGAGAGACAGGTGGAACTGTTATCAGTCTCAAAGTGCTACTAAAACCCTATTCAAATTGTATTTTAGATGGTCCTTCCATCTCCTTTGAGGTAGACTGCTCCTTACCTCTATATATCAAGTTTCTTGCTCATGCCTGCTATGTGCTGCGGGTGTCTTGACCTCAGCTGCATGTGTTGTTTGCAGAATTCTGTAGGAGATGGGAAATCAATCCTGGAATCCCACTCGCTTACTAAGGTAATCAAGGTAACACTTTGTATATACACAGTGCTCAGTTTGTTCATTTACCTGTCTTAGACATTCAGTCCTGTGTGGGCCAGGAAGGTGCACAGTCCCTTTTTCTCTCCTGGAGTGTTCTACCTGTAATAGAGACAGGAGTGTTTAGGCTGTGATATAAATTCTTGTCTGGACGTTGTTATGCTAAAGGCTCCGTTGCTGTGCATTTGCCTTGCTATTATATTATGCCTTCCAACATCAGTTTATACAGTTTTTACAGTCAGAGATCCACCTTAATAGGTGCCTCGACTTTTAAGCGAATTTTTAGGCACATTTTTCACGGCTTCAATCACTTCAAAACCCCTTCCGTTTTTGCCAGATGCTAGTTCTATGTTTTTAGATGCTCCGGCAAGAAAAATATCCAGACTATAGTCAAAACCTCTCATATGGATCATGGTCTTAGGTCGTAGCTATGGGCAATGGAACCGCAATGAATAACGCTTACCTCTTATCTTGCTTATTGTAGCCGCCTCTCGTAACGTGATCCGGTGCGGCGCCATCTTAGTTAGTGTTTGTTTTTATAATCGCGTCATGATCACGTGATCGTGACCCTGCGTATGGACTACAAATTTCTATCAGGCTCACCTGGGAATTGTAGTTGGTGTCCGTGTGAAATCTACTTCAATCACCAGTGATACCGGGATTTGTAGTGCAAAGACACGTTACCTGTTTTGTATACATTATCTCACAATTGAGGGATAATGTAGTTGGTGTCTGTGTGAAATCTACTTCAATCACCAGTGATGTGGGGATTTGTAGTGCAAATACACTTTTCCTATTTTGTATATGTTGTCTCGCGATTAAGTACATGCCTCGTATGTAAGCCTTGGCACTATCGTGATAGATGTCTAGTGCCTGTATCTTTAAGAAAGTGGAGTATTAATTATTCTCCAAACAGGGAAAGGGTTTGCAGTTATTGTCCAGAGAGGATACGTGTTTAATTTGCCCTTCAGTATATCTGCAATTGCTAATCTCCTTCCGAGCAAGGGGAGGAGGGGAGGAGGAAGGGGGGACCAGAGCTGTATTCCACTGAATATAGATGACAGGATATTTCTCTTCACTGTGCGTTCGCTAATAGCTAGCAATATATTCATAGGACCGCCAAAGCTTGCCAGCAAATCTCTTCATTAAGGCCTGTCAGGTGGCTTAGAGTCCTATATATCCATTGTTGTTCTCTTCTCAATAATAGGGCTGCTATGTTGCCACCTCTCTTTGGTATTCTGACTTTCTCCAAAATAATCCATGTAAGGTAATTCTCGGTATGTTGCATTTCAATGAAATGTTCTACCAATGGGGCAGTTCTTTTTTTAGTCCTGATGTTCGATCTATGCTCCCCAACACACATCTCTTGTCGTCATACCGATATACTTCTTATTACAAGGGCACTGGATTAGGTACACTACATTTGTGGTGTTACAATTAGTCAAATTCCTCTTTTCCCAGGGATATTTCCAGCCTATATCTATGGCTGTAGTGCGTTGGGTGAATTTGCACACAGTACAATTCCCACATGGTGTGTGGCCCTGGGGTCTGGGTGTACTCCAAAGGTGGTTGTATTGGTGGAGGAGGTTGTTTCTTTGTAGGTCTGGACCAACAAGTCCCTAAGGTTTTTTTCTCCTTCTTATTGCAAACAGTGGTTCAGGTAATTGATTTTCTTCAATGTTCAATATGTGCCAGGCTTTCCGAATTTCTTTCTTCAAGCAGTTAATTATTGGAGAGTGACTGAATACGGCTGTAATCATATTGTCATCTCTCTTTCTTTTGCCATGTTGGTTGAGGCTTATTTCTCTAGGTATATTTCTCGCCCTATTTTTGGCTTGTTTGATTATTCGATGTGGATAGTTTCTCTCCTTTAGATTGTTTGAGAGTCTTTCCACTTGTTGGTCGTATTCGATTCTCGTAGTGCAGTTTCTGCTAAACCGGAGAAACTGGCCAAAGGGTAGATTTTCTTTTAATGACCTTTGATGAAAGTTGGTGTAGTCCAATAAGGAATTTCTGTCAGTTGGTTTTTGAAAGTCCGTGGTTTCAAATGTCTGGCCTGTCCTCATGATTTTTAAATCGAGCAATGTAGCTGCTGTTTTACTTGCCTCATGAGTACATTTCAGGAAGGGATTTAATCCATTGATCCATCTCATAAAGTTGTTTAGGGTGGTGTTGTCTCCATCGAACAGCAAAAATATGTCGTCGATGTAGCGGCGCCAACTCACAATGTTGGTGGCAAAAGGATTGGTCTCTGGGTATATATGATTTTCCTCAAAATTTGCGACATACAGGTTCGCTAGGGTTGGTGCAAATGTTGCGCCCATGGCTGTTCCGGCTATCTGTTCATAGTAGCATTCTCCATTCAAAAAATAGTTCTTGGTCAGGGCTATTTCTGCTAGTTGCATTATCAGTGAAACGGGCATGTCCAATGTTTTAGTTTGTAACACACTTTCAATCACTCTCAAGGTTTCTCCCTGGGGGATTTTAGAGTATAATGACTCTATGTCCATAGTCACAATGTAGATGTCTTCACTCTCCAGAACAAGATTGTTCAAATATACCAGGATTGCTGTAGTATCTTTCGTGTAGGAATGCATTTTACTCACCTCTTCCCTTAAGAAAAAGTCAGTAAACTGGTATAATGGTTCTAAAATAGAACCAATTCCAGATACAATAGGACATCCAGGTGTAGGGAGGATGCCCTTGTGTATTTTAGGTAATGCGTAAAAGGCGGGTCACCTAGGATATTGTGGATTCAAAAAAGCTGCTTCTTTTGTACTTATGTGTCCTTCCGCCTCTGCTTCTTCAATAATCGGGTTAATCAGATTCCTGAGTCATTCTGTTGGGTCACCTCCAAGTTTTTTATATGTGGTCCGATCTTCTATCAGGGCTTTCACCATTCCGTCATAGTCTGTTCTATTAATGATGACGATGGCTCCCCCTTTGTCAGTGGGTTTTATAACTATGTCTTTGTTTGTTTGTAATTTCTTCAGAGCCGTATTTTCCATCTTAGTCATATTATGGAAACCTCCAGAGTTATCTTCTGCCTCAATCTCATCAAGTTCTTTGAGAATCAGCTTTTCAAAGGTCTGGGATTCCACGCTTATAGTATGTGGTGGAGGATAATACGTAGATTTGTTGTGTAGTCCTGTCACGGCTGTTGGTCCTGTATAGGTGTTCTTTGAAAAGAATTGTTTTAACCATATTTTCCTCATCAATTGAGTAATCTCAATTCTCGTCTGGAACGGATCATGTGAGGATGTAGGTACAAACAAATTTGACTAATTGTAACACCACAAATGTAGTGTACCTAATCCAGTACCCTTGTAATAAGAAGTATATCGGTGTGACGACAAGAGCCATAAAGATACGTATTGGTGAGCATAGATCGAACATCAGGACTAAAAAAAGAACTGCCCCATTGGTAGAACATTTCGTTGAAATGCAACATACCGAGAATGACCTTAAATGGACCATTTTGGAGAAAGTCAGAATACCAAAGAGAGGTGGGAACATAGCAGCCCTATTATTGAGAAGAGAACAACAATGGATATATAGGACTCGCAGCCACCTGACAGGCCTTAATGAAGAGATTTGCTGGCAAGCTTTGGCGGTCCTATGAATATATTGCTAGCTATTAGTGAACGCACAGTGAAGAGAAATATCCTGTCATCTATATTCAGTGGAATACAGCTCTGGTCCCCCCCTTCCGTCCTCCCCTCCTCGGAAGGAGATTAGAAATTGCAGATATACTGAAGGGCAAATTAAACACGTATCCTCTCTGGACAATAACTGTGAACCCTTTCCCTGTTTGTAGAATAATTAATACTCCACTTTCTTAAAGATACTGCCACTAGACATCTATCACGATAGTGGCAAGACTTACATACGAGGCATGTACTTAATCGCGAGACAATGTATACAAAATAGGAAAAGTGTATTTGCACTACAAATCCCGGCATCACTGGTGATTGAAGTAGATTTTGCACGGACACCAACTACATTATCCCTCAATTGTGAGATAATGTATACAAAACAGGTAAGGTGTCTTTGCACTACAAATCCCGGTATCACTGGTGATTGAAGTAGATTTCACACGGACACCAACTACAATTCCCAGGTGAGCCTGGGAGAAATTTGTAGTACATACGCGGCGTCACGATCACGTGATCATGACGCGATTATAAAAACAAACACTAACTAAGATGGCGCCGCACCAGATCGCGTTACGAGAGGCGGCTACAATAAGCAAGATAAGAGGTAAGCGTTATTCATTGCGGTTCCATTGCCCATAGCTACGACCTAAGACCATGATCCATATGAGAGGTTTTGACCATAGTCTGGATATTTTTCTTGCCGGAGCATCTAAAAACGTAGAACTAGTATCCGGCAAAAACGGAAGGGGTTTTGAAGTGATTGAAGCCGCAAAAAATTATGTAAAAATTCGCTTCAAAGTTGAGGCACCTATTAAGGTGGATCTCTGACTGTAAAAACTGTATAGACTGATGTTAGAAGGC
Organism: Ambystoma mexicanum; assembly: GCF_040938575.1. NCBI lineage: Eukaryota > Metazoa > Chordata > Amphibia > Caudata > Ambystomatidae > Ambystoma > Ambystoma mexicanum. The sequence continues at coordinate 1,433,023,958 of NC_090931.1, forward strand.
ATAATATAATAGCAAGGCAAATGCACAACAACTGAGCCTTTAGCATAACAACGTCCAGACAAGAACTTATATCACAGCCTAAACACTCCTGTCTCTATTACAGGTAGAACACTCCAGGAGAGAGGAAGGGACTGTGCACCTTCCTCCCCCACACAGGACTGAATGTCTAAGACAGGTACATGAACAAACTGAGCACTGTGTATATACTAAGTGTTACCTTGATTACCTTAGTAAGCGAGTGGGATTCTAGGATTGATTTCCCATCTCTTACAGAATCCTGCAAACAACACGTGCAGCTGAGGTTAAGACAACCGGAGCACATAGCAGGCATGAGCAAGAAACTTGATATATAGAGGTAAGGAGCACTCTACCTCAAAGGAGATGGAAGGACCATCTAAAATACAATTTGAATAGGGTTTTAGTAGCACTTTGAGACTGATGACAGTTCCACCTGTCTCTCTTGTCTTTTTTATCCTTTAGGATCAGGGACCATTCCACTAAACCTATTTGGACCCCGGAAGATATCCTCAAAAACTTCATAGAATTGAAGATACTTATAGAATACTAGATCCACAAGTATTCGTCCTGATGAAAGCGGCCACTCAAGAATCCTGCTGAAACTGGTTGACTGTTTCTATAGTAGTACTGGTTGATAATCCAGACTCCGATACCCTTACATATAGAGAAAAGGGCTTGTAAAAAAGAAACGTATTAAGTTATCACCACTCATTTTCTCCCCAACACAATACAGTGGTGAGAAAATAAGTTTTTTAAATTCTCTATTGACCATTGGTCATAGAGTTTCTTTCTTCTTGTTTTTAATGATAAGACATACGCTTTGGGGGCGGAAAAAATAAAATACAGACACCGACCTCCACCTTGTGTGCACTTACTTGTAGACACTAGGAAAGTGGTTTAGAGAGGATAGGGTCAGGATCTCGACATCCCCTTGTAGTCAGCTCAGCAGCACTAACTAGGGCCGCTAACATATGGATACGAGATTATTTACAGATAGGGTAATTTAACTTGTGCTAGAGTCTTTCAGGGAGCCAGCAAAGGCAATGTTAGTTGAGTAGAAGTCTAGGTGAGCTGAAGTACTTCTTGCTGGTAGGTAGAAAGTCTTGCACAATGGTTTAGAAGTTTTTGTATAAAATGAAATCACTGTAGGGCCACACGCTGGGAGGCTTGTGAGGGGCAAAGCTGCAAGCAACTCTGCAAATGCAACCAATACAACTGAGAGCTAGCAAGGCTACACGACAAGAGGTAAATCCTCTTAGTTTCACAGTACCTTTGGTGTGAAGAAAACTGCTTCCAGCTGGCTTCTGTTCATGTGTAGGTCTGCAGATCCTGTGTTCCTGGGCCTCAGTCATGGAGTTAAGAGGGAGGATGCCTGGGGACTCCTGCACTACGAATGGAAGGTCGGCAGCAGAAATGGGGAAACTTCAGATCAGCAGCACTTCGCGGTTTCAGCGGCTCTCGCAAACAGCACCACTGCGGTTCTCGGATACCTTAATGGACTTTCTTCACATGTGGGGTCCAGCACTCTGTTGAGGTGGCTCAGGCTTGGTCAGTCCTGCTTCATGGGAGTCCGGAGGATCGTCTTGGAGCTCATGTCTGACTTAAAAGCGATGCACTTGATCTGGTGTTCCTCTCCTTGGCAATCAGTTCCTGCAGCATTGCCCCTGTGCTATCCTCCCCAAAGTGAACTCGTCTGGATGTTCAGACAAGTTCACTTTGGGTTTTATTGGTCCCACCAACCCAAGGGGAGAAGTCAGTTGCAGGGCTTCTTCTAGTCGAGGTGAATTCAGAGCTTCAGCAATGCCGCAGGGCTTCACCGGGCAAACCAACGGTTCAGGAGTTACAGCAAGTGTCTCTTCCAAATTCTTCTTTAGATTCCTTCATCCAGTGGTTGACTCTGACTTCCAAGCAAAAAGCCTCACCTTTTATACAGGTTTCTCCCATTCAATCACAGCCTCGCTGTCAATCACACAGCAGGGTGGCTGTCCTCTGAGGGCAGCCAGCCGGCCAATCACCTTTGGGCGCATTCCTGTACCCAAGGGGATTAAGCAAAGGCAGTTACGGGCAACTCCCGCACTTCCTGCCCCTGCCAGACATGCTTGAGCCAGAAGCGGGCTTCACCAGTGAATTCCGCCAAAGACAAAACAAAGGGACCAAACCTGGTTTTGCACGCAGAGTAAATCTCAAAAAGGACCTTTCCAACAAGTAATGGTGAAAAATGAAGACCGGGGCCATTTTGACAAAATGGGCACCCATGGGTGCTTTACTGGAGCTATAGTTGCAGCTCGCAGTAAAAACAAACAATGGTAGGAAAAAGTAAACGACTGCCACCAGCCATTAATTGTAGAAACGGTAACAAACATGTTACATGAGAAACTAGACAAAGGGCATACTATGTAACCCCTCCAGCACCCTATTGTGCTGGGTCTAGAAAGTTACAAAATGTAAGTAAAGTCAATTTCACTTCACTGCTCTTGGAAACAGTAGTTTCACCAAGAGAAGGTATTTAAACCTTGGGGAAAATCTAAGAGACTTCCCTATGCCACTGCACTGAAGGTGTTGTGTGTCACAATGCAAAGATGATGCCTATGGAGTTTGTCAGACTCCAAAGTCAAAAGAAACACAGAGTCCAAATCACAGAAAAATACATGACAGAGTGGGAAAAAGGTCTCACTCTCTCCAGGTTAGAAATTAAAAGTCCTAAAGTCCAGCAGAAAGAGCTGGGGGTCTCTAAGGTAGAATGGAATTAGCAACTGCCTGAGAATTCTCCCTAACGCCCTGCTACACAGTACGGTGATCTCTTTAAGGCACATCAAACTGGAGGCTCCCTTCTGGACAAAACGCATTAGTGACCAGACTTCGAGTCCCAGCATTCCATTTGGAGCATTGCATGTGTCATCTGTTATATTAACATGCCGAAGACCATGTGTGCTGCTCCTCAATGGAGTTATACTAATCTGCTGCCTTGCTTCTGAGCACAACCCTTTTTTCAACCTACTTCAGTTCTGCTATTGTTCCTTTGCTGCCCTCTGGTGCCATGGCCTCTTTTGCCTTTCTTCTGGACCCTCCTCCCGGTTCTCCTGTTCCCTTCCCCTCACTATGACCCAGCTTGCCTTTTGCACTTGGTCTACTGGAACTCTCTTAGGACTTGTCTGTACTCCGGTTTGCTTAAATTGGATCAGACTTTGCCTCAGTCTTCTTTGGAACGTGTCCTTGTTGCGTTTGACTGCGTTCTGATGGGCTGGGCCGTCTGACTGACTCTTACACGTGCCGGTAACTCCGCCTATAGGATCCTCGTCTACGGATAGCCAGACTCTCCTTCCTTAGCCACTACGGACATCCCCGACAGGCATTTACCAGGTGCATCCCAGCGACTTTGTATTGCTTTGGTTTTGCCATATAGTATTCACCGTGAGTTTTTTGTTGCAACCCAGGAGAGTATCGAGAAGGTCCATGAGCTTAAGTGTCTGACACTACTGCATTTCCTAACAGTGTGTATTTGTATTTTTATTGTTCTTTATATAGGGCCTTTATCCAAAGCGCTTTACATAAGAGATCAACAGTACATAAGTACAGTGGAGCAAAACATGGATCAAGTAGGTAAAATGGATTACATAGGAGGTCAAAAATACATGTGTGGAGACCAAAAGGAAATGAAAACTATACCCCAAAACACAAACCTTTGCCCAGCCCCCAACACAAACTGATAGAGCAAAGGCAAGAAATTGGTCACAAGACTTGAGATGAAGCTCCGAATAGAGAGTATGCAAGAAAGTCAGGACAAGACCTGCAATGGAAACCCAGGTGCCCACTCCTCTGTCCCCGGTGGAAGGAACAAAATCCCTTCACTGGGGCAAACCTAGGATGCAAACTCATTGCAGTCTAATAATGTGCAGTCATTGATGGCCATGAAGGATCAATATTTTCGTAGATGAAGAGTAGCCGTGTGCCAGGATGCAGGGATCACAGAGCGGGGTTTGTGTGCATGTGCCACAGATGGCCTTAAGACTACCAACACCCCAGAAGATGGTTCACAGGTTTTATTTTCCTCAACTCAAATGAGGCTGATGTTTGTTGGTATGCAAGGATAGTAGGAAAAACCAAAGGACGTCCATCTACAGTTTCCATTTCCAATGGGCTTCCCACCTTTAATCTTTTATTTTATTGTTTAAAGCGCGGGCCTAGGTCGAGGGATCCCCTGTAAGATAAATCAAGCCATTTTCTCCCCCAAAAAAGGTTGGTGAGCCTGTTTTGACGGTGATGTGGGAAGTGTTTAGGGCTTGGAAGAAATGGTTGTGGTATTTAAGATAAGACAGTCTAGGTAGCATGCGCTATCAATGAAGTCTAGTCTCTGATACGAAGAGATGGCTAACCACACACTCCGCGGAACTGCTTTCTCTGTAAAAAGACAGCATTGCTCTGTTTCAGTCTCTCAGTTATCTCTGTTTGCTTTTTGCTTTCTATGCATCCTTTCTCTCCCCTAGCTCTCACATCCAAATTCTGCTTCCTCTTTCAACTCCACTTCCTGTTTGCAGTCTATGCCAGGCGGGCACATGCATCAGCACAGGTCTTGCCGCCCAACCCAGTAAAATTAGCACTGGCTTTTAAATTGAATATTAAGTATGAGGTTAGAAATGAATTGGTTGGATCATCCAAAAAGAATCCGGATTGCTAAGAGGTTCTGGAACATGGGTCTATTTAATATACAAGTGAAAGAAACATTCCACCAATCGACTAAAATTAATTGGAAACAATACCGACAGAATCCTTCACGAGATTCACCTGTAATAACGATATTCAAAATAAAGCATCAACTAAAGCCCCAAGGCAAAATATACACCGTTTATATTCGATTAAGCTAAGAAGCGATCTTTGTGATCCAGTTTTAAACAATTAAGAAAAGCCCCATTAACAGATCTGGAGATAGACCAGAAAGCACGAAAACTACGCCAACAATATAAGAACTGGCACGAAGCCTTTTGCTACATATTACTTCAGAAAGATGGCGAAATGATGTTGCAGACCATCATTTAAAAAGACTCTCATAACTTCTGGAATCTTATAAATGAGATGAGCCTGGGTCAAGAGGATCTGCAATCCAATTCTGTTTCGGAGGAAAATAGGAAAGACATTTTCTAGACCTTTATAAGCCACTAGCTTCCATAATAGATACTCATCACACAGGATCCAAGTGGAGCTTAAAGTATGATACTGAAGACATTGACTGTTTTATTTTTAAAAAAATCCTTACTAAGGCCCCAATGCCTAAGTAATTATATATATATTTTCTTTTTACTGCTTTTTATGGGCATTTCGTAAACAACAACAACACAGCGCAAAAAGAAAGGAAAGACGCAACATAATTGCAACACAATCTCTGCAGTGGCCCCATACCTGCAGTCGTTATCCCCAAACAGCCCAATACATTAACAATGTTCCAGTTTCTCATGGGGTGGGTTATATTGGTTTCCGTGTGGTCAGGCTACCCCTTATTAGTTGTACTGGGTGGTGCAAGAGTGGCTGACTTGTAAATACTTTCCTTCTACCGTGGCGGGTGGTGAGACATCCATTTCTTGGCCAGAAGCAGATGCAGCCCTGCTAATCGCCTTCTACCCTTAGGGATTGATTTAGTGTATCCTAGAAGTGCCGTCATCGGATTTAGCTCTAGCCCTTCTCCAATAATGTCCCCAATAGTTTGGAATACTGCTTCCTAGAAGGCCAGCACTAAGGGGCACCGCCAGGCAATGTGTATACAATCTACCACTGGTTCATTGCATCTAGTACAGCCGGTGGGTGCCTCTGAGAAATAATCATGGATTTGGGCGGGAATGTAGTAAAATTGATGTAGGTATTTCCAATGGATTCGTTTAAATCGGGCATTTATTGCAACCCTTCTGGATCCCTCACAGCAATATCTCCACTCCTCACTGGATATCTCATGCCCCAGGGATAGTTCCCATTTTTCTCCAGGGGACGATTTATCCACTTAAGAGTTAAGACACATAGCGTACATGACTTAGACCACCATCCTGTTTCGCCCCCCTGAGAGAATCTTGTTGAGTATAGGGGCAACTGCAGGTTGTTCGGGAAATGTCGGGAATACCTTTTGCATAGATGTTTTCAACCTGTAGTATAGAAACACCTCTAAAGGGTTTAAACTCCTCCTGGTTTTCAGGTTCCATTGTGAACTGGGAAACAGATCCCGGTAACAGTGCACCTCCAATTTTCGCATAAGATTGACAAAACCCTTTTCCGAGGTGAGTGGAATCCCTGGGGTGAAAATGACCGGCAACATTGGAGAGTAGAGGACCTCCTTCTTTGATTTGCGTTCTATATGGGTCCACACTCTGAATGTGAGTTCCACCGTGTTCCCTGCCCTGGTTACTCTCTCAGAAGCGGTGGGAATGCTAGAACGTAGTAAGAATGCCGCCGCCTAAGCCCTCTTTACCTCCACGTGTTTCCTTTACCCCTGATCTCCAAACCAGTAAAGAACAAAACCGGCCTGGGCCACGTTATAGTACATCTCAAAATCATCATCCATGATAGGGTCCAGGTTCCACCTGGGGTCATTTATTAATAGCATCATATCGTCCGCATAGAGCGGAATAACTACCCTGCGTTTGAAAAACTGGATTCCCCGGTGTAGGTGGGCCTCCCTTACCCTTTTGGCCAACGGTTCAATTGCCTGGGAAAACAGCAACGGGGAGAGGGGACACCCCTGTTGTGTGCTTCTGTCCAGTGTTATCCCTGGGATGAGTTGACCATTTATCTGCACTCTGGCGATCGCCGACTCATATAGTAGTAGTTCCATGGCGATATACTGCTCTCCTAATCCCATTCTATGCATAACTGTGAACAAGAAGGGCCATTCCACTGAATTGAATGCCTTGGTGGCATCCAGCAGTGCTGCAACCATACAGTCTTCCTGATTCACTGCTCAGATCAGCCCAAACATCCTCCATATACCAAAGGAGGTTGAACGTCCCTGGATAAATCCGGCCTGGTCTGCACGCACCATCCTGTTCTTTAGGGGTGCCAACCTAGAAGCTAAGATCTTATTATCTAGGTTGATGAGGGAGATCGGTCTCTACGATGCAGTCATTCAACGGTTTGCCATGTTTAGGCAGGACTGTGACTAGGGCTTCCCTCAGGGACTCTGGGAGCTTCCCCTCAAGGATACTCTAGTGATACATTTGTAGGCGATAGGGGCCGATATATACAGCGTAGTATTTGTAAAATTCCACCACAAAGCTGTCCGGTCCTGGGCTTTCCTGGAGGGAAGGGATCTGATAGCCGCCAACACCTCTTCCAATGATATTTGGCGGTTCAGTCCCGCTCTTACCTCTTCTGTGCACCAGTGTAGGGCCACCTGGTCTAGGTAGCTATCAAGCTCTTCCTGGGATGTGTGTGTGTGTGGGAGGAGTACAGGTCTTTATAGAAACGGTAGAACTCCTGCATTATCCCAGCATCATCAAATCTCTCTGCCCCTTGCTTGTCTATTATTGACAAGACCCGTCCCCTGTGAGTTTGCAGCTATGCGGCCCTCGCCAACAGTCTGCCTGGTTTCTGCCCCTTCCCATATTGCCTCACAGCCACCCCCCCTTCCCAGTAGTTTCGTAGCTGTGTGCTACTGCATTAAACTGCACCATGTTTTATTTCTGCTTGTTGACTGGGTGTCACAAGGGGCCCGGTCGCTTGTAGTATGCCTATGCGTGACTCTATATCATCCAGCTCCCGTCTGATTTGTTTTAGCATCCCCACCTCTCTAACAATGCACTCCCCTCATATCACACACTTAAAGCTCTCCCAGAAGGTCCCTGTTGATTCCACGAGGCAACGTTGGTCTGAAAAAAGGTGTCCATTGATCTCGATAGGCCCTCGTGGAACAATGTATCCGTCAGACCCTCACTTTTAATTCGCCAGGGTTTCCTCTCCCTAACCCTCCCCGACAATTCCATGTTCAGTAATACCGGGGCATGAGCCGAAAGCGTACAAGCCAGGATTGTCACCTCCTTCATAGCCCCCATTAATGCCTGGGAAATCAGAAAGAAATCTAGGCATGATGCAGTGTCATGAACCAACCAATGGAATGTGTATTGCCTCATCCCTTGATTCTTGAGCCTTCACAGGTCTTTTAGCTCCCACGTTTGACACATGCCTTTTAACTTGCTATTTCCTTTAGTCGTGAGACGGGGGGGCACGCTGTGCTGTCAAGTGTCAGGTTGATCTCCCCGTTAAAATCTCTGGGCCAGATAATGGGCCTCATTACAAGTATGGCGGTAAGGCAACAACAGTGCCAGTAGCGCTGCCGGCACTGTTGCTACCGTACCGCCATACTACAGGTTCTGCTCGCGGGTGCCCTTGCAGCCACCAGGTCTGACCTGCCCGGCACCGGCGAAAGAGCAATTAACGGGTCCGGCTGGGCCGGAATAGCCCGGTAATTGCCCTTTCGCGGGTGCCGGACCCAGATGCGAGTTTGGAGGTAGCCTTGTCGTTTTAACCGGCAAGGCTACCACCAACCTCGTAATGAGGCCCAATGTCTCCTGGTAGAGCTTCCCCCAAGTGCAGGGTAAGCCATTCCAGGCTTGTAACTGTGTCCTGATTCGGACCATAATAATTAACAAGAGTGTACAATCGGCCTTGTATCGTGCCCCGCACTATAAGGCCCCTCCCCCCGCGGACCTTAACCATAGAGATCAGGTTGAACCCTACTACGCTATGAACAAGGATACCCACCCCTCTCGCATAGGACGAGAAGGAACAAAAAATATTGGTGACAGCCCCAGCCTTTACAGAATTTGGATTCAGCATCCAGTGTGAGATGTGTCTCCTGCAGGGACTTGATTTCCACTTGGTGGCGTTGCAGGTAAAGGAGGACCCTGCAGCATTTCGATGGGCAGTTTAGTCCACGTACGTTCCATGTAAGGCATTTAATTGATCCCGCCATGGCTTAAGTTTATCGAAATCCAGCTTCCAAACCCTGTTTCTTGACCTGTTGTGTCCTAGCCTGTGGTTCTGATCCATCCCAGTTGTGTAACGCATACCCTTCCTTGTGTTGTAATGCGTCCCATCGTCGTGTTTTCTTCCCCTCACCCTCCACCTCCCCCACCGACAACCCCAACCTGCCCGTAATATACATTCCCTCCCCTCCCTAGACTGACTACAACAACCGGTCAGCATCTTCCTCTGTTAAGCTTTGCCTCCGCTTGAGCGGCAGCTAGTGGACCGACCATGTCTCTGCATTTACTATGATAAGGCCTGTTCAAGACCTCTGAGTCTCTTTCCCTTCTGTTTGTTGGCTCTTGGTCCCTGGTAGGTGTATTCATTTTGGCATGGTCTCATTTGTTATTTCCCCGGGGTCTTTGGTTCTGGGGTAGACGTTCAAGAAATCCATTGGCTTCATCCGGGGTGGTAAAGAACAGTGTCTGCCCTTCATTTTCCACTCGTAGTTTGGCTAGGAACACCATGGCATAACGAATGCCCCTTTCTCGCATCCTCTTCTTCACATCAATGTAAGTTCTGCGTGATGCTTGGACTTTGTCAGAGAAATCTGGGAATATTTTTATCATGTCACCTTTGTACGTGAGGATCCCCTTCTCTCTCGCCTTCCCGAGGGCAAGGTCTCTATCCCGATAATTCTGCATTTGTGCAATAATTGGTCGCGATGGAGCTCCGGGTATCGGCTTCCTGCCGCTGGGTCTTCTGTGTGCCCTTTCCACTACAAAGATGGTTGAAAGGCCATTCAGGCCCAATGCATCCCTCAGGATCTAATCCACCATAGGTTCCATGTTTCTCTGGTCCGCTGCTTCAGAAACACCTATTATTCATAGGTTATTCCTCCTGGACCTCGATTCTAAGTCGTCTTGTTTCTCCATTAGTTCTTTCAGCGCTCTCTTCACTTGTTGTCCCTGGATGTCGATGTTGCTTCATCTTCGACCGTTGAGATCCTTCCCTCTGCTTCATCTAGTCTTTCTCCATGTTTGTCCAGGCGGACCGGCATGTGATCCAAATTACATGTTAGCGTGTCCATCTTTCCATCGAGGGACTGTATACATATTCTGCAGCTGATTGAACATCTCTTTTATGTCACGGAACACCGTTGAAGTGACATGTGTTGTCTGCTGGTTACCTCCTTTTGGGGGGTCCATAGTCTCATTATGTTTGGGCTGAGAAGCGGTCTCGAAGTGAAGCTTGATTTGCTGCTTCCCGCCCTTATTTGCCTTGGCCATCCTCCGCTCTTCTGGTCTTCACTTATGTCTCTTCCCCTCTGGGGGCTCGTTTCCTTTGTGGACTGTGTGCCTTTTCCCATTGACTGTGCATTAATTTCCACATGGTGGTCTGGTCTAGTAATGGTGATTGCTCAGGAGGACCTGGTGCCTACGGTGGTAGTTCCCCCCGACTCTTTGCGATGCTCGAGTGGCAGTCACTGTGCACCCCTCTGATCCAATGGTTGTGTCTGTATCCTATGGCGTAGAGGAATGTTGGCCACGTGGTCCCTGCCTTTTCTTGCTGGGGTGGTTTAGTGCAATGACACCCCCCCCGTGGATCTGTGAGATGTGATAATCCTCGGTGCTGTGGGATCGAAAATATTGCACAGTGGGGGGCAGCGACTTCTTAGGACTAATTGACTGATTGTTCTCCTAGTGCGAGGCCAGCGCAGGTCCCGGGGCCCGTTAGCTGTCAGACATAGTGTGGGGTGTTCTCAGGGCCCTCAGCTATTGTCATACGTGGCAGGCACTCCCATCCACTTATCCTGACCTTGTCTTGTTGCTCGGGTGGGAGAGTCCCCTGATGTACAGTCTGCTCGAGTCAGCACTTTGCTCCTGCTGTTTGACTTCAAGCCAATGTGCGCCGATGGGTGCGTTTTTTGGCCCTGGCCCCCGTGAAGTCAGTAGTAGGCCTCCAGTAGCAGAGATTACGCAGGGGATTAGAGACCAGGGGCTAGGTTGTCATTCAATTCCCATGATGCGTTATTCAGCTGCTAGCCATGCGATACCGCAAAGTGTCTCCCCTTGCTGGCTTTGGGACTTCTTAAAGTTTGGTGCTCAGATGGTGAGCGCACCGCATCCTGCGGTGGGCTAGGAGATGCTCCTCGGGGAAGGTTTGCCCCCCACCCCACTGCCACTAACATCTGCCACCCCACGGCAAGGGGCCTGGTCCAGATCGTCGCTTCCCCGGGCTGATTGGCGCCACACGTACCTCTTCCCGGAGGGAATCCGCTGCTCCTTATGGCCGGATATCTGTTACGCTGTGTTGTTCCCCGCCGGTGGCATGAGGATCTCCCTCGATTTCTTCCTGGGAGTTATGGCGGACACCTGCTCCTCCTCTCCTTGATTCAGTGTTACTTTGCCCTGACCGATAGAGCCCCCAGTCTCCAGGTGCTCCCCAATGGCCAGCAATCACATCCGTCCCTGTCGCCAAGGTGTTGGAAGTGCCGTGCAGCACCGGTCCGGCCACCCTCTCTGCCACAGCCCTTCAGGCATTGGTGGGGCTTGTCTCCCAAGAGCAGAGCAGGTCTCCCCACGCAGCTGCCACTCACCCGGGCCTCCTGTCCCACTCTCTGGCACTCGGGCAAAGCAGCCGGGGGTTTGCTTGGTACTCCTTGATGCGCTTTTCTTTGTTTAGGCGTACCTCTTCCTGTGCAAGCTGGCCCACAAGCCCAGGGTTTCTCCTCAGTTTGGGCTCCTCTGGCACCCTCCTCCTCGTATCATGCTGTGTCCCTGTGCGGGGCTCGCCCTGGTCTTGCAGTGCTTCTTACTCCACTCGGACCTCCATAGCGTGGAACTCTGAGATCTCCGAGTTTCGGCTGGGTGTGCTCGAGACCTTCAGTAAACCTGTCGCCCTCTTAATATGTAGCGTTTGGCCAGTGAAATGGCCGGATCTGTACCAGATTCTCTTGTGGTTCAGAGAGCTCACTGGCTTGCGGCTATCTTGGTCGGGCTCTCTAGCACACCCCCTGAGTAATTATATTTTTAAAAGTGACCCACGTTCTCTGGGCGAACATGCTGTTTTTGCTATTCAATTATCTCATATTCACTAAATTTACACCGAAATCTCGGAAAATGTCCATCAACATCATCCCCATTTATATGAAGAAGGAACAGACTGCTTGAACCCAATAAACAATAGCCCTCATAGATGCGGAAAAGTAAGATCTTTACATCTATTGTTCTTAGGGAATTAGAAAATTGGGCAGTCAGTAGGGAGACTAAGGAAGTTTCAAACTGGATTCAGGAAAGGAATGGAGACAATATTAAACAGTTTTATTTTGAACTGTCAACAGCAAAATGCATGGTCAAGTGGTACTCCTCCTGTCTATGTGGCATCTATAGATTTCTTCCAAGCCTTTCATACCATAAATAGAGCCCTTTTACGGGAGAAATTGAAGAAATAGAAGCTCCCTGACCTTCTATTTGTAATTTATTTATATCTGCATATGGACACAAGTCTGCAAGTAAGGCTGCACATTCAGGGTAGCCTATGGAAGGGTGCAGAAGGAGGAGACTGAAACACAGGTGGCATAGTGTTCGCTATAGACATTCACCAAGGAAATAAAGGAAAAACCTAACTTTTCCTACTTCTATGAAGGGTTTCCCTGCCTCAACTAAAATGCTTATGGGCTTGTCGGAATCTCCTTGTAAAGAGTCCACCGTCCTTTGTCAAAACTCTCACTCTGTCCCTTACACTTATAACTAAACTAGAAGGTTGCATCAATGTTCTTGGTCCAGGAGAATGACTCCCATCTCCAGGACTGGGTAGAACAGTTTTGGTTGCAAGATCTTAACCAGAGGGAATGGCTCCCGTCCATTGGCTCCAAAAAGAGACTGTCAATCGTGTAACAATCTGTATCAGAAAAGTTCTCAGTTTCCTCACCACAGGGTGATTTTTAAGGAAGAAGTTGTGTGGTTTTCTCTGCTTCAAGTGGAGATATAAAGTTGTGTTGCATATTTTGAACTGTTGATCAACGTCCGAATAAGAGACTGTTTGGAGCAAGAAGAACTTATCATTAGAACTTTGTTGCAAGATGGAATTTTCCTATTTTGAACTGTTAATTGAAAATCCTGTTTGAATCTGGGGAAGGGGATCTCAGCAGGGTTACAAGGAGAATCAGTCAGCAGATGCATATGAAACATAACTGTCATTTCTGTTATATTTGAATTGCCATTCATTACCTTGTTAGGTTGTTTGTATGTATAAGTGTGAGAGGCAGATTCCTTTTGTTAGTGTTTCCTTTAGTTTATTTTGATAAGCAGGGAAATCCTCATCTGTCTAGGGATAGTGAGGCATTTGTCAAACCCCTTTTTGAGTTCATAAAATGGCATCTTATGAAAAACCTCTACCAAGTTGTCCCCCTCACATTTCTGACCCCTTCATATGATGTCAGTCGTGGGATCGGAATCAGTTGATACAAACTAGTAACTCCTAATTTCATGAAATTGATAATTCAACCCATAGAGGTAGATGAGTTTGTCCAACATGTTAAACCACAGGTCACAATTTCTAGAAAACAAATAGTTACTAAAACAGCTTTTCTTCTAAACCAGCAAAAACTTTGTTTCCATCATAAACTCTTTCCAAACCTAAAAACAGTATTGGCCTATATTTTAAAATCATATAGCAAAATTACTCTGATACTCTAAACTAGGACTGGATCTGCATTTTCCTTTTCAAATATTAAACCCAAACTCCCTGAGATCAGAAAAGTTTCAGCCGAATTGACCAAAGCAGAGGAGCCAATAGAAGTAGGCTCCTTATCTGAATCAGAAGGCAGTGAATAATTTCAAACCCCTCCAGACAAACAAGAGGCAAGTCTTATGGAAAGGTCTGAAACTTCTTCAGAAGAAGTCACAATGGCTACTTAGGATGACATATTGACTAAGATGACAGAACATCGAAAACAGGCTGAAGTAATGTTTCAAGAGGGGTTGGACAGAATAGCTGACATCTCCCAAAGACCTATGATACCACAGGGAATACTACAGCCCTATAACGACGGGGAGGACCTGGGGCATTTTTGCCCAAATTTTGAGCGGTTAGCCCATCAATTAAATTGGAGTCCTGAATTAAAAACACATTATTTATCTGCTTTACTAAAAGGAGAACTTCAGAATTCATATCTTCTTCCGAACCCAGAAGGTATAACACCCTTTTCTGAAATCAAAGAAGGGTTGTTGAAGAAAGTGGGTCAAACAGAACATGTCTATAAATGAAAACATAGGAATATTAAACTAAATCTGGAAGCAACCCCTATAGGATTATCCACTAGGATTCAAAACACTTTGGGCCTCATTACAATTGTGCCGGTCCGGAAACAACGATGCTGGTAAGCCTACCCAGCACTGTTGTTTCCGGACCGGCACAACTCTGCGGGCGGGTGCCTCCCTCCCGCAATGGTCAGACCTGCCGGGCAGGACAGCACCCACCTGCAGAGTTTTCATGGGAACACTGGCACCATTAACAGTGCTGGTGTTCCCATGTCCCCATTCCCATGCAGTCCTATGGGACACCATGGGAATGGGGACTAACAAAATTACTCGCGCCTGACTTCCCGGCCACCATACTTTGAATAGCCCGGTGGCACCGGGAAGTAAGGCGCAAGTCATTTTTTTACAGGTCCGGTGGCAACCCACTGGTAGCACCAGCAGCCTTACTGCTGGACTCGTAATGAGGCCCATTGTCTTTATGGTTAGGAAAAAGACCATTAGAAGAAGTTCTGGAAATTCTAACCACATGTCATATTCCGTCCATGGAGGTTGTGGCAGCGCTGGCGGTTCTATTAGATGGTGCCGTTAAGTGCATCACCGCTATTCCGTTAGCGGTCTAGTCTTCATTCCAACATGGCCACGGACTCCATTTCCTGGCTTCCCAGTCCCTGCTCAGAGCGTTGCAACCTCATATCAACTTGGTAAGACGCTGATAGTTCGCCTATCTACCTTTGCCCCTGTTTTTCTCTCATGCCTTCAGCCCTCTCTGGCGTTCGGGTTCCCGTTACGGCAGTCTGTTTGTTTTCTGCTGCTCTGGTGGGTTTTCTCAGTTCGGTTGGTCTCTCCGAGTCAGCATTCGAAGCCGCTTTCCTCAGAGTCGCTGTGCCGTGGCGTTCCTTACTTGGCAGTTCCGTCTTGCTCGGTGGTAAGATTGACCTGTTCCCTTTTGGTTTCTCTATTCCTTGTGTTCATCCCTCAGGATTACTCTGCTGTCATTCTCTCTCTGATCCATTGGCGACAGCGTATTGTCTCTTGCTGCCTGTGCTGCTCAGCACCTTCTACTTTCCAACCTAACCACCTTGTGTGGTCTCTCTGGCTTTCTCCTTCACCTGGAAGGTCACTCTTCTACCTTACATGAAATTCTAATACTCATTCCGGCATCTCCATTTATTCTGGATTCTCCTGTTGTGGAAAGAAGACATCAGCTCCAGTTATCACACATCCACATCTATCTAGGCTGTTTTTTTGTTGCTGCAAGGCTTTTTCCCTGGTAGGGGTTGGCTCCCCGGAGTGCCCGCTGCCAGCCGTGTCTGCACGCAGGCAAGGTGGCCTCCGGGGGAGCTCGCCCTTATCTCTTCGAGTAGAAGAAAGAAAAGAAGAGTGAGGAGACCAAAAAGAAAGAAGACCGAGACCCCCGATAGTTCAGCTGAAGAACCAGGTGAGGAGGGACAGAGGGAAGATTCACCAGAGCTTGAGACCACAGAACAGTTTATAAACACCCTCATCTACAAAGAGCTATATTACAGCTAAACAAACTAAATGTAGCCTTGGCCATTGAGACAGCCCACAATTTCATGGAGGCTAATCGTCATGAAATAAATCTACCAAAAGGTGAAGAGATAAAGAAAGATTCTGAAAGTACATATCATGCTCCTCATATGGTAACTAAGCTCAAGAGTGATGTAAATTCCCCCAAATTAATAACTAAAGAAAATACAAGTGGAGATAGACTTTTTCTTTTTTTTTTTAAAGAGGGGCATGAATCACAGCTCGAAGAAACCTGAGGTAAAAAAATAAACTACTGGATTGTTTTTCATGTGGGCAAGAAGGTCACTTAGCCCAACATTGTCCTTCTAAAAAGAAAGAAGAACCTATGGAGATTGGGTATATGATAGGAAACGAATGGGAAGAAGAGGGGAAGTAGGAACCATAAATAATTTGTTTCTGGGAAATGAGAGCTTTAAGACCCATGATACAGCTTTAGTAAATGCAATACCAGTTAAAGCTCTAATCGATTCAGGAAGTAAACAGACAGCTATACGTCCTAACTTAATTACTCATAAAAAGTTTTTAAAAATCCATCCAATCAGAGTAACGTGTGTACATGGGACTGAAGTTTATCGTAGAACCCCTGTCAACGTTTGGTTTCAAGGAAAGGTTACTAGGATTAATGCTGATATTATTCCAGGTTTAACTGAGGAAATTTTTATTGGAACAGACGTCCCAAACTTTGAAATATTACAAAAGAATGTGAATAGAATGTTGTATTCATCTTATTCTACCCAGAATTCATGAGTACGATTTCCAGAGGATCCATTATGGTATTGGGAAACCTGAACCTGCGGGGAAGGCTGACAGTTTAGAAGGGGGGAAAAGAACCTGGACCGGGAAGTCAGGTCTTTAGGGGAAGGGTATGTGATGAATCTTGCAGAGTCCCTACCTATAGTCTCCTCCCAGGTGGCCAGGGGAAGGTAGCCTCTACCTAATCTTAATCCTCGGGGTGGTATTAGCCGGGAGGATCACCTGGGAGGAAAAGGGCCCCAAGTGAATAGAAGGACTCAGTTGGGTGAGACGTAGTATTTATCTTCCTTAGAGGAAGAGATGTCAGTGATGCCAGAATATGTAATGGCTTGTTGTCAGAGTGAGATTTATTGTTCCAAAGCTATTCATCCTGGGGATTGTGAAAACTGTCCTAATCATTTATTAGGCATAAGGCTCCCCATCATAACGTTTCCCACAACTATAATGGTAAGAACTGTTATAGCCAACAAGAGAACATTAAATGTGGACACCAGAACATTGCCATCTTAAGTTCTGATAAAACAAACTGTTCCTTTGATTCCAAAACAATAATTGACTCATTTTAAGTGTCCTTCTAAAAACATAGTTAATGGAAGTGAAGTAAGCTTTCAGCAAGAAAAAGTCAATTTGAACATTGGGGACTTCAAGTCCCACAATGCCCAAAGTACTGGTATGAAGAAAGGGGTGCAGAGGCACTGGACTGCAAGTTGCAGTCTAATAGTGCTAATAGGCCACACCTGAAGGAGTCTGGAAAGTATAAAAGACCCCCTTAGGTGTAGGCCATCAGGAGAAGCAGTAGTGGGAAGTGGAGTGATTGCAGTAACTCCATGTTGCAGTTAAAGCAGAAGCTGAAGGAAAGCAGATGCCGGGGCTGCCGTTATTTGCAGATCGCATGCCGGTTCTTAGAGAGAGTCTCTACCTTCAAAGATCTTGTATGCAGAGGTTGTGTGTCAAGTTAGTTAATTAAGTTGAAAAGCGTCCCCCCTTTTGAGGTTGGCTTCGGTGGCAGGCGAACACTGGAGTGTCCTAGTAGCGAGGAATGCTCCTTTCTCAACTGGTGTGGGACGCGGGAATCGAAAAGAACCACTTTGCCAGGCAGAGTGTAGCAGAGAAAGCAGAGCGAGCGGACGCGCAATCGATACCCGGTGAGTTCACTAATATTATGTGACCCTGCAATGCCCTGTGATCGCTGCTGGCCAAATCTAATACTTTTGAATACTGAACGGATATAAAGAACTGGAAGTGGCATTATAATGCTTTTTAATATTGCATTGATACAAAGAAGCTAAAATGGCAAAATAAGAACTTTGGTAACATACAAGGAAAGTGTTGTTAAACTTGTAAAGATCAGAGTAATTTCCAAAACCAAAAGAGGGCAATACCAAAGCAATTTTATAAGATCCAGCATTGCCAAAGCCAAGAGAGGAAAATTAAGAAACACGTTGACTGTAAACCATATTGCCAGAGTGAGATAGAATCAATAATTGGAACAGACTTAAATAAGCATTGTCTACTCCCAAGCAGATAGTGTGCGAAAAAAACTATTATCAGCACTTGGTTAATATATGAGTGGGAAAACAAAAGTGGCAGGAGAGCTGCCTTCCGGATAGAAAGTATTCAGGAAGAGAGGAGAATAACCTATATTGCGTGTGGCCTTCCCAGAAGAAGTAGTCAAAAATGATGTTGTGGAAAGTCAAAAGACTTTGCTAAATTTTGTGGAGTAAACTTTACCACAGAAATACTTGTAGTAGTGTTAGTAGTTTTTCATTGGTCCTTGTAGGCGAGTATACCAGGTCAGGGACCTTATAGTGGTAAACATGGTAGGTGAGTGGACCAGGCAGAAGTCATTGAAGTACTGTATGATGGTTAAAGACTGGAAAGAAGTGGCGAGACCACGGAGGGCGCTCTTGCGCACATCCAAGATGGCCGCCTAGCGCAGGAGCTCCAGCTCGGAAGAAATCCTTATTAAGAATTAATCCGGTCACGGCGTCCCAGACTTGAAACTAAGCCACTTCCTAGTAGCAGAAGCTTTACGGCACACACTGGTGTAACATCGTGCGAAATCGAAGCTGGGGTGCTGAGATATTCCGTTTTGAAGATTTGGCGGTTGACGGAGGCCTGCGGAGCCGCGTGAGGGCTCCACCGACACCAGTTAGAGGGCTGCGGTGGGGGAGGAGTGCCGCGCGACCCACGACATCCTGCCGGGAAGGAGAGAGTGATTGAGGTGGTGGCCGCCCAGAGACAACGGAACCAGTTCCCTACCCGGGCACAACCTCCGGGACCCGCTCGGGGTGATTGGACCACGCGGGAGAGGTACAGGGGAGCTTTGAACTGCTACGCAGCTGTGGAACTGTGACGGCCACGCGGCCTGACCCCCGCCCTTGGACTCGCCGCGGAGCTGCCTGCGGCTCCGCTTGGGCGGCCTTCTACCGATCGGCGGTCCGCGTCTCGCGGAGGGTCCCGGGGTGGATCGTGGCCCTCGTCGGGGACGCGGGCTGAGCCGGGGCGTGCTCCCTCCCCCCCACCACGGGTATCAAGTAAGTGGCCGGGGGAAGGAGAGGAGGACTGTTTTGACCACAATGCGGGGAGGCCCTACACGGGGAACAGAGGGCCACAGCCTAGGCCTACTGCGGCCTACCCACAATTGGCACAGAGGACAATAATCCTATAACGCCCTAGGCTGCCCCGGATCAACGACCCGCACCACCCTGGGAACATAGTCTAGCCCAGCAACATCCAAGGGGAGAGACGACATACATCCCCCAGAGGGGAAAAATCAGCTGTGACCACAAAATCCGCGGTGGAGCCGCCACCCAACGCTCGAACATAGCGGGACTCCCAGGCGAGCCCTGTGACACGGGTCTCGGAGTAGAAACCACGGAGGCCTCCGTTAACGAGACGTCGTACACCTAAATCCTACACACCGGCTGTTGGCTAGGCACTTGGGGCAAATATAAGATAAGACACGCTTTACCCACAACTGTGTCGCACAGCAGGGCACGGAGCAGAAGATACGTGGGAGACCACAGTCCATCCCTTCCTGGAGGCCGCAACACATGGGCAGCACCGAGAAGAGAGGGGCAGGTGGGAAAAAGATTGGCCCGATGGACACTTTCACTAGCTCGCAGCCGCAGGGGGCGGCTAGCGGGGAGGTACACCCGCCAGATGGACATGAGTCTGACCCGTTGGAGCGCCTGGTAACGCTGGTGCAGAATGGATTCATGACCATGAACGTCAAATTAGATGATATAGTGGCGACAATCGGATCCTTGAAGGCACGTGTTGAAAAGGAAAGCACTCGTGTCACGGAGGCGGAAAATAAGTACAAGTGAGGATACGATACTGCAACACAGCCGGGATATAGCCCACCTCCAAACGGAATTGCATAAAACCCAAAACAAATGCGAGGACCTTGAGTCAAGATCCCGGAGGAACAAAATCCGGATTGTTGGGGTATCGAAAAAGTTTAGAAAGGGCCCCATGGAGAAACAGGTTGAGGCCTTGCTGAAGGACATCCTAGGTGCCGACTCTTTTTCGGATCACTTCCTGGTCGAAAGAGCCCATCGCACCCTAGCACCGCTCCCGAAACCAGGAGCCCCTCCTCGAACTATAATTGCACGCCTCCTAAATTTAGTGACAGGGACACTATACTCCGGCTGTCGAGAGAAAAAGGTAACCTACGGTATGAAGAGAACACAATCCACATATATCAGGACTTCTCGACTAGCGTGCAAATGCAAAGGAGATCATACGAAGGGGTGAAAAAAACAGCTACGTATGCGAAATGTGCCCTATGCCCTCATCTTTCCAGCGAAAATGAGGATACAACATGGAGGACGAGCCCACTTCTTTGAGAACCCCACAGATGCTTTGTCATACGTGGAGTCTTCCATTCCGTTGTCCACCGGAGGTCGAGGGGTAGATCAAAATGCGAACTCATAACCGAGGTATGAGAGACAAGACCCGACAGAGCAGCAGGGAAGGTTAAACTCCGACCGACCGCCGTATGGTGAGAAAATAAAGAAATTGGAAGTTACGCAATGGTGACGAACTGAACAAAATGTTTTTCCGGGCTGTGACCCTACGTCTGGAGCGAGCCAGATGGCTGCGATTAGTGACCCTCAGGAAAGTTCCACATGTTTAAGGGATTGTTTGTTGTGGGGCAGCATTGTCATGTTGGGGTTGATAATGTGGGTGGGGGGCTAAAAGGTTGCATGATTGAGCAAGGCAGGAGAGAGGGGGGGAAGTTTGGGAACCGGGACTCAGTTAGAGGAGTCTCACAAGTTAAAAAGCGCGGTGACATTGCAGCACATGGAACTCTCCTAAATAACAGCAAGGTAAAACAGGCTAATTGGATATACAGACATGGCTAACTCTATTAACACGACCCAAGGGCTTAAACTGAAACTTCTTACTTGGAGTGTCCGGGGGCTGAATAATCGAGCCAAATTGAGTAAAGTGGGGGCTTATGTCACCCGGCATCTGCCCCAGATTGTCATGCTGCAGGAAACA
Organism: Ambystoma mexicanum; assembly: GCF_040938575.1. NCBI lineage: Eukaryota > Metazoa > Chordata > Amphibia > Caudata > Ambystomatidae > Ambystoma > Ambystoma mexicanum. The sequence continues at coordinate 1,433,044,993 of NC_090931.1, forward strand.
CACGCACTGCGGAAGGTTAATGCCGAGCTCTTGAAGGGGTGGGGAACGCACAGGTACTGCACGGAATACTCCTCGCAGGCAAGAGGGGTATTGACCCTGATACACCCATCAGTTGGGTTCCAGTTGGTAAGGAGTAAGATAGACCCGATAGGTTGCTATGTTATGGTCTGGGGCAACGCTATGGGGGAAGAATTGCAATTGATAAACACTTATGGCCCAAATGTTGACGACCCTGATTTCTACACAAATGTGCTGAATGAGATTGGTGCATGTGGAAGCGAGCGAACATTATGGGGAGGAGATTTTAACACCATTTTAGATACAAAACTAGATCGCTCCGCCTCCACACAGAGAAACCCCACAAAAACGGGACACACTCTACAGCAAATAATTTTGCAACTGCAGTTGGTAGATGCCTGGAGGGCATTGCATCCCCATAAGAGACAGTATTCATTTTATTCTTCAGTACATGACACTGAGTCCCGTATCGACTATTGGCTGGTGTCGGCCCCTCTCCTACACCAAATCAAGGGATGTGAGATGTTTCCTCGCACCCTGTCAGATCATTCCCCCGTTGGATTAGAGGTCACACTAGGAAACCTTAGACCCCCGCCCAGAAGATGGAGGATGCCCTCTGGCATCCTAAAGGACCTTGCAGTGGCAGAGGAATTGCATACCGAGGTAGAATTTTTTTCGAAACCAATGGGGAGTCAGTGAGCAGCCCTGCGACACTATGGGAAACTTTTAAGGCATGGGTGCGGGGTATCCTGATTTCTAAATCTACGGGGCTATTGAAAGCGGTCAGGAAGGAATTAGCAGAGGTCGAGAAACGGTTGGGGGAGCTAGAGCAACGGTACACATCCTTACATGAAGACAACACCCTGGCGGATATCAATAGTAATCTACAGTCCTTCAATAAACTAGCTAACAGGGAATTGCGTTATATTGCTACTCCGATCAGGGCACGCCGATACGGAGAAGGAAACAAGGCAGGGCGCACCCTAGCTAACCTGTTGAAAGCTGATAGAGGCCGCACACTGATCTCTAGCATAGTGGCTAGCGACGGCACAGTGCAAACTAGCGAGGAGGGTATTAATAGGGAGTTTTCCCTCTTTTATCAAGAACTATATGCTAATCATGATCAAAAAACCCCCAATGATATTGAAATGTACTTAGATAGTATCCCGCTTCCAAAGTTGACTGCTGAAAGTAAGTTACTGTTAGATCAACCCCTTACGATTGAGGAAGTCAGGGAAGCAATCAAATCATTAGCCAACGGAAAGGCCCACGGCTCAGACGGTCTGGGAATCGAATTGTACAAGGAACTGAGTGACGAGCTTGCCCCGATATTACTGGCCATGTGGGAGGAGGCCACAGAGGTAGGGACGCTGCCACCATCTATGAGAGAGGCTATAATTACGGTGCTTCCTAAGCCTAGGCGTCCCCCCAATGATATGTCCTCATATAGACCCCTATCCCTTATAAATTGTGATGCTAAGCTATTTGCGAAGATTTTGGCCAATAGACTCCTGTCACACATGCCAGTATTGGTACACCCCGACCAATGCGGGTTCATCCCTACCAGATCCACAGCGCTTAACCTGCGCAGGTTGTTTGGGGTAATGGCCCAGATCAAGCCGGAGGCTCAGGCAGTTGCTGTGTCCCTAGATGCCGAAAAGGCGTTTGACTCTGTGTCATGGACATACCTGTTCACGGTACTGAATAAATTCGGACTAGGCCCGAGCTTCCATAATTATGTCAAAGTGCTGTACACTAACCCGGGAGCCAGGGTGTTGACTAACCGCACTATGTCAGACTGGTTTGAGTTGAAGAGGGGCACCAGACAGGGTTGCCCATTCTCCCCCATACTATTTGCCCTGACCATGGAACCATTTGCTGCTGCAATTAGAGAACATCAGAAACAGAGGGGTATACGGATGGCGGGCCTGACCCAATCTATATTCCTGTATGCGAATGACACCCTCTTGTACATCCGTGAACCTGACTTACACTTGGGCTCAGTAATGGAAGAAGTGCACAAATTCGCAGTATACTCGGGATACAAGACCAATCAAGCTAAGTCTGAAATTTTCCCCCTTACCCCTGCCACCCGATGCCCGAACAACACACACGGTCTAAAATGGTCCCCAGACAAGATAAGATACCTGGGAGTTATCGTCTCGGGTGACAGAACATCCCTATTTTTGAATAATCACGACTCCCTACTAAATATGATTGCCACTAAGCTCCGATTTTGGGCTAAACTCCCCATCTCACTTATAGGCCGGGTAACGGTACTGAAAATGGTCATCCTCCCTAAGCTACTTTACATATTCACTAACATCCCGATTTGGCCCGGTAGGCGGTTTTTTGATACCCTTAGATCAATGGCGGTTGAGTTTGTCTGGTGTGGGGGGGGGGGCGGCCAGGCTGAAGTGGGAGAAAATGGTGGAACCATACAATAGGGGAGGCATAGCGGCCCCTGACTTCGAATTGTACTATCTGGTCGCACAGGCCCAATTTGTTAAGCATTGGTATGACGAGCACGACACCTCACCCCACATCTGTCTTGAAAAGCACACAGCGCGCCCGACCGACATAAGGTCAGTCATCTTTAAAGTTAAACACAGGGATGAATGCCCATTTGACCCGGTTAGCACGACAGTACAGGCATGGTCCAAACTCTTCCAGAAACTTGGGGTCAAGGCACCTTACTATGCTGAGGCTCCGCTTTGGAACTTCCCAGACATAGCACCCACATATGACCCAAGTATACAAAACAAATGGGACCCGGACGAGGAATTTAAAATTAAGGACATATTTCCCAATGGCAAATTTATAACATTAGAGGACTTCAAAACAGGGATGGGAAGGGACCAATTGATGATTTTGCAATATCATAGAATGAGACTGGCCTATAAAGCCCGGTGGCCGATGTTCCCAGATGAACCCCCACCACACCCATGCCTGCTGACCCTTGCAACCCGAGCTGGAACCAGTATCTCGGGCCTCTATGCGGCCGTGCAGGCTAATACCCCAAGGTTAAGCACACTTAAGTCCTCCTGGGAGACGGACCTGGGTGAAGACATAACAGACAGAAACTGGGAGAGATACTGTGAAATGACCAAGAAGGTATCTATGAACGCTGGCCTTCGGTTGATACAGTTTAAGATGCTAAATAAGCTGCACTATACCCCCCTTAAGGTTGCAAAGTTTATGAACAATGGTCCCGGTACGTGTCCGAAATGTGGGGTGGATCGGGCTGATTCGATTCACATGTATTGGAGTTGTCCTCATGTGTATGCTTTCTGGGGAGAGGTTGCAAATGTCCTAGAGGAGATCACTCAAATTCCTGCAGACCTCACACCGTCAAAATATCTATTGGTAAGCAGTCAGAGATTACAAGGAGGCTCTTTAACATTGCATGTGCAGTGGCAAAGAAGTGCATTTTACAAAAATGGAAGAGTGCACAGGCACCGAGAATATGCCACTTTCTCAAAGAACTGACGTACGTTAACGAATGCGAAGAACACTATATAATGTCACTCCCGAATCCAAGTAAACCGAAAGACATATGGGCCCCGTTTAGAATATACCTATGCGAGGCGGACTCGACCAGCGGTAGCCCGGTAGGGCCAAGTGACTCCTGAAATCTGTAATGTTGGTTATGCTATAATACGACTATACAGCCTGTTGATGTTCTGAATGTATGCTATGCGAATTGTTGTTGCAATGTCATTTACCACAAGAATTAAATAAAGTTTTTAAAAAAAAAAAGAAGTGGCAAGACCACTAAAGTATATGGTTAACTGTGGAGGAAGTATCCTGACAAATTCTTATTGCTGATGCAAATATTTTGCGAACTGTTGTGGACTCATCCTGACAAAAACATTTCTGTTGATACAGACGAACTGTGGAAGAATTAATATTTTCAAAGAAAATGTTGTGTCGAACTCTCTGCTTCAAGTTGAGAGATGAAGACTTGTTGCATATTTTGACTGTTGATCAAATAAGAGACTGTTTGGAGCAAGAAGAACTTTATCATTAGAACTTTGTTGCCAGACGGAATTGTCCTATTTTGAGCTGTTGATTGAAAATCCTGTTTGAATCTGGGGAAGGGGATCTCACCCAGGTTACAAGGAGAAATAGTTATCAGATGTATATGGAACATAACTGTTATTTCTGTAATATTTGAATTGCCATTCATTACCTTGTATAAGTTGGTTGTATGGATTTATGTTATTTATTTATTTTATTTTAACATTTATAGCAGCGCACCAAACCCTCAGGCATCAGAGCGCTAGTTACAGAAAATGTGAAGAGACATTCTTGTGCAATATTACGCATACATGTTACAACATATGGGTGATTCTAGAAGGCATAATCTGGCAATGCCACGCCTCATGGTACGGGGGGCTACTTCAGTTATGCAGATAAGCAGTGACAAAATCAGGTAGGTGCGCAGATGGAAGTATGAGGGATAGATTCCTTTTGTTAGTGTGTTTCCTTTAGTATAATTTGATAGACAGGAAAATCCTCATCAGGGTAGAGATAATGAGGCGTTTGTCTAACCCCTTTTTGAGTTAATAAAATGGTAAATAGGTAAGAATTTAGAATACATTACCAAAGCATCTTTAAATGACCTGATTTGGTCCCTCAAACACAAAGGCATTGGGAACAAATATTGTTTCATAGAATATCAACAGTTTGTCTTGAAGAAGCTCAAACAGTAAAACACATGTAGGCAAGGTACAGTTAAGATTTAGTTTAAATGTATTGTGCAACATAATGCCTAATTCAATTTATATGCTCATAAAATAAATGAAGATCAAAATTAACTAATACATATTTACGCATTGAATGAGTACGGAACTATTTTCTTGACTTGATTGGCACGTCACACACCTGCAGTTACTAGATTGAATTCCAACATCATTGTTGTATCCAGCTCTACAGAAAAGGGGTGTATCTGCCACTTTCACTCCCTAAAAATAGGCAAACATTCCCCAAAAATGTAAATAGGGAGTAAAAATACTCCCAACCAAGAAATTGGAAGCAGACACATATGACCTTGTGCTCCATGGATATGTTTGGACCAGCAATGCAAAGTAGTCCACAGGAAGAAATTGCTATTTTTATTGCTTGATCTGAAGATGTAAACATGTATCTTTTAATGTGTATGAATCACTAGGTGCAAAGAAATTACTATTACAAAAAGAATTCAGTTTCCCAGTTCAAATATATATTTACTTGCTTATACAATACTCACATTGGGAATTGGACTTACATTTGTACTCCCTAAAAACAAATCATTATGCTCCCAACTTTAAAAAATAGGCAGTAAAATACTTGCAATTCAAAATCTTATTACTGGATATATCTTCCTGCCATCAAATGAACCAAACTTCCGTTGGATTCATTTTCCTTAGCTGAACTCATTCCTTTTAATAGATTTCCCCTTAAATACTTATGCAAGGACTACTTCACCCTACCATGCAAAACTGTCTCTTCGCTATTTCATCTGCAGCTGCATATAATGTTCATTATTGTGTTCTAATAAGTGCAGTAAAAGCAATTTGACAACCTTTTTCGGTATGTCAACATTCTGATTGGTATTTGCTGGCAGCAAAGACATTGACCGCACCACTGGTGTCTTTGCCGCCCACATAAATGAACCAGCAAATGATCACCATGTTTTAACTGTTCCAGGGCTTGTGGCTTCTAATGGCAAAAGCTCAAACCTGTTGCTGGTTAAAACATTTTTAAATCCTTTTATTTTGTTGCAGTGTAGGGTTCAGTCAACATCATGTCATGTGAGATGCCGGACTCTTGACATCTCTGCAGACGCAAAGAAATACTTCACATCCGGAAGGATAGGCACAGCACACAATGTTGTTCGATGCAGTCCTTAGTCCAATTGATCATTTCAGACAATCTATTCACCATAGTTGACCACTTCCTGCTCGCACCACCAATCAACCAAAACTAAACATCTCTCAAAATGCAAACTACTCTTAAACCCTTTGACTAACTGTTTTGTTCGCAGTCTCATAACATCTACAGTAGCAAGTTCAAGATCGTGCATTCAGCACTCCAAAAACTTAGACACTCCCGTTCCCAATCTTCAGTAAAAAGATCATCCTGGTTGTGAAATGTTTTGCCTCCGAGAATGTGAAAAGAAATGCAAACAAATCTTGTTCTGGGGAGTACAGTGTTTGCTAATATTCTCAAATGTATTGAACCACCAATTCATTGAATACAAGACCGTAATGACAAGAATTTTAACAGCAAATGAAAGATTGAGTAAGAGATAGCTCACTGAGTCAGATAAAGTGGGTTTGGGGGATGGCAACAACCTTCAATTAGCTCACAAGCCTTCATGGGCCTTATTACAGGACAACTACTGCCAACATTAAAGTATTGCTCCACTGGGACAAACATTCAGCTGGGTAATACCGTTGCCAGTATTTCAATTACACATTACTACTGCCGCTATAAGATTAATGTCGGGGTAAATACCTACGGGGTCAGACAGTGGAACACACTTTTGCAGCAGCTCCAAAGAATCCACCGGGGGATAAATGCTGCCAGGGAAAAACACCTCCAGCTTTAAAAATACAGCCAGTCATATATTTCAATTTCTGGGGCTGGTTGGACTTGCTCCTGGAAATGTAGGGATGAAGTGTTCCTGCTTTCACAGTGATGGCTGTGCCCAATGCTGTTGCTTTTGGTGAGATATTTAAAAGTATGTGTGTGCCAGGCTGTTATAAATAGCGTCACGAGAACGCTGCGTACCTGTTCGTCCGGATGGATTCTTAGATGATGAGGCCAGGCTGTCGGATACTCTGAAGAGATGTGACTAGTAACGCGGGGAACCAGCCCAACCCCAGCCCGAATAGAACCGGACTGGAGGTGAACCGACTCCCAACGCCACGAGATGACTCACCCCTGATTAGCGTGGCGTCAGGACAGTGCAAGCACTGGCAGGGGGAGCCGCAGAATGATGGTACCAGGTCCTCGAAGGAACTCCGACAGGAGGGTGATCCGGAGGTTCTTCTGGGACGAAGACAAGAAAGCAGGAGGAGCAGGCTGGTGAAATGAGAAGAGCACGGAACTAGAGGGAGTAGAACCAGGAGCGGAAGGTAGGGAGTAGGACAGGACAGGTGGTAGGGAGACAGGACAGGAACCAGGGCCAGAAGGAGCGGGGGGAAGGAACAGGAAGGGAGAACAAGGTAGGGCAGGCAGAAGGCGGGGATCTCCAGGAAACAAGGGAAGGAGCAAGGTAACAGGTAACGGGGTGACACAAGGTAGCGAGGACACGATCCGAACAAACCGTGTTGAGACGCGGTTAGGTAAAGGATCATGGTTCCTTAAATAGGCTCACCAGCACCAGGGAGGCTTGCAACGCAGCCGTGCCGTCTCCCAGGTATTGGATCCCTCACAACGAGGTTTGAGCCGCATACCTTCCAGAGTCGAGCATCCTGCTCACTGCGCATGCGCGAAGAACGGAGAGCGGACGCCCGCGCATGCGCGAGGCAGTACGCACCCCTGAACCCTGAAGCCGGAATCGAGGATACAACCTCCAAGATGGGGAGCGCCGTCGTGGGTAAGGAGACCCCAGGGCAGGCGGCGTGACACTATGCCCCCTCCCAGGAAGTCCCGGGGCCCCAGGTTTCCAGGGAAAGCGAAGAAAGAATTCACGAATAAGCCGGGGAGCGTGCACATTACAGTGTGGTTCCCAAGTGCGGTCGCAAGCAGGATAATCCTTCCAATCAATCAAGAATTGGAGTACACCGCGACGAATCCGTGAATCACAGACCTCCCGAACCTCAAACTCCGGAACCCCCTGCACCAAAACAGAGGATGGTTGTGGACCTGAGCGCTGAAACACATCTTCCACATAGGGTTTCAAGAGGGAGATATGGAAAACAGGGTGTATCCTCCAAGTGGGGGGCAGTACCAATCGAAAAGCCACTGAGGATAAACGTTTGGCAATCCTGAAAGGCCCATAGAACCGGGGTGCCAATTTAGTGGGCAAATTACGAACTGGTAGATTTTTGGATGACAACCAGACCAGATCACCCACCTGGAATACGGGCTCCATGGTTCGGCCCCTATCAGCCTGCTCCTTCATGCGCTCACGTGTCTCCGTCAGGGTACTCCGGGCCAAGACATGCTGCTTCTGGATGTTGAAGACCAAGTGATCCGCAGACGGAACAGAACTGGGCACCACAGGAGAGAAAGGAATGAGCTTGGGATGTTGTCCAGCTGAACAAAAAAAAGGACTAATGCCGGTGGCAGCATGGGCCGCATTGTTATAGGCAACTTCAGCCAGGTCCAGATACTTTAGCCAGTTGGACTGAGTGGCGTTGGCATAGCAACGTAGGTACTGCTCCAAGGTCTGATTCGTCCGTTCCGTCTGACCGTTGGTATGCGGATGATAGCCTGAACTCAAGGCTCTGTGGATACCTAGATGAGCACACAACTGACGCCAAAAGGAAGAAAGAAATTGTGAACCACGATCAGAGATGATCTTCTCAGGAAGTCCATGTAACCGATAAATGTTATGAAGAAATGCCACTGCCATCTGGGAGGAGGTCGGGATCTTCATGAAGGGAATGAAGTGTGCGTATTTGGTGAAACAATCCACTACCACCATGACACAAGTGTGATCAGCAGAGGACGGAAGTTCTACAATGAAATCGGTGGCGATGGTATGCCAGGGGTAAGGAGGAGTTTCAGTAGGCTTAAGCAACCCCAAAGGTTTTCTTCTGGGTATCTTCGTCTGAGCACAGATGGGACAACTTTCCACATATAACTTGACGTCGTCGGCCCATCCTGGCCACCAAAATTGCCTAGAGATTAACTCTTGGGTAGCTTTGATACCTCGATGACCGGCTATTTGGGAATCGTGAAAACCATGTAGAATGTCTCTGCGAAGGACAGTCGAAGGAATGTATAGCCGGTTCAGAAAGAACAGAAAACCGTCGCGTTCACAGATTTGGGGTTTCTTCAGCAGATCGACACGTTCAGGATCCCTCAAGGTCTCTCGAATGATTTTCTGGAGATGCGGAGCTAAGGTTAGCAGAAAGTGTTTGGGAGATATCATGGGCGTGTTCAAACCAACCTCCACTTCTTCTTTATCCAAGGATCGAGACAAAGCATCCGCCTTCAAGTTCTGGGAACAGGGAATGTAGGTGATATTGAAATCATAGTGAGAGAAAAAGAAGGCCCATCGTGCTTGGCGGGCAGTGCGACATTGCAAAGATCGTAGGAACTGTAAGTTGCGATGGTCGGTACGAACCTCCACAGGAAAACGACCACCAAGTAAATGATGCCTCCACTCTTCAAATGCTGTTTTGATGGCCAAAAGTTCTTTTTCAATGACAGCATAGTTCAACTCACTGGAGGTGAGCTTCCGGGAGTAATAGGCAACGGGGTGTTCAATGCCGGACGCAGGTTGCACTTGTAGAAGGACCGCTCCAACAGCGAAGTTGGAGGCATCTGCTTCAATGACATAGGGCACCTCATCGTTGGGATGACACAAAACGGGAGCCGTACTAAATGCTGTCTTTAGATCTTCAAAAGCGGTCGATGCCTCTTGACTCCACAGGAATGGTATCTTGACTCTAGTCAGACATGTCAACGGGGTTGTGACTTGTGAAAACTGTGGTATAAAGCGCCGATAAAAGTTGGCGAACCCCAAAAACCGCTGAAGGGACTTCAAGTCATGTGGTTGTTTCCAATTCTGAATAGCCTTCACCTTGCCTGAATCCATGCTTATGCCCGTATTGCTGATTACATATCCCAAAAACTCCATGCTTTTCTGGTGAAATAAACACTTTTCGGCCTTGGCATACAGGTGATTATGTGACAATCGCAGAAGTACTTCACGGACATGTGAGACATGTTTCTCCAAATCGTCTGAAAAGATCAGGATGTCGTCTAGGTAGACCCAGACCGAGATGCCAACTAAATCGCCAAACACGCTGTCCATAAACCGTTGGAAGATGGCTGGGGCAGTACACAGCCCAAAGGGCATTACTCTGTATTCGTAGTGCCCGAAGGGTGTCTTGAATGCCGTTTTCCACTCGTCGCCCTCTTTGATCCTGACCAGGTGGTAGGCTCCCCGAAGATCCAACTTGGTAAAGATGTTAGCAGAACGTAGAGACTCCATGATGTTACGAATTAAAGGTAATGGGTACCTGTCTTTGAGAGTGATGTCATTAAGTTGACGATAATCAATACAGGGCCGCAAGGTTCCCTCTTTCTTTTTGACAAAGAACAATGGAAAACCGGCAGAGGATTTAGAGGGTACGATGTAACCTTTCTCGGTACACTCATGCAGATAATCCCGGAGTACCTGTCTTTCAGATTGGGTCAGAGAGTATAACTTCCCATGAGGAATCACAGCACCTGGAATCAAGTCTATGGGACAGTCAAATCTCCTGTGAGGAGGAAGAGGTATTTCTCCGGGTTCCGAAAATACCGTACAAAGGTCGGTGTAAATACTCGGAACCTGAGACAAGGAACATATCGCAGATGAGTCTTTTCCTGGGATTAAAGGAACCGCGGTGGTAGACTCTAAAGAGGTGTTGCGGCAGCAACCTTCGTGAAGGCAAAAGGACGAAACGAATTTCAAAGAACGGGACTTCCAATCGATGGTAGGGTTGTGACGCAAAAGCCAAGGCAGTCCCAAAACCACAGGATACGATGGAGACTTGATGACGTCGAGAGCAATCTTTTCTTCATGCCCCTGAACCAACAACAGCATTCCGATGGTATGCAATCGGATGGGACCGGAAGCCAAAGGTGTACCATCGATGACCTCTACTGGGATAACAGTTTTTCTGTTGAACAAGGGCATGCTGATATTGATGGCAAATGCCTCATCAATATAGTTTCCAGAGGCCCCGCAATCTAATAGACCATGGACATCAATGGTTTTATCAAGCCACTTCAAAGTAATCTCCAAACTCATCAAGACAGCTGGTTGCATGGGGGGCAGGCGTAACACAGGGTTGGAAAGGACTGAAAGAAAAAGGGGACCTGTCGTAGCCTTTCCTCTAGACGACAGGTCTTCTAGTTTCCCCCTTTCTTGATCGGACGTAGGGGACAGGTCCCCAGAAAGTGACCCGCACCCCCGCAGTATAAACACAGTCGCAAACTTCTCCTGCGCTTCTTCTCCTCTTCTGATAGAGGCCCCCTTATGGCCCCCAGTTGCATAGGTTCATGGGCAGTATCCGAAGGTACCGGCATCCTGGCAGGAGGAGACTGCGGTCGGAGGTTACCCTTCTCGAACCGTCGTCTCTCCCCTTTTCTCTCGGCCAACCTCTGATCTATCCTTAATACTTGTTCAATAAGTTTCTGTAATTCATCAGGTTCAGGAATATGTAATAATTCATCCTTGTATTCCTCCCTTAATCCCCGACGAAACAGGGTCTTTTGCGTTATCTCCGGCCATAGAGAGTCCGTTGCCAATTGACGGAAACGGCTGATGTAAGAGATGATGTCTGTATTGGCCTGTTGTAGATCCATGAGTTGGTTCTGTGCTGTGGAAGCTAGATTAGGGGATTGAAAAACATCCAAGAATGCTTTCTCGAAGGCTAAAAAATCACCCAAGATCGGATTATTGGTAACTACCAAGGGAGTTGCCCAGGCAAGCGCGTTTCCAGACAAGTTACCCAAGATGTATCCAATCTTGGCTTTGTCATTAATAAAGTGAGAAGAACGGAAGAGGAAGTGTATGCGGCAATGATTACAAAATTCGCCCACACGGCGAGGATCTCCATCGAACTTGATGGGAGTAGTGTGAGCCATGGGGCCTTCAGATTGTGGAATGGGACTAACATTCTGTGTCACCATTTGGCGTAAGGCTACATTCTCTTGACGGAGGGCCGCCATTTCGGCACGAAGTGCAAGAATCTCATTACGAAATCCCGGATCCTCTTCCATAGTAGAGTCCGGGGAGTCAGAAGACAGGCGTCTCAATCTGTTATAAATAGCGTCACGAGAACGCTGCGTACCTGTTCGTCCGGATGGATTCTTAGATGATGAGGCCAGGCTGTCGGATACTCTGAAGAGATGTGACTAGTAACGCGGGGAACCAGCCCAACCCCAGCCCGAATAGAACCGGACTGGAGGTGAACCGACTCCCAACGCCACGAGATGACTCACCCCTGATTAGCGTGGCGTCAGGACAGTGCAAGCACTGGCAGGGGGAGCCGCAGAATGATGGTACCAGGTCCTCGAAGGAACTCCGACAGGAGGGTGATCCGGAGGTTCTTCTGGGACGAAGACAAGAAAGCAGGAGGAGCAGGCTGGTGAAATGAGAAGAGCACGGAACTAGAGGGAGTAGAACCAGGAGCGGAAGGTAGGGAGTAGGACAGGACAGGTGGTAGGGAGACAGGACAGGAACCAGGGCCAGAAGGAGCGGGGGGAAGGAACAGGAAGGGAGAACAAGGTAGGGCAGGCAGAAGGCGGGGATCTCCAGGAAACAAGGGAAGGAGCAAGGTAACAGGTAACGGGGTGACACAAGGTAGCGAGGACACGATCCGAACAAACCGTGTTGAGACGCGGTTAGGTAAAGGATCATGGTTCCTTAAATAGGCTCACCAGCACCAGGGAGGCTTGCAACGCAGCCGTGCCGTCTCCCAGGTATTGGATCCCTCACAACGAGGTTTGAGCCGCATACCTTCCAGAGTCGAGCATCCTGCTCACTGCGCATGCGCGAAGAACGGAGAGCGGACGCCCGCGCATGCGCGAGGCAGTACGCACCCCTGAACCCTGAAGCCGGAATCGAGGATACAACCTCCAAGATGGGGAGCGCCGTCGTGGGTAAGGAGACCCCAGGGCAGGCGGCGTGACACAGGCTCGCAGTAGACCCTTATTCCTACAAATCTGGATAATGAAACGCCCACAGATATTAGCAGCAGTGCCGTCAGAGTTGTATCGCATGGTTGAAATTTTAACATGCAAATGCCCTAAACTTCAATCGGATCATAAAAATGTGGGGCAATTTTTCGACAATCGTTTGCCCAAATGTTTTGGTTAAGAAAGGTGGACAAAATTTCTTTAAACAAGATTAACGGTATGAAAATATATTTTTCATTGACATTACAATGATTAAGGGTTGCAAAAAGATTGTCATTGTTACCTGAAATGTTATTTTACTTTTTGAACTTTTCAAAATTTCAGATCGTTGCGAGCATTTTTTAAAGTCATACCTATCAGATGGAGCTGCATTTTTTTGTATATATTTGGAACTATTTACAACAGACCCGAATGACTGTCCCTTCCCTTAAACCTGAAGAGGGCTATTGGACTCAAAGAAATGGCTATGAGTAGCTTTGACTTACCCCTGTTTTAGGGCCTCTTTACAGCCTTCGAGGTATTCCTTGCAGAAAATCATCCGGTGGTAAATCGCACCACCACCTGTTTAATCTGTGTAGTGTGGTGGATCAGTAGGAGGACACGGACACTGAGGACATTTTTACCTGGTCTTTATTAAAGAAATAAGAATAAGGCTATCTTTCCCTATCGCTATGGAGTGTTCCCTACCTGCTTTACTAAGGTCAATGTCCAAAGAAATAAGTCTGCTGTCCAAAACCAACCTATCTGACCCTAGCACTAGTTTAACCAACTAAGGTCAGGAGAATGACTCTTTGTGCTTTTACACCTTCTCTTCCTTTAAAGTTCTGGTTATATACCATTTTCAAATAGTCTCTTGTTATTCTTTGCATCAGCTCCCGTAGTCCCCTTATTGGACTGATAGTCTTTCTCTCCTCTTTTATGGGATTCTTCTTCCCCTTATTTAGATCCTTCATTCTGGGTTACAGGATTCTGAATATTCGTGTCTAATGCCTTCTCCTCTAGGGCTTTTGTTTTCAGGATGATTATTTCCTCATGTAAACTTTCTTTTACAAGATATGTCCTTGGAACCTCTCTGGGTTTTAGTTCATAGTTATCGCTCTGTGCATTTAAGCTCTTCATGTCTTGCAAAAGGATTTGCTTTCCTCTTTTCCCAATGTAAAGATATTCCATTTCAATTTCTCTCTTTGGAATTACTGTGATTCTCTTTATCACTTTGACACAGTTCAACTTTATTAACTTGGTTTTTCCAGTTTCATCATAGGTACTGGGACGGGTTTCTCTGATGCTAAAACGTGCCCCCTTTGGCTCCCCGGTATGCCCGTTATACCAGTTACCTTCAGCTTTGCGGTGGAACATTTCGGTGCTAGCAGGTACTTGGGACCCTCTCCTTTCTTCTTGGTTTGCTTTCCACGTTGTCTGCTTCTTGCAGGTTACTCCTTCCGTTCCGGCTTCTCAATGCCAGTACGGTCTACCGGACCGTTAATTGTTTCCTCCGTCAGATGGTGTCTACATAGTTGAATGGGCAGCCTGCCCACCACGATTGGTTCATGGTCACGCCACCGTCAAGCTTTCTTCTGCAGCTGTCTCGGCTTCGTACACGCCGGGCTTCCAGCGTCTCCCTCTCTGACTCAAAGTAGTTCTCAATTCCACGGCCTTCGTGCTCCACTTCCGCTTCACTTCCTTCTGGTGTTCTCTGCAGTGGTAGCCTTCCATAAGCGTGTGTTTTTTGCCATCTCTCTCTCGTTCTCTCCACGTCTCTGTGTGTGGCCTGTCTCTTCAACGCACTCAATCCAGTCAATTGGAGACTTGGATTTAAAGAGACAACTGCTCTTTCTTTCGGGTAATGACATAACTTCACTTTCTCTTCATTCTGGTCTGAAACTTGCAATATTTTGTATATTAGTTGATTCCATATAGGCCATTATGTGCAGGGCATTAGGGAGTTCCCAAAGGAGGGGTCACTCCCAGTGAGGTCCCACTTGCCCCAACCCCTAGGGAGGATGTTGCTTAGCGGGCTCACCTCCCTAGCCTCACAGCCTAGCCTCACACGCAGGGGCTACCCATTGGGGAGAAGTAACAAATTCCCTCACTTCGTCACAGTAGTCAGACCCAACTACAGCATTACCACTTGCACAGAAGTAACAATAGTGGTTTCCCTGGATTACCACACCTGCGATTCCCTACCCATTTCCACTTTCATATGGAGGGTGGATATGGGTAGTATCCATAAGTGGTTCAGACCACTACTGTACAATTTACAGAAAATGGACAAACGGGTACATTTTGACTCGTGTATGCATAACATGGTAAAAGTGGCATTTTCACCCACTTCGATTGCCCCTAGTCAAAATATTGTGTACCCGTATTGAAGTGAAGTGCAACTTCTAGGGAGCGTTTACAATTTCTACATCCACCTCTGCAGTAGAAATAAAAAAAATAGACAAGGTGAAATACTACCTTACAATATTGATCTTTATCCCCATTGGGGCGTTATAGAGGAAATTGGAAATGGGCAAATACCACCTGTTTTAGCATAACCTCCAATGCTGCAACAAGGCCATTCATCTTCATAGTAACTTCTTTGTGAATGGGCCCCAATGTGTTTGTATAAAGTTGTGAAAAATATCTATTGTTGGTTCAAAAGTTCTAAAATGTCTGTAGTATTTTTTTTAAAGTTGGACCTAATGAAACAACTTTACAGAGTTACAAACGTTTAATTGTAATAGCAGCAATGACTGACATCTAGAAGGACTGAAAATGAATTTAATTTGAAAAGAATTCGTTGATAAAGCATTCAAAAACATTCTTAGTATTTCTTTTGTAAAATTGTTCAAAAGGATAGTCAGTCATACAACTGGATTGTTAAAAAGTAGGCAAAAGTAGGCGAACATTTTGTTTTAAAAAGAAAAGCTTATGCATACCTATTAAACAATTTTGATGTTCTGTTACCAGGTTCAAAAGTTATTAGCACATACAATGTTTTAATTCCGACTTGTTTTAAAGTTTTAAATAGCTTTGAAACGTTTACGCATGTGGATGAAATGTAATTAAAACAGTTTTTGTGCGATATAAAGTTATACAATAAAATTACATATACTTTTAAAAAATCTATATTTTCAGAAAAACGTTCAATAGTATAGAATCTTAAAGAACACATGTGTCTAGGAAAAACATCTCTTTTGCGATTGCTACCTCTAAAACAATTCCCAGAACTATAAGGGATCTTCTAGGATGCAACAGACAGCTCGAGTGGAGCTAGTGTCTCCTTTTGCCTCCTGGATGCTATGCATTGCTTGGGCGGAACCAGTGTCTTTTTTTATGTCCCTCATTGACCAGCTGTATCCTGTTTTCTAATCAGTGGAGCATCTGGAGCGGTGTTGGTGGATCCGCCGATGATGCTTAGCTACTTGCTGATAGAGGTGCTCCTATGCTCGTAATCCTTTGCTGGTGGAAGGAGGGTCACGTGTCTACTCTCGGGTGATGAACTGGAGGTTGATGGGCTTGTCAGACACAAGAACAAATCTTGCCAGGATTTTTACCTCGTCCAATTTCGGATCAGGTAGGACTTTAAACTTCTGTATAATCTATAGGCCAAGACAAAACACAGCAAAGATTAGTGCTTACCACAGTGGTTAAGACTGGACGATTACTGAAATGTGTTCTGTGCTACTCCATCAGTTTCAGGTGTAAGGGTGTGTAGCCTGAGATATTAATGCTGGCTTGTGTGATTTAGGGCTTTCCACAAAGGATTCAGAATTATGGTTGGGGTGGGGGTGAGCAGACCTCAGAAATGATTAACTTATTGAGGCATCTGACCGGTAAGATCTGGTGTGTAACCACAGGTATAGGCTGCACTCTGGATTATGGCACCATTAGTTATTGTGGCCAGAGTTGTGTAAGCTGGAAGGGATCATAACCTGCTATGTCCTGGGGTAAAGACTTGGAAAATCCTGAATTAATAAATGAGTAGAATTGGGGAAACTGTTTTCCTTCTATCCCGCACACATGACTATTGTGGTAAGAGCCACAGCCAAGACCAGGCTTGACTACTTCAAGCACCATTTCGGTGGTCTATCAGAAAAAAAAAAACTATACATAACTGAAATCATCCAGAAGGCAGAAGTTAGTTTGGTTACGACACTAAAATCACTTGACATCTCTTTGGTGAATAAATCCTTCTGCTGACTAAGTGGTTGACAGAATCGGAGCAACATTGCGTTGCTCACTTCTTAAATAGAGTAATTTACGGTACAATTATTTGCAGAGTGAAAGCCTTCCCAACTTTTCCATGAGGGGCTTGTGCTGAGTGGACGTGACGTGCTTCACTGTTCCCTAAATACAAGCAGCCATGCAGAGGTGTGCGAGATCTCACTTCTCCAGCATGGGGTCTGGCATGGATTCACATGCTCATGAAAATTCCCTGTAGTCAGGCTGGGAATCCTCGGTAAAGAAAAAATCAGTTTCAGTTTCAGTTTTGTTTCTGAACTGTCTTTCTCCTAATAACCAATCACTGGTCTCTGGGTCATACTGCCCCCAGCCAATGACTGCCCTCTACCTAAGCCCCTCCTCTGGCAGTCATCCTCAGATTTTCACCGCACGTTCAAGTGTTGGGAGTCCTCGTGCTATAGCTCTCGAGCTTTTACTGCGTTTTGCGATTTTTCAAAGAGTTTAATCTCATTTTCTCAGTCAATTGAGCCTCAAGCTCCACCGTTTCCATTTCCGATCAACGGGGACCCGTTTCCGGATTTTCTACGCCCCTCAAGGGCGAAGTTTTCGTTGAGTTACGCTTCTTGGAGGATTCCAGAAGATCTTGAGGCCTACCCCGTGGACATGACCTAGGACGGAGGAAGCTCGACGTCCGGATCCAAGCTGTTCAGGAACTGCCCTGGATGCGGATTGCAGAATGTCTTCAAGGAGGACGAGCATTCTAGATGACTGTACTGCCTTCACAAAGACAAAATGCCCGTGGAGAAGGACTGTGCGTTTTGCAAGAACATGTCGGAACGGACCATGAGGGATCAGCGTATCCGCCTCACCAACTGGCTCGAGGGGAAGAGCCCAGCGGTAGGTGAGAAGAAGAAGAGGTCCGAGCTGCCTTCTAAGACCTTTGAGGGCGCTCCGGCGACGGGGGCCCAACAAAAGTCAAAGCACCGCAAGTCCGCAGGCACCGGGAGTGCTGAACGGTCGGGCTCCTCGGCAGCCAGGCAGGGCACACTTTCACCGACGCCATCAACCACGAGCCAACGCTCTGGCTCGGGGAAGAGGAAATTGCAGAACCCAGTAAGCTTCTGGAGAGATCCCGGTCTATCCCGACGGAGTCAGCCGAGGGGGAGCAAGGCAGTGACCCTCCCCCCAAGGCGAAGGCCTCAAGCACGCCTAAAGTCGTGAAGGCCTTGATTCACCTGGCTAAGGCCTATATCGAGGGAGTCGTGGCGGCCCTGGTGAAGCCTGTGGAGGCTACCCCAGTGGAGGCGACCTCAGGGCTCAGAGTTTCCCTGCCACCGCGGAGGGAATCCCCTTTTCAACCCATTGATAAGACACCGTGAGAACCCCGGAGGAAAAAGGGGGGCGGTGGCCATCACGGACACGTATACAGCCTCGGAAGAGGAGTTGGCTGGAGTTGTGAAGATCCTGAACAAGAGGTTCGAGGAGGTGCGGTCCCATGGGAGGGATCCCGACGAGGTGGAAAAAGAGAGCGACGGTGGTGCCGACGAGGTTCCCGTGGAGGCGGAGGATTCCACTCCCCAACCGTCGTGCCTGTCGCAGCCGGTACCCGGGCCACAGGACAACTCGGAAGCCATTTCACGCCATGATCACCAGGGCATCCGAGCTCTTTGAGCTCTGCCCCGAAGAACAGAAGAAGGAAGGTTTCCTCTATCAATGGCTTGAGGCCAAGAGGAAGACTGTCCTCTCGGTCCCGTTACTTGATGACATCTGGGACGAGGGGCTGTCGTTCCTGAAGAACCCGTCCACGACCCCTGCCAAGAGAGACCGGTATGAGAAGAAGTACCGGGTCCCGGATTCTGTTCCTTTGTGCCTTAGGGCGCAGCCGACCCTGGATTAGGTCGTCTCGGGTGCGGCCAAGAAGAAAGCGTCGGGGGCTACGGCTTCAACTTCAGCCTCCCCACCGGACTCTGAGGAGAAGAAACTGGATGCCATGGGATGACGAGTCATTTCGTCGGCAGCGTCGACGATTAAGGCGGCCAACGTCCTAGCGATTGTGGCCCGCTATGACAGGTAGCTTTGGTTTATGATCGCTCCTCTGCTGGACTTCGTCCCGGACGGCAAGAGGGCGGAGGCCCTGGAGATCCTGCAGGAAGGCGAGGTGGCATCAGACCAAGCCATAACGGTGGCCATGGACATTGCTGACACCGGTTTCCACCAGTTGGGCAACGGTGTTTGTCTTTGACGGCGTGGTTGGCTCAGGGTGACCGATTTCCACCAGGACGTGCAAACCAGAGTTTTGGACATGCCCTTCGACGGGAACGACCTGTTTGGCAAGACAGTGGACGAGTCACTGCAGGCCATAAAGGCCGACACGGAGACAGCTTGAGCTTTGGGAGTTTTGTAGCAACGACAGCCTCCCTTTGGAACTCCGGATGCAAGCAAGGTGCCTCCCAAGGATTCGGCGGCGGCTCCTCGACGTACCGCCAGGCAGCCCGCTCCTCATCGCAGGAGGCCTACAGAGGACGCGGCAAGTCAGGAGGATCTCGTCATCATCGCCAAGGAGGTCAAGGCGGCAAGGCCGCTGCCAAGCAGGACTGAACAGGCAGTAGCATCGGGCCCCCACCTGAGCACCCCAGTGGGAGGCCGGCTGGCGAAGTTCGTCAGCATGTGGGAGTCCATCTCCACTGACAGATGGGTGCTGGATGCCCTGGCCCGCGGACACACTCTCGAGTTCCTAAAAAAGTGCCCCCGCATTCCACCCGTGGCCAGGAAGGAAAACCACGTCCCTCAACTGCTGCTGGAAGGGCGATGCTGAAGAAAGGAGCCATCAAGCTCGTCCCAAAGAGGCTCCGGAGTGTAATCACGATACTTCCTTGTAAGAAAGAAGACCGGCGGTTGGTGACCCATCCTGGACCTGCATCGTTTAAACAAGTACATCAAGGCCCAGAAGTTCCGGATGGTCACCCTCCAGCACGTGCTGGGGCAGCTGGAGTAAAGCGACTTCCCATCGTCTCTAGACTTGGAGGATGCCTACTTTCACATCCCCATTCTAAAAGGACATCGAAAGTTTCTCAGATTTGTAGTCCAAGGGTGGCACTACCAGTTCAAGGCCCTTCCTTTCAGATTTAAGTCGGCGCCCAGGGTATTCACCAAGTGCCTAGCACAGTGGCGGCGCGGCTGCGCCTGCAGGGGATCCACGTCTACCCCTACCCGGACGATTGGCTCATCCGAGCAAAGACAAAAGAACTTGCCGTCGGGCACACAGCGAAGACCGTCCAACTGCTCACGGATCTGGGATTCTCCATCAACTTCTCGAAGTCCCACCTGGTTCCGTCGCAGGTCGCACTGTTTCTGTGAGCCAAGCTTGACACAGCGCGATTGGCCTCTCTGTCGGAGGAAAGGATGAAGGCCCATCCTGGGCAAGGTGCAGCGGCTGTTGGCCTTGGACGTGGAGAGGGTGAGGTCCATCAAGGCCCTTCTCTGCATTATGTCCTCATGCATCTACCTAGTGCGCCTTTGCAGGCTGCGGATGCATCCACTGCAAGAGTTCCTCGACGCCTGCTGGATGCAAGCAGCGGGCAGCTTCGAAGACAGGATCTCGCTCAATGAGACCTTCCGCCAAGCGATCCGGTGATGGGGCACCCCCGCACATCTGGAGGCGGGTAGAGACTTCCAGACCCCGGCACATCAGGAGACGGTGACGACGGATGCCTCCTTGGAGGGATGGGGAGCGCACACTGGAGATCTCCACGCAAGAGGCCTTTGGCTCCCGGAGGAGAGGTCACTACACATCAACGTCCTGGAGCTCCGAGCCGTGTTCTGGGCCCTCAGGTCGTTCCTTCCGTCCCTCAAGGGCAAGGTGGTGAGGATCTTCACCGACAACACCACCACAATGTTCTACATCCGGAAGCACTAAGGCACCAGATCCCCAGCCCTATCCAAGGAGGCCCAGGATCTGTGGCACTGGGCCATCACCCAGGGGATGTTTCTGGTGCCCTTCCACCTGGCAGGAATAAAGAACACCATTGCCGACTCACTCAGCAGGGAGCTGCACTCGTGTCACGAGTGGGAACTGCGACAGGATCAAGTGGATTGGCTATTCCAACGATGTGGCAATCCCCAGATCGACCTATTCGCGACGGCGACGAACACCAAGTGCCGGAGGTTTGCCAGCAGGTTTCCCCAGGCAGGGAGCATGGGCGATGCCTTCTTATTCCCCTGGGATGGCCTGTTCCTGTATGTGTTCCCACCGTTGCCGTTTCTGCTGCGACCCAACAACCAACTCAAGCGGTCCCGGTGCAGGATGATCCTCGTTGCACCGGCGTGACCGAGACAAATCTGGTTCCCGGACCTTCTGGACTTGTCAGTGTCCCCCCCCAGTCAAACTGCCGACGGACGCGGATCTCCTAGCCAGAGAAGGAGGCGCCATCCTCCATCACGACCCGGGGTCTCTGAACTTGCAGGCCTGGCTCCTGCAGCACTAGAGTTGGTAGGACACGATATCCCGGTGGACTGCAAGGAGGTGCTTGTAAAGGCCAGGGCGTCCTCAACTCTCTAGTGCTACGGACACAAATGGGAAAGGTTTTCTGTCTGGTTCAGGGCACAGAAGATTAACCCTCTGCGGATTGCGGCCCTCAAGTGCTGCCGTACTTATTGTCGCTGGCCAAGGCGGGGCTGGCCCATGGCTCCATCAAGATCCATCTGGCGGCCATCTCCCGCTATACCAGAACTCCGGGGTGCTCATCCCTGGTGAAGGAGTTCATGAAGGGACTGTTCCGATCGTTCCCGCCGGTGAAGGCTCCGGCCCCGGCGTGGGAGCTCAACGTGGTGCTGATCAGGCTCATGCGGCCGCCATTCGAGCCTCTGCATTCGGCGCCGTTGAAGTTCCTGTCATGGAAAACAGTGTTTCTTGTGGCCATCACCTCCACACGACGAGTGGGAGAGATCCAGGCCCCCTTCATGCCCGTTGGACTTCCATCTCAACGAGCCCATGGTGTTACCCGTTTTCTTCCCGTCGCCTTCGTCGCCGGCCGAGAGGACTTTGCACCCGCTGGATGTAGCTAGAGCGTTGAATTTCTACGTGGACCGCACGACGAGTTTTCGGAAGACATCACAGCTGTTTATGAACTTTGGACCTGTAAGGCTTCCATTTCCAGATGGCTCTCTGGCTGCATCATGCATTGTCACCGGTTGGCAAACCGACCGTTGCCCGGCTGTCCGAGAGCCCATTCGACCAGAGCGATCGCTGCTACCACGGCGTTCCTATCTGGTGTGCCCCTGCTGGACATCTGCAGGGCTGCTACGTGGATGTCGACGCACACCTTCATGAGATTCTACTGTGTCGACCGGGATTCCAGGGAGGAGTGCAGAGTCGGCCAGGCAGTGCTGCGCACCTGTTTGCCTGAAGGTGGGCCTGGTGAGGAGGTAAGAGATGCTTAATGTTGAGTTGATGAAATGCTTAATGTTGAGGCTAGCCACCTCCCGTGGTTGTGCCTGTGTGTACTGCTATTTATTCTTGTATTCATGAGCATGTGAATCGATGCCAGACCCCATGCTGGAGAAGGAACAAGTTACTTACCTGTAACTGTTGTTCTCCAGCATGGGTCTGGCATGGATTTACATGCGAACCCTCCCTCCTATCACTCTGCGGCTCTTCACTTGGTCCTACTGCCACTTTACGTGCTACCAAATCTGAGTATGGCTGTCATAGGAGGAGCTTAGGTAGAGGGCAGTCATTGGCTGGGGGCAGTATGACCCAGAGACCAGTGATTGGTTATTAGGAGAAAGACAGTTCAGAAACGAAACTGAAACCAATGTTTTCTTTACCGAGGATTCCCAGCCTGACGACAGGGGATATTCATGAGCATGTGAATCCATGCCAGACCCATGCTGGAGAACAACAGTTACAGGTAAGTAACTTGTTTCTTACTCATCGTGGTCAAGGTGTGTACTTCCTCTCCGAAGCACATTAAGATAAGACCCTTGCTAACCGAACATTGCACAACTGGACACCCCAGAGTTAGCACCAGCAGGTATCCTCATGCAAAAGTGTGGTATAGAGCAATTTGAATCACTGGAGGAGTCTGAGTGAAAACTGGAGCTACTGAGCAAATTAATAAGTACATGTTTGCCCCACCGGATGAGACTCACCCGCGTGAGGGCCAGGTGCATCTCTAATTCTGCGATCCGCCGTCCTAAGCAGGCCCGGACTCCATACCCAAAAGGGATGGAGCTGAAAGGATGGTGCTTCATGCCTCGGTCCCGCAACCAACGCTCAGGCATGAACCGGTCCGGCTCTGGGAAGCTCTTCTCATCCCTGGACAGTGCGTAGTGGCTCAGGCTGAACTGCGTCTAGGAGAGCCAGCACAAAGAGCAAATCTGGTGAGCAGACTAGCAAGACGCAGATAATTGTGTTAGACAGCAGGCTGTGGGGGTAAACCCCAAACAAAATGTATATATATATTTTTAACAATTGTTTTCCCCTTCATTTTGAATGGAAGACAAGTACAAGAATGGAAAGCAATGTGAGCATACAACAGACCCTTTTGGATTTGGAAATTTGCTTTTTTAATATATGGTTTATTATTTTGAAGAAAAAGTGAACAGCAGAGTATCACCACTCAACACGTTGCAAGAATATAAAGTCCACATAGGTTCAGTTAATCTCACCCACACAATATGCCCTAAAGCAGAGCCGTAAAGTCCACTTATTCATACAATCTCTCAAAGAAGAAGTGATCTTGGAAAGAAGGGTGGGGGGTTACTGAAAAAGCAAGGGGGTAACAAGCACTTCCATTTAAATACACCACGTAATGCTTGGTAAGTAGTAGATGGCTGGAACAATGAGGGAGCCTCAGCCTATCAGAAGGCAGTATGCTTCCTAATTTGACCTTCCTCCCTCTAGCTATCTTCAGTGGTCCCCACAGATCATGGCTTCGGCTGGAAGGATCCCTGGGATCCACAGCGCCCCTGAACAACTTCACGTGCAAGCTAGTGGTTTGTCAGGCTGAGGCCAGAATACAGACAGAAGAAGGAACCCAGACAAAGCAGGCAATCCAACTGGCTCCACAGAAGGATTCCAACTAAGGAACAACGAAGGCAGATCCTCCAAACACTAAACGGATATCTGCAAAGCGACATGCTAACACACCAGCAACACATGCATTAAACAGCCTCCCCACACATACCATGAGACCCTGACAATCTGCACACAGAGAGATGTCATGCTTGATGCAGTACTAGCGCTCTGATGTGGCCTCCCAGCAGTGTTGAGCACTATGCAACAACTGCCAGGTTCTTGGGTTGTGTAGGGTTTTGGTTATTCTGAACCAAAGCTAGAACTTGGGTGCAGAATTACAGCAGGCCCAATTCTGAGATGGATGCAATCGATTCCCGACACTTGCGCAACCTCGCCTTGTGGCTTTGAAATTTCCCAAGCAGGACACAACCCTCTAACACCTGCAAACTATTGTGCCAAAAAACAGAACTAGCAATGTACATCCTTGTAATCGTGTCATGTGGGAGTTTTCTTCACAGTAATCGCCCTTTTAGTTATTGATCAGATAAATCGCCAACCTTGAAGTTAGTGTCTCAATGATCACCTATCCCAATATTATCACTAAAGAATTCAGCCTATCAGATTCATGCTATCAGTAAATAGCCCCTTAGGTTCACGGTCTGCGCTACTATCCCAGTTATCAATCCCTGATGCCCATGGCTCTAGTAATGATCCTCCTGAGTTGCTATTAGAGTATTTAGAGCCTCACAGCTTCCATTTCCACTAACCCCGCCCACCTCTGTGCTATCATACTGTTTATTTAGTCACTTCGGCTTGCGGTCGCATTCATGACCCCCCATAGAGCCTCCATGCCAGTAATCAGCCCCTATGGTCTTTGGGTACTCTTATGACTTCTTCAGTTATAATTAACTTGACACAGAATGCAACAGATACCCGACTAGTGAATATTTGCATATTTATATAAGCAGATGTTTGGTCTTACTTTCTTTTGTGCAGGAGCTGCACATTGGACCTACAGTAAAGAACATGTACATCCTGGGGCCTTGACTGGTCACTAGTAACCAGAGGGGGAGAGCAATACAGCACCTTGATACCATGATACTAGGAGGTATATCATAATGAAAGATCCAGGAATTCCAGTCCGGGTCTTGTGTTGAGTCGGGCAGCCATGCCAGATCTCTTCAGTTTTAGGACACAGTTGAAGAATTACGCTAGAATTCTGGGGAGCAATATTAGCACTACATTTGGATCCCATGCGGACATGCTTAAGGGGCTACAGCATTTAAATCCAACACCAACTCTTCTTTATCTTAGTCACAGTTCCCAAAATGCCGCAAATATTTCATGCCGCAATATCCCGGAGGGCCTCCGTGGTGCTCAGATGTAGGCAGCCAAAGTCCTGTATTTTGGATCCA